>NC_059339.1:1940000-3140000 GCF_018350155.1 Leopardus geoffroyi | reverse complement strand
GGATGAAGGAGATCAGGTGTTGGGGGGGGGCGGAGGGGCGGCTCACGCCAATCCAGGAACTGCACACGGCCGCCCCCGGGCAGCCCACCTCCCCTAACGTGACCTTGGCGCTCAGACGCCTGGCCTGCCGTCGCGTAAGCACCGGGTTCTGCCAGTGGCCGTTTTCAAACCGCCGGCGGGGCCCTCACCGAAGTCTGTGTGGTTGCTCATCCAGCCGATGGCTTTGATGGACACCAGCTCCAACAGTCCAGAGCCCACGAACGAGCCGACGCCAGAGAAGAAGAAGAAGAAGCCCATGATGGCGCTCTGCATGGACTTGGGGGCCGCCGAGTAGGCGAACTCTAGACCTGTAAAAACAAGGGGGTTGCTTCTGTGACAGGCGCGGGCTGACGGTGCCCTGCCTCAAACGGCAGGGTGAGCACGGGCCCCACGTGGGGACTCAGCTCCCTGCCCTACTCTGAAGACCGTAGTTAACACAAGGTCAGGAGGTCAGGGGCCCCTTCTCTTCACCATGACAGTCCTTCCAGTCACGGGGCAAAATGTCAAGTCCTTGCTTTCAAACTGAAGGTAACCTCTGACTTCTCAGTGCTTGGATTCCGGGATGGATCCGTATGGAAAGAAAGACGTTAAAGAATCAAACTTCTATATTTTCAACCGAGAGGGGTCTGAAAACAATGTATGTACACTAAAATGGGATTCTGTGTTAAGACTTCTATCTTAACGGCAACGTATCTTAAAATAATTTCAACAGAGACATCTATAAGTTTCGGTTTTTATAATAACTAGATGTGGAGATGTGCAGCGTAGACAACAGTTCGATTTATATCTTTCACAGATCGCGAGCCAATTCTGCAGAAGTCGCTGAGAGGTGAGGAGGGGGAACCACCGCCCACATCCCCCCACAACATACCCAGCTCTGTCGATAATTTTCTCGCCCTCCCCCCCCCTCCCAGAAGCCGGACACAGGCCCGCACACAACACACTCGTCCACACCCCACAGAACCTCACTCCCAGGACAAGAGAGGCTCGTGCAGACACGTTTAGCAATCAGGTTTGCCTCCTTCACGAAGCCGACCCAGCACACCCAGACACCCAGAGCTCTGGCAGTGGCCCACGGCCGGAGGCCTTGGGGCCGCAGGGTAACCGCAGAGCTGTGCTCAGGAAGTGCCCGACCCGGGACTTGTCCTTCCCCACAGCAGGGGACAAATGCATGGGAATGTCTTTGGGAAGCCTGCTTTTATACCCAGGAAGGAAGGAGAACCTCACTTCTACAGGATTACCGTACTTACCAACTCACATTCTGAACCGGAGCTGTTGCCAGAAGATACAGAGGCAATCTGCTGTCCCCGCGTCACCCCCCCAACACAGGGACACGCCCTCCTGCCTTCAAACCAGACCCCAACCCCGACCTCAGAGAAGCCTCACCTGCTATACTTGCAAAGATCTCACTGACGCCAATCAGCACGTACTGTGGGACCTGCCACCATATGGGCAGGTCGGCAGCGTAATACACGACTCTTCCGATGGTCTGGTTAATGGTTTTCTCTTTAACAAGGTCCAGCCTTTTGCTTTCCAAAATTCCTGGAATTAAGTAGGAAATACGTAGGTTAATAGAACCTCTATTCGTTAACATTTGCAATTAAACTAAAAAGCTACAGGTCTGTTACGATTATTGATTATTTTGAAAATCACATGAAGGAACAAGGCCCAGGGACACAGCTTTCCCCGGAGGTCCCCAATCTAGAGAACCTCCCGGCTCCCAGCTTCCTAGTTACTCAAACACTGATCGAACCACACACGACTCATGTGGGCTTTTCACAGTGCCTCACACGGAAGACTCAACACGTGGGGTTTAATCCTCAAACGTCCGGATGGCTCACCTGTACCCCTCCTGTTTCTAACAGGAGGAGCCAGGCCACGCTAAACAGCGCTGTGACAGAGTAAGAATGCGTCCGCTTGTCAGAAGGCAGTGAGGCTGGAGACGTTTCCCCGTCCTGGTACCCGACCTGGGCTGCCGTGCTGACTTATCATCGTTACTCCTGCAACCTGCTACTGACAGTGACGCCAGGTTCCTTGTGACCCCAGCGAACAGACCGCCTTCAGCGGCCCTGTGACCCCGCTCAGCTACTGGTCTTTCGTCCAGTGCAACAAAGAGACACTGGAAAACCAGCAGGAGTACAGACAGCCACTCCCTGTAACACGCATGCACGTACACGTGCGCGCGCGCGCGCGCGCACACACACACACACACACACACACACACACACACACACGGAGTGAGGCTTACAAAGACCAGCCGTAGCACCAAGTTCTTAGGTGGAAGAGGCCACCACTTTTGTTTCTAAAGAACTCTGTGAATAAAATCATGGACCCTAGGCTTTGAAAAGCACGCCAACGCGTACGTATTTAAAACCAGAGAGTGGGGAGGGTCCAGGCTACCAGTGAGGGGGTGGAAGGCACATTCTGGAAGCTGTCCCCAAGCTATGTGTCCAGTGAAACGTCCAGAGAGAGAACGCATGGAAGGAGCAAGGGAAGGGGACGCCTCCGGCTCACTGCCATCAGAGACACCTGCGTCCCTTCCCTGGCCGCGTGTCCAGGGGACCCCAGCCCCCACACCACGTCCTCTCACGGGACGTGCAGCTGCAGAGCCGTCTGGCTAGTGCTCCCGCCTGCTGGGGACAGGGCGTCTGAGGCGTGCGGTGCCTTATCCACAAGTGACAGTCGTCCTACAGCAGGGCTGCGGGCAGCAGTGTTAGTCCGGCTGGAGCATCTTCCAAGCACGGGACAGAGTGTGACCCACTTCCTGTGGGACTGCCAGGTCACGGCACCAGCCACCAGCATGCAGCTGGGTCTGTAGGGAAGGACCCTTCCAACCAGTCCTGGGGGTGAAAACTGAAGCGGGAAAAAAACTCTCTTCTTCACAGGGAAGGCCACACAGTTACGGGGACGTGTGTGCGTGAGTGTCGGGGGGCAGGGACACCACCAGGGACATCAGAGGAGAGATGTGACGCGCTGTGGGACAAGACCTCTGTGGTCTCAGCAACACAACGTGGACGAGACACAGACTGCGGGAGAGGAGGCTGGGACAAGGGGCAGTGGCCAGGGGGACCCAGGTGACAGGCCCAGGAGGGTGCTCCTGTGGGGGCCGTGGGGCCAACCCCACAGCAGACAAGAGGACGCCGCCAGTGGAGGCTGGGGGGCTCCACCAACGACAGAGGCCTGGGCACAGGCCGTCATCAGTGTTAACAGTGGGAAATAACGAGGAAGCACAGACGTAACGGGAAGGAACGTGCTGGAACAGCCAGCGTGGCCAACTCTTCAGTGAAGGACGTGACTCTGCACAGGTCCAGATGAGCACCCGCGGCAGGGGCCGGATGAGGGCCACTGCCCAGGGTGAGGGGAAGGACCAGCCACAACAGAGCCAACAGGCAGGAGTGAGGGGAGAGGGGACGCCCAACGACACGGCAGAAGAAAGATTTGAGAAACACACACCTGGAGTAACAAATGGGCGCCATTTACGGCGTGTTCCTTGAGCCAACGGGCAGCCCCGTGCTCGCGGCTTCACAGACACAATGGCATCTGTGATTCACAGAACCGGACAGAATCCCCTCCAAGCTCTTTAACCACGAGCAGCGCTAAGTCTGCCCCCCCCATCCCCACCCCGGGCCCAGGTCTCAGGGGCCCCGCGTGCTCTGCCTCGCTACCAAAGGACCATCCTCCCTTGGTGACGCAGTCGACCCTGGAGAAGAGCGAGAACAGCATCATCAGCTCGAAACACAGGGACGACCAGACACACACCCCTCCCAGCCCTTGACACAACAAGTAGACAAGAAGTAAGGCTTCGTGTGGGGCAAGGGCTGCAATCTGGAGACCCACAGGCAAGGCCTGGGCACCATCAACATGACACACAGCTCAGGACTCACTGAACGGAGGGGACACAAAGGTCAGTGCTCGGGCGGCAGTGCGGGAGGCCCACACAGAGTTTCAGGGGCAGGATGCACAGACTACCGCATTCCTGGACCGTGCGCTCACCCGTGTGGCCCCAGGCCCCTTGAAGGCACTGAGTTTAGGGCCTCTGCTCTAAAGCATCTGATGAACACAGCTGATGGCACAGCAGAGGAACCATCGTATTCAGCACCCTACAGACGTCTTAGAAGTGCTACCAGGCCAGAGAGGAGGGCCCAAAGTCCCCAGTGCGGGAGTCATAAAGCCATGATCTCTCCCAAATCCACAATAAAAGTAGGCATCCTTAACCTGCGGTTAAACATCAATACCATGGGAACAATTCTCTGAAATTACTCTTGGGTCATACAGGAAATACAATCCCATTTCCACACCCTTAGAAAACAATAGACATTACAACAAATCCAAGCACAGGAAACCTGACAAAGCAGCAGCGACAGGCAAATTCATTCCATTCCGCGGTTTTCACTGTTAAACAGGAAAGAGTGAGTGAAAGTAAGTGAAGGATCTAACGCACAAGAGAGAGACACAGAACAAACCCGAGGTAATAGAAATGCGTCCCTTAATTGTTTTCTATTATTGGAAAACACGGAAAACGCGAAATTGATCAATTCAAGAGATGTGTCTACAGGACAGTATAAAACACATACAGTTCTGGCCAACCTAATTTGAAGAAGAAAGAGCACAGAATACACGAAACTGTAAATGAGGAAGGAGGCCCAGCAGGCTTATTTAGAAGACTATACTTATCTCCAGCCTAGAACTCAGTAAAATGAACGGCTTACTTGGGACATTAGAGAAAAAAAAAAGCTTAAGGGATTGCAGAGAAAACACAATCTGCACAAAACTGAGAAGAGGTGAAAAAGTCACCCCACGTCTCCTCGGAGTGAGGGGCTCACAGGATTCTCCAGGCAAACACCTGGACTCCCAGGGAGGAGACGATCACCGTCCCCTGTGGAAATATTCTCCTGTGCACAGGGCCTAGGGGTGCCGGCTTCCGGGAGGCCAGGCAAGGTCAACCGCGGTGGGGGCGAGCGGGGCGTCAACAGGACAGCAGACTCCAAGCAGTCAAGGCCAGCACCCTCCCACCCTCTCAACACACAGGTGTTTCAGAAATGCAGGAATGAACATCAGGAAGTTAACAGAAATAAAAAACGTGAACATCCCAGGGCGTGGGGGCAGGGGGCACACCCGTAACCCTCTTGGACACCAAAACATGGTAGGAAAAGTCAACATTCATTTCTGCCAACGATACTCAGTATCACAAATTGGCATCGTCGTGAGTGTGTATCTCAAACTCAAGTTCTAAGCTTCCTGCTGAGCCGCCCAGCAGACGCCCCCTACCAGCCTGGCAGGAAGCCCAGCCAACACCGCCCAACAGACACAGGAAGGGAGGGTCACCGCGAAGGCAGGAGAAGAAACCATGTGATCTGAAGGCAACAAGAGACCATTTGAGAAGAATTCACTGAAACTCAGGATTTAAAAAACCTCCGTGTGAGCAAGCGGAAATACCTCGTGCAGCGAGGAACAAGCCTAACAGGACCCAAAGTGAAGACATGTTTAAAACTGCAAGATTCCGGGGTGCCTGGGGGGCTCAGTCGGTCGAGTGTCCGACTTTTCTCAGGTCGTGATCTCGCGGTTCGTGAGTTCGGGCCCCGCATCGGGCTCCGCGCTCACAGCTGGGAGCCTGGAGCCTGCTTCGGATTCTGGGTCTCCCTCTCTCTCTGCTCCTCGAGGCCCTGCTTGCTCTCTGTCTCTGTCTCTCTCAAAAGTAAACATTTAAAAAAAAAAACAAAAACCAATTTACCTGTAACAGAAAAAGTTCTAGGAAGACATGATGTGGTGGTCACTGGATGGTGACGTTCTGGATGCACTGAGGTCGCCCCTGCTTCCTCTGTGTGTCTGTAATGACCATGGATTGACTATGTGACACTAATTTCTAAAGACCCGCTGTGGACCAGGGGTTCTTAACTAATGAAAGCTATAACCCAAAAAAGGCTCTCAGCTGGTTCTGCCCCAATTTCAGGATGCTCTCGGGCCCTGAAGTCTGCGCACGGACCCCTGCCCACACCCGCGGGACAGAGTCCCACGACACAGTCACGAGGGACAGAGGGGCCGGCAGGCGGATGGAGGGCACCACCAGCCCGGGACAATGGCAGAGCCACTCACCACCTTCCCAGAAGAGAATTCTGTCAGGTTATCAAAAGCCTTCAAAGGGTGCCATGTTTCCGCTTCTAAGTATTTGGAAAGGAAAGAAATTCCACCGTAGCGGTGACCATGGCAGTGAAAACAAGAGCCCTGACACCCAACACTGGAGAACTGTACGTGAGCGTCAGACACGGGAGGATCTTCATGATACTTCAGGGCTTTGTAAAGCACGTGACAAAGGAAACGAAACACGCCTACCACACAGCACACAGATAATTTTGCCCAGGCACCTGCTAAGTGGTAATTGCAGATTTCCTTAGGCGGTGGAATGATGTGTCCTTAAATGTGTGTCTGTGTGTGTGTGTGTGTGTGTGCGCGCGCGCACGTGCGTGTGCAACGGCTCATCTGTATTTTGGGGGTTTTCTCCTTACGTATAACATGCATAGCTTTTATTATACTCTGTGGTTTTTCTGATGCTTCTGTTTTCTCATCCGGGTCAAATCAGCTTGCACAACAGGATTTCATGTTTGCAAAAACACAAAGGAGGTGCATGTGCACAGACACACAAAGGAGATCAGGCCAGTTCACACCATCCCAGGAGAGAGGCTCTCTAGGGAAATTACAGCTGATTTTTATTTTCTTCTCTAGGCTTCCAAGATTTCCTCTCCTCCCGTGAGCACGTATCGCTTCAGTAATTTAAGAACACACACACAATTTTTAAGAAAAAAGGAAATCTAACCAACGAACACACTTCCTTTTTTCTTATGCACACTTGAGAAAACCCCTCGGGCCTGCCTGATTCTTCTCATCTCAGGGACGCTAAAGAAAACGCTATTACCAGCAGGCATGGTACTAAATGGAAGCTATTGATTGGTTACGGGAGATGGTAGTAAGTTCAAAGGCAAAACAGTTTCCTTTCGATTGAAATTTTGGTTTGCTATGATAGTTTCAGGTCTCTACTCAAAACGTATTAATGTTCCAATTAAGTAATACTCGCCAGAGCTGGCAGTGACGCTGTGTGAAGCTCGGGCCCCTGTTTACGATGCAGTTAATAAACTCAAGCACAAGACATTTAAAACCTCTGAACCAGTGACATCAAGGCCCCTCCCCAATATCCGTCCACCAAGCACAGAAAGCCTTTTCAAGCCTATTAAGAACAAGCATAGCGGGTGTGTTCTATTTCTGAGAAATCAATTCCTACGCGGAGTCTCAGGGCCGTTTGGCCACACGAGCACCCCGCAGGGCGCGAGCAGCCACTCAGGGCACGGCCTGTCGGCCCCACTGGTGCTGGTGACGGGCAGAACCGCCAGGCCGACCGGGCACTCTCAGCCGTCACCGTCTGCCTGCTGCCTCCCACACGGACAGGTACAGAGACCACCGGAATGCCCTCCCTGGTTCTCAGGGTGCCCCCCAGAAGCTGTCCAGCCGGAAATCAAACCAAGGCATAAGATGGTATTAAAGGAGCCCGAATTTAGAATCTGCTAGGAAATGCCTGAAAACCGAGGACACTGCCCTGCCCAGAGGGACAGAACAAGCTGCCTTCCCCAGCACGTGACCAGCGTGGCCATGGTACAGAGAGGGCTCCCCGATGCAGGGACAGAGGGGAGCTGCCCAGGCCAAAGCTGAGCCCACAGCAGGTGCTCAGGGGAGGCGGGACACACAGACACCAACTCCAGGCGACTCTGTTACTCCAGACGGCCCCGATGATCTCTGATCCTGCTCAATGAGACCTGCAATTAGAGCCCCACTGTAATTTAGTTTTTATTTGCTTTTGCTTATTTCCCTATGTGCCCCAGGACTGGAAGGGAAACAGAATTATAAAGAAAGCACACAGTAAAAACTTCATTCAGACACAACCTCACTTTAATTATCTATTTGATCAAGAGAAAACGTAATTGTCTTCTAAAATGTCCCGGTCGCTGCAATATAGATCTCTTAAGCCTAGAGACTCATTTCTTTAAATCTATTAAGTACTATATCAATATGTTCACTCTGGGGACAGTGCAGGGAGGCTGCTAGAAAACACTGCCGGAGAATATTAAATTCCGTCTCGGCAGGGCTTCACGTTAAATTCCTCATAACACCGGGTGATATATAGTTGGTTCAGGAACATCAGCTTTTCTGTTCTCGTTATGTAACTACGCTATCTTACGATTCCATAATTTTCAAATATTGATGAAGGAAGAACTCCAGAGCAAGTTGAGGAAGTCAGTGATACCTCAGTTTCATCAGCAGAAGATATTCCAATCTACGGTTCAGAAGAGAAGAATCACAAAAACACGAGGGAAGCCCCAACGGAAAACTCCCCCCTCAGGGCTGGGATACTTGAGGCATCAGCTCTCAACCGTTTCTTTCTAGGGGGTGCAGGCTGGTCGCGAACCTGTGTTTGATAAAACCTTTCTTGTCACGAAATGCACAATTTTACATAAAAACGCAAAGGGTCCGGGGCAGACTGAAGCCGACTAGTGGACCTAACGTTAGGAACTAAGGGTTGAGAATCCCCATCTTTGAGAATTACATCAACATTCATCCATTCGGCAATCGACAGTTGTCCAAAATCTCAATCAGCAGGAAGACAACAAGCCTCCTTTGATCCAAGCCAAAAGTCACCTTCCAGAGTACGCGGTTTTGGCTCTAGAAGGAAAATGGCGGAGCCGCGGCAAGAACATCTTACACGTCACATAACGGAAACTAGAAAACAAACACCACCCACGTTCACAATGTTCTGTTTTCTGGTGCGCACGCGGCGGGACCGGGGGCCGGTCACCGTGCTTGGAGTCACCCACGGCTGCCGAGGCCGGTTTCGGGCTCTCCGAACGAGACACAGACGCCGTCTCACCTGCAGCGAAAGCAGAGCACATCACAAAGAACATTCCAACGGCAATCCTTTTTAGGGATGATGGGAGTAGGCCATTTCTTCGCAGAATGGGATCAACCAGTTTATCCTTCAAGGGAATTAACAGCAGGATGAGAACCGCGTCGAACATGGTCAGCCAGGCCGCCGGGAACTGGAAACACACAGACAAGGTTAGTTCTTGGGAGGAACACGCAACCACATTAACTAATGTCCAACGGGGACAAGTGTCTTTCCAGAACAATCCACTCCTACCAAGTGGAACCGCCTAAGGAAAAAGTGCAGGTTCAAGACACTAGAACTGAAAAAGACCTCTTTCTAAATGCCTCTGCGTCTGCCCTTCTGTGCTTTAAGGGGGGCAAGTGCGGTGAGGATGCTGGTTTAGTGACGTTAGTCAACAATCAGTAAGCGACTCAGCCAACCAAGACCCATCTCTAAAATGAGCAGAAGCCACTTCCAGCAAGAATGCTCCTGGTTCCCGCAAGGGCCTGCGGGAGGACCCCGTGTGTCACACAAGCTCCAGGGGGACAATTTCCACATCGCCCCGTTGTTCTTACCGTGTGAGGAGTGGCCGTGAGGCTGGAAATTGCCGGAATCTTCAGGTGAAGACTCTGCAGAACGTACGTTGTCTGCATCTGGGTGAGAAAGCGGTACGGTTGGTGCGCGAAGGCTCGAGCACGCGCCCGCCCCCACCCCGCTCTGGGAGCAGACGCCCAACGCTCAGTTCGCAAACAGCCCTGCTACTTGGTCCCCACACGCGTCGTCTGCAGAGAACTTCGAGAAAGAAGGAACAGAGAAATGAGACTCAAAGGGGGGCCTGGAAAACCAGGAGCGCGGCCGCTCCTGGCTCCTCGTGTCGAAGGGTTTTCACGACCCTGAACTAGGCGGAAGGGACTCCGGCACTGACAGTGGGATGCCAAGACCCCGGAGACTCGCAGGAGGGCCACCGAGGCACCCGGGAGCTTCAGGGACGGGCCGGGGGAGGGGGGAGCCCCTGGCGGCACTCACTTGGAAGTACACGGTCCAGTAGGGTATCAAAGCCAAGAAGACGGGGACGATCTTCACAAGGGCCTTCACGTCGTCCACCGTGTCTTCCGTAAACGGCCCTCCGCGAGACCTCTTACATGAATCAAACAGACTGTGTTTAGAAGGGTGCTGAAGGGCTCCAACGCCTTCACTTTGGGAGACAAAATGAAGGAGTTAGTTTTCTTCCACCCCCGGAAATGGGCTGTCTGGCAACAATTTCAGTCTGGAGGCAGGGAGGCAGCTGGCTGCACTGATGTGCCTTCCTTCAGCCCCTCGCTTACTGACTCATGCCGGACGCGGTTCCTACACCAGCGGCCGCACCGCACGGGGGCGGCCGCGGCGGGCACCGGGTCTCGTCTGGCCTCCAGCTCCGCTCACCCACACCAAGGAGGGCCCACGGCTCCCTCTGCTCCGGCTGCCACCCCAGCTACGTCGCTGCACCAGCGTTTAGGAAAAAAAGCTGCGCAGGATGGTGTGGATTCTGAATCACGCTGCTTTTCAAACGCCAAGACCTTGCGACCATAATACTGAGGTTGTTAACGAAGCCGTTTACTTAAACGCAGCCACCGACGTGGCCGTGAGGAAGGGATCTGTTCTGGGGGGGGGGGGGGGGGGGGCTGGGGGCGTGACGGTAACACAACGAGGTCACCTGGCAGCAGGGGGCACTGAGCGCCTGCCTGATAACCTTGACCACGAGCCACGACCACCAAGACGCTCCTGCTGGCCCCACTGCAGAGGAGGCAGCCAGGCCGGAAGGGTAAGGACCCCCTGCTGCAGTGACAAAGCCGGGGGCCAGGACGCCACCCATCCACTCTCTGGCCACAGGCATCACCCTCACGCTCAGGCCTTTGGGTCCTGGCTTGGGCACTAGCAACAGAGCTCGCCCGCTTACTCTAGGCCACTGTCACTAGTCAGAAGATGGGCAGGTCCCAGCGGGCAGCTCTCAAACTCTCCAGCGGATATGGATGCTCCTAGGTCGTTAGGGGTGAAACAGAAAAATTTGTTTTGTCGACCAACTACTTTCTAAAGCCAGAACCACTAGGACATAATTAATTATCTTCCAATTCTGCAACTCGGATATAAACGGCTTTCTAGTTTTCTGCTTTGTAGCTTAAACTATCCAACTTAAGTTACCATTATTTTAAGTCATTTTTGTCTCATGATTGTTTTTTTATAACATTGACATTTCTTAACCTGAACGTTCGGGGGGGGGGGGGGGTGGCAAAAAACTGAAAACTAACTTAATATTTTAGCTATGTTTTGGACAGGAAAGGTAAGTTCTGTTCAACAAACATTTACTGAGTGCCCGCATGTCTGGGTCCATTCTAGCTGGGAGCCAGGGACACAGAGATGGCACCCGAGCCGCATGCAGCTTATCTAGTAGGGAAAAGAATCAGGAAAACCACGCTCAGGGAGAAATGCTAAATTCCAAAGATAGTATTCAGACTCTCTTTTGAAAATATTCACTAAGCTTCTCCAATTTTATTTTTTGGCCAGAAGATGTCCAGTCCTAGGTACCTATTTCAGACACGGTTGGTGGTTTACCACATCATCTACCCATGTGTTTCTCTAAAATCCTGTCAATGTCAAAGGACAAACCCATTTTTATACATCGAATCGTTCCCATGTTACTGGTCACACAACTTGCATTACTCAACTGTTCTGAATACCGCTAAGTCAAATGCACCTAATGCTTTCCCTAACTCACGCGTGTTGTTAGCGTGTTATCGTGCAACACACAAGGGTCCAACACACAAGGGTCCAACAGGAAGCCACAGACACGAATGCCCTGGAACACAGACAGAACCCAGAAAGGGCCCCAGCGTCACGAGGCCGGTGCTCCCCCAGAACTGTCTGCAGAGGCTGCTGTGTGCGCACAGGTGCGTTCTCCCAGGAAGAGGGTCTAGTGACTCTCAGATTCTCAACTCAAGGTGTGCGTCTCAGAAAAGGATTAGAACTAACCCCACTCAGCCTGACGAGTGCATACACATCGATTTTCTCACGTGAAATCGACATGGAGTCATCTCCAAAACACAGACCAGCCCAGACCAAAAAGAACCTGGAGCCACCAGAGCAGATCAGCACCTCGACAAAACCCCAGGTGAGGCTGCTCATCCCCCTCCCGGCCACGCAGTTCACGGTAACCAGGCTCTCAGCACGGGCCGGGCCACACTAACAGCCATGCACACGCCAGCTTCTCAGGCTCCACGATGACCCTGCAAGACGAGCCCCTGTCCCCTGTACGAAGAGGGAATGCGGGCGTGGCAAGGTCATTAGCCTGCCCAAGGTCACAGAGCCCGGACCCGTGCCTAAGGAGACATAACTTGAGAACTGTCGGGTCCACCAGCTTCTCTGCCAGACAGTCCTTTCAATCTTAACTGTGCCAGTCGCCCAAAACCGAACCCACAGGGAAATCAGATTCTGAAGTAAGAGTCCAGACCTTTTTCATCAGGCCATTTGTGCAGGACACCCCACAACGTCCATGAGGCCGTGACGTCCTCCTGCAGGAATGTCTACGAGGTACCACATGCACCGACACCCCAAGCCTTCAAGAGGATGGGTCTGCTCACGAGTACTCAACCCAAGGACCGAACGTGTGGGATGAGAGCCCCTGCTTGAGCCTGATGAAGGCAAGGCCGAGGCACAGCACCAGGAAGACGGCACTGCCACCATCTGCGGTCAGGAATTAGGGGTCTGGGTGCCACACGGACCCGTCAGAATCCCAGGACGGGCGGGGAGAGCTGAGGGGCCACGGCAGCCCCGGGCGGAGGGGCAGGGCCACGAGAGCTATTTTGGAACAGCTTCAAACCCACCACATGTGACGAAATACCACACGTTCGTATGGCTCAGGGCACCAGCCACGAGAAGGTGGGTGTGGGGGTTGGCGCACGGAACCTTCCAGAGTTCAGTGCCACCCAGCAAGGAGTGTGCTGCACAAAGCCCTGTGTGGCTGAGGGGTCGGCCTCTGGCTCAGGGACCGCCCACCCACCCATCAGGAGTGCCTATCAGAATTCTCCTTGAGGGGGTCCACTACCAAGGGTCCCGGAGACTTTTAGGGGTGACAAATATTCTAGATCCTATGTCGAATGAGGCCGTCCTAACTCCAGAACCACACAGTATGAGGGGTGCACTGTACTACGGGTAGATCGCGCTTCAATAATAAACCCCGAAACTGCTGAGCTCTCTTCTTCGGCTAAATTCCAGACTTTTCTGTACTAATATGCATCGAGGGTGACCTACCATCTGTCCCAGCTTGCCCGGGACTTCCCCAGGACGTGGGACTTCCAGCGCTAAAAAACTGCAGGACGTGGGACTTTTCAGCACTAAAATTGGGAAGTCCCATGCAGAGGGGACGATGCAGTTCCCCTACTGCCTCTCAAAATTCTGCTCTTGTGTCGTCCTGTCCCAGAGGGGCCGCAGGGACCAGTGGATGACGGGACCCACACTGACCCACTCAGCAGCCGATTCAGAAGACAGACACAACAGCTTACTGTTTCGGAAGTACAATACAAGTTAGCGATTGCTGGATGTTTCATTCAAATGAATTTCAAAGCTTTTTAAAGCCAAAAGGGAAACACAGGGAGTACGTATAACGTCTTTTCTCTACTCTCTGCCAATGTCTATCTCTGTCACTTTTACAGAAGTAAGAGGTCCATCCGAACCAGTTGGTGGCAGGAAACTCAGGGTGGAAGTTAAACACTAAAAGCAGGAGTCCCGGAATCAGGCTGCCGGTCTGCCTGTAAGATGGAGACGGCAGGGGCGCCTGGGGGGCTCAGTCCGTGAAGCGTCCGACTTAGGCTCAGGTCATGATCTCGCAGTCCGTGAGTTCGAGGCCCGCGTCGGGCTCTGCGCTGACAGCTCGGAGCCTGGAGCCTGCTTCGGATTCTGTCTCCCTCTCTCTCTGCCCCTCCCCTGCTTGTACTCTGTCTCTGACTCTCAAAAATGAATAAACGTTACAAAAATAAAAACAAGAGAATAAACGTTAAAAAAAAAATGGAGACGGGAGCGCCTTACAATGTCCTCGCATGCGCGTGAGACACCGAAGCCGCCAGCCCAGAGCCCTGCACACGGTAATGTGCGTCAGACACAAACCAGTATTGTATCCACAGCGCTGGGAGCGTCGTGTCTCAGCCGGCACTCACCCACTGTGACCGTGTTCTCCGATCCGCTTCTGGGGACGGCACGAATACGCCAGTATCCTGAACACATGCGTGAAGGCACTGCCATCGGGAGGCTTGGTGATGAAGACGCTCTGGCCACAGAGGAAGACCAGGAAAGCCACCCCGATGCAGACCGCCGGGATGAGGTAGCCGGTCACGAAGCCCACGTTCTGCTGAATGTAGGCAATGCCTCCCAGCGAAATGATTGCTCCCAGATTAATGCTCCAATAAAACCAATTAAAAAATCTTCTTGTGGCTTCTGGACCTCGGTCTTTAACCTAAAACAATGGGGAGGAAACAGACTTTAAAACGTGATCATCCTCAAGGAAGAGAAACCTGTGTAAGTGACTACGGTCACCGTCACTGTGGCAGCTTATAAGAAACGCAGCCCCACCAAACGGTGCCTACAGATACATTCGGGGCGCCTGACAAAGGAGCACCCTGTAACTTTAATTACTGCACTTTCTGGGGGTGCTTCTCTTAATCATGCTGAAATCCAAGAAATCCAAGAGAGTTTCTCAAAGTACTGGCTGGGACCACCTGCTCTGGAAACACTGGAATGCTCCCTACAAGTGCCCATTCACAAGACTCGCATTCCAGACCCACCCAGTCACCATCTCAGGGGTTGGGGCCCAGGAATCAGCATTTTAAACATCTTTCCAGGCGACCTGTATTCACAGGTAAGTTTTAGAACCACCGTTGTACAACTCCACACCTTGGTAAATCTGGGGCAAAAAGGAAATCCCAGACTGAACCTAAAACTACATGCTGTTTTCAGATTAGGAAGGCAATCCAGGGAATCGGGAGATTCTGATAAGGGAGAGACTCCTGGGGGGCTCACGAACCCCTCATCTCCTGAACTCGGACATGAGCCCCAGGTCACACTCTGAGAAGACCACATAATGGGCCCCACAGTGCTGGTGATGTTCCACATGGGGACAGGCCCCTCACACCTTCCCACCTTACCTTGATTTCCACATCCACACGGACACCTTGTCTACACCAGCCAGTGATCTCACACAGTTTTTATTACCTTTCCTAAATATTTAACGTTAATTTATTTTTGAGAGACCAAGAAAGACAGAGTGCAAGCAGGAGTGGGTCAGAGAGAGAGAGGGAGACACAGAATCCGAAGCAGGCTCCAGGCTCCCACCTGTCAGCACAGAGCCCAACACAGGGCCTGAACTCACAAGCCGTGAGATTATGACCTGAGCCAGAGTCGGACGCTTAACCGATTGAGCCACCCAGGCGCCCCATCTCACACAATTTTTAAATAAGCTTCCTAGCTGTGGTTCATGCTGGATTGCATACAAGGACTGCCCTAGGAACCTCTGTTGTCTCCTCCTTAAGTTATGAAAAGTTATGAAAGGCTCCTTTAAGGCTTCATAACTCCTTAAGTTATGAAAAGACTAATTTCTGTTCCAGTAACAGACCTGGTTTGTTCCACAGGGCAGAGGCCACACTACCCAAGAACACAGAAGGTTCTCAACGGGGGCCCAGACCACCAAGCACCAGATACAAAAAAGCACCTTGGTAGCAGTCATATAACCTGATGTGATATTTTCACCTCTATGCTTTAAGATTAAAGTACAGATAGGAAATAGCCAAATCTGTGACTGCAAAGAAAAAACATATTCTAATCCGAAATGATTAAGGATGCCTACTGTCCTGGCAAGAAACTTGCTTCAAGTAATTACATGGGAACCACCACCCCAAACTGAAAATCTGAGTTTTAAATAACCCGCACGTTGTCAGGAGCTTCAACTTGTCCCCCACCCCCGTCAGAAGCGGACAGAGGTCCTAGACCAAAGGCCGGTGTGAACGCAGGCTGAAGGATTTGTCCTGGGAATTTCTCGTATTCCAAGACAGTTCTTCTGTATCAGTAAACCGGACACGAGTGTCCACCCTATCCCAGACACAGACCGGAGGAAACACCAATTGTTAGCAGAGAAATGGTTACAGAGAAAACACAACGAAGGATAGAAATAGCATGAGGGGTGGTAGGGGTGGGGGGCGGCCAGCCTGGGGGGGGAGAGAACCACGCAATTAATGCAGACAGCGTTCGTATCAGTTCAAGCACGTCGGGCCCTTTTCGTCACCTACGGCAGCACCGCACACATCGTCCTGTGTGAACCTGGCAGTGAACCTGTTCGAACTTCCAAGTGTACTTCACCAATGTTACTTTAAAAAAATTTTTTTTTACATTTATTTATTTTTGGAGAGACTGAGACAGAGCTTGAGCAGGGGAGGGGCAGAGAGAGAGGGAGACACAGAATCCAAAGCAGGCTCCAGGCTCTGAGCTGTCAGCACGGAGCCTGACGCGGGGCTCGAGCTCACAAACCATGAGATTAGGACCTGAGCTGAAGTCGGACGCCCAACCAACCGAGCCACCCAGGCGCCCCAGCCAATGTTACTTTAGAAATCTAAGCCTGTTACTAAGGCCCTAAATAAGCACATACCAGTGGTTTTTTTTTTTTTTTCCACAAATGGGAAGCTGGCTCCTGTAAGCTGCAAATCACATGCTTCTGTGCCCTGAGCTGGCAAGCCCACAGCCAGCCACTTCTCACTAGTCACATCCCATCGTCATCTGCTCCGGGGCTCATGCCCTTCCCCACTGCGGGTAAACAAGTTTCTCATGTGACCGGTCCAAAGGAGCTACGGCAGTCAATTCAGAAAAGTCCAGAGAAAAGAACAGAATCATGTACTAAGTCAAACAGCTGGCAGATTTGGAAAAATTCCTTAAAATGCACAAGACTGCAACTTTTTCCCCCCTCCAGGAAAAAAAAAAAGCATCATTTCCTCTCTTTATCTGTAAAGAAAGTTTTTCTTCTTTCAGTTCACTATTTGAAAGGACGGTTGCGACCTCTGAAAAAGGTTAAACACTGGGGAGAAAGAAATAAGGGGCCGGCAGGACTTCCATCGAAACGGATCGCCTTGGGAGTCCTCAGTGGCCCATCTGCTGTCTCAGGGCCGCAGAGGCCCCTCAAAGCTACCCTGCCGGACCCCACTCATCTCTCGCTCAGAATGCTCCCTCGAGACCCTGCTGGGGGGTGGGAGGGGAAGGGGACAGTGATAGAGAGGCTTACATTACCCTAAGAACACAAGCAGACGTCCTGGACACAAGAGCCGGGAGGTGACGAGCGACCCACCCTGGAGAGCAGCCCGACCAACCGGCTTCACGCCCAGACCTCCCTCCACCCGGCAGTCAGCACCCAGCACCCGGCACGGAGCGAGCCTGTGGCAGAACAGCACCAACGCTTTCCTTCTGAATGTGCTTTTCTCCTGATAGAGTCCGCATACGAAACAATTCCCCATTTGGAAACGTCCATCTCGGTGGTTGGTGGCCTACCCGCACTTGAGCAACCACGGCCACCATCCAATTCCACATTCCATCACGCCACCAAGACACTGTTCCTTTTCAGGCACCTCCCACCCTGTCTCCACTGGCCCCCAGCTACCGCTGTTCTGGCAGTCTTCTTGGTCTGTCCTTTGTGGGCATCTGCGTAGAAATGGAACAAAAAGGACACGTCGCGTCTCACGTCTGGATCTTTCACTTGACACAGTGTTGTCAACATCCATCACGTCATAGCACCCATCAGCGCATCATTTCCACAGCTGGGTGATATTCCATTGCACGGAGGGACCACATCCACCTTATCTGTGCATTGGCTCAAGGACACCTCACCATTTTACTGAAATGTTTTAATCTTACAGAAAAGTTGAAGGAACAGTAAAACATACGCTTTGTGTACCCTTCAGTTAGATCCTTAGTTCTCTTTTTCTGCACCTGTAAATGACATACTCCCCAGGCTGAATGATTTAAAAATAAGTTGCAGCAGGATGGCAGTTCACCCCACATGAATCCAGAAATAAAGCCATTCTTCTACATGACCACAGACCATTATCGCACTAAGAAACTTAACGTCGGGGCACCTGCGTGGCTCAGTCGGTTAAATGTCCGACTTCGGCTCAGGTCGTGATCTCATGGTTTGCGAGTTCGACCCCCACCTCGGGCTCCACGCTGACAGCTCAGAGCCCTGATCGGATTCTGTGTCTCCCCTCCCTCCCCCACTCGCACTCTGTCTCTCTCTCAAAAATAAACATTAAAAAAATTAAAAAGAAACCATGTCAATGCGATTTTATCTAATATGTGGTCTATAATCCAATTACCCCAACTGCCCCCCAAAATGGCTTAAAAAACACCCAGGATCCCATCATGACACACACATTGCATTTGGTTCTCAAGTGTAACGTCCTTAAATCTAGAGTGGTCAGTCCTATTCTTTTCAGCATAGGGTCACATTTGAAGACATTAGGCCAGTCATCTGGTCGAAGGGAGCACTTTTTTTTTTTTTTAATGTCCATGTGATTAAGCATGGAGGGTTCCTTCTTCGTCATGCATTCTAAATAACCTTTACAAGACCGTTCACTCCTTATGAATGTTAACTGCTAGTCTATTATCCACTGGAAAGAACTGACTTTTAAGTCAGACAGCCTGGGCCCAAACCCAGCTCCCACTCCCTTGCTATGGTTCTGCGCAGGCCAAACGTTCTCAGCCTGTTTCTAGGAAGACAGGTAACTCCAGCACATAGATCGTCAAGAGGCTCAGATCAGGCAGCGTAACAAGAACAGTGAGGGCCACGGCAGGTGATCACGTGGCTGTGCGGCCCATACTGTGCCTTCACTGAAGGCCCCCAAGCCACAAGCCCAGGCCTCGAGACCCAACTCTGCACGCTTTGTGTTTCTGCCGCGTTTCTGCCGCAGAATGCCCACGACCCTGGCTTGACCACTTGCTATGACGAAAAGAAACTATCCTTTGTACATCCGCCTCCTTACTGGAAAGGAGATTCAATGACTTCACATACGCAAAGCACGTTTCACGGGGCAGAGAAGGAAGCATTCAGGACGTCAGGCATCCATCATTCCCAACATCACTAGAAGGTGCCACCTTCCTGTAATGGGTGGCCTGACACAGGTACGCTTACAGCTCAGGTTCAAAGGACAGGCTCTCCCATCCTGGCTCAGTCATGTGGGGGCTGTGTGACTTTGGGCCAACGATTTTTAACCTCCCCAGCCTCAGTTTTCTCATCTGTGAAATGAGCACGACAACAGGGGCGGCGTCACGTGGACTCATACACTCCCTGGCATAGGGGCCTGGGGCAGAGCAAGCCCTCGGTAAAAATCACATGGTTATTCAGCACAAAAACCTACGCGTCGTCTTTCCTGTTGCTCACAGATGACCCGCCAGCAATGCCTGCCCACTCCACCTCGACTTATCCTGAATCCACTCTGCCCACCTAAGTCCACATCCCCGTCTCTAATCTGGCCAGCGTCATCTGTCTCTACCTGGTCCACGTGTGGGCACCACTTCCCTCACTAGTCTGCACTCCAGACGTCACAAACTTTTTCTGGGAAGGGGCAGAGCGTAAATATCTTAGGTTTTACGAGACCTCCAGTCTCTGTTACGACTCCACAATCTTGCCACTGCATCGTGAAAGCAGCCACACCACAGCTACTGTGTGACCAGCCAACAGGTAGGGCTGTTCCAATAAAGCTTTTTGTACGGAGACTGAGACGTTAAGTTTCACAGAATTTTCACTTGTCGCAAAACACTCTTTTCTTCCCCCCCCCACCACTTAAAAACTTAAGAACCGTTCTTATTCTTAGCTTGTGGGCCCTCCCAAAAAAGGAAATAGACCAGCTTTGGCTGTCAGGTCACAGCTGCCAGGCACACCTGCTCTAGAGACCCCCCCTTTCAGAAACACACATCCGATCATGTTATTTCCTCACTCAAACCCCACAATGGCTTCCTACTGTGTTCTATTTCTTTTAGTTTTATTTATTTAAATAATCTCTGCTCCCAACATGGGGCTTGAACTCACAACCCCAAGATCAAGAGTCACACTCCTCCAACTGAGCCAGCAAAGCACCCCTCAAAGTCTTTTAAAAACTTCCCAGGACCTGGCCCCTTCTTACCACCTCTCTCCTCACTTCTGTTTTGGGTTTTGTTTTTTTTAATGTATGTGGCATACAACCTTACCTAATTCTGAGTGTACACAATATGTGCTGACTTAATACATCTCATTTAAGTGTTGCAGCATGACTGTCACTTTAACAGCTAGGGCAACAAGGGCATCCCCTCTCTTGCTGGCCCCAGGCCCTTTGCACCTGTTGTTGGCTTGTCCCCTGAAGCTCTTCTGACAGCTGCTACTTTTGATAGCCTTCAAGACTCCACTCCCAGAAAGGAAGTGACTTCCACCTACAGCCACCTGGCCATCACTCCCAAGAGGCCCCTTCCCAGAAGGGAAGGCCGCTCCATGTGCGGGCCCCCTGGCCATCCCCTAGGAGTGCTCACCCCTCCCCAGGGCGCATCGCGGCCAGTCCCTCGGGCCCAGGCTGCCCGCGGCCCAGCCCCGGCGCACATCTGGGCGCACCTGGCGCGCCCGCGCGGCGCTCACCTGGTCGGCGCCGAAGGGCGTGACGTTGGCCTTGACGGCGCCCACGCCCAGGCCGACGAGCGCCAGCGCGGTCAGCGCGGCGGGCGCGCAGTAGCGGGCGGGCGCGTCCGGGCAGGGCGGCGCCGAGCAGTTGCGGACGCGCGTGGGGCGCGGGGCCCCGCAGAAGGCGGGGCGCGTGGCGGGCGCCGCCAGCAGAGGGAAGGCCAGCATGCCCAGCAGGTAGAGCGCCAGGCTGAGCAGGATGGCGCGCGCGCGGCCGAGCTGCGCGTCGGCCAGCCAGCCGCCGAACGGCGACACCAGGTAGGCGAGGCCCATGAAGAGCAGCAGCGCCTGGCTGGCCTGCGCGCCCTCCCAGCCGAACGGCTCGCCGTTCAGGAACAGCACCAGGTTGGCCGTGACGCCGTAGAAGGCGGCGCGCTCCAGCAGCTCCGTCAGCAGCACGGCCGCGCACGCCGCGCGCCGGCCCTCGAACGCCTCCCGCCGCGCGCCCAGCAGCGGCGCCCGCTCGCCGCCCGAGCCCTCCATGCGCTCGCCGCCCCGCGTCCCGGCCAACGCGCAGCAGCCGCCGTGCAGCCGCCGCCGCCGCCGCCGCCGCCCTTCTCGCGAGACCCACCCAGCCGAGCCTCGGCCCGCCCCCCCCGGAACCCCCATTGGTCGCTGCCTCTACCTGGCTTCTCGCGAGACCCGCCCCTCGGCGCCCCCATTGGCCGTCGCTGGCGACTTCCGGTTCCGCCCGGAAGCCCGGCCGGGCCGTGGGTCAGCTTCTGCCGGGAGTGGGGCCCCGGGCCCAGGGCGTTGCCATCTACGAGGTTTTAAAAGCGGAATTGTTCCTGTCACTCCGAGGTCGCCGACCTCCGCCTACGAAAGCGTAGACAGACCCCCATATGGCGGCTTCGGGCTCTGCCGGTCTTCCAGGATGATTTGCAAAGCTGGCGCCTGCCTGCGGGCTCTTTCCTGCCCCGGCACGGGGTTCCCGTGCAGGTGCAGCGCTGACGATTGGGGCCGCCTCTGCACGGTAGGTCGGTGAGCGGCACTCCTAGCCTCTGCTGTCCTTCGGGGGCCGGTTCCACCCCCGTCCCCCAGAGTGGCAAGCACCCTGTGTGCAGACGGTCCCCAGATGGCCCCCAGGAAACATCTCCCCATGAAGAGCCGCTGCCCCAGGACAAGTCAGGCGCCGAGTTTGCTTCCTTGTCTGTTGGCTGGCGTCCCGTTTTCCCTCAACACTCAGCTCAAGCGTCCATCCTTGCAAGCATTTCTCCACCATCCCATCTGAAGTGCATCCCACCCCATCCCATTGCCTTGTTTTAGTTTCTGCATAGCACCTGTCATGTTTTTTTTCTGTATCCCTTTGTCCTCCCTGGCTTGTACTGGTCCCCACAAGTTTAAGTTCCATGGTGGCAGGGATCTCATGTGTCTTATTCTTCACCACGCCCACAGCACCTGCAGTAGTGACCACTGGCATATGGTGGAGGGGAAGAGCGTCCTCCAGAAACGGCCCCGGCATGGCTTGAGATATTGGGACCCACAGCTGGATGATGGCCGTTCGTGTGAGACCGTTGCCTCTTCCTTCCTCCCTCTTTGAGGCCAGCCAAGAGAAGGATGGAGCCATTACCTGGGGAGTGGGCTTTCCGGTAGGTCATCTGGCTGAGAAATGCCTCACACAGTGCTGGCACAGCAGGCAGGAGATAAATACTTACTACCCTTTAAAGAGAGAATCATTGAATGACAGTGTAGGACCTTCCCATCCAATCCATTAATGCTAATTGTCCTCAATCAATGTCACATTCCTGGTCCTCCCAGAATAGGTCGCATCCCTTTTCATACGTCTTTAGAGTACTCGCTGCGTGTTGTTTTCACAATACTCTTTTACTTTACGATTACATATTTTGCAAAACGATTTAATGTCAGTCTTCAAACCAGGGAGGGCTGTGATTTTGTTTGTCCGTTACTGTATTTCTAGAATCTACCACAACCCCCACCACGATAACTATGTATGGAATTGGATGATTGAGTGGATGTTTGAAGTTTAAATGGTGCCCAAATAATATTTTATATTCATTGTTTTCTTGGTGTTTTTTGTTTGCTTTTTTGAGACCCCTGTGATTTCTACAGCATGTTAGTATCCAAATTTAACTAAAAGGCAAACCACTTAAGATTCCTCTCCAGGATCACACACGTAGTAGGCAGTAGAGCTCAGTCTTATTTATTTATTTTTTTTAAGTGTATTCATTTGTTTTGAGAGAGAGAGCACGGGAGGGGCAAGAGAAAGGGAGGGAGAGAATCCCAAGCACTGAGAGTGTGGAGCCAGACACGGGGCTTGAGCCCACAAACTATGAGATCATGACCTGAGCTGAAATCAAGAGTCGGGCGCCCAACCAG
This sequence comes from Leopardus geoffroyi, assembly GCF_018350155.1. NCBI lineage: Eukaryota > Metazoa > Chordata > Mammalia > Carnivora > Felidae > Leopardus > Leopardus geoffroyi. The sequence continues at coordinate 3,117,012 of NC_059339.1, read as the reverse complement.
CTGAGCCCTCCAGACGCCCCGGTGGAGCTCAGTCTTACATACGAGGCTTTTACCTAAAGTAAGTAGTGCAGTGCTCCTTCCTTCCTCTGGCTGGTACGTGAGACAGAACCTTCAAGTATTTGTTCAAGAGACTGATACAATCGCCACTCTCGGGCAAAGTGCAGGGTAAACACGGGATAAAAATTAAGCCATTCGACGCGGTTCGTGAGATGAGTTCTTGTGAAACTCCGCCCGATACAGATGTGCCATTTTGGATGACAGCAGACTAACCCAACTGGATGATCTCCACTGAGAAGTGTAAAGCTAAGTGAACAAAGTGGGGGCAGGAGTTGGAGTTCAGGATGTACACTGAGGAAGTGTGGCACTTCCTGGTCCTGGGGAGGTCTGGTCTGCACTGCAGTCTCTGACATCTTGAGGTTGCAAAAGAGTCCAACTGGAAGAAGCGTTCCGGTTTGTTTGCAGTGATTTTTCACGCACAGCCCCGGCCCCGTGACTTGCTTCGGTGAAGAGAATGATGGCGGAGCGTCCCTGGGCTGGGTCTGGGCCTAAACCTTAGGAAGTTCTGGCAGCTTCTCCGATCACAGCCGCCACACTTCAAGTGCCCAATGGCCTCGTGTGTTTGATGCTTCCGTGGTGAGCAGAATGGTGTGGATTACCCCACCACTGCAGAAAGTTCTGTTGGTCAGTGCCGCCCTATACGGATGTGCAGTGGGCACGACCAGTTACTGCCTGTCCAACACGCCCACCCGCCTGTCCTGCAAACAGAATCCTGATTCCACTTGGCTGTCTGTTCTCCATTTGTCCTCCCCCAGCCCGCTCCCCACCAGCTAACCGTGTCGCTCAGGAGAAGCTAACTTCATCTTTGTTTCTGGATCCGACTAGTCAAAACCAATGCTAGTCTGTCATGCCTCTTCTGAAACCCAGACTCTACCCCGTCGAGACGCGACGTTCCCCCAGGGCCCAGCAGAGGACAAATGACGTAAATTGGCCCGGTCAGGCTGAAAGAGAGGACTCTTGTACCAGGCCTGCCAGAGAGACATTCTTCCAAGGGGGATATGGATTAGGAAGCCTGAGGCCCTCATTGCTGCTGGCAGCTGTCTCACACTCCCGAGACGAACCAGCTGGGGATGTGGACAGCACGGTAGAGAATCAGGGAGAAGTTAGGTAGTGAAAGATCACAAATCGTACACTTTAGGCCACGTGCTGGGTGTTCTGTTACTTGTAGCCAAGACTCACCCGTCATGATTCTGTTAAAAAGTAAGAACATAAAAGGAGAGGGGGCGCCTGGGTGGCTCAGTCGGCTAAGCGTCCGACTTTGGCTCAGGTCGTGATCTCGCGGTCTGTGAGTTCGAGCCCCGCATCAGGCTCTGTGCTGACGGCTCAGAGCCCGGAGCCTGTTCCAGATTCTGTGTCTCCCTCTCTCTGACCCTCCCCCGTTCATGCTCTGTCTCTCTCTGTCTCAAAAATAAATAAACGTTAAAAAAAAAAAAAGAGCATAAAAGGAGAGGGCAGCCTGATTGTTGTCTCACATTGGGCCAGTTTGTGCTTCGAGCTCCTGCCTGGCCCCTGCAGCCCATGCGTTCTGAGCCCCTGTGCTAAGCCCCAGTGATTGTAACACTAAATAATTGATACAAGTTGACGGCTCACCACTGTGTGGAGTAGACTCATAATACGTGCCTGTTCCTGGAAGTGACTGTGTGAGTCTCTCCTTTGAACCGAAAATAAATGAGTAAATGACCTGAGTCGCACAGCTGGCGTCTGGGGGATAAGTATGGCGTCCGTCATTTTACAGAGTACAGCTTTGTCACAGCCTCTTCGCCTCAAGGGCCCTGTGGGAAAGCGAGCCTTAACTGCAAGGGCGCTGGGGGTGTGGACTGGGGTGCTCCACTGGCTGTCAGACACAGGACCCTTCCCTGCTCCAGCACTGCCCTGTCCCCTGGGAGGAGGTGCGATCTGATGGAGTGAATTCAGAAGCCATCAGAGACTGAGCACATTTCAGGGGCGGTCGAACCTCTCTGACCTTTTCATAATATTTCTGCGGCTCATTTCATCTCTGCGTGGCTCGCCCCTTGTTTCCAGACAGTCGTACCTGTTTACTCACAGTTTCGGCTTCCCCAAAACGCCGGTTCACAGCTAGCCATCACGGATGTTCTGTGCCGTCCGTTGTCACCAGTCAACCGTAGTCCCCAAGGTGCGACGGCTCGGTGTCAGCGCTTGTGGCCCATGCTTCTGCTTTTCTGCTCCCCGGTTCCATCCTGGGGACCACGACAGGCCCTGCTGGTCTCTGTGCACCAGACCGTGGTGGGAGGCGTCAGCAACGTTACAGTCAGGCCATCCTGTCAATCTTTGGACTCTCCTCCGGGACAGACTTGTCATAAGTTCTGGTTATTTCAGGGAGTCCCTGTTGTAACGGTTCGGTCTGGCTGCAGAGAATCTAGGCAGAAGCAGAAAAGATTAGCAGTAGAGGCACAGTCAGCCCCCGGGGTGGAGTCAGGCCTTCCATTCTTTGGCCCACAACAAAGCCAAACTCAGCTGCCTGCGCTGCGTGAATTAATTCAGCTCTCGGAATGATGTGTGTTTTCTTTTTACCGGGGAGGTGAGAGTGCATGGCCAGGAAGTCGGGTTTGTTGGCTTTGCCTTTTTTTAAGCACTCATTTTACCTGACCCTTGTGCGTAACGACCGCTGCTTCTTGGGGTTATGTTCTCATGTGCTTTAAAAAAAGCCCGGGCCATCTGCAACAGCCAGGCATTCACCGGCAGAGAGGGAAGGTAGGAGAGAGGGGGAAAATGAAAGATCAGGAACTTCCCCTTCCTCCCTTTTGAAGACGTGCCAGGTGTGGGACCACACCTAACCACCCTGTCATAACCACCACTCTACAACTCCTCACGAGTGTCTTAATCCCTATTGCAGTCATAAACTAGGTAATCGGTACCTCTAAGTGTATTTGTTTGGTTTTTAGATTAGGCCTCACAGAAAAGGTCAGTGAAGAGGAACACGCAGGAAAGACCATCAAAACACACATAAAATAATTCAGCAAATGGTAATAAAGGCATTTCCAACCCATGGAGAAAAGCACGGAGTATTCAATGAATTCTATCGGAATAAGCAACTATTACATGTGGGAAAAACAGTTTTCACACTCCGAACCAGCATCAATTCCAGATGGTTAAAATATTGTCATGGAGAAATAAAAGAAAAAGCATTAATTAAAAACGTTGGCAAACGGAAACTCTTAGGGCAGAGAATGTTTTCCTAAGCCTAATAGTAAAGCCACAGGCCATAACAGAAGACTGTTAAGTGTCTGACTACATAAAGACTTAAAACTTCTTTGTGTAAAAGAGGGTAATTGCTGTTGACAGCAAACAAACTTAAAAAGTACTTAAAATACGTATGACAAACTTAGTGTGTTCATTCTACCAGTTCTTGGGAGTCCTATGGGATGTATTGGGTAAACATCCAGTAAATAAAACGCGCAAAGTGAGTGTCCGGGCGTTCTGGAGGACGGGCTGCCCCGTGGCCCTGCTCAGCATCTATTCTGAGGGCAGCACCTTCTTTCTTGGGTTAACCTGTGCCCCCTGTGGTGCAGGCAGGACTGGCCTCCCCTGGGCGGGGTGTGGTCATGTGACCTAAGCCTGTCCACTCTGTTGAGCTACGTGATTGGCTCAAAGATGGGATGGTGACCCAAGTTGGTCTAATCCGGGCTAAGCAGTGAAAGACATTTCTGGGTCTAGGTTCTGCCCATCGCTTAAAGTAGGTTTTTTCCTGGACATTCAATTGTGACCCCATAATTTCTCTTTCTGATTAAGCAAGTGTGACTTTTGTCCCTTGCAGTGGAAAAGTTCCAGCTAATAATACAAGCAATAGGCACACATGCATGCACACAATTTACACCCACGTGCACACACATTACACGCACACACATATTACACATGCATGCATGCACCTTACACACGCACATATGCATTACACGGGCTTACCCAAGCATTGCACACGCACGCATTACACACGCATACACATTACACACATGCACACACATTTTTTTAAAAAATGCGCTTCAAAGGGGAAAAAAAAAGTTAACACTAATAATTTAAAAACGCAGAAAGACGGGACACGTCACTTGAACTGAAAGGCAGTTTGGGGGAAGTGAAGTGTGTGTGCCCATAAATGGCCAATGGGGAGATACGTTTGGTGCAATGTTTCTAGAGGGCAGTGGGTGTTCATTTCAAAACCACATTCGCCGACACTCTGTGGGCAGTGCCATTTCCAGGAATTTAGAATGCACAGAGACTTAGCTGTAAAACGTTCGTCGCAATGTTGCCTCGATTAGCAGGATTGGGAGCAGCACAGCTGTACAGGAGGAAGGCATTGATTGTAGCACATGGGGACACTGGGAAGCTGTCCTTCCTCAGAGGATACAGGGTTCTGAGGTGGAAACCATTTAGGACACACTGTATTTGTTTTCTCTTGTTACTAAACAAATCACCACAGCTGTAGCGACGGCAGCACCACCAGCCCACGCTTGTGCGAGTCAGGAGCCTGGGCGTGGCTGACTGGTTCTCAGCTCAGGGTCTCGCACAGCAGAAGTGAGGTCTCATCTGGAGCTCTTTCTGGTTCCCGTGGCCGTGGCAGGATCTAGTGCGTTGAGGCAGGCGGTGAAGGTGCCAGTTTCCTGCCAGCTGTCAAGTGGGGGCCTGGGGGTGGCCTCCGCCCCAAGGGCCTGCCTCTGCTCCGTGCTCGTGCTCGTGGCCGCCGTGGGCCCCAAGGGCAGCAGCAGAGAATCTCCCCAACCTCGCGTCCCTCTCACACCAGAGCCTTGTTGACATCAGGAAATGCCCAGCACCTTTAAAGGGACAGTTCCTGGATGAGACTCGCCCCGCATAATCTCTCCATTTTAAGGGCGACTGATTGGGAGCTTAACCTACAGATTCTCCTCACCCCACCACCTGGTTGGGCGTTTGATTGAATAACTGGAAGGTGACACGCATCAGGAGGCTGGAAATCTTGGGGCCAGGTTAGCACTGTGCCTGCCGCGATATATTAAGTAAAAGTGAAAAAGAGCAAATAACAACAGAACAACAACAAAAACCCAACCCGTGTAAAGCATTTTTACTTTTTGTAACGCAATGACAAGCACAAACCAAAGCAATGAAAGTCGACAACACAATACCGTGTCCGTATAGCCAAGTCAAAGGGACCGCAGCATCCGTTCTGTCTGCTACTCTGGGAGACATCCTACCTTCTTGAGTCTCCGTTCCTTCATCTGTAAAGGGCTGAGAACAGTAGTGCCTACCGTCCAGGGTGGGGGGAGGCCTGGTGGGGGAGTCAACTGCCCAGTGCCTGCAACCCTGGCGGCCGCAGGGGGGTGGGGGGTGCGACTGTTTTCGTGATTAGATTCACAGACTCTGGAGAAACCTGAGACCCAAGTGCTCATAGTGTTTACCTCAGGGTGGTGGGATTCGGTGTGATTTTTAAATTCTGTTTTGTGTATCTGTATGTGCTAAACATATGTGGGCGTTTAACACAAACGAAAAAATTTAAAGAATAAATACGGCTCTCAGCATACAACAGGTTGTTACTAGCAGCAAGTGAAATGTCTTCCCTTTCATCAGCCTCTGACGTGGACCTTTGTCTCTTGTGTTACGAGACCCATGGGGCCATAGAGCAGCAACGGTGCGTTCACGCGGACCATCTCGTGTGGCGATGATGAGAATCTTGGGGATGAGCTTCCTTGTGCTGAAGAGTTAAGAACCCACCACGCCCCACCTTCAGAACAGCAGTGGGAAGAAAGGGCTGCTTGCTTTTTGCTGAAAGCTCGAAGGGAAGATCGTCTGGTTCTGGTTGACTCCCCATTCCCACCCACCCACCCCCCCCCCCACCCCCCCGCCCCGTTCGCCAAGCAACACTAGAAGAAACCAGTTACTTTAGACCTGCGGCTTTCTTTTGCATTTGATCATGTCAAGTGCTGTCCGGAAAGCCAGAAAAAGGAAACCTAACCAGGGCACTTAAACCACAGTTGTACATGTGTCTTCTGTTTTTAGGCAGATCCCCGCCCCCCACCCCGCACGCCACATTTGTAGTTCTCAGTACTGTGGTGGGGGGACAAAGACGGTGCAGAGACTGGAACCTGATAGAAAAACAGAAGGAGCGTACCTCGTTTGTTAATGTCATGAAGCAAAAAGAGAGAGAGAGAGAGAAAGATGTCAAGGGTTGATTTTTATCATGAGCCATTTCTAAAGTCAGTATCTCGCCCTGAAAATGCGATCACTTTTACACGGGGCAAATAACATAGTTTCGTTTTTCCTGGTGCCGTGAACTGGAGAAATAGTCTAAGCAAACACTATGATGAAAGAAGAAATAGATTTTGCTTTACATATATTTTAAGACCCTTGTGTTAGAAGCATCTGGAGAAGCGTAAGAGATGCTTACGACCTTTTCTGTCCTAGTCGTGCCCCACCCCACTAATTATTTCTATGTCATCCCGTGGTACCACATTTGTCTTTGAACCCTTTTCACTGCCTACTTGGGAGAATCACAAAAGACTTCACCAAAATGAACTAATTAGCTATGATACTGTTTACAGTCCTTCTTTTGTCTCCTAAATGGGCACACGGAAGCAATGAATGAACAAAGAAATGGGCCCCCAAAGATCTGTCAGAATCTCCTACCCTACAGAACAGGTGTATGCCAGAAAAATCCAACGACAGTGAATTTCAGCCCAGCAAATCCTATAGCAACACTGACTTCCATTAAAAAATCAGGAGGGGCGCCTGGGTGGCTCAGTCGGTTAAGCGTCCAGCTTTGGCTCGGGTCATGATCTCACGGTCCATGAGTTCGAGCCCGCATCGGGCTCTGTTCTGACAGCTCAGAGCCTGGAGCCTGCTTCGGATTCTGTGTCTCCCTCTCTCTCTGCCCCTTCCCTGCTCATGCTCTGTCTCTCTCTGTCTCAAAAATAAATAAACATTAAAAAAAAATTTTTTTTTTAAATCAGGAATGCATCATCGTGGGAACAAAATTTCACAGCAGTGCAAATTCAATGATTTCACTTAATTCAACAAACATCTACCCGGTGCCTACCCTACCGATGACATCTTCCAAGCAAGGGGGAGGTTGGAGCCGTGACTAAGCTCAGACTCAGGGGTAGGAGGATTGGGAAGGGTCCCAGCACGGCGGTCAGGGCGTTTACACAAGCCATCATCTTTGATATGGGCTTGTTAGTGGGTGGAGTGCCTTGCCCTGGAAAAGATCTGTCCACATACAAGCCCCTGGAACCTGTTATTGCTAAGTGACTGCCATTTGATTCAGGGTGATAATGTGCCCAGCAGTCGCGCTACGTTTCCCAGCTGCCCTGGATAGAAGATGTGGCCAGGTACACAGTAAGATAAAGGCCTCAGGGCTGGGTGACACTCCAGGAGGAGCTCTTAAAAGTAAAAGTGTCATTTTGCTGTGCCCTTTTGCCCCTGCTCCCTGCTGCCTGGAAGGTGAATGTGATGGGTGGGGCTTCAGCACTCAAGCTTCACCTTGTGGCCCTGCTGGGAACAGAGGCCAAACACTGGGATGCTGGAGTTAGAAAGAAACCTGCGTCCCTAGTGACTGTGGAGCCGAGAAATAAGCTTCAGATTCTTCTTAAAACAGGAATTGAAATGGAGATCATGAAGGAATTGAAGTTAAATTAAACAAAGGCCACTAGACCCACGGGGCTCTGATGCCTTGGTGCTGATGTGAATAAGCCCGGAGGGAGCCTGTAAAGGCCTCAAGGTTAAGGTTACGGAATCGAAATGTAAGAACAACCAATCGGAGACAGCCAACTAGGCCTCAGGCTGTAGCCAATTAACCATCTGGCTTTGCGTCAGCATTTTCTGTGTACAGGTCTCTCCCGGAGCTCCTGTCCCGCCCCAACCTCTTCCAGTTTAGTACTTCTCCACTGCAATCAACTTGTGCTCAAATGAACTTAGAAAAGCTCAATATAGCCCAGTTTATCCTTAACACATCTAAAGGGGTCGGTTGCCTCTTAGATCTGGTCAGTTGTGGCCTGATGATGGCTTCCTATCTGATTTCTCAAGCATCATCATAGATCCCTGGTGCTGATACCCATCGGGCAGACGCTGGCCACCCGGGTGCGGATGCCAGTCCTTCCGTGGCCGCCTCTGGCTCCTGAGGGAGGGAACCTACAGTCACCCCTGCTGCTGGCCCCTGTGGAAAGAGACCCAGCGCCTCATACATCCCATGGGAGCAACCGCAACTACCCCTGGTCCCAGGGGGCTGGAGGTGGGGGGCGTGACCAACCCTGGTCCCTGTGGGAGGGGGCCCCAGATCCCCTCTGCTGCTGGTCCCCAAGGGAGCAGACCTACAGCCTGGCCCCCTTGGGAGCAGACCCACAGCCACACCTGGTCCCTGTAAGAGCGGACCCACGGTTTCCCCTGGACCCCTGAGGGTCCAGCCCTGGTCTCTTCTGGTTCCCCTGGGAGGGGCCCCGAGGAACCCGGGGTGCCGGTCCCGCGGGAGCGGTGTCGCGCTCCCTCCCTCCCGCCCCCCACCCCGCGCGCGCGCTTGGGACCCCAGCGCCGAACCGGCGAGCGCGGGCGAGGCCTCGGGAGCGGCGGGCGGAACCGACCGAGCGAGCGCCACCGCCCGCCGCCGGGGTCCGAGTCCGCGTCCCCGGCCCCGCCCCCGCCCTGGGCCTGGTCGGCGGCGGCGGGCGGTCGATGGCCGGGCGGCGGCGGCATGCGGCTCCTGTTCCTGGCCGTGCTGCGGCGGCACACGGGCAACGCCGTCACGGCCGAGCGCGTCCGGTAGGTGCCGGCGCGGGGCGCTCCTGGGCCCCCGGCCCCCCCAGACCGCGCGCACAAACGGACGGGCTCGGCGCGCGTGGGGCCTGTGCGCGCGCGGGGCCTGGACCGCCGCTCCCGGCTCCCGGGCCCGCCGCACGCGCCGCCCCCACGGGCCGCTGGGGGAGGGGGGTCCGGGGGGGGTCCCCACGCGGGTCCCGGCGTGCCTGGCTTCCGCGTCCCCGGAGCGCCCAGGTCTGGGGACTGCGCGGCGCCTACATTGCGGTGGGCAGAAGACAGCGAGGAAGCGCAGGGCCGCACGCGGTGACACGCGCAGCATTATCTGATGGGGCAGGGACCGCTCTGTGCACGGGAGCCCTTTGGGCAGGATGCTCCGGGAGGCCTCGCGGCCGGAGTGGCGTTGGCGCGGAATCCTGGGTGCAGGAGGGTCCGCCGAAGCCCGGGCTTCGGGAGGGTTTGCAGCCCAGGGCGCGGCACACGTGCGGGCCTGCCCTCCTCGTTGGGTGGGCGCCGGGGGAGGGGGGGGAGGGGGGAGCGGGGGCGTCATTGCTCGGGGCCCTGCCGCCCGCGGGGGCCTCCCGGCGCCCCCCACCCCACCCCACCCCACCCCCGCGCTGTCTGGGCGCATCTTCCTCTTGCAGGGTGGTTACCTGCTCCACACTCACTTCTGCAATTGTCTTGTCCTTTGTTTCCCTGGGGACTTGTTCTCTCCTCCTCACTGGCCTGTGAGCCTCCCCGGGGGGGGGCGGGAGCAGATTGCTGCCTGGGCTTAATGGAAACTTCTTCTTCTTTTTTTGAACCGGCTTGCTTCATGAAATTTCTTAATTTACTTCCCCTCTGCCGGTCAGCTTCCCCATCATTAAAATGAGCCATCGGGGCAAAGCCCGCCCTTTAACGTCCCTTTCCACTGAAACATGTTACAGGTCTTCTAAAGATGGAGACCAGCAGGATCCTCTCTCATGACGGGTAGAGGGTACATCAGTTTTCCGAGCTTGGCGATTAGGATTTCGCGGTGAGGATGGGTATCATTCGGGTTTATCTGCCGTGGGATGGCAGTGACCCTGCTTCACTCATGGGCACCCACAGTGAGGAGGGCAGGGTGGCCTCTGCTCTCGTGGAGCACGTGCCAGCAGGGGAGAGACTCTACGGGAGTGAAGAGAAGTAAAGGAGGCAGCTCCAGATGGTGATTAGTGCCGTGGGCTTAGGGGAGGCTCTCTGAGATGGTGACATTTAAGCTGAGACCTCTGTGACCGAGCGAGGCAGTCCCTGAGATCTGGGAGGACAGCTGGGGAGGCGGGTAATAGCACGAGCACGGGTCCCGAGGCCAGCTCGACATGCCTGAGAGCCAGAAGGAAGGCCAGGCTCTCTGGAAGACACGAGTCAGGGGGCGAGTGCCGGGAAAGGGTGTCAGAGAGAGAGGCCAGGTCCCACAGGGAGCCAGAGAAAGCATGTCTTTCTTTACCGTTTGGCTCTGGATGTGAACTGTCCATGTGAACCTCAGGATTCCAAAGGCCCCCAGGCGCTCCCAGCCAGGGGGCCGTTAGCAGAAGGAGGCAGGCATGTCCAGTGAGACCGCTGGCCTTTAGCTGGGGTGCGGGGCCCCTGAGTGACTCTGCTCTCTTCCCAGATGTGCTTCATGAAGCATGACAACAATTGTTCTTTGTGCTTTGGTCTGTTCAGGGCCAGCTTTGTCTGCCCTTCGCCCTGGAGGGATTGCAGAAAAAGAAAAATCTGAGGTTGCCAAAGGCGTCTTGTGTCTTGTAAAAACGGAGGTTCCTTGAGGAGAATGCCAGGTGTCCTGGAAGGGGAGGGGACGGAGGTCCCTATGATGACAGAGGTTCTTGTGGAGCCAGAGCCAAAGACCCCTCTGACCCTCAAGTGACCCTGGACAGTGGGGGAGGGAGACCCCCAAATGCGTAAGATTGGGGTTCCCTTCAATCTAGCAGAGGAGGGTGTCTGAGTTAGATAAGATTGGAGCTTTACAGAGAAAAACGGGGCCCCTTCTGGTGCATCTGTTTGTAGTTGTAAGTTAACCCCCTGTCCATAAGTAGGGACGCTGAATTGTCATGAGTACATCCATAGGCAGGTAGAGGTGAGGTGTCCTGAGAGCAGGGAGGTGGGTGATCCATCCCAGGCTAGGGGAAACACACAGACCGGTGGAAAACACAAACTCTGGGGCAGGGCTTCCTGCCTTCACTTGCGGGCTCCCCAGCACGTGCGACGTAGGTCTGGTCACCTGAGCTTTGCTGCTCAGAGTTCTTATCCACAAAGAGGGGCTACTGATATGACCTGCCTCATAGGTTCCTTAGGAGGTTTAAATGCGAGTTCGTACATTTTCAGCATTTACAACAGGGCCTGGTGCTCAGTATGCATTTAATAAATGTGAGCGATTCATGATACCATGGGCCCTAACTGGCCAGGTGGGGAAGGCTGGACGTACAGGGAGGACGGTGTCCTAGGCAAAGGGGCAGCGGGCAGGACCATGGGGGAGAGCGCATCCCTTTCAGACCCGAGTTGTGCGGCCTTAGCAATGCCCGATATGCTAGATGAGTGATTCTTAATGGGATCAGGGGCCAGAAGGATGTGCAGAGGAGGAAGGAGCAGTTTTGTCCCCCGGGGGACATTGGGCCTTGTCTGGAGACATTTTTGGTTGTTACACTGGGTGTGAGAGACCACTGGCATCCAGTGGGTAGAGGCCAGGGTGCTGCTGAACAGCCTATGATGCCTGGGGTGGTCCCCACAGTGGAGAATGATCCAGCCCCAAATGTCAGTAGTGCTGAGAGAAAACCCACTCTGGCTGAGGTGGGCAGATAAGGCTGGAGAGGTAGGCGGGGCCCCGTCACACCGGACCTACGGTTTTGGGCCACCAACAGAATTAAGCCACCAAAAGCTATCTGACTTCTGTGTTGTAGAAGGTCCTTTGGACTGCATTCTGGAAGGTGGATGAGGATGGGCAGAGGAGGTTAAGTGTGGGTTTGCCACATTTCAGGAGTAAAATAAACAGGGCTTGGCTGTGGAATGTGGATCGTGTCAATGACAAAGCTAGAATAATCGAGTGAGAGGTCTGGTGCCCTTTATCCAGGGGAAAACGAGGCACGGAGCAGGGCCGCCCCGTCTCACAAGCAGGGGAGAACTTCCCGAGGGATCGGGGACAAGAGCGGGTTTGGTGGAGCCTTAGAACCATAGGGCGGAGACAGGCCTGGCCGGCTGGGAGGTTGGGGCTCCTGGGTCCCGTGAGCCAGCTGAACGCAGTCGGAGGGGCCCGACTGGTGTGTGCTAGGTCTCCTCGAAAGTGATGCATTTCCTGGCTACTGAGGCTCAGGTTTGGGACGTGGGCCAGGCCAACGGGAGGTCTCCGTTTTATGGGTCCCGACAGATGAAGAGTTTTTGAAGGTGCAAGCTTGGAGGACGCTGTTTGGGGGGAATAGTTTGTCTGGGGATCAGTCACTAGACAGGGACACTCTTTACTGTCTGTGTGGCCCTTCAGGTACCCCTCCGTGTGCTGTGCATGTGAGCTCACCTTGTGTTCTTTAAAGAAAAAAAATTTTTAACATTTATTTATTTATTGAGAGAGCACGAGCAGGGGAGGGGCAGAGAGAGAGGAAGACACAGAATCCAAAGCAGGCTCCAGGCTCCGAGCTGTCATCACAGAACAAGTGGGAAAGAGAAGGGCGGGAGAGAGAGAGAAAGAGAGAGAGAGAGTCTCAAGCAGGCTTCACGCTCAGTGCGGAGCCCATTGGGGCTCGATCCCACGATGCTGGGATCATGAACTGAGCTGAAAACAAGAGTCAGATGCTTAACCAGCACAGCCACCGAGGCACCCCAGTTCATTCTGTGTTCTAGCTCCGGGGCCGGCTGTTAATTAGCATTTTAAATACCCTAATCTGGAGTTGTTTCCTAAGCACCGCAAATGTTAGATTTGTTCATTAGCGTAAAGCATCTCAGAAATAATTACCAGTGTCGAGGGTCTGTGGTTTACTGGAGGGGTTCTGGGGGCCCCTGTGTGAACACGTAGTCAGGGAGTCAGCCCCTGGCCCCACTGTGGCACAGATTCAACCGCAAGGTTGGCTGGTCTGGCTGTCCGAGCGGTGGGCAGAGGGGACCTGTGGTTTCCCCACCCACCTCTAATCCCCTGAAGCTGTAAACATTTCCCAGAAGAACCTGACAACAATCTTGACAAGCCTCTAAATCAGGCGGATAGGTTCAGGTTAGCCCTTAACAAAAAAGGTCACAATTAGGAGGTGCTCTGGTAAGTTAAAAACAGGGTCAGAAACCTAGGGAACAAAGTTCATTTCACTGGTGGTGGAGAAATAAATTGCGTGAGTAGTGGATGTAAAATATATATGTATATATATATATTTTTTTTCACACAGTTGTTTTCGTGAAATCATGGGGGATCCATAGTCTCAAGAGTGGGAGGCTGGTCCTCCGAACCCTTGAAATAATCTTCTCGATCAAGGCCGGACAAAGTTATGGCCCAGGGCCAAGCGAGGCAGGGCCTGTCCTATGAGTACAATCTGGAGGACGTGGCAGCTCCCAGGGGTGGTGCTGGCCGCTGCTTGCCAACGGCGGTGGCTGTCCGAGCGGCTGGACTGCGACCAGCTGCCCACAAGCCCCAAGGTGTGTACTCTCCGGTCATTTCCAGGAAAGGACTTCTGACCCCTGCTGTGAACCAAGCTCTTGTCGGGGCACTGGGGGCCGTGCCTGGAGCTTTGACTGCAGGGCTTCCAAGGGCACAGGGAAGGGAAAGGCTGAGGCTGTTCCAGCCCGAGAAGGGCGTTCTGAGGCTCAGCGACGCCCACGGATGATCGTGCTGGCATCCCAATGAGCACGAGTGTCACCCACGGGGCACTGGACTTTGCACGGAGGCTGTTGCCGGCTTGTCCTCTTTCTCCTTCCCGAACAGGGTGTGCAAGACTGGGCACCGCTGTAGATAACAGAGGCAAACAGAAGCCTGAATGGAGATGTGCTGGCAGGAAGGGAGTGTCCCCAGGGCGGCGTGGACCCAATCCGGGCTGCTCCCCGCTGCGGTAGCCCTAGATTCCGCAGCGGCCGCCCAGCGTTTGGGGAGAAGGAAAAGTTTTCTGGTGTTCTAGCTTTTCTCCAGCAGATGCCAAGGAAGCTGAGGATTCACATTAAGTCAGGGGGAAGAGGCCGTCTCATTTCTTTTTCCCCCGAAGTAATACTTTTTGAACGTCACAATGTTTTCATTCAGGAAATGTTTATTGTTGAGCATCTCCAGGGGGCACGGTGCCCGAGGGTGCTACCCGTGGGGCCCTCTGCCCTCCACCCTCCTGAGCTTGCGGCCATCCGGAGTCCTGACCGCATCAGCTCAGCGCTCAGCAGGTGGTTACGGAAGGTTCTAGCATTCCCGCATTGGCACCCGATTGCCTTTTGATCAGCGCAAGAAGAGCCGGGCGATGAGAGGAGCAGGCCTTCTGGAGGGTCTGGGGAGCTCCCCTGGGAAAGGAAACTTTCTTTCCCCCACAGTGTGCTTCATTGGGCTAGAGTTCACAGGCCAAAACATTCACACTTTTAAGGTGTGCAGTTCAGTGGTTTTTAGTGTATTCATAAAGTGACGTGACCATCATCTCTGTCAAATTCTGGAACATTCGCATCTCACGAGATGCCCCAGACCCACTAACAGCCCCGCCCCCCCAGCCCCTGGCCCCTACCCGTCTGGTACATTTGTCTCCTCTGGGCATTCCTCTACGTGGAATCACACGCCATGTGGTCCTTTTTGAGGACTTTGCAGAATGTTTCAGTGTTCGACCCCCTGAGAGCTGAGCCACATTCCCGTGGTGGGCACATGACCTTGTGTCTGTCCGCTCCTGGGTTGAAGGGCACCGAGCCTGCTTCCGCTCTGGGGAGCACGTCCATACAGGAGTTGTCTAGTGACCATGCTGCAGCCCTGCAGGTGAGCTAGGTGAGGGCGGAGAGACGTGGGAATGGCATTCCCGGCCACGGGAACGATATGCAAGGAGGTCCAGAGGGCAGGAGAAGCCCACGGACCCTTGGACGGCAGAAGCAGAGGCACTGAAGGGTGGGAGAGGTCAGAGCGCAGCTGGCCTGGCAGGTGGATGTGCCATGAGGGTTTCTTTTTCTTTTTTCTTTTAATACGAAACGTATTATCAGATTGGTTTCCGTGCAACACCCAGTGCTCATCCCGAAAGGTGCCCTCCTCAGTGCCCATCACCCTGCCGTGAGGGTTTCTGCACGGAGCGCTCACAGGACCGCAGGCCGCTGCGGAGGCCACCGGGGTGGGGGGGGGGGGGACGAGGGAGAGCGGGGGTCTGAGAGCGATGGGAAGGGCCTGGGAGAGGACAGGGCTGGTTCCGCGGACCTGTGTGTATGGCACAGTGGGGCCAGGCACATCCTCTGTGCCGTCCCGCCAGGGGCTGCGAGACCACAGAAACACCCCTGGCCCAGGGCGGGACACACATGTCCCAGCCGGGCCGCGAGAGGCAGACACCCAGGCTGGGACCCAGGCGGCCCTGGCTTCCGGGGCGGAAAGCGCAGGGGAGCCAAGAGAGAGGCACGCTCCAGTGAGGATGGGGGGGGGGGGGGGGAGCTGCGCCCTGCGCTGCGAAGGGTCCCTGAAATGACGAGCAAGGGGGCTGGGAGCTGGTGCCCGGGGCCACGGCCCTCCCACCCCATCTCACCCTGCAGCCCTGGCCAAGCCTAAGCGGGTGGCTGGAGCCTTGCTGGGTACACCGAGTGTGATACAAAAGGCCAGGGGAGAGGAGAGGTCAAGGTATTGACAAGAAAATCGCTGCAATGATGGGAAAAGGAATCTTTGCCGGGAGTGGGAGGCGGGGCGGCTTGGAGGTGAGGGGCTGTGAGGTCAGAGGTCTTTGTGGTTTTCGTGATTGAGGAGCCTGGGGGAAAGATAAGATTGTGGTCAGAGCCTGGATGGCTTCACACAGGGCTTGATGTGGCAAGCAGGTGAACGTGAACGGTGGAGGCTCTACGCTCCTTGTCCGTAGCGGCATCAGAGATTTGCAGCTTTAAGTAACTGAAAGCCAGCGCAAACTGCCTGGACGAGGCAGGGGACTGAGCGGCTCATCCTGTCAAGGGTCCGGAGGTGGGGCAGGCTTCAGGCTGGGTTTGGCAGCTCAGACGGTAAGGACAGGCGTCCACTTCTTGCCTTGGTCCACCTCCCATTCCTGCTGGATTTTCCTTGCTGGTCCCTCCACTTCCAGCCCAGCAAGAAGGAGAGTCTGAGTCTCCACAAGTCCACCCCCAGGTCCCAGGGCTACATGTCCACGGCGGGGGCTTGGGCAGCTGGATGTTCCAATTGGCACAAGCCAGCAGGAACACGCCTGGGCCTGGGGTGGGGTGCCCCCTACTCGAGTGGGTGACAGGGACATTCGGGGTTGTAGGAGGGGGAACATGGGATGCCTCTGCTGTGGAGGCCACCAGTATGGGTGTGAAAGCTTCACTAATTTTTATCAAGGAAAGTGGAAAGCAGACCCCCATGAACTTTTGAACACATTGAAGGAGCAAGAAATACCTTTGGGAACATTACAAATCAGAAAATTCGGGGGCACCTGGGTGGCCCAGTCGGTTAAGCAGCCGACTTCCGCTCAGGTCATGATCTCGCAGTTCGTGAGTTCGAGCCCCACGTCGGGCTCCGTGCTGACAGCTCGGAGCCTGGAGCCTGCTTGGGATGCCGTGTCTCCCTCTCTCACTCTGCCCCTCCCCTGCTCACACTCTGTCTCTCTTTCTCTCTAAAAAAATACAAAATCAGAAAGTTTTCCATAGATACTAAAACACCTTTTTTTCTCCTGGTAAATTGGCAGAACGGGCAGTACTGGGACACCTGCCTACCTGGTCCCTGAAACCATGCGAATGAGTGCGTCATTTTACATATTCCAGTGGCCACATTAAACAAAGCAAAAAGAAATGCATAAAATTAATTGTAATGTATTCTTTTGAACTCAGCATGTGAAAAGATCATGTCAACATTTCGTCACTCCAGAAATTTTTAATGAGCTGTGTATGTATTTTACACTTAGCTCATCTCTATTCAGGTGCTTAACACACCTCTTCAGGCACTTAGCACATCACTTTGGGCATTTAGCACATGTCTATTCAGCCACTTAACACATCTCTGATGGGGTTTTGGAGCCTTTGGGGGGGGCGGGGTTCAGAGCCAAAGGCCAAGAAAGAACTCTTGACATCTTGGTGCAAAAATATGATTTTATTAAAGCTCAGGGACAGGTCCCGTGGGCAGAAAAAGCTGCCTTTGTAAGTGTGACAGTTTATATACTGTGGAGTGGGGGGGAGGTGAAGTCAAGACGAAGTTTCTTAAAGGGATTTCCATCTGCTAAAGACCCACAGATCACTGGAGGCCTGGCTGTTGTCAAGCTAAGGCTGTTTTCCCCCTAGCAAAGCATTAGCCTGAAGACAGTAGGGAGTTCCTAGATGTGAGGCTATTGAAAAGATGGCCCTTTTCTTGGAATTTACTAAGATATCTGTAAACTGATGGAGACTCTGGTCCTGTGATCTCTGTCAGTTTAACCATTTGTTTTCTGTCCTTTCCTGTGTTCTTGGGCAGCCAGCAGTGCCTGAGGAATGTCACACACATCCCACTTGTTTGGGCGGGGAGGGGGGGGTATGGGGGAGGGGAAGGTGTTGTTAGCTCCTGCTTGGCCCTCAACTTGCCTTAGGCTCCCTCATCATCCCTATTCAGGCACTTAGTGCATCTGTTTGGGCACTTAGCATATCTCTGTTCAGGCACTTAGCACATCTCTATTCAGACACTTAGCATATCTCCATTCAGGCACTTAGCACATCTCTGTTCGGACACTTAGCACATCTCTATTCAGGCACTTAGCATATCTCTATTGAGGCACTTAGCACATCTCTGTTCGGACACTTAGCACATCTCTATTCAGGCACTTAGCACATCTCTATTCAGGCTAGCTCATCACATCTCGTGGTTTTCCACCCCATTTATTTATTTACTTACTTACTTACCTCACGAGTCCAATCTCAGCAGGCCCTTCCTGACCTGGTCATTTTGCCTGTTTTCTCATGGGACTTTGCACCCTTTTAAAAACGACTGGCTCCACATCAGTAACCTCTTGGCGACCAGATTCCCATTAGAATCCCAGTCAAAAAGGAGAGAAACTCTACAGTTTACAAAACACACTGACAGCATATTATTCCAAGTAATATCCTGTCCTGCAAATGTATTATCAGCTCACATAATCCACCGAAGTTTCCCTGGGGCAATGTCTCCTCTGGTTTGCCATCCCAGACTAGGGCCTGAGCCCTTGTGCAAGGCCTTCGCACATCTCCACGAGTGCCCTCATCCCAAGACCAGCACGATTTCTTTGACACATCACAAATTCTTGAAATGCTGTGCAGAGAGCACCGTTCTGCCCCAAGCCAGCCAACTTTCCCCCGCAAGAAACAGCACATCCCCGTGTCTCCCCGAGCTGCCACTGAGGCGGCCGGCCGGCCAGGTGGTGCTGTGTCCTGTGAGAAGCACTGGGCCTGGCCAGGTGCCCCCACTCCTTATTTGCATAAGTTCAACACACAAATGATCAAGCTTCTCTACCCACTGAGTTAAAGAGGATGGCTTTCAGGCAGGTCGAAGCAGGTAGGATCCCATCGAATCTGGAGTCAGGTGTGTGGATAGTTCCGTCTCTTCCTAGAACTGCCGAGTAAATGCTTGAAACCTCTTAATTTGTTGGCGATGCTTTCTTTCTCCAAAAAGCCTTCAGTCAAGTTCAGGTTCAAGTTTAGTTGAACCAAATGATCACTTACAGAAGGAATCGGGACAGAGCAATTTAAAGGCATCAAAAGCCAACCAGAAACAAGGGCAAACTCTTAGTCATAGAGAATTAGGGAGATTATATATATATACGTAGGAATATTTATAAGATCATGAAGTTGGCGTTAAAATGCCATTTAAAAATATGTTTAATAGATCAAGAACAACCCATTATCTGTACCTAACCACCTCCATTCCATATGTCCTATCCTATCAATTCCACATAAGCCAGAAATGGCTCAGCAATGGATGCTCCAAGTGGAATTCAAACAGTTTCTTTTCCACTCATCAACGCATTTGTTTTTGGTTTCTTCTTTCTTAGAGCTTTAAGGAAATGGAATGACAGTTATTCGCCCATGCTCAGAAGCACACTGAATTCTTATTTTTGTGTAATGCCCATTTTTAGGCTGATGTGAGCTGATTCTGCTCGTAGGTCGCCCTCAGCCCCGCCAGAGGAGTCGAGGTGGGGTGAGGGGAGGAGGGGCGGTGCTACTGGCCGACAATGATTGATCAGCGTTAAGGGCGGAAACGATAAGATCAAGGTACTCATTGCACTTCAACAGCTTAAGCAAACTTACATGTCAGGATCTCAGTTTGTCTTTATTTGCTCAGTGACAGCTGCGACATTGTGCATTTAATCACAGCACAAGAAGAGAACACGGAGGGAGCCATTATCATTCCCAGAGTAGCGCAGGTGGATGCTTCTCGCCCTACGCCCCGGAGTGGGCGGAAGCAAGAAGCATGAACCTGCTGTTTGTGCAGAATTCCTTAGTTTGCATGTGGCTCCCACATTGCAAACAGCTTGGCCATTTGATGACCACTTTGCTTAAAGATTCTACTTCCCTCCTTCTTTTATTCTTTTCCTTGTTCTTTTCCTTACACTATTGCTCCTAAACGCAAGCCAACTAATTCACCTGGTGTTTAGCTGAAGAAATAACAAGCCATTTTATTGTTGCAGTAAAAACAAACAGGAAAAAAAAAAAGGCTTTGTTGGACTTGAACTTTGTACTACGGTGACTTCTGGATGATTTAAGATGCTCGAGTGTAATTTTAAGTGTGTTTGATCGTCACCTACGGGCTGGCTTTGTAATCAAAGCTGATGTGCAACGTGACTCCCTTATCTGCGGCTCAGAAGGATCATGAGAGAGAGACAGAAAGAGAGAGAGAGGCTCAGCGTGATGGAGAGACAGATGTGTAATGCGATCAGGGGCTGTCGGATGTCACTGAGAAGAGCTGGCATCAGGAAATGGCCTGTCGTGGCCATGGGGACGCAGAATGCATGCCGCGTCGGGTGCCCTGAAGGTGGAAGGCAGGTCTGGAGCTCAGGTGGGTGGGTGGGTGGGGGGTGCGGCTGGCATGCACTGGCAGGGCATACAGGCTGTTGAGGGCGCTGCGTATTAGGCCAAGGCATTTGGACTTCGTCCCGGAGACCCATTCAGCCGTTATTTCATTCAGGTGGCGAGACAGATGCGGGCCCCCTTCTCACAGCTGAGCTGGTGACCCTGAGCCCTTTGAGGGTTTCAGTCAAGGGAGACCTGGGTCGGTTCATTCTAAGTACTCATGCACACGTGCCTGCAACAATGGTAAAACATAGTATCTACCCGTGGTAAAAGTATCCAGTGTCTCCTCTGGAGACGCAATCCTGGCTACCGATTTCTCACTCACCCTACAGATATTCTGGGCACGCACACTACATATATACAAAGTATTCTTCCCCTGGCTCTTTTCATTAACCACGTATCCCGTATCCCATGCATACGGGCAGTTGATTCCAAAGTACAGCTGACTCTGGAACAACATGGGGTTTGCACTGCACCGGTCCACTTACGTCCAGAGTTGTTTTTGTTTTTGTTTTTTTTTCCAAATACAGTACAGGACTGTAACTGTATTTCCTCTTCTTTATGATTTTCTGAATAACGTCTTCTTTTCCCTAGTTTATTGTAAGAATACGGTATATCCTACGCGTAACATACAAGTTCTGGGTTAATCGACGTGTGTGTGTGTTGTTAGTAAGACTTCCAGCCAGCAACAGGCTGTCAGGGAAGTTTTGGAGGAGTCAACGTTATACGTGGATTTTCAACTGCGTGGAGCGGGAGTGACACCCCAAAGTCCCATGTTGCTCAAGGGTTCCACTGTGCTTTGCAGAGGTCTACTGCACGAGGGCAGGGGAGCTTTAATGGCAGGAGAGCTTGTCTTGTACGTGCCATCATGTAACCGGTCCCCTCTGCCGCACACTGAGGTCACTTCCAGGCTTTTCGGTAGGTGAAACACAGCCGAGGAGCCTCTTCATGGATGCATGTGTTTGCACTCACATCCAAGTGTGTTTTTGGAATTAATTCCTGGAAGTGGAGGTGTTTGGTCACCGAGTTTGTGCATTTTAAATGTGCTAGCTGTTGCTTCGTTGCCCACCAAAGAGGCTGTACCAGTTTACCTGCTCAGAAATGATGCAGAGGGGTGTTTATTTCACAAAGCCTTAGGCAGACTTTTGATCTTTACAGATATTCTTTGTTAAAAAGACGGCTAAAGTTGGCCACCATTTCCTGTATCTAAGAACCCCAGTTGAATTTCTGTTTCTAGGCACTGCGATTTAGGTCCATGCCTATTTTGGTATCGAGTTGTTACCTGTTTTTTTCTTCTTATTGATCTATGAGAGCTCGTTATTTATGAAGCAGATTCGCTTCTTTCCTTTTATAAGTGTTATAAGTAGTTTTTTTTTCCAGTTTTCTGTTTGTCTTTTGATTTTGCTCATGCTGTTGTCATTCAGAAAGTTTTTTTTAAATCAGATTTATATTCTAGATTTATGTTACAAGGAACTGAACTAGGATGAGAAGAAAGACACATGTAAAAGATATTTTTGAGGTAGAATGGAAAGGCCATGAAATGTCTTTTGAAGTCTCTATTAAGAACTGAATTTTAGGGGCTCCTGGGTGGTTCAGTCAGTTGGGCATCTGACTCTTGGTTTGGCGCAGGTCATGATCTCACGGTTCATGAGTTTGAGCCTCACGTCAGACTCTGTGCTGACAGTGCAGAGCCTGCTTGGGATTGTCTCTCTCTCTCTCTCTCTCTCTCTCTCTCTCTGCCCACCTCCTGCTTGTGCGCGCTCTCTCTCTCTCTCTCTGTCTCAAAATAAATAAATAAATAAATAAACTTTAAAAAAAATAGCTGAATTTTAGATGCCTAAAAGCAAACTTTGGGTATCATCCATAATTAAGGGACAGGAGAAAAAAGTGGAATCAAGGACATAAAACACAGAGCTTTCTGGCACAGCAAATGCCACTGAAAAATGCGCGTCTTTTGTCTCAGGGCTGCGGAGACTTCCTGAATTAGCCCTTCAACCCGCTGGCCTTGGTCCTGACCACAGTCCCAGGGACCGGACCCTGGTGGGTGAATGGTTGTCGTCAGTGGCTATGAGCCTTGTCCTGTATTTTGGGAGGATTGCCCCTTACAGGACAATTCAGAAAATACATTTTCTTAACTTTTTGACTTAAATAACCTTTGGAGTCAAGATCTCAGTCGTAGCGGCCGCCTGTGGTATATTTACCTTTTACCTCCTTTTTTTCCCTCCCTCTGTTTGTATTTGTCGATAAAGGGACCACCTGGAGGCTGCAGGCCACGTGTGTATTCTGAAAGATGCCTCCGACTTGGAAAGCTCGTCCGAAATCGCCAAGCTCATCGAGGCCGAGAGGCTGGAGGCAGCACTGGCCCTTCATCTGTACAGAGGAGGCAGACTTCTGCAAGGTAACGGTCTTTCTCGTCAAAGTTGACACACCAAAAGCCATGAGAACCAGACGCACGCACAACCCCAGACTAAACAGCTGAAACGGTTTATCCTGTTTATCCGGTTCGAAACTGGGAGGGACACAATCGTCTTTCTGCCCTGGCCTTCTTCGTGAGTAACCTTCTAAAATGACAGAACCGTGCCAGCTGGGGACTGATGGGTGTTGAAGGTCTTCTGCTGCACTGAAAGTGTAACTTTCAGAAGTTAAACATACGCGTCTTTTGCAAACACAGAATGGGCACGCATGAAAACCTGCATCCAACACTAAGATCCTAAAGCCCGCTTAAATACCATTCCATTCGAGGAACTGGGTGTTAAATAGGTGATGTAACGCAGAACATTAGAATTAGTTTGCTATTCATGTCCAGTGGGCAGCGAACAAAGCTTTGGGGCTATCTTTTCTACGGGTGCGTTAGGCAGGGCTCTCCAGAGAGACAAGACCCAGGGGACGTGGAGAGACACACTTAAGACGAGATTTATCATGGCGAGTGGCTTGTGTGAGTGCGGAGGCCCCGAGGTCTCATGGTCTGCCGTCGGCAGGCTGGAAACACCAGAACAGCCAGTGCTGCATTTCAGTCTGAGTCTGGAGGTCTGAGAATCGGAGGGGCGGCTGGCGTAAGTGGCTGGTTGAGCCTGAAAGCCCGAGAACCAGGCATTGGGATGTCCGGGCACAGGGGAAGGAAGAGGGCCGTCTCAGCTCAACAGAGAGAGTGAATTTTCTCTTCCTCCGCCTTCTTGTTCTATCTGGGCTTCC
Organism: Leopardus geoffroyi; assembly: GCF_018350155.1. Lineage (NCBI taxonomy): Eukaryota > Metazoa > Chordata > Mammalia > Carnivora > Felidae > Leopardus > Leopardus geoffroyi. Next base: position 3,093,909 of record NC_059339.1, on the reverse strand, counting down.
GGCAGATTGGGTAGGACCCGCTTGCATCAGACTGGAATGCTGATTGATCCCACCCAGAAACTCCCTCACAGACACACCCAGAAATAAAGCTTACCAGCTGTCCGGGCACCGACAGGGCACAAGCCTTCACCGCTGCACAGAAATGATGTACTCTCTCCTTGGCCCAAAGCCGCGTAGTATTTAGTGTAGCTTCACAGAGTACGAGCTCTTAATTGGTAAATAGTGAAGGCGAACAACAGTACCCTCTCTGAGAAATTAACCGATCATTGCACGCGGGACCTTCAGACGCTGCTTCCCAGGGTCATTGAAAGCACATGCACACAGTTCCTCTTTTGGGTGTAGCTACAGTTCGGGATATTTCTTGTTAACACTCACGAGGCCAGCTTGACGTCAGCGAGGGCACAGAGACCACCAAGTGAAGGCAGAACAGATCATTTCGTCGTAGCCGCATAACGCGCGCCTTTTCCCAAACGTGAATTAACTGACATGGCACCGGTGACACATTTCGGGAGCTTGTGTGTCACTTGAGGGCCCCAATTATCCACGGGAGTGCGGCTTTAGTCGGAAAAACGCGCCAAGCTTCTGAAACTTTTGGAAGTGTCATGGCCAACGGTGACGACCTGCTTCTGAACACAGCGTCCAAAGTCACTTCCTGTTCTCGGGCTCTCCCCCCTGCCTCCCGCGCCCACCGCAGGGAGCTGGGTCCTGTCTGGATGCTCATGTCGTATCTGGGCGCATTTTACCATGTACTCTTTGTAGGGGCTCCCGGTGGCTCAGTTAAGTGTCCAACTCTTGATTTCGGCTCAGGTCCTGGTCTCACGGTTCGCAAGATCAGGCCCCACATCGGCCTCTGCCCTGATGGTGCAGAGCCTGCTTGGGATTCTCTCCCTCTCTCTCTCTCTCTCTCATAATAAATAAATAAACATTAAAAAAAAACCCAGTATACTCTATAAAATTGAAGCTGCTACCTGCACGTATTAAAACCTCCCTTCAGTGTAGCGCGAACGTAACGGAATGATACAGCACAAAAAGCAAACCTTTCTCCCAATTCTTATTCCACCTGTCGAATTTCTCATCCCCCGAGGCAGCTACTTACCGTTTTCTTGTGTGCTTTCTGGGAACTGTGTTAGAAGTCCTGTACCAGTTGTCTGTCAGTACCTAACAAACTACCCCCAAAGGCAAGCAGCATGTAGCGATACACGTATTATCTGAGTCGCTTCTGTGGGTCTGCAATCCAGAATCAGCTGCGCTGGGGGATTCTGTCTCAGGGGTCTGGCAAGGCTGCAGTCAAGACTCCTTACGGCGTGCCAAGGCCGGGACCGCGTCATCTGGAGGCCTGACCAGTCCCGCGTGAGCCATTTCATTTGCAAGGTGGCGCTGTCATACGGCTGTTGACAAAAGCCCTCAGTCCCTCGCCACGCGGGCCTCTGCCGAGGTTTCTGGGGTGTCCTCAAGACGGTCAGCTTCTCCAAGAGAGGGCACGTGGGAAGCTGGTTTGTCTGTTACGAGCCAGTCTTCGAAGCCATACGGCGTGAGGTCTATAGCCTCTGCTGGTTACACGGGTGCACGGGTCAGCCGTCTTCAAGGAGGGCAGGGGCCCCGCCGAGCGTGACCGCCAGGCACTGGCCATCTTGGAGGCTGGCCGCCACGTAAGCCCGTGCCCATATTTGTATGATCTCCTCCACAAAAACATGAATGGGAGCGTGCTACAAATACTGAGCATCTTGCTTTTCACCATCCAACAGTGCCTCTGGGAGGTTTTTCCACAGCAGCACAGGTATAGACGCACCTTGTGTCTGTGCTTGTATAGCATCCCATGCACGGGAGAGCCATCATCTAACCAGGATTCAATCAGCGGGCACGCAAGTTGTCGTCAGTTACTTTCTCCTACCGTCATTGCAGCAAATATCTCTACACGGACGTCTCAGCTTCTAACCCTATGAGAATACACCTGTGCTTCCGCATTTTGGCCACCCTGCCTGGAACCATCAGCATGAATTGTTTTCTGCCAACAGAGAAGATGTTCCCGAGAGCATTTCTCCCAGACGGCTCTTTTCTGCTGAACAAGTTTATGACGGTGGATTCTGTTGCAAGTGTCCCGGGACACAGAGTCTGAGGTTGATCTCAAAATAGGAAAAGGAACAGTGTGACTTGCGTCGTGGAGGCCAAGATAAAGTTCACGGCTCTTCAAGCTCCTTGGGAACCTTTACGAGGTTGTCACTGACTGTTTGTAGGTGCTGTGCACTCACACGGCTTCAAGCCCTGAGGCTGGTGATTCTGTTGGCCTTCAGCTGTATTATTGTCTATAAAATTATGTCTGTTTTTTAAATGTCCTGCACACAGACGCGTGGAGTGTGTTTTGTGTCCACAAGTGGGTGACTCAGCATCTGCACGACACATCTCAGGGACCTTTCCAGATCAGTAGGGCTACTTTGCCTCGCTCTTTTTCCTGGCTGTGTGGTATACCTCTGGAAGGATGCGTCGTGTTTATTAACAGTCTCTCCAGGTCTCGCTCTCACAAGCAACGCCACAGCAGCTCTGACCACATTTTTCACTTCACTCTGTGGGGACACTGGTGGTGTGAATTCTCTGAAGAAACCAGCGGCCAGAGGACTGTGTATTCTTCGCTTGGATGGACACCAACAAGTCGCCCTCTAGAAAGGCTACTCCCGTCCGTGCTTAACCAGCAGATGGGAGGACCGATTCGCCCTCACTCTGGTCACGGCCCCGGGTTTTTCCCTGCAAACTTCAGGTTTTCTCAATTTTACCACGCTTGGACTTTCTTTCAGATAAATGGAGGAAATGCACAATGTTGCCCAAGGCTGTGCTTTACTCTGACGATTGGTAAGAGGAAGGAAACCCGCCCGAAGCCTGTTGCACAAGGGAAAGGGACCTTACTGCTGGCGTCCCAAATGTGGAGAAGTGGAACAGCGCCCCCCTTGGTAGATTTAGTTAGACTTTTATGTGTTTATTCCCAGCTGCCGTCTTTATGGTAGTTACACTCCATTTATTCATTTATTCCCGAGGGTCATCTCTTTGAAAGTCAGCCCCTCCTCTGAGCAGCAAACCACAGAAAGCATTAGAACCGCTGTCGGCAAGTCGAGATGGCGCCACGCACCTGGTGACTTTCACTTACCGTGTCTGGGGGTTTCCATGCACGGGACCGAGTGGCCACCCTGTGCTGTCTCCGTGCACTGGGCCACGGACGCCGCCCCGTGCTGGTAGCTGGCTGCGTAGGATTCCATTCTGTGCTATGTTTCTGAAACAGTCTTCGTTAGATTAAACTATCTTTTAAAATATATAGCATTTAGGGGCCCCAGGGTGGCTCAGTCGGTTAAGTGTCCGACTTCACTCAGTTCGTGAGTTCGAGCCCCACGTCGGGCTCTATGCCGACAGCTCAGAGCCTGGAGCCTGCTTCCGATTCTGTGTCTCCCTCTCTCTCTGTGCCTCCCCTGCTCACGATGTCTCTCTCTCTCTCTCTCTCTCTCTCTCCCAAAAATAAATAAAACATAAAAAAATTTTTGAATAAAAAAATAAAATATATGGCAATTATTGCTTTTTTAAAATTACATATAAGCAGGATTTGGAAACTTCATAAAAACACAAAGAAGGAAATACAGCACTTCAAGTTTCACTACCCAGACATAACCACTGTTCTATGTGTTTGTTTTTATTTATTTTGTATTTTTTTTCAAAATTAAGTTTATAAAACAAGATACACTCTTGCAATATAAACTTGCAACTTCTTTAAAAAAAAAAACATGAATTGTTGCCTGTGCCAAGCCCTGTGGTAGTTGCTATAAATGTCTGGTAATGTCCAGTCTCCCTCTCTCTGCAATTTGTGTGTGTATTTTAAAAAACACGATCAATGTTTATAGCAGCGCTTTCGACAATAGCCAAATCATGGAAAGAGCTGAAATGTCCATTGACTGATAAATGGATAAAGAAGATGTGGTTTATACACAATGGAATACTACTCGGCAATGAAAAAGAATGCAGTCTTGCCATTTGCAACAACGTGGGTGGAACTAGAGGGTATTATGCAAAGCGAAATTAGTCAGAGAAAGATATATGACTTCACTCGTCCATGGAATTTGAGAAACTCAACAGATGAACATACGGGAAGGGAAGGAAAAATAAGATGAAAACAGAGAGGGAGACAAACCCTAAGAGACAAATACAGAGAACAAACTGAGGGTTTATGGAGGGGAGGTGAGGGGGGATGGGCATTAGGAGGGCACTTGTTGGGATGGGCACTGGGTGTTGTAGGTAAGAGATGAATCAGTGGGTTCTGCTCCTGAAGCCAAGACTAAATCGTATGTTAACGAACTTGAATTTAAATAAAATAAACAAATAAATAATAAAAGCTGATCCTATGACAGTTCCACAGTCTGGTTTACCTACCAACACATCAGGGACATTTCCCCGTCACTGAATGGTCTTCGACGGCGTGATTATGAACGGCCACGTCTTACTTCCGTTTTTCCCCTCAACTGTGAACGATGTTGTGATGAGCCGGTCTCTGCAGGAACCTTGGGGACCCGTCTCTAGGATTTTCTCAGAGTGGCACAGCAGCCTCCCAGGCGTGTGCATTTTTACAGCTGCCGCTGATGCATACTGCCCAACAGTCGCTCGTCACTCATCACTTGTGTATGTCTGGGCGCAGTAAATATATCCAAATAAAACCTTCACGGCATGGACAAATGGAAGTTCACTTTTTGCTTTAAAACCAGTATTTGCTGAGCGGATAATTAGGTAATCGCGGTTGCTAAGACCAATAGTCAAGGGACGAGAAAAAGCACATTAATAGTATGAATATTTACTGCAGCTATATTCCAGGTGCAATGCAGTTATTAAAAAAAAAAAAACATATGAATTTCAATGCTTTATTTAAGCGACGGACCAATGACCAGATCAGCTTTCAAAGTAACACCTTGTATTGTTCTTCCCTCCTGGACACGTCTGTGAAAGACTTTTGACTTGTATGCCCACCAGTCGTTCAAGTATATGGGAACAGAACTTCACAGCTACCCTTGTCTAAAATATAATAGAAGCCTGCTCTTGTGCAGGACGCCCCCTGGGCTCTCCTTCCTATGCCCTAAATGGCGCACCAAGCAAGTTTCCCAGGCGACCTGACGTTGGCAGGAAGCTGCATGACAAGCGTTTTGATGACGCCCTTTCTCCGTTTCTCGTTGAGAATCTGCTCAGGCTTGAACCTGGTGAGGAAGCAGGTGGTGCTGTGTGGCTGATAAAGGAGCCGGGTTCAGGAACCTGTGGTGTTTCTTCCCAGCAGACTATTGGGAATGAGACATTTCTAGCAGAGCCACTGATCTGTGAAATATGACCAGCCACTTGGGTGGCTCTGAGTAAATGCACTTGGAAATAGTTTGTATGCCAGTTCTCAGGCTCAGCTCATTTCCACAAGTGCTGTTGGAAGATTGAACTTTTAGCAGGTATCGTATTAGGAGCAAGGGGTACAAAACTAATAAGCCACCATTCCTGTTCTCCAGGATTTTCCAACCTACAAATCAATCCCAAAGCCTTACGATACATGGCCTGGCATCCAAGTGGGGTGGGTGACTTCTGAGGAACTTGGAGAAGACTTTAGCGAGAAGGGCATGGCTGAGGGAGGTTTTGAAGGGTCAGTAGGAGTTTGCAGACATTTATACACATCATGCTATAGCAGAGGACTTCTAGAATTTTGGGTGCATTGCTTTGTTTTCTTCACTGTAGAACGAGTGTTGAGAAAAAGAAAAGTAAATGAAATATCCCACATTCCGTTCTCCCAGGTGCTGACTTAATTCAGACAGCTTCCGGATTTATGTATTTCGAACCTTCTTCAGCGTAAAGCACACTGATACTGTATCACATGGAGTCCATGCTGTACGGCTTCTGCAGGGAGCCATTTAATCTCCCGCGTACGTCAGCCAATTGTGACCTCCATTTCACAGACGAGATGGCTGAGGTTCAGAAAAACTCGGTGACTCACTCAGTTACGCGTTTTCCAAGTGGAGAACTTGGATTCTGAGCCAGGGTGGTCTGGTGTTAAAGTCTGATGTTTTTCCTACTAAATTAGGTTTGATATATGTGAGCGCTTGCCAGTTGGCTTAATTAACTAGCTAGCGGGGCTGATCATTTTCATTCCGGAACGTTCTCATAACTTTGGAGCAGCTTCTGTGATGACTCGGTGTAATATCTTTCAGGTGTCCACTGTTCTGTCTTTGGAGATTTCAAGGAACGAGACTTCCTCTGCGATTTTCTTTCCCCTCCCAAAGTGGCAGTTTTTGTTAGGGGGATGCCATCCATATTCGCCCCCTGTCGGCACTGTCACAATTCGCCACAAGCCCAGGGGCACAATACAACACACATATATGGTTCTCCAGCTCGCCAGGTCACAGAGCTGAAAGGGATCTCATGGGGCTAAAATCAAGATGTTGGTGGGGGCTGTGTTTCTCTCTGGAGGCTTTGGTGGCAAATCTGTTTCCTTATTTTCCACCTTCTGGAGGGACACGCACTCCCATCCCGAGAGCCAGTGAGGGCCAGTCTGGTCCTCCTCACATGGCGGCCCTGGGAGCTCATTGGCCCACCTCTTCCACCTGTAAGGCCCCCGTGATTACACTGGCCTGCCTTGGTAATCCAGGATAATCTCTCGCATTTTAGGGTTAGCTGACTGGCCCCCTCGATTCTAAATAGCTTAACCTGTCTCTCCCCCGAAACATTCTTAGGATCCAGGAATTAGGAATGGACATCTTTGGGGCCCATTATTCTTCCCACCTCATACCTGCCTCCCGTCCCCAAAGATCAGTGTCCGTCCCACATGCTAAACCCATTCCCCTGTCTCGGCATCCCCAGAAGTCCACACCCATGACACGCGGTGACTTATCTCTACCGGGAGTGGTTCTCTATGACTATCTGTGGCTTTGGAAAAGGGCATACCTGTCCATGGTAAACAGCACCGACAACGTAAAATGTTAGAGTGAAAAGTAAGTTTCTGTCCCATCCCAGATCTGTGGCCTTGTGGGTCCCTTGTCCAGAGGCAATGAAACCAGTATTTTGTGTATTCTTTCACAGAACTTATACATATATACAAATGTGTATTTATATATGTATATGTATACGTGTGTGTATATATGTATATACATATACATATTGTTTTGAGTCTTTTTGTGTCAGTGTAAACACACACACACAAAACATATGCGTCTCTTGTTTCTTTTTCTTTTTAATTTTTTTAATGTTTATTTACTTTTGAGAGAGAAACAGAGAGTGGGGGAGGGGCAGAGAGAGAGGGAGGCACAGAATCCGAAGCAGGCTCCAGGCTCCGAGCCGTCAGCACAGAGCCCGACGCGGGGCTCGAACTCAGGAACCGCGAGATCGTGACCTGAGCCAAAGTCGGACACCGAACCGACTGAGCCGCCCAGGTGCCCCTCTTTTTTTCTTTTTTTCTTCTCCTTCTTTTTCTTTTTTGCTAAAGGCTGGTCTTCACTGATGTATCTGAGTTGCTTCCCGTCTTTGCTTTCCCCAGCCACCTCGTGGTGCCCGTGGGTGCGATTCTTGGGCTGAGTATCTAGAGGCTGAATCCTTAGCCGTCCGATTGCAGGGAAACGGCCACCTTGCCAGAGAGGAAAAAAGACGGAATGTGCTAATTTGCACTGACAGAAAGAATTCTCAGGCGAATAAGAGGGAAGGCGAGTCCCCTGTGACCGGCACACTGAATCTCGGGCGGGATGGCTGGTTTGAGAAATCCCAGTAGGAACACTCCGGTTAGAGCTGGTCTGTTTGGTGGTTTGCTGGCCAGTGTCTCCTGCAATTTTTGGCCGACTCTGCAAGTCCCTCTGGGGAGTCGCTTCTGCTAAGCACGTCATGTGGCTTGATCTGTGCACACCCGATGCCTCACACGTCTGAGCTCATCCAACGTCCCCTGACTCAGCCTGTCAGCAGCCCAGAGTGCTTCACTCCGAACAGACTTGCTCCCTGGCAGATCCCCTTTTTCCTTTACATGTGCAGGGTCTCGGATGGCTCGGGTTCCTACAACAGCCCTGCATCATGCTCCCTGAAGCCATGGTGGCCCCGGGGCGCCCTACGTCTTCCCTGGGCCCTCGCTAGCACGGCACCTGCTACTCTGATCCCCAGCCTGGCTGCACGTGGACTGCTCCTTCTCCGTCACAGATGCCGGATGAGCCCGTCTCCAATGAGCTCGGCTCTGATGGATGGGGGCCACAGCACTGGTTTTCACCTGTTAAAATGTAACGCTAATTGATTTAAAATAGTCCTGGCACCCGTGGTCTGACATGACCAATCCCCGTGTCATGTTTACGATAGGGATACCTATTCTGTTCCTCAGGCGAGCTGGATAAAACGAAACAAACAACAAAGCATGGTCCCCATTGGGTCCCCAATGGGTTTCCATTGCTCGGGGTGGGCTGGCGAGGGCTGTTGGCAAAGCCACGCTCTGCCTCACTAACCGTCATAATTTTGCAGGTCACGGGATTCCCTTTGGAATCATCTTCGGTGGAACCGATTTAAATGAAGATGTTAACCATGGAGAGAAGAAGGAAGTGATGGGGAAAGTCCTGGAAGAAGCCAGGTAATGCCTATGAGAACTTCACAGCTGGGGAGGTGGGGAGGGGGAGTTAACCCTTTGGGGCCTGGTGCATCGAAACCCAAAGACTCAGGAGGCAGTAGTTTGGGAAGTTTCCATCTTCACATAATAAAGCCAGTGTCTGCGTTTCATTGCTTTCTTTTCTTTCTTTCCCTTGGCACGTTTGAATTCTGCCAGGAAGAGTCACTGTAAACGAGTCATGGCATGAGGATAAACTACGGTTAATATTGGGCCAAGCTTCGTAGAACAGGCTGGAAGGCAGGGCCCTGCTGTCCTGTAGCACAACACACGCAGGTCCCAGATCTCGGGCGCACAAAGCGGGGTGTCTGGAGTGTTCTGAGCAGGGCTCTGAGCCGCGTGGGTTTCTGAGCTATGTGAAGCCATCCGGGACAGGGGTCACCGGTGGGATTGCTCAGCGGGGTGCCCTTTGAGGAACACCTTCCTGTGTCCCCCTCCCCCGGCCCCTGGCGTCCACTGTCCTGCTCTCTGCTTGTCTGCATTTGACTCCTTTAGACTCTCGTGTCAGTGGGACCCTGCAGTGTGTGTCCTTTGTGCCTGGCTTGCTTCGCAGAGCACATTGTCCTTCATCCGTGTTGTTACAAGATGGCAGGATTTCCTCTTTTTTCAAGGCTGAATAATAGGTCACTGTCTGCGCTCTCTACATTTTTTTTTTTTTTGGTGAAACATATACTACTTAAAAATTTTCAGTTTATTTGTTTATTTTGAGAGAGAGAGAGGCAGGGAGGGCAGACAGAGAGGAGAGAGAGAGGATCCCAAGCAGGCTCTGCACTGTCAGCACAGAGTCCGACGTGAGGCTCAAACTCATGAACCGTGAGATCATGACCTGAGCCAAACCAAGAGTCAGAGGCCCAACCGACTGAGTCACCCAGGCGCCCCTACAGTTTCTTTATCCACTTGTCTGTCGACGGACATTTAGTTTGCTCCCATGCCCCCAATAAATGGCCAACCACAAAATGTCTGGTCCGTCTCTACTCCTGTCCCAGCTGGGAAGTCGCGGTCAGGGAATCCAGAACTCTTTGAAGCTTTATGTCACCGGAGCATTCCCGGTCCCTTTAAAGACAGCACTCCAGGGTCCACGGTGCAGCCTAAGGCAGCCCCCTCCCCTGTTTATAAGGTGGGAGTCAGTCTTGCCCCTGAAAGCTGGGGTTACAGCGGTGTATTCGTCCATTTCAGACCCACTTCCTCCTGACAACGTCCTGGACGTGAATGTGGGGACACAACCAAGTCCAAATAGACAGTTTACTGTGTGCGTGTGTGTGTGTGCACCTGTGTGTGTGAGGGAAAGGGAGAGAGGGGGAGAGAAAGAAGGAGGGAAACGGGGAGAGAGAGGGAGGGAAAGGGAGAGAGGGAGAGAGAGGGAGAGTGAGAGAGAGAGGAAGAGGGAAAGAGAGGGAGAGAAAGGAGGGAAAGAGGGAGAGAGAGGGAGGGAGAGAGAGAGGAGGGTTACAGTAAACAAAGGTATACAGAGTTTGGGTTTATCTTGAAAGGTGATCTATCACTATAGGTTTTCTTGATGTTCATACGCCCTAAAAATCTATTACCCTTTGATTCATGCAGTTTGCTATGCACGGTCTTACAGAAGGAAAATAATTCTGCTTGGTAGAAACATTATTGAATGAATTCATCTTGTGGTATTATCATTAGCATTATTCATTGTGTTGTTATTAAAACACATTGATTTTCATCTGGGAGGGGTATTGATTGAAGCCCGTGCGTGGGAAGTCGGATGAATCCTAGATTCCCCGTCGGACAGCACACGGCGTACTTCTCTGTAAAATATTGAACTTGTGTAGCTTTATGATGAGTTTTGTTTTTAATCAAATACTTTTGAAATAGTTATATTTTTCTTATAAAGTCTATTTTTGAACTTTTCCAATGTTTGGAACCTTTTTCCTCTCTGGTATAACATTGAAATTACTTCAGCATCCGCTATTTGGGTCGTATTATAACGTGGTAAGTATCTGGGACTTGTAAATACTAAATTAAGTAAGGGGTTTGAGGCCTGTGGAAATTGTTTTGTGAAGGATTATGCAGGCTCACCTTAGAGAAACCTAACGTTGCCAAGCAAATGAGCAAAAGAGCTTACGTGAGATACACTGCCTCCGAGATAGTTTCGCCGCTAGGAAATACGTAGCACGGGATGGGTTAAAGCCCATGGGATGGTGGGTCAGAGAGTTCAGCATCAATAATTTCGAAGGGTCTTTGAGCTACAGTGTTACTAAAGATGTTTTCCACGAGCAAAATCACGAGTCAACGTGAGTATGTTTTGAAATGGCGATATTCGTCCGAAAGTGGGAAAAGCGGTAGTTTTCTCGTTTTCGTAAGAAATGCATTATTTTAGGGTCACCTGGTGGCTCAGTCGGTTGAGCATCCGACTCTTGATTTTGGCTCAGGTCATGATCCCAGGGTCACGGGATCAAGCCCCACGTCAGGCTCCAATGCTGAGCATAGAGCCTGTTTGGGACTCTCTCTCTCTCTCTCTCTCTCTCTCTGGGATTCTCTCCCTCTCTCTCCTCTCTCTCTCTGCCCCCTCTGTCTGCCCCCCTCAAAATAAATAAATGAATAAAATAAATATTTATTTATTAATGTTATTTTAAATTTATTTTCTTAGGATCGTGGGGTCAGAAGCTCTCTTAGTGGTTATCTTCTAGGTGGGTGGGTGTGAACCCAGGGTGCCCCAGCACGTGTCCTCTGTCTGATGCAAACCTTCCCAAGGCTGTCGTTGCCCCCTTGACGCCTTGACCCCCTTGACGCCTAGGTCCTGAGCGAATGGGGCGCCCCGGCAGAAGGGGTCACGGGGCGGGGTGGGCGGGGACAGCCCCTGGGCGAGGGTGCCCGACCCCCCTCTTCCTGTTGGGATGGACGGCAGGACTCACCTCCATTGGCTGGTTGGTTTGTTCGGTCCGCGGGTGTTTTTGCCAGTGTGCGGGTGCCGGGCACAAGTGCAGGGCTGGGGGCGTCCAGCGCGGAGCGATACTCTCACGGGAGGTGGGGGGGGGCGGTCCTGCTCGCCAAATGAGGGGATTCACTTTGCGCAAAGCACCTGGAGGATGCTTTCAACACGCCCCACCAGTCCTGAGCCATTTCTCACTCAGGGGGCCCCCCTGAGATGCCCCTGGCTCATCCCGTGTGTACCCAGCCCTAGTTTTGGAAACACCATTGCTCAGTGAATGTGGACATGAACATTCCGTGACCACGTGCCTTCAGTAAACTTTGAAGACGTTAGCACCGTCCTCCTGTGCTGCAGTCAGGGCTAGATGGCCTGTCCTTGGATCTTTTGCTCGTCTCCCGCTTCTGGCTTTCCGGCTTTTTCCCGGCTTCCCTGGCCTTGCATGGCAGGAACAACAACAACAACAACAAATTGAAATTCTGAGCTTCATTTGTTTATTCCTTGCACACCCAACTTGTTTTGATGTGCGTGGAGATTAAACCTGATGGCCTCTGACCACACGTGATAGAGATTGATAGCACCTGAAACTCAGCGCCTTGCTGTCTCTGACAAGTGGTCCCAAAGAGCTGTTCCATGGTCATGCTAATTGAATTCTGCCCTAATTGTTTTCCTCATTTTTGTTCACTTTTACTAGATTTGCCGTCGCCTTCACAGAGTCAATGAAGGAAATGGCACAAACACAGTGGGTATGTATTTATTTTGTGATGTTATTTGGGCCGTGCTGGTGAGGTTGGGGGGGGGGGGCGCTGAAGGCACTTTGATTCGAACTGACGATGTTCCCATGGACAATGCTTACTGTGGCCACAATAGTGTATTATGTTTCCCGTATATCAATGTTTTTTATTTGTGTAGATGCTCTTTTGTTTGTTTGTTTATTTATTTTTGAGAGAGACAGAGATAGGACGTGAGTGGGTTAGGGGCAGAGAGAGAGGGAGACACAGAATCCGAAGGAGGCTCCAGGCTCCGAGCTGTCAGCACAGAGCCCGACGCAGGACTCGAACTCACGGACCGCGAGATCGTGACCTGAGCCGAAGTCGGACGCTCAACCAACTGAGCCACCCAGGCGCCCCTGTGTAGATACTCTCAAGACGTCACTGATTTTTTTTTTTTTTTTTTACATTTCTGTTTTCCTTTTGTGCGCTCAGATTGGGTGATTTACAGGCTGTGCTGCAAATGTTGCAGCCAACTCAGGTGCACGCAGAGCAACAGTCTTTTAGGCGGTAGATGTAATTTCCAAGGTTGGACCATTTATCCAAAGAGCTTTAAAGCGTAGAGGACTTTTTGTAGCTCTGCAAGTTAATTCCCTTATTGACTTCTTTACTCACGATGGCTGGGGGGAGGAGGGGCAGGGGAATGAGCTGGTGGCAGTCTGAGTTCTCAGCGGGGAGTCACAGAAAGGCCTGGCAGAGCAGGCTGGAAATGGAAGGAGCCAACCCAGAGGCCACTTTGCCTCCCGAGCCACAAGCACAAGGCTCTGCTCTCGGGGAGCGGGGACCTGCAGGGAGCCTCGGTCACCAGCTCACCCGCTGTGCCCAGCACTTAAGCCCTTACCATTTGTCCCCATTATTCCTGTTGGGAGTATTTACAGGCTAGGCACTTTCTTTCTGGGATTTCTGTAAGATTTGGTGCTCGTATGCTGCCGCGTCGGGACAAGGGCAGATGCAGTCTTCCCTAGGACCGGTCCCTCACCAAAAGCTCTGGATTCTGTGGGCACGTGGGTGCGCTCACCCCCACAGCCGGGGCGCGCACACCTTCTTTCTTCACATCAAACGCTTCCCGGGCAGGAACTGGAGGTGGCCTTTTTCAGCTCAATTTAATACATTGAACATCTCAGAAGGAAGATCGACGAGCTTCCTGGCCCTGAGTTCCACGTTGTACCAGTTTGGCCATCTGTGTCCTCATGGCGTGCTGGTCCTCTGAAGTGATGCTTGTCCCCCTGGGGGATCCTGGGACTCTTTCAGGGTCTCCACAAAGTGGAGCCTATTTGCGTAAGAACAGGAAGCCGCTGTGTACCCTTCTCCCCATTGCGAAATCAGTGTTGAGAAAAACCGCTGACCGCTTTAGTCCCGGTGAAGGCCACCAGTGGGAGCCAGTAATAGTTGATTTTTCACACCACCCACTTGTAGTTTATTTATTTATTTTTTTCAACGTTTATTTATTTTTGGGACAGAGAGAGACAGAGCATGAACGGGGGAGGGGCAGAGAGAGAGGGAGACACAGAATCGGAAACAGGCTCCAGGCTCTGAGCCATCAGCCCAGAGCCCGACGTGGGGCTCGAACTCACGGGCCGCGAGATCGTGACCTGGCTGAAGTCGGACGCTTAACCGACTGCGCCACCCAGGCGCCCCCCACTTGTAGTTTAAAAAAGAAATCCCTTTAAGATTTCCTTGCTGAGCCAATAATATTGTTTAATTTTATCAACTCTCAACCTTTGAATGTAAGTTTTTTTAATGTCCTGTGTAATGACACAGGGAGTGTACCTAAGGCTGTCTGCTGCCTTCTGAGTGAAGCATGGTGTTTATCTGGACGTGAAGGCGCTTGTGTGGTTGAGTCGCAAGTGGAACCAGATACTTGAATGGTTGGCAGACAGGCTTGGGCATTTGTCAGACATTTTTCTTCCAAACGAGTGGCTCGAGCCAGTCACCGTAAGCAAGACGGCTGGCATTATCTGTTGTCCACAATAACATTTGCCCTGTTGAGCAAAAAAAAAAAAAAAATCAGAATTTCGGAAAGCCACCACGCGGCCGACAGCTTCCCTGGTCGTGTTAACACGTGAGATTTTTGTTTCGATGTTGTGTCACGAAATGCCTCAGCATTCGGAAGATCTGCACCGCTCAGGGAATCCGGTCTTTTTCAGATGACGGAGGTGTGGCGTGTGACATAGTTGTGCACAGGTGAAGTAGCCGTCCAGAGTGCAAGATGGACCCACGGACTTTACTGGAACAGAGCATGAGACGATTTCGGGTTCCTTTAGGACATTCCCATTGGTTGAGTTTTGGTGCAAGCATCTGAGAATAATGCTTGCAGTGATCTGAACGGCCCCCCCCTTTTCCAGCCACCTCTCAGGGAGATGCTGAATTTCTTCACATTTCTTCACATACCTGAGTCCAAACAGCATCCTCAAACAGGTCCAACGGAGCAGCAGATCTGGGACCCCGCCTGTCTTCTGTTAAGCCAGACAGGAAAGGAAGCTTCTACCTGTTGAAGCATATGTTCCTGGTCTGTGAATCTGTAGCCCTCCCCGCCCCCCGCCCCCCGAGCTTCTCCATCTCCAATGTCCAATGTCACCTCTGTCCGTTGACCCTAAGCATAGATGTGCTCATAACAAGCCACACCAAACATAGCGCCTTAGATCAAACACTTGTAATTTATTCTTTGCATTGCCTGGGTCAGCTCAGCCAGGCCGGGTAGTCTGGGGTGGCCACCTTGCTAACACGGCTGGGGCCTTCGCTAGGATGGTGGGGACAACTGAGGCCTCTCCCCCCCTGGTCTGCTGTCCCCCATGAGGCTCCGCAGCAGGAGAGAGCAGGCACCGGTGTGAAAGCTTTCAACCTGATGCTTGCCTAATGTTTGGCCAAAGCAAGTCAAGGAGTGGAGATAGAGTCTGCCTCATAATGGGAGGGGCTTCAAGGACACGCACACAAGGAAGGATGCACTTAGCACCGGTCCTCTCCTTCGTCCTATGTGGTTGTGAGCTCCCTGAGGACAGGGACAAAGTATGGATCTCGCTGGTGCGTCCCCAGAGGGGTCACACCTCCTCGTGTTCAGTACACGCTTGTTGAATTGGATTTACCAAGGAAGGACCCTTCTTGAGAACTTCTTAATGTAGAGATTTCCACACACAAGCAAAAGCAGCAGGAATGGAAGAGTGAACTCCCACTACCTGCCACCTGCTTACACCCGTCAGTGCTTACTTAATCTACCGTCATTCTTCCTGCTCACACACACACTCACACACACATGCATGTGCCTGCACACATACATACACACACGCGCACATGCACAGTCACACACACTCTCACACACGCAAACGCTCTCACACACGTGCATGCACACACACGCACACACTTATTTTCTGGAATATTAAAACAAATCACGCCACTTCACCCGCAAATATATGCCATTTTACCTACAGATGCACTTTGATAGTGATTTTTTTTTTAAACCTACGTACCACGTTCTGGACAAATTTTTGTGTGGGAAGCATGTAAGGAAGGAGTAAAGCGGGACTCGAGAATATTAACGTGATTTAAGATTTTTATCAACAAATTCTGGACGAGCTCGACTGAAGGAGTTTGGATGGGGAAAGGAAGGAGAACGAAATGGGAGCCCCAGGCACGCTGAATCTGAGACAGATATGGGACTCAGTCGTAAATATCCGGAGCGTCGCCGCGGCGTGAGGCTGTCCCGGGGAAGAGGGCGCAGCTGGAGATACAGAGCCGGGAGTCGCCGGTGTCGCAGTGATAACTGACGTGTGGGACAGTTATTCTTACGTGGGTCCAGTTTCCTACGTGGTGAGGACCGCACCGAATGCACAGAGCCGCCACGGTCTGGGTGGGTGTGGCAGTAGGGGTGACGATGCCCCAGAGGTGCCCGTAGAAGGGCCAGCTTATGTCTGGGAGCTCACCTGAGACCACTCGCGTTCTCAAACGGAGGTGGCCACACCAGAGGGACTGTAATCCCAGGTCAGTGGTCTTTGTTTTCAGAAGAGGCTCTTGCAAGTAGCATAACAAAGCTTGTTTTGTTTTGTTTTGTTTTGTTTTTTAAACCAAACAGGAAGCAAATGTTCAGCCTGGGGTGATGACGTAAGAGACCGTATAATAAAAGCTGATACTAAAGAAAGGAGGCATCTCGTTTTAGAGTTTAAAGTGGTGGGGGTTAGTTATTAAATTCGAACATGAGCCTGTGTTTTTAATACAGTGTTTTGTGCTATTTTTGGTGGATGATTTTTCAGTAAAGTTCCACTCAATACTTCATCTGATCAGTTTTTACAGATAAAAAAAAAAAGACCTATAAATAATGTAAAGCTTCATTATTCAGCTGCGTTTGTATAATTATTTTAGATGGGTTTTTGTAGACAGATGATTTTTTACTTAGGTCTTCTGAACAGAGATACGGTTTTTGAGTAATTACGTTTGACTCTTCATTACTGAATTGCCAGCTTTTGTTTTTAATTTTGTGTCCCTTCGTTTCGGGAGCAGGCTTGACTCGGGTTGTTGTTTACTGCATCCTACCTAATTATTATGAAACCGGAATCAAATTCCGATAATCTCAGATTAGAAAGATGTGTGGCATTTGCGTCTGATTGCGCAGAACTCACTGACCGTTATTCTACTCGTGGTTGTGGTTTATTCTTGTGGTTGCTCTTTATCAGGCTCAAATCGGCCCAAACAAAGAGCCGTGTAGGGCCAAGGTGCCGTTGCCTTCTTCCCCGTGGAGTCCAATCATTCCACCCCCTGGTCATTGACCTGAGACAATGTGCATGGAGCATTGGCCACCCAGGGAGCTACCCAAGTTGAGGGTCCAACATTTTTATTGGAGCTTCATTCTGTAG
Source organism: Leopardus geoffroyi (assembly GCF_018350155.1). Classification (NCBI taxonomy): domain Eukaryota; kingdom Metazoa; phylum Chordata; class Mammalia; order Carnivora; family Felidae; genus Leopardus; species Leopardus geoffroyi. The sequence goes on along the minus strand of NC_059339.1, from coordinate 3,076,782 downwards.
GTTTGGGTGGTTGACAGCTCATGTGCAGGAATCCAGTGTTGGAAGGGGACAGATGCCACTTGACTCCAAGTTCCCACCCTAAGTGACCCGGTTGGTCTTTGTGGCATGGCCGGCCCCCACCCCAAGCCCATTGGTTGTGACTGGCCCTGCCCTAAACAAAGACACTCCTATCATGCATCATGTAGATTATCTCCCAGAGGTCACGTGCAAAGGCCAAGTTCTTTATTGTACATCGTCTAGCTCCAAAATCTTATTATTTCAGCATGTCATCAATATAAAAATGACGAATGGGATAGTTCACTTTTTTCCTGGTTTGTTTTTGTACTGTCTTCAAACCTCATCGCGCCTTATACACTTAGGGCACATCTCCGTTCAGAGCAGCCCTTGTTCAAGGGTGCCCTGGTCTCCCGTGTCTGGTGGCTGGTTGGTCAGCCCAGCCCTGTACATACAAGTGGGGGATGAACTTTTTCAAGATTGCGAAGACACACTCTCGCACAGCATTGGGGAGTGGGAGATATCTTAACGGAAATGTATCCAGAACGGGTGTATTTTGCCAGCCCCAGGTCCCTTTCCGCCCTCTGGGAAAGCCAGGGTACTACTTTGGAGGCTGTTTATGGTCCCCTATCTATCTCTGGCTGACTACACAGATTAGTTGGATTGGATTTCAATAAAGATGGTTTTATTTTATCTCTTTTAATTGGAAATGCCTTTGTTTGGGCTCATCGTTATTATTTTTTAGTGTTGTTTAAATCACCCTTAACGTGACAACGTGCCTACTTTGTGAAGGGCACACTCCCAGCCGGCTCTTTACTGGGTCTGCACGCTGTGTCGTTAATATTTATCACACGAGTTCAACGCCGGTTGTGTTTTGGGAAAACGCTGCTCTGTTGGTTTGTGAAATTATAACCTTGATGTGGCATTTTTAGGAATTTGATTCACTACCCATCTCTAACTTTGATGTGTGCCTTATGGAAACGTAAAGCTAATCTATACAGAATGTTGGTTTCTCATTACTGTATGTAATACACATTTCAGCATGCAAATTTGGGTTAAAAGTGAAGGATGCTTTCTGTAAATTCACCAGACTTTCACCAGAAAGTGTGACTATTTCACAGGAAGAAAGAAAGAAAGAAAGAAAGAAAGAAAGAAAGAAAGAAAGAGGAAGGAAGGAAGGAAGGAAGGAAGGAAGGATGGAAGGAAGGAAGGAAGGAAGGAAAATTAGGTATACATCTTAATGGAAGTTTTTTCTCTCCACGGAAGCAGTGATCGTGGGTTTAATATGTCTCCGTTGGGTCCAAAACCCTACAGGCTTACAGAAAATTCAACTGCACTCTTGACCCACTTTCTCTAAGAAGTTCTCTGCTGAAAGGACTTTCTCCGAATTCAAATATTTATAAGCTGTTTTGTAAACATCTTGAGTTTGAATAAATATTGCTTGAAGTGGTTATTGAATTCGAAAAAGCACAATGATAACCAAAATGGCCCATGTGACTCTCTGCCGAGGTTAGCACTGAGCTAAGCCTTCTGGTGTCTTGACATTTTGGAGTTTTTTGTTTTTTTTAGTTTGGAGACTGTGCGTCACTGCCTGCTGGGGCTTACCGTTCTGTGGCTCGCCTCGGCACTCATTGAAGAAAAATAACTTTCTCGAAGCAGTTTAGGTATAGGCAATACGTAGAGTGTTCTTTTACTTTCAGTGTGTGCGTGTACTCATCAAAATTCTTTTGGAAATTGCAATGCAGAAAGCAAGACAGATTTCGTGGGCTGTCACCTGTGCAGCTGGCAGGACAGGTGAGCTCACTAAGCCAATGGAGGTGCTCCCTCGTGCCCACCCGTCTGAACGAGCCGCGTGTGAACTAATTGCTGACCTACGTACTGAATGCATGTTGTCCTGTGAACGCTTTCTCCCCTATCTTCCCGCATGGTCCACTGCTCTGTACCTGATTATCTCTGAAAATCACACCGGCAGCCGCAGGAGCCATGCAGACCACAGCTTTTGTTATGGTTCCTACTGTCATGGAAACTCAGAATCATTCCCCTCGTCAGTTTCATCCTTAGACGCCCTCCCTACTTGTATGTGGCCCTCCCTGCAAATACCCTGTAACAGAAACTCCAGGGACTGATCACACCCTAGGAAGCTAATCGTTTTTAATAACTTCCATTAAGATTGGCTTTCCTCAGAGATTTCTCGATAGAAATGCAAATGGTCTTTGCATTTTTCTTCCCCAAATGAGATCCCTGGGAATTGGAAAGTTTTAATGTAACTCAAAGAATGCAAAAGTCATCAGTTCCAGAGCGGAGACCGCCCCACCCGGCACCTTTTACAGGATCATGACCTGGGGCTCAGACATCTGGAATGATCAGAAGTGCTGAGAATTCCTCAAATCACCAAGGAACAGAAAGGTCGGGGAAGCTTTTGAATCACATCAAGGGTTCCCAGTAAATCTATTTACTCCATAGATTTAACTGTTGTTGTTGTTGTTGTTGTTGTTGTTGTTGTTGTTGTTTAGGACGTCTTCCTTCAGGTTTTCCTGTTGGCGTTTCTATTTCCTGTGCTGCCAGTTAGCTTTGGATCCCATGGGACTGGATCCCGATCCAGTCTTCATTCAGAGATACTCCTCACCCCATTCATGAATCCTTTCTTTTCTTGAAAAATCTCTCTTTGTCTGGTTCAGTTGCAAGAGCTCAGTGAAAAGGCTGTGCCCCATCTATCTTCTTTCCTTGCTTAAAAACTGATTTCCAAGGGAAAGCGTAGGGAGAAAGGAAGAGAACCACGTTCCCTGAAAAGAGCCCAAGTCCTATGCGTTTTTGTTTTTATTTTTTTTTAACATAGGTACACTTTGAAGCTTTCCACTTATGAGCCATGAGTTTTGTAACTCTCTGAAAAGCACTTTTAACGAAGCCATCGTCAAAAGTCACGTTGTAATTTCAAAGTAAAAATCAGTATTTCGTCACAGAGCCTGTGCGTATATTTCAAAAATAATCCTTGCTGTGGTTTCTACTTGCAGAGAGCTTGATTTCAGAAGGTTATGTAAATCAAAAAACAGGGGGTTTGTTGTCGCTGCCTGTTACTCCATTATAAAAAGGCATCAGTTACCGTTTGGACCTGCTAGAAAGTCAGGTGTATTTGTAAGTACCTATCCGACGGGACACTGGCTTTTTATACCTAGTAATGGGCCAAATTCAGTAATGGTTTCTCATAGACACTTCCCCACCCCCTACATGCACACACGTTCACACACAGTCTTCTTTTTCATTTCCTGCATCGATGAGCTAATCTTGCAAGGGAAGTGATATACAAGGATTTTGACTCTTGTGTTACTTCAAGGCAAGAGAAACAATAATAAATACTGAGAAAAGAAAGCTAATTTGTACTTAGAGCATTTTAATATAGATAATGTTTTTCAAAATCAATATAAGCCAGTTGGCTTTTGCCAGATTTCTTTTATTACAGAGATTAAAAATAACCCAGGTCCAGATTTTATATATATATATATATATATATATATATATATATAGTAACTGCATTTTCTCGATTTGCTAGGATGAGATCTTAAAATACCATTCATAACATGTTTTAAACATCTATATAGGACTTGATACTTATTTTCTCATGGTCTAGTAGATTTAGGGGAAATAATGCTCAGATATATGCCAAGACCAGCAGATAGATCCAGAAGTTTCCACACAGAATCCATTCATTCTGCTTATGGAGTTTGGATACCAGTTTAATTAATTTTTGTTTGTGTCAGATGGAATTTTCTTGAAGGCAGCATTTTGGGCTTATGCATTTCTACAGTAGATGGAGTGTATTTCCAATGAAAACAGCGGCAAGGCAAAAACCCTATTTTGCCTTCCCTCAATTAATCAAATCTATGTAGAATTATATTGAATCTGTTTTTGTCAAACGCTGGTGTTCACGTTAATGTTCAAATGCCAGGCTGGTCTGTTTTTGCCAGTGTGTTAGCCTCGCTTTCCGAGCCAAGGTTTTAGACTTGGGGCTGGCCGAAGGCACCCATAGGCAACTCCATACTCCAGTAAAAGTCTCTCCAGCCTTCCAGTGAAATTATAATTACACAAAAGGAGTATTTTAGGGCTCGGAACTTCTATTTCTAATTTCAAATTGTTGCTAGTAGCCATTTTTTTCCATTAAAGTTAACTTTTTTTTTTTTTAACTGGTAGGGAGGAGAATTTTTTAAACTTTTTTTAATGGTTTATTATTTTAAGGGCATTTTATTTTATTTTATTTAAAAACTTTTTTTAATGTTTATTTTTTGAGGGGGGCAGAGAGAGACAGAGTGTGAGTCAGGGGCAGGGGGAGAAAGAGAGAGAGGGAGACACAGAATCCGAAGCAGGCTCCAGGCTCCGAGCTGTCAGCACAGAGCCCGATGCGGGGCTCGAACTCACGAACCGTGAGATCAAGACCTGAGCCGAAGCCGGACACTCAACTGACTGAGCCGCCCAGGCGCTGCTTAGGGGCTTTTTAAAAGGGGTGTTCGGGGCGCCTGGGTGGCTCAGTCAGTTAAGCATCTGACTTTGGCTCAGGTCATGATCTCGCAGTCCGTGAGTTCAAGCCCCGCATCAGACTCTGTGCTGACAGCTCAGAGCCTGCAGCCTGTTTCAGATTCTGTGTCTCCCTCTCTCTCTGACCCTCCCCCGTTCATGCTGTCTCTCCCTGTCTCAAAAATAAATAAATGTTAAAAAAAAAAAATTAAAAAAAAAAAGGGTGTTCCTCCCTGCTTTATGGAGAATTGAGGATGGTCCAGGCTTTTGAGGTCTTGGGTGCTTCTAAGGATTCGATAGAAAACATAACACTCAGGACCAAAGCAAAGAGCACCAAGTCTCCTGTCTGTGTACCGAGTTGCATTCAGCTCCCTGGAGACGGCGGGATGCTGTGCCTCCCACCCTCTTCCCATCCACCGGGTGGAAGGCAGGGTCACCCCCTTCTCCCTGTCCACTGGTCTCCTTGGTGGGACCGCTTCGGCGTCGGCTAGTTTTCCAAACCTAGAACTGATTGAGGGTGTGGGTGGAAGCGGGTCTGCACCCACGTGCACCAGCATGGGCTCCACGTCACCTGGGGGTGACGGCACCCATCCACACACATGCAGGCAGGGGGAACACCATTCCTGAGCTGGGCTGGTCCCCTCGTGCCCCGCTGGGATGCGTAGGTCTCATGACAAACCGGTAAAGACCTTACCTTCCCATCACGTTCTAAACAGCCATTGGCGCCTATGTGACCCCACAGCCTTCCACGCTTTGTGTCGAAACTCGATTTTAAAAGTATTTAAGCCACCGATCCAAAATGAGTTTAAGAAATGGATTCTTTTTCTCTCTAGTAGTTTTCTGAAGGTCCACCAGAAAACACCGCCAGGAGTAGTAAGTTTATATCTTGGTACAAACGTGCTCCGTCACGCAAAGTGCCGCCTGGTCCAAGTCAGAGAGGCACTCGGGGAGGGTCCTTACAGGGTCCTGGAGACCAGTCCTTCCCTCGCCTTGAAGAATCTGCCCCCCCCCCCCCACCGTGCCTGTTTTCCTGTTTCTCAACATACTGGATGTGCTTCTCCCCTCCCCTCACGACCCTCCCTTCCCCCCTTCTCTCCCTTTCCTCCCCTTCTCTTATCTTCTCCACAGGTGGGGGTTGGGGAGTGTATTGCTTCCATTCAAGGATATGTGTCCCCAAACCACTAGGGCACAAGGTAGACAGACACCACACGGGCTCTGCCACTGGCTTGTTCTGTGTCTGACCTTCAGTAACTTTTCTACTAACGTCGTAACTGGAAAATTGTGATAACGCACTGCGCCTAATTTAAGGGACCTCTTTCTTTGTGCTTCTGACCTTAAAGATGCTGTGTTTTAATGGGCTAACCCCATTAAAGGCAGAAGGTAGTCCGCTTTTAGAAAGTAACTAGTCTGTGAGCATCTGTGTGGATGATCCTTTGTGATGTTTCCAAGGCGATTTTTTTAATGGCCTTCCTTTTACTTCTAAAAGACATTTGTAACGGGCTATCCGGTTTACTCTGTTTTCTCTCTCCTCTCTTTTCAAAAGCCGCATGCTAGGGGAAAGATCTATGTCCAGAGTCAAGGTAAGAATTTTAAAATGTACGTATTTTTAAAACATGAGTCCATTCAGAGACCTGCCCTGAAGTGTTTGTGGATGAATACAGTGTCTTAGACTTACCTAATAATGATTAGTAGAATGGGTATGCTTGGTATTTCCTTACACGAAGATGAAGGACAGACATGAGAGCATTATAAAAGGGTCATTTAAAATGCAGTTCAGTTAACACTTTCCACCAGCAGAAGCACGGTGCGCTCTCTTGATGGCGTGTTTACAACAGGAGACCTGAGTATGTCTCTTTTAGTTGGGATGAGGGGAAGTGCACCCCCCGCTTCCTGCCCTCACCCAATCCCAGCCTTTCAGGAAGCTCTCAGCATCTCCTAAACACAGTGAGGAAACCACTGTCTTATTTTTTTCTAATGTTTATTTATTTATTTTGAGAGAGAGAGAGAGAGAGAGCAGGAGAGGGGCAGAGGGAGAGGATCCCAAGCAGGCTCCGCACTGTCAGCACAGAGCCCGACACGGGGCTCGAACTCGTATACCGTGAGATCGTGACGCGAGCCGAAATCAAGAGTCAGACGCTCAACCCACAGAGCCACCCAGGCGCCTGAAAGCGCCGTATTATTGTTTACACAACAGAAATCACAGAAAGAAGCCGTTCCAAAGAACGCGTAGCTGCAAGCTTAGGTCAGCACAGGTGTTGCGGCCAAGGCCATGAGTTCTAGTTTCGTGAGGAGTTTTCCAAGGTGCTGAGCCCCAGAGGGGCCCGGGGCCCCCCAATCCCACCTCAGCCGCACGGTATAAATCCTCTAGGGGGTTCCGTGATATTTGTAGCAGAAGAATCACTTATCAAATAAACCCTTTCTTGGAACTCCCACTTTAAAAAGAGATGCTGTGACTCAGTATGTACAGAAGGCGTGTGAGTGTCAGGGCAGGTGCGGGGCTAACACCTCCCTGTTCCTCCGTCGTGGCCTGATTTATAGCCGGGGAGCACATGGGCGTACCACGAAAACACGGCCTTGAAGCACACATGGGTTTGGACGCAGCCTCTACCCCCTACGCCCTGAGTCGCTGTGAACACCGTTTGAACCTCCGTGAACCTTAGTTTCCAGCCGGATAAACCGGAGGGGTCAGTCTGCCTGGCGAGGCTTTAAGGGTTTCCAGGAGTGCCTGGGCGCCTGTGCCCAGGGCAGGCATGCGTGCATGCTCATTAAGTAGGACAAAACTGACTAAATCTGCATAGCTCAGGGCAGATGACAGTCTCACAGGTACATTGCAGACAGGGTTACATGACTTAACTTACGTTTCATAAAATGTCAGATTTTCCCCGTTACCAAGATAAGCCGTTAAGCGTTGCCTCTGAATTTTCTACATCTTATGATGTGCAACTCAGAGAATGTTAAACTTAAATCCATCCGAGGCGATGACACAGGTAACAGGATGTGTGATTTGGAGAGGGTTGAGATCAGGAATTTTAGATTAAGAGGTAATTGCTACGGGGGTGCTGTGTTTTAGAGGCCCGTATCTTGCATGCGTTTTTTAGGGACTCGCGTTTTCCATGACCTGGCGACTGTCCCGCCCAGTAACAGATGGTGAGGTTGAGGGGGTGCACCTTTTCTAGTTGGGGACCCGTGGGCTCCCATGCTGGAGGGATGAACAGGTGTTCACGAAGCACTCAGAACGTTGAGTTCTTTGTAAGAACCACGCGTGAGACCATTATGTAAACATCAGCACAAAATAGCTGGTTACTTCTCATCATCATGGACTTTCTTTCTCTTTCCCAGGAATTGTGACAGGACCAAACTCTGCCTTTAACTGGAACACCTTTCTTCGCCAGTCAGGTGAGAGATGAATCTTCTCACATGAGTTTGACTGGAGTGCACCTTGTCACCTGGCGTCGGGTACATGGTTTGCTCACGTGGTTTTGGAAAAGAGGCCCAAAGAAAGGGGCTTCCTCAGGTCAAAGAAGTCAACGGTTTTAGGTGAACAAGGGAAGGAGGTAGCAGGAATGGGAGCCAGACAGGATTAGGACAAATGTGGCTTCTCTCCGTTTCCGGAGGCGTCATTAGTGGTCTCATCCTTGGGAGAGCAGGAGGAAGCACGGGTTTGTAGGAGGATTTTTTAAATCTGTTCTGGGTTCGAATCTTCTATTAGATACATGTATATACGGGGGCACCTGGGTGGCTCAGTGGGTTAAGTGTCCGACTCTTGATTTTGGCTCAGGTCATGATCTCACCGTTCATGAGATCAAGTCCCACATCCAACACTATGCCAACAGCACGAAGCCTGCTTGGGATTCTCTCTCTCTCTCTCTCTCTCTCTCTGTCCCTCCTCTGCTCACGTGCTCTCTTTCAAAATAAATAAACTAAAAAAAAAAAAAAAAAGAAGGTACATGTATATATGTGAACATTTTCTCCTATTTCCTCTGGTTTACCTTTTCATTTTCTCCTAGTTCACCCATTTTTATTTAATGGTTAATTAGCACTGTTTGAGCCCTAAGAAACCTTTGCCTGTTCACAGTTCACAGAGCTATTTCCCCTATTTCTCTTACTCCAGAGGAGGAAGTGTTTTAGTGTTTTGGCTCTTTCATTAGGATCATAATCCATCTGAAATTAATTTTTAATGGACTGAGCCCTCCAGGCCCTTCCATATGAAGTTAATTTTTGTTGTTGTTGTTGTTGTTTAAAATTTTTTAAATGTTTATTTATTTTTGAGAGAGACAGAGACACATTGTGAGTGGGTTAGGGGCAGAGGGAGAGGGAGACACAGAATCTGAAGCAGGCTCCAGGCTCTGAGCTGTCAGCACAGAGCCCGACACGGGGCTCGAACTCACGAGCCGTGAGATGGTGACCTGAGCCGAAGTCGGACACTCAACCGACGGAGCCACCCAGGTGCCCCTGAAGTTAATTTTCATGTGTAGTGTGAGATAGGGAGGAAATTCATTTCTTTCTGAAAGTGGTTCTAGTCTCATTCGTTGAAAGTGTTTTTCTTTCTCCATCGAAATGCTTTGCTGAAAATCAACTTTCCATCTACCAGTGTCCGTTGATCTATATACGTCTGTCCTTATGCTGATATCACGTTGTCTCCTGCTGTTGGTTTATATAGCATGTCGAGAAATCAGGTAGTGTGAGTCGACAGCTCTGTGTCGGCTAACCTGGGTTTTTTGCATTTCCATATACGCTTAATACACCTTGTCAGTCTCTATAAAATCTATAGATCAAGTTAGGGAGAATTGACATCTTAAAAATAATTTGTCTTAAAATCTATGAACATGATATATCTGTCCTCTTATCTAAGTCTCATTTATCTTCATAATGATTTGTACAGGTCTTTATGCCTTTTTTAAAAAAATTATTCTTAGGGATTTTATTATCTTTGTTGCTATTATAAAGGCTTTTAAGTTTTACTTTTGAATTGTTTGTTGCTAATATGTAAAAACACAATTGAGTTTCGACATTATATTCTGAAATCTTGTGCACTGACTTATTAATTCTAATTACATCATGAGTTTCAATTCCTTTATAGTGTTACTTTGAATTCTGTAAACTTATTTGATCCGTCCCTTCTTAAACTTTTGGATATGTAGTGGCGGAGATGCTAGGATTTCAGTCTTCGTATATTTGCCAAGTTGTTGTCTTTGGAACACCTAAAAACAGAAGCTGTGGGTTAGGTTATGCCCTTAATCAGAGCGTTCATACCTGTGCGCAACGTCTCCTGGAAAGGTAGCGTAAATGTGTATGTCTGTCAGCCATGCTGCGAGGGCGCCATTTTCCCTACACACGGTGGAAGTAACAGTCTAGCCTTTGTATCTTCTATCTATGGTATGATCCAACTGCAGTCACAATGTTGAAACACAACTTTGTCGCACAACATCTTTAAATGTAGAGAGTTTGCTGTCCACAGATGAGGCCCCTAAGTGTATACTATTGGGGACTATCACTCCCCTATAGTCCGACCAACCCGGTAGCTCTGCTAAAGATGTGGGAACAGCTGAGCGGACTCACCAAATGCAATGTCAAGTTTCGGAATACCTCTGTTTTAACCTGAACTGCTTCTCCCGAGAGTCAACGGTGCGAGGGGACTGTAGGTGGGGAGCTGACGTTGCAAGCCCGCTGGTAACTTCGGAGAAGAGGCTGAAAAGACAAGACTCCAGGCCCCGTCCGCAGCCAGCATCTGTGTAGCTGGTTTTCGCTCCAAGCACAGCAGACAAAAGCCCACACCCCCCCACACACCGAACGTCAGAGTCAGGTTCCCTTGGAAGAAGAACATTTCCAAGCATTTTATTAGAAACGGTTTTTGAAGTGCATCCATCAACCTCAGGGCCAGCAGCAGGGCCGTCCTCTGCCTCGCGAGTGAACCCTCGCTGTCCCGCTGCTCTGTCACGCCAGCAGGTGTGGGCCATTATTCAGAACCGGTGTGCCCATTTGAAATCGCCTCTTGTGCAGTGACTTCATCGTCCATATCTCACGGGACACCCGTTGTGGTGTGCCTACGAGTCCTAATTCCCAATGGGGGAGAGATTTCTCATCAAGCCCAGAGTCTCATGGCTCATCGTTTCACTGGTCTTCCTACCGAGTGATTAACGGAACAGCCGGGAGACATTCAAGACGCCTCAAGACGGCCCTTCCCGCAGAGACCCGCTTGGCGGCTCCGTCTCGACGTGGACGACTACACGCTGTAACTGTGTCCAGGATACACGGCAGAGGCGAGCTCGCTGGGGTCGTGGTGGCCGGCTCTGTCGGATCTTGGCGCAAGGGTGGATGCGGAATTCATCGGCGTCTCCGGGTTTGGTGACCAGGCGTCCAATCTCATTTGTGGAGCCGTTTATCTTTGTTGCAGGTGACTCTGGAGAGAGACTGCCTTCCCCGCCCATCCTCGATCGTACCCTGGCCTCCACAGCCCGTGATGGTGATTTGTCACTTCTGCTTTGAGCTTCAGACAGCAAAGACAGAAGAGACGGTGAATTGGACACAGACTGTTAGTGATCAAATACTCACCCTCAGAATCCTTGTGAACTGTGTAACCTTGCAATCCAGGGGAGGGGGTGGGGAAGGGCCTTGGTTAGCAGCCCAGACCCACAGGGGCGTACTCGATTAGTCACCAAAGTGTAGGGTCTCTTTCCTCAGTATCTGATGTCAATTTGATGACGCATCCTTCCTCACGGTATGACACAGGTTTTGCCAAAAATACTCAGTTCTCTCTCCAAGTCCTAAGTTTCAAATTACTGAATCTTTTGAGTCTAAAACATTGCTTTTATGCTAACCAGATTCCATTTTCCAATAGATCAACTAGGAAAAAATAAAGACTAAAGTAGAAGGGCACCTGGGTGGCTCAGTCGGTTAAGCGTCCGACTTCGGCTCAGGTCATGATCTCCTAGTTTGTGAGTTTGAACCCTGCGTCAGGCTCTGTGCTGATGGCTCAGAGCCTGGAGCCTGCTTCGGATTCTGTGTCTCCTTCTCTCTCTGCCCCTCCCCCACTTGTGCTCTGTCTCTCTCTATTAAAAATAAATAAATGTAAAAAAAAAAAAAGACTAAAGTAGAATTTTTTCACATGATATTTACAATAGTTATCCTGATCAGGAAATAAAAGCACAGACCTCAGGTTGGTTACCTTGGAGTTTGTGCATTTGCAGGTACAACTTAAACATTGTTATGGTTCAGTGATGGATGATTCTTGCTTCTCGATGGCAATGACCGACACATCGAAAGTTAGTGATTCTTTGTTGGTCATCAAACCCCGAAACTATGAAACCTTAAATTTGACCGTACCTTCCCAGTGTTCTGTTTACCGTTTTACTCAATTTCTATTGTTAATTTGTTTATTTCATTTTCTGCCTCTCTCCTTTTGTAAACTATACTTCTATTTTCCTGTGTTTCATATGGAGAATTCACGTTACCAGATCCCGCGATATATCCACAGCCTCCAAATCAGATTTTTCAGCTAACATTCACCATGTCTAATGCACTCAAGTGAAGTTCTTGGATTCTTTTCTCCTTATAATAACCCATGAGAAAAATACACAGAAGACAGCAGAGAACGTGGCTCACTGCGGACTGGGTTTGTGTCGTGGAGTCATCTGATGAATCACCAGGGGGCTGGGCAGTGGGACTGGCACCTAGCCTGCTGGGACCCATACGGTGCCAGACCGTGAGAGCGACTCACTCTGTTTTGGAGACAAAAATACCACTCTCCAGGAAATGGTAACATCGGAAGGACGGACGTGTAAATCGTGCATTTGTGAGGGATGAGTTCAGACCTTGAGTCATGGTAAACGTGGTTGCTCATAGAAAAACAAAGGGAAGAAAACTGAGTGTGGAGTTAAAAGGAAGAAATGAAATCCACTAAAACGTTGCCTAGACGTCTGCATCACTTCCAGATGTCCACGGGCCAATTTCTTTTAATTCTGTTTTGAAATCGAAGAATGGCCACCGTACGTGCCCGTAACCCCGGCCAGGGACACAAGGGGAGTCTGTGCTTCTGTGTGCTGCTTCGGCACATGCTTGTTTGATCATGATTTTCCAGCTGTTATCTTTATGTCTTTGACAATGCTACCGTTGTGTGTGAGAAGTGCACAGAAGCTGTTCAAACCCAAAAGCTGCGTCTGCATTTTATTTTTAAAAATCTTGGAAGTCCTAGAATAAAGCAGAGCATTTAGTCCTTTGTCCTGCCGTTGGCTAACTTTGTTTCCTAAAGTCTCATGACGTTTAATCTCAACCCGGGAAGGAGATGAGGGGAGAGGCAAGAGAATATTAGGTTAGCACTGTGTCCCTCCAGGGTCTGGTGGGTCGGGGCCCTCAAAATCAGTGAGCGGGTTGGGGGCCAGCACATTTAAAACTCGAAATGAGATGAAAGGAATACTTCCATCAGAGTTCCTTGTATGTAATAAGGCTAATATTGTTTGGAACTGTGTGCGTATACAAGCTGTATCATGTGTATGAGGTCTCAGGATGGTACGTATATCTTACCATAAGTCGTGGAACATTTTGAAGACCAGTGTTGTAAACCGTGCGTTGCTCTCCCTCAAGGTCAGCTCCCCAGGCATCTGGGGTTGGGGGCAGGTGGGACCTCTGAGCAGAAGGCCAGCACATCTCCCGAGCCTGCCGTTCCGGGTAGCTAACGTGTGTCACATCCAAACAGAGGAACACAGCAGGTTTTCACATCTGTGCTTGCCACACCGCAAAAATACAGAAGAGAATGGAGTCTTTTTACCAAGATGTCACATAAGTCCTTAGAATACTGCCGCTTTGGCTGCTATCTCTGGACGCCATCTTGCCATGTTTGCTTCGGCATTGTTCCTTTCCTCGGTTCAGTAACACAGGTTCTCTGATTTCCCCCATGTGGGCACTCCATGCTCCTTCTGTCTTCTTCTCTCCTCCTCCTCCTCCTCCTCCTCCTCTTCCTCCCCCTCCTCCCGCCTCCTCCTCCTCCTTCTCTCCCCCCCCTCCTCTCCCCCTCCTTCTTTTCTTCTCCTTCTCCTTCTTCTTATCCTATAATTGGATAGATATTCCATGTACATCATGATGATGATGCCCGTGATGTCGCGCCCTGCCCAGTGGGCCACATGTGGAGATACATCACATCAGTTTCTCCCTCACTGGGGATTTTTTAAAAATATAAACTGAGTGCATGTTTGTGTGTGTGTGTGTGTGTGTGTGTGTGTGTGAGCGCACATACCTTGTGCCCTGGGCTAAGGCTTCCTCCCCTAGTTAAGTGGGTGTCCCCTGAGTTTCTCCTTGTACAGCTGTTACCTTTCTGTTGTAATTAATAAATAATTTCCATGAAGGCACTTGTCACTTTTGTCCTCACCACAAGTTCACTCTCTGGCTTCAGTGTTCATTGAGGTTCTGGCCTAGTGATGTGATTTATCTTTCTCACACCTGACCTTCCTATCCTTAAAGGTATTTGTCAACTTCATTATTTATTAAAGGGAAGAGCTTGTGTCCTGCCCTCAAACCCCTCCACTCTTGAATTCAGATTCTGCACATAGCTTCTAGCTTCAACTTTTGGTCAAACAAATACTAAACTTTGTATTTTTTTTTTTAATTTTTTAAGGTTTATTCATTTTTCAGAGACAGAGCATGAGTGGGGGTGGGGCAGGGAGGGAGACAGAGAATCAAAGCAGGCTCCGGGCTCTGAGCTGTCAACGCAGAGCCCAACGTGGGGCTTGAACTCACAGACCATGAGAACATGATCTGAGCCAAAGTCAGACGCTTAACCTCCTGAGCCACCCAGGTGCCCCTAAGCTTTGTATTTCTAAGCTTAGTCTCAGGGTACTCAGGATACTGGGGAAATATTTCACAAATGCAACATAGGTCAATGCAATTGTCAACAGTTACTTTAAAGACTGTGATGTATTTTGAAGGGTTTTCTCAGAGGTACATCCCAACCTTAGCCTCTCAGTAGAGAGTTTTCTGAGACTTGGTCACACACGAGTGTTGTGATTCTCCAGCGTTTGTGATTGTGTGAAGGTGGCATCACTGTGTCTTCTCACAGTCACCCCGATTATATTACACTCCAAGGTCTGCAAAAGCACAGAGTAACTGAAACTTTTTGTATTAAGTCATGGGGGAAATGAAATGCATGAATGAGAACCCCCCACCTCGTGATTTTACGTCCAGTCATATGTGTGGAAATGATGAACTCGTAGGTCAGCTTGCACTAATTATACGGGTAGTTTCTACTGAGTCACTTAACTGTGGCCCCGCATCAAAGCACCTCAACATTAAGGGGCTTCAGAAACCAGCTGGTCTCTCACGACGGAGCGGCTGGCAGCTCGGCCCAGGCCCGGGGAGCGGCACCTGCCGACTTCACCTGCCTGTGGCTGGGCTCATGCTCCCTTTGCAGTGGGCTGAGGCCCACCAGTCCTGCGTGTGGCCTCCCCGAGCGGGGGTGGTGGGGCGTCTGGCCGCAGAGCCTCGTTATCGAGGAGGCCAGACCGGAAGGTGGTGATGCTCCAGTGGGCAAGCGAGACTGATGCACGCGCCTCCCACGGCTGTGACTCGGAAGTCACTCCCTGTCCTTCCCCTGGGCTCTGCTGGTCGATGCTGTCACCAAGCCAGCCCAGAGCAGAGGGGTGAAGAAGCGGGTTTTGGCTCTCCAGGAGAGGGGCGACGCTGAGACCTAACCCCTTTATATTATGGATTTGTGGGCACATCTGCGTTCAGTGTGGGAACCTATGTGTACGTGTGCAGACCCGAGAGCATATGACTATACAAAACCGCATCTTACTGGCATTGTCTCCAGATATTTTCCAGGGCCACATTTCTGTAATAATTACCCCTTCTCACTGCACAGAGGAGTTGTGTTTACTGGGCTGAGCTCCGTTCAGCTTTCCCACCAGGACAAACTATTCCCCGCCGTGTTGTGTGAAGGTTAGAGGTCAGGGCCCCGTGGCTTCTGAGCTCTACCCTCATGGTATCAAGCTGCCCTCTCTTCTCTGAAAACATCTCAACTCCTCTGTTGCAGGGATTAACCAAAGTGCTGATAATTTACACATCTTCCTCCTGGTGTGTGGGCTGAGACAAGTGAAGGACCCTCTCTATCTGGTGGACGTGTTCTCAGGTACATCTGGTTTATGGAGCTCTGTTTGGGGGTCTGGCCTTTGCATTTCCGTCTTTAGGGTTTTGAGTTTTGCTATCTCTGTCTTTCCACACGAGCAGAACGGCTTCTCGATGGTTACTCTGAAACAACCAGAAAAGGAACCATGCTGCATAGTGACCTCCGGTGCCCTTGGCGTCTGAGGAAATAACAAAAATAGTGAATAATTGCAAGAATAATGTAAATGAACCCAAAAATATTTTACACACGTCAGTTTGTATGATGCATTTGGACTTTTGTTGCATAGCTTGAGTTAAATGCTTTGGTGCATCCCAAATTCTATGCTGGTTTGCTCAGTGATCCCTCCTGGTGCTGCAGTCGGTGGGAGATCTGGACAATGCGTAACATTCCAAAAGGGAGCATTTTACGTAAAAGCATAAGGTATTCAACATTTACATTTCAAATACAGGAAAGCCTTGGTTTGAGAGCATAATTCGTTCCAGAAACATGCTTGTAATCCGAAGCACTTGTCTATCAAAGCAAATTTCCCCATAAGAAATAATGGACACTCAGATGATTCGTTACACAACCCAAACATATTCATATAAAAATGATTACAATACTGTAATATAACACAAAATAATAAAGAAAATACAAAGCATAGAGAAAAATAAACAAATTAACCTGAACTTACTTTTGAAAACCTTCGTGGCTGGTATGAGGGAGACAAGAGAGAGGAGGGTTATTGTGCAGGGTGACTTTCACAATCATTAATGGAACCACTGCTACCTACTGGCTCCATGGAACCTTTTTCTGCATGGGGGCCATTATATATGCTCACACGGATGTTGACTTTATTAATAAACTCTTGTCATATTCTGTATTTAATGTAACTGGCAATAAGGTGGCAGAGGAACGGGTCTATATCCGCAGGCAGCCTGACCTGGAATGAAGCAAAGCATTCCTAAGCTCAGTCTTAGATGGAAAAGCAAAGGACTGTCCACAGGTGCTTTGAAGTGACAGAAAACCCACCAGTGCCCATTGTGGGCACTTGCTAACATTCTGAAAAGTCACTGATTTCTGCCAGACACCACAGCCTGAGACCGAGTGTGGGAGATAATCACCCACAATCCTGCAGAGAAAGAGAGAGAGAACCATTGGCTCAGCTGTGATCATGTGACATTGCACATCATGTATGACTCGTATTGCAAGACATCGCTCATTTATCAAGTTAAAATTTATTAGAAATGTTTGCTCGTTTTGTGGAACACGTGCAGAACAAGTTACTCACAATCCAGGGTTTTATTTTACATATAATTTGACTGTATGAACGAGAGCCAAATAGTATGAAATAACTCATATTATCACGAACTTAATGTTAAACTTAATAATGTTTTCAGCTGTGACATAAAACCATTAACGTTATTTTTTTTCTCTTTTTCTTCCCAAGAATGGCATCGAGAAGAGCCTAATGTTTACATGGTGATCGTGGGTCCTGAAGTAAGTTGATGCGCCATACACGTGGCCCTCATCCCTGCTTTCTTCTTTCTACAGATTTCCAAAAGTAGCCGACGTTCCTTTTCTAGCCAAATTTCTTCCTTTTTAAATAACTAGAGTCTGCCTTTTTAAAAATGAAAACCACACCAAGATTATGAGGCTTTGTAAATCTTTACGGCTAGTTTATTGCTACAAAGGCTAGGTTTGTACGGAAACACAGAGGAGTCACGTAAGGAGAAAGTCCCGTGAAGAGAAAGTCTAAGCCGGTGCATAGGCACGCCTTATGTGTGGCCCACATGGTCTCTGAAAGCCCCCGAAACTGCACGACAAACCAACACAGAGCTATTTCTTCAGCAGAGCAGCAGATTAATTGGCTGACTCACATGTAGGAGCCAAGTGGCTTGGAAAACGGCTGTCTGTAAGCACGAGAAAGCCACTCGGCCCGGGGAGATGCTCGTAGCCGTTGTCCGGGGAGTGCAGGCGGGTGGAAGGCCCGGGGGACCCTGCCTCTCGTTCCACGGGCCTCTGGGGTATCCGCTTGTCCCCTGGACGGGGACGCAGGTCAAGCAGGTGCTGCTCTGTTCCACATGCAGGTCTGAGTGCTCAGGATTCGGAGACTCTGGGGGGACACATCTCTTGAGAACGAACCTTGATTTCCTCCAAGCAGCTTGGAAAATGAAGCACGCTTGGTGTTTCCAGCAGGCAGGGGTGTGACACTGTAGGAGCAGCTCCTGTCCTCCAGGGGGCAGCAGACGGCACCTGCCTTGGGAATAGCATCGCCCACTTCGTTTGTCCTGTCTACCATCCTGGGTTTAGCTGAGCTTGTGACCTCGCCGTGTTCCCCCACTTTATACGACGGGGGCGCCCCCGAGAACCCGATTGAGTGTGGATTCCCACACGACTCCGAGTCCTATCTGTCTTGCGGTGTCCCCGCTGTAGGTTTTCTGGCTCCCTGGGGACCCACAAGGCACGTGGTGGGGGACACACACTTGTCTCGAGGACTTTGGGAAAACAACCCGTCTACCTGGAAAAAGGCTACTTAACCTAATAAATGTATCGAGGGCTAGAATCTGCAGCATGGAAAATGAATGGCCCCGTAATCCCTCCACGTGTTTGGTGGAACATGTACTCACACTCATAGGTACACCTGCATATGCACGTTACACGCGCGTATACGGCTGCTCAGTGCCAGCCCGTCAGTGGCAACAAGATTATACCCAGTGACTAATTAATGGTAAGTCCCATAGTGGCAGAGTTGTTTATTATGATTTAAAAAAATGTTTTTTTAATTTTTTTCATGTTTGTTTATTTTTGAGAGAGGCAGAGACAGAATGTGAGTGGGTTAGGGGCAGAGAGAAAGGGAGACACAGAATCCAAAGCAGGCTCCAGGCTCCGAGCTGTCAGCACAGAGCCCGACGTGGGGCCTGAACCCACAGCTGAGAGATCATGACCTGAGCTGAAGTCAGACGCTCAACTGAATGAGCCACCCAGGCGCCCCTAAAAAAATTTTTTTTCAATGTTTATTTATTTTTGAAAGAGAGAGAGAGAGAGAGAGTGGGAGTGGGGAAGGGGCAGAGAGAGAGGGAGACACAGAATCTGAAGCAGCTCCAGGCTCTGAGCTGTCAGCACAGAGCCTGATGCAGGGCTCGAACTCATGAACCACAAGATCATGACCTGAGCCCCAATCAGATGCTTAACGAACTGAGCCACCCAGGCACCCCTATTATGATGATTATTTTAATTCTCTTTCCACCCTTCTGTTTGAAGAGTGTATTTGGAAGAGAAAGTTTTAGTTTGATGCTAAAATCCTTGCTAACCAAGAGAGAAGGCCTCAGGCTCAGACAGAATTTAACGATGTGGCTTTTGTTTTCCACTGTTTCCATTTTCATGGCTACATTCTATTTATGGCGCATGATCCTGGCTTTCCAACTATGAACACTTTCTTTAAAAATAAATGGAATTGGCTTCAAAAAAAGTATTAAATCAGCAGCAGTACAGATGGTATGCAGATAGGACAAATTATGAAAATGCACACAAGTGGCCGAAGTTGGGGGAACAGTTGTTATAAAGCGCTCGCGTTCGGGGTGGAAGAAGCATGGGGAAGAAGGCTTGGTGAGCAGAAACGTTTGCCGGCACTGAACAGAAGACGACCCGACTCCTCCAGCAGACCCTTCCTGTGCCGTGTTTCCTGGAAGGAAACCTGTCAGGAGGTGGCCCTCTTGGAATCACACGGAAAGCACCAAGTGCGTGACAGAGACCCCTTCCCAGGAAAGTAGTGACCAGGAGACACAGGAGCTGGTGTGTGTGTGTGGCGGGGGGAGGGGGGGGCATGGTCCTTTCCTGCACCGCCCCCCCCCCCCGCCCCGGGATCCTCCCCTCGAGCCCCGTCGCCTCCAGGTGAGGGACGCAGTGCCCCTACGTTCTTGAGGCTTCTCAATCCAAAGCCTTTCAGGAGAGACACGGCCATTATTTTGTCGTGTGTACTGAACAGTCAACCGCTATTTCTCACTTCCCAGAGGAAAGATGTCTTTTCGACCATTTGCCTTCGGAACACATCCCTTTCCTCTAACTTTTGCCTGCCTGCTTCTGAAAGAACAGTGCACGTCCAGAAATGTGTCTTTTCCCCCCTAATTTCAGCGCAGGGAAACTTGTGGGCTCGGGCAGGAGGTCGGACAGCAGAGGGGGGGGGACCGAGGGGACAGTGGTTCAGCTGCACGTTTTGTGCCCAGACCTGCGGGCCCTCTCTGGACTCCCCAGAGGAGCCGCGGGTCCACACGGCCGCCTGGAAATGGGCATGCGAAGTGTCTATTTTTAAGCGGGTGCTGGGAAGTAACTAAACACACCCATGTGTCCACACACATACACGCACAGAGGCCCTACAACTCGCCCCTTGTAGTTTCTTTTTATTTCTTTAACTCCTGGAAGGAGGTGACAAGTGGCTTTGCCAAAGGCTGTGACGACTCTGCCTCGTGATGAGCTGATTGGACCTGATGTCCCAGGATGAGGAGCCCGGCGGTGGTGCGGAGCCCAGTGAGGTGAAGCTGGGCCGAGGTGATGCTGGAGAGCATGTCGCCAGAAGCCTTCTTGATTCCATAAGCTCCAGGGGCCCCTCCTCGCTCTTTCCAAGCTAGCCTGATAAGCCCACGACACCTGAGGACAGGCGCTTGCTTAACGAATGCAGACCCAAGACCAGCCCCCGCCGACTGGACCACCTACCGGGGCCCTGAGGACCGTCTGGTGTGCTGATAGCCCACACACTCCTCTGCTTGTGTGCAGCTTGGAACCCAAAGTGGCGATGGGAGAGGGGAGCCCGGGAAGGGGTGCTTCAGGAGGGGTCCCGGGACCCTCGGTGAAGGGTTATGACCTGAGAGTCACTGGCCATAAATGACTCAGGATTCTAAAGCACCGTTTCCACAAGGCCCTTCCCCGCAGGAAATGGGGAAGCACATCCACTGGTGCACGTTTGCTGCTCAGCAAAAGCAGGAGCCAGCACGGCAACCTGGGGCTCCGCTAGGGTTCGCCCGCCTCCTGCACCGCCGAGGGAGACCACGTCTTCCAGGCCCGAGTCCGCTTAGGGTAACGCAGCGCCGTGCCCTGGAGAGGGCCTGCGTGCAGAAGCAAAGGCTTGGGGTCTCGCCAGTTGTACATGTCTTGGTCCCTTTGGGTGGCTGCGACAGAATCCCACTGGCGCGATGGCGAAACAGCCACAGAAAAGTATTTCTCACGGTCGTGGAGGCTGGAAGCCTGAGAGGAAGGTGCCAGCACGGTCAGGTTCTGGTGCGGCCACTTTCTCCCTGTGTCCTCACGTCAGGGAAGGGGACAAGGACGATCTCCAGGGTCATTTGCAAGACCTGATCCCTCTGGATAAGACGGATCCTATTCCCGAGGGCTCCACCGCCTTGACCCACTCACCTCCCAAAGACCTCACCTCCTGACACCATTGTCTTTGAGAGCCAGGATTTCGGTGTATGAATTTGGGGGGGGGGGGCGGGGACACAACATTGAGGCCACAGCAACATATCCCTGTTCATAAAATGTCGTTATCAAATCTAAGGGACAACGAAAGTCACCAACAAAACCTTGACGTGTCACCGAGCAGACAGAATAACTTGAGCTTCTAAATAAGGCCGTGTTGAACCCAACGAGTCACAGATTCGTGCAGACAACCTGTCTTCTTGATTCCCTGTGTCCCACAAAAGATATAAAACTGATCTATCGAGACACACATCTCAGATCCTCGAGTGACTCACGCGGCTAGCGTCTTGTTTGTTTGCTTCGTGACCAAAACGGGGGGTTGCTGGTAAGTGCTCAACAGCTAGTTCTCCTGGAGAGCAGGACAGGGGAGCCCTATTGCCTGGAAGCCCGACTGGCCTATTTCCACGGTATAGAAGCTTCTAGCATGGTCAGTTTCAAGTTATCAGGGGAGATGATTCTAAAGAGAGTTGAGATGTGTGTGTGCATATGTGGCTGGCGTGGGCAGGAACCAACCCAGCACACGGTAACGTGGTGCCCTGCTCACGTGCGTGCAAATGCACACACACGTAGGAACACACACACGCACAGGGGCACATGCACCAGAAACCAGCTTTACTAGACAAAGGCTTCTACGGCTTCATTCAGTTCTGTTCTCCGGTCCTTTCTAAAAGACTGCTCTACCCCACTCTTCGCTGCTCTCTTCCATGTCACTTTTGAAAAGCTTGTTTTTACCCCAAAATCGATTTCATGATTCGCTTCCCAATCTGAAGTGTGAACATCACCCACTTGGCCACGCTGGCTGGCGTGGTTGAGTGAGAGTCCCGCTAAACGTATGCGCCCTCCAAGGCCCCAGATGCAGGCCTGGCTCTGCGGGGACCTGACGGCCCCGTGGAAACCAGCTCTCCCTTCGTCGTTACAAGATTTCCAAACATCTGTCAGCTTTCACCGCCAAGGATTCAGCCCAACATCACTTGGGAGCACGAGGAGGGCACTCCAACTTTGCGCTTGAATTTGAGTCCTTGCTGCGACATCAGTGGGTTAATGGAGTCGAGAAGTGGGTCAGAGTCAAACCTCGGGACACACCGAAACCCACGCTTAACGGCTGTGTCATGTGCGAGATCGACCACCCCGAACATTACCATTATTTTTGGCGTCTGATGTGAGTCCGGTCCTCGTCACTCCGTCCCCTCCTTTGTTAACCGCCAACCTCAGAGGCTGAATAAACTCTTTAGGTATGGAGTACACACGTTGGGAGGGCTGTGGCTTTTCCAGGTCCTATGCAGGACCTCTCAGCATAAAAGCGCATTGACTTGGTTAGCCGAGGTGTGTCGAACAGCGCGCCATCTGGTATTAGGGAATTAGTGAGGTGTGGGCAGCAGTGGCCCCTCTCGTCCTGTCTGCACGGAGCTCGGCCACAGGGAGACCCCAGGGCAGAAGAAAGTGCTGCCTGGCCAGTGCCCCTCGGCTGCAAGCGTCAGACCAACCCCAGCAGATGCAACTTACCAGAAGATGACAAGAGTCACCAAGAGAAGTGTTGGGAGGCTGGAGACCGGACTTGGGTTTCTGCAAGAGCCCGGAAGCTCCAGAGGCCAGGGGAGTCTTAGCCGGGGACGTTCCATGCAAGGCGCCCCACGGGAGAGGGGGACAAAAGTGAGCTCTATCCACTTCTTAGTCTCTGGATCCTTCTGTTCAAGGTCTGAGTTCCAGCTTGGGTTACGTCCCACCCTTTTGTAAGAAGAGGACCAGGCACCCAGTTGAGCAACCATGTCCAGGGGGAGGAGACGAGGAAAAGCCCAAAGGAAGGTAGACTCTGGCAGAAGAGGGGACGCTGAAGAGTCACAGAAAAAACAGATGTTCGCGGCATGTGTGGTTTCCCTGTTTGTTTTAACTATTGGACACAAGTGGATACTTAAAAAAATTTTTTTAATATTTATTTATTTTTGAGAGACAGAGAGAGACAGAGCATGAGCAGGGGAGGGGCAGAGAGAGAGGGGGACACAGAGTCCGAAGCAGGGTTCATTCAGGCTCTGAGCTGTCAGTACAGAGCCCGACGAGGGGCTCGAACTCACGGACCGTGAGATCATGACCTGAGCCGAAGTCGAGTGCCTAACTGAGCCACCCAGGTGCCCCATTTTGAAAATTTTTTTAATGTTTATCTTAAAGAGAGGGAGAGACAGAGACAGAGTGTGAGAGGGGAAAGGGCAGAGAGAGAGGGAGACACAGAATCCAAAGCAGCTCCAGGCTCCGAGCTGTCAACACACAGCCCGACGCGGGGCTCGAACTCATGAACCGTGAGATTGTGACCTGCGTCGAAGTCGGACACTTAACTGACTGAGCTGCCCTGGCGCCCCAAAAGTGAATACTTTTATAGGTCAATTGATGGGAATAATACAGCCACTCTCTTTGGTCCCTAGCATTTATTCAGGGCTTTTCCTTTAGGGAAATGGAAAGAATGCCCCTGAGCGGTGACAATTGTGCTTATTGGTGAAGCTACAGTGTGTCCCTTGCTGTGTCATCCTTTACGGACGTGTCACTGTATGAGAGAGCTCGTGGGCAAAGCGTCAAGAGGAGACTTGGTTATTTTTACTTATTTCATCGCTCATTTTCATGGACAATATGTGTGTGTGTGTTTATGTGTGTGTATGTATGTGTGTGTGTGTGCATGTATGTTTACACATATAAAACCTGACTCCCCTAGGCAATCCTTCAAGAAATACTTACCGAGGGCCACCGTGTTGTGGGCACGTGGACGTGTCCCAGTGAATAGCGCAGACGTGCCCCCCGCCCTCATGGAACACGTAGTTCAATGCAGACAGAAGCCCACAGATAATTAGGGGCTGGGGGCGTGTCAGCAAAGGAGAGCCAGGGGCTGCCGGGCATTCACGCGGGCTCCTGCCACTTCCCGCGGCCCAGCCCAGAGGGCAGGTGCCACACCGCTCTTCCGAATATCGTGGCTCTGTCTTTCGATTAGCATTTATCGACTCTAGCATCTGTTTAGAAAATGGCGTGCGTGTTCTTAGGTCGCTGGAAAAAAAATCAATGATGTTGTGTATGTTTTATCCTGTATATGCCATGCATATGTTAATGTTTGTGGCAGTTGTTAGCAAGCACATTCTAGAAAGCTGGCTCTCAGTCCCGTACGGAATCTACAGAATCACACATTTGCTGCTAACCACTGGCGGGTGAATTAACACCCTTGGACCAAAGGGCATCATCTGTGTCGCGGACAGGGAAGTTCTGCATGGCCGTGTAGTACGGCGGCTCCGTTCACAGACTCCGGAGTCAGCTCACGATCAGTGTGCTCGGTGCCTCAGATTCCCCATCTGTGAGGTGGGTACGACCCAGAAAGTGCTGCCTGCCTCATCGTCTGCTGTGGGGACCAGACGGTCGAGCTCTAGTACGGTGCCTGGTTCACAGGCAGCATCGTTCGACGTTGAGGGAAAAAAAGACTTCCCCATGCCAGCGTCTCCTTTCGGCGTGGACACACTAGGATCCTGCCTTAGCAGCAGGATGGTTTGAGTCTGGCCTTGGTTTTCTAGTAAAGCTTCCTTGATCTCTCAGTTCAACCATTTTTGCAAAGCGTGAGGCAAGCTCTTGAGTGGGTACGTTTCCTGGGCTCTTTGATAAGGAGTGTGGTATGAACACTGGGTTTGAGCACAGCAGTTTAATGACTTCCCACGGTTACTTCTTATATCAAAGATTATTTTCCTTAAGCCTGGGAGTTGAAACAATATATTTTGCTCAGAAATAAATAAGCGGAGAAGGAGGAAATGAGAATTTTCTTTGATGCCCGAAATGCTTTTGCCTTTTAAAATTTCATAACATGTGCTTTCATTACCTGGAAAAAAAATCCACCCTTCTTTGTTTCTTTATCTTGCGTTTTGTTCCACTTGGCTTCACTAGGAGATTTGAAAATGAACTGATGTGGAAGATAAATCCAGAAAACTTTCATCCAGTTTGTATTTCCAACTTGAAAGTTATTGTTCATACCTTCAGCTACATTTTAGTTAACACGCTAGGTATTTCAGCAGATTTCCAAAATTTTCCCCGATGAATTACTTTTCTCTAATAGCTAATCATGAGGGCAGAGCATGCTAATAAAATTAAAAACGGGGGATCTCTAACTAAA
This sequence comes from Leopardus geoffroyi, assembly GCF_018350155.1. Lineage (NCBI taxonomy): Eukaryota > Metazoa > Chordata > Mammalia > Carnivora > Felidae > Leopardus > Leopardus geoffroyi. The sequence continues at coordinate 3,051,589 of NC_059339.1, read as the reverse complement.
ACTTATCGTAAAATACGAATTTGAAAATCAATATGTAAAGCCAAAAGAAGGTTTTCATTAGGCTGTTTCCTTTTTCATGAAAAGATGTTAGGGTTGTGATGCAATTCAATTATTTAAAATCACTTCAACAGAATCAGAAAAGAGAGACGGAAAGGGTAGGGAAGCCGTGCATTTAGCAAATATCATCAAGCAGAGAGCTGTATGAAAGAACCCGGGCCTGGCCTCGGAGGGAAATGGATGTGCATATGGGGACAAGACGGGCATGTACAGACCAGGCAGGCCTGCATTTGGTAGCAGCTGGAAGGAAGGTTGGGGAGGAGATACTGCTTCCGGTGTAGATGATCGGGGAAGTTCTCCCAGGAAAGTGGCTTGTGCCTTTGCCTTGGGGCTGAATAGGTGTTAGGGATGGAGGGGTGGCGTTCCTGGTAGTGAGAATGGCAATAATCCCGGGGTGGGGGTGGGGGGGTTAGAAATAGAAAGCTACAGGTGGTAAATCGTGGGGCAATAAATAGGTAATCTACGTTGGCTTTTTATGAACTATTTGATCAAATCCATGAGTAGACACCAGAGAGGCAGTGGAGGGCAGTTTTGAGAATTCAGTCACCTGGCCCAGCACCTGTGCAGCTCAGTGGTCCTGGTTAAATCACAGAAGCTCTATGAGCGTCACTGTCCTCTTGTGTAAAATGGGGTACCAATAGCGTTGTTGGCAAGAGCAGCTTAGTAGAACTTGGCCTAGAACTTAGCCACGTTGGGCTCAGAGTACGTGGCGAATAAATATTGACTCCTGGGGCGCCTGGGTGGCGCAGTCGGTTAAGCGTCCGACTTCAGCCAGGTCACGATCTCGTGGTCTGTGAGTTCGAGCCCCACGTCGGGCTCTGGGCTGATGGCTCAGAGCCTGGAGCCTGTTTCCAATTCTGTGTCTCCCTCTCTCTCTGCCCCTCCCCCGTTCATGCTCTGTCTCTCTCTGTCCCAAAAATAAATAAACGTTGAAAAAAAAAAATATTGACTCCTGACAGCAGTAAACAACAAATCGTCCGTAAGTATGAGTTTTTTTCTTCCAAGATGCATCTAGGAACAGGGGTGTGTTCGCAGCCTCCGCACGTCTGTCTCTAACCCCAGTCCAGCGGATGGCTGGCCGAGCTCCACCGCGGGAGGAAGCGGGGAGGTGAGGAGGCCCCTAGACCATGGTTCCTGCAGAACCTACTGCCTGTGGGTTGACCAGCCGACCGGTGGTGAGGGCCCCGCCAATGACTGGCACCTGCAAGCGTGTGCCCTCTGCTGGGGGCTGAAGAAGCTTCACCCTTCCGGGCCCGCCCGCATGGGGCGCTCAGGGAGAACTGTCCTTCCCGGAAGTGACGCAGGGACTCTCTTCCCAACATCCTGTGCAGAAATTGCTTGGGACTCCTGAACACATCTGAGCGTCCAGGGCGTGGCTGTCGCTGGTTACCAAGAGGTGAGCGAGGCCTGTCTGGTTGTCCTTGGGGAAGACACCGGCCTGTGTGACACCCCCGCAAAGTCCGTAGGGACTTTGCCAAGGGACACACGGCCAGCATACGGCACACACGGAGGACATGATTAAGATTCCTCTAAAACGGGAAACTGCTCGTTCTGAAAACAAAAGCTCTCCTCTTGTTATCAGTGGTCCCGAGATTTTCCCCCCCCAGGGGGCCAAAAGGCACCCAACTATGTGATCATGAGTGGAAAAACAGGGGCAGAAATCAGGCATTGGCAACTTCTCCTTTTTCATTTGTGTGCGAATTTTTCATCTAAAAGTGGAGATTTAAAGCATGAAGGCAGGTCGAAGTGCCCCAGCAAGAAAGTTCAGCAACCGGATTTTATAACAATTACACACAAGCCCATTGAGTTTTCCTGGATCATGCAAGCGTTTGGGGTTTCTCAGCAAACTGTTTGTCGATGGCCGAATTGAACTCGCACGGCGGATTCCGCCCGTTTGTACTCTCTCCTCACTGAGGTGTCTACACCCAAGTACATCTGTCCTCTGTGCTGTTCCTGTAAGTTCGCTATGCAAATACGTTAAACTCTAAAAAGATTTTTTTTTTCTGGGAATAATCTCAGTGTTCCTTATGCATCCACGTTTGCTGTGTTAGCTTTGAGGGATACATCTCAAGTCATGCCGGTTGTTTGAAGGATTTGGGGTCCAACACACATGCACACGCACACACACACACACACACACACACACACACACAGTGCTTCCTGGCCAAAAGAAATGAAAAGAAAAAGTTTCAGGAAAGCAACACGTTTTTTTTTTTCTTCCGTTTGCATGATAAAGTACAGGGATATTGTCATATCCATTAAACTGGCTTGTTTTGTAATTCCTAACACCTGCTGGCAAAGCGTGGCTGAGACTAGAAATTGAATCTGCCCTCGCTGCTAGCTCACGAGGAGTAACGGGGCCAAGCCAGCAGGCACCATATCAGTAAAATGTGTTTATGCCCTCATTGTCTGTATCTTTGGTGACGTGCTCAGAATTTCATGTCACACTGGCAGAAACTTAATATTTGTTATTTTTCATGTTTGTTTATTTTTTGAGTGGTGGAGAGGGACAGAGAGAGAGGGAGACTCAGAATCCGAAGCAGGCTCCAGGCTCCGAGCTGTCAGCACAGAGCCCAACGCGGGGCTCGAACCCACCGAACTGTGAGATCATGACCTGAGCCGAAGTCGGACGTTTAACCGACTGAGCCATCCAGGCTCCCCAAACTATTTTAAAAGCGTATTCGTTGTTGATGACACCAGGGGAGGAAGGGCCAAGGGCAAACGGTGGTCTGCTGGTTGTGTCTGCACTTGGGTGAACACACGCCGTGCCCCCCGCCCAGGGGGTCCCCTCAGGTTCTCCTGGTCCCTCAGAGAGTAAGCTCGACGGATAAGAGGTCACGTGCACCCGCGGTGTCACGGCCTGGGCTCCAAGGGCCGGGCAGGGTGCGAACCTGTGGGCAGCGGGCACCTGGCACCTGGCTCTGCACCTGTCAGTTCTGCGCGTTGAGAAGTGAGGCAGCGTCGCGGGCACCGTGCGTGTGAGGCGATGTTTACAGGCCTTGCCGGTGCCGTGGTGCCGTCCGCATCTCTTTCTAGGACATTCAGCCCTTTCTTCTGCTGTTCCTAATGGTCATGGCCCTGCACTGACGCCTTTGGTCCTCCCTGCAACCCTGAGGCGCTGCTCGGACGCTCACTCGACGGCCGAGGAAACTGAGGCCGGGAGAGGCGCACGAATGCAGGCGCGGCCGGGGGCTCTGAGGGGCCTGGGGGGATCTGAGCCCCGCTGGCCTGCACCCCCTCTCTTCCCATCCCTTCCCCGTCTGGGAATGCGTTTGCTGAAAACCACGCGGCCTCTCTTCTGGGACGACACAGTACGGGTACGTCAGTTTAGCACGTCCCTCAGCAGGGCTACAACAGACAAAGCCCGGGCCCTTTCCCTGGGGACAGAACGCCTCCAGACGTGGAGTGGGAGCAAACTCCAGGCTCGAGGACATGAGGTTGTGACTAATTAAAGTTTCACTTGCCGCCCCACCTTTTCTTGAGATATAATTCATAGGCCATCAAAATCACCATCTTAAAGTATGTGATGCAGTGGTTGTTAGTATCTTCACATAGTTATGCAACCATCACCCTTACCTAATTCTGGAACATTTTCCTCACCGCATAGAAACCCCATGCTTATTAGCGGCCACTCCCCGTTGTCTCCACCCCTCCCCCCATTGTCTCCACCCCCACCACCAGTCCCTGGCAGTTGCTTACCTGGTTTCTCTCCCTTTGGATTCGCCGGACGTTCCATGTAAATGGGGTCACATGGTATGAGGCCCCTTTGTGACCACTGATTTCACCGAATGTCTTGTTTTAAGGGTCACGCATGGTGTGACAGGCGTCCGTGATTCTCCCCTTCGTGTGACTGAGTTATATTCCATTGTGGGGGTGGACCTATTTGTGTATCCACACATCCGCCGATGGACATGCCCTTGGCTTTAAAATTGCGTTTCCACGAAGACGCCCTGTCAAAAATAAAACTTTGGGGCGTCTGGGTGGCTCAGTCTGTTAAGCGTCTGACTCTTGATTTCGGCTCAGGTCGTGATCTCCTGGCATGAGATTGAGCCCCACATCCAGCTCTGTGCTGACAGTGTGGGGCCTGCTTGGGATCCTCTCTCTCCCTCTCTCTCTCTCTCTCAAATAAGTAAATAAAATTAAAAACTATTTTTTAGAAATAAAATGCAATGTTAATTCTGTTGGATCCTTTGTCTTAGTTCTGCTAAGGATTCCGACTCATTCTGCCCGAAAGGTTTAGAACAAGAGCCACCACTCAGTGACTCCACCAGACCTTCACGGGACAGCTGTGTGGCCGGCAGACCACACTGGCTGTGGATGACTTGTGCTCGACACCATCGGTGGCTGTCCCCGGGGCTCCCCCAGGCTTTGTGTGACAGGCTGAACAGCAGACACGAGGTCATGTGTGTTTCTCTGAACTTCGTCCCCAGTGCGACTCTGTCCCTCGTCGCTATTACCGAGGAGCGGAACCCATTTGACTTGGTTTTCTCCTTCCTGAGTTGTTGAGTCCGACTCTGTTGCCGTGACATGAAATTCTCTTGGGACCGAGGCTCTTCCTAAAATGTATCCTGGTGTGTTTTCAGGTGGACCCAGTGTTTACAAGGGAAGTGGGAGCCAGAGTAAAGAGGTAAGTGTGGGACGTGAACAAGCATTTCGCAGGACAGGAAACCTGGAGGCTGGTACATCCCCCGCCCCCAACTCACGGTGCCCAGACTCTGTTCCCGGCCCTTCCGAGCGTCACCCCCTGTGATGTCCCGATGATCCCGGGAGGTCCGAGGTGCTCTCCCTCCCCCCACTCGACAGGAAGGACACCGTGCAGGTAGCGTAATAAATCCCCGCGGTAGTGGCGATGCCCAGCCTCGCTCGCTCAGGGAGACGCGGATGAAGAACACCGGTCACACTGGCCAGAGCTGAAAAGACCTGAACTGTCCAGAGCGCGGTTGACCCGGGGGAAACAGAAACACAGGCTTCAACAATTGCTCCCATAAGAAACAACCCGGACCAAGTATGGGTCCAGTGACTTGGGTCCTGTCTCTCTGTCCCACTGTCCTCGACCTGAGGGTGGCAGGTGGAAACTGTCGCCCGTCCCCCTTCCTGCCCCCTCCCCACACGATTCGCAGGGACAGAAGCACGTCCCCACTCGTGTTTCAGGGCTGCGGGCGTGCGGCTGATCCGAGAGATGCCCCAGGGGGACCTACACGCAGCACTCAAGAACTGCTTCGCGGTGGTGAACAGCTCAGTCTCCGAGGGCATGTCTGCGGCCATCCTGGAGGTAGGCACGAGCCCCAGTCCCGGCACAGGAGCCTGCAGAGGGCCCCTCCTTCCCGCTCTCCTGGGCGGAGGGGGCGTCCTGGTCAGTCGAGGTCCGCACTTCTCACAGCTACAGGGAGCAAAACAGCATTCCCTGGGATTTTCGGAAGCCGGTTTTAAGTTCTACGCGGGACTTAACACCATTTCCTGTCTCTTGGCCGTTTGTCCTTGCCAGCTACAAAACAAGACAAAACCCGCTGGCCTCTCTGAGCCGCTGAATCTCTGTGATGGGAAGGCAAGGCGCTGACTTGTAAGAGGCTGGGCCGGGAACTGGGATTGGGGTGGGGGGGCGGTTATTGTGGCACGAAGCCTTCTGTTTCTTGATTTCTTCTCCCCCTTTTCAGTACGCTCTCTAATCCCAGAATTCCCGGGATGAGGACGGGTCAGACTTTGGCCTGTGGCAGGGTGGGGGCGGGGACGTGGAGGGGGGGGTTACAGGTGCAGGGGGAGGGGCCGGGCCGAGCGGATCCCCTCACCCAGCATCCGGCGTCCTAGGCACAGAGACTCGCCTGTTCTGCAGGGGTGGGGGGGTGGGGGGGTGGTGGGAATGGAGCCTGTCTACTTGGGGGTCCTGAAACAGGAGTGGGCACATGCTGTGTCCCCCCGCCCCAACATGTTGTGGGGGGTGGGCGGCAGGCTGTGGCTCCTGAGAATGGGCTCCATCCAAGCCCTTGAACCTTCCGGCTTGAGCCTCTGCAGTGGCCGGCTGGCTCAGCAGGGTATCTCGGCTGCTTCCCGCGGTTTCTTGGGGGGCCAGCATGCGTCCAGCCCAGAGGACCTCCCTTCCCCTTGCTGCCGCTTCATCTCACTCTGGAGCCCTTTTCCAGAGGGGGCTGAGCGGGGGGCGGCCTGCGTTGGCCTGTGGCCCTGACAGCACGTCACGAGTTGCAGCACATACCTGGCTCTCACGGCCCCGAGCACGCGCCTTGCACGCGGTAGGCACGCCCAGGGTCTAGGGCAGGATAAGCCCTGCTTGGAGAAGGAAACGGTGGCCATCGGGCCTCCAGGACCGTGGACCGGGTTTCTCGTTTTCCTTCTCGCTACGTGGCTTTCTCCTTCCGACGGCTACCTGGAGCGATGCCATCTTTTGTGGGCCGTAAGATCCATTTCTTCCCTCGGACGCCAGTTGAATTTACCGAACTTGCGGGCAACTAGGTACCATTCGGTGTCTCACAGAACACGGTTCGTAACTAAAGCAGGAAAAGGAATAATCCTCCCTAAACTAAGGAACGACTGACGTGGATGCCTAATATTTTCTCGTGGGATCGTTTAAAGAGGCTAAACCCAAACAGCATCAGGAACAGGGGTAGAAGCTGAACACGGGTGCCTGGATGCCAGCCCGAAACCCGCTTGTCGTCAGGCACAGCCGGGACCTCCATCCGAGCTGGATGATGAGCGTCTGTCTCCACGAGGCTTGTGCCCGGGGTCAGTGCAGGCCTTGGGGAGACGCCTCCCACTCCTGTCCCAGCTTCAGAAGCGCACGTCTCACAGCCCCAGTCCTTGAGCTGGTGCCGATCGGCTCCTTTGTATGTAAATACACATTTTCTTGTGCAAGTTCCCTAAGATTCAGTGCAGTCAAATTCAGGAATGATTTCATAACCAGCACACGCAGCGTCTGACAAGGCAGCTGGGAGCGGATCCGACCGCCCCCTGTGTAGCTGTTGTGCGCCTCCTGAGAACCCCAAGTGACCGTTGGGTTGAGGGTTTTGAATGAAACTGATTTTAGGGGAGTGGTCTGGGTCCTCGTCATTAGTGGCCATTCAGAGAAGCAAAGTGGTGAATCACAGAATGAATGCCTATCACTTTTGAAGGAAGCGATCTTCCGACCTCTCAGAATTAGCTTTGTTCTGTTTTGTTTTGTTTTTCATGGAAGCAAATAAAAATCTCATTTGCTAAAACACATCTCTTCCCAAGAAACTCCAAAAATCAAGCCCTAGCTGGGTGTGTGGGCGGTAGGGTGAATATTCCTACGGCAAATTCGTGGTTTCAAGTTTGGGCTCATTATGGAGTTGAAGTCCCCTGCAATCAAACTGAAGTAATATAAAAAAGTATGCTCTAACTCCAGTCTTCCTACTTAGGGCCTCCTCCCCAACCCAGAACACACACACACACACACACACACCACTCTGTGGGTCAAAGTTTCTGATGCCCGTGGGGGAAGGAAGGCTGTATTCTAATGGTTTCATTTTTTTTTAAAGAGAGAGATAGAGTACGAGGGGGGAGAGGGGCAGAGAGAGACAGAGAGAGAGAGAGAGAGAGAGAGAATATCAAGCAAGCTCTACGCTTGGCACAGAGAATTTATGTCCTTGTTTGGGGCAGAAAGGAGGAGCTGGAAATAGGAAGGAGGAAACCCATAAATGAAGGTGGGGTTTTTGGAAAGTAATCACTGCTTGGCAAGAAAGGCGGCTGCATGATTGGGACAGGGTGGGAGGTGAGGCAGCGGTCAGTGGTCGGGGAGGGAGTGGTGGTCAGTGGTGAGGGTTAGTGGCTGAGCTGTGTCCCTGCAGGAGCTCGGGTGTCGGAGTCCTAGCCCCCAGAATGCAGTCTCTTCTGGAGATGGGGCCTCTACAGAGGTGGTCACACGAAGATGAGTGGTTAGGGTGGAGCCCAAGCCACCACGCCGGGTGTCCTCGTGAGAAGAGGCCATCTGGACAGACAGGTGCACACGGAGACAGGGAGAAGTTGGCATCTCAGAGCCAAGGAGGGAGGCCTGGGCCAGACAGATCCTTCCCACGCCCTCGGAAGGAACCGACCCTGAACCTTGATCTCAGACTCCCCGCCTCCGGAATTGCGACCACACATCCCACATGGCTTAAGCCGCCCTGCTGCCGTGCTGTGTTAGCCCTCGCACACCACTGCGGTGGGAGGGGTGCCCGACCTCGACGCTAGGCATTGTGGGGAGCTGCTCCCGTCGGGATCCAGGGGAAGAGGGACACAGCAGGACGACTAGTGGGGCAACGAGAACCAAACGCATTCCTGCTTCTGCCTGATTCTAAGCTGCTTTCCTTCCGGGAGGGATGGTGGGGCTTTTACAGAAAACAAGTGTCCCCACCAGGCTGTGTAGCTGCCATCCTACCTAGATCCTGTGTGCTCCTCGACACTGGGGAACACGCCTGTCCTGTGACCTCACCTGTTCCCGACCAAGGCAATCTCCAGTAAGCACTGTTTTTGTACGGCCAGGACAAGGCATTAAAGAAAGATAAAGCCACAACATTTATCACCGGACTGAAAACGAAGAAGTTTCCGAGATAAAGAAGAACTCATTAATTTGTGTTCCGTGACATCACCAGCCGTACACACAGCATTTTATCGGATTTAGTACGGTAACAGTAAAAAGTTAGCAACAAAGTAGTCGCTTACTGTGCAAATAAATTTATTGACAAACAATATTTGGGCATGCGTTTTACAGATTGTTATCCTGGGCTTTTGTTCTGGACTGTGGGGCCCACTCTGAATATAGTGAGAGGTATTTCACACTGTGTCTTTTTTAAATGCTTCTTTAATACAACAATTTTATTGAACTATAATCCACATAATGAGCGTGTACATTAGTTCACTCATTTAAAGCATCAGTTCATTCCAAGTGTGCAGATTCAGTAGCTCTTAGTCTATTCGCAAGTTGTGAGCCATTAGCAGCTTTAGAAAATTTTCATCGCCTCCCCGCCCCCCCAAACATTGCACACATCATCAGTCACTCGCCGTTTCCCCAGCATCCCCTGCCCCCACACCAAGCCCAGCCTGAGACAACCACTGGTCTGCTCTCTGGTGTCACAGATTTGCCTCTTCCGGACATTTCTTTTTTTTTTTTTTTTTTCAACATTTATTTATTTTTGGGACAGAGAGAGACAGAGCATGAACGGGGGAGGGGCAGAGAGAGAGGGAGACACAGAATCGGAAACAGGCTCCAGGCTCTGAGCCATCAGCCCAGAGCCCGACGCGGGGCTCGAACTCACGGACCGCGAGATCGTGACCTGGCTGAAGTCGGACGCTCAACTGACTGCGCCACCCAGGCGCCCCGGACATTTCTTATAAAGGGATCCGACAACATGTGGGCTTTTGAGACCTGCTTCCATCACTGACACGATGTCATGTTGTAGGATGTGTGGGTAGCTCCTTCCTTTTCACTGCTAAACGCGCCATGGTAGGAACACACCGCGTGTACAGATCCACGCACCGGCTGATGGACGTTTGGGTGGTTTGCACTTTTTGGCCATTATGAATGCTGCCGCTGTGGACACCTGTGTACAGAACTATCTGCTTGACCACGTGGTTCCACTTCTCTTGGGTTTACATCCAGGAGTGGAGCTGCTGTCCCTTCGAGGAGGAGCCAGTCTGTCTTCCAAAGTGGCTGCGTCATCTCGTATCCCACCATCAGGCCCTGGGGAACATCCAGGTCCTCCACACCCTCGTCAACGTGTTACTGTCTTGTTGGCGACAGCCGTCCTATGCTGTGTGACGTGGTCGCACGTTGGGCACTTGACCCGTGATTCTCTACAGATGAATGACATTGAGCATCTTTTCAGGCGTTTGTTGTCCTATTTATATCTTCTTTGAAGAAATCCCTTCTCAAATCTCTTGCCCATGTTTTAAAACAATTTTTTTAAACATTTGTTCATTTTTGAGAGAGAGAGAGAGAGACAGAGACAGAGAATGAGTGGGGGAGGGGCAGAGGGAGAGAGGGAGGCACAGAATCTGAAGCAGGCTCCAGGCTCTGAACTGTCAGCACAGAGCCTGATGTGGGGCTTGAACTCATGAACCTCGAGATCATGAGCTGAACCCAAGTTGGACACTTAACCAACTGAGCCACTCAGGCGCCCCTCTCTTGCCCATTTTTAAATTGGGTTGTTTCACTCATTATTGAGTCGTAAGAGTTCTTTATATATTATAGGTACAAGTCCCTCACCAGATAGATGCTTTACAAATGTTTTCTCCCATTCTATGGGTTGTCTTTTCATTTTCTTAATAGTTTCCTTTGAAGTTCAAAAACTTAAAATTTTTATCAAGTCCAATGTATCTATGTTTGTTGCTATTACTGTTGCTTGCGTTTTTGGTGTCATATCTAAGATTCCTTGCCTAATCCGAGGTCTCAAAGATTTACTCTTGTATTTTCTCCTATGAGTTTTATGAGTTTAGCTCTTCCATCGGGTTGATGATTCATTTTGAGTTAATTTTCGTGTACTGTCTAAGAAAAGGGTCCAAGTTTATTCTTTTGCTTGTGTATACTATAATTTTTATTCCAAACTTTAATATAATTTAATTTAGTTTCTTTCCAGCTCCCTAGTTCCTAAGGGCACCTGTTATTTATTTGGGATTTGGGGGTTTGGAATGCAGTCTTGAGCTCTGGGACATGTAGTTTTGCTGTGTGAATCTTCCTGATTCAGGTAGAGAAACCATCAGCAACCTTAATCTTACTTGTAATGATAACTATGCCCAGAAATGAGTCTAAGCTCTTCAGTACCATCACTGAAACCTCCCATCACCCTTAACGAAGGAGATTTTATTATCATCCCGATTTTACATCAGAGGAAATAGGCGAACAGGTGAGAGAGCGTGACATTGGCTCGAGATCAGACAATTAGTACAGTTGACCCTTGAGCAACATGTTGGGGGGCGGTGCTGACCCCCACACATCACAAATCGACGTATACCTATTGACTGCCCCTGAACTTAACTACTGACAGCCTACTGTTGACCGGAAGCCTTACCAATAACATAAACAGCCAATGAACACACATTTCGTATGCTGTATTCTTACCATAACGTTAGCTAGAGGAAAGAAAACGTAATTAAGAATCATAAGGAAGAGAAAATATGTTTACAGTCCCGTAGCATATTTATAAAAAAAAAATCCACATGTAAGTGGGCCCACATGTAAGTGGGACCCTGTTGTTGAAGGATCAGCTATACGTAAAAGGACCAGGATTCAGACCCGGTCAGAATAGCTTCAGAGCTTTGACTTTAAGAAAATTATTATTATTATTTTTTATCTTTAAAAGTTTAAGCCTCAAATTTAAATCCTGTTACGCAGGGTCTTTCTTACCCCCCTCCACTCCATATTTACATTCCCTTCTCCCACAGCCACACTCTGGTTCCCAAAAATGTGATCAGAGAACATACTTTTTATGATTTCAGTCATTTTGAATGTATGGAGTCTTACTCCTTTTGACCTAACATATGGTATATTCCGGAGGGAAAAAACCATGTGTGCTTGGGAAGAATGTGTCTTCTGTAGTCATTGGAGGCTTGTGCTGAGAACGTCAGGTTAATTTGGTTAGTCCTGTTCAGGTCGTCTGTCTCCTTGATGGTTGTCTGTCTGGTTACTCTATCGGTTATTGAGAGTGGGGTGTTGAGATGTCCCATTATTATTATTAAATTGCCTATTTCTCCTTTCGATTCTGTCAGTTTTTGCTTCACATGTTGTGGGGCCTTGTCTTTAGGTGTGTGCACATCTATAATTTTTATGTTGTCCTGATGTATCAATCCTTTTATCGTTATGAAATGTCCCTCTTTGTCTCCAGTAACAGGTCTTGCCCTAAAGTCCATTTCATCTGGTGTTAATACAGCCAGGGCAGTTCTTACGGTTACTGTTTTCGTGGTATGTTTTCTCATCCTTTTACTTTCAAACTTTCGCGTCTTTGAATCCAAAGCGTATCTCTTGTAGGCAGTGAATATAGTTGCGTCTTGCTGTTTTTAACGGAGCCTCACAATTTCTTCCTTTTTAGTGCAGTGTTTAGTCCATTCACATTTAATGTAGTGACTGAAATGGTTGGTTTCCATCATTTTTTTATGTGCTTCTGGGTTCTGTTTGCTACTCTTTTCTTTAGGAATTTTATGGAGAGATTTATATGTGAGATTGGCCTGTGGCTTTCTTTCCTGTGCCATCTGTCTCATGCTTCGGTATTATTGTTGAGCTTGTTTCATAACAACTCTTTGGAACGTTCCCTTCCTCTCCGTGATCTGGAACAGTTCCTGGAGCCCTAGGATTATGCAGCTTGATGATTTTGTCAAATTCCCTTGTGACACCGTCTGAGATGATCCTTTGGTTGTAGACGGTTTCCTTGATGACTTCTCTGTTTCTTTTATAGAAATTGATCTGTTTTAGCTTTTCTACTTCTATCACGTTTAATTCAGTAAGACGCATTTTTCTTGGAAACTACCCATTTCAGTTAGATTTTCAGACTTATTTGCAAAGATTTCTATAAATATCCTCCTAGGACTTTAAACTTCTTTGTTTCAGTGGTTACTTCCCCCCTCGGTCTGTCTTATTTTGCTTTCTCCTTTCTTCTGGTGATCAGGGTACTGGTGACTTCTTTGTTTCATTGGCTTTTTTCCCCCCAATGAATGCCCACATCAGTTCCTTTGTTTTTGTTTTCTACTTCATTAATTACACTTCTATTATTGCCTTTCTCCTACTTCCTTTGTTGTTGTTGTTGTCGTTGTTGTCTTCTTTTCAGGCCTTTTGACTCCAGTAAGTCTCCTCTGCTGTGTAATACCACCTCGTTACCTCCCCTCAATCAGCTGGTCCCGTCACCTAAGCCTCCTGCATCCTGCCGTTTGCAGGTTGATAACAAATGTTTATCAAATGAGTGGACAACTCTCAGCGGTGTGCAGCCTTACGTGTAGGGTGGGCGCTCGATGAGCGCTGGCTGGGTTGATATGCGAATGAGTCTACACAACAGGAGGGGTGATCATCAGATCATTTTTGCATGAAACAGAGATATGAACTCTGTCATCCCTCAGGATCGGCGGGTCCTGTGACTCTCTGATCACCGGTTTTACACATCTACCCTTGTCTCTTTAGTGCCACATCTACCTCTGTAGATATCTCCTCTCAGTCTCTGTATCTGCCACAGATTCCTCACAAATACTCCGGTGCTCAACCCAAGTCGGGGGATGAACGCACCGCTCGAGTATGCAAGTGCTGTAGGGGCTGCCTGGGACAGAGGAACACACTACGGGGCTCGCCATGCACCCTGACGTGTGGCTCACCTTCTTTCTGAACTCTGCCCTGACACGAGGCAGTGGGTGAAGCATGACAATCTCAAAGGTCTCATCCGTGCGGAGGATTCGGCAGTTAGTTGACAAATGTCTAGAAACGAAATCACAGTGTGTTGCGTGAGTTTAACGAGCTAGCGACCTGCACTCTGTGACAAGCAGAGAGACAAGCCATATGACTCATAGCTTCAGTCACCATAATTATGTTACGACCTCGTAACTGATGTAGTTGATGTGCCAGTCAGCTTATGCCACAAACCACATAATGGTGTTTGCGCAAAACGACATCTGAATTTTTCATGCACTGTGGAGAGGAGAGTTTAGTCCCTTCTTCCCAAATGATGCAGCCAAGACCCAGGGAGACGTCCAGGACCTCGACGGTATACTTGCTCCCTTGGCGGTTCTTGGATTGAACAATAGGAACTTTCACAAATGCCTCATTGTGGGGTGGGTGGTATGGGGCAGGAGCCCGGTCAGTTTTCCTCCAGCCCTCCAGGCAACTGGGCTGTACTCCAACGGGGACACCCACTGTGTTCGCCTGGAACAAAGATAGTAAGACCGGGATCTTAATTCAAGACCAAGGCCTCTTGATCCCCAGCCCGTGCTGTCATCCAGGATGCCAGACCATGCCTGCAGTGTGTCAGAACCCCAGGGGCCCAACCAGGAATCCATAAGCACTTGAGACCTAGCGTTGGGATGTGACCATTTCAGGTTACTTTTCCCTGGTGCCATCGAGGTGCCTCGTTCCCGAGCGTGATGACCATTGAAGATCCCGGTCTTGGCCCTACAAAAGGAAAATGGAAAATCTGACTTGGAGACCTTCTGTGTGCCTGAAACGCCAACAAGAGACACTGACAAAGACGGACCCATCACTGTGTTGGGGACGCAGCCGGGCGGCTGGGGAGGAGCAGTTCAGTGGGGGCTCTCGTCCACAAGTCAACCTCTACCTCTCTCCCCGATGGTGGAAGCAAAGTATCCCCAGAGGAGTGCCGACGGGAAGGGTGTCTCCAGCTCCTGCATTCTCTAGGGCCTGGATCCTGAGCTCAAAGTAGACCCAGAAGGGGTAGGTGATGAAGAGCCAGAAAACAAGGCACGCCCACAGAGACAACAGCGGGTGGTTAAGACGGCCACGGTGAACAACGCGACTGAGAATTCACTCTGCGGATGCTCCTGGGGCACTGGCCCCACAATATTTATTGAGCGTTTACTATGTGTGACGCTGGGCTCTGGTGTTCTGTGGGTGTTGCTGGCGTCCCTGCCTTACAAAGCCTCTGGTGTCACAGACCTTCCCACCGTGGTGCACGAAGCAGCTGTGGTTGGGTAGACTTAGGTTTCTGAGAATGGAGTATCACCCCTTCGTGAGAAAACTTTGATTCCACAGAAGTAGACGCCGCAGGCAGAGGCAGCGTGCCCACGATGTGCTTTTGTGGAATGAGAGCCAGATTATCAGTCTGCTGTTGGCGCAAGCCAGTCCTGCCCGTGGGCACCAAGCCTCTTATCCGCCGGACGGCACCCCCCGCAAGAAAGTCCCAGGTGATAGTAGCCACCGGATACTCACTGTCGGAGGCCGGAATGGACCTGGAAGAACTGGCCTCTCCCGATACCCTTGCAGGCCGAGCTCCCCAAAACTGCAGGAAGAGGACCAGAGAGGTGCTTCCTTGTCGGGTGGGCGAGGCCAAGTCTTCCTGCTGTGCTTGTGGGCACTGCCCGAGGTCTCGATGCCAGCTCCTGCTGGGCTGCAGATGCCATGTGCGGGCCCCATTCCCTGGGGGGTGGAGAACCTGCTTGGTGAACAATCAGGATGATGAATCACGCCCCTTCTTTCTCTTGTGTGCGTGCCGAGGAGACATGCTCAGTCCTCCCGTTCTCACTGCTTGTGCTGTGGGCAGATTACCTGCCAGGGGAGTGATGAGGGTAATTAAAGATGTGTACCGCAGGCTGGCACTGCCCAGTCGTCCAGGGAGCGTTTGGAGAGAGCGTGTCTCTCTGTGACGCTGTGGCAACCGTGTCAGACAGAGCCTCACGGTATGTAGCTTTCCAGAACTAAAATTCAGCACGTACTTTGACAATGGCGTGCTTCGATTGGCTCATCGCTCTGGCAAGCGGTGTTTCTATGAGCTGCCAGAGGTCCGGTTGCCATAGAAGTTATTCCCCCCACAAACTGGCTCAGGCCGCCGGAGAAGCTCCCGATCGCGACTGCCCACCTGTCTCCTCTCTCTCTTACGTCCTCAGGCGATGGATCTGGAAGTTCCCGTGCTGGCCAGGAACATCCCCGGGAACGCGGCAGTGGTGAAGCATGAAGTCACAGGGCTGTTGTTCTCAGACCCTCAGGTAAGGGAGGTGGGGTCCCCGGGATCGGCTCATCAGAATGATTTTCGTTCTGCGGTTCCCATCTTTTCTCCAGCGCCCAGCGCCCCCCTCCCGCCTGCTCCCCCTCGGCAGAGCCCTGTGTGCAGCGTGTGTCCCCGCCCAGAACAGTCTGATTCTGCCTCCAACAGGTGGCGTGGCCTCGAGCAAGTCAGGTCACCTATGAGAGACGCTTGGCTGTCTCGCTTCCAAAGCGGGCACGGCCTTCTATTTCTAGAATACCTGCTGGTTTCTAGAAGGTCGCCGTATATCCGATCACCTGTAATGCCTCACAACAACGTACAGGATAAGCGGGGGACTTGCGTCTATGCACGCGCACACACGTGTGTTTTGGAAGTAAGACAGGACGGCGCCTCTGAGAGCGGGCACGGCTGGGGCACGCGTATGTGTGCGCCTGGACGTCCGGGAAGCGTGTGAAGGGGTTTCCCGTTTGCAAGCTGCTGAGGTTTCCAGGGTACTCGTGTCTGCCTGCGCCCGAACCCCCAGGGACCGCGTGCGAGGCGTGTGGCCGGGTCTCCAAGCCCTGTTTTGTCCTCTGGACACGTGCAGCTCATTGCACCTCCTGCCGCCTGGAGGTGTGAGGGGGGACACGCAGGGCTGAGCGTGTTCACGCCCGCGGCAGAGCCCTGGACCTGTCATCACGGAAGGAGAGGCACTACCACTGACGGCGCCTTGTGTCAGGCGGTCGTAAAGGAAGAGTCTCAGGCCCGAGTTCTGTTCTTCAAGTCTTTAAAAATCAGGTTCTACTTCCCCGCGTCTTTATTAAAGCACATGTTCTATTCGGAAATGTACGGATGTGTGCTTAAAAATTACAGTCCATTCACCTGTTTGAGAATGCAGTTCTTCAGACTTCCCTGCGGCAGGTGTTTAATCCGAGGCGGCCCTCCCTTTCCCTGGCTATGACGATGGGTCACCTCTCGTCACGGCTGTCTGGCGCGTTGGCTCGCCCGGAGGGCAGGTGCACCAGCCAAGGGGGCCGGGGGCTTACCCTCGGCACCAGGGCCTTCCCTTTCGGCAGCAACACAAGCCACAGCCACACGAGCCCGTGAAGCCTTTAGAGTGGGCACTTGCTGATTCTCCAAGCAACGGTTTCTGGATCTGTCAGAATCAGCAGCAGCCAAGCTTTTCGGCCCGACGGCATCGTCTGCACCCTGGCAGCTGCTTTCACTTCCATCTCCCAAAAGGCCACGTCTACTTACTTTATAGCTCAATTTCAGAGCGCTGTAACTTTGCCAGCGAGAGTCCTTCCGGTGGGGGATGGCTTCTAACATCAGCAAGTAACCGCCCCCCCCCCCCCCCCCCCCCCCCGCCATAGGTCAGGTCACTTCTGCCGGTGACTGGCGTTCCGACTCTCAGACACGGAGCCGCGGCACTCACAGAGTTAAGTCAAGGACTTACTTTGATTCCAACACCTCTACGTTGGTTTTCACAAAGGATGTTTTTAAAAAATGATTTGGATTGCACATGGTTGGGGGGGGGTGGTGGCTGTGTTTTTTAACAGACTTTAAAAAGCGCGCTAGACGCGGCTGTCACGCACGGCGTTGTTTGTCTTCTTTGCAGTTGGGACCAGACTCGCCCAAGCCCAGAGTGGGAGCTTCCTTCCAAAGCAACATGCGTTTTAAATAAACCAGCACCTCTGGTTATAGTCACGTCAACCAAGGGGCTCCAGTGGGACCGGCCGCTGCCTGGCTAGTTCAGCGCTAGCCCTCGGTCCCCGGGGACGGGACGCAGAAACATGACGAGGCCCCTGGCTCATGGGCTCCATTCCCCGCTGGCCCACCCTTCCACCCTTCGAAGCAGAAGACACGCTTCGCATAGGTTTTGCCTGAAGGGCATCAGTGGTTCTCGGGGGGCATCCGTATCCTCTGGCTCATTTTGTGAACTTTTTATTAAAACTAACACAACAGCAGGGGCAGAGACGTGACCTTTCCCCCGAGAGCGCAGCCCATACTCGGCGACGGTCCCCATCAGGGCCCTCACTCCCTGACCCCTTCCCTGTGCACCCGTGGCCCCGTCTTCATGCTCCGTGACAGCCAGCCTGCCTGTGGCCAGGGGGGCCAACTGCGTGCTGAGTCCTGAGGGCTCACGTCTTCCCGCCATCGGGTTCGGAGCCAAGCCAGCTCTGTGTGCAGGCCTTCTCCCGGAGCCCCTGGTGGTGCCCGTGTCTGGCCCCAGAAGGTAAACAATCAGGGCGGTGGCAGGAGCCACAGTCGTACCTGGTCAGCCCAGACAGCAGAAGTGAGGTCAGGGGAGGAGGCGCGTGACATATGCGCGTGGCTGGGAGCAGGGAGAGGGAAGAGAAAAGAAGCAGGTGTGAATGGGGCTGTCTCGGGGCCAGGTGGCTGCCCTCATGTGTGGGGCACGCGGTAGAGACCACACCCCCTGGGGGGAGTGAGTGCCAGCCACCCCGGGCCCTCGGCTGGACTCACGGTCGTTGTCGTGTTTGAAGAGAGGCTGGAAATCCCAGATTGTACTTGGCTTTTACCCATTTGTAAATCTCGATATTTCGGTTTTTAAAGTCATTAAACACAGCAAGGGCCTGTCCCAGCATGCCGGGGAAGACTGGCCGTGCAGGCCGCCAGCTTGATGTCTGCTCCGGACGAGGGCGGCCCCGTCTCTGCAGGAAGGAGAGATGGACATTCCCAGCGAGGTCGTGTCCCAGGTGGCGCATTCCTAGGCCCGAGGCTGCGTCTTGCCCTCCGGGCCGCAGGGTCTCATGAGCCAGAAAGAGGGGTTTGGGCGGGAAGGACATGAGTGGGGGTTCTCCCCGTGTCTGTGCGACAAGGCACGTGAACCGGTTCACGCACCAGGCGTGTGAGGCAGAGGGCTTTTACTGAGCCTCCTGTGCAGCAGGCGCTGAGCTCAGTCCTGGGGACAAATGCTGGGAGAGAAAGGGTCCAGGCCCCCTGGGGCTCACGGTCTAGGCAGGTGGTGGCAGGATAGGGCAGCGTGTCCCTTTCACGGCCCTCAGCACGAGGGGCACCACCCCTGATGGGAGGCTGGCCCCGTGCTTCACAGGGATGGACTCCTGTCACGCTCACAGGTCCTGCCTGCGGTGGACAAGGCCGGTCTGGAAAGAGGGAGGTTCCCTGCAGGGAAGGGCACTGGGGGTCGGCAGGGCCCCGCGCGCGGAAGCTGGGGTGCGTGAGGGCGTGCATCGCGGGAGAGCTGGAGGCAGTGCAGTGCGCCGCAGGGAACAGCACGAACGAACGAGAACTCACGAGTAGGGTGCCTGGGACTCAGGAACGTGGGGGGCACAGATCTGGTGGGGTCCCCGCGGTCTCCGTGTCCTGGTGCTAGGCTGTGATTGTTTACATGGTACATTTTTATAGGAAAGTTGACAGCATAAAAATTAAGAAGTGGCCACAATTGGCCATTTGTGACAGCCTCCTCTTTCTCCAGGACACGTGAGCACATGGCCACCCCTTCCCGCGTGGACGGGCCACTCTGTCGCATCTTGGTTTGGTGACACGTCGTGAGCTGCTGTTGTGTCCACGGCCACGGGACGGAGTCTCGCTCCCGTGGATGTAGAGACAGGGCGCCTTTTCTCCCCGGGGCGCCGCACAGCAGAGGTCGGGCGTGTGTCCAGCAGAGCAGGTGGGGGGCGGGGCACGCTGACCCGATGCCTGGGTTCCTTGCCAAGTACTTTCTCCTGCTTTGTTGGGGCCGTTCCGGAGCTGGTGGTCCCGGAAAGCGTGGCCTTCAGCTACCGCCCCCGGGAGGCACGGCTGGTGGCTGAGGTCCGAGGGAAGGAGAGCGTGGCCGCCACGAGTGAGGCTGTGTGCGGACATCCGTGTGGACGAGGGCAGCGGCTGTCACCCTCTCCTATGGGTCTGTGGGCCGAGGCGGCCACGCCCGGACTCAGCAGGACAGCGCTGATCAGGAGGCTTTGCAGGGGCCGGGGGCGGCCTCGGCCGGGCTCTACCCTGACCCCCGGGCCTGCCTCCCACAGCCCGCCGCAGCCAGCCTCGTATCTCGTGTCCCCGAAGTGCGGCCGGGCTACCTTCGTGGCCGCTCTCCTTACGCATTTCTTGAGGGCTTTGCTCTTTCTGGCTCACTCTGTGAGGCTCCTGACCCTGCCGTGGTCACCGTGCATCCCCCAGAACCGTCCCCCGGCCACCTCTCCTCCCAACGCCTTCTCTCCCATTCTGGTTCTTTGCTTCCCGAGATTGGAGGCTGAAGGGTCTGAGTGTAATTCCGGCTTTGGCCACTTTGCCTCTTACTGTGTGACCCTGGGCACAGTTCCTGGACCTCTCTGTGCTCCTGCCTCCCTGTCTGTGCGAGGAGCCGTGAGAACAGCGCAGAGTCCCCGTCCCTTTCTGCAATTCCGAAATCCAGAAAAGCGCTTGGAAAACAATCTAATTTTCCGTGAGCTTCATGCCAAAACCGACTTGGCAGCGAAGTCGCATCTGAGCCGACGCGAAGTTATTTGTGGCTTTGTTTATCCTGCTTAGGGTGACCGTTTGGACGTTCTGATTCGGAAACTGTGGTTTGTCTCGTACGGGGCGCCGTCTGAAGCCACCGCAGGGCGCGCGGAAATGGAAGAGGGCACAAACGCCATCGTTAAATCCCCCAAATCCCGGATTCTGATTGTGAGCCGCTGCCCGGCAGAGAGCACGTGACAGGTGCCGGCTGCTGTTTGCTGCTGATCTGCGGCCGGTCCCCGCCCCGCAGGAGGCTCTGGGCCAGACTCCAGCCGTCCTCGCGGAGACGAGAGTGGGAGCCGGCTTGCACCTCCCCGAGGCTCTCTCCTCGACTTGCTCGGGACCCGGAGAGAACGAGGAGGGGATTAGCTTTCCCACCACGTGGATCACATGGGCTGCCCTTTCCCCGCCTGTCCCACGCAGCCCAGGGGGTCAGAACACGCGCCCAGGCCTCCGGCACGCTGTCCCTCATCCCGGGGCATCGCCGGCTTCGGGGGCCTCGTCTGTGGGGTGACGGGTTGGGCACGAGCCAGGTGCCGTCCTACAAAGTGGCCTGGGCGAGGGGGTTGTTTAATAGCCCGAAGCTCGGCTTTTATACGGTCGGGTCTAGCTTCTCTTGGAGGAATAAGGATAAATGGCTCAGAGAAGGTGGTTGGAGGGTAGAGCTCTTGAGAACCATCTAGTTAAGCACCAGCTGCGGCATTCCGGCTGCAAGGGCGTTGCTTTCCAGGGAGGCTTCCCCCCTGCCCTGTGGCGTTAGGGGGATGTTGTTGTGACAAGGGTCCCAACAGGGCTTTAAATGTCAGTTCTGTAAAACTGCCCCGGCTCGCCATGCCCTGGACCTTGGCGGGTGCCACCGGGAGAGAAGGCGGGTCAGACGGACTCAGTGGCGAGTTTCCCACCAGCCACGGAAGACTCCTCGGGGAGGAAGGGGACTCAGAAAATGGCAAACTGCTCGCTGAATCGTTGGGAAAACGAAACCACGCTCTTTCGCGTTGAGTTTTGCGTTTAGCTTTAGAAACGTGTGACCTGAGCCCTGGTTTGCACACCTGTGGCCTTGGGGTGGCTCGGGTCCACACCTGCGTCTCACTTACTTTGCCACGTGCTTCACGTTTTGCATTACTTGTTGGTATTTATCGCGAAGAGCTTTTATGTAAACATCCGGAATCTGGGCCTCTCTTGAGGAGCGTGGAGAATGTGACCTCCAGTCCAGGCCTGTATTTTCTGTGGCTCGGGTGGGCGCTCGAGTTTCCAACGCTGGCCTAGAACCCTGTCTGGATCTGGATCTGTCTTTGAGCTCTCTACGGTGGGATGTGGGATGTGGGATGCCCATACCTGGCTTCTGTTTCTTTTTTCTTTCCTTTCCTTTTCTTTTCTTTTCTTTTTTCTCTTCTCTTCTCCTTTCTTTTCTTTCTTAAAGCTCATTTATTTTTCAGAGAGAGAGTGGGGAGAGGGGTAGTGCAGAGAGAGAGGGAGAGAGAAAATCCCAATCAGCAAAGAGAGAATCCACTGACAATGCAGAGCCCGATGCGGGGCTTGACCTCACAAGCCGCGAGATCATGACCTAAGCTGAAACCAAGAGCCGGGCGCTTAACCGACTGAGCCCCCCAGACCCCCACATTTCTGTTTCCTCTTAACTGTCTCAGCGGATGTCCCTTTCACACTTTTTAACTTACCATTCTGAACGACCGGCAAGAGTAGACCGTTACGCTGCATGAAGCCCCTGATGAACGTCCCCGCCCCCAGTATTTGCCCCATGGGGGGAGAGTCAGCTAGCTGATCAGTTTTCTGGCAAGTTCTACAGCCAACAGCTCTGCAGAATCCAGGGCGTTCTGGCCGGCCTGCTGATGCCTTGGGACCTGTGCTGGTTTCCGAGGAGCTCTGCTGAAAGTCTCACCGCCTCGCTGCCCGGCGTGTTTGGTGAGGCACGCCTCCGCCCCGGTCCTGGCGGGCATCTCTGTCCACATGCTGTCGTCCTCAGGCAGGCCAGCTCGGGTTTCTCCAAGCGGTGACCTCAGGGCCCGAATGCAGCGGGAGATGCCCGGGGGCTTTGCGTGGAGGTCAGACACATCACCCGTGACACATCCCGCCGGTCAAGCAGGGATTCGAGAGCTGGGGACCCACCCCCACCTGGTGTGCGGGAGGAGTGGCTGAGTCGTACTACAGAGCAGGGTGTACGTGGGGACGGGGGTTGTGGCCACGCCCTCGTGTGCAGTCGGCCCTGGCAGGTGCCCCGCCATCTGTCCACCGGCGTCCTTCAGGGTCCATGGGTGTGCCCTCCGCGCGTGGCCTTGGCGGTCACGCAGAAGCTGGTTTAGTCCAGAGGAAAACAGTCCCAGAGCCCCCGGGAGGGAGTCTGACCACCCACCAGTCGGGTTCCCCTTTTCTTTTCCCTTTACCTCTGGCCACTCACCCAGGGTTTTGTTATGTGATGGCCACGGTGTTTCTGATTCCCCACCTGAGTCTCTCGTGCTATTTTAGTTAAGTCTGCGTTCTGTTTGGTCTTCTGTGCTGAGAGGAGACAGTGCACTTTGTCACATTCCATCCGTACAAGCTCCATCATTCAGCATTTTGCTGTCAAACGGTCACACATTCTGTAGAAATCATAAAGTCCGTGCGTTAGATAAATCCAAGATATGACCAGAGTCGTAAAATAATATGCCAAAGCCATAAGCCTCTCGAATAATTTTTATAAGAATGTTGTTCTACTATAAGGTGAGAATAGATATGTTACGTTTTTATTATAGAAGAACACCCATTTACTAAAAACTATATACATAACACATAAAAATATAATTCCACTCTATCATAAATATCGCTGTTTATATTGCTAGCTATAAAGAGCATTCAACGTTTAATTAACAATAATTTTGAGAGTATGTGGACATTCCTTTCAAACAGCAAAGCATCGTATGTTAATCCGAGTCCTGGCTGTCTTCTTGGCATTTGCACAGGCTTCCCGGAGTCCTGGAGACAGTGATGGCCGAGCGTGTGCCGGGCTGTGCCCGGGGCCCTCTGTACTGACTCATTCAATCCCATAAGCATGTCACGAAGCAGATGCTGTCATTGTCCCTCAGTTACAGATGAGGAAACACAGGCACAGAGAGGTTAGGAAGCGTCCCCATCTGGAGGTGGGGTGTGAGGGTAAACGCAGGCCTCCTGGCTCACGAACTTGGCTCTTGGCTGAAATGCAGTATTAACACGTATGCGTGTGACCCTCCTCTCTCTGAATACTGTTGAACAACCGAAAAATAATCATTCTAATTCTTTCCAGTTTTGAAGGGCTTTGATATTCGAAACCCGTCAGCAGGACCGCACTTGCGTTAGTGACGATTGTCTGAGGGTGCCAACAGATAACGTCAATAGATAGTACAGTTAGTTAATGGAGGAAAAGCCCAGAAAACCGAGGACAATCAGTCTCCTCTCCCTCCTTCACCCGGGGAGTCTGGGGCAGGGTTGGGCTGACCCATCTGGTGCCACTGACCCTGAAGAGAGGGTAAATGTGAGACTCAGAGAGTTAACTGGCTTGGCCAAAGGCACACAGCTCACTTAGGTCCTGCAGAAGGGTTTGAGCCCAGCTCTGACTCTGCAGCCTGGCACTCTCCCCCCACGGCAGAGCATCTGAAGACAGGCTCTGTGTCCGGGAGAGAGGAAAGAAGGCCCAGCACGGTGGGAAACCGATGGGCCAGGGGTAGCATCGGACAGCGTGTGGGGCTCAGATCCTGGAGCAGGACCCAGGTCACCTCTCAGCCAACACTCATGAGCGAGGGACCAGAGAGTGGACCTAAGAGTCATTGCAGAGGAAGGAAACAGCAGCTGTCGGCAATCCAAGGAAGAGAGGGGGGAGGCATGGTTGGTGGCTCCGTGAGCTTTCCCCGGACGGTCACCCAGCACGTGTGTGTGTTTGCTTACACCTGTCTCTCTCCCACCCGTCTCTCGGCAGGAGTTTGTGCAGCTGGCAAAGAGACTGGTCAGCGACCCCGCACTAGAGAGAGAAATCGTGGCCAACGGCAGGGAGTACGTGAGAGCGCGTCACTCGTGGCAGGCGGAGAGATGCACCTATCAGAACCTCATCAGGACCCTCGAGGGAAGCATCCAGGACTAAGGGCGCTCGCCTGGTGCCCTCACGCGCCCACCTGTGGCCGCCGCCAGATGCGCAGCCCCGGGCAGATACCCAGAGACAGAGCTCTGGGCCACCGGGTCCATCCCGGGACAAGTCACACCGGTTTTATCGGAATCCTAGATAAACAACATCAGTTATAAGGCAGAACCGCATCCGGATGTCTGTGCTTCCAGATAACATCCCGGATGTGTTTACAGATCGGTGCTGATGGAGACGCGGCAGCTCCTGGGCTCATGGGGGTGGGGGGTGGGGGATGGAGGAGACCACGTTAGCTGCCGTGGGACCCCAGGTACCACAGGGCCTCATTTGCAAACCACCCAGTACAGACGCTTCCCTGTGGGTCTTCTGATGACTTAGGACCCGTCGTTGTTCAAAAAAGCAAAAGCAAAATCGCACGTCCGCACAGAGGGGTCCTGGCAGGTACGTGCACGGGGCCCCCGGCTCGGGGAGGTTTGCTCCTTGGGACACCAGACACAGGGCCGTGGGTGAGTCTCCCGGCAGCACGGCTCGCTCAGCAGTTCCACAGCTGAGAGGCAGGGCATGTGCCCTGGGAAAGCGGGCAGTCCACACTGCAGGCTGCCCCTGGGAAAGCGGGCAGTCCACACTGCAGGCTCCCCCTGGGAAAGCGGGCAGTCCACACTGCAGGCTCCTCCTGAGAAAGCGGGAGCAAGGGGACGGGGTACACGGTGCTCACAGCCTGGAAGACACTCCAGCAACCCCCAGATGGAGCCTGGGTCGTCGCGGTCAGCGTCAGGGACCCAGGGGTGGGGGCCCAGCGGGTCACAAGCTTCCAGCCCGTGGCAGGACCGGCCGTCTGGTGACGTTACCCAACACCCCACCTTGGAGACCCAGTATGGCGAGTTTAGCCAAGTGGAGCCGTCACTGGTGTGATGTCCCTGCCGCAGCAGCACGGTGTCCCCAGAACCGGTGCCTACTCGCCTTTGGAGGCCACACCGGCCCCTGGTGGGTCTTGAGTCACTGCGTTCCCGGGGACGTGCCGTGGCAGCAAAGGGAGTGGAGAGTTCCACCGCGTGGTGGGAGGTAGAAAGCAGTGGGGACTTGAGCCTCGGGAGCCCACGGCACGTGGTGCTTCGTTGGTCGGTCTAGACGCCGGCAGACCTGGGGGCAAGCAGTCACCTCGACTGGGGCTCCATCCAGGACGCAAGGACACGTTCAGGTTCTGGACGCTCCCTGTCCACCTTGCTCAGAGCCGAGCCAGGAAGGCAGCCGCTCCTCACGGCTGGGGTTTGCACTCGTGACCCTGCCGGGGCCGAGGTTCCTTGGGGGCACAGCAAGGAGGGGACTCGAGGGAGAAGCCGAGCCCGAGGCGGCTCCCTCTGAATCTGGAACTGGCAGTGCCCCTTAGAGAGAGCCGCGTGACGGCTCAGGGGCCACCCAGCGGTGCTGCTGGTTAGAAAACTCTGCTTGTTTGGAAGCTTGGACCCATTCCCTGTTGGAATGCTGCAGTAGATGCTTGATCACGCCGTACCTGAACGCCATCGGTTTGCGTCCCTAGATAAACATGCTCCCAAGCTGGACGCACTTTGGGGACGGGCGTGTTTCTGAACGAATAAAGTGCGCCACCATCAGCCCAGGGAGACAGCTGCCGTGTGTTCACGTTGTGTGCGGCGCTCTGCGAGAAAGCGCCGCCCGCCCCCCACCCCCGCCGCCTCCAGCCCCCACCCAAGAGGTGCCAACGCTCCAGAACCTCATCAAGAGGGGTTTCAAACACCATCGCTGTTTTAATGCCGAAGCGCAGACGACAAACGGTGCTTTTCCACAAACACGGCAGATGATTCTACTTTCGTACTCAGTCAACTTTACGCTTAAACATTTTGTGTATCGTTTTCAAATTTGCTGACGCACAGGCTTGAGTGACGCCAGGAGTGAATCTCCAGATAGAGCTGAGACACGACAGCCTTCACATACGGAGGGAAACTGCATTTTAAGGAGGCATCGTGTGAGGGAGCCAAGGGGCGCTGCCTCCTCGCGGCCTCTGGTCCCGCGACAGCTGGCGCTGCTGGCTTCCCGTTGAACACCCCCCTTGCCCTTCCACCCTGTTCTGGAAGAGCTCACTGCCTCGGGGCCCTTCTGATCTGAAAGCTTCCTCACAGGTGTTCAAGGCTTACAGACGCAGACCACGTGGGCTCTCTGGGGGCGGCTCTTGGTGGCGGGACTTGCCTGGTGTTGACCCCGAGCTTTCCGCCGTGTGGGGAGGGCAGCTCTTACGCGTTTCCCCGATGAAGGACGCAGACCGTGTCTTGCTCCCACCCCCTAGTTCCTCTTTTCTTGCCTCTCCCCACGCCCCACCCTCGCTTCTCCTTCCTGACCCAAAGTCCTGGGAGGGTCAGGGGGCTCATCTGGAAAGACCTCCCCTCCAGGCAAGCCGCCTTCATGGGAGAGGCCACTTTTTTTTTTTTTAAGTTTGCTTATTTGAGAGAGGGAGAGAGAGAGAGAGCACAAATTGGGGAGGGACAGAGGGAGAGGGAGACAGAGAATCCCAAGCAGGCTCCACACTGACGGTGCTGAACCGTGAGATCCTGACGGGAGCAGAAGTCAGACGCTTCACTGACAGCCACCCAGGCGCCCCAGGGACAGGCCACTTGTCGAAGCAGTGGTTCGGAGCTTTGGCTTTTAAACTCGTGGCGCCCGGGCTGCATGGCAGACCAGTGCCATCGGCTCTCGGGCGTGTAGGCTCCCAGGCCCGCAGCTTCTCAACCATCCAGGCTGCCGCCGAGAGGGACCCCTGGGGTCTTCGATGCTCCATCTGAATAGGGACCAGAAGTTCGCTGAAAACGAACTTCTAGGAAGGGGTTGGATCGTGACCTTGTATTGACAAGTGAATCCAGAATTAAGCACATGGGTTACATTTGCCTCATGTTTAAGGTGATTTGTTTACACACGTAGAATTGAAACTCCAAGGGCAGGGCCGAGACGTACTTCCCCCAGAGTAAAAGGCAAGCACGACAAAAGCCCCAGGACCTGGCCCGTGTCCCCAGCGCCTCTCCTTCCTCTGACTGTTCTGGCTGCAGACTCGGCCGTTGCTTCGGGCATCCCACTTTGTTTTTTTTTAAAAAAAAATTATTTTTAACGTTTATTTACTTTTGAGACAGAGAGAGAGACAGAGGATGAACGGGGGAGAGTCAGAGAGAGAGAGGGAGACACAGAATCTGAAACAGGCTCCAGGCTCCGAGCTGTCAGCACAGAGCCCGACGCGGGGCTCGAACTCACAAACCACGAGATCATAACCTGAGCCGAAGTCGGATGCTTAACCGACTGAGCCACCCAGGCGCCCCTCGGGCATCCCACTTTGTACTACTCGCTGGGTACTTTTTAATGCCAAGAGAAGTGTTTCTTTCCCACGAGGTTTTAATTTACCCACCCAGACACAGCTCACCTTTTCTCCCCAAGATGTCATTTGCATACAAGCCCTCAGCCAGTGCAGAGTATCGATTAGTGCCTCACACCCCGCAGCTCCTAAATTAAAGGCTCTGAGTCAAAGAACACGGGTTTTCGCCCGAATCTCCTAAGAGGTTCACCCGTCTTGGGTGAAACACCACCCTGTAAGACACAATAAAACGGTTAAATGGGAATATGTAATTCCAGCCACTCTAAACGTTCTCGTGATCGCCTTGGACGCGTAGGCAGGTCACCGTTCACGTTGGAAGGTCTTGGGAAATTGCAATCTTTTCTGAAGGGATCCGTGAGTCACAGTTTGGCCCAAAGGAAGAGTTTACGTCAAAAAGAAGATACAGCGAACGACCTTCTTGCCTAGGGTTTAGGCTCTACGAGCAGCATTTAGAGGAAAAGTCTTGTGTGGTCATGTTACCAGCATGAACAGCCCGGAGTGCAGCGCCCTGTGCATTCAGTCCTGCTCCAGGCAGGTTGTAGAACCCACGGTGTGAGGTTAGGGAAAGCCGACCTCTGCATGTCTGGTCATCAGAGGGTTCCAGATCTTAGATGGAGAACTGAATCCCTCGCAGGAAGCGGGGAAGCCTCCCCATTTCCCGCTGGGGGTGATTTCATCCTGTTTCTTTTGTTTATTTATTTTGAGAGAGAGAGAGTATGAGCAGGGGAGGGGCAGAGAGAGAGGGGGGAGAGCGCGAATCCCAAGCAGGTTCTGCACTGTGAGCACAGAGCCCAACGCGGGGCTCCAACTCACATCGTTGAGATGGTGACTTGAGCCAAAATCAGGAGTTGGACACTCGACCGACGTGCCACCCCGGCGCCCCTCCGTTTTCCTGTTGGCCGTGTAGAGAAGTATTTACGGGAACAGCGAGCCAGGCCCCGTGCTGGGGCCCAGGCGCGGATGTGGGGATGTCGTGGGGTCAAGCCACAGGCAGGACTTGGGGTCAGAGTCAGAGAGGACACGCCCTACAGACCAGTGAGGCCCCAACCGTCTGTCAGAATGGAAACGGCGGCCGAGCAGTTTCGCGGAGAATCTGACTCCAAGGCAACTTCTGGTAGAAACGATTACAAATAAGGTGCAGTGGGGCGGGGGGAGGGAGGCGTTAGATAAAAGGGATGACTTCGTCTTTGTGGCCACGATCTATTTGGAAGAGATTATCTTACAATCCACTCCTTTCAGACTCGTAAATAGGCCTTAAAAATCCAGGCTGGGAGAAACGTCTTTCCAAAAATGTACCCAATTCAGCTAAATCTCAAAGGCTTTGTTCCTGGGAAGGAGAAACCAGCACAGTGAAGCCTTTCTCAGCAGAGGCCCTGAGCTCACTGCGCACGTCCCAAAGCCTCCGCCCTTAGAAGGCTCGTGCTCCGCTCAAAACGGATCTTCTTCTTTAGCTTCTAATGTAGAAATACGCTCAGCATTTTCCCAGATCAGAAAGGCCAGCAAGCAGACGTCTGCAAGAAGCCGGAGGCCAAGGGGCCCGGGCGTTCTACGCAGTGAGCTTTCTGACGTGGGTTTTCCGTGCCCGGTTCTCGCAGTTTCGAAACGCCCAGAAAAACGGCTTAGGGGGTCTCAAGAGCTGCTGACTTCCGTCCTCGAAGGCTTCCTCCCCTTTGCGCCTCTGGCCCGTGTTCCCGGATCTCTAGACGCGTTTAGAGGCTTGGCGGGCACAGAAACACCTGTGACTGCAAAGGACCTGCGTGTGTGACGTCAACAGTCTTGTGACCCCGTTTGTGTCACTGAGGGTGAACGTGAATGCCCACGTGCCGGCAACGGTGACCGTCCCCCGAGCTCCTGGAACACAGCGCAGGTTGGGAGGTGCCCCCCGACTTGCACCTTCTGGAAAGGACTTACCGCACAGGACCCTGTCCCCACACGACTCGTCTGGACTCTCGGACGCCCCACCTGCCAGACACAGATCCTGCCAAGGCCCAGCTGGTCTCACCAGGGGTCAGCCCAGTGGCTTTTCCCCGCCGACCAGTCGAACGACACGCCCGCTCGTCAACCTGTGTTCAGGCTCTTCCCCTCCCTGGGTCTCCCCGGAGCCACTTCTGAGCCCCATCCTTCCCAGCCTTGGGGGCCTCCTCCCATAAGAGAGAAGCCCACGTGCCCAAACCCACGAGACGCCCGCTGCTCTCACGGGCAGAGTCCTCCCTATCGTGAGAACCCTCAGGCGTCCTTTCCGATGAAATGTCTCTTTGCTCAGCGGGGTTTACTTTCCATTCAGTAGTCTCTTGTCCGCAGTCAGTCTGTGCTCACAACAGCCCCGGGACCTCGTTCTGGCTCTCTCTCCTCCTCCCCCTGCCTGTCTCTCCCTGTCACTCTCTGATGGGACGCGGGACCGTCTCCATATCCCACGCAGCCATCATCAGCTGGACACCGAGGAATCTCATTTGCATGGCGGTCAGACGAGGGTTCAGCCCAGGTCAAAGGCAGCACCAAGTTGGCGCACTTGAAGGAACTTTACTAAACCACCCTTATCTCCCGTGAGTTGCCCTCTGTATTTACCTTCCTTCCCACACTTTGCTGCCCTACGAGCTCGAAACCCTTCTCCACAAATGTACTGCCCCTTGTTAAAGTGGGTTTTGTCCAAGTCTGCGGGTCTGGCCACCACTTTGGGGGGATTCAGTTCATTTCTGTGAGCCTCCCTTCCCCATATGCACAAGGAACTTTTTTCTCCAGTTCATGGGACTTGGTTTGCAGGCCCCCGGGTACAGAACCTACAAGGGGGTTTCGTCCCCTTAGCTTTCACATCAGCACGTGTATTTTGAACGAGGCACCTAGTTACAAGAAGCATTATTTTTTTTTTTGGTGATATGGAAATGGAATTCTGATCCATAGGACTTAAATACAATAAGACTTGATTGTTTCTAGAGTGTTTCTTAAGTAGTTTGGGAACAAGTATTCTTTGAAGAGCCTCATAAGCTGACATTCCGCCTTCACGCAAATTTTTTTCTTTTTTTTTTTTTTGACGGAAGAATAACATACCCACGTATTAATGGATACGTGTGTATATCCGTGCATGCACACACACGTGCGTAATTTTTCGTGCAGATAAGACCTTTCTGAGCTTATTACGTTTGGGGACGGAGATGGGCTCACATCCATGCCAGATTCGAGAAGAAACAGTCACATCCTTGGCCTTCGGTTTCTGAGGGGGCTTTTGAATTTCCTGACGGAGAAAACAAGTCTTGGAAAACGAAGCTGTTCGAATCGCAGAGCAGGAGTGTTTGAGAGAGGAAGGTTTTCATTGTCCCAAATGCAAGGCCCGGGCAAGTGTCAGAAGCAAGCTCCTGAAGGAGCCGATAGCTGCTTTCATGATCCGATTAGAAAGAAATGGGTAGGGGGGGTCGGGTGAGCGGGGTGGGTGGGGTGGGGTGGGGGGCAGAAAGCCGGGAGCTGAGCCTGAAGCCTGGGTCCCGGAGCCCTGCCTCCCTCCGCCACCCCGCCTGGGGCATGCACTAAGTTCGGGGACCCTCCCCTCGTGGAGCCCCGGCAGGGTGCGGGCCCCAGAGCCGCAGCCTGGCCCCCGGTGACGTCGGAGCAGAAAGACGTGACCGTTTATAGCAGCTGTTCTAAAATACGCACATTAGAACATTTGAGGCAGGGTAAAACCAACATTTAAAAGACGGATTTTTAGGGGCGTCTGACTCTTGGTTTTCGGTTCAGGTCATGACCTCACAGTTGTGAGATCGAGCCCCGCGTCGGGGCTGATGGCACAGAGCCTGCTTGGGATTCTCTATGCCTCCCTCTCTCTCTGCCCCTCCCCTGCTCGTGTGCTCCCTCTCAAAATAAATAAATATACTTAAAAAAAAAGATTTTAACTCCCAGTCCCCAACAGGGCCACAGGGAGCACCAGGGCCCTCAGGAAGCAGCAGGAAGGGGGCAGATGTGGGCAGCAGCCTTTATGGAGGCCTCCACAGGGACGAATGGGCTTGTCAGGGGGAGCACGATTAGGGCTGGCCCGTGTGAGTGGCTTTCATGGGCTCTAGGGCCTGGGGACTGTCCCTAGTTGTCCGGCATGAGGCTGTCGCGGGTCAGGCCAGAAGAGAGTGTCCACATATGGACGTAGGGCCGATGTTAAAACCTCAGATTTACCAAAGCGAGAAACCTAGTCACACACTGTCAGGGACCAGGGGAAAAAGGAAGGGGGAGGGGGACCCTGAAACGGTTGAGTTTAAGCCCAACATCCAAAGTAATAAGAATAATACCAAAGGCTGGAGAGAGCTCACTCTGCACCAGACGCGATCCTGAGGGCCTCCTGTTGATTTTTAACCCCACAAAAATCCCAACTTTCGTTGTGATTCCCACGGTACACAGGAGGAAACAGAGGCACGAGGGGGCGGAGGGGACGTGGGAGGGACACGTCGGCCCAGAAGTAGGCAGATGAACGCAGCAGCCAAGGGGTGTGACTGGTGGCAGAGGCTGCGAGGCCTCCTCCCCTCTCCCCTCCAGAGGGAGGCCTGGCCCCCCGTTCCTTGCAAGCTGCAGACAGACCCCCCCGCCTTCTCTGGTGACGGCCTGAGCCCCAGAGAGCTTCCTTCCTGGGGGGCCCGAACGCTGAGATGATCTGACGTGGGTTCTAGAGGCCTGGCCCCCTCGCCCACCCCGGACGGCTTCCAGAACGCGGGGCTGAGGCCGTCCTCGGGACAGCATTGCACATCTGCGTCTCCATTCACTTCCTGTCCTTCTCTCCCAAGACGGTCTCTGTGTTGGGGTCTGCCTCCTGGGGACCCCAACCTGGGACGGTTCCAGAAAGATAACTCTGCACCTGAATGTGTGACCTGAGATGCCTGTGGCCACGACGAACGACTTTCCACACCCGGGACAAATTCTTCTTGCTTGAGAGAATGTAAAACTCATCTCCCTCCGCGAACGCAGAATCTCCCCGAACTCGCACTCAGAGAAAATTCTGTGGGAAAGGCAATGGCCTTGCCCTACTGGCCCCGCCCAGGGAGGAAATGAGGTCGAATTCGCTAAGACTGGTGCCGTCGGGGACATTTTTAAAAACTGCAAAATAAGATGGGGTAAAGCCATAAACGTCGTGGTTGACTTCTCTAAATCAACTGCGTTGCGATTATGACAAGAATCATTTGGTTAATATCTGATTTTGCAGATTTCTGCGTGTCTGAGTCCTAATCAATAACATACACATTATTACCAATAATACACGTAACGTACAATCTCTTCCTCTGGCTACAATCCGTTCGTTGGTCCAGAGATGAACATTTGATCTAAGACAGGCAATCGGAATCCTTCTCTGAGAATTCTGAGCTGGGATAAAGAGGGAAAAACGCAACAACTATTCAGAACAGAGCAGAATGTGAAACGGAGACAGAGGCGGGGGCAGAGAGAGAGGCGGGGGCAGAGACAGGGACAGAGGGGTTTTTTAACGTGTTCAGTTCCCAGATTCCGGTCGTGCGTGCTATAGTTCCAGCCCTTCGGTTCCAAGGGACCCCCTTGTCTTTCAAACAGATTCTTCTGTCATCTCTTGTTATTTTCGGTTGCATGCAATGAAAAGAGGCTACAGTTACTCCAGAAAGGTGACACTCCGGGCTGTTCGGAGATGACAGTGTCATCGGAACCAGGCACCGGCAGGTCGAGTCTAAAAGCTCGCGCCCGAGTCAAGCTTAGCGGTGGGTGAGTTACACCATTCACCAAGTCTGGGGTCTGGTCCAGGCCCTCAGGGAGCACCGGGTCATGCCTTTCTCAACCCGTGTTGGAGCTGCTGGGTAGGGACCCTCCCACTGGCTATGAGACTTCCGGCAAGTGGATTCACGGTGGGGGCCAGAGAATGCTAAATGCAGGCCCATATCCGCTCTCTCCTTCTCGCTTACCACCAAACCCTGCTTTTGCTCAAGGAGGCAACGCGCCCGTTAAAAACACACACCGTGAGTCCAAGTTGTAAGCAGGATTTTCCAGGTGTGACATTATGAGACACACCTCCGCCCATTATGATGACCTCTGCCCTTAACCTCTTCCCCTTTTGGCTCAGAACTCAGGCGCAATGGCTGGAACTCCAGCAGCCATCTTGCAAGCATGAGGATGGTAGGAAGACGGCAGCCGAGATGTTCTTGAAGGATATCTGGAGGGTCTCTTTCCATGGCCACAGTAACCCTTCTTTTTAAAAAAAAAAAAAAACCTGGGGCACCCGGGCGGCTCGGTCAGTCACGTGCTTTGGTTTCGGCTCGGGTCGTAGTCTCACGGTTTGTGAGTTCAGGCCCCGCATCGGGCTCTGAGCTGAGAGTGGAGTCTGCTTGGGATCCTCTGGCTCCCTCTCTCCCTGCCCCTCCCCCACTCTCTCTCTCCTTTCTCAAAATAAACAAACATTAAAAAAAGGATCTGTGTACAAGGTAAATCCATCATGCCATTCATTACGATACCCAATTTTAAACAATGCAAATATCCAGAAATAACCAATTAATTATTATCTGGTTATATAACATGGAATCGTGTGCTGCCTTTAGAAATTATATTGTCAATGATACGACTGAACAGGGAGACGTAGTCACCATAGTACGTGGAGTATGGTGCCAGTTTTACCCACACTTATGCATAGATATGCATAAAGCGGGACTTACAGTGACGCACATGCATCCATGGTTGGGGTGATGGGGTGACGGATGGGATTTATTTCCCTAAGCGTTCTTCCTGTGGCTTTCTGCTTTCCCAAAACGAGCATGTAATACATTGTTGCAGGTTAAAACTACGTTTGTCCTTTTTTTAAGGAAACTAAGCAGGGAAATTCATCACGGAGCCCTGAGTCCCCCAAGTCTTGCTGACTGTTTCCCGAGTTCCCACTAGGTCCAAACACTGACGTGCCGTGCCTATGTGTTATTTCTGCAACAAACCGGCTGGGGCCGTGCCATGAAACGAAGGGCTTCCTTCCCTCTCATTTCTGGGGGTCTCAAGGGAGCTATCTCTTCCAAAAAAAAAAAAACGCTTGAAATCTTCATCAAAAGCTAAAATCATGCTTTGTTTTGTATCTCACAGGCTTCTGGTTTAAGGCTGTATTTTGATCTTCTTGGGAAGTAGTTAAAGAAATGGTAGCAATAGGGCACGCTCCAAATACAGAGCCGTGGAAGTTCATCACCCACCCAGACCAGCACCTGCCTTCCACCTGCGAGGGCTTTAAGGGGGAGATCTGGAGTCACTCTCCAGGCAAATACGGCCGAGGTACTTCTTAACCCGGCTGACACGACCCTGAGCTGTGTTGTGACTGCCCAGTCACAGTGGCTTAATGTGGCTTAAGTCAGTGGCTTAATGGCACACATTGGGGATGCCGGCTTCCATTCACGGGTGCCCAGGGTGACCTAAAGCCCTAACGGCCCTTATCCCTGGAGCACCCGACTACCCAGATCAGAGCTCTCCGAGCTTAACGTTCGTTATATAATAACCTCAGTCATGAGAACTCGAGAATCTCCGGGCAGGAGGCTCTATTTTTCCAGGTGGAAGGCAGTGATGAGCCACGTAGGCAGAGGAAGACAGCCCTCTTTCTCTATGAGCAACTTGTAACTCAAGCTGAGACCGAACACATAATTAATAACTCACTATAATCGCACGCGCAAAGCACCATCCGTCTGCGGACTCTCTCGTCCTTCCGGCCGCGGCTGCTGATCAGTCAGGCTCACAGACGATGCTGTCGTTGGGCGAAGAACTTTCTGGTTAATCTTCCTCGCCCATAACATTTCCATGAAAAAATAAAGAAACAGTTTGTCAAGGGCTTGTCCCAGGCGACGAGGCTTCCGTGTGGAAGCCAACGATTTAATGCCTCAGCGGGAACCGAGAATTTTCCATTAAGTTGTCCAGTGCAATCTCGTCATTCTGGGAAGGAGCCCCTTTTCTTCTGTGCTTCTGGGTTGGGCGGAAGCCAGATGCTAGAAAGTCCACGCTGCACCTAGGTGCCCCCGCTTCGTGGTCGGGGAAGAATTCTCAGAGCGCGCTCTCGAGATGCATTATTTACCAGTTTGCTGTTCACTGACTTGCGAGCACCTCTGCCCGCGGCTTTGTTCTTCCAAAGGGGACACTGGTTGACTACCCCCAGGCCTGCCCCACACTTCATCCGCTGTCCGTTCCGATCTCATCCAGTGTGCCTCAAACGGCCTTCGCGCATTCATCCACTCATCCGTCATCCCCACAAGTTGTTTCCGAGCACTTAATCTGGGTCAGGCCCTGCTGTGGCCCTGGGGGCCACGGCCGTGAGCCAGGAAAGGCCAGCTCTGCTCGCTGCCCTCATGGGTGGCGATCTTCTGGTGGGCGGAGTCCAACCGTGTACCAGGACACAACTCAATTTTTCAAAAGGTATTTCCAGGTTGTGATGAGTGTGGCGAGGAGACAAAACAGGGCTGGAGAGTGGCCGGGGTCTGGGTGAGCTGGGCGAGATCTGGCATCAGGGCAGGGGGACCTTACACTGATGTGGGTGCACGAGAGGCTGGAACAGAAGGTACCCCAAGCCGGAAGAGCAGATGCCGGTGCCCTGGGACGGAAGGGGGCCCCGGAGCTGGGGGAACAGGAGAGGCGGCGGCCACGGGTGGAGCTCAGGAGAGGCCTGGAGAGAGGTGGGCAGCGTGCTTAGGTCTCGGGGGTGTGGGTTGCGGAGGCCCCTGACGGCCCCGGGGTTTCAATGCCAAACCAGAGAGTTTTGAGCAGGGAGGGGGTGGCCCGGTCAGACTTTGCTCCTGAGCAGAGGTGGATGGCAGGGAGCAGAGTGGGTGCTGGAGGAGACCACAGTGGAGGCTTGCGGAGGACGGAGGAGGGGAGCAGAGCAAAAGGGACAGCTCGGGGTCCGTTCTGGAGGTGGAGCTGTTGGAGTGTGCTGTCCCCTCGATGTGGGGGGCGCAGGGAAGGGAGGAGTCAGGGGCGCCCCCTGCTTCTGGCTGGGCAGCCCGGTGGGTGCAGCGCCGGGAGGTGGGAAAGCGGGCGCGGTGGGCGTGGGTGGTGCAGCTAATGCCCCCCGCCCAAGACGACCACAGGACCTTGCCTCTGCTAGGGGTGACACCTTCCCCAGGTGACCGTCCACGCGTCCTGGCTTCCCTTGACCGCACAACGAAGTCCTGGTCAATGTGACAAAAGAGGCAGCACCGGGAGACCTTTCCAGAAAGATCTCTCACAGGGAGCAGCCCCAGAGGCTCACTTTCTCCTTCTCGTTCCTTGGAATGATTACGTGAGAGCCGGAGCTGCAGGGTTCGTCTTGAGGCCTTGAGGCGGGAGCCTGGGTCTCCGATGAGGCTGGGGGGTCACCGGGTCAGGCCTGGGCTGCCGCCCCTCCGCCTCTGGAGCCCGCTGTGTTTATGTGGCTCTTGCCTTTGTCCCCCGCGGCTGCACCCTACCCGTAAGGGGGCGGTCGGAGGCGGAGGGTCTGTCTGGGCCGGAGAGCAGGGTTAATTAATTAGCTCGTTATTAGTCCTGATGCTGCCCAGTAGGGAAGCAGGCTGCTTTTCACGTCCTACGAGAAAAGATCAGAGAACGAGGACGGTCTTTCCAGAAATGTTCCAAACTGACAGTAACCGGCTCCCACTTCTCCTGACGGGTCCGGTGTGTGCCTGGGGCCCGGGGGGCCGGGTGGGGGGGCCCTCTGTGGCGTGTGGGAAGGAGTGCAGGCTGGGGTGAGTGGGTCAGGGCTGGGGCCTCCTGCCGAGACGCCCGCGGTGGCCCCCGGGTTTTCGGGAAGTGCCAGAGGAACGGCGCGACCGGCGGGAGCTCTGCTACGAGGTCATGGTGACCCAGGAGGACGGGCTCCAGGCGCGCGTCCGTCACCTGCGCCGTGGCTCTCGCGGCTGTGACATTCCCCGGGCTTATTTTAGAGAGATTTCACCACAGCGGTCCCCATGGGGAAAAGCAGGAATCGCAGACACTCATGGGTTCCCCGTGCGCCAAGCACCGGCCGCCTCGCCAGCCTGGAATCACGAAGGGCATCCACGGAGCTTGCAGCCGGGCCACGGGGTCGTGCGGGCCGGACGCTGACGACGCCCCAGGGCAGCTGAGTTTCCCAGGGGCCTGAGAGCGGCCTCCCTGCGTCCCACTTGACCGGCACAGCAGTCCCATCTCCGAGGTGCAATGAGGACACAGGGAGGGGAAGGGTCTGTCCAAGGTCCCACAGCTGGGTGAGGTGGGGGTGTGGGACCCAGGGCGGTCCTACTCCCGAGCCCCGCTTTGCTTGGGCCTCTGCCCGGTTCTGCTGAATCGGAGCCTCTGGGTGGGGCTATTCAGCAGGTTATTCTCTGGGGGCTTTTCAGAGACTATTCGGCAGGTTCTCCGGGGGCTTTATGCCCAGAAACATGAGAAGCGTGGTCTGGTTGATTCCTCAGGTGAGGAGCAGGGCAGACGGGGCAGAGCTGAAGCTGGACCCCGGGCCCCCTGCCTCCCTCAGCCCGGAAGAAGCTTGCCGGCCTCTGGGGGTCATGGGGTCCCTGTGGGAGCACCCAGCTCTCCCTCGGCGGCCCCTGGGGGGGCGGGACTGGCCACACAGGTAGG
Organism: Leopardus geoffroyi; assembly: GCF_018350155.1. Classification (NCBI taxonomy): domain Eukaryota; kingdom Metazoa; phylum Chordata; class Mammalia; order Carnivora; family Felidae; genus Leopardus; species Leopardus geoffroyi. Next base: position 3,013,434 of record NC_059339.1, on the reverse strand, counting down.
CACAGCAGCCAAGACCTGTCACCCTCCCTGTTAAGTTCAGTGTGGTGAGCCTCTGTGTGCACCTGCCCTGTCCCCACCTGTGAGGTCTCGGGTCAGGCTCAGCGGCCACCGCCAGGTTTGTGACAGCCTGGGGACAGAGCCCTGGCATTGATTCCAGCCCCCCCTGCCCCTGAGCTTCTGTGACCTCCCCCAGTGGCCAGGCACCCCTCCCCCACCCACGGCCCCACCCCTACCGTGTAGAACACGCCGGTGACACTTTGAAGGCCCGACTCCCGTTACATCACGTGGCCATGAACGCTAAGCGTGAGGGCAGGAGTAACTTGTCATCTTTTTTTTTAAGCTTATTTATTTATTTTGAGAGAGAGAGAGAGAGAGAGAGCAAGAATGGGGAGTGGGAGAGAGAAAGGAGAGAGAGTTCCCAGCAGGCTCTGCACTGTCAGCACAGAGCCCGACATGGGGCTCGAACCCACGAACCGTGAGATCATGACCTGAGCCAATCAAGAGTCGGATGCTTAACCGACTAAGCCACCCGGGCGCCGCGCATCTTTTTCAAGACAGACAGACACACACACACACAAACATAAGCACAATAAAATAACTATTGCTCAGGAAAAGAAAAGAAGAAATAAATGTTCCAAATCAAACACACGTGTGCCCTATTCACCTTTACGGTATCCGGCAATTTCCAGCCCATCCTTCCCCACGGCACGGCAGACCGCACTGTGGGCAAGCCTTCCGAGGAGGGGACTGGAGGGAAGATGGGGGGGGGGGGCTCTGTAGAGTGTGAGCTTTCAGGGTGTGAGCACACGCGCGTGTTTCTCTACAGGGAAGCAAGGATGGGCATCGGTAAGCCGGAAGCGAAGGGGCACTCTCAGGGGTGCTCTGGATCAAGGCTTTAGGGAGCTGGGGACCAACGGGATATGTGTCCCTTCACATGACTCGTCTCTCCCGCCTTTCTGGATAAAGGTCATCTATCGCTTAAGCTTAGTCTAACCAATACTTAAGCAGCCATTCAGCCGGGTCGGAACCATTTTCGGAGGCTACTCACACCACAGAGAGATCCGAGTTACTGCCAGGGCCCTGAGGAAATTAAATGGGAAGCAGTAACTTTAATCTAATGCAAGTGATCCGGCAAAATTTATGTGTGCAAACAGGCCCATACATGCGCACACACGCTCACTTAGTTGTAAGGCTCGCACAGAGAAACACTGCCCAGCGGGCTCGCGGAAGCTACGGTCGAGTCTCCTCCTGTCTTTGGACTGAGTTTGAAATGGCAATATGTTACATTAATACTCTGTTAGTTACTGTGTATTTTTTTTTTATTTTTATTTTTTATTAAAAAAATTTTTTTTAACGTTTTATTTATTTTTGGGACAGAGAGAGACAGAGCATGAACGGGGGAGGGGCAGAGAGAGAGGGAGACACAGAATCGGAAGCAGGCTCCAGGCTCCGAGCCATCAGCCCAGAGCCCGACGCGGGGCTCGAACTCACGGACCGCGAGATCGTGACCTGAGCTGAAGTCGGACGCCCAACCGACTGAGCCACCCAGGCGCCCCTACTATGTATTTTAAAAATGGGTTTGAAGTCCTGGGGACTGGATGTACCGCACGCAGATCGAGGTCGGCGGTGGCGACTAGTGTTGCATGGTGACACGTAGCTGCTAGACTTGTGAGCACAGCATGATGTATAGATGTGTCGCCTCACTGTGTCCTACACCTGAAAGTAATGCAACATTGTGGCAACTACACTTCAGTTAGAAAAAAAAAAAAGAGGGTTTGAAGTTCCCCAGGAATCAGGCATGTTTTCATACATAATAACCTTTGTTTTTATCGCTGGAAGCTAGAAGCACATTTCCTGCGTTAATTCACGTGGTCCTTGAATTCTTGCTGTGAGGCATGGGCTGTGACTGTCGCCCATTGTGCAGATAAGGAGACTGAGGCACAGGGGAGTGGACAGCCATCCCTCCCCCTCCCCCAGCCCTCGGTGTCCCTCCCGTAAGAAGCCGTGAGCACAGGGTCCACCTGGCTGGTCCGGGCAACCTCCTTGCCTCCAGCCCCCGCCCTTCATCCCATCTGCAAAGTGTCCTTGGCCACGGAAGGCAACATATCCATCCACGAGTTCCAGGGATTAGGATGTGGATCTTTTCTTTGGGGGGGCGGGGAGGGTTCACATTCTTGTTACCACATCAGCTAAATCAAGAGTTGGGGAGAGATGCCTGGGTCGAATCTGATTCATCCACACTGCTGGCTTCTGCAAACCCATTTGTGCTGGGTGTGCCCTGTGAGTGTCTCATTCTGAGAAGCAGGCCGTCAACCTTCATGGTCAGCTGTCCCTCCACTCAGTGGACGTTTAGTAAGCCCTCCAGCACATTTGCGATGTCTTGCTCTGAGTAGGTTCTCACCAAGATTTTCTGGGATTTGAGTGATCATAGTGAGTTTGCACAAATATTGTTCACCTTTGTTCTAGGAACTGTTCTATTTTTAAATTTATTTTATTTAAAAGTTTTAAAATGTATTTTCAGAGAGAATCAGGGAGAGGCAGAGAGAGAGCGAGAGACAGAGAACCCCAAGCGGGCTCTGTTCTGCCAGCTCAGAGCCCGACACGGGGCTCGCGTCCACCCACGAACCCTGAGATCGTGACCCGAGCCGAGATCAAGGGTCGGACGCTCAATCACCTGAGCCACCCAGGCGCCCCACTGTTCTGTCCTGTTAACACGAATCTGCACATCCTGGAGGAAGGCAGGAAAACCCTCTCTGCTTGGGCCATTAATGCAGCACCCAGCTTCCATTTTTGCTAAGCCTGTTCACTTTTCCAGCATTTGCAAGGTTTGCGGTCTATAGAATTAACTCCCGATGGTGCCTCTAATTTCAGCTTCCTTAGATGACTGTTTCCCTGGGAATAGGAGCAAAGATTAAAACTGGGCCTGAACAGTTGGAATTTATCAGGTGTCAATGAGCCACTTCCCTTAATCGCCCTTCTGAAAGCCCAATTGCTCTCCCCACACTTCGGCTCTCATTAAAGTAACCGGCCGAGGCTTCGGAGGGGAGTCCACACCGAGGAGGCGGCAGGCCGGCCCCCAGCTGGCCGGGAGGCGAGCACAGACCCCCGAGCGAGCCCGGCCGCAAGTGGCACCCGGTCCACGGGCAACAATTATAACCGTTAGCCAGCCATTAAAGTAAAGTGTCATCGTAAACTGTTTCCTATATCACAATCAATAAATGACAACAATAAATGAAAATAAAAGGTCCATCATTTCATTTTTATGTCACGGGGGTCTGCTGACGTCTGTTACGCAGTGACACGCGCAGTGGGTTCGCAGTCAGAAGAACCGAGGGCCAGCGCTGCGTGAGCTCCGCCAGCCGGGTCTCCGAGAATCACCGAGACGCCACGAGGTTGCTGTCCGCGTCTTCCAGCCCCGCATTTGTATCCAGTTCTTATCCAGAGGTTGTGACGTGATCTAACTGAATCAATACTTAACTGAGACGTTTCGTAAGGAAACCCCCGTTCTGACCCCTTTCAGGGGGATGCGGAATACGCCCTCCCCAGGGGCAGTGGTGCACGCTTCCGCCCTGCCCGCTCAGTCCCGATTCGGCCGCCTGCTAGCTGCGACAGCAGGTGCACTGCTCAAATCTCTCTATGGCTCGGTGTCCTCATCTGGAGGATGGGGATTTGAAGGCCGGCTGTGAAGCTCAGATGATCGGCAGCAGGCAAGGCAGCTTGTCCGGCGCCTACCACCCTGAAAGCAACATGTAAGGGTTTTCGACTATTTGTTAAGATTATTAATTACGATTGCTACTTTGTGTTATCAGCTATGCCCTGCAGGTACGCGAGGTCTCAACCCCTGCTCTAATGCCTTTCCAGCCTTCTTTCCCACTCTGTTCCCGCGTTGGCAGTCTATACCAGGAAAAAGAAAGGACAGCAGTTGGAAAACAGATTGGCGTCACTGTAGGATTCCGAATACCTAGATTTCCAATTCTCTGTGGAGGTTTTCCACAGACTGCATGGCAGGAAGCATCCTTCAGGCCACGTTGCCTTCGGGAAAAGCCCATGGCTGTCATCACTTTGTAAGACAGTGTGGCGGGAAAGACGGAAACTAAGGATGCGATGCTCTGGGACCACGACCCCCTTTGTGAAAGGCCACTCGAGAGGGTACTTTCACGAGTGCACCGGCCATCAGGATGACACATACCAAAGCGGTTAACTTTTGGGGCGCCTGGGTGGCGCAGTCGGTTAAGCGCCCGACTTCAGCCAGGTCACGATCTCGCGGTCCGTGAGTTCGAGCCCCGCGTCGGGCTCTGGGCTGATGGCTCAGAGCCTGGAGCCTGTTTCCGATTCTGTGTCTCCCTCTCTCTCTGCCCCTCCCCCGTTCATGCTCTGTCTCTCTCTGTCCCAAAAATAAATAAACGTTGAAAAAAAAAAATTAAAAAAAAAAGCGGTTAACTTTTAAAAATTAACCGAATCTTTAAAAAGATTAACAAACGACATTCTCCTTCTTTCCTCTGTAGTTCCCTGAGTTTTCACACACGTATGGGTTCTGGACCTAGCAGCACAGCCAGGGCCCACGAAATTCCCTCGCGGACATTCCTTCCCTTTATGCTCCCACCCTCTCCCGCCCGCCTCTGGCAACTGGGACCACTTCTCCATCAGTACAGGTGTTGGGTTTTTTGTTTTGTTCTGTTTTTGAGAATAAGACAGAAATGGAGAGATGTGATGGGCCTTTTGAGATTGGCTATCATCTCTAATAATGCAAAATCGAAACTAACCTAAAAGAACACCCACAGGGGAATAGTTAAGTAAACAGGTAAAAACAGCGTATGAAATACCACGCAGACGTAAAAAAAAATAAATAAATAAGGTAGGCATACATGCGTTAACACTGATAAAACTCCATGATACGCTATGTTACCATTTATGCGAATTCCCTCCCCTACATAAGGTTCTACATAAGCGCCGAAAAGACTGCCAGGAAGACCCCAACTAGACGAATGGTTATCTGATAGGGGCTGAAATGCTCTCTGCAGACAGCCGATCCCTCGTCCTGCTAGCCCACGGCCACCTCCCTCACCGCCCCACCACCACTCCCCCACCTCAGCCCCGGCTCTGTGACATGTTGGGATAGAGACTCTCCAGCACAGTCCCCCCAGTTCTGCTGTTCACACCCGCTCTCCTTACCTAGTTTAGACACCACGTTCTATGGTAATCCGCAGACTCTTGCCACACCCTGCCCCCCCCCCCAACTCTCCTGGCTGTCTTGCCACGTGTTAGACTCACCTAGGGAAAAACAACCCCCAGCTAAATCTAACCCTCGTTTCCTACATGGTTGCACCCAGGCAGGTAAAGGTGGTTGGGGGAAACATCCACCTGCACCCACTGGTATCACTGTAAATTCTCAACTGACAACCTGATAATTGATTATTATCCCCAACGGCTGCTGGTACAAAAGCACCAGAAGCACGTTAGCAGACCAGCTTTTCTCTGCCCCCATGTATGTAAAAGTTCCCACTGGCTGGGGAAGGAGAAGGGACCAGAAGCCTTCTGCATACCGGATCGAGATGGAGATAACGAGCGTCTTCCGCTGACACGATCCAGAAGCCCCGAGAGAGCTGGTTCAGCACCCAGACTTACTTCTCCTTCCCGTCCAGCGAGGACGTCTGACCAAGAGATGGCCAGTGAGATGTCTGGTTTTGATTTGCAAGAGCCACCTCTGAGATGGGTTCCAATGACTCCTAAGAGTGTAAGAGCCCAGGACACCTGGGAGGGTTATGGGGTATGGAAAGAAAACCGTTCTCTCGGCTACAGCAGGATTAGGAAGAAATAAGTGGAATTTCCTCTCTGGGCACTAACAGCTGCACGGACCACCCTCTGGTAGGGTGAGGTGAGTGGAATATGGCATAGCCGATGCCCAGCCGGACTCCGTATTCCCGGGGAGGGCGACTGAGCCTGCATGGTCTTTGCTGAATAACTAAAGAGGCGGGTAAGCTGGTTCAGGGCAGAGGGAGAATATCTCAATGAGGGCATCTCGGGCGATGCCCAGATCCCAGCGGAAGGCTTCTGGAACGTGAATATGGGCCAGGCCAGGTCAGGGCCGGGTTAAGTGATTTAACAGTGGTCATGTTCGTGTTCCAGGCAGGTGCACAGAGGCCGTCCTCCACAGGGTGACTCTGGGACCCAGGTCCTCTCCACCCTGTGGTTCTGTCCTCCTTTGAGGCTTCTTCGTCCAACTGGTGGATGGGGAACGAGAGCCGGGCTTCTCCGGGCCGGGCCTCATCGGCACATGCCGTGTCCGTGTGCAGTGCACTGACCAAATCTCAGGCATTTGCTTTATGCGGCTGCCGGGACACCAGGAGCTTTAGCTGAGCTGCGTTCCCAACAGAGAAGGAAACTGGGGGTTTGGTGAGCCGGCAGCAGCGTGTATAGTCTCCAAACCAAGCAGGTGAATCTCCTTCCTGCCCCCTCACCGCCGGGTAGGACCGAGCTCCCCTAGGCTCCCTAGCGTCGGAAGCAGGGGTGCGAGGTCGAGGTGGACGGCGACGCAGGAGGAACGAAGACACGTGGGAGCCAGGAGGGCTCCCTGACCAATTGGCACTTGCTGGCCGCAGAGGCTTTCCTGGCACCTGTAAGTACACCCCTTGCTGTGCAGACTGTGGCTAAGTATTTTTAGCAAGGCCGAAAGTTCCCTTAAGCACCGCAATTATCCCAGCTGGAGATGTCAGGAGAGTTTACAGTTAAGGAAGGAGTCGGTCTGCCGTAAGCATGATAATGAGGTACACCCTGTGCTGTTTTTATGGCTTTGGAACGGAACATTCCTGCGGCCGCCTTTACATACGGACGGAGGACTCGATTGTCCTTTGGGGAACCATCGAGACATAATTTCTCTTCAGTAGAGCAGGGTAAGTTATTCTGACCCACACAGCTCACCCCTCAGGAGGGAAGAAAATAAATCAGCACTCTGTGGAAAATCTTCCTTCATTAGGCCCGGCTCTGATGAGGCCCCGTGGGCCTTGCTGGTCTGAAGGCAACACGCAGGCTGACTTCTCCAGAAATAAAAAGAGACCCGAGGTTATGTAAGAGGCTTTCCCGGAAACCGAGGGCTGTTGAAGGGAAATGGGACACGGAACTTGGATCCTCGCGGGAGACGAGTCATCTGTCGTAATAAATGGCCTCAGAGAGGGGAGGCGGGCCGTGACGCGGAGGGTATGGGGGGGAGGGAGTCAACACAGCACGTGTGTGGCCAAATAGGCACATATACGTGCACGTACAGTAACACACGCAGCGGTACCCACTTCTGGGGGAGCACCGCATCACGACACGTTTTTTCACATTTACGCAGCACAACGCACACAAACGTGACCGCAGTGAGTGTGCTAAACAAACACCGTACACGGTTCCTCATTGTTAGACCGGGAAACGCTTTTGCCGCAAACCTCCGAAAAAAATTTCTGGGTCATAGAGACATGTTTTATGTAATTTGGGAATTGTGGATGAGGGACTGCAGATCGGTGAGGGTGCACAGAGGCCCTTGCACAGTCCCGGGCACGTGCAGGAACCCTGTAGACGTCGACACTACCTCTTGGGCGTTGGAAGAGGGTTTCGAGGATCGGTCTGGCAAAGCCAAGAAGAGAAGAGGGTTGAGGAGTGACAGAGACCCAGAAGAGAACTGTGCAGCCTGAACGAGGAGGTGAGCCACCAAATGCTCCTGTCCCTGGAGGAAGCAGGGTGCGCATGATGAGAACACGTGCTTTGGCACCAGATCAGCTCACACGGGCCCCCAGCCCCAGCATCTCCTTGTGTGTGACCTTGGACGAGATACCTAGCCTTTCCGTGCCTCCTGGAACCCAGCTGTGCCGCGGAGACGCGAAGCGGTCTTTCCTCGGGGGCCGCAGTGATGATACCGGAGGCCGGGCCCTGTCACGCACGGTAAGTCACTACTTTTGTCGGTGAGGAGCGGGCGGTGGAGACAGACTGCATGTGGGGAAAAAGCGTGTGGGCCCAGGGGGCCGCGAGGGAAGGAAATCATTCTAGGGAACGTTGTTTCGGTCACACTCAGGGAACGCAGACTCCTCACTGGACACACGGGCTCAGAGAGGTAAGGTGACTGGCCTGATGTCACACAGGGAATCCTTCACAAAGCCTGCTGTGGGACTTCTGTCTTCTCCTTTCTGGTGCTGCCTTTCCCCCGCCATATTCCTTTATTTTTCTACTACAGGAGCAAACGAGCCCAGGTTTTCTTGGGATCAGCGTCAGGGTGACTTCCAGGGGGATGGAAGCACGATAGATGGGGACCGCATTCCCGAATCCGTGGCTGGTGCAGCTCACACCTACGAGAGCCAGTGGCCCGCAGGTCATGCTCCGAGATGCAGACAGATCCGGAATGCTCTGTGAGCGTGCAGTCTCCGGCCCAGGCTAGCATTTAGAAAAGGCTGCCTCAAACTGTTCCTGTGCTTTAAGATGCGACCAGGGCCCGAAGCCTGGGGTGAACTACTCAGAACGAGGCTGTGCCCCGACTGCCAGGGATGCCGTCCGGGCGGGAAAATCCGTTGAGTGAGGCAGAGCCCGAGAGAGGGGCATACGCAGTAGAAGCCACGGTGCCTGGTGCCTCGGAGCAGAGGCACCAACATAGGACCATTCGGGGAAGTATTTTCGCCTGCCCGGTCCTTGCACCGTACTGTACCGCCCACAATGTCCTCAGGGTCCACCCGCATTGTAGCACAGTGTCAACGTGTCATTTCCTTTTCTGGACGAATCCCGTCCCCTTGTAGTCAGGCGTTGTGAGTAACGCTGCTGGGAGCACAGGTGTCCAAATAACCGTCTGGGTCTCTGCTCTCAGCTCTGCAGAATCATTCTTGCTGATCCCTTACAAGGCACCATGCCGGAACCTTCCGCAGCTGTCCCTGCATGGGAAATCCGGGACGCACAGCTTTTCTTTCTACTACTCATTCACCTTCTTTGCCTCTGAGCAAGTATCAGTGAATCTGCTGAATTTAATTGTCCTCATTTTACTTAGGGGTTCTTCTAAATCGCTAGTGTTTTAGCAAGCCCCTTTTATCATTCCTGGAAGATTATATGCTCCTTTGTAACGGGGACCTCAACTAAGGCACTCCCCTCCTGCCACTGTCCCCAATCCCCAGAGAAAATGTACCAGCCCTGTGTGCCACCTTGCTGAGTAATGACGGCCAATCTTATTGAGCCATGTCGAAAATAACGGATTAAAGTCACTCTTCCCTGGGAATACACTGGCATCCACCTAAGACGTAAAGCACCTTAACCGAAAGCAATTTCTAACGCAGGGATTTGTGGCATCTGGCCACCTAGATGGAGGGAAGGATAATCGGAATTTGAGGGCTTTTTTAGGTTAGGAAGACACCTCAGCACAACACGTGCCCATCAGCTGGGTCTGTCAGCTTTGCACTTAGCAGCGTCTGCAGTCAGCCACAAAAGCTGCCCGTGCCTCCCGGCCTGGTGGCTTCGCCAGCGGCCCGGCGGGTCCTGAGAGGGAGCCTGTTCTTCACGGCCGCCGGGTCCTCCTAACAGCCGGAACATCCCCTCAAAGGTCATTTTTGTTTTCGAAAGATGTGACATTTTTTCAGTTGGTAGGTCTGTGGTGCTCAGATCAGAGACAGCCATATGGCTCATGTTTGAATTTCAGACCGTGGGTGAATTTAGGAGAATTTGCTCCTTCGCGGGCTCGCTCCCCATCTGGCCCCCGGGAGTCACAGCTCGTGACACTTAGGTGTCGGCTGGTCCTTTTCTCGGGTGGCCCCCGGACTCACGGCTGGCTGTTCTGTTTTCCTGGAGTGGTGGTTTTGAAGTTATTTTGGTCCCTGGTCTGGACACCAGCAAATTGCAGACGCGGTGCTTACGCGCCCCACCTGCAGGGGGCGCCCCTCTCTCCCGGCTGGCCTCCGCGTTCACCCCTCCATGTCCAGGCTCCACCCAGCACTCAGAGCCACCCTGCACGAGCTGCAAACCAGGCTCCGGTCCAACCAGGAGTTCTCCTTGCACTTAGAAGGATCCCCATCACAGCCAGGTGGCCCCGCCCAGGGCCCCCGTCTCCCGCCCCAGCACCGCCCTGTGCCCCACCTCCCCAACCCCTAGACACAATGCACGTCAGTCCTTGGGGTCCCCTTTCCTGTGATAACCAGCCCGCCTCTGCTCAGAGCGCTGGCTCAAATGTCACACCCTCTGGGGACACCACTTCCTCCAAAGGGCCATCCGCCCCAGGACTTTCACGTGTGGCCCAGTGGCACAATCTGAAACGACCTTGTCCGTTTACTGCTTTGTTCATGTGCTGCGTGCCCCTTCCCCGCCCCTCACCACGACGACTCCGGAAAAGCAGTCACACTGGCGAAGCTGCGTCCAATGCCGTGAACCCCGCCCGGCCCGCGGCAGGTGCTTGAGGGGCATCTGAAGAACAGACAAGCGTATCCCCGAGTTGCTAGAGAATTGCATGACACACGGTCTGTGAGGCTGGGCGGGGGCTGGGCGCCGAGCTGAGGCTGCGCAGACGTCACCTACCTTCACGATGACTGACAGGTGCCACCGGGCGGCAGAGGCTGCAGACTGGGGACCTCCCTCGATGTCATGTCTGAGCCCCAGAATGACTACGCCAGGTCAGTTTTCAGAATGTTTTTAAAGACTGAGCCAGTATGAACACATTGGAGGGTTTATGTTAAATCCTGGTTTCTAGATTCTGTCCCTATAACCACCCCCCAATAAAAAAGTCTGCCAGCCCCAGACTCACATTTCACACGGCAACCTGAGGCTGGTGCTGGGCAGCACCTGCTCCTTGTCACTGGGGCTGATTGCTTGCTACCGCGGTCCCTGCCATGGTTACCCTTGCCAACTGGCTCCCCAGGAGCATCTGAGTTCCTGGGATGAACAGGGGTGCGGTGATCACAGCAGGAGCCTCGAATCCCAAGGGTCTGTCTTTCTGCGGCAAGGGCGGGTTGAGGCAGGAGACCCACAGTGGCCGTAACCTCCCCCACCTGAGGCAGGCCCCCTGGGGTCACGGATCAGGCTAACGTGGCTGTGGGTGATGCTGGCCGCACGCCTGCCCCCCAGGGAGCTGACGGCCACCAGCTTTGTGCTCCCATCCCACCTGGGAGGGCGATTCCACTCTGCCTGTAAGTCCAAGCCTTCCAGCCCTCAGACGCTGGGAGCCAGGCAGCGTCCCACACTGCCACCTAGCTCTCCACCGTCAGCCAGGAGAGGGGCAGAGACCAGTGCGTGTCTGACCGTCCGACACAGTGAACAGGGAGCTCTCACAGGCGCGCTCTTGCTCGATCAGGCCGCGCCCCATACCTCCTGATGGCCCGCCAGGATCGGGCAGGGAAGGAGCTGGCAGACGGCCGGCGTTCAAGGATTTGCCCCTAAAACCAGGGCTTGAGGGGAGGCGCTGTGTACAGTCATCTCGGTCCTGCTGGACGTGCCGCTCTGCTTCTGGACTCTTCCCTGCACACACAGACACACACGCACACACGCACGTACAGGCACACGCGTGCACGGGCCTCGTCTCCCTACTGCGCGGCACTCGGGAAAGACGTTGTCAGAGAAAAGCTGTCAAGATCCAAGGTGCAGAGTGTAGTCTGTCAGGTAGGACCCCTGGCACTCGGCTTTTCTGTTGAGCTCTAACACCACCTAGAATGTGGTAGAACACTTCTTAGGTTGGTCCTGTTCCTCAGCCCACGGGGTGCTCGTCTCCTCCCGGAGTCATCCCTGTCTGTAGTGGGACAAAGAGGTCCTCTCAGATTGACGTCCGCCCGGAACCCCAGGGGTGACCTTATTTGGGAACAGGGCCTTCACAGATGTCATTAGTTAGGGATCCCAAGATGAAGTCATCCTGAATTCAGGGTGGGCCTCAAGTCAAGGACTGGTGTCCTTATACGAAAGGAGCGGCAGAAAGATGCATCGGGGAAGGACGCCACGTGAAGACAGAGGCAGAGGAATGCCTAGGGCCACCAAGAGCTGGAAGAGGCAGCACGCGTTGAAGGGGACATGGCCCTGCCCACACTTTGATCTGATTTCAGATCTGCTGCCTCCAGAACCGCAAGGGAGTAAACTGTGGTTGTTTTAAGCTCCCCAGCTCGTGGACGCTAGCATACTCTGTGGGGGGTTGCAAATCACCCTGGACCGTAATTACTGGTCTCCTCATTTGACTGTAGGTCTCTGTATCCTTGGTTCTGACCATGGCATGTAGCCGGCAGGATTCAGAGCTTGATGGACGAGTGAGCGAGTCAGTGAATGAGTAAACGGATGTGGCTGTGTGAGCCCATGGTGCTGGCATCATCCCACTGAGGCATCATCCCACCCAGAGCCGCGCCCCTCTCTCTGGGCTGAGAACACGTGGAGGCAACGGATCCGGCCTGCAGACCCCTCCTCCCCATTCCGGTCAGGAGAGCGGTCAGATTACTAGAATGCTCAGAGCGGCCTCTTGAGGGCATTCACCTAAAAGAAGTCATGCTGTCCGTTGAAATCCTGAGAGGCGATGCAGGAGTGAGCAGACGCCTCTGTGCACACCTGCGCTGCCTCAAAGCTCAGTCACCGTCATCGCGGTGGGATGACCCGTGGGAGCACCGCGGAGGCGTGAGGAGGCGGCCTCCATCCTGCTTCCCCACGGATCCTGTGCACAGCTGGCAACAGTGACTGAAATGTCCACCCTCGCCACCCCGCCCTTTGGCTGTCCGGTCTGCACCCGAAAGAGCACGTACAGTTTGAGGACGGGAAAACGTCACGACCTCAGTCCCCGATCGGCGTTTCGCGTCTGCCGCTCTCGACCTCCGTGGGCCTTGCAGCACCAGGTTACCTGACTGAGAGCACGTCCGGGAGGGCAGGGGGCTCCTGGAAGCGCTGGGTGTCAGGGGCGAGGCTGACGGGCAGGTGGGAAGGGGTGGCCAGGAACCTGCCCCCATGGGTGGGCTCTGTGTCCCCGCACACCCACGCAGCAGGACAGGACAGCCATGCAGCTGAGGAGGAAGGGCCCTTCGGCTGGGAAGGGTGAAATCCAGTTCGCCCCGCTCGGCGGCTGCAGGGAAATGGGGCGATTTCAGGCCCCGGGCGACATGAGGTCGCCTTCCGCCGCCTACAGGAAGTCTTTCTGTTCAGCCGAGGAAACGAGCCGGGGACCTGGTTTCCAGGCCAGCGGACATCCGAACGCCGCCCCTTGTTTTCGTCACAGCCTCGCCGGTTCTCCTTTCGGGAAGCCGCCTAACACACCGCAGCCACGCTCCAAAGGGGGTCATGTGACCCGTGCCCAGCCAATCCAAAGATGGCAGCCTCAGGCCCAGCGTGATTGGCTCGGAGATAGACACATGGCTCAGTCGCGAGCCAATGAGGCTCAAGTCCGGGACATTTACCGGGAGGGCCCGGAAGAGGAAGAGAAAGAGGTTCTCTGTAGGAGACCGGGCTCTGCGCTGCAGTAGGCAACCCGAGGGACGGCATGTCTGAGACCGGCTGCGGTGTCCGCACCAAGCGGGGCCGCGTCTGGGTGGTGCCCGCCCTGGGAATCCCGCCTTCTGGTTACGGCGGCCCGGGTGTGGCGGAGCTGTGTGGACGGATGCCCGCAGGTGCACGCGAGACCCGGGGAAGGTGGCTTGCGGGGAGGCCGACCACCCCGTGCCCGGTGCTGCAGAGACCACCCACCAGCCGTGTTCGGTCTGAGGCCCCTCTTCTCGGAGCTTCCCACTCACAGGAGTCAACATTTTATCTTCCACGGACTTTTCCTAACATGGGAGGCATCTCATACTTCCAGAAGTTTCTGCCTGGTTGATGCTTCCTGGTGACATATAGAGGCACTCGCATCTCATCAATAACTTCTGTCGGAGCTGTATTTTTCAGGAAGATTTGCTTCCAGGAAGCGTGTCTGCAGACAGCTAATTCCATTCGTGTGATTTGTTACCATCTCACAGTTTGATTCACACCGTCTCTGGAAGATTAGGGGAGCATCTTTGGGGGTCTTCCAGCGTTCTTCGGTTGTCAGTGACAGGTTGGTTTTGACCAGCTTAAAGACGGAAGGGGTTTCGTAGAAGGTTATGGGTGGGGCGCCTGGGTGGCTTAGTCGGTTAAACGTCCGACTTCAGCTCAGGTCATGATTGCATGGTTGGTGGGTTCAAGCCCATGTGGAGCTCTGTGCTGACAGCTCAGAGCCTGGATCCTGTCTCCCTCTCTCTCTGCGCCTCTCCTGCTCACACGGTGTCTCTCTCTCAAAAATAAATGAACATTTTTAAAAATTAAAAAAAAAAAGAAGGTTAAGGGGTACCTTATGAAGTAGAAAGTTAAGCTGAGACTCTGGACTTAGGCTGGAGAGGAAGGAACAAGGCAGCAGAACCGGGTAGGTCACAGGAACAGAGGGCACCTGTGGGGACACCCCTTGGAGGGGATGTCTTGACTGATGGCTCCACCCACATCCAATGGGAGGAATGTCGCTCCCAGAGCAAATTCGGGATGCTGCCACCCAAAAAAAGGGTGATCAGCAAAACAGCACATGCCTGTTATACCCTGTGTTGCCCTACTCTCTCTTGATGGACAGAGGGATTGTAGTCAAAATATTTAAGGGCCAGTATGACACTGACCAATCAGAGAGGGAGCCATGGGGATGGGTCTCCTGGACATACCAGCTGAACAGCAGCCCAACTGTAGGCGTTCAGATTCCACTCGTACAGAATCATTTCTTTCCCTGAAGGCTGGAGAGGCCGACACAGAAACACACTGCTTTCCTGTTTACCTTGTCTCCCTCCTCTGTATATTCTCTGGATAATTTCGGAACCAGCGTGTCTAAGGGTATGAGTACCGGGTTAGGAATTCTGACATTCTGTCATTTCAACTGCCCTACTGACATTGAGCCCCGTCGTCTTATTTGCGCCTCAGATTTCCCATCGTGAAACTGGGGTTGTGGTCCTTTAACTCTAATCAAATCCGACAACGGTTCCTTAGAATCCTCCTCACCTAGCATCTCTCTGTGACGGATGACAAGTTCATTCATTAACTGTCAGAAAGCAACGTTTCCTGAGTAAGACCGCCACTCGTCTTGCAGCCGCTCCCTCGGATGGAAAAGCACGGTCACCAAGGACTTGAAGATCCCTGTCTCGTGCTCTGACGACAGTTAGAAGTACACACACTTAGCATTACTGCTCTCGCAGCCAGCTTTACTTGGAGAAACCCACCTCCTCTTCCAAAGGAAAAAAAAAAAAAAGTACAAAGCCAAACAGTGTCTCTTTTCATCCGGGAGAACAACAGCTTAATTGCCTCAGCCATTTGGTTACCAAATGCAGTGATACGTTCACTAATGAAATGTCTCATGCTATTTGGCTCCTTTGAGGGGAGAAAAGAAAAACAAAAGCTCACCCCAATCTATAAATCAAGTTGAATCATTCTGTTCCTTCTAAGGGAACTTTTTCCCACCCTCTGTGTGTTATGTTATCTGTGTCCAACAGACGGTGGCAGAGGGAAAGATGACAGGACGCTCTAGCAAATCTAATGAAGGAGCTCCAAATATCGTATCCAAATTAATGAAGTGAATAATGCAAGCGCTCATTCCTGGGTTTTTGTTTTTTGTTTTTGTTTGTTTTTTATAACCACCCCCGGCGCGCGAACCACAAGAAGACGTGACTCACGATGGCTGAGTTGCGAGGTGCCACCAACACACGTTTCTTAGTGGAAAACAGGCAGCGTCATCGCTGTGTTGGATTTCAGGACTTTGTTTGGGAAGTGAGCAAGAATGGGAAGGTGGGAGAAGAAGAATCACAGCCTTTGTTCCAAGTCCCAAGTTTTTGCTTCGGATTCCATCGGATGGCAGAAGACAGGTTCCTGGGAGTGAAGTCTTCCTGGATCCGCGGGCGGGCCACCCGTGGGAGATGTCGTCCCCAAGGAGAACGCTGCTCAGAGGCGGCTCCCACCGTGGCAGGCCCTTGTCATTTTCTGGCTGTAGCACTGAGATCCTTCTCGGGAAGCCTCCCGGGTGTGGCGATTTCAACAACATCCTAGGGCTGAAGATGAGGCCATGCTCAGCAGATTCACTGAGCGCTCGCCATAGGCCAGGAATTGCTCTAAACAACTTATTATTTCTTACGACAAACTACAATATAAAATTAGTGAAGTATCCTCATTATAAAACAGAACAGCTCACTGAATATCACTAATAATAACATTAAACATTAAATTATTATTTTGTTATTTATTTATTACAGATAATTTATTACTTAATTATTATCAACTCAATCCTTGCAATTATAATTTGAGGTGGCTCGTTATTGTCCCCATTTTACAGATTAGAGAACTAAAGCAGGGAGACTTGTAAATCCGTTACCTGCACGGGATCAAGAGGCAGAAAGGCCCGCAGCTGAACCCAGGAAGTGTGGCTTTGGCTCCTTCTTGCCTTTTAAGGACCACATTCCATTGCCTCTCTTGAGGAATAAAATGCTTCTAGGTGCCCCTATGGATGTCTGTTTATAACATTATACAATTCTTGGGGCGCCTGGGTGGCTCAGTCGGTTAAGCGTCTTTTGGTTTTGGCTCAGGTCATGAGCTCACAGTTCGTGAGTTTGAGCCCCGCATTGGGCTCTGTGCTGACAGCTCAGAGCCTAGAGCCTGTTTCAGATTCTGTGTCTCCCTCCCTCTCTGGCCCTCCCCTGCTCATGCTCTGTCTCTCTCTGTCTCAAAAATAAATAAACGTTAAAAAAAATTAAAAAAAAAAAAGACAGACCATTGGTTTACTTGGTAGATAAGGTTGATTTGGTGCTAATGGGGGTGCCCTGAGCATCCTCCGCAAACAGAGTGGCTGACTGAAATTCTACTTCCCTCCTGCCCGTGGTACCACATCACTTAGATGACACCATAGACTGGACACCTTACTGATTTGGAAACGGGGGACGGCGTCTGCTGCTTTTACCAATCATCCGGTGGCCGTGGCCCCTCTGCGTGGGTCCTGGCTAAGTTTGCTGTGCCTGGTCCCCCCCCCCCCCACACACACACACCTTAGAGAATTTGGACTCCTCCTGTCCAAAGACTGCGATACGGTTACAGCACAGCTCCCTGCATCTTGCTTTGTTATTTTCATATAATTTACGGACCACACAATAAACTCAACCTTGTACTCAACATGGCATGTGAAATAGAGTAGCGGCAGTGCACTCGAAGTAGTTTTTGAAATCAGGAAAGGTGGATGGGGGGTACTTTCAGAGTAACCTTGTTGGGGATGCAGGAGGCTTGCTAAACCCCACCCGGGGCTTCCTGCAACCCTGGGGGGGGGGGGTGGTGCTGAGCCCTGGGCTCAGCCTCAGTGTCATAAACACACGATCGCCAGCCAAGCCCAGTTAACAGATTGAGGGGCTGCAAGTAATATCATGTTTTGCACACGACATTTAATCTACGGATATAAATCACAAGGAACACGCATGATTGTTTTCAGCTAAGGTGCGCTCCATTGAATCATTGAGAAGTACAGCCTCACTTGAACGGCTGAATGCTTTGAAAACAAAACGGAAAATGGAGAGGTTACATTAAGTGGGTCTTATCTGTAGTAGACATGCACAGATACAAAGTGGGATCGTCCTGTTGAGCGTGTGTGTATGAGTGTGTGTGTGTGTGCGCACGCGTGCACCAAGCATATCCATGGGATACAGGCTCTGAAAACACCCAGGCTAATGTATCCTGGGTGAGCTACTTAGGAGCTGTGAGATCTTGGGCAAGGACCCGGGAGCTTGGAATTCAAGGCCAGGCATTCCGGTTCCAAGTCCTTGCCCTCAACCATTATGCTGCCCTGCTTCTCCGGCATGATAATACATGGTAAGTCAGGAGACAAATGTCCTTCCCACCCCTTTGCCTCTGATTCCCTCCAGAGCCAAACATAATTACTAATTTCTTACCTATCATCCCAGTAATACAGAGTTTGATTGAACGGCTACCTGATCTAGTCCTTACATTTGTACATGTTTGACATAACAACAGGACGCAGTGTTTCACACCATGCAAAGGTATTCGTTTCTTTTGACATCTTTTACCTAAACCCCATTACATAGAGCTATCCCTGGTGTGAGCGGTGGTGCAGCCACTCCTGGTAGAGTGACATCATGCTGGTGAAGTAAGGGGTGGGCAGCTCAGCCCACATCCAGATTGACTTTCCCAAATCCAACCATAATGACAAGACCCCCTTTGATGGCTCTGATGGCACCGTGGCCATCGCTTCCCCAGAAACCATCATACTACCAAAGACACCAGGGACCCTGTATAACCCCATAGACCCTACATAACCGTGGAGTCTGCAGGATCCTGTGTGGTACTAGGAAGCCACACTGGTCCTATAAAGACTAGGGAAACCATCATGGCCCTAGCAAGGTGTCCTAGTTAGCTACTGCTGTATTTACATCCAAGCATGAAAATCTGATGGCTTACGTTAATAAATACTTGTTCAGCTCACGAATCTGTGCACTGGCTGCACGTTTCTGCTGGTCTCGGCTGGGCTTACCGTTGTTCCTATGTCAGCTGGTGAGTCAATCGTCAGGTTGACTTTGCTGATTTTGACCAGACTCTGATGTCTGGGGCCTTGGCTAGGATGATGCAATCGCCTCTACTAGTCTACATGATGCAATCCCCAGCAGGCTGGCCTGGGCTTGTTGATACGGAGGGAGAAGCTTCCAAAGGGTGACCAGGAGCAGGGCTGTTAAGGCCTGGGGGGGGGGGGTTGGTCCAATGTCACCCCCACCAAACAAGAAGACTAGCTCAAGTTCACAGAGCATAGAAATAACGCTCCACCTCTTGATAGACAGGGTTGCAAGTCACATTGGAAATGGCGTGTGCACACAGGCAGGAGAACTGGAACCCCTTTCTGCAATCAGGCGGTCACACCAGTGGAGTAACTGACCCAGGAGCCTTGGAGACGCTTCTGTGTCTACAGAAGGCCTGCGGAGCCCAGCCTGCCTTCAAGGGAGCCCCGTGGATGCCATGGCCAGTTCCCTGTTGACAGACATTTAGGTTGTCCCCAGTGTTTTGTTACTTCCCAGAGCTCTGCAAGAAACATCTGCACATCCCCATCTGTCTTTGTGCAAACGTGCAGGTCCAGATAGAGGATCAAATACCCAGTGTGCTTCACAGAAGGAATCTTCTCTTTTCTGGGGCAGGGGCGGGGGAGAGGGAGGGTCATTTGGCGAGATATCTAAACAACTACATGCAGGCCCTGCACGAGAACAGAGCTCCTTGAGACCTGCTCCCGAAGGCTCGTTTGTCATCAGAGGCAGTGGTCCTGGGCCCGCGGCCATCTCTGTGCCAAACCCGTCTGCTCAGCACACTTCTGCGGGAGTCAGCATGGGCCTCCCGCGCCTTCCACTGAGTGCGCCTCCTCCCGGGTCTCGCCCTGCCATGCACGCGGAGCAAAGGGATGCAGTAAATCAAATCTCTGCCTGATGGTTCAATACTGCAGAGCACCCCAAATCCCACCCCGCAGGTCAGTGCTACTGTTTAAGAGGAAAATTCCTCGCCCATCTCTGACCTTGGGAACCAGCCCGGCGCATGCATAGGAATGCCAAAGGCTAAGAGGAAAGCTATTGATCAGGCCTGGAAGGAGAAGGGATAACAGGGAGTCATAAATGCTTATTAACGGCAGAGAAGGGGCTGGCGCTGGGGTTTCTGACATGAAAATAAAAGGGCAGAGAGGGAAGGTACAGAATTGGAACATAAAATCTCAGAGTTGGAAGGAACCCAGCCATCTACCAAGGTCAACTGAGGGAAGCTTTTAAACATACCAGCCCCCAGGCCCCCTGCCCCAGATCCACCAAGTTGACATTTCTTGGGGGTGGGTCTCTCCATCTGTATTCCCTATACGCTCTCCGGGTAGATTTTGGGACTTGCCGACACAGCCCAGGGCCGTCATCCACACCCCGACACCCACGAAAGACAGACCTGGACATACCTACGATGATGGCAATACCTGTTTACTGAGCACTTACTCATTCATTGCCCAGCCGTCCTCGCCCCCCCTACGCTGGGCATGTAAGTATTTGCCCTACTTCCCATGTAAACAACTGACCATCAGAGACCGGAAGTGAACAAAGGCCCAGGGCTGGGAGGCGGCAGAACCTAGCTTCACACCAGAAACAATGTGATCCCAAAGCCTGTGCCCTCCTTGTCCCTAACTGCCTCTTCTGTGAGATGGGGTGGTGGTAGCAGCCAGCCCAGACCCGTCCCCAAGGCCCCCAAAGCCCTCGCTCTTAGCCCGTAGACCTTACTGCACTGCATAAGGGTGTGCTTCTCCAACTAAAGATAATACCGAGTGACTCTTATTACAACCGCTATCTGTTCTAGGTTCCTCTGCCTCTGGGGAGGGGGGGACACAATAAAACACAGAGGTGTGTATAAATATATAATAATGCAGAAATATATTTATGTGCATGTGAAGATATACACATGGTGTGTATGTGTGTGTGTGTGTGTGTGTGTGTGTGTGCATGCATGTGATAACACACAATCCTCTCCACACATACCCAGCCAAGGTAACTGGAATTCATGGGCCTTCTCGGCACTGCCTTTGGAAGACCCCGTGAGATGGGCTTTCCGAGAGGTCAGGGCCTGGGCAGAGACTGCCCGTGGTCCCCAGAATCCATTCTTCCCGCCTTCCTTTGCGTGAAAGGATCCCCCAAACTTGAGCTAGGCACATGGCTTCCCGGGTGGTGATACTTCCCAGCGTCCCTTGCAGCTCAGGGTGGGTGGGGATGAGTCCAGGCCAATGGGAGGTGAGTGGAAGAGAGGGGTGCAACTCCAGGGTCACGTCCATCTGAAGGGAAATTGCTCCCTCCCCTCCTCTGCCTTTTACTTCTCCCTGGAGGCAGGAACGAGGGCTCGGGTTCAGTGGAGGAGAGGTTCTTGGCCAGAAGCAATTTTGCTGTCCGTGGGACACTTGGAAACGTTTGGAGACATTTTCCGTTGTAAGACAAGGAGGGGGTTGCAACAGGTGCTTAGAGAGCAGAGGCCAGTGGCACAGTAAAACATCCTTCAATAGTTAAAAAATTATGCAGCCCCCAATATTGATAATTCTGAGGTCGAGAAAGGATGTAATGAATGTATTTTCTTTTTCCTAGAAGCTTAGCTTGTACCCTGATATGGGACTTCATCAAAATGTAAGGCATCAGAGGGGGGTGCCTGGGTGTTTCAGTCGGGTAAGCATCTGACTCTTAATTTCAGCTCAGGTCATGATCTCATGGGTCGTGGGATCGAGCTCCACATCGGGCTCTGTGCTGACAGTGCAAAGCCTGCTTGGGATTCTCTCTCTCCCTCTCTCTTTCTCTCTCTCAAAAATAAATAAATAAACATTAAAAAAAAAAAACCCATAAGTGTCAGAGATCCCAAATGACTGTGGCCTGGCTGTAATACTAGGAGACCAGAAATGCCCCGTTATTATCAGGAAACATATAATAGGAAAATCGGTTTGTTTGTTTTCTTTCAGGTAGAATGATTGAAGGCAAGGAACTGACTCATTAATACAAGCAAAGTAAAATTTTCCGGAAGGCCACTGGAAGCTCAGAAATTCACTGGGGAGAGAGGACACAGGCAGGGAGCAGGGTAGCTTTGGAGACTGGGAAGCAGAGGCGGCAGGAAAGGTCCCAAGCAGGGACACATGGGTTGAGCAGCTCCCGAGAGAATGGATGCATTTCACCAGCCCCTTCTGTCCTTGGTCATTTGTTTGAGAGGTAATGGCCCGAGAGAGCATGTGCCTGGTTAACCAAGCCTAGAATGTGAGTGCCCCTGCTGGCTGGGCCCCCAGGTGTGATAGAAAAGCTCCGGGTCAAGGGGCGTCCAGGTGATCTTTGACTTCTGCGCAGAAGGTCAGCCCCTGTCTTTACTGTCCCACCGAGAATGCACACAACTGAGGTCATCCCCTAATAACTTGGACTGTCACTAGGAAACGGGGCTGGATAATACAGTGGCCCTAACCAACAAGCACTGGGTGCGAAGTCAGGAGACAGGGTTCAAACCCTGGCTTTGCCACTCACAGGCCATGTGACTCTGAGTAAATCCCTTTGACTTTTTCCGTCTACAGCTCAAGACCAGGCTCTCTCTCTCAATCCATATCCACCGACCCAAATTGCTTAGCCCTGCTCGAGCGTGGGTACAATATGCTTAATAGCTGCTGGTAATATGTCATCCTCCTTGCCAAGATCTATATATTGACGTGTATGGCTCAGGCTATTTGTCTGTACAATTATACATCAAAAAATGGACAATTTTAATTGCACACATTGATTACGGCTCAGTTATTTGGGGAGCATTTAGACAGGCTGGGTATGATTTTCAAAGCCTTCATATACTTTAAACCATCTCAGCAATTGGAAAGAGACAGAACAGCCTACTGTGCGGTGAATCGCCCAGGAAGCCCAGAGAGGCAGCGGTGAGGTCTCCTCTCCCCTTCATCCCACACGAAAGGTCCCCAAGTTGAAGGTCTGATGCTCATTGATTTACTTGGTGAGTGAGGAACAGGGCCGGCAGCCAATTCTTCATTCTCTGAAGGAGCAACCACAGCCTTACTTGACCTTGGTTGATCTTCCCTGTTCTCTATCCGTTCCCCTTTTTTATGGAAATAAGAAAGTTTACCTGAATTTTCCAAGAGGAGTATCATGTGATTTGGGTGGGAAGGATTCAACCCACTGCTGAGGAGTGGGTCAAAGTTTGGCCAATGGAAGATTTCCATTTTCCCCTGGTTATCTGGTGAGTGGTTCAAGGATGCGTACCTAACTCAAACCAGACCAATGACTCCCTTTCTGGATTCTTGTTGGAACCACTGGGAAAGAGATATTCCCTTTCCTTAGTGGTTTTCTGAGCAGTTGGATATAAGCTCATCAATATGGAGAAGGCCATTTTTGTTAGTAGTTGGACAGAATGTACCTGCAAGGGTTGTGATCTCCAGTCTGCAAGATGGCCCTCTAAGATTCTTTCTTTTTTATTAAGTTTATTTGTTTTGAGAGAGAGACAGAGAGATAGAGAGAGAGGGAGAGAGGGAAAGAGAGGGAGAGAGAGAGAGAAAATCCCAAGCAGGCTATGAGTTATCGGTGCAGATCCCAGCACAAGGCTTGAACTCACAAACCATGAGATCATGACCTGAGCTGAAGTCAAGAGTCAGACGCTCGGGGCACCTGGGTGGCTCAGTCAGTTAAGCGCCTGACTTTGGCTCAGGTCATGATCTCATGGTTTGTGGGTCTGAGCCCCGCATCGGGCTCTGTGCTGACAGCTCGGAGCCCGGAGCCTGCTTTGGATTCTGTGTCTCCCTTTCTCTCTGCCCCTCCCCTGCTTGTACTCTATTTCTCTGTCTCCCCAGAATAAATAAATATTAAAAAAAAAAAAAAAAGAGTCAGACGCTTAACCAACTGAGGCACCAGGTGCCCTGGCCATCTGTGATTCTTACCTACAGGTATTCAGGGCCTTGTGTGGTTCCCTCCCATACTACATACAGCTAATCTGTGTGACCCGGAGAATACCAGAAGTGATGGCATGTGACTTCCAGAGCTGGGTCATGAAACACACTGTGGCTCCCTTCTTGCTGTCTCTTGGATCTCCGGCTCTGGGGCAAGCTGACTGCCAAGCTGTGAGGTCACTCCAGCAAAACTTCAGCAGAGTGGAGTGTTCAAGACTTTCAAATAAGCACTAACTTTCCAGACAAGTGGGCGAGCCACCCCAAAGTGTATCATCCAGCCCCAAAGTGACAGATGCCTGCAGCCTCAGCCTGCATCACGACAGACCCTGAGCCATAATCCCCCGAGGGACGGCTCCCAGATTTCTGACCCTCAGAAATTGTGATGAGTAATAACTATGCATTGCTGTGAGCTGCTAAGTTTGGGGGGGTGTTGTTATGCGGCAGTGAAAAATGAGTACATGCTACTAGCTTGGGTGCAGAAGCACCCCGCCTTGGGGAAGGTGGGTCCTGCCCCATTAAGCGCTCACTGAAACCCTCTTGCTCCATCCACACAGTGGTTTGGTTGCTGTCTGTTTCCGTGGGGGGAGAGTCAGCCCTGCATTCACTGAAACACCATTGGGGGACTGTTTGGACCACAGTCTCGTTATTTAACCCATGTGTGAGCTCTCTCTCTCTCTCTCTCTCTCTCAGCCACAGTTATTTTCAAATACCTTAAGGAGAACACTGAGTTTTGCATATTCCTCGAGGCTTTTTAAAACTGGGAGCATAGAGATCCACAGTCAGCAGCGAGAGGCACCTGATGCGGTGGCACATTGATGGCAGCCAGTGGGGCCAGGGCACAGGCGGGACGAAGGAAGGACACAGGGCACGAGGACCGTGCCCCTTCAGGACAGAGGGGATAGAGGGAGCCCAGATCACCCTCAAGACTTACGCTCCTTCCTTTTGGGAGCAAGGAAAAATTTGGAATATCAGTGGGATATTCAGCTGAATCTGGTGACTCGAGAGATATTCTCGGGTTGACATTTTCCTAAGATTGTGGGAAAAAAGGAAGGCGCTAAAAGGAAAACGAGGATCTCATCTTCCGGGACGTCTGTGTACGTGCTGGGAAGGGACAAAATTCCCACTTTCACCGGTGTCTATGTCTTCCGGGGAGTAGCACGCCCTTCCTGTTATAAGGCTGAAAGACCATAGTCTGTTTTGGTAGAGGGGCACAACGTTCGAGAAGGTGGCCGGCTGGGGACCTTAAACCACTCCAGCTGCCCTATAGACCCACTGGGCTGGAAGGGAGCGAGTGCCAGGCTCACAGCCCAAGAGGATGCCCCACGGCCCCCAACTCCCAAGGGTCCTCCAGGCCCAGTGCCGGTCGGCCGTCTTCACCGCGGACTACAGCGTTCTGTGTCCACGCCAAGAAGACCTTGCTGCTTGGCCAAGGTCCCATGGCGACACTTACGGGAACGCTCCCGCCATCTTAACGAGGCAGCCTGGTTCTCCCGTGGGACCGGCTCGCCTGCTATGGCAAAGCCCCGAGTAGTGCACCAGAAAGCATACACTCAGCCGTAGGACTTGGCTGGGGTCACAGGGAGGTGGCTTCCAGCAGGTGAGAGCTTCTAGGGCACAGGTGTGAGAAGCAAGGCGTCCGCAAGGGCTTTGCAAGGGGTGCCCAGGCCAAGCGACATTCTCTCCGCACTGTAGGTGGTGAACTGAGGCTGGGGTGGTGAAGGGACTTGTGTCCGTCCCCTGGCTCTATCACAGGGTCACGGCAGCACCACAAAAGGCTGCAAATACTGACAAGGGAGTGACCCCAGCTGTCCTCTAAGCAGCTGAGGCCACGCCAAGGTCTGAGCCTGGAAGTCCGCCCACGTGTGCCCCTGGGGAGGAGTGGGAGAGCCCAGTCCTATTACCTGACCTTCAGCGGCCGGTTGTAGGAGCGCCATGACACCTGCACCCCATGTCCACGCGGCTCCAAAGGGCGGATGCGGAAGGGGGCCGGCGGTGTGGCCGGAGAACCAGCCAGCACCCAGGCCGTTGGGGGAAAGTCGGGCTCTTGGGTGACACCGTCACAGGCAGAGCAAAGCAGGCACAGTTCTTGGCTGACTGATTAGCCTGCGGCAGCGAGAGGCCGACAAGTGGGTCCCCAGTGTTTTCCCCACGTTGGCATCAGAATGAAGATTAGGACTCCAGAGAACACTCCTGTCTCTAGGTGGTGCCTTCGTCCTGCTCTTCCTGGCCCAGCCCACAGGGGCATCTAAGTCATGCAGACCCTTGATGGGGGTGGGGAAGTGGCTGGTCTGGCAGCAATCCAGTCCCCTCCTCCTGCCCTCGGAGCTCCCGCCTCAGCCTGGAGGTCTGCTCTCAGGAATCCAGCGGCTCAGTGAACCAAGCGGCATATGATGAACATACCGTATTACGATATTATAGCCACCAGGTTGCTGCGACACTAAAAATTACACCGTAACAGCAGTGATGTAACAGAACACAGGCTCCTTTTGTGTCAAGAGGAGTGTGGGAGGGTTGGTGCCTTCTGGGTGGGGGGTCCAGGCTGCTCTGGCTTGTGCCCCATGTCAGCATGTGGCTTCTGGGTCACCAAAACAGGATAAGAGAGAGTATGGAGAACTCCCACTGTCTCTTCCCCACCCGCACTGGGAGTGCCACCTGTCACTACCCTTCATAGTCCTTGCTGGTGCCAGTCACGTGGCCCGGAGTGCAGTGCAGGGCAGGCTGTGAGCACCCCAACTCCCCCATGCCCAATCATGTCCAAGTACCCGGGGGCTAGACAAGAAGAAGGGACCCCCTGCCTGTCCGTGGGGACAAGAAAAAGCCAGAGAAGTTCTCTTTGTCAGCAGCCTCTGGGGATAGGTTGTACACAACACAACTGGCAGAACACTGAGACGTCTGTCCAGTGAGGTTAATCTGGGAAGAAGCGGGATACTGAACTCATACCATGCTTTGTTCACCGAAGTTTAGACCTTCAGAGCAAGCCAGAAAGGTCTCTATAGAAAGACGAGAAGAGGTATCATCATCTGCGTGTCTCCCGAGGACAGGAATTGCAGCTACTTTAGTTTCCCTCCCTTGAAGACAAAGTCTGGACTTCTCTATTGGCCCAGAGGAAGATGCTGGTGTCACATCCACATGGGGCAACAATTAGATTCTATTTTAAAATCCCCCTAGTTGTAGTTTGGTTTTCTGGTTCCCACTAAATACCAATTTGTTAGACCATGCCTTTATCTTCCCTGATCTGTAAGCCATTCATTTTCCATCTGTCCTTCCATCCATCCACGTAAACATAAAAACATCCATCCAACTATCCAGTCATCTGTCCATCTGTCTACCCACCTCTCATCCATCCATCCACCCATCCAATCATCCATCCAACCATCCATCCACCCATGCACCCATCCACATCACATCTGTCCATCTATATGGACATCCATCCATGCAATCAAACATCCATCCATCCATCCATCCATCCTTCTTCCCATCCATCCATGCAAACATACAAACATCCATCCATCCATCCATCCATCCATCCATCCATCCAGAAAATGCTTATTGACTGCTGACTCTTGCTAGGCATGGCTCTAGTCACAGGGAATATAGCATAGAACAGGTTAGACTAGGTCCTTATTCTTCTGGAAAGATAATCTACGAGGGAAGACACAAGCAAGAAAGGAGATACTTAGAAAGGACAGCTCCAGAGTGTTCTGGAAGCCATGGTAGGCAGAAGAGGGGATTGTAGGTGGGGAGGGCCGACAGGAGAGCATGAGGTTGCTCTTAAGGTGGTCGGAGCGGGCCTGCGGAAGGGCCAGAGGAGCTGGGGCCCCAATGATGAGGAGGCAACAAGGGCAGAGGCTCTGAGGTGCGGACGAGCCTCTTTTGTGGGAGGACAAGACTGAAGGAGACCAGTGAGTCTGGACTTCGTGAGAGAGATGGGCAGAGGCTGGGTGGGGGCAGGGTGACGGGTGAGGCCACATCACCCTGGGCCTGTGGGCCACAGTCCCGACTCCGGACTCCATTCGAGGATGTGTGTCACTGGAGGGTTTTAAGCTGGGAGTGACGCAACTGATGCTTTTAAAAGGTCACCCTGTTCGTTTTAATTTAGCAAACGGTGAAGTGTCTACCTAGTAGATTCATCCAAGAGCCATGAAATGCTCTGGATGCAGAGGGAGCAGAGTAGAGCAAGGCAGGAGCTTTTAAAGTTATAAACCAATAAACCAAACGCTGGCCAGGGTGCTCTGAGCCTATTAGCATGACGGGTGGATCCGACTTGATGGACCATCAGGGAACAGCAGCCACGGGAAGCCCAAAGTCTGGCCGACCAGGAAAGAGGCAGTGACAGGGACAGCGTGTGGCCCCGTAAGACCCTGGGGGGGGCACCCAGCCAGAGAGTGGAGGGTGTCTGCAGCCATCTGTGAAGGGGGCTTGCTGTCCCTTCCTCAGCCTGGCCCTCGGTCTTCTGGGCTCCTGCATACGGTTCCAGTGTGGGGTGCCAGAAAGCGCAAGGAAAGAGTGTGGTGTCAGTTGCTTTGCAGGAGCTGATCCGTTCTTATGGCACGAGTCTTGAGTTTCCTCTCGGAAACCGTCCTTTCTCTACTGTGAACCCCTGTGGTTTAGGTGGGGACTTAGCCCTTCGCCAGCTTCCAGGCCTGGAGGGAGACACCCATGAGCAAGGCCTGGGTCACTACATCTTACGGGTGGCAGATTCCTTTTAGCTTCAGCTCGTGACCCAAGCTGGCCTGCAGGGGTCAACTGAGCGACTTTTTCTTTTTCTTTTTTTTAAATGTTTATTAATTTTTGAGAGAGAGAGAGAGACAGAGTGTGAGCAGGAGAGGGGCAGAGAGAGAGGGAAACACAGAATCCCGAGCAGGCTCCAGGCTCCCAGCTGTCAGCACAGAGCCCGACGTGGGGCTCGAACCCCAAACCATGAGATCATGACCTGAGCCGAAGTCGGATACTTAACTGGCTGAGCCACCCAGCTGCCCCCTGAATGACTTTTTCTGAAGGCATCTGGACAGTCACTGTCTTTACTCTGAGATTCTTAGCTGGGAAACCAATGAGGCTGGAGCTTCTGGGGGCCCCGTGTGAAAGAGCTCTGCCTGAGAATGAAGTCAAACGGGCAGGTGCAGAGCTGGGACTTGGGGAGGGTAAGACACAGGACCCTTGGGTCAACTGTCTGGGAGTCCGACGTGCTCCCTAGAATAATAAATTCTGTGCCTCTCCCGAATTTTTTATTTTCCTTGCCAAAGTCCAGTTAAAAGATTTTGAAATATCATTTGTGATAAAAAGATTCTCACTAAAGCAAACATCCAGACAGGTCTCCTTCCCTCCCAAGGAGACTACTTTGTTTCTGGAGTGGGTACAATTGTCCCTCCCCCCAGAAGAGATACTGAAGTCCTAACCCTCAGAGCCTGTGAATAGGACATTGTTCAGAAAGAGGGTCTTGGCAGATGGAACTGGGTTCAGATCGGGTCATACCGGAGCAGGGTGACTGCAGCCCCTATTAACAGGGGAAAATGTAGACCCAGAGACACACGGAGAAGGCGGCGTGGTGACAGGCTATCATGGGGACCACCAGAAGCCAGGGAGGAGGCATGGTCATAGCCCTCAGGGGAACCAAGTCTGCCCGCACCTTGATTTGGGGGCATCTGGCTGCCAGAGCGGTGGGACAGTCGGTTCCTGCTGTTTGAAGCCTCCAGGTTATGGGAGCTGTTGCGACAGCCCCAGGGAAATGAACACACCTCCCAGAGTCACTTAGCCTTTCCGGCACCTTTCCTGCTCCTGTCCACACACGTACGATACGCAGATTAGCGTCCTTTCCCACACACCCAGCATCGGGGCCAGGGCTGGGGGCAGGCGCGCGGCAGAGAGGAGGGCCTTTTTGTCCTGAGCGGGCGTCCACTGATCCGAGTCAGACTTCCATTAGACCTCTGGCCACAACGTCCTTCTCCCCCTCCCCATCGCTCCGTCAGCCCCTGGTCACCCCCGGCGCAAACCCAGGCCCTCGATCACCACTGGACTGGGGGACACAGGCCGCCCGCGGGGTGCATCCCAGTTCACCCCCATCCTGCCAGAGCCGCGAGGGCTGCTGCTACAGCGGGGGGTGGGGGAGGGTGTCCCCCAGGGAAGCGCTAATGACCACACCTGCGAAGCGACCATTGGGGTAGTTAATTCAGTTACGAGCCTTCCCAGAGGGAGAGGATACGCGTCCCCTCACATTTCCAGGGTGTCCTGGTATCACCCCGCTTGCAAAGCGGGTGTGGACAGAGGGACGCAAGGCTTTTGTGGACGCATTCGTGGAAGCCCGCTGGGCCTGTGCCCGGTTCTGGGTTGGCCTGTGTCACCGTCAGCTGCCCTCGACATGCTCGCAAGTGTAGCTGCCGGGCCTCTGGCCAGAGGTCATGGTTACGGGTCAAAACGTGTCCTGCCCAATTCACACACTGGAGTCCTAACCCTCGGTGGGAGAGGGGACCTTATTTGGAAATGGGGTCCTTGGGGTTCTTACAGAGGCAATTGGTGAAAATGAGGGCTTACGGAGGGGGGAGCCCTCCGATGTGCCTGGTGTCCTGACCAAAGTGGGGATCTGGACACAGACACACACAGCACGCGGGCAAACACCACGGGAACATGAAGGCGGGAGGGGGTGAGGCCGCTACGAGCCCGGGAATGCCAAAGACGGCCAGCAGAGCAGCAGGCCTGGAGAGAGGCCTCCCACCCTGCTCGCCCGACACGGCTGATGCGGCACTTGCGGCCTCCAGGCGGGGAGACGGGAAGTTTCTGTGGTCCGAGCCCGGGTCCGGGACGACGAAGGCAGCCTAGCAGAGCGAGGCCCCTGACGGCAGTCGGTCGGCCACGTCCCGGGCACCGAGGAGCCGTGAAGCCGCAACCTCCAGGAGGCACGGGTGAGCCCGGTTCCTGTTCCCCGGGGGCCTGGCCTCAGTCAGCAGCTGGGCAGCTTCCTGGCTCGAGGGGGCCCCGCGGGGGCAGAGGTGAGGGCGCAGGCCGGGTGCGAGGGACAGCCGGTGGCAGCTCTTTATTACAAGACTCCGGCTGAAAAATCATCCCGTCAAGACTTTCACACGGCTTCTTCCTTCCTGAGCTCTGGGCAGAGATCGCGTTACGGGCTGTGGGGTGGTGGCCTCCGGGGCTGCGTGTGTTAGACAACGACAGTCTCTGTTTTCCTGGGAGACCACAGGGCTGTTATTCTCTGTTTCATAGAGCAATATACTTTCCCCTAATTGTCTTGCAAACACCGCACTCCCCTCAGCCTACATTTGCCTTTCTCACTTTTGCATAGAGTCATGAGCAGGGAAAAATATTCCTCCATTATACGGAAAGTTGTGGCACAAATGGCAACTCTGGGTCAGGGAGACAATCTGGGTGTCCTGCCTGGAGGCGGCAATAGCAAACCCACCGTTTCCAACCAGGGCCAGGTTGGGTTGTCAGCCCCATTTCGCCAAAGTGTCCGAATTTTCTTTTTTTTTTTTTTTTTTTTTTTTTAATTTTTTTTTTTTTTTCAACGTTTATTTATTTTTGGGACAGAGAGAGACAGAGCATGAACGGGGGAGGGGCAGAGAGAGAGGGAGACACAGAATCGGAAACAGGCTCCAGGCTCTGAGCCATCAGCCCAGAGCCTGACGCTGGGCTCGAACTCCCGGACCGGGAGATCGTGACCTGGCTGAAGTCGGACGCTTAACCGACTGCGCCACCCAGGCGCCCCAGTGTCCGAATTTTCAAAAGGGGATACAAATCCAGATTTTTAAAAGCGAAATGGCCGAAGTGTCTAGGGTCGGCTTCGTCTTCGTCCCGTAACGTGTTTTATCTCCTGTCTGTAACGGAGGACGATCTGAAATGTGTTTCGAGGTCATCTCCCTGCCCCCACTAGATGTAACATCCCGGAGAGCAAGCATGTGATGTTTCCTGTCCCACCTGTCACATTTACTGTTCCATCGCCCCAGCCTGCGGTAGTTTCTAGCACACAGTAGGTGCCCATCAGTTACCAGTGCCACAGTAACTGGCCCATCGATGCTGTTGCACGAATGCAAGAATTTCACGTGACTTCTTTTTCTGTGGAAGGGCTTTGGGGCTGCATTTGATTATGAGGGGAAAGGAAAAGTCAACCTTTTTCATTCAGCCCAGAGCCACGGTGGGCGTCCCTCAGGAAGCTGACATCTGAATGCACACGTGAGATCCAAAAAAAAAGGACAGGGCAATTTTCCCCGCTGCAGCCCAGAGGGAGCCGGGATATACGCTCGCCTGCCACGGCTCTCACTTACCACCATCCGTCAGCAGGCTTTTAGCAGGGAATTGCACGTGTGATTTATCTGAAAATCCTTTCGGGTCCTGAAGGAGAGATACTTAGCACACAGGGCACTTTGTCACCATGTGTCAACATTGTCTCGGTGCACAGACCACATTACACCGTGTAAGAGTGTAATTGGATTGTGCTGGGCCCCCTCAATCTGCATTTTCATTTACCAGAAGCCGCAGCGTTTGGAGAGCCGTCCGCCTTGACGCCAGCCCCGCGGAGGGGGTCAGAGTGTGGAAAGACAAAGGACAGCCATAAAGCCGCCGAATGCAAACTTTATATTTACAGTCAGTAAGTTTATAAACATATATTACATCCTTACGACCTACAATACATTCTGCAGGGAGGCGGATCTGGGAGCGGGCAGCGGCTGCTGTATTAAACGACATCACGCAGGTAAAAATGGAAAGAAATACAAGGAGGCTACAGAGAGCAAAGCCCCGTCATTGAGCGAAAGGGTGACAATTTAATTGTCCAACCAGACAAGGTGAGTAGACTTGGGGACAGGAGCAGGTGGCTTATGGCTGCTGGAATCCCAGTCTTAGAGCAAATGGGGAGCACCTCAGTTGGGGGGTGCTAACGTGGGAAGGGTGAGCTGGCAGAAACGACACCCATGATCTAAGGAGAATTCAGTTATGTGCACTGGAGAAGGGGTGGGAGAAAGAGAGAGGGGAGGAGGAAGGGGGGAGGAGGTAAAGGAGGCAGGAGGAGAAGGAGGACAAAGGGAGAGGAGGGGAGGAGGAAGAAGAGGAGGGGGATGGAAGGATGGGGAGAAGGGGAGGAGGGGAAGAGGGGAGGACAGTGGAGGAGGGGAGGAGGGAGAGGAAGAAAAGGAGGAGAGAGGAGGAAGAGGAGGGAGGAGAAGTGGGAGGAGGGAGGGGAGGGGTGAGGAGGGAGAGAAGGGGAGGAAGGATGAGGAGGGGGGGAGGAGGAGGGAGAGGAGGGAGGAGGGAAGGGGGAGAAGGGAAGGAGGGAGAGGAGAAGGGGAGGAGGAGGAGAGGGAGAGAAGGGGAGGAGGGGTGAGGAGGGGGAGGGAGGGGAGGAGGAGGGAGAGGAGGGAGGAGGGAAGGGGGAGAAGGGGAGGAGGGAAGGGGGAGAAGGGAAGGAGGGAGAGGAGAAGGGGAGGAGGAGAAGAGGGAGAGAAGGGGAGGAGGGGTGAGGACAGAGAGGGAGAGGAGGAGGAGGGAGAGGAGGAAGAAGGGAAGGAGGGAGAGAAGGGAGAGGAGGGGAGGAGGAGGAGAGGGAGAGAAGGGGAGAAGGGGTGAGGAGGGGAGGGGGAGGGAGGGGAGGAGGAAGGAGAGGAGGGAGAAGGGAAGGGGGAAAAGGGGAGGGAGAAGAGAAGAGGAGGAGGAGGAGAGGGAGAGAAGGGAAGAAGGGGTGAGGAGGGGGAGGGAGGGGAGGAGGAGGGAAAGGAGGGAGAAGGGAAGGGGGAGAAGGGAAGGAGGGAGAGGAGAAGGGGAGGAGGAGGAGAGGGAGAGAAGGGGACGAGGGGTGAGGAGGGGGAGGGAGGGGAGGAGGAGGGAGAGGAGGGAGGAGGGAAGGGGGAAAAGGGGAGGGAGAGGAGAAGAGGAGGAGGAGGAGAGGGAGAGAAGGGAAGGAGGGGTGAGGAGGGGGAGGGAGGGGAGGAGGAGGGAGAGGAGGGAGAAGGGAAGGGGGAGAAGGGAAGAAGGGAGAGGAGAAGGGGAGGAGGAGGAGACAGAAAGGTGGAGGGGTGAGGAGGGGGAGGGAGTGGAGGAGGAAGGAGAGGAGGGAGGAGGGAAGGGGGAGAAGGGAAGGAGGGAGAAGGGAAGGAGGGAGAGGAGAAGGGGAGGAGGAGGAGAGAGAAAGGTGGAGGGGTGAGGAGGGGGAGGGAGGGGAGGAGGAAGGAGAGGAGGGAGGAGGGAAGGGGGAGAAGGGAAGGAGGGAGAAGGGAAGGAGGGAGAGGAGAAGGGGACGAGGGGTGAGGAGGGGGAGGGAGAGGAGGAGGAGGGGTGAGGAGGGAAGGAGGAGGGGGGAGAGAGGGAGGGAGAGACACAGAGAAGCAGAGAAACAGGGTCAGGGAGACACGGAGACAGGAACTGGAGAGAAGGAAGGCAGAGGGACGGAAAGTGACAGGCAAGACACGCAGAGAGACCCGGCCTCTGGGCCCCAGGCCGCTGGCCCTCTCCTGCCCCTCCCCCACCGTGGCGGGAGCTGGAGCTGGGCCGGAAGCCGCTCATCCCCCTCACCCCCACCTCCCACCCCCCACCCCCCGTTCTTAGGCTTCCCACGGAGGGGAGGGGGGCATTCCGAGTCCTTCAGATTCAAGCCACAGCAAACCTCTCAGGGCTAAGGAGGGTCTCTGTCTGCACCCCACAAGTGGACACCTTGGTCCCCCCACATGTCCAAGCCCGCGCAGGGGTGTGGATGGGCTTCCTGCCCCGGCTCTCCCCGGCCCCACACCCCGCAGGGACGCCGGCACGTGTCTCTGTGGCTGCGGACGGGAGGCCCGGTGTGGCCGTCGCGGGGCTGTCCTGCGAACAGCTCTCCCGTCTTTCCGGAGGAACAGGGGAGCCAGTGTCCCTTGGGGTTGAGTTCACCGCGAGAACCACTTGCCCGCAGAGACCTGCCTCTTCAAGAAGGACACGTGATGTTCGCCTGGCGGGGCCACTGCAGACTGTCCCCTGGAGCTGACACACCGGCCGTGGGGGAAGAAGGACGCCGTGAACGCTGGAAGGGCCCCCACTGCCCATGAGTGACCAACGGCTTTCAGAAAGGTGGCCGGGTGGGGGGTTGAGTACAGATTCTAACACAGTGAACTCGTCCCCAAAAAGCCTGGTTCTTGGAACCGGCCTGACATTCTACGCCCTGTATCCCGAGCTTACGAAGGAAGGAACGCCCGGACCGCTCCGAGGGGTCTGTTGGTTTCTTCTCCGCATCC
Source organism: Leopardus geoffroyi (assembly GCF_018350155.1). NCBI lineage: Eukaryota > Metazoa > Chordata > Mammalia > Carnivora > Felidae > Leopardus > Leopardus geoffroyi. The sequence continues at coordinate 2,978,844 of NC_059339.1, read as the reverse complement.
AGTTACAGAGACATTTGTGGCCCCTCTGCCCACGTGCTCCCTTTCAGTCCCCGTCAGCAGTGCCCCGGTCTGTCGTTGGGCCGGGCTGGGCTTTGGGAGACAATCCATCGCGGTGACGCCTCCCAGGAGCTGCCTCGCCCTGGCCTCTGCCCCCGACCCCGTGCACGGCCAGCTGTGCGTCCAGACCCCAGTGACACGCCGCCTCCCAGCGAGGCACACGCTTCCGCGGAGTCTTGGTCGCCTTCCACGGTCTGCACGACCGCACACGGGAGCCACGCGGCTTCACAATCTCCAAAGTGCTGTGATTAAAGACAGAAAGAGGGCCATGGGCAGAGGGGGGCTGCTTATTCCCAGAACCTTTCGGAAGCTCAGTGATTCAGAACTCGGTTTTTCCTGCAAGTTTTAAAAATCCTGCCACGGACAGTGAGCCTCTCGGCATTGACCAAGACACCGTATGGTGGGACGTGTGCACGGGTCCTGGCGTGGGGCCACCCCCAGGTGAGCCGGGGGCATTTTCCGGGGCTCTGCGGACAGGGACGACCTCATTGTGTCCGGTCGCTACCCTCCGTCCCCAAATTAAAGGCTGGGAGTTGAGTGCGAAGCAATGTGTGCGAGTGTCCCGGCTTACACGTCCTCACGTAACCTTCCCACGTAGTGGTGTGGCTGTCTGCTTTCCCCAGGGTCCAGATCCCGGCAGACCCAGTCCGTGTCCTCACCACTGGTCGGGACGGAGTTCACGGCGGGGCATCCTTCATCCGAGGGGATGGTGGTGAAGGTGGTAAATTTTACCCTTTTCCTTTTTGAGGTCGGGGACGTTGGGGGCTCACTCTTCTGATCCTTCCCGTCAGCAATGGTGGGTCCCGAACACTTGAACAGCTGCCCGTTGATGCTCTTCTGGGAGTTTGTGCTCAGGAGATACTTACTCTCCTCGAAATACATGTCCCTGTCAATGGCGGTGATCTGCTCATCTTGGGAGGAGGCGAAGTTAATGTGGTTCTCCAGCAGTTCTGACCGGTGGCTCAACCCAACCCAGTCATGGGAGTGACTCATACCTTCTTGCTCTTTGAAGGGAACCTGTTTGTGCCTGTACTTCAACGCAAAGGCCACACAGTTTATCAGGAAGACCAAAATGGCCAGGCAGAAGACACCCAACAGGGCATACATGCCGATCTCCAAGTCACTCAGCCCTTTGGATGCCTGTGTGAGGCCGTTCTCGTCCACTTCCCCGTTGCTGCTGGGCGGGCCCCCCTGGGTTGGGAAGCTGGTGAAGTCAATGGCGACGGTCTGCAGATGGCGGCCATCGTCTAGGCTTTCTTGGTTCTTCTTTCTCTGGAAGGTTGACCTCTCTGTCGTGGACCCCCTTCCTTCCATGAGGCCCATGGAGGAACTCCCGTAGTACGGTCCCCCCTGACCCCCCCACTCTTGCAAGGGTTTTTTGGGTCTTCTGTCACTGACATTATTTTCTAGGTGAACTCCTGCCCCCGTGTGTCTGCTGTCACTGGTGTTGGGGTTAGCATCACTTTGGCCAAATTTAACTCTGACGTTGGCCGTTCCCACAGCCAGCACACTCTTCCGCTTGGACTTCTGGCACGATTCGCTAATAACCATTTCGACCTTGATCAGAGGACCCTGTCCCTCAGTTTCAGCGGCGATGATCGGCCACTTGACTTTGGGGTCTTGGTGGATGGAGACCACTTTCTCGTCCAGGGACGTGGTCATCAAGGAGAAGTCCTTCCCATCGTAGATATCCAAGGGGGTGATGGAGCCATCGCTGAACTGGACCCAGCAACTGATGGCTGCCTCCTGTCGAATAAAATAAACCAATCAACATGGCCCCAAAGCTCACCGAACACCAAGTCTTTGTAAAGTAGACATTCTGTGGCCAGGATGATACGACCAGAACAAAGGAAAACCTTTTAAGCAGCACAGAAATAAGGGACAAGACGCACGGGAGGTCACAGAAGAAAACCAATTCTTAGGAAGACGCAAAACCGAAAGCAAACAACCACCAGACTGAAATGACAATGAACCCGGGCCCGTAATAAACACTCCATAATAAGATCCTCTTTTTCCCTCTGGGGTGTGGAAAAAAAGACAGGGTTTTGCGGCAGGGCAAGATCTACGTCTGTGCAAACATAAATTGCACGTCAAAGGATATTACTGGTTAGTGGGATCGTTTGCAAGTGTTACACGTTTACGCGGAAAATATTTATCGCATTACTTTTTAAGTTGCTTTAATACCGAGTCTCTGCTCATTACTCACAACACAGATGAAAGCCTCTGATGTGGACAGAGGCACACAGAGGAGTGTGGGCTTTGGTCCCGCCTCACCTGGGTCTACAGGACCAGATTTGTATGCATTTCCGGACCCAGCGTGGGCTTGGGACACCAGGAGTCAAACCAGCCAGGGAGATAAAGCCAGCGTTATCTGGCTTTTCTTTCTCTGCCAGCCACTCCCCCCTCAACCAGCTGGGGAGACGGGGAGGCCAAAGGGCGTCCAAGGCCAAGGTCTGCACGCATCTCAGTCTCTTGCCTTTTTACTTTGTTGCTTTAGACCAACTTTCCTTGGGACTAGGTGGGCCAGGCAGACGAAATCACCTCCGATTTAATGGGAGTGGAGACGTCACCATGCTTGACAGCGAACTGGTGGGCCCGTTGCCACCTGCCTCCCCCAGATGTCGGAGAACCTGCCCCACCCCAAGCCCGGAAGGATTACTAGCCTGGACAGGCACGTGATCCTGGGTGTACAGGCGGACTGGACCAGGGATGAGGCGCATATCTCAGCAGCTCCGAGCCAACAGGCATCTCTCTCTATCTGTCAAACTTGAAATAAGACAGACGGGACTGCCGCCTTAGCTGTGGGAGGATGCGTGGGGGGCTCACAAAACTCTGGGGGATGAAGCCCCCCTCGGAGCAACCGCAATGGAGCAGGGCTAAGCAAGCGTTTGGGGACAGCACTTATCTCCAGGAAAAGAAAAAGAGACAGACCAAAAGGAGGTGTGGCCACCGAGAGACCGCAGACACTCTTCCTCCTCTGAGCTCCTACAGCCGGGGTCCGTGAGAGCCCCCAATCCTGGTAAGAAACCCCTTGTTTTCTTAAGCCCGCCTGAGTGGATTTCACCTTCTCGCAAGCCAAGGGCCCCTGAGCGTGACAGAAGCCAGTTTTGCACGGGGGCTGTTCAGTCTCTGGAAGCAGGAAGGAAGGCTCCTCCAACGTGGCTCGTGGCTTCAGCTCCTTGGGCTCAGCCACTAGACTCTAGTCGGCATCGGCTTAGCCCAGCTGCTAGGTGCAAAATGCTACCAAGACGGTGCAGGAGCCCCCAGATGGGACTCTGATTCGCCAGGTTCTTCCGATCTGCCACGAAATCAGAGCAGGAGGTTCAAACGCCCCTGGGCTTCTTGCAACTGAAATGTCAGAGCCAGGTGTAGGCAGGGACTAAGGGCCATCCAAGCCACGCACGGAGCAAACCTCGGTCCCCTGTTGAGCTCTGCCTGTTGGGAACGCATTAGCTCTTTGGCCTAATTGTAACTCTATCTTACCGCTTCCTTAACGCGTAGCTGGTGGTCACCTGATTTTATCTCCCCACGAAGACGGAAAGCAGCCTCGGGGTATCTCTCCTTTGTGACCTGCACCTTGCTTCCTGCCTGGCATCCCGCCCTGAGAAAAAGGTTGGTCTTTGGTGACCATTCACATCTGCTACGGGAATCACGCCCTTCCCAGGGTTTTATAACCCAGACCGCTGCACGCACAGGCCACAGCGAAGGGGGCCGAGTGACGCCTGCCGAGGAACACCCGGTGAGCGGTACAGGCGAGGGGGACGCGAAGGCTCCGTGTGGCCTGGGACAAGCCTGGCTCGGCTCGGAGCACGGGCACAGCCTCGGCGGTTCCGTGGGTGCGGGTGCCGGGGGAGGGGGCTCCCGTCCAGTAGGGAAGCTGCCAGGAACACCCCTGCCTGGGCTGGCGGCCTCCCCGCAGCCCCGCGGGAGGACAGCCCTGCTTCAAGAGGCACGGGGCGAATCAACGGCTGGAGACCACGGCTTTGTTGCTCCGCAAGGCTCACCAGCGCCTCCGTGTTCCCCCTAAAAAAGAATACTCGCCCCCTCTAACGAGGGAGGAGCACATCCAACCTTTGCAGATGGCCTATCTGCAGCACCCTTCGTTTGGAAACCGTGCCATCAACACGCAAACACATACACTGCACGATACACATTGCACACGTACACACACAGCGCCCCGTTGGAGCACGCGGGGTTGCAAATGCGGCTGACATCCCCACGAGGTCCTTCTGCCCTGAGCTGAACTATAAATCTGGTGAAGGGAACCTCCGTCGCCCCAGACCTGCCGCCCCGTCTTCCTTGCAGGGACTCGGCAGCAGGCCGCGGGCACCTCCCAGAGGCACTGCTACCCCACTGCTGGCCGAGGGGCAGCCACGCCTGATGGGCGACCTGCCTGCCGTGTGCCCCCACCTGCTGTGTGGCCCCAGCCCCGCCTCCACACCTGTCTGGGCCTCTGAAGCAGGTCCTGAGCCACCGCAGTGGCAAAGACGGCTCTGTTGCTCCCTGGGCTGAGCTGCAGGGAGAGTGACAGCCCGGTCACCAGCTGGACCCCGAGGTCTGTGATGGTCACCTTCTCATCCAGCACGGAGATGGTCTTTTCCGCCAAGATGGCGTCTGACAGAGGTGACAGGATCTGAAAGGCAGAACCAACACAGAAGGAAAAGCTTTCTGTGGTCGCAGGAATTCCTGCACTGGTGTCAGTGATGCGCGTAGAGACAGACGGATGAGCCAGAATGACAGAAACGAGTCTTTCCCACGGATGTCTTCTTCCAAAAGACGTAGCTCTCTTGTGAAAACACGATGCACTTTTAAGCATTTATTTATTTTCGAGAGAGAGAGAGAGACACAGAACACAGATCTGAAGCAGCTCCAGGCTCCGGGCCGTCAGCACAGAGCCCGACGCGGGGCTCGAACTCGCACACCGTGAGATCTTGACCGGAGCTGAAGTCGGACGCTCAGCCGACTGAGCCCCGCAGGCGCCCCTCCCAGCTCCCTTTAACCTGCTCTCCTGACACGTTTCTCGGTGCCTGTTGTTACTGATATTTATGAAGACATGTGTCACCATGGCAGCTCTTCCCAGAACCCCCCATGCCACCTTCCGTCTCTGGGTCTGGTTAGGACAATTTGAATGGCAGTCAGCATGACCTAAGAGTCCCCAGGACAAAGTGGACAAGCGGACTTATAACTCAGGAGGACTCGGTGGGAGTAGGTAAGAGGGTCTCAGCAGCAGCTGTCCCACCAGGATAGACTCTCCAGGTTTAACACTTGGGAAGCTGGCCCGTTTCCCCCTTTAGGGAGGAGTGATTAATGCCCCGTGTGTGCATCCGGTTTCCAGGCATTAATTTAGCCTGTTGTAGACAGATTCCAGGAATTTAGATCTTTGGTTTAGATCTTTCAATTAAACGCCAACCGTGGAGGTTTTGAGCTCTTGTCTACGGGGCAGATATATTTTGTTTCACATAAATGAAACTTTAAAACGGAATTAATGGCCACCCTTAAGACAATCAGAGGATTTACTACAAAAAGATTTCTCGCTTTTCTGGAAAGGCTGCAACATCTGGCCGTACGAGAGTCGAGTTTTCGTCCGCAGCTTTAGGATATGAGCAGCAGCCCGGCCCTCACCACTGTCCGCACCGACCCCTACGGTGTTCCCAGCACTTGGGGGCCTGAGTCAGTAGCTGTCTTTCAGCTCACGCCCGGCCTGCTTTGCTCACAGTCACTTTCTCAGGTCTTAGAGGTCACTGGAGCATGTGACCCCTGGGTCACCTCAAACCCATTTATTTTCTTCCCTGAGTAAAATGATCTCTTTTAAATACCAGCCGATTTTCCAGAACGGACATGCTTTCAATCTTGCACAATCCAATACTTCCCTGACAAGCCCTCCTTGTACACAGCTGTGTCAGAAACCCCACTGAATGGCTAAGAGCGGGATCGGGGGCAGCCACGGAGGAACCATGCTTGTTCTCAGACCAGAGGTAGACAACTAACCCCAAGGGGCCGCCTGGAACAGCATCCTGAGGAGTGTTTGTTTCAAAACTCCATGTTGCAGGAATACCTGGGGTGCTCAGTCAGTTGAGCTTCTGACCCTTGATTTCAGCTCAGGTCGTGATCTCAAGGTTCGCGGGATCAAGCCCCGCATCGGGCTCTGCGCGGACAGCGGGGAGCCTGCTTGGGATTCTCTCTCTCCCTCTCTCTCTGCCTCTTCCCTCTCTCTGCCAACCCCCTTGTTGTACCCTGGTCCTCTCCCATTCATTCCCAGCTACGGGTGCCCCTGACACCGTGGGGGCGACATAACTTTATTCTTCTCCTCAGTACATTTTCGACACGCCCCACTTTTCGTCCAGCCTGGGGTGGGACCTCACACGGCAGGGCATCATGGCGGATGGAGAGCTGTTCCACGTGACGATGGGCAGCGAGAAGCCACTGGCCATGCCCACGGTTCCCATGAGGCTAGCTCGGGCCAAGAGCCTTCTCCCCAGGATGGTAACACCCGCCATGGCGTAGACAGACAGCGTATTCGGTTTCAAACAAGACCCGACCAGAGGAGCTGTCCAGGGTCTGCCAAATAAATGCAGGCAACACGCGAGGAATCTCGAGACTCCGGTCACGTCATTGCACCACTTGTATTATTTGGGGGACGATTTCTTTCACTCTAGAAACAGGTGTTGTCCTGAGCAATGACCAACCGTTCTCGTCTGGCCAGGGAAGAGGCAGGGATACAGAGGGCCCCTGCCCGGCGCACTGCTTACCTGAATGGTGGTCATGCCGAGCTCCTGGCCAATCAGGACTTGGCCCCCTTGCAGCCTGGCGATGCGGGGTTCTTCCACCTGCGTGAAGTCATTCACCAGCTCCGTGATGTCCACCTGCCAGTCTGAGCCCAGCAGGTGGACCAGGTGCCCCCCGCGGTCCGCCGCCTCGGCCACAAACTGCGTCAAGACCCGCACCATGGCGTGCTGGTATTGGAGAGTGCACCCACGGCCCCCTCTCCTCTCGTCGTCCTCCTCTTCCTCGCTGTCCCGGGCCGGCCTGTCAAAGGGTCAGTTCATGTTAACAGGTCCTGATCTGGGCCGACGGCAGGGGCTGCAAGGGGGAGTGGGCAGCGAGCCCAGCCCGGTGGGCACACAGGTGACACTCAAATGTATGAGTCCTGACAGTCAGAAGGGGCTGGGGTGTGGTCAGCAGAGCTCCTAAGGTCCCCGGGGAGCCCCACCTCCAGGAACGTGCTCCGTGGAACCCCCTCCCTTTGAGTGGGAGCTGGAACCGGGAACCTTCCTCCAGTGCAAGACCACAGCCAATGGTAGGGGAAGTCGCTTCCAAGATTAGGGTCTGAAAGAACGTGACACGTATCCTTTCCTCGGTTCCTCTCTCGCTTGCTCTCCTGAAGCAAGCTACGGGGTCGTGAGCCACCCTATGGAGCTGGCCACCTGCCAGGACAACGAGTGAGGAGCCAGGGCCCTCCGTTCCACGGCCCGGGCCAGCCGGCAGCCACGTACGTGGGCTTGGATGCAGAGCCTTCCCCACACGAGCTGCAGCTGACCAGACAGCCTGTGGGAGACCCAGCTCAGCCACGCCTGGACAGCCGATCCGGAGAAAGGGTGAGATCATACGTGTTTCCTTTCGGCCACTAAGTTCGGGGATAGGTCGTCAAGCTTGGGCATAGGCCACTAAGTTTGGGGATACGTCATTAAGTTGTACAGTGATGGGTAACTCCTATGACAGGGCTGGGGACGGTGGGAATGGCCCTAAAACCAGCACCGCAAGGAGGTCAGTGTTGAGCTCAAGGCAAGGTCACATGGCAGTAAGTGTAGAAAGGGCCGCCATGGTTTGTCTCGGGGACAGATGTTAGCTGCTCCCCTTGTGGCTGACGCCTTCTACCCAGCCCATTCTTTCTGGCACGTCGTGGTCTCTATCTGAGCGACAGCCCCGTTCTGTTGTCTGAGCTGAGCAGGACAGCCGTGACGCTCTGCGTCTTGATGTACCGAGATCAGACTCGGCCCGTCCTCGGGGGAGTCCTGGCACCCACCTGCCCTCGCAGGCTCAGTAACCCCTCCTAAGGCCGCCCTGCCACCTCCACATCAGAGACCCCGGCCACCAAGGAGAGGATCACTGCTGAACCCATCTTCCAACCACGCGTGGGACCCACGGCCTGCAAGCTTCCCCCTCACCCAGCAGCACAAAGACTAACAGGGATGGAACTCCAAGGGCAGGGGTGTAAACAGAGGTCACCCCTCAGACCAGTGCCAGTCTCCCACCCCCCGCTGAGCACACAGACACCGGGAGAGCTTCCTCCTCCTCTAATTCCGCGCACGCTCATTTTTGACTTTCTGTAGGTCCCCGGCATGCGAGTCCTCAGGCACGGGTTTCTCCGAGGTGACAAAGTCCCTGAACAAAGAGCCTGACCTCTTGCAACTCTCTTGGTATCTGGTGCCCGGTGCAGACAGAGGGGACCTGTCACTGGGGCGCCTGGGGGGCTCAGCTGGTTACGTATCTGACTCTTGATTTGAGCTCAGGTCATGATCTCACGGTTGTGGGATCGAGCCGCGTGTCGGGCTCTGTGCTGAGTGTGGAGCCTGCTTGGGATTCTCTCTCCCTCTCTCTCTGCTCCTTCCCATCCCCCCCCCCCAAATAAATAAACTAAAGAAAAAAAAGAAGACCTATCACCCTATCAGGCACCATCAGCACAAAGGGCCAGGCATGCAGGTCACAGGCTCTGACTTCACCTCCCTAGGACCAAGCAATCTGAGAGCTTCTGGGCTGGGGGCACGGAGAGGTTGCCCAGGCCCAGCCAGAATGTATTCCCAGGCCCCCTCCTTCTGGGATCAGCCCATTGGTTCAGCAGGGTTGACCTCTTCCTCCAGGGGACTGTGGATGAGGCCTCACCAGGCAGTGTATTCCGTGTCCTCGCCACGGTGACTGGATCAGGGACAGGCACACAGCCCAAGGGAGGATAGCCTAACCCCAGGACTTCTGCTGGAGCCACTGGGGAGGAGAAGGACGCACCTTCTGTGGGTGGGGTGCAAGTCTGGAGCCTCATGTAAAAAGAATACGGGGCCAACACATAGCAAACCAGGCTGAGAGGTAGGGAGAGATTCCACCCGTAAGGGATCCCCGGGTCCACTCAGGCCTGAAATTAGCTACCCTGCAAACTTCCATTTTTAGCCGAAGCCTGTTTGGCGTGGGTCTCTAATATGGAGTCCTGACTAACACGCCCACCGTTTGTTGGAGACGATGGGCACCCTCCAGCCCTTGATCTGGTTGAGCTCAGTGTCCGAGACCTCAATCTGCAGCGGGAGCCGGGGCACCCACACCGTCATCTCCAGAGGGCTGCTCAGGTGCTGGTAGGTGAAGTTCACCACCACGTTCACCTTGCCTTTCATTTCTTTCCCGTTGACAAAGACGTAGTCACAGCGGTCCGACACCTGCGAAGAGGAGAGAGGGGTGGGAGGCATGTGAGTTCTCACGGTATCCCCATCGCCCAAGGAACAGCGGAGAAGGCGGAGGAGGCGGGGGAGGTGCCCTCACTCTCTGAGGAATAAGCCATACTGGTTCGTACACAGGTGCCAACACAGGTGCCCTGCTGCCTCTGTCCCGCTGCACCCCTTTTGGCAGGTGGCCATTGGGTGTCGGGAGCCATGCCCTCAGTTACCTGGGTGCCGCGTGCTGCCCACCCTCCTCTTGGCCTGCTGACCCCCCGCTTTGCCTGGTGAAAGGACCCGCTGTGCACACAGCCACCACCCCGAGCACCTCCAGGGGTCAGGCGGAGGCTAGGTTTCGCTGAAACTACCCTGCTAGAAACTACACGCAGCTGGAAACGCACAGCCTGGACACCCCCTCCCCACCCCGTCCGCCCTGCTGCCTCCTTCTACAAGTGCAGCATCCCTGCCCGAAGGGCCCGAGGAAAGCAAAGCAGAAACTATCGGGTTGTTCGAACATCATAAAAAGCATTTCCAGGGAAGGCCCCGCTCATCTCCGCGGTGAGGCAGCGGGGATACAAAGGCACCGAGGGGTGCTGAGAGGTTCCGCGGCCGCTGATGATCAACGGCTCTGAAGGGAAACGCGGACTCAGGCCCGTTTACATGAGTCAGACCAGGTTGTCATCCTAAATATCTGCCATTAGCAAAAGTACTTAAATCTGATCCAAAGGCCGAACGGAGCAGCTCGGCGACTTTGTCACCATCGTGGCCCGGCCACGGCTCTCCTTGCCCCCAGCCCATAATCTCAGGCTTTTCCTCTTTCAAGGGTTCCAGAAAATCGGGCTGAATTGTCACAGATGAGCTGACTGGGGGAGGCAGAGGGAGGGAGGGGGACTGAGACAGGGAGGAGAGGTAGGGGAAGAGGGAGGGGGGAGAGAGGGAGGAAGGGAGAGAGAGAAGGAGATGGGGGAAGGTCGGGTTTGTAAGACTTGTTTTCGGGGAAACTGGCCATTTCGTGAATGTAACTTCCCGGCCCTCCTGCCGGACGAGGTCTGGGGGGGAGACGGGAGAGCATCTCAGGCGGGGCCACCACCAAGAGCCTCCTGTGGAAGGTGGGAGCAGGTGTTGGGGTGGATTGTGAACTTAGGGCTAGGTCTTAGTGTTCTGTTTTGTTGTGAAATTCAGTGTTTATTCCTCAAAGTACTAAGAAAAGGGGTGTGTGTATAGGTGCATGTGTGCACATATACTTGTGTGCCCACACGTGTGTACAGACATGTGTGTACAGTGTGCATGTGCATGCATGTGTGTGTGGGTGCATGTGCGTGCATACACGTGCAAGTGTGAGCATACATGTTGTGTGTCCGTGTGAGTATGCGTACCCGTGTGGGCATGCATGTATAATGTGCGTGTATAGGTGCCTGTGTGTGCATGTACTTGTGTGGGCACACATGGGTGCATGCATGAGAATACATGTGTACGTGTATAGGTGCACATGTGTATAGGTGCACGTGTGTGCATGTACTTGTGTGCACATGTGCGTGTGTATACGTGTGTGCACATGTACTTGTGTGCCCACATGTGTGTACATACATGTGTGCGTGTATGTGTGTGTATAATGTGCATGTGCACGCATGTGTGTGTGGGTGCATGTGCGTGCATACACGTGCATGTGTGAGCATACATGTGTGTGTATGCGTACCCGTGTGGGCATGCATGTATAATGTGCATGTATAGATGCATGTGTGCACACATGTGTGCACATGTGAGAACACATGTGTATGTGCACGTGTGCATAGGTGCACGAGTGTGCATGTACTTGTGTGCACATGTGCGTGTGTATATGCATGTGCATGTATGCACATGTACTTGTGTGCTCACACGTGTGTACATACATGTGTGCATATATGTGTTTATAATGTGCACGTGCATGCATGTGTGCGTGTGGGTGCATGTGCATGCATACACGTGCATGTGTGACCATACATGTTGTGTGTCCGTGTGTGGATGCATACCCGTGTGGGAATGCATGCATAATGTGTGTGTGCAGGTGCAGGTGTGTGCATATATGTGCATGGGTGCGTGCAAGCATAAAGTGTTTATGGCAAGTAATAAAAACACGAAACATGTCTGACTGGAGGGTCTGTGATCTCCGCCCCACCGTTCTCTGGTTTTCCGCGCACGGCCAGAGTCAGCACGGAGGCAGTGAGCGGACAGCTTACCGCCGGCGTCTGGCCCTCCTTCAGGCACACAGTGGGGCTGCCCTCCTAGTTCACGAGTGGGACAGGGAGGGGACTGGGTTGACAATGAGCTGTGAGCAGCACTTAATTCCCCACGAGGGGCCGTCTACGGCTCCCTGCCCATCTCTGTGGTGCCAAGGGTGCTGGAGGTGGTGACTCCAGTCGGGGCGCCCCCGAGCGCCTGCGACAGCCCCCGACAAAGCTGCAGGGACAGGCGGCCTGGGTGGCAAAGCACAGCTCTCCTGTGTGGCGTCCCTGATCCCCTGGGTCCCGTTACGCACCAAATTCACGGGTTTAGTGAGCTGGGCAGGGCGAGGAAGACACACGAAGGCGGAGGAGACGATGAGCAGGTATCTGGGAATATCCTAATTCTTGAGAACACAAAATGAGCCGCGCGTGCAACTGGGGCCTGCAGTGGGGGCCAGAGGTCTTGGTTATAAACTCGGATCTTTCCTTTATGCCCAACGTAGGGGACCCCCTCCCCCCACCTCATGCTAACGGCTTTCTAGTGATGGAAACCGTGCGAAGGAAGTAAGCTAAAGATCAGGGAGGAGTGACCCACGGCCTTGCCGGCTTCACCCTGGGGGAGGGTTTGGGAGGGTGGGGGGATCACGTAGTGTATAATGGGATCTCACAGGGGAAGGGGCTGGTGGTAAGTGAAAGGGGTTTCCAGGGGCGTCTGGGGGGCTCAGTCGGGCAAGCATCCGACTCTTGATCTCGGCTCAGGTCATGATCTCATGGTTTGTGAGTTCGAGGCCTGCGTCGGGCTCTGCGCTGACAGTGCGGAGCCTGCTTGGGATTCTCTCTCTCTGCCCTTCCCATGCTCCCACTCTCTTTCTCTCAAAAGAAATAAATAAACTTAAAAACACATATATTGGGCTTCCAGATCCTATGTGCTGGGGACTTAGGGGGTATGACACCTGCCGGGGGTACTGATGCTCATAATCTCATGGCTTGGGGACTATGGTACCACCGGGCCTTACTTGTTGCCATTCTCGCATGGGGAGGGGCCTCCAGCCTGGGGGTGTCAGGGATATTTTGGGGAGTGCCCGTGAGTGAGCTGGGGCTGCAAGTCCGGGGGCTTCCCCCTTGCTGGCTCTCCCCGTCCCTGGTGGCTTCTAAGTGCCATCCAGCCCGTCCAGAGTAAGCAGAAAAGGGGGTGTAAAAACACCCTAGAGAGAGGGAGGGAGAGGGAGACAGAGGACAGGGAGGGGGATTCACATGGCAGACGTAATTCAGTTTAGGATTCTGAGATGAGATTATCCCGGATTTGGGGTAGGCTGCAAATGCGATCGGTGTCCTTATAAGGAGAAACAGAGGAGGATTTGGCACAGAGACGAGGAGGCCATGTGTAGCTGAGGCCGACGCAGCAGGGACTGGCCACGTGTGCCTGGGCGCCGGCTGCCCCGAGCCCCAGGAGCAGATCCTGCCCTGGTGGGGACATGATTCAGGCTTCTGGCCTCCAGAGCCGTGAGGACAACACGCCTGTCGTAAGACAGCCAGCTTGTGGTCATTGGTCAGGGCGTCCACGGGAAACTAACCTGCACCTACGCATGCTTCCCCGGCTCTGACCTTCCCCCCCCCCCCCCCCCCCCCCAAACAGGCCTTACTTCTGGGACTTTTCTCACTGAGCCTCCCACACAAGGCGCTGGCCCACCCTCATCTCCAGGGAGCCTGACCCGCGGCTGGGCCGACCCTGACTTGGGAAGACCCCGGGCTCATCCCTCCAGGGCCCGCCTGGGTCCGCCCGCATCCTGTGGTCCCAGAGGAACGTGCCCCTCCGGTCCTTGGGCCCCTCTTCTCTCCCTCACCCTGGCCATCGCCAGATGAACGGTCCAGGTGGGTGGACAAGACCTGCCCGTTGCCTCTGAGCCACCCCGGCACGGTGCTGAAGGTTTGAGGGGACGCTCTGGTGAGACCCGAGACCCTCCTTCAGAGTCGGCTTCCACCCCGTGGCACCGGGCCACCGTGAGGACGTAGTCAACTCCAACTCCCGCTATGCACAGTCCATCACCTCTGTGAATTTAATGCCATTCCTCTTTGCTGTTTGAATGCTGTATGAATTCAATCTTATTTAAATTTTTTTTTCAACGTTTATTTATTTTTGGGACAGAGAGAGACAGAGCATGAACGGGGGAGGGGCAGAGAGAGAGGGAGACACAGAATCGGAAACAGGCTCCAGGCTCTGAGCCATCAGCCCAGAGCCCGACGCGGGGCTCGAACTCACGGACCGCGAGATCGTGACCTGGCTGAAGTCGGACGCTTAACCGACTGCGCCACCCAGGCGCCCCATGAATTCAATCTTATTTAAATATCACCAACATTCATGGTAAAATTTATGTCCTTCTTGATACTTTTTCTCTTCCCTTTTATCCCCCAAGAGGTAGAGGGAAGGATGTTAAAATTCTGTCCACCCCCACCCCAGATTTGGCAACAAATAAAATGCCTACAGGGATATTTTGCATCCAATTCTCAAGCTACATGTTACCTTTTTTCAGATTAGTCTTTACCTTGCACGAAAATGATACCATTGATCATCGTGGTAACAAGAAAAGCAGCTAATGTTTACTGAGCGTTTGCTACACGCATGGCGCCTGTGTGGAGTATCTAATACCTCATTCCACGTAATCCGCAAAATAAGTCTGTTGGGTAGGTGCTATTACCCCATGTTCCAGGTGAGAAACTGAGGCACAGGGTTCTGCAGCCACGAGGGACGTGTTACACTGGGCTAACTGATCAGAAGAGAACTTTACCCAGTTTACGTTGCTGGAAGGCAGCCCACCTCACTCACGTCTGTTGGTGCAAAGCCGACAGGCTTCTGCCAAGGGACAAGCAAGTTTCCAACGAACACACGGAGGAGGAGAAGCGCTCGGTGTGCAGAAGGAGCGGGCCCTGTTAGGGGCTCACCTGCGGTCCCCCCAAGTCCTCTGTGAAGCCCTGCCTCCCAGGACCCCAGACTGCGACCGTATTTGCAGACGGGACCTTGGAAGAGGGGATGATGTTAAAATGCAGCCTTTGGGGGAGACAGGAAGGCACACAAGGGACCCAGAGGCGCTCAGACCAAGTGCGGACATGGCGAGAAGGCGGCAGGAGTAACCAGCCCTGTGGGAACCCTGACCTTGTACTTCCAGCCCCAGAATTGTAGGAAAAGCGTGCTGGGATCTGCATCCAGGCCGTCCCGGCCCCCTTCTCCCTGGTGCCATGCGGTGTGACCGTGGAGCTGTCTGGGGAGGGGACCCCGAGACAGAAGGTCTACCAGGCAGTGGTATCTGTGGAGGAAGTGGGAAGGGACACAAGAAGGGGGCGGGGGCTCTCAGGTCAGATGCAGACCGGCTGCACCGAGGGGGCGGGCCAAGGCCGGCTGCCCAGGAGGGGAGCGCCGTGCGGGGAAAGTGGCCAGGCCTTCGTGTCCCCGTCTTCGTGGTCAGCACGGCCCAGCTCGGAACTGAGGGACCCGTGGAGCTAAGCGCCAGAGGATGTCGGCAGAGCAGAGACCCCTTTCCGGAGCTGCATCCGAGTGGCCCGTATTTATGACACCGAAGTCGGAAATTCTAGCATCTTTGGAATCCTCCAAGCACGACAGCCTATTCTCCCCTCTGAAGCCCTGACTTTAAGTTCCTCGGGAGGCTCTGTTATTTTAATTTTTTAAAAATGTTTTTATTTATTTTTGAGACAAGAGAGAGAGACAGAGCATGAGCAGGGGAGGGGCAGAGAGAGGGAGACACAGAATCCGAAGCAGGCTCCAGGCTCTGAGCTGTCAGCACAGAGCCCGATGCGGGGCTCGAACTCACGGACCGTGAGATCACGAGCTGAGCCCAAGTCGGACGCTCAACCCACTGAGCCATCCAGGCGCCCCAGCTCTGTTCTTTTAAAACCCAAACGAAACACGCTTACACAAGCCCACGCGCCCACCTGCTGTGTTTCCCGGGTCAGAAGGAATAACGCGCTCGGCGAACGCTGCCTTGTCTTTGTTCTGAAAGCCGCCGGCGCGTGGCCCCTGCCGCAGGATCACGGTCATCTCCTGTCCTGCCCCACACGGCGGGCCGGCAGGAGCCACGCACACCGAGACTCTCCCACATCCCTTCTGGCTCAGCTGCAGAAACAGCCCCCTGTTAACCACGCGCAGACGCACAGACGCGGAGGGAAAACCGGTATCCTCGGGAAGAGCATCCTTAGCTGAAGGGACTGACTCCTCTCCTGCCGGCAGCTGTTGAATTGCGTTCCCCTGGTGCGAAGCCTTCCCTCAAATAACTCCTCACGGTCCTCGGAAACAGGAAGCCACTCGGGGACGCTACAGCGTGTGGGTCTCTTTCTTCCGTCTCTCTCGCGTCACACAACGCTCCTGACACGGAAGGAGGAGCTAAAGTGAGGACCAAGCTGACGCCTGCTTCCTTTGGGGCCCGAGCGTCGTTTTCTCTTCACGCTCCCTGGAGCTCGTGCAGGCCAAGGCCAAGGTCTTGGGAGCACAGAGCCTGTGTCCCCTGCCACATGCAGAGCAGTGGCTCTGGAGCCCCGCAGAGTGGGTTCTGCTCCGTGGAAACGCCACGCGGGAGACGCGTCCGTGGGTGCGTGCTACATCAAACGCGGAGGCAGGCGGTCACCGTCCGGGAGCCCCGGCCGCCCCGCCAGCCTCTGGGGCGCGACCCCACAGAGCACAGGTCTGATGTGCCCACGGCTCTAGACCGGACATCTCATCCTTGGCCCCGGCTCCTGCTGGGTCCCCGGGGGGCGCTCGGTGACCGCGATGCCCGCACTCCTGTCGTCCGGGTCCCCGCGCCGCGAAGGGAGGACAGGGACGGACGGACGGGAGGACCGTCATGTGCTCTCGGCGTGCAGGCAGGTGAAAACCAACGAGTGGGCACTGTCCTCACGGGGACCCGGGGGGGGGGGCGGCCAGACAGCCCTCCTGCTTTGTGGCAGGGAAGGGAAGACGAAGACGCTTCTGGGAGCTGCACAGACAACACGTTCCTCTGACCCACGGCGAGAACACGCTTTCTATTAATGGCTCTCCTCTCCTCATCAATCCCCAGCCGACCTCCTGTCCGTGGGGGCTGTGATCAGCATTCGGCAACCGCAAAGCGGTCCGTTTCCACACAGGTCATGCCTGCCCTCTTCTGTGCTGGTAGTACCACCGATCGCGGGGAGTGGCCCGGGCGGCTCCTGTGCCAGGATGTCCTGCTGGTGGAGGGTGCCCAAGGCCCGAGCCAGCTCACTGCTGCCCTGCCAGCTGTCCTTCAGAAAGAAGGAGTGGGCATCCTTCCTCCAGGCTGAGGCATCCGAGCGAATGGCACCCCTCTGCCGGAGTCCTGCAGTGCACAACCTGTCCCACCACACACGGCGGTTCTGGAAGACGGCTCCTGACTTCGTAACACTGGAAAACGACCTTAAATCATGACACCACTGGCCCCGTTGCCAAATGCCTCATGGCCTCTTCCTGCTCAATTCCTTTCCTGGCGATGAGCCCTCCCTCCCATGCTCAGTGTGCTGGGCGTCCCCTCCACCATCGTTCTGGCGGCTGCAAAGCACGGGGTGTTCCGGGACTTCCGTCTGAGACTTTCCCAGTCAGTGTTTACTGGCAGGTGGCACCGCCCGCTCTCGCTCTTGAGGCCATCTGTGCACCTGCCCCAGCCTCCCTCCTTCCACCGAGGCACCTTCTGCAAGTGACTGAACAGGAGGGTCCCCTCGTCGTCCAGATGCCTGCGACGCTTTCCCCACTCGGAGGGGCAGAAACCCCACTAACACCCCACAGACGGCAGCCGGACAGGGAGGGGCAGAGCAGGAGCGCGGACCTGGCCACAGCGTACCCGCCGGGTGTCCCTCCCGGAGACGCAGGACCAAATGACGGTCGCTCCACACACCGGGAGCAGGTCCCAGCACGTAGGAGGGAGGACGGTACACTTAGGTGAAATCACGGAAACGTTGCTCAGCACCCACAAAATCTACAAGCCGCTGGCGGTGCCCTTCTGTGTTTGCCCATCGGGGAGACGGTTATTTCTAAAGTCCCGAGTCTGGCCGAAATCCACATGGCTGCAGGAGATACCCGTCCCCCGGCTGTCTCTCCCAAGCAAACCCCATCAGCTCTCCGAGGGCCGTATTCCTGCGCCCAGGCCCCAGCCTCGACCCCGTGGCACCGAGGAAGCTCACTGCGAGCTACCTTTCCTGGATTCTGGGAGGTCGGCCTGAGCCAAGCTGTGTCTCCTATTTCCCGGCCTGGTTTCTGGGCGGCACTTCAGGGTTCGGGGAGAGGGCTCAGATCCGACACCTTTGGACGGCCTGCTCGACTCAGCCGTGGCCCCGCGGGGAGAAGGGAGGCCACAGGGCTCAGATGCATTGTCCCGGGAGGCCACGGCCCCACTCAGGGGCCGGGGAGGCTGAGCCACCGGGGTCGCCCAAACTCTTCTGTCCCCTCTGCCGTCCGGGGAGCCCTCTCTGGCCATCACCTCTGCTCCCTCTCTAACGCGGCGTTTCCCAAACTCCCGCAGTGGTCCGCCTCCCCACGGAACAACTGTCAGAGTCAGACATCGCCTCTGGTTTTAATATTTCGATCAAAATGTTTGACCTGCTTTTCCAGCACGTTGTTGTGACACACTTTAAACATACGGGAAAATCCGCACCGTACAACGAACACCCATACACCCGCCGCCTATCTTCTGCAGTGGACATTTTCTGTGTTTGCTTCAGCAACAGATCTCTCCGCGTTCAAGCCTCCGTCCCTCTGCTTTTAGGATTCCCTCCAAAGGAAGCTGCAAACATCAGTATCTTTAATGCTAAATGCTCCAACTTGGGGCACTTCCTGCCTCTCTGATTTATCCTTTGCAGGTGCTCCCCTCGCACGATCGCCTGCGTGCCCAGATCTGCCCGCTCCCAAAGGTGCACACGGCCCTTGAACGTGCCCCACGTGCTGGGACCCGAGAGCTCGGCGGAGGCAGGGAAACGGCACGCTCCATCAGCACTCCTACCCTCCCCCCTCCACCACTGAGAAAACTCACCAGTGGTGCGTCTATCCTCCGGCAATAAAGCCCTTTGGTCCCTAGTAACCCCAGAGTGGACTGAGCCATCCTGAAGTCTTCGTTTTCTTTTCAATTTTGCATTCTCTACTTTTTCTCTTCAGTCACAGAATATAACATAGATGCAACAGAACATCAAACGCGTACGGCTGCACGAAAATTATAAAGCAAGCACAGGCCAGCAAGTCAGTGCCGTGGTAACACCCTCCCTCTCTGTCTTATCAGAGGTGCCTAAGTCAGCAGAGGTGCTGGCAGGGAAGGGGCGGGAGGGCCGTGCTGGGCCTGCTTCCCCTGTCGGCACAGACCGCCCAGCCCGACCCGGCCCGTGACTCTCCTTGTGAATCACCCAGGCGCTTGCTGACCACACAGCTCTGCGGGCCACACACACCACACGGGTGCAGGAAGGAGCCAGGAGTGCTCTTCACTGACGTGGAGGGAGCACCGGGGCGGATCCCTAAGTGAAAACGGTCAGGCGAAAGCACTCGGCGTCCATGGCAAAGGCCAAACGCGCCCTCAATGCTGACATTCTTCTTGGCTCTTGGCTGTCACTGCCTCTGTGTCTCAGTGCCCCCTGCATCCTTAGGACACCGGCACTGCCCCACTGCAGAGCAAGGAAGGGGTGTATGTGCCCTGGAAGGAGGCCGTGAGGACCTGGACAACAGAGAAGCACACAGAATAGGGGAGGTCAGAGTATATATGTATATACGTCCTCCAGAGGGGCACAGAAAAAGGCAACGGAACCCATAGAAGCAGGGGAGGAAGAGGCAGGGTCGCGACCCATCCTCGGGGAGCACGTGGGCAGCAGACAGCCGCTTGCTGCCATGACAGGTCACTCCCGGGGCGGGAGCCAGGTGGGGACACAAGACCTGCCACGCAGGACACGTGGACGCATGGACCGCCAACCTGCGGCCCAGCTCCGTGGTGGCCTGGCTTCTCCCCCTGCTGGTTCTACTTCCCCCTTTCCCCACACAGCGGCTGGCCCCCCTCAGAGGCGGTGGCCCCTGATTCCAGCCCAGCACCTGCTCCTGGAGAGCCCGCCTGGTCCACTTAGCCCGGCTGCTGTACCCAATCGCCAAGACGCGGAGACTATAGGCAGCAAGGGTTCATGTCTCACATTTGCGGAGGCTGGACGTCCAGGGTCAAGGCGCTGGCAGGTCCGAGGTCTGACGGAGCCCGCGTCCTGGCTCGTAGACACGGTCTCCTCGCTGCGCCCTCCAGTGCTGGAAGGGTGGCACAGCTCTCTGGAGTCTCCTTTATGAGGACATTGATCCCGTTCATGACCAGCTAACCCCCAAAGACCCTACCTCTCAATGCCGTCACCTTGGGCATCAGGTTTCAACACATGAATTTGGAGGGGCTTGGGCGTTCGGTCCACAGCACCATCTATGGCAGGACCTTAGTGTGTCCCTTCCTCCAGGCAGCCCTCGGTTTGCACTGTGCTAGTGAAACAGGTACAGGTCGGGGCGGGGGGTTGCTCAACACATGGTCACAGACCAACGACACGATCCTGAAGCAGGAAATCCCACTAACGGAACGCTACACAAATGAGAACTGCCCACCTACCATTATTCTTTAAGCCCAGGTGAATATAGCACCAAGAAGAAACCACAAAACTGCCGATCTCCAGGACCGTCTGCAGACCTTCTACAGGGGGCTGAATCGTGTTCCCCAAATGCTTGTCTACCTAGACCTCGGAATGTGACCTTATTTGGAAATAGGGTCTTTCCAGACATAGTGAGTTAAGATTCGGTCATACTGGGGTCAGGTGTACTCTGGGTCCGGTGAGCAAATCCTTGTAAGAGACAGACGAGGAGAGACACAGGCATCCAGGGCAGAAGCCATGAGACGATAAAGACAGAGGCTGCAGGGAGGCGGCCACTGGCCAGAAGCTGGAGGAGGTGAGGAAATGCCGTACCCCAGAGCCTCCGGAGTGGGCACAGCCCTGCGGACTCCCTGGCTGTGGGATCCTGGCCTCCAGGACTGAGACAGAAGGCAAGTCTGTTGCGGAAAGCCACCAGCTCGCAGTCATTATTACGGAAGCCCCGGGAAACTAACCTGTCCACTGAGTGGGACTCCTGAGTGAGGCCAGTGAATCCGCACCCTGACGGACAATTCTCATTTCTGATTCTCGTTCACCCTGTGAGCTGAGAGCCTGAGCCCAGAGAAGGGCCGACCCGAGGGGCTTCTTACAAAGGTGAGACCCACCCGTAGGTTCTGAAAGGCGTGGGTTTCCATTGCATCTTCCAAAGTGGATGAGCACTGATGACGGAGTCCTCTCTCCCTGTCAGCCCCTCAACAGAAGCCCAGCTTTCCCAGCTGCTCTGGGCTGCAGGACTGTCCGATTAGTAGCATTCGATGTTGCGCGGTAACCCTCAATGGGGCAACGTGAATGCTCACACGGGCATTTCAAACACAACCGTGCAGCGTGGGTCGACTCAGCATTACCTACTCAACGTGCTCCCTCACCACCTGCAGAAGTGGTGTCACTGGTGGCCTCGGGACCTGGGCCAACAGTCCAGGGGTGCCAGGATAGGACCTTTGCTCGGTGGGAGTGGTGGTGGCGGGGTGGCAATGTCATGACCAGAAATGTCTGCTACTCCTTTGCTTCCTCCCTCCCTCCCTCCCTCCTTCCTCCTTCCCCCCCCTTATTATTTAAAAATTCATTCTATGGGGAACCTGGGTGGCTCATTCAGTTAAGCATCTGACCCTGGATATTGGCTCAGGTCATGACCTCATGGTTCATGACTTGGAGCCCCATGTCAGGCTCTGTGCTGACAGTGCAGAGCCTGCTTAGGACTCTCTCTCCCTCTCTCTCTGCCCCTCCCCTGCTCTCTCTCAAAGTAAGTGAACTTAAACAAAAAAGTGCATGGGGCATTCTTTTACAAAATGCAGACTTATCATATCACTACCGCATTATTCTTGGGACGCCATTTTAAAAACTCATCCATGGTTTTCCATTGCTTTGGGGTAATACAGGAGATTCTCACTGTGCCCCACAAGGTCTGACGTAGTCTGGCCCCTGCTGGGTTCCTGGGTCCCGTCCAGCACATGTCCTCCTCAGCATATCACAAGGTGAAAGAAACGCCAGTCTGAAAAGGAGCCATACCGTGCGACACTCTGGCAAAGGCACAACTATGGAGACGGTAAAAAGATTAGCAGACAGACCAGGAGTCAGGAAGGAGGGAGGGATGAACAGCAAAGCACATGTTCTCTTTGGGGCCAAGGAACCGTTCTGTATGGTGCTGAAATGGTGGCCACGTGTCATTATGCATCAGGGAAGACTCCCCAAACTCACAGCCAAGAGGGAACCCTAAGGCTAACAATAAGCCGTCATCTCTAATAAAGCGTGAATATTCGTTCAAAAAATCCCCAACACGCACGTAGCGTTTACTATGTTGCACGCATTCTTCTAAGTGCTTCCCGTTTTTTATTGAATCTTTGTAACAAGCCAGTGAGGCACGTATAATTACTGTGACTGGTTTACGAGAGAGGCACAGAGCCAGAGATGATGGCCCACGCGGGGCACTGTCTCGCCGTCTCTAACTCAGTAAACCCCAGCGAGCCCCTGTGACAATCTGATCTCGACTCGACTGTAATGAAAAGAAATACTGACATCAATGAATACGTCTCCTTTTAATGATTTTTTAAAATTCATAAAGCTTTGTGGTGTGTTATGAATGTTTCATGCTGGCTTTTCAAGTCAGAATACCTCATTGGAGATTTTCTTTCCAATTGCTAATTTTTTTGGCATTACAATGGAAAGTGGATACTGGCTCATGGTCTAAAAGTTAAACAGAACAGGAAAGAGAAAGAAAGAACAGGAAAGAGAAAGAATCATATGTCCCGCCCACACCCGCCAGGTTCCCTGTCCTTCACCCTGAAAGTGATCGTCGTCGGTACAGACTCTTGTGAAGCCTTTCTGAGTCTCCGTGTGTACATGCCTCTAAGTATGTACTTTATTATTGTTCTCTAAAATCATGATGGCCAGTATTCTACCTTCCGCGTTTGTTTGTTCCTCCCTTTAAAAATGCAGCTTGTAGAGAGTCCTAAATCCTTCTTGGCAATATTCAAAAAGTCTGTGAATCAAAGTCATGCTTTTGAAGATGATGGTTGAGCGGCAAAGGGACGCCCCATTTTCCTTTAAACACAGGTGACAGAAATCAGCACGGTGGTCTTCTGAATTATAGGGAACGTCTGCACGGGGGCCTGGCCAGCTGCTCCGGGGTGCATCATGACGCAGCACGCTTAGCGCCCAGGATGCACCTGCCCTCCAGCCTCTGTGCCCCCCCACCCCTGGGGCCAGCAAGGTGTCCCTCTCATCTCTGCCCTGCTGGACCCTGGGACGATGAACACAGGAAATATCTAGTTGGAAGCATATGTGTTCTCTGGTAACTGTGACATTTAGTGATCAACCTGAGGGCCTTAAGATTCTGAGTTAAAAAGCAACGTCAAAATAGGTCTCTGGGTGCCCGGTGGCTCAGTCAGGTGAGCATCCGACTTCGGCTCAGGTCATGATCTCACAGTTTGTGAGTTCGAGCCCCACGTCGGGCTCTGTGCTGACAGCTCAGAGCCTGGAGCTGGTGGGGCCGTAGAGGAGGGTGAACTGAAATGGCCAGTAGACCAGCTCGAGGACACGAGACACAGCAATGGTGTTACTTGACCGGACTTTGTATAAAGGAACGTAGCTGCCAGATCTGGAATGAGGCGCCACCTTGGAGTCTGAGGAAGGTCACTTGGACCAGCGGGGCTAAGTGTTCCTCAACGCGGCACTGGAGAGAGCCATGGACTGGGCACGTGAAGTGAAAGGAATCCGTTCATTCAACAAATATTTTATGAGCACCTTTGTGTCCTCAACACTGGAGATAAAGCAGTGAATCACACAGATACAGTTTCCTGATTTCAAGAAGTTGATGGTGTCGTCGGGGGCAAAGACATAAATCCCGCCGGCGTCAGGGTCCGGGAAATGAAACAAAGCCGCTTGCTGTGGAGAGATGGGGAGAGGGTGCTGGCGGGAGGGGAGGGTGGCAGCCCTGGAGGGAGGGGGGCCATGTTCTCACCGAGGCCTGAACCGTAAGTCTTGTGTCAACCGTGGGAGGGCCCGAGCCAGGGGATTTGGGGGGGTGGGGTGGGAAAATCGGACAGTGGAGACAAGTGTGGCATCTTGGAGAAATAAAATAAATGGGAGGCGCTGTGGCTGAAGCCTCAGCGAGAGAAGAGGCAGAAGGAGTGTGGGGGTGGGGCATGGGGTTGGCAAGGCCAGATCACACAAGGCCTGAACGTCTGGGAGAGGAGGTTAGATTTTATGAAAAGCACCACCTGGGGCCATCAGGGTGTTTCGTGCATGCGAGGGACACAGCCTGAGTCACGTGGTTAAGAAGCCACTTGGGCACCTGGGAGAGGAGGGGGCTGTAGGGATGCTGAGCTGAAGCTTCCTCCCATGGACGGGACCACCGGCGTGCGGACGACTGACGGGGAGCGGGCTCGCGGCCTGGTGTCGGGACACCACCCCAAATGGATTGCAAAGGCAGAGAAGCAACTTCACAGAGGGGCAGCCTGGCAGACAGCACCTTAAGCAAGGGGTCTACGCTGACATCATACTGACGAAAAGCACACCCCCGTCCAATCACGAGAAAACACCAGACAGACCCAAACTGGGAAGCGTCCTTCAGCCACTCAGTACTCTTCAGAAATGCCAAGGTCAGGGGGCGCCTGGGGGGCCCAGTCAGTTGAGCGTCTGACTCTTGATCCCAGCTCGGGTCACGATCTCACGGCTCATGGGTTCCAGCCCCGCATCGGGGTCTGTGCTGACAGCATGGAGCCTGCTTGGGATTCTCTCTCTCTGCCCCTCCCCCACGCTCTCTCCCTCTCAAAATAAATTAATCACAAAAAAAGGAAAGGTCGTGAAAATAAGGAAAGACAGAGGAACTGTCCCAGATTGGAGGAGACGTAGCAGCCACAAGAGAGAACTTCCCACTCCGCTCTTGTCCCTTCCTTCTTTTCCACGTGAGGCCATGGTCCCTAGGGCTGCAAGAGCCATCTTCTGGTCACGAGGGGAAGCTCCCTTCGAGGTCACCAGGACAGTGGCCAGCGAAATGCTAACTTGGTCCTGGAACTGCCTATCCCGAATCATTCTGTTCGGCGAGACAAGAAACATCTCAGCTGTGGCTGCACATCAGCGTTACTTGGGGGGAGTTTTTGAAAGTACGGAGACTTTGAAAGTATGAGACCACCTAAATCTGAACTTGGAGGGGTAGGGGGGTAGGTACTTTTTTATTCTTCTAATGTGCAGCTGGGTTGAGATCACTGGCTTAAGCCACCGTTGCTGTTGGACACGGCGTTACTCCTAGCTGGAAGCAGTCTTGACCGGTCCCATCAATGTGTCTGCGTCTACCTATGTGCCAAAAATGACAGAACTCATCGTTTATATGCCATCAACTTCCAGCCTCTTGGAAGCTGGTGAAATCTGGCTCAAATTCCCGCCTCCCCACCCATTTCACAGTCAGGTGGGAGTTTAACAGAGATGCGTCCCTGAAGAGATCGACTCTAAGGCCAGTCCAAGGTCAGCAGCTGCCTTGGATGGTTCTTCTCCCAAGCAATGTGTTCAAATGCTCAGGTGCTGTTGTGCCACTGGCAAAGTAAGTGATTTAACCATAATTATTTAAAACCACTGTCTCTTTCCATTACAGCTGTATCTTCCTCATGCTTAGTCCGTGCCAGAGGGGTTTTGAGCGGCCATGGCATTTTTCTGTCCCGCTATGGGGCAGTTGGACTTGCGATATTACTGGATGTGGGTCTAAGGGGATCCATTTATGTGATGTCCAGTTAGTTCCACGGCTGGCTATCCTGGTCTAGCACGACGTCACAAATACTTAGATGGTGAGCTGCGACAGCTGGAGCATGTGACATACTGCCTACCGTGAACTTGCGTGTGGCATCGGGCTCTGGAAAATGTGGACGGTACAGAAGAAGCGAGGTTTGCGGTCCAAGGAGTCAAAGGCTTGACTGGAAAACTGTTCCCATCACGTGACGTGCAACATTGGGGGTGGAGAGTTCCGTGTCCCTCTTATGATCCGCTTAGAAAAACGTACGCTCTAACATGTCAGAAACCGGGCAGCCTATCAAGTAATAAACACACTCCACATTTTCTTCTTGGAGTGGGAATTATGCAAATTGGATTTTATCAGAATTTCTGTTTTAATGTCTTGCTTACTTGACGCGAAATATTGGCAATGACAAAGATGACGTAAAACTCCTAACACATCAATCTACAAAGATTCCGATGGCAAACTGGTTACGGTTAATGACTGCCAGGAATTCAAAGAGTATCTAAGATTAGTCACTTTGTAAGGAAACGTGAAATGCCCTGAAATCTTACAGCTCGTAGAAAGAAGACACAATAGGGTTTGCCGAAATTTGAGAACAATTATACATGGGGTTAAGCATGTCAGGTTATAAAGCTAAAGGAAAATTTTCTAAACTATCAACATTAAAAACATTAATGTTGATCTGCGATGCTAAAAGAAATATCGAACTGCCTTTCAATTCTATCACTAAGTAAAGCACTTATAAGATCATTGTCAGGAATGCTCAAAGTAGATACTGCCAGAAATACGTAGGAAAAGGTAGGACAGATTAGTTACCGATTTACTTAAAAATCAAGACGTTATAATACTTTTGATATGTTTGATACATTTTGTGATGTCTGTAGCATTTTCCCATTTTTTGCAACTTGTAAGTTGCTGACTCCTTTACTTGATCTAAATAAATATTCAGTAAGCTTGCGTACATGGTCTTGCATTCATTCTCTTAGATGTGCGCCCCCAGCCCAACGGTGAAAGTTTCAAGCTGCACAGAATCTAGGTCTGGCCCCGCCGCATTTCATGGTTTCTGGGTGTTCAGCTCCCCTCCCTGTGCTGTCCACACGGGCTGTCTCAGATCCATCCCAGGCCAGCCTGGAAAATGGCCCTCTGCTGGTTTCCACGACAGAGACCCTCACGATGAGTCTGTCATGAATTCCCGGGGGGCGCGCCGGTGACGGGGGCTCACAGTGCCTGCAGATGTAGGCTGGCCTCCTCCCTTCCTCCCCCTCCTCCAGAATAACACACTCCGTGCTCCCCTTGACTCACCAGGAGCAACCCCATCCACTCAGGACCTTGTACGCACGGGTACTTTTGTTTCCACAGAAGCTGAGTTACAGCCTAACGTTCGGATGCGCACACACCTTAACTGGACGACTCAGTGGACATCTTCCCAAGCGCGTGCTTGTCAAAGCCTCCTGAGCTCAGGACCTCCAGCACTCACACAGACGCCCCAGCTCCTGCTGTCCGTCACCCCCACGCCTCCCATTAACTATTATTCTGACCGTTCTCCCCATAGATTAGTTTTCCCCATTCTAGAACTTCAGAGAAGAAACGACACGGCACATTCTGTCTTGTTTCCAGCCTCGTTTACTTGCTGTTAGGTCTGCGAGGTGTGTCTATGCTCAGTGTTCTCTGTTGCTGACAAGCGTAGAGATGAGCACACAGCATCCTGTTTAACCAACTGAGCCACCCAGGCACCCACAGCATCCTGTTTATCTCTCCTACGGACGGGCGTCTCCGTCATCGCCAGCCGTCGCTTATCATGAACAAAGCTGTGTACGTCCTCATGCACAGCTTTTGTGATGCATGCCATTTTTCTCGGAGTGGAACTGCTCGGTTTTGGGTAGACACGCGTTTTCCATTTTTCTCGGGGTGGAATTGCTCGGTTTTGGGTAGACACGCGTTTTCCAACCCCAGAACTCTTAAGGGCTTTCCACCTCCCTCTCAGCCAACAAACTCGGTTTCTTCTCTAAGAGGGATCCTGGTGCCAGCTAGGAATGTAATTATATTTCCCCATCTCATTGCAATGATCTGACTGGGGCTGGAACTCATCCGCACAGGAAGACCAGAAGAAAATGGCGTGTTTGCTTTTGGGATGAAGGGTATCTTGACAAGGCTGGGGGGGGGGGGAGCGGGGATGCCTGGCACTTATTAATGGCGCTTTGTGCTTTTCCGTTGGTTTGCACAGATCGACAGCATGAACCAACCCAGAAATAACGTGACGTGTTCCCGGAAGTGTGTTCGTTTCTGGAGGGATTATGCGTGTCGATAGCTGGAAACTCCTGATCAGCTCTTAAGTACCTTCTGGGACACTACCTCCTAATGGACATGTATGTGATCAGAGCCGCTGAAGGACACAGCTCGGAAACCCATTCCTTCTATCCTTTTAGAACATTAGCAAGAGACTAGCTCGGTGCACACGCAATCCTAGCTCGGGGCTTCTTACACTTTCTGTGATGAAGTTACGGTTTTTTTTCTTTAATTTTCAATCCAGCACAGACTAACACCTCTGTAAAATACGATAAAAATGTGTTTGGAGGATGTGATGCTGTCCGGTTGCTGTCGGCATTTCTGGCTGCTTATGCTGGACTCCTGTACCGAACTCGCCGAGGACCGGCGATCGGGTCTCTGGACCTGAGCTAGCATCCCAACCACCCTTGGTGGTACACCCGAGCCCGTCTGCTCCCTGGCCAGGAGGCTCCCCTCCAAACATCGTCAGCGTGGTGTCCCTTGCCCCCACGATGCCCCTGCTAATTCACGCCATGTATGAGGAGCAGGACGTCTCCTGGAGGATGTGCCCGGCTGTGCCAACCCACACGCGCCTCTCTGTGGGAAGAAGGGAGCGCGAGGGTCATTGCCTGTATGGCTGCTTCTCTGCCCGCAAGTTCTCCCAGTAAATTTCCCTTTACTTTTTTTTTTTTTTCAACGTTTATTTATTTTGGGGACAGAGAGAGACAGAGCATGAACGGGGGAGGGGCAGAGAGAGAGGGAGACACAGAATCGGAAACAGGCTCCAGGCTCTGAGCCATCAGCCCAGAGCCCGACGCGGGGCTCGAACTCACGGACCGCGAGATCGTGACCTGGCTGAAGTCGGACGCTTAACCGACTGCGCCACCCAGGCGCCCCAAATTTCCCTTTACTTTTGCTCGACGTGTCACAAGAAGTGCATGTGCTTTAAAATTCGCTGAGGCGTGACATACAGGGTATTTAAATGCACAGATATTAATATCTATAAACCTCTCCCTGCGTTTGTATCTATATATCCATATTCATACCCATCGCTGTGGCGTCTGTTTCAGTGATACTCGGAACCGGGAGCACTGTTTGCGTGGTTCTGCGACCCTGAAGACGTGGCTTCCCCTCTGATGCCTTCACTTTCTCCTTTTCCAGCAAGATCCAGTCTGCAGTTTCTGGCTCCCAGACCTTTCCACCAGCAGAGATCCTGGAGCACCGAGTGCCCGCAGAGGGGACAGACGTCACAAACAGCAGCTTGAGAGGCTACGGTGGGTTCGTTCTCTCTCACTTTAATTAGCATGGATAACATCTCGTGTATACTAACCCACTCAAGGCTGCGAGCACCCCATCAGTGTCTAAGGGATTTGGCTCATTAAAGAACAAAAATATGCCAGCCCCGTCAGGGTGGTGGGTGCATGCTATGGGAATAATTACGATACGTATGCGTTTGGCAGGAATTTATATTAGGTATTGAATTAGCATCCTTGAATTAACACAGGGTTCTACTTTAATATATTTTTCAAGAGCCTGATAAAATGAGCCAGAGAAGAGAGTTTTTATCTTCGTCGCTCCAAAATTTTAAATTAACAAAAGCTTTTTTCTCTTCATTATTAGCATCAGGCAATTACAAACCAGGGCCAAGTCCTGCATGAAAGGATGTGTCATTAGAGCTAACAGATCTGTCACTGGAATGCCAAGACGCTTCACCAGGAGGATGTCATATCTGCGGTGGTTCTGGGCGTGTGATGCTCTGCGTTTGGGGACACCATCTAAGGGACAAGTATGCCATCCAAACCAACCCAACATCTAAAGGGGAAACACTGGGTGCCAAGGACCGGCGGACCCGCCCATCAATCACGCAGGCCGAGGGAGACAGATTCATGACACACATGCACACATTCGCTTCAAGGCTTTCCTATCGGACTCACGCTAAACGCACCAAAGCACACATTTCCTTGATTAAATTTCTGATATCTCCAATCACTCACCTCCAAAGAGTACTTTTTCTCCTCACCTTGCGATCTTTCAAAGCAAGACCTTTCAAAGCAAGATCTTTTCAAAGCCCATTCGTTGCCGAACGCGGCACAAACCAAAGTTCCGTACCTCCCTGTGCCAAATGCCTCACGGTCCCCAAATCCAAACGAGTCTGGAGCAGCTGAGGCTCGTTTCATCACCGTGGTTGAGACTTACAATCATCCGATAGCGAGGGGGGGGGGGGGAGGGGGGTTGGGGGGAAGGGATTGGCAGGTGCCGTTGGCTTCCGGCAGGTTCTGAAGTCTTCCCAAGAGCCAGCTTTCGGGCTTTACTCACACAAACGAAAGGAAATAAGCCAAATGCACAAGAAAATCGGCCGTTTTAGGACATGCGGAAAACCTGCTATCCAGGCGTTTGCTAAGTATTGGGGCTTTTGGAAACGCTTGTATTTTACCCTTGGTTTCTGGGCAGGTGGAAAAGCAGAACGCCGCATAAACGTGACCTCAACCGCAGCGAAGGAGATTTTTGTACACTTGCTGCATTTACGTCTCGAGTTCAGATGCCCGGCTGACCGAGGGGGCGGAGATCGAGGCTGGCTGGCCGTTTGTGCCAACGCCCCGGTGTCCTGTGTCTGTGTCCTCACTCACCTTCTCACCAAAGGGCCTGCTGGTGCCTCACCTTGTTCCCCGAGGCTTCTCTGCGGCTGCCACACGGGCACCTGGGGGCACCGCTTGGAGGGCAACCACCTGTCTCGGGGTGCCAGGACCGCAGAGCTCCCTGGGACGGGGGGCCTTCAGCACCACGTCTGGGGTAGCCATGGGCAAACCAGGACAGTTGGTGCCCTTCTGCTTGGTCTCAGGGACCCAGGCACACACTTAGAAGTGCAAGGAGCTAAGAGCCTAGCAACCCTCCAGCCACGGGGGACTTGGGAACTGTGGGCAGTGCTCCCCTCCTCGAGAGTGCTCCACACACCCCTCCGAGGGCCCCAGCAGCACTGAGCCCCTGAAGCTTACGGACGAATGCGTCCTTCCCTCATTCCCTGCATCATTCTTGCTGCTCTCCTCAGCCTGCTCCCTGGGACTGCTTGCCAGAAAGAAGGACCTCCATGAAAGCTCAAATATCAAAGCCCTGCTTTTGTTTTTGGAGGCGGGGAACGGAAAGACACATCATCTGAAATATTGTTTGAGCACTGCGGTGGTTGCTGGGATCCGGCTGCAGAAGCCAAGCCCCCTCGCTCAACTCGGGGCGGCTCAGAAGGGCCGTACCAGCCCCAGGACCCCCGTGGGGGCTTTGCGGCACTCAGCGCCCCGCTCTGTCCCATCCTGCCTCTGTCGCTCCCCCCTACAGGTGTGGGTCCCTAAGTGATATCCTGCCTGCTAACCTCCACCTCGGGCTCTGCTTCAGGACAGCCTAACCTGCCACAAGCACTTTCTGGATGCTTAGGATGCAGCGGTTAGAGCAAAAAAAAAAATCCTGGCCTCATGGACTTGCATTCCAGGGACACATACAAACGATAATCCGAGAAGCAAGCAAATTCCCTGGCAGTGAGACACGGTACGGGGAACAGCAAAGCAGGGCTGAGGGATGGACAGTGAGGGGCTGTGCGCCCAGACAGGGCGGCCAGGAACGTTCCGGGCGAGTGCCAGGCTTTCCAGAACCTACCAGTGTGGATGTCCGTAGACTATTGCAGACAGTAGACGTTGGTGGGAACTACCCGCCTGTGGGTTACGTGCAACCTGTTCTTACAGGCAGACTAAAACTCGCCCACAAAACGCGGTCCTCACCCATTAGAATCATCTGGGAGGCGGGGGGTGCTGGAAAAATGCCAAGTCCCAGGACCCACGGTTCCCAGGGGTTCTGATTCCCCTGGACGGTGGTGGGGCCTGGGCCTCAGAATTTAAACAGCTCTCCAGGTGATGTCACAGGACGTGGGGTGGACGCCAGTGGGCTAAACGCTCCCTGAGTTGCTCTGTGTCGGAGACTGTGACATTCAGGTGACGCAAAGGACTGGTGAGAAAACCTGAAACACAAATCGAGTCTTTTACTGCAGGTAGGTGCACATGCAGTCACGTGCACTCACCCACAAGCACCCAGCAGAGCCAGTCCGGACTCTGGAGCGTTTTCCTGAGTTGGGGTGGACAGGCGCCTACCGTTGGAGAAAACCAGCACCCACACACGCGAGAAATCCTGCCGGAAAGTAGCACTCGGCCACCAGGGATCAGAACCAGGCGCATTCAAAGTGTGTTCAGGAAAACGTGAGGGACTGAGGGCGCGTGGTGCCCCGGTCACCGCGGCCCTGCGGGAGCTTCTCACCACGGGGCTTAGGAGACTGGCTTCCAGCGAGGGGCCCAGGTCAAGGGCCGCAGACACGGAGGGCAGGGACGCCCCCGCTGCCCGTGCAGATGCATGAACAAATCCCACCAACTGAGCCTTTCGAAAACTAAAACTTCATTACGTTTAAATCATTTTTGGACATTTATTCATTTTTGAAAGGCAGAGAGAGACAGAGTGTGAGTGGGTTAGGGGCAGAGAGAGAGG
This sequence comes from Leopardus geoffroyi, assembly GCF_018350155.1. Lineage (NCBI taxonomy): Eukaryota > Metazoa > Chordata > Mammalia > Carnivora > Felidae > Leopardus > Leopardus geoffroyi. Next base: position 2,946,523 of record NC_059339.1, on the reverse strand, counting down.
GAGACACAGAATCCAAAGCAGGCTCCAGGCTCCGAGCTGTCAGCACAAGAGCCCGATGCGGGGTTCGAACCCACGGACCGTGAGATCATGACCTGACCGAAGCTGGACGCTCAACCGACTGAGCCACCCAGGGGCCCCGATGTTTATTTATTTTGGAGAGAGAGCGAGTCAGAGCACGAGCAGGGGAGGGGCAGAGAGAGAGGGAGGCACAGAATCTGAAGCAGCTCCAGGCTCCCAGCTGTCAGCACAGAGCCCGACGCGGGGCTTGAACTCACGAACTGTGAGATCATGAGCTGAGCCGGAGTCGGCCACTTAACTGAGCCACCCAGGCGCCCCAAAACTTCATTACATTAAAAAAAATACCCCAAACCCTGAAAAAGGACCCGTCAAGCAGTGTGTGCAATGTTATACTGAAACACACCCCAGCTGTGTTTCTCTGCACGCCCACGGAGCCCCCGGACCAGGAACTCATTCTTTTTTTTTTTTTTAATTTTTTTTTTTAAATTAACGTTTATTTATTTTTGAGACAGAGAGAGACAGAGCATGAATGGGGAGGGTCAGAGAGAGAGGGAGACACAGAATCTGAAACAGGCTCCAGGCTCCGAGCTGTCAGCACAGAGTCTGAAGCGGGGCTCGAACTCACGGACCGCGAGATCATGACCTGAGCCGAAGTTGGACGCTCAACCGACTGAGCCCCCCAGGCACCCCCAGGAACTCATTCTTATATTCCAGTTCCCACTAAGCGCCCGCAATCTTTGCTCTTGGAAACTTCAGTGAAATAACCAAAATTAAAGGCAAATATTTTCTCAGTATTCTGAAACTTTTGCTGGAGGACAAATACTGAACTCTCAGCTGGGTTTCGCTCGAACGATTGCAAATTTAGCCGTCCCAAGTTGTCGAAAGCAAGAATTCATGGCACAAAGCAATTATCCTCTGTTTACAAAAAGGTCGGATGCGAAGTTTTCTCCTACACTTTACTGTCGTGTTTATTTGCAATAAGTGATGTTAAAAGCATTTTTGAGAGCAAGGAAAGCTGCAATCAGTTGCTTTAAAAAGAAGAACACTGAAAAAATAGCTTTGCCCGGAATTTGCAAAATAGCAGAAAAAAAGTATGTGTGTGTATACACACATATAATATGTAATTATATGTTATAAATTACATAACACATATAATCATACACTATTAATTATAATGTAATTATAATAATATAGTTGTAATTATACACCTATATATTAAGTTCCTAAATACGTAAGAAAGATTCCGTCTTGAGGAAACGGCAACGTGGTCCTTATAACTGGAAGCATTTTTAAAAAATTAAATTACGGGCAACGGCCTCTGCGGTCAGCTAAAAGCAACGATCTCCGTTTCCGGAGACCTTTCACAAAGAGACACAGAGGAGTGTCTGGGGCACTCCTGGAGGTGACAGACTCACCCGCGGAGCGCTGGGCACGCAAGCGGCACGGGGCTGGTGCTAGGTTAGCAGAATAGGCTGCGGTGGCCGCGACATTCATTGGAACTTAGCGTCCAGGCTTCCTTTCAAGGATGCTGGCTGGAGGCCGTTAGCTGCCACTCCCACGACTTGGGATCGGATGCCGATGCTGGTGCTGAGATCCCCTCCCCCGAACCTGTTTCTCTCTCCCTTTCCTGCTTCTCTCTTCTCCCTCCCTCCCGTTGGCCCCTTGTGACTCAGGACTGGCGCCCTTCCTTCTAGGTCAACGTCTTCAGCTCAAGGTAATTCTTTTCCTTGACCTGGACGGGCTAGGAATGATTTAGAGCCCTTACTATTTGCCAGGCATTGTTCCCAGGACCGGCACTACATTATCAAATAGAGGCCCCCTGACCAGCACAGGAGATAATTCCTATTATTCCCACTTAATAACTAGAGCGCGGAAACACTGGGGGGAAATCTGTGTAATGTTACTCAGTGAGGAATTAACGGGGTCCGGCTTTGATCCTGGGCAGTCACCTCCGGAGACTGACTCCTCCATGTTGGACCGCGCAGCAGGAAGCAGGACCGGGGAGGCTGGGGCTCTCAGCTGGTCAGACACACCGTGTTTGTGGCTCAGAGCCTCATGTCTGTGGCAGACACACTGGGTTTGAGGTCCAGCGCTGCCCTTGCTAGGGTGACTCCTCTCACGGCCTTGTGCTGGATCACACCCTGCTTCCTCTGGGACAGACCTCATCCCCGTGCTGCCCACGAGGCACGTCCCGGGCAGGGCCGATCCCAGCCCGCGGCCACAATGGCGGGTCCAGGGCTGTGTCTCAAATCAAAGCCAGTCGATCACAGTCCTGCCCTGATATCCTGCTTCAAGTTAAAGTGTGTGAAGAGACATTCTTTCGTCCTCTCTGGTCATGGGGACAAGCGGAAGAAGCAAATGGAATTTCTCGGGGCCGTGCTGGCCTGGATGTGGGGGGAGTCACGTGAACACAGATCGGGAAGACCGGCCAAGGCGCAGAGATTACAGACTGATGGTGGCACCTTAGCCTCTTCTTGAATCTCACGGCCTTGATCGTCTTGGGAGCACCATTCAGTTACTTGGTAGAATGTCCCTTGATGTGGAGACCCTGGGTGTTTTCTCGTGATTAAGCTGAACTTGTATGTTTCTCAGCGCCTCGTCTCAAAGGTACGTTAGCACTGCTTGGAAACTCTATTTGAAAATAGCTTCCTGTAGCTTCCCTTTATAAACCCTGGATGAAAACCCACCGGCAGCATCATCGACACCATCTTTTACGACGGCCAACCGTGTGCCAGGTGCTGTGTGACACACTTCATAGTCACTGACTCGCTAACTCCCGTGGAAATCCACTACGACAGGTGCCCCTACCGCCCCCGTTTACCACACGAGAAACCGAGTCAGGGGGACTAAGTGACTTGTCTGAGGTCACGCTGGAGTATGTGGTTAAGTCAGAGCTTCAATCTAAGTCTTAGTGATGGCGTGCCCCACTTTCTTTTCCCCCCTCCTTGAATGTGACGTCCACCTCTGCCTGCCCCCGTAATGTTCAATGCTGCAATGCATTTACCTTTCCAAATTCCCTTGAAGGTGGTAGAGGTTATGTGATACCTTGGGGACAACAGGAAATAAGCTGATGGGTTCTGGAAATGTTCTGCTTTCCTGATACACCCTGTGCCAATTTCTGCTTCACTCTTGTTCTTGCTTGGAACGCAGAACTGCGGCTGGAGGTATGGCAGCCATTTTGCAACCATAAGGCAGCAGACATGAGCAAGAAAGTGATTCTATTTCTGAGTATTTATTTGAAGAAAACAAAAACACTAGTTCAAAAAAAGATAAACGCACCCCTATGTTTACTGTAGCATTATTTCTAAGAGCCAAGATATGGAAGCAGCCCATCAAGAGATGGGCTGAAGTGGGGCTTGAAGGGTCCGTCAAGAGAGGAATGAATAAAGATGTGTGTGTGTGTGTGTGTGTGTATTTATATGTGAATAAATTGATATATCTATATCATATATATTATATGTATCATGTATATATAAATGGATAAATGAATATATATAAAGGATATATATATATGTATATATATACACACCACATCTCTTTTACCCATTTATACACATCCATGTGGATATATACAAGTGGATCCTTTATACACACACACACACACGCACACACACACACAATGGGATATTCCTCAGTTCTAACAACAAGGAAATCCTGCCATTTACCACAACATGAATGCACCTAGAGATATTACGCCAGGTGACATTAGCATAGCAGAGAAAGGCAAATACAGTACGATTTCACTTACGTGTGGAATCTAAGTAAAAAAAATCCCAAATGAACAACGAAGTCAACACACAGAATTGCAATAATAACAACAGAAAAGAGGAAGACTGGTAACTACGGAGAGCACCCTGCAGTTGCCAGGGGAGGAAGACAGTGGCAAAACGGGCAAGGGGCATGAAGACATACAAACTAACATTATATATTAGCTACACTTTAACTCTTAAAAAATCCAAAAACTGGCTCCAGGCTCTGAGCTGTCAGCACACAGCCCGATGCGGGGCCCGAACCCACAGACCGCGAGATCATGACCCGAGCCGGAATTGGTCGCTCAATTGACTGAGCCACCCAGGCGCCCCTCGATGCAAATGTTTAATGTAACAATTCCAGATTTTCAAATTCTGGCCGGGATTCGGAAACGTTCAGGCCAAACACAACGTGCGCATTGCGACACAAGACCCACGGACGGACCTTCAATTTGCAACCTCTGACTCCTGACAAAAAGCGAACTTCGCGACCTTTGTTTCCTTGAGGGATGTAAGAGAAGGGGGATGTTGCAAGAAACCGGGATGGAACTTTTCTGATCTTTGAACTGGCAATAAAAACGGACAGCAAGAACAAGTTGACAAATAGCATCTTCTCACATTGCCATCCTTCTTCAACCCGGAGGCTGCAGACCATGAAATATGGTGACAGGAAGCCCATTCTTCCAGCCTCGTTGGGTCTCTGCCTGCAGCACCACACCAACGACCCCGCCTTCGTGCGGATGACAAACGGCCGCCTCCAGACTCAGCCTTGGCACGCTGACTTCCGGGGCGGCACACGGCAGCCCCGAGAAACCGTCTCAGCAAGAGCACATTGAAATCCTCCCCTTGTGTACACTCTATTTTTTTTTGCAATATTAGTTAAAGCTTGCAGGGAGGAAGAAAGATGAGTCCCAGTTTACAGTTAGGAAAATAGAGGGGGGAAAAAAGTCAATTCTCCAAGGGTTGCCTGGAGCAAATGAATTCTTTCTCTTTCCGGTCGAGTTTCTGGCTCCAAAAATAGGTATGTGGAGGCATGTGTGCGTGTCAACGTATGTGGGTGTGCATGTGTGTGCGTGTGCATATGTGCATGTGTGCGCATGCCCACGTATGTGTGCATTCATGTGCGTGTGAGTATGTGTGCAAATGTGTGCATGTATGTGTGCATGCATGTGTATGTGTGCATGCATGTGTGCGTGTGTATGTATGTGTGTATGTGTGCATGCGTGTGTGCATGTCCATGTATATGTGCATGCATGTGCGTGTGTATGTGTGCATGTGTGTGAGCATGCATGTGTGTGTGAGCGTGCATGTGTGTGTATGTGTGCAAGCAGATGTGTATGTGTGCGTGCATGTGCATGTATTTGAGTGTGCATGTGTGCATGTGTGTGCATGTGTGTTATGTGTACACATGTGCATGTATTTGTGTGTGCATGTGCGTTCTGTGTGCGTGCGTGTGCACATGTGTGTAAGTATGCATGCATGTGTGTATGTGTGTGAGCATGCATGTGTATGTGAGCGTGCGTGTGCATGTATGTGTGCATGCAGGTGTGTGTGTGCAGGTGTGTGCATGCATATGTGTATGTGTAAGTGCATGTATGTGTGTATATGTGCATGCATGTGGGTACATGTGTGCGTGCATGTGCATGTATTTGAGCGTGCATGTGTGCATGTGTGTTATGTGCACACATGTGCATGTATTTGTGTGTGCATGTGCGTTCTATGTGCGTGCATGTGCACATAAGTATGTAAGCATGCATGTGTGTATGTGTGCATGCATGTGCATGTGTGTGTGCATGTGTGTGTGCACGTGTGTATGTGTGCGTGGACACGTGCATGCTGGCAGGTACAAGCTGTTTTCAGGTGCTGTCACACGCAGGGCCAATTTCCAGCATATCCAGCCACCAACACGGCCTGGCTACAATGGCCATCCGGTCAGACACGGGCCTTCAGTTCAGCCAGGCCAGTGCAACCCTTCTGAGTATCACCCGTGGTCACAGGGAACACCCGAAGGGGTAAGGGCGGAGGGAGGGGAAGGAAGTGGATTTCCCCGGCCAATAGCACTTGCCACTGGTAAATGACAACAAATAAAAACACATTTCCGATCCTGTCTCTACCGTGGAACTGTTGCCTGGCCCAAAAAACAAGTGACAGCTCTGTTGGCTTTATGTCCCTATTTTAGTAATATACTATGTTTTGATTTTATTTATTTATTTTTAATTTTTTGCATTTGAGAGAGAGAGACAAAGAGAGAGAGAGAGCAGGGGAGAGGGGCAGAGAGCGTGAATCCCAGGCAGGCTTCATGCTCCGTGTGGAGCCCAATGAGGGGCCTGATCCCACAACCCTGGGATCACAACCCGAGCTGAAATCAAGAGTTGTAGGCTCCACCAGGGGCCCCTAGTAATACATTTTAGAGTCTGTAGAGAAACATGCACTTTTCAACTTGCCATGGACTTCTCCTCTTGTCTCTTAGGGTACTATTCACATACAGTAACGTTTGATAATATGAAGCATGCACTTTGATGGTGTTTGGTGATTTGCACACGATCGTGTGACCCCCACCACTGAGACACGGGACACAGCCTCTTACTCTCAAGGTTCTCATCTATCTTCATATTTGATTTCCTCTTCCCACCATGGGCCACGGGCAATGACTCATTTGCTTTCTGCCATTGCAATTTTTCCCCCCAGAATTTCATGGAAACAGAATCTTTCAGCATATAATCTTTTATGCTTGCTTCTTCCAGACAGCACAATGCTTCTGAGATGCACCCACATGGCTGAATGTGTCAATAACTCACCCACGCTGAGGGCTCAGAAGCATCCCCCCTCCATGGTTTATCCACCACTGGCTTATCCATTCACCAGTTATTATTGGACATCTGGGTTGCTTCCAGGTTTTGGCTTTTATGAATAATATCACACACTCTGAATTTCGGCTTGAGTTTTTAGCACTACGTATCCCATGGATGACCTCGCAACTCTTAGCTTGAAATATATAAAAACAGAGAAGGAGAAATAACTTTGCTTTCAACAAGTTGGTCACTGGCCCTGCTAAAAACTAGAACAGCCCCAGGAAAGTGGATGCCCTTGGGTTTATGGTCCGTCTCAGGTTCAACGGCCAACATGATTAGATGGGAAATGATTCACTCATCCGACAAATGTCTGTGGTGTGCTTTTCTGTCAAGGCCCCTTCCCGAACTTGGAAACACAATTGCGAATTAGAGTTTTTGCTCTTGCCGAGAGGGCAGCTGGTATACAACAGAAAAAAAAAAAAGTCCATGAACAGGTCAGGATTATTTTTCGTGATTCCGTGTATGACGGAGAAATTAAAACGGTGTGATGTGATGGTGAGTACTTCCTTGGGTTGAGTGATTAAGGAAGGGCGGGGCTCCTGGAGGGGTGTCAGCAGGAGAAAGGTGTAGTCGCTGGGAGAATTCAATTGACAGCTATCTTTAGACCTAACTGAAACAATCAGGCATTACCTAGAACAAGTGGTTGGAAAAAAGGCTGATACTGGGCTGCGTTCTACGGGACCCCAAAACCAGTACAATTTTCCCGGAAAAGACGAGGTCGTCTAAAGTAATAATGATTAGCCAGAAGCAACACACCGGACGTCTTCTCCTAAGTGGACAAAATGTATCTATAAAAAACAATCTCGTGCAACCAGTCATACATTTGTGGACCACCTTGGAAGGTGGTCTCTTCCATAAACATAAACATTTGTTGGACGCACGAGTCATTTCCCATCTAATCATGTTGGCCATTGAACCCGACCATACACCTTCAAGTTTCCCGACCCCAACCCCCAACCTAGTGATCACCACCTGAGGCTGACGGCAGCCCCGATTCTCTGTGCTGATGAAGAACATCACACCCCCCCCCCAAAGAAATAATAACATGAATCAGAGACCACGATGTGAGCTTCCGTTTACAGCCAGTGTAGCCCATGGACTGGCCTCATAGCCCTTGTTAGCTGTGTGTTTTGTTGAGTTGAATGCATTTATGAAGATCTGATATATGAGGCTTTGATTTCAATGGAATGTTGAGAAATGTATAATTAAGTTGGTAATCAATGTTTAAATACGATTTAACTTAATACGTTAAATTTGTTAAATTAAAAATTTTAATTTTAAGCCTATTTATTGTCGAAGTAGCTTATGGCCTTTAGAGAAAAGTTAATTGTTTAAAGACTGAGAAATTGGATGGGGGACACAATACATGTCGTGAGCACTGAATTGCAACGGTAAGGGGGTCATCAGGAAACCGTCTCTCTTCGTGGCTTTCCTTTGCTTCCCTAATCACAGAGACTCTCCCGTAAGCATGGCCCCTGTTGGCATAAGATGCCTGCGGGTGGTCCCAGATGCTTTTCTAATAGCGCCCACTGATTTCCAAGATCAAGTGTGATTTGACCGAGTGGCGTCCCGTGCCCGCCCCTCTCCCAAACGTGATCCACACGATAAAAGTTCCGGTCTGCAATTCTGGGGCCAGAGAGGGTTAGAGTGGCCCATTCAAACCACAGGAACACATGGGGGTATTTCCCCAAAGGAAGCTAAGCCTAAGGGGAATTGCTGGGTAGAACCAACAGCCATGCACGTATATGAAAAATACACGTGTATTTTTCCCATACACGGGGAAAAAAAGGAGAGACGTAGCATTTCTGAGATCTGAGTTCCTGACAGCACAGGATACATGCAAATGAAAAAGGCTTTTCATTGAATTCCCAGGCTTTGACATTGTTCTTACTTTCCTCCGGAAGGTCAGTGCAGTTTGAGAACTCAAATTACGCCCCTCAGAACAGAAGTGAGCGGGAGACCCGCTGAGCTGCACTGACGACTTTGAACTCCCGGGGGAGACTCCCTGCACCATTCGTGGGACGGTTAATTGGGGCTGTCTTGTGACAGCTGGGCAGATGCCTTGATTTATTATTTAACATTTCTCTGCTGGACCCTTATCTACTCAGGTGGTTGATCAGTGGCCTGAGGGCCAAGGTGATATCTACTTATCTTTCTTGGTATTCTCTCCTAACAGAGCCTTTCCTGCAGGTTCTCAGTTAATGAAGAAGAAAGGTAGAAAAAAGGAGGAGCAGAGTGGGCGGCAGGGATGAGCCAGGGTGGAGGGCAAGCCTCGAAATTCTGGGACAAGCAGAACATGGGAGACGGGGATTGTGTGCTTGTCTCTGGCGGAGGTGAAGCCAACGGTCTCTAATCAATCACAGACCCTTGCGCAATCCCTTCCCACATCAACTGTGGGCTTAGTGTCAAAATGATGATGTTCAGATCTGCTTTGGCCAATGTGACATCAGCAAGCATGACGCAGAGGCTTGGGGAGTGCTCGCCCACCGGAGTGCGCCCTTTGGAGGCCAGGGGCCACCTGCCGTGCAAGGAAGTCCCACTGGACCACGTGTGAACCCTCGTGCAGGAGAACCAGGGCCCCGGCTGACCGCTGGACTCGTGACTGAGGCGTCTGGCACCATCCAGCCCTAGTCCGGCTTCCAGACAATGGTGGCCACTCATGTGATGGCAGCTGAGACCAGCCCAAATTACAGAGTCATGCGTATATGTAACGGATGGGTGTTTTAAGTCAGTCTGGCGTAGTTTTTCACGCAGTAATAGGTGGTTGGCACACCCTCCATTAGCAATAATCTAAGGCAGTGTGTGTGCGTGTCTGTATCGAAACACATATCTGGGTTAGTTACATATATTTTGTATCTTACACATCTATCGGTCGAAAAACCGATATGCGTGCCATAAAAGCGCACATAATCAAAAGTTATATAACACAAGATTTCTCCTGCATGTGATGCCTGATAATATTTTCTACCCCTTTCCTTCCACTCTTTCCCTCGTTCCCTCTCCTTCTCCTTCTTTAATTCTGATTAACAATCCCCTAAATTGACTGCACAACTCACTAATGACTCGTTATTCATTTTTCAAAACCCCTGGTCTAGAGAATGTATTTTTAAACTGGGTGGGGGGAGGGAGGGTAGCAGGGATGAGCTTCATGGGGCAGTTCCTTACATTTGTAAGACGACTTCTCTGTGCAAATGGCCGTGTGCATTTTCTGGGAGCGGGCCCCAGACTTCTGTCACACTGAAAGAAGCAACCATTGATAATGAGTCACTCCGTGCTCTCCGGCCAGATGATGTCATCCACGGTCACACTGTCGCCAAGCTGAAGGGGATAACCCTGAATCTCTATCTTCAAACCTGGGCTCTGGATTCGCAGCCAACAGCCTACTGGATATTTCCATCTAGATGTCCTAAAAGCACCTCAAAATCACTGGTTTCCAAGCCTTTTCAATGTTTTATTACCCCTTCCCTCTGCCCAAACCCAGTGCTTCCTGACATTTTCCATGCCAGAAGCCTGGGAAGTCACTCTTGATGCTTTCTTCTTACCAAGACTATGTAGAATCTGATGGATTCAGCTAGATACCCTTCAAATCCTTCTTTCCTACCTAGCATCTTGGCAATTGTCCTGGTTCCAATGTTCACTATCTCTTTCCTGGACTGTCACCAGGAATCGTTAGTGGCTTTCCACAGGGGATTCCCATTTGTCGGGTCTATTTCCTACCACGGCCACCAGAGTGGTCTTTGAAAATTACACGTCATGACATCACTCCCCTCTTTGAACATTCATGAATTCCCCAAACACCATCCATACTACAGAATGATAAATAACAGACTCCTGTGCATGGGCAAAAGGCACTTCACGACTGGCCCAGCTCACGTGTCTAGCTTTGACTTAAGCCACGTCCCACCTCGCAATGGAGTCTTTAGTTATTCCCCTCGACACGCCCCTGCTCAAATCTTTGCACACTTCCCCTGTGGCACCCTTACCCTGTGCGTCCAGCGGGCAAACTTCTACACATGCTCTAAACCTCTGCCTAAAATCTGCCTTTTCTGGAAAGAGTAACAACAGTGGTGGTCAGTGCCTGCTGAGCACAGAACGCTCCACCCAGGGCTTCACATGAGTGAGTCCACTGGAGCCGCACATACCCCCGCAAGGGAGGTGCTGTTAGTACCCTGATTTACCAATGGGGAAACTGAGGCCCAGAGGAATTATGAAATCACATAGCCAACAGGAGGCCACTGGCAAGACTTAAACCCAGGCAGTCTGGCTTCTGAAGTCAATTTGTTGGCTGAAAAATACTTGTTATTTGGAAGTGATTCCAAACTTACTGAAAAGTTATAAGAAAAATACAAAGAATGCCTTACGCTCTTGACCCAGATACACCTACTTTTAGCATTTTGCCTACTTGCCATTATTTGTTCTTTTATCTATGTATCTATCCGTCCATCTGTGTATCTACCTGTGTATCTATCTATCCACCTATCCATCCATCCGTATATCTATCTGTGTATCTACCTGTGTATCTATCTATCTATCCACCTATCCATCCATCCATCCATCCATCCATCCATCCATCCATCCATCTGTGTATCTATCTATCTATCTATCTGTGTATCTACCTGTGTATCCATCCATCCATCCATCCATCCATCCATCCATCCATATATCTGTGTATCTATCCATCTATCTGTGTATGTATGTATGTATATATCCATCTATCTGTGTATCCATCCATCCATCCATCCATCCATCCATCCATGTATCTACCCACCTATGTACCTATGTACCTATCCACATATCTATCTATCTATCTATCTATCTATCTATCTATCATCTATCTAATCTACCTATCCATCCATCCATCCATCCATCTGTGTATCTATTTACCTACCTACCTACCTACCTGCCTGCCTATTGGTCTATCTTTCCTTTCTGAACAATTTGAGAGTAAATTACACACAGCATGCCCATTTACCCTTGGACACTCAAGCATATATTTCTCGAGAATAAGGATACGTTCTTACATAACCTCAGTACAGGTATCAAATTCAGGAACCTTTTAATTTAAATTGATCTAATCTTCTGTCTGTAGTCTAACTTGGTCAATTGACCCAAGAACGTTTTTATAGATTTCTGTTCCCTTCCAGTATGAGACTCTGTCTTGGACTGGGTATTGCATTACACATCATGTTTTTCTTTAATTTGGAACATTCCTTGACCTTTTGTTCTCTTTCACAGTATTGGCAGTTTTGAAATACTGCCAATCGTTTAATAGGATGTTGCCCATGGGGGTCAGTCTGACAGTCCCCTGTGATTAGACTACTCTATGCATGCCCCCCTGGGATATCACAGAGGGGATGTTGTGTTCCGCTCACCGGTCACATCACAGGCATTAGATGTCCACCGGCACTTTATGAGTGATGTTAATTTCGATCACCTGGTCAGGGTAGTGGCTGACTTCCCCATTCTGTAGCTACTACTTTTTTCCCTGTAACTAATAAGCTTTCTTTGGGACACAATTAAAACCATGAGCATCCCGTCCGCCAAATCTCCTCGTCCTCACCTTAGGTTTAGCATGAATTACTGATTCTCATCTGGACCAACTTTGGTGGATGGTTTCAAAATCATGATTTCAACTCCAGTTTCCAGCATCTCTGCGTGCTCTCTGGTTAGCATCTGGTACCTGCTTCTGTCCCATCTCCAGACAGATTTGGGCGTCCCTTACCTATATCCCCATGCTACTATAACAGAAATTAACTGTTTGGTTTACTCAACTCTGTCACCGCCAAACCTGTGGTTTCTTGAGGGCAACCACCCCATCTTTCCACCTTTGTATTCATGGCAATTGTGAAGAGCTTGTCCTAAAATGATCAGGAATATTTACTTTCTTTTTCTTTAAGTTTATTTCTTTATTTTGAGAAAGAGAGAGAGACAGCGTGCACATGTATGCATGCATGAGTGGGAGGCGGGGGAGAGAGAGAGAATGAGAGAGAATTTTAAGCAAGCTCCGAGCTCTCAGCATAGAGCCCAGGGTGGGGCTCACCAACCACGAGATCATGACCGAAGCTGAAATCAGAAGTTGGATGCTTAACCGATTGAGCCACCCACGCACCCCAGGAATATTTGCTTTCAAATGAGATGAAATCTGTCACCTAGTGCGGTAGATGGAATAACGCCCCCACCAAAATGGGTCTCGTCCTGATCCTTGGAACTTGTACATGGGTCGCCTGACATGGTAAAGAGGACTTGGCAGGTATGATTAAGTGAGGACCTCGGGATGAGCAGACTGGATATTCTGCCCGGGTCCACTGTCATCCCCAGGGTCCCTCTAAGAGGGAGGCAGGTCAGGGAAAGAGATTGGAAGGTGCTCTCTCCTGATTTTGAAGATGGAGGGAGCCAAGAGCCAAACAGTATGAGGCGCTTCTAGAAGCTGGAGAAGGCAAGGGCGGGATTCTCCCCCAGAGAGAAGGAGCGCCCGGACCGGGATGTTAGCCCCTAGAACCCGTTCCTGGACTCCTGCCCTCCAGGACGGGAAGAGAATAGATTTCTGTTGTTAAAGCCATTACGTGTGCGGCAGTCTCTTAACAGCACCCAGGAGACACTGATGCTCCTGGTTCAGTGGGGACTGTTGCCCTCCTCGCTGGCAAGGAGGAGAAAGGCCTCCTGGCGTGCACCCCTCGCGCCCCCACCACCTCTGAGGGTTTCCGGCTCTCTAAACCACCTTGCACGCACCGGGTCCCGGCCTGGGCAGCCACATCTCCGGCTGGCCCCCCTTTCGTCGGAAGGAAGGTGTTCTCCATCGTGGGCCTCCCCAGCTTGCTCAAAAGGGATTCTTCAGAGAAACACGGCCCCAAAACCATGGGGCTCAAGTCTTTCCGCCCCTGAAACAAAAGCAGGGGGATGCTATCCCAGATTTCTGTGATGGCTCAGGACTAAGGCTGGAAAAACACCCAACACAACAGGCGACCAGGCGTCACTGGGGAGACCAGAGGGGTTTGGGCTTCTGTCCTTCCAGAGCATGGAAGTATCTCTCAGGGCTTCCTGGTCCCTTGAGATCGGCTGGACCTTGAAGATGAAGCAAAGCGTAAAGAGAAGGGGTACGGAGGCGGTGAGGGTGATTTCGCCTTGAAGTCCTGCCTCTTCCCTCCCAGAACGGTACGTCCTCCTCCCGCACGTCCGTGCGCAGCGCTGGGGACCGGATGCGGCATCGCGAGGGACAGAAGTGAAGCTGGCTCACCTGAGACCCACGACCGCGGCTCCCGCAGCTGGCTCGCGGCTTCTCCGATTTGTGAGCCTGGACGCTCATCTGTTTCTTCTCTCAGGGAACAGCCTAACCCTTTTTGTCAAAAAACCTAATGGACGCCCCAGAGCAGAGGGGAGCGATTACTGACAAACTGGTGCTATTTTTCCACAGACGTAGAACACAGATGGCAGCAGGCAGGAAGCCGTGACCCCCAGGGAGGAGCACCACTCTGCCCACACCACTGCGCACCCCGAGCAAGCACCCAGGGCGTGGGACACCCGGGTCCTGCTCTCGGCTGGCCTTGAACGTGCCGTGTGGTTGACTCATGAGCTCGTGTTCTCCACGAATGAGTGGGAACAACACCAACATTGCTATGCACGATTCGTGGGAACAACACCAACATTGCTATGCACGCTTATATATACAATCTCGGTTATTCCCCGTGACACCCTGTGAGGCACTGTCCCCCATCCCTTTGTTAACCATCAGGACGCCTGGGCTGAAAGGTGTGAGTGCCATTTGCCCGGTGACAGGGTGAGTCAGGGGCAGAGCAGAGGCACGGACTCAGCGCTGGTTTCCTACGTCCGAAGTGCTGACAGGCTCCATCACGGAAGAGGACGAACACACAGCCCATCCCTTTGCCCCAAACCTGCACAGCCGTTACGGTTGGCCACACTAGGTGGAGGGTCAGGAGCCAGTCTGCAGGTATGCCCACGCGGAAGACAGCGTCTCGGGTCTCCCCGGAAGGAAGAAGAGAGAGAGAGAGAGACAGAGAAAGAGCACGAGCAGGGGAGGGGAAGGAGAGAAGGAGACACAGAATCCAAAGCAGGCTCCAGACTCTGAGCTGTCAGCACAGAGCCCGACGCGGGGCTCGAACTCACGGACCGCGAGATCATGACCTGAGCCGAAGTTGGATGCTTCACCGACTGAGCCACCCAGGCGCCCCTTTTGCTTCCTGAACCTCAACACCCCCACCCGCACACCACCCACTCTAATGGGCCATTTTCCCCGTGGAGCTGGGAAGGTGTAAGACAAGAGCGATCTTACAAAACAAATCTATCGCAGTGTCTTTGACGCTTCGGGGCCTCCCTCCAGAATGTGCCGGGTGGGGAGAAGGCACTTCTCTGGCTGCCCAGGACTGCGGGGCGGGCACACAGCACGGCGATGGCTCAACGGTAACGGGGCGTTAACGTTCACCAAATACTCAAGGATGCCACGTACTTACCAAGTTATAAGATACCTGAACGTACATGGTGATGATGGGACAAACGTTTACGTTGTGAAAGGATCCCCCCATCTCGTTAACACGTTTGTCACCTCACCTATTTATCTTTTGGGGCGTGCAAGTTCTGTTCCCAGCAAATTTCAATTTGTGGATGCAGTGCTATCAACAGTGGTCACTGCCTTTTTACACGAGACCCTCAGACTGCCTTCATCCCATACACCTACTGAATCCACTTGCTTCGAAATCAGTTCACTTTATTATTTTCGTTTTTATTTATTTATTTCATTTTTTACATGTTCACTATTTGAGAGAGAGAGAGAGACACAGACAGACAGAGAGTAAGCAGGGAAGGGGCAGAGAGAGAGAGGGAGACACAGAATCGGAAGCAGGTTCCAGCCTCTGAGCTGTCAGCACAGAGCCCAATGTGGGGCTCGAACTCGTGAACTGTGAAGTCATGACCTGAGCCGAAGTCGGACGCTTAACTGACTGAGCCACCCAGGTACCCCTCAACATTGCTGTCTTTTTTTTATTATGAAATTTTTTAATGTCTATTTATTATTGAGAGACAGAGCATGAGCAGGGGAGGGGCAGAGAGAGAAGGAAACACAGAATCTGAAACAGGCTCCAGGCTCTGAGTTGTCAGCACAGAGCCCGACGCGGGGCTCGAACTCACAGACCGTGAGATCACGACCTGAGCTGAAGTCGGCCACCTGACTTCAGGCCACCCGACTGGTGGCCTGAGCCACCCAGGCACCCCGAAATCAGTTCCCTTTAGCACCCTGGAGGTTTCCACGGGCTGGGAATTTTCTCTGGAAGCTTCCAAGGGCTGGGGATTTTGCTCCGAGGTCCTGCAGATGCTGTGACACTGAGGAGTAGGGAGTTGGAGCAGAGCATCTCTCCACATTCCCACCAACCTGGAAATTCTATCTGCCGAGGTCTTCAACCTGCCTTTTAATCAGGGTCCGGGAGGGAGGCCAGGGGCAATCGGGTTTGCGGTTCCACCCCCGCTCGTGGCCTCCTGCTCGGCAAGGCAGGAGCACGGAAGGCGCTGGAAAACACCCAGGTTTGACCCCACGTAGGTCTGGGCTCCTGTGCGAAGGCACCGTAATAATGAGCCGTTTCGACAACGTCCAACCACTCCTGCAAGCACGTTCTGCCAGCGGGCGGTGAAAGAGGGGTCCCAGAGAGACGGGGTTCTGGAGCATCCGGGGGAAGCTAGTGGTCCTGATGCTGGCTCCGTGCACTCTTCTGTCCTTCAGAAATTATCTCCCGGGTGTCTGACGTTTCCTCCCATTCGCTCCCCTCCCTTCCTCTGTTCCGAGTCACAGCCCTTTGCAAACCATGCCCGGCTGGCCACCAGGTGGTGGCAGGCGGGGCAGAGGAGGGGACATGCCAGGGGACTTCTGCCCCATCCCTCCGTGCTCCCGACAGCGTCTCTGCTGGAGGCCGGGTTTCCAGCTCCCACGCGGCCCCTCCGTGACGCCAGATCCTCTGTGCGTCCCCAGACCGAGAGGCGGTCGTGCCTGC
Organism: Leopardus geoffroyi; assembly: GCF_018350155.1. Taxonomy (NCBI): domain Eukaryota; kingdom Metazoa; phylum Chordata; class Mammalia; order Carnivora; family Felidae; genus Leopardus; species Leopardus geoffroyi. Next base: position 2,929,912 of record NC_059339.1, on the reverse strand, counting down.
CGGCCGTGGCTGATGTCGGAGCGTCTCCCGATTTCCCCTTTGCCCCTTCAGGTCTACAACTCTAATCGGGCATATTCAGCTCCCTCCACCGAACTCTCTTCGCTGTGTTTTCTAATATCCCCATTGGGTCCGGCTTCATGCGCTACTTTGCGTCCAGGGCTGTGCCGGACACGGCGAGGCAAGACGGAGTCGGGACGTGGTAACGCATCGCAGATGTGAGCCAGAGACGCGTGCGCGGTGTACCTGGGGGGCTCGCCAGACGCAGAACTTCAACGTGGGCACGCAGGGTCTCGTGCGGTAAAGATCAGAGGTTTCTGCCTAAACAAGTGGAAATCAATGCTCGCTGGCTTTTGCTATCTCCCCCGCGAGGCTGGATCTCGGTGCTCAGGTCGCAGTGAAATGTCACAACCCCCCCCCTCCCCCAGGCTGCGCGGTGAAAAACGGAAGCAGATGTGCACATGCTAACTAATTCCTTCTACCTCCTCACGCTCCTCGTGGCGATTCTCACAGGCTGATTTATGAAGCATTTTCGTACTTACAAAGAAATATCATGAATGTTCCACCTTTAAGGTACCTACGTGCTTTTCAGAATGCCGGAACCAGAAGGAAGGGGTCTTTGCAAAGAACGCCGGACTCAGCTGGTTGAGGCCGCCCCAACAGGAAGATGAGGAGAGCCCGGGGCCCCTCATTTCACTGGGGATCAGTGAGGAAGGCAAAAGCATCAGGTGCAATTTACGGGAGAGATTTCGGGGGGCTGGGTCCTATGTCTTCTGTGTGCCTGGGACCGGCATGCGGCACAGGATGTGCACTCACTCCAGACGAGAACGTCCAGAACCTTCGCCGAGTTTCTGGTTAGTCTTTCACTGTCAAAATCTGCTCTGAAACCATCACTAATCTTGTATTTAAAGTTCAAGGGGCGCCTGCGGGGCTCCGTCGGTCGAGCGTCCGACTTCGGCTCAGGTCATGATCTCACGGTTCCTGAGTTCAAGCCCAGTGTTCTGTGCTGACAGCTCGGAGCCTGGAGCCCGCTTCGGGTTCTGTGTCTCCCTCTCTCTCTGTCCCTTCGCCACTCTCACTCTGTCTCTCTCTCAAAAATAAACATTAAAAAAAAGTAAACTTCAAGACACAAGTTCAGTGAAGTCTCAATGCCTCTACCTGGATGACCAATAGTAGACTTGACACAAGGTTGCTGGGTGGTTCACAGCCCAGGTTTTGGGATGGGATGCACCGGGGATGCCGTGAGGGGTGGAGACAGTGCAGGTGGGAGTCCCCAAGGGAGGCAGGACGGCCTCACAGGACACACAAGCAGGTACCAGCATCCACGGGGCCATTCAGATTTGAGTGCTGCTCTCCCCCGCCCCCACATGTTTAGAAACCGTGGGAAATACGCGTTGGTTTCCCAAAGTTTGCAATTTATGTTAGCGAGCCCGGATGCGACGGCTCTGATCTATTCCCTAATTCCACAAGTACGGACTCTTCAGCACCCATCACGATACAGCATTTCCAGGGTTGTACAAAAGACAGATCCTGCTGTCGGGTGCTGTTTTCTCAACATCTGGCCTCCTCAGATGAGTTCATGGGGCGTCTGGGTGAAAATCACTAACTTATAAATACAACATAATATTTAAAACCTTAATGGTAATGACACTTATTACTAAGCAGGATCATATTGTTTGTGATATTACCTTGTGACACCTGTGTGTGACTCAGTGACAGATGGCTGGTGCCCTTAGCCATTTTTCGTAACCACTTGGCTACTTTTCATTTTCTCTTCCTCCCTCCCTCCCTCCTTCCTTCCTTTCTCCTTCGTGCTTCCCTCCTTCTCCCCTCCTTCCTTCCCGCCCTCCCTCTCCCTTCCTTCTTCCCTCCCTTCTTCCTTCCTTTCTCCCTTCCTTCCTTCCTTCCTCCCTCCCTCTCCCTTCCTTCCTTCCTCCCTCCTTCTCCCTTCCTTCCCTCCCTCCCTCTTCCTTACTTCCTCCTTCCCTCCTTCCTTCCTTCCTTCCTCCCTCTTCCTTCCTTCCTTCCCTCCCTCCTTCCTCCTTCCTTCCTTCCTCGTTCCCTCCCTGCTTCCTTTCTCCCTTCCTTCCTTCCTTCCTTGTTCCCTCCCTCCTTCCTTCCTTTCTCCCTTCTTCCCTTCCTTCCTTCCTTCCTTCCTTCCTTCCTTTCCTTTCTCCCTTCCTCCTTCCTTCCTTCCTCCCTTCCTTCATCCCTCTCCCTTCCTTCCTCCCTCCTTCTTCCTTCCTTCCTTTCTCCCTCCCTCCTTCCTTCCTTTCTCCTTCCTTTCTCCCTCCCTTCCTTCCTTCCTCTCCCTTCCTTCCTTCCTCCCTCCCTCCCCCTTCCTTCCTTCCTTCCTCGTTCCCTCCTTCCTTCCTTTCTCCCTTCCTCCTTCCTTCCTCCCTCATTTCCTTCCTCCCTCCCTTCCTTCCTTCCTCCTTCCCTCTCCCTTCCTTCCCCCCTCCCTCTTCCTTCCTTCCTTCCTTCCTTCCTTCCTTCCTTCCTTCCTCTCTCCCTTCCTCTCCCTTCCTTCCTTCCCTCCCTCCCTCTCCCTTCCTTCCTTCCTCCCTCCCTCTCCCTTCCTTCCTTCCTTCCTTCTTTCCTCGTTCCCTCCCTCCTTCCTTCCTTCCTCCCTCCCTCCCTCTCCCTTCCTTCCCCCCTCCCTCTTCCTTCCTTCCTTCCTTCCTTCCTTTCTTCCTCTTTCCTTCCTCCCTTCCTTCATCCCTCCCTTTTTTCCTTCTTTCCCTCCAACCCTAGTTTGTTGGTTCCAACAGTTCTGGTGGTTAGAAATGATGGCACACCCAGAGCATTTGCAGTGGCTTCTCATCGTTGACTACGTCCTGGGAGTCATGTAATTACTGCTCAGTTGTCTGCACCTCCCACTGAAAGGACACATTCCCAGTGGGTTTTGAATCATATTTACACTTCTCTGCCATCACAGAGTCAAGATCAGGGAGCATACTGTTGACCACAACATAACAGACTATGGCGTCATCTGCCGTTTCTCCCTCATGCTCGCACAGCACAGACGCCCAGAGCTGTTGTGTATGAAACACACACATCAATGAGTCCTTGCAAAGTAAAGTATTTGCGAGACTGCAGGTACAAGTAATTGCTTTTGCACACAGAATGCTGTCTGATAAAAGAGGTTCCCAACACCGCCTCGCACGTACTCTCTGAGCCTCTCTGACATGCAATTTGCACCTGACTTTGCAAGCTCCGCAGAGCTGGGCTAATTTGTACTCATTTTATGCTACAGGGAGCCCATGCATCTTTGATGGTGATTATGCGGTTTTGTTTTCTTTCCCTTTGACCATAACGTGAGCTTGGTATAAGAGCACGACGTTGCTCCTGTGGCAATAAGTTTATGAGAGAGGTATTTCTTCCGAAGGATTGGAAACGTTCCACGTCAGTTTAATAAAATCCAATTTTCAGGGAGTCATTAGCATTCATACTCGTCACCCTTTTCTTTGTTATACCAGATCATCGTATTTCTGGATCCCCTTGTCTCCTGTCCACTCGGTATGTTAATTCCGTCATTGTAGATGTAACGCTAATATTATTATTTGAATCACTATGCTTTGCACCTAGTTAGCCTGCATTGATCTATCTTTACGAATTCGGAATGTGATCCCAACGCAAGAGAAACAACGCGCATCACAGACTTCAGAGACTCAAAGGAGACACGCGCGCACGTTCCCCCAAAATACGTCAGCTGATATTAATTATACGCTGATAGCTGAGTGTTGGCTGAAGATACAATCCCAGACCATCTGGTCTTTGCAATGCCTACACACTTAAAAATTATAGTGATTATTAAGAACATAATGTGGTTTTCTTAATAAGCGTAATTAATCTCACATTTAAAATTTATGACACATACGATCTCATTGCTTCTCCTCTGTGGCTGTCCAGCCACTTGTTACCCTGTTGTACATCCTCCGCCAGAGACTGGGGGTCTAGCCGGTGGGGGCGTGGAAGTTACAGCATGAGGTGCTTACAGAAAGGGGGTTCGGTGTGGCTGGAGAAACGCAGCTCGACAGGTGAACGGGGGGAGGAGGGACGGGAGGGGGTGGCCGGTGCGTATTTCGGAGACCACCGTGTGCTTGGGGACCCACATCAGGCAGAAGTGCACCGTCTGCCCAGCCGGATGGGGAAGCGGGCTCAGCTCTGCAGACTGGCGGAGCCCCCCCGCTGGATCTCGGCTCGGGTGCAGCTGCCGATAGAACGCAGTCCGCCGAGAGCCCCGTCTCTGTCTGATCCCCAGTGATTCCTGGGAGGGGAGACCCAGGAAGTGTCCCGCAGCTCTGGTGTCCCCGGACGTCCAGCCGGGGCTCCCCTACCCACTGTGGAGGCCACAGGTCCAGGGACCCTCGTGGCCTGGTGTGAGGCCAGCTGGGGTAAGGCCCTGTGGTCAGTGCTGCTGTTCACCCGTCTCATGCTGTCCTGCTCCGACGGGCCTCCACACTCCCGGATTTTCAGTGGTGCCTCGTCGATGGACAGCTGCTAGTGCAGGGGACCAATCTGGTCCCCGCTAGGATGGCGCGGCCTCCAGGGGCTGTCAGCTCACAGCCGAGAGGGGCCAGAGCCAGCTCGGGGTCACCTCAGTACCCACAGCCAGGACCCAGGCCCGTACGCCCACCGCCCAAAGCCTGGGTGGCCGAGACTCCTTCGGGCGGATGATGATGGCGACAGAACCAAAGCCAATCGAGTCCTGGGCAGGCTGCTCTCTCTGGCCACTGTGGGGACCACGGCGGCCAGGCTGCGTGGAGGTCTGCCTTCAGATGGCTCTTCTCGGTCTTGGACAAGCTCCCACCCGGCTCTCACCAGTCCCACAAAGGCAGTGGGGACGCTGCGAAATTATCCTTGAGGGGCGGACGCCCGTGGTGGCTCCCGGTCTGCAGGTTCTTTCTGCTCAGCACGAATTCCCACGGCCACTGGCGCTCTGGACTCATCCAGGCTGTGTCTCTGGGCTGCTGGGGCTGGACCCGGCCCCACAGGCGGGCAGGACTCAGGCCTGGGCCGCTGGACGGTCACCTCCGCCGCCCCGGTGACTGCTTCAGTGACACACACGTGGCCGGGGCCCCGCGGAGAGGCGCTCGCTTCTCCCCTCGTCCTGGAGTGTGGGCAAGAAAGTCTGAAGGAAGAGCCTGCTCGAGAAAGGCGCCGATGTCGAGGAGGACGGGCAGGCAGAGACCCGGCCTGCCCGCCGGGCTGCGCCCCAGCTGTTACCTGCGGACGTGCAGCTACGTTCACCAGTAATCCCCTCACCTCCCTTGTTCGGGGGCAGGTGAAGCCACTGTGACTAAGCCTCTGTCACGTGCAGCCACGATTCCGGACAGAAACGCCGTCTCGGGGGGTTTTGCTGCGACCGCGCTATGTGGGTGGTAACTGTGCTGAGTGACCAGACATAATGATGCGGTTGACGACTAAGAAACAAATGTCTCTCTAACTCTGCTGAGGACGTGCGGCTTCAGTCCCCAAATCCACGTGAGGCACGTCTCCAGGCACGGTAGAAGCAGGGACCTGGTCTGCCCTGGCTTGGCCTCTGGCATCCGGGGGGGAAAGCCAGTGCACCCCTGATCGAGTCGGCGTTTATTCCGAACACGCTGTAAAAATCACCTTTACCCCTAATGTTTACAGGAACACCAAAACCAGAACGAAAATCTTAGCAGGGGTCTTTAACTGAACAGCTTAGGGTTTTAGAATAGGCTGTCGGACGTCAAAACCCAGAACCTTCTGGTAAGCCAAGCTTGGTGTGGGCACTTAGCATCGTAACAGGCTTACCTCAAGGAGCGTATCTCGGAGGGCTGGGGACAGTCGATAACAGATCCCTTTTATGTTAACAGAGCAAAGCGAGTATATAGTACCCTTCGTGGGTTTCCAGTAACGTTGGGGCCTCTTACGCGACGGCTAATGAGTGAGAAGTTAGATCACAATCCAACTATTTCAACCTGCAGAGAGCACGGCCTCCCAGAGCTCGCTAGAAGTCACGCAGAACTACGTTCGCTTTGTGCTTGTCTCGTCCAGCTGGACAACCGCACGGTTTCTTTTTTTCTGAGTTTCTGACACTTTGGAGATGTTTGCCATAGTCCCCAGCAACGTCAAAATCTTCCAGAGGGAGCAAAACCTTTCAGCAGGTTCCAAAAAGGACCTCTCTCCTTCCTTCACCCGCTCAAGCCCCCTCCCCTTTTGTGGTTGTGTCCTAAATGCCTGCATCATAAATTCCTTCCGCGTCTGTGCCGGTCTGGGCCGGTTGGTCCCTGGGCCACTCGGGGCCAGGCCCCGCTCTGAGTACCAGCAGCCCCACCAGGAAAGGCCAGCGGTGGTCCTGTTCTCTGCGTTCCTTCCCCTCCTTGGGAACTTGCACTCCCTTCTTGGAAAATAGCTGGGAGATATGGGAACTCCCACCAAATGCCTATGAGTAAGAGACCAATGATGTAAATCGTAACACGTGATGCGTGATTCCAGGCCACGGAATAAATACTCTGGGGCAGGTAAGACAGAATGAGGCAGGGGCGCCTGGGTGGCTCAGTCGGTTGAGCGTCCGACTTTGGCTCAGGTCATGATCTCACGGTTTGTGAGTTCGAGCCCCGCGTCGGGCTCTGTGCTGACAACCCAGAGCCTGGAGCCTGCTTGGGATTCTGTGTCTCCCTCTCTCTGCTCCTCCTCTGCCCATGCTCTGTCCCTCTTAATTAAAAAAATTAAGGGGCGCCTGGATGGCGCAGTCGGTTAAGCGTCCGACTTCAGCCAGGTCACGATCTCACGGTCCGTGAGTTCGAGCCCCGCGTCAGGCTCTGGGCTGATGGCTCAGAGCCTGGAGCCTGTTTCCGATTCTGTGTCTCCCTCTCTCTCTGCCCCTCCCCCGTTCATGCTCTGTCTCTCTCTGTCCCAAAAAATAAATAAACGTTGAAAAAAAAAAAATTAAAAAAAAAAAAAATTAAAAGAAGAGGACAGAATGAGGCAGTCGTGTGCTAGTTCGGTGGAAAGCCAGGCGCACAGCAGACGTGGTGAGTCACATTCTGTGCATCGCAAAGGTGGGGGGTGGACACGCGGATGTCTCGACTGTCCCCGGTCTTGAACTGGACACTAATGACAGGGCAGAAGAGCTGGGCACCAAGGTCCGGGAGCGCCTTGACTTCATTTCACGAGCATCCGTGCGCGGGTCCTGTGACCTGAGTCCTCATCCTGCCTCCTGCACAGACTGCGTGTCCCCGCGGCCAAGCTGCTGAACCTCACTGTGCCTCGGTATTTCCATCTGTACAGTGGGGAAAATATCAGCGCTTCCCTCATACGGTTGTTACAAAGGGTAAATGAGTTAACACATGAACAGTGCCCGGTTCAAACGATGTGCCGAATGAGTGTTAATTATAGTCCCTGTTTGAGCGCCTTACCAGGCACATGGAAAACCTTCTGTAAATCAGAGGAAATGTGTGAAAAACAGGCGAAGGTAAAAAAGGAAAACGTTCTAGGTTCAAAAGCTTATTCGGACTAAGGAGACCCTTTTCAAGCCCAGGAAGCGATCTTTCCTCTTTGCTGCTGCCCCCACTCAGCTTGCAGCATAAACAAACACGGAGGCAGAGAGAGGCCCAGGCTGCCTAGAGGAAGAGACGGAGCTTCTGAAAAGGACTGAATAATTGTGCGTGGATGCGGGTCAGCGAATGCCACCGGGGACGTAACCCATTTGGTTTCAGGCTGGGCAGGCGGGACGGTGGGGGGCGGGTGGGGGGGGCTCCAGGAGCCAACTCTGGCTTGCAAGTTCAAATGAGCTTTGCCACCACGCACAGGTCCCTCCTGGCCCCGAGAAGCGGACAATTCCGAGAGCTGCCCACTGTCCCACTCCGTCTGTTCTCTGTCCGTGTCTGCATCACGCCTGCGTCAACAACGCAAAAGCCTCCACCCCTCCTCCAGAATGTTCCGGGACACAGCGGACGCACCCGACGCTTGCTGATGGTTTGGGCACGGAGGGGCTCAAGGGGCAGAGAGCAGGCAACACTGGGGACATGTGGGGACACCTGCCACCAGAAGGGCACAGCCCCGTGTCCTGCCACGGGAGTGTCCACGGGCCACTGGGCTCTGCCCCCCCTTCCCACAACCTCCACCTTGTCGCACTTCTCCTGTGACAGATCATATCCTCTCCTTCCAAGCCACACCTGTTGTCACCCTGAAACATGGAGGCGGCGGGAGAGAGACCAAGGCAGGGCCGCGAGGGGCACTGGCTCAGTTGCTGTCCTCAAACAGCCATTAAACATTGCTTTTCTAAATACATCACAACAGTTTCCTAAAGCCATCTTCTCTGAGATGGCTTTTGCCTCTCTCTGGGTCCCCCTGCTCGGTGGAGATTAGGTTGGAGAGCCCCTGAAATTATCTTCCAAGTGAGGCCAGCCTCTCCCTTGAGGATGACCTAGTTTGCTGTGTGCGGATGTCATTGTTGTGGAATGCAGGGCTGGAAGCACCCGCTGTCCTGAGGGCGTACGGTGACAAAAACTTCCCTGGCCCTCTCACGCAGGGCCCTCACAGGACCCCTCGGTTGCTAGGAGGGAGGGAGGTTTTCAAGACCGTTTGGGGTGGGGACCAGTGGTCCAAAGTGGGGGTGTCATCAGAAGTGCACGCGGGTCTGCGTTGGTGACTCAGGCTGACGCAAAGCCCCACGGATTTGCTGGGGAGCATTTAGTGCCACCGACTGCAATGTCGTGTCTTGGAGAGTAACGAAGAAAGCTACGGCCTAAACTGTGCCCCCCGCCATTGTATGACAAAGCCCTAACCCCCAGGGTGACTGTATTTGGAGACAGGGTCCTCAGGGAGGTGATTACGGTTACATGAGATCATGGGGGGGGGGGGCGCTGATCCTTACAAGAGACAGCTTGAAGCTGGAAGGCGGCCGGCCGCAATCCAGGAAGAGCGCTCTCGCCACGGGCCAATCCCGACGGCACCTTGGTGTCGAACTTCTGGTCTCCAGAACTGTGAGAAAACAGATCCTTGCCATGCGAGCCCCCCAGCCCGCGGTGTGAGTCACGGTGGCCCAGGAGGCTGATGCGCGAGCGTGTGACGGCCAAGCGCGTGAGTGTTAAGACAGGTGTCCACCATGCGGGCCAGACCTGGGCCGGCAAGGTCACCAGCCAGCATCAAGCACGAGGCCGTCGGGCCGTGCGGACCCCGTCCTCGACAGAGACACCACGTGGCCGCGAGATGCCACGCAGCTTTGTGGCGTCACAGCCCCCCTTGCCTCCCTGTCCTCACTTGCTCCGTGCAAGCCCCCCGCGGTCCCCGGACGAGGTGCTGAGTGGGTGGCCGCTGCAAGGAGAGTCTCCTCTTGATAATAAGGCAGCCGTGTTCTTCAGGAATTAGTCCGCAACAACGTAAGAGGTAATTGCATTTGCGTCTGGAATCGGTGAAGCGAGGCGTTTCTCGGGGTAACAATAGTTTTAACAGCTATTGTTTCAAATAGCGTTTTAATTTCTTGCTTCTACATCCGAGCAACAGCTACGATGAATTACATGAGCTTCGGGATCCTACTGCGTGCTTTTTATTTCCTCTTTCTGCCTCTTCAGACACACGATCGGCCCTTTCCTGTCCCCGGCCTCTCCCAGAAAACCCACTTTTATGGAGTGTGTGGCACTCCATCGCTCTTCCCCACCCGATTCAGGGCTGGGTCCGGCCGGTGGAAGGCAGTGGCAGGAAATCAGAGCAGGAGGAGAGAACGGCCGGGGTGTTTGTTCCCTGCTGGGCTGCTGGTGTTACATTGGGTGCCTCTGCCTGTGCACGGAGCCCCTCGCGGTGCCGTGGCTCCATCCGGGGTCCAGGGCCAGCCCCCCGTCCCTCCCCTTCAGGCCCACGGGAGCCAATGGCTTCCCACCGTGACGGCTCCCTGGGCTCTTCGTCGTTCCTGCCCTCGCCTCTGAAGACGCCCCTTCCCTCACGTGTCGTCAGTTCCCTCTGCACCTTTCCGGCCAGCCTGAGTGACACGGGATAATCCCCAGCTTTATCTTTGCACCCCTTCACCCTCTGTACTCGACACGGCAATCCTCTCTGCAGGAGAGACGATCATTTAGGTGCACCGGCTGGAGGGAAGTTGGTGCCAAACGACTGTGTGTTCTTGTTCAAGCACGTGGCTTCTGTGTGGCTCCCGTGCCCTCCCTGACTGGGGCTGGGGACCCGAGCACGGTGACCACTAGCTACCCCGCGGGCAGCTTGATTTGTGCGCAAGATCCTCGGCAGCAACCCCCGACCCAAGCTTGGGGTCTGGGGGCTGGTGGGAGGTCATCCCAGCTCCCGGCTTCGCGCTCACCGGACGATGCTCCCTGGCCCAGCAGCGGCAGGAACGGAATGCGAGGGCACCTTCTTTGAACCAAGTGGGACCCTGACAGCCCTGGTGCTCGTGCCCTGCGCTGGCCTGGTGGCTTGTCCACCAGTGAGATCTGCCAAGGGTCCCCGCAAAGGACCAAAGCAGGCCGATGGCGGCGAGGACCGGGAGCAATCAGGATACCCAGACTCTGCGGGCAGACGGTCTGGCAGTTTCTTACAAAGTGAGGCGTATACTGAGCGTGTGACCCCGGCATTTCACTCACACGCATTTACCAGAAAGAAGCGGAAACACGTATCTGCATGCTTACATATGAACGTTCACACCAGTATCCACGTGAGCTGAAACCTGAAAACACCCTGGGTGCCCATCCCCGGGAAATACGCTGGGAGTGGCATCGTCATGCAGTAAAAAACCACTCACCAGTAAGAAGGAAAGGATTATCGCCCCAACGATAGCTTGAGCGGGTCTCAAAGCTATTGCGCAGAATGAAAGACGCGCTCCCCACCCGCTGGATGTACGATCTTAAGACAGAACAGCGGTGGGACTCAGCACCTTACGAGCTCAGCGGCAGGGTCTCCCCGGCAGCAGGGGAGGCAAAGCCTCGAGCAGGGAGGCAGGGAGGCTCCCCAGACAAGCCCCAGCAACGGCTCATACCTAAAAGCAGGTGGCGGAGCCAGCTGTCTGACTGCCCAGCGAGATGGCTTCCACACCTGCCAGGTAAAAACCGACAGGAGTCAGGCCCCTCCCCCCCAGGGACGCAGCCCGCCATCCCAACATCTCTCCACGGACTGATGCCGGGTCAGGGGTCCACTGCCTTCCCTTGCTGCTCCTGGCTTTGTAATTGTCCCCAGTAAAGCCCATTTCTTGACACGTATCACATGACATCGTGGAGTCTGCCTTCCGCCCCTTTGCACCACGGTAGACATTGCTGGGATCTCTGGGAGGTGCGGCTCTTTAACATTAAAACAATCTAATTTTGGATCCAGATGGCAGTCTGACAAACTGGGAACCAGCCAAGCCCTGCGTTCAGAGTTGCAAAGATACGGGAGCTCACAGAAGTGCAAAGAATTACCCTTTACCCAGAACATGGCAGGGGGCGGCCGTGGGCACGAAGTGGATGTCTGTGGGTGGACGGAGCGAGCCTTCCGGAAGGAGAAAGTGGTGGAAAACAAGTCTTTCTCCTCTTGTCCTCCGGGATGGCCACACAATCGAGCCGTTGCCAGGGGTAAAAATGGCGGCCGCATTCACCGAGGTAACGATGACGAAGGCAGAGTTCATGGAAGGCAAAGTACGAAGTCACGGCGATTCTCGGAAAAGTGCATTCACTTGGGGAAACGCTGAAGGGATTAGCCGTGGGGTCGGGGGGGGGGGGGGATGCAGCCTTCGGTAAGACTTGTAACTGTGGTTTCTTAACAGAAAGAAAAACGCCCACCACCAAGAATGGTTTTGCTAAACAGTCTTCCGCTCGGACCCTCATGTCGTGTCTGTCCGCACCCAGCCCCTTAAGTGTGCTGTAACTCACATCCCACACGAAGAACCCTTCCCCAGCGTATACTGTTTGTAGCGTCTCCACACAGCTATGCACCCATGACCCTTCTAACCACTGGCACCCCCGCAGCCACCAGTCTGCTTCCTGTCTCTACGGGGTTGCCGATTCCAGATATCTGACAGAAGTGGGATCCTACAATGACGGGAGGCTTCTTGTCTTCTCCTTAACATAATGTTTTCAAGGCCCGTCTGTGTCCCGACACGTCGTGAGCTACCATGCCCCCCTCCCCCCCCCCGTACATCTAACCTTGTGACCACCGACGCGTTGGGCTGGACGCTTCTCTGTGTGCCGCACGCTGTTCAGGACCAGCCCTGTCCACCACCCACTGGACGCCATGGCATCCCCTCCCATGTTGGTGGCAACGACAAATGTCTCCAGATATCGCCAGATGTCCGCGGGTGCAGGACAGGGTCGCCCCTGGTCGTAAGTCTTGGGAGCCACGCTCCTGACAAAGCCACGCCTCGCTCCGCCCCCATCGACATTCAGACACACAAAATCCGGGGAGGTCAATTTACATCCCGAAGCCACACACGGAGCTGGTGGCAAGAAAGGGGCTAGAAACCCCAGCGCGTGACAATTTACCTTTCAAATTTGCCTTTGCTGAAATCGGGCTGCTTGTTACCCAAACAGCGCTTTCTTAAAACAGCAGGTTTTTAGACCTCACCTGGCAATCAACTCATCGAAAGGGCTGGTTAGGACACAGATTACCAGTCCCAACCCTCAGGGGTTTTGATCTGATTTGATAGCTCTGGGGAAGGGCCCTAGAATTTGCACTTCTATCCAGTCCTCAGGTGACGTCAATGCTGGGACTCTGGGGATCCTACCTTGAGAACCATCTCAACTCTTGCAGGAGAGTAGGATCCTCCTGTCCTTTTTATGGACCAAGACTCTCACAAATTTCTGCTGTGGGCAAACAGGAAACATACCTATGAGGCGTGGTGGTGCAAGGATGCTGTGGCTGGAGCTGTGGCAGCCACTCTGGGATAGTGAGTACAGGGCCAAGAGAGGGGCTGGGATGCCAGCCTGGAGGCCTGGCAGCCTGGAGCTGCTGACATAGCCACGTCTGAAACTGACAGTCTGTGAGTTCATTATCCTGAAGCATGGACTATAACTCGTTTTATTAGGCACTTCTAACCTGTTGTTCTGTTATTTTCACCTGAGAGCATCTTGATGAGTGCATTCACCTTGTAGAATGCAAATACAATGAGGGAACTTAGCTCACCTATGTTTTGTTTATCTCTATACGCCCACCGTGTGGGAGTGAGTCTGACACAGAGAGGGGATTCAAGACGTACTTGGTGAATGAAGGAAGGGATTAGCTGCCGAGACTCTTCTCAAACTTCTGCTGTCTACACATCCCGTTTTCTGGATGTGAAAAGCAACATCCACTGAGACTGTTACTTTACGAGAATTCCCTTAAGCTTCTGCTAACGCAAAATATCTGCGATGCCAGTTTTGACGTGCTACTATTTTCCTAATATATTAAACTAGATGCACAAATACCGTATTCTGAGAACATCGATCTATGTACCATCTAGAATCCTTATGGCTGCAGTCCCGACCACACGTCAGGAGGCCATGCTGGACCACGGCCAGCACTTAATTGGGCCCACGGGGGTCCAACTTGTTCTTGAATAATCGTGAAGTCTCCAGGCCCCTCTCTCATTTAGAGCCTCTGCACTCAGGTCAGGGGTGAGGCGAGGAGAGGCGGGGAGATGGTTTCCGAGCGCTCTTGCCGTACGTGCACCAAACACATAGAAGATGGTGAGATCTGGGGCCGGTCTGGGGAACCCTCGGAGCTGTGGCTGATTCACCGGTGCGCTCGGGGTGTGGGTTAGGGTGCAGGGAGCGAGCAGGGAATCCCGTGTTTGCTGATACACAGAAGAATGAGGCTTGCTTCTTCCCAAAGTATTCGAAATGGGCTGTGTTAGGAAAAACTGCTTTCGACATGCACAGCATGATGCTTTATGCCCCCAGACGATTTTCTTATTTTGTACCTAAACATTATAAAGCAGGATGTTCCCTAACGATGCCTTATTTCTCAACACAAGCTTAGGCAGCCTTTATTGAGCTGGCTCCTTTTGTCCAAAGCCAGGCTTTTTCTCACCAAAGATTTCCAGCCAGAGGGATGCTTTGCCCGATGAGTGGATGATCTTTTTAACACCTGCAGTTTCGGACTCTCATATCGCATGCAACCAATCTTCTTTCGTGATTTATGTTTATGTGTCCAATGCTAGCACCTTCTCCTACCCATATTCTCGATTTCCTCTCTGATTCCTTTTGTCTCGATAATATCATTTTGTAGCCAAGTCCTAGGCTGTCGCTTTGCATTTACGAACCGAGATATAAATGTGCGTGATTACTTTTGCGAGTATCCGTAAGGACTAATGCAATGACTGGATTTCTAAGGCGGGGCTGTAACTTCTACTTAACGGACTGTCCTCACCCCAGCCCTCCAAATGCCCAGCTTTTTAACAATCCACGCAGGCTGGAGAGGTAAACATTTGTTAATTCCTTTTCAGGGGTTTTCAGATGTGAAGAAAGGTAGGGCTGTATCAAAACCGTCTGAATTTTAGAGTAATTCTAAGTTGTGGTTCAAGAGAGGAGGGGAATGGAGGTCTATTTTAATAAGAATGGGCCAGACGAAACCTAGCCAGGCTACACGAATACTCCTCCAAAGTAAAAATCAGACCGTCTAGGAAGCGATGCAATGTGCTGGAACAAAAGGCACCCAGGACGTGGAACCAGGTGTTTATGCTATCATTGCCTAACTGCCCAACTGTTATCGAGAATGTCCAACATTATGTATTTCAGCCCCCTTATCTGTCTTACAATTTTTTTTTCGCAATGAGGAGACTGTATGAGAAAACCGCATACGTTCTGAATACGTTCATATATTCAGAAACACAGCACCGCATCAGGGAAGCCATCCTAGCAAGGCCAAGCCGTCTTGCTGCTATAGCCCCCTCGCTCTCTCAGTTTGCCAAGCCTGCCGTTGCAAACGCAGTGGTAACGTGTCCGCCTAACTTCTTGGAGGTAGTGTCCTCAGCTTTGTAAGTTTACTGTTGCCACGTCCAGGAACCTTCTGGGTTTAGTCTCACACAGGGGTTGGGACGGGAGGTCAAATATTCTGCAGAGTGCACACGCCCTTGCAAACTTCTCAGGGCAGCGTCGTGTTGGATCCGGAGACCGTCCCGATAATTCCAACACGTTCACGCCCCTCTCCGCAAGGGAACTGGTCACAATTTCTCCGGTCAGGGATGGGCTGTGGGGAGAGGGCGCGGGTCAGGGACCCCGCTGCGTGGAACCTGGTGTCTCCCCAAGCCAGGGCAGCCAGATGCTGACACCCCAGAAGCATCTGGGAAGGGAGTGGTCCCCGGGGAAGGCAGATTTTGTCTCCCTCCTCGCTACAGCCACAAGGGGGATCCTCAGCGCATGCGAGGTGGGTGAGATCTCCCTCCTTATCTGATGATGATTTCTCCGTCTCCCCCCTCTAGCCCACGTGCATAAGTGGATCTCGGTGACAAATCCACACAGCGTGGCTCCCCTGTGCCACCCAGAAGCATATACAGCTGGGCTTCCTCATGCAGTCTTTGGGACTCATAACTTTAATTCCTGAATCTCGGGAAATCTTCTGACGGCCTGGCCACGGCCAGGGACGGAGATGAGCCTCCAGGAGGAGAAGCTGAGTTCTGACACAGTCCCCCCTTCTCCACGCCAGGGAGAGGATTTCACCTCCTGGGATTCGTGACCCCCGTCCACTCGGCTTTGGCAGCTCTGTCTGCAACACTGCAGAAGATACACCGCTTTTAATCACAGCGAATTGGAACCCATTTAGAGACTCGCGTGGCCCCTGAGAGAACGTCAGCCGTCTTACTGTCAGTAATTAGCTTTGCAGAAGGGCGGCCAGTGACGGCAGGCCTGGTGTGACGACCAAGTCCGGTGATTAGTGTCCAGGAAATCAAACGATTTCCCTCCACTGGGTCGTGGGCATTGCCCGTCACAGCTGTCAAGAGACTAAGTGCTAGGCACTGAGGTGTACTTAGCCTGAGAACAGAATCTGCAATTGATTAAGCGTCCTGTCGAGCGCGTTGGGAGGGAAAATGTAAATCCAGCCAGGGCAGCCCTCGGTCGTGGCCGACCTCTCTCCGAGCGTCTTCGCTGGGATTCGGTGCCCGCTGTGCAAGGTCCCCCCCAACAGAGACCTCCGCAGCCTGGAAGGGTATCACGGTGGCAAACGCACAACTGGTGAGATTCGGTTCACGGGATAAAGGAAAAGTGCTGCGAATACTTACAAGGGGAATCACAAGTCAGAATGCCTTGTGAGTCAGGTTCTAAAGTCAATGAACTCATTCACTGAAACAGAGGCTTAAGGAGGTCCTAACGAGGCATGTCCCCATACGGGCTCTCTCACTCACTGGAAGCCGGGGATCCTCACTCACAGGATGGGCGTCTGCGAGAAGATGGGGGTGGCAGTATGTGCTTGTGCTCCAGGCGACCGGGGCGGACCCAAGGCTGAGCTCCCCGCATGCGAGGAGAGGGATCTGATTTGCTACGCAGACCACACGGAACAAAGGTGCAAATTATTTCCCTGAATCTCAAGTCTAAAACCAATTAATGTGAGCCTGGTACAACCTGAACTGAACCCATTCATTTTCTCAAATTACAGAATAGCCTCCCACTTGAACTTGGAGCTGACCTTAAAGGTTAAAATTCCCAGTTCTGCCTTCAGGGAGGAAGATCCAGGGGCTCATTTACACCACCCCACAGAAGCGGGCCAGAGGAGAAACCGGGGGTCGGGCACGAGCGACCGTCACGTTTGAAAAAGCATTTCCAAGGTGTCAAAGAAAAGAAGATTTCTGTTATCTGAAATCAACTAAAAGTGTGGCGATGCAGAAAAAAAAAATCACATTTTCAAGTCAAAAGAACTTTTGGAAACAAAACAAATGAAAACAAGTTATCACATGGCAAATCCTCAATTAATCTGTCCACCCAGAAAGTCAATGTTTTTCCCAGGTGTTTCCAAATATAACAACAATTGGTCATTTAGTATGTCCAACATTCCACATTTCCTTCTCAAATTTGGTTGACTTAAGATTTCCTTTAAGAATGCTTAAAGCTTATCTATATTTTATAACCATCCATAACCCTACCTGTCTATATACCCATACTATCTATCAATCATATCTATCTTTCCATCCCTATCTGTAAGTCGTATCTACCCATCCATCCATCCATCCATCCATCCACTCTATCTATCTATCATCTATCTATCTCTCCACATCACTGAGTATAAGCCACTGTGTTCTGAAATACACTGCATATACAGCTCCTGAAACAATCCAGAGGCCCTGGATGTGGGTCTGGTTCTGATGAAGTGATCTTCCTGTGACAACCCCACAGAAAACCTCTAAATTGAACTGCCACAACAAGAACTCCTCAGAGCTGTCGAGGGTTCCGCAGAGGAGTCGGAATAGGGCGCTGAGCTCCCGACTGCCATTGACAACAGAGCTCAGGGAGGTTTGTGACCTGAACAATGCCAGGCCTTTCCTTCGGGAGCCTCTGGCGCGTTCATCGGGGGAGTGGGTGCAAGCGAACGTTGGCCCCCACGGGGGTTTTATGTACTCATCTCTTGAGAGTGCATACTTATTTATTTTTCTGGAGGTATTTTTCTGCTTTTCTTAATGTTTATTTTTATGTGTGTGAGAGAGAGAGTGCGGACAGGGCAGGGCCAGAGAGAGGGAGACACAGGATCAGAAGCAGGCTTCAGGCTCTGAGCTGTCAGCACAGAGCCCGATACGGGGCTCGAACTCATAAACCGTGAGATCATGACTTGAGCCAAAGTCGGTTGCTCAACCAACTGAGCCACCCAGGTACCCCAATGTTTATTTATTTTTGATAGAGACAGAGCGCAATAGAGGGAGGGGCAGAGGCAGAGGGAGACAGAATCCGAAGTAGGCTCCAGGCTCTGAGCTGTCAGCACAGAGCCCAACACGGGGCTCGAACCCACGGACCATGAGATCATGACCTGAGCCGAAGCTGGACGCTTAACCGGCTGAGTCACCCAGCGCCCTGAATATGCATATTTAAAATTTAGGTGACCCAAAGGCTCCCCGGGGCAGGGCCGACTCGCATCCTGCTCCTCCGGGCCTGCTCTGGTCGCTGGGGCTGGTGGTTCTCTTTGCCTGTGCGAGGAGCCTTCAAGCCCACCCTGCCTCTGGCTCGACTCTGCCTCCTTCCGCACCTCTCCTGGGGCAGGGGCTCTGACCTGCACTCTTCCGGGGTCATTGTTCCTTCCACTGGGAAGGGGTGCGTGGCCGGGCTGCCCCTCCCCACCACGGGACCATCCCCCCCGAGCCATCTGCATTGTCACTGGGACCCACTGCCTGGCTCTCCTGGGTTCTGTCTCTCGGTGTCTCAAGCAGCGTGTTTATTTGTGACAGGTCCTGGCACACGCTGAGCCAGACCGCCTGGGTGTAAATGTGGGCCGTTCTTCCGACCCCTCATCCGTAGCACGGGCCCCACCTTCATGGGGCATTATGAAGCCGACGGGCGCTGTTGCATGTCAGGGCTCAGAACAGTCCCGGGGCCGGAATGACCACGACAAGTTAGTTACCTACCACCGTTCGCTAAACTAGAACGGCCGCTGTAGATTCACTATAAATAGGACAATCTCATCTTTTTTCAGATTTGATGTGGCACAGTACTAACATCGCATGAATGTTCAGAATTCACTGAACTAAACCTAAGTATTTAATCCATTTTGATAACGATATTTTCACGTATTGCAAAATATGAGGTAAATCACACACTCGTCGCATGCTACGTATTGAGCAACTACTGTCCGTCTAATGTCAATAATCAGCTGCTCCTCTGGGTTTCCGGGCCCTCCAGCCCGAGAGTGCCTCTTTACTTCACTTCTTCCCGGGTGCACGGCTAGCCTCCCTGTCAGGTAAATCTTCAACCAACTTGTCCACCTAGAGAGTCAGTGATTTTCGGTAGGCAGGACGGTGTGACTGAGCTGTAGTGAATGGAACACATCCAACCAGCATCGTGCATGATTCTCCAGACGGCTCTCCATCCCGGAGAGCTGGGCAATAGGGTAGCCACAAGATGGCAGGAGCCTGGGTCCCCGAATCGTCTCGGGGTGGGGGGTGGGGCAGGGCAGGTGATGTTGGCTGTTGTACAAAGAGAAATGGATCCTGAGTGTGTTGAAGTCTCACTCGTTACGACAGCGAGCCTCCCTCTAACCAGTGCGGTGGGAGGAGGGCAGGTGGTGGGGCGCTAAGGAGCCTTACGGTCTTGGAGGTAAAACGAGGCAGGGGGCATTTGGACAAGGGTGTCGGGGAAGCAGTGGTGCCGAGGGAGGGCCGCCGGGGGTGGGTGTGCGTGTGCGCGGTGAAAGTCTGGAACGGTGCTACTTAAAAGTTACTTAAAAATCAGCTCAGGTAGTAAACCTCCATCACCGTCATTAAACCAGAGCCACTGAATTTTTAAAATAGCAAGAGACCCGGCTGCGCAAAGCAAGCGTGGTTTGTACTGTCACATGGACACAGTTAGAAGTGACAGGCTGCTGTTCTCCCCTCTCTGCCCCTCGGAAGCGATGGAACTTGACGTGTTTCTTCTCCTGCACAGTCGTCTCCCCGCCAGCGTGAGACAGAGCGACCGCGCACTTCAGTGACGAGGCTCACCTGTGCTCACCGACGAAGGGTAAACCCACTTCCGGCAGCGGGCTCGCCAGTGGACATCTGCCCACTTAATGAAGTCCTAGGTCAAAGCGGGATTTTCTGAGCACGGCTCACGACCTTTACTGCTGGTGTATATCCACCCACCTCCGACCCACATTATTCTTTATCAAGAAGCTTCTTTACCTCTTCTTTACCCTAAGTGCTTTTTCAGCTGAGTCTGTTCCCAAGAAAGAACAAGCAGGAAAAGCACAGTTGACTGCGTCAGACATATGTCCCTCTAATAGACATCAGAGTATAATCCTCCTAATACAGAGGATGTTCTTGTCGCCGTCTTGACAAACGTGGCGAATTACGCCTGAGCAAATTCTACGTGAAAATATCCAGGACACGCGGCTTCCTTAGCACCACGCAGCTCGGTGAGCGAGCCCTGGGGGCCTTCAGAAATCAGGACCGTGTCCTTTCTAGGTCTCACCTTGGGGGTGATTTTTTCCTCTGGAAACAAATCGTAGGAAACAAAACATTCAGTAAGACGCTCCTTTGGGGTCTCTGACGCACAGAAACACATCAATGTTCGCCGCTCAGGTTTTAGCTGTGCTTAGAAATCTCCCCCTGAGTGTGAGGTCCCCCTAAATACGAGGTCCCCCTAAATACGAGGTCCCCCTAAATACGAGGTCCCCCTAAATACGAGGTCCATTCTTGCTCCAAGAGGCAGTTCCTGCTTGGCCCATATCTGGGGTGACCACACATGTGGTTTCTCTAGGACAGGACAGCTGTGCGCCTCTACTCGCGAATAATGTCTCATTTCATTCTAAAAAGTGACCCAGTGGGAGGAAGATACTAAATTATATTCCACTCGGAAATGGCCCATTGGCTGCTCCCATCACAGGATCCCTAGGCATCTGAAGCTGTGAATGGCATGTCTGCGCTGTTCCGACTCCCTTTATCCTCCTGCCCCCCGCGAACCTGCTTCTTTCCAAGCTCGGTATTCGTGACTGTCCCCAAATCTGACCGAGCCGGGAGCCTGGGCACCATCCGTGGACTCGGCTATATCACCTGCCCCTTCTCGCTGGCGGTACGTACCCATTTAATCCCTCGCTGTGGCCTACATCCACTTTCCCTCTGCAACCCCCGCCACGATTTTAGGTTATCACTCTTCATGTCTTGCCTTGCCTGACACGTGGCCCCTTCTGCCTTCCAGTCCCTGTGCTGCAGCCAGAGGGATGTCCCTACAACACGCACTGCTTGTGCCACTCCAAGCGGGCAGACGGGACCCCGAGAGTCTCAGCGTGGCGAATGGATGAACTACGTCCACGCTCTCGTGGCTTCGAGCTTCCCCCATCAGGACCTAGCGTCTGTTTCCTACCGCACGAACTGGGGCATCGAGATGTGCTGGCCAGTAGAGCCGAGCGGCTCTGAGACCAGGCTGCAAGAGACTTTGTGCGTGTTCCCCCTTCTCTTAGACCCCGCCACGGCCCAGGTGGCCTGCTGGGGGATGTGATTCGTGCGGCCGGGGCATCTCCGACCGCCAGCCCCAGCTGACGTCCGTCCCGGCTCGGCCAGCCCTGCGGCCCTCCAGCGGGCCCCGGGTGACCAGAGATGTTGACCAGCTGTCACCTACGGGCATCTCGCCACCCCGGGCCGGCGTCACCTCCTACCCCTTCAACGGCCACGCTTCAGACCCTACAGCACACGGCAGCCCTCGGTTCTGGCATTCTCCCTTGGGTTCCCTCTGCCTGGGAAGACTCACCCAGGCTCTCCTGCGGCCCCTTCAATCCACAACTCTGACGCCACCTCCTCCAGGAAGCCTTCCCACACTCCCCTTACCAGAGGCAAGTCCCTCCTCGGTGAGCTGAAGTACCTCCGGTGACACCCATCACCCATCACTGTGATGACGTGTCTGTTCCCAGTGCTGAGCTACTCCTGGGTCTATGGAGAACGTACCTGGGGTGCTAACCAGACAGAGAGAGGGAGGCAGGGAGGCAGACTGAGATGGAGACAGGGAAAGAGAGAGACAGACACAGAGAGAGAGAGAGAGACAGAGATAAAGAGAGGGACAGAGACAGAGAGAAGTTTCAGCCTCTATGAGCTCCTCCAGAACTTTGAAACCAGAAACCCTGGAAAACAGGTAAATGTCGTATCCCACACGAGACAGGGTGGGCTTAAGTACCAAGCTGGATCCTGGCTCACAGCACACACCATTCTAAGTGCTGAGACCACCCACCCTCCCGAAGGACGCACAGCGCTGCTCGGCTGCAAGACAGCCAACACTGTCCGCCCCTCGCTGGTCAGCCAAGGGCTGGGCCTCCAGGCCCGGAGGGGCTGTCCCACTGGGCGAAGCCAGTGCTCCTGACAGAGAACCATCTGCGGCCCTCGGTTCCCCACGAGGAAGGAGAAAAGCCCCTGAGAGGTTACCGCCCGACGGAAGCCAGGGGAAGGACGCCCCGAAGAGGCACCCAAGCGTCTGGATGTGTCCAAGCCATCATCCGTCACAAAGCCAGCGGCTGGTGACCTGCCATCCCAAATTTGGGGAGCCCCCGGACAACAAAGGGCCCCGGGCCGCTCGGAGATGACAGAAGCGAGAATAAACAGATGGCCTGATGCGGAAACTTTCACGTCTGCGCCTGCTGGCCAGTAAGGAAAACAGTCCCCGCTCGGGCCTCAAGAACGAAAGCCCAAAGGGGAGATGATGCTGGAACTCTGCACAAGGGCCCGAGACCAGCTCTGGGCAAGGGGGACACACCCGGGACCTGGACACGGCCCCCGTGGGGCCCTCGCGAGGCCCGGCAAAAGGGAAGCATTGCAGGGACCAGGGGCTGACCAACAGCCCGGCCATCCACAGGGATCAAGAAAACACACGGGAGGAGGCTGTGTGTGGCCACGGGCAGTCCGTCTCCTGTCCTGTCACCTACAAATCGAGAGAGAAGGCTGTGTGTCCTGTGCCACCACCTAAACATCAGAAGAACACATCTCGTCAGCGGAGACGTTGGCGAGGTGGCCCGGGACGACGTGTCCCCGAAGACGTCAGCACACAGATGCCGGCACCTGTGAACACATCAGGGAAGTAAGGTCGTGGATGGAGCCACGCTTGCTCAGCAGCTGACCCTGAGATGCACAGATGTCCCGGGCTGCTCGGTGGACCCAGTGCGGTCAGAGGGGAGGGGCGGCGGGGAGAGAAGGGGAATTCTCAGACGCGTGACCTCGGTAACACAACAGTGGGAAGAGCCACACTGCAGGCTTTGGACACGGAGGAAGGGGCCACGGGCCCGGGGACGTGGATGGTTTTCACCACACTTTTTCAAAGGCATTTAAAACTTCACAGGATTTAAAAACTTCCAGCATCTGGGGCGCCCGGGTGGCTCAGTTGGTTAGGCGTCTGACTTTGACTCAGGTCACGATCTCGTGGTCTGTGAGTTCAAGCCCTGCGTCCGGCTCTGTGCTGGGAGCTCGGATCCTGGCTTCAGATTCTGTGTCTCCCTCTCTCTCTGTCCCTCCCCCACTCACACTCTGTCTCTGTATCTCAATAATAAATAAACGTTAAAAAAAAACTTTCAGCGTCTTTGGCATTTTAAGTAACAAGCCTCTGCCTTGTGCCTTCAGACACCCCTTCCGTAAGGATCCTGGAAAGTAACAAAACACCTTTAAAAAAAGTCATTTGCCCAAAGCGCAATTTACGAGCCCAGGATTGTGCTCCTGAGGGACAATGGTGCCGCTCAGTTCCGGGAGTGTCCTCTCTCCCTCCCGCCCTCCCTCCCTCTCACCCTGCCGAACTACGAAATCAATGTAAAAATCGAGGATGAATTAAATCTGATGACATATTAAAAATTGATCTATTCTTTTATCTTTGTAAGTATTAGACTTATTTCATTATTTTATTTAACTAATTTGATTATACTTTATTATTTTGTTATTACTGCTGTCATCACCCCACGTGGTTTCACACATTTTCTTTCACGGAGAGAGAACACTGCAATAACCTTGGCTTCAATATGAAACATTTTTTTCTGTGGCTTTTTACCCCAGCTTTAATGAGATATAATTGACATAGAATACCGTGTGATTGTACAACACGGTGATTTGACCCATGTATCTTTTGTGAAACTGTCCCCGCGACAAGGTTAGCACCTCCTTCACTGCGGTGAGAAAATGTAGGTAGGCTCTGCTCTCTTGGCGGCTTCCCAGTCCCAGTACGTAAGGCAGGACTGCGAACTCGGGCCCCCGTGCTGAACGTCAGATTCCCAGAACCTATCCATCTTGTCACTGGACGTTTGTGCCCTTTGAGCCACAGCCTTCGAAGGGGGAAAAGTGACGGAAACAGATTCTGCCCTGGAACCGTCCTGAAAGGACGCCGCCCTACAGACCCCTTGATGTTAGTCCGCTGAGACCCATGCTGGTCTTCGAACCTACAAACCGCAGCATGATAGACGCGTACTGTTTCGGGCCAATATGCTCATGGTACTTTCCACAGCAGCCGTGCAGAACCAACACAGATCGCAAGGGGGTCCACGCAGCAGCAGCCGGGCCTGCCACCACCTCCTGGCCTCACCGCCCCAGCCCCGGGCACCGCAGAAGGCACGGTCCTGCCTCTCTGGCTGCCCCCTCATGTGTATCGCATGCCCCTGCCCCACACGGTGCCTCCCACCCTCTGCCCCCCCTGCTGCTCTTCTGGCTCCCAGACATACCATGCAGCTCCCACCCGAGAGCCCTCTCCTTGCTGTTCCTCCTCCCCCAAACACTCTTCCTTCCTGGGGACTCGTTCCCTCCTCCTCTGGGCCTGGGCCCAAGGTCCCCTTCTCAGTGAGGCAACTACACTCTTATATGAATATACACATGTATGTGCACACACACACACACACCTTGCTGGGAAGGCACAGAGGAGGAAGGCAGACGAATACACATGTATGTATAATTATAATTATATTATATGTTCTATTACATATTGTAATTATATGTAATTATAATGTATTTTTCTGTTTAAGATTGTATAAGAAGACTTTATATATTCTATTACATATAGGAGAATATATATATAAAACTTTCATATAAAATGTAAGGCACAGAGGAGGAAAAGAGAAGCATATATATTCTAATATTATGTATTAGAATATATGTATTATAATTATATTCAAACATATAATTATAATACATGTTTTAGTCTATTTAAAATTGTGTAAGAAGGTTATATATATTCTATTATATATAGGAGAATATATGTGAAACTTTCATATAAAATGTAAGGCACAGAGGAGGAAAAGAGAAGCATATGTATATATATTCTTATATATAAGGTTCTATAAGAAGGTTTTATATATTCTGTTTTATATAGGAGAATATATGTGAAACTATTATACAGGGGATACATGATAATAAAATACATATGTGAAAAAGTATGCATGTATAGGACATACAGAAAAGTAAAAATATTTTTCCTCCTCTGTAAAGGAAACTACACGTACAAAACTCTATATAGACTGTAGATAGCTTATATATGCGATATATATTAATGTGCAGATGACTAACATGTAAACAGGATAGATTCTCCCTCCCCCGTATATACATCCTGTTTTCTTCCTCTGTGGAGGACTCTACATATACATGAAATGATATATATGGGATATATTCTGTCTACATTTGAAGCTATTTATATAGGTTATGTATATTATATATGTATGAAAATACCTATTTTCCATTTCTATAAAGAAAAAAATTATTCACATATTTATGAAAAAATATGACACAGGATACTATATATGTATCTCCTATACTTGTATAGATAGGATTTCCTATTTTCCTTGTCACGAGGGCAGGAATTTTGTTTTGTCCGTGGCTCAGTCTACAGCACCTGGAACCGTGTCCTGTATGCCATCAGAAATTCAGTAAATATTTGTTGAATAACTTATGTTTATACTTAAGACTCTTTGTTAGACTGTTTATAAACATTTCAGTATGGTTTTAATTTTGAACTCTCTATATGGGAGCCTCCATAGTATCTTCTGAACT
Organism: Leopardus geoffroyi; assembly: GCF_018350155.1. NCBI lineage: Eukaryota > Metazoa > Chordata > Mammalia > Carnivora > Felidae > Leopardus > Leopardus geoffroyi. The sequence continues at coordinate 2,904,378 of NC_059339.1, read as the reverse complement.
TTGGGTCTCTAAAATCTTCATGTGTTTTGGAAAAAGAGTATTTCCATGTAGAGAGGTGGCCAAATATTACCCCGGGCTGGGCGTCCCCTGTGTCCTCCCACAACATGACTTGTGTCTAAGCCTGCTGGAGCGGCCTCTCTGGAATAGACCCCTGGACCCTCCACCGTGGTGGCTTTTTGTCCCAAGAAATGTTACTCAGAGGCCTGAGGGTCCACATTTGGGACGAGGGACCAGGCTGATTCTCTCACGGACTGAGCCCACCGCCTCCAACGTGAGAAATCTGGTTTTACCAGTGTAGAACTGCCTCGGAACTCCGGTGTTCCTTTTGGTCACAAACACACATTGGACTTCCTGGTATGTTCTTTCTCTCTCTTCTTGGATTAAAGACCTTTCCCTCAGGGAAAGACAGCAGAAGCTTTCTGTGACTCACCCTAAAATTAAACTCAAGACTCAATGTCAAGCTCTTGGGAGACAGGAACTCACAAGACTCTGAAAGAAAATAATAATAAAAAAAATCCCTTTGGACAAGTATAGTCTCTAATTTTGGTTTCTACATGTACATTTTTTGCCACCTTTTCCTTTCTCTTAATTTAACTCTATAGAAGCAGCTGACTTCTACAGAGTGCGCTACTGGGTTGGTACTAATTATCTATTAGATAATTAGTTCATTAATGAGAGTCTCTGCTGTCCATTCAGGTTTGCAACACAGCAGGTGTATTGTCAGCTCAGATACATTCAAAATGTGATGTTCAAGGGAAGCCTGAGTGGCTCAGTTGGATGAGCATCCGACTCTGGCTTAGGTCACGATCTCACCGTTCAGGGGTTCCAACTCTGAGCTGGGCTCCGTGCTGTCAGTGCAGAACCCACTTTGGATCCTCTGTCCTCCTCTCTCTCTGCCCCTCCCCTGCTTTCCCTCTCTCTCTCTCTCTCTCTCTCTCAAAAATACACATTTTTAAAAAATGTGATGTTCAAGCGGGCCTCTGCATGCCTCGTTTTAGCACCAGTGAAGGTTTGACTCCTAAATCGTCAGGCAAGATAACAAAACAAAAAACAAACCACTACCATTCTAAGGCTGGGTTTTTAAAAAACATAATACAATGGCTTTGTGCCAACCATGCACATCCTGTATATACCACACACTGCTTAACTGTCTGGGCGCTGAGTGAGGATTTAAAATGAGTCACAACCTGCATCTCATGCCCTAATGCACCTGTTGTCAGTATGTTTTCCTTCTTCCTAGAACAGTGTGTTTGTAGTCACAGAGCGAGTTGGATAAATGACTTCCATCACAGAAATGGAGGGGAATTAGCCAGGCTCACCCTTACAGGAATGTTAGAATCCTGGAAGGTACTACACCTGCAATTTCAGCTGCTGCCACTAGGTGGTGCCCATCAGGTAACCCGCGGTTCATACCCAAAAAGAAAAACAAAACTCACAATTTCAGACTTTATAAACTATATTACAAAGCTGTAGTCATCATAGCGAGAGTCTGGGTCCATCCAGGTGGGCCTCTGCCACATCCAGCTGATGCCTCCACGTGTGCCCAGCTGACAGCTCCCGAGCATTCGGCGAACAATACATCCAAAACCCAAATTTACTAAAGGAGCCCATTAAACACAACGTATGTGTGTTAACGATGTCCATTTAGCCAGAACTATCCCAGAACGGTAAAGGAGGCTGTGATACTTTAGAGCTCACTGGATGTTTCTCAATGCTGAAATACAAATCTAGGTTTATTCTCCCATCATTCATTCAGCAAATAATTACTCAGGAACTGCCACGTGCCAGGCCTGCGGTTTAGTCCGGGAACCCAGAAATGCGCTCGATGGGTCCCCAGTGTAGGATTTCTGCAAACCCATCAGAGGTGCCCACACACAGACAACTCAGGATAAGAGTGGTCCAAGCCCAGGATGGTCACGTCTTACCTAAAGAAAGGTCAGTCACCTGCAGTGAAAATTACTCTTGCAAATCTTTTAAATTGAAACCCTTTTGGCCACAAATGCTTTGTTTGACTTCTAAAGTCTGACTTTTGCCATTTTAATCCTTAAAACCTTGGAAGTAACGGTGCACGGTCCTCCTGCTGAATCTAATCACCTACACGGTGTCTGCAAAAGGGACACTTGGCCCATGGCCTCCTGTTCCCATTGAAGCTTCAGAGAATCCCAATTAATGATACATTTCACATAGGAAACGGGAAGTATGGAGTAGTAATCAGGCCGATCCCTGTCCTGCTTACCTCACCCCTGCTCCTGGCCTTTCCATCCAGAATGTTCTCTCTCTACAGCCTTCTAAACATACTTTACTCCTTCTGACCTGGACCAACAGAGCTGTTTTCATACGGTTCTAAATACCATCCAGCAACTCACTATCCCTATCCATACTCCCTCCTGGGGCCCGGAGGGTGGGCCATCCACCGTGTTTGGGATGTTTTTGCTTTTTTATACGAAGGTCCAGGGAGATCCCACTGCACGGTCAGTAAACAGGCATCTCCCACATACCGAATTTTTCCTACTGGAGAGAAGTTTGTCTCTGATATCAGCATCCTCTGTGTGGCAGCCCAGAGAGATGATGCTCTCTGCCCACGTTCGCGGTACAACTTCCTAGCTAAGGGCCTTCCTTTTGGCAGCTCCTGGCAGAGGGCCCACGAGATGCTCCAGGCACTGGGGGACCAGCGATGACCCAGCCTGCAAGCCCCTCTCCTCGGAGAGGCGGACAGCGAACAAACGGACAAGGGGAGATACAGTAAGACAATGGGGGTACGTTCCACGAAGAACAGTAAGTCTGAGAAGGGGGTGGAGACGGGTGGGAGCCACGCCCTGGAGGAAGCAGGCGGTGACCGGGTGTGCCTCTGGCAGAGGACAGGACAGCAGTGCGGCTGAGGGGAGAGTACGGAAATGAGGTCAGGGAGGGAGGGTGCGGGGCGGAGGGTGGGGAGAGGGACGGCCGCGGTGCGACTGTAAGGAAATGCAGCCTTTTCTCCGAGGGGGATGGGAAGCCACAAGAGGGTCTTGAGGGCACGGCGATGTGTTGCGATGCGCGCGTCTAAAGGGATGCCTTCGCTGCTGGCTGAGAAGAGAGCATGGGGCACAGGACAAAGCCGAGGGCAGCGACCAGTGAGGAGGCTTGAGGAAAGTCCGCTTCACCCCCCGAACCCGGCTCCGCTCAGCCAGTTACAGATGGAGAGAATCTGTGCGACGTTCTCCAGGCTCACAGTGCAGGGACAGGCATCGTCCTACTCACAAGATGAACAGACGGCCAATCAGAACGACTGTAAGGTGCAGAAGCAGACCTGCCACGGCAACATCATCACGCCCACTTCCCGAGGAAGAAGCCGAGGAACAGAGAGAGACTACATATCTGGTGCTGGTTCTCATCTAGAAGTATCGGGGCCAGGATTTAAATCCAGGCAACCTGGCTCAAGAGCCTGCGCCCTCAAGAGCCCCGTGAGCTCTTTCCGCAAGGCGAGTCAGGTAGGACGCGGTCACGGCTGCACCCCCCGGTCCACCGCAGGCCCCACCCCTCCCTGCTGTTCACACGTGTGTTATCTCCTGGATCTCGTAGTCTGCTGGGTTTGTGATCCCTGGTCTCCGCGCTCCGGGGACCCCTCACATACATTCTACGCAAGTGGGGGTCGCGGTATGTGGTTTCCTTCTAGGTCTGGGAGGACAAAGGGGTGTCGTCTCTTATGCCCACGCTGGCAGCGTCGTGAGGGGTTTCCGGCCCAACGTCTCAGCACCACAGAAACACGTGCCGAATTCTACTGGTGATGTCTGCCACGGGGCTGGCGCTGTCCTAGGCTAACCCGGGGTGTGGGGCCAGGCTGATCCCCACCGCGGACCGCATCTTGCCCCGTCTCCCCAGAAGGCAGAATCTTGGCTCGTCCTGATTTTTCCTATCACGGAGGAAAGTGACCCAAGCAAGTCCATTCTGACGGAAATGTCTGGAAACTGATACATACAGCGTCTCCCAGGAGTATATTTGCTTTAACGAAGCATCGCACGGAGGTGTTCACGCGCAATCCCACGGCAAGACATCTTGCCGGAAGGACGGTAACCATCCATGGAGGAGTTATTTCTGGCCAGGAGCGCAGGGTCTCAGGGCACCCGGAGAGTAATCGCCCGCGGAGGAGAGGGCTGCGTGGAGCCCCCGAGCAGAGATCCGTAAGCCTCTCTGTAGGAAACGGACAGTGAGGGCACCGGGCCCTGCAGCCCCATGGCCCTACTGCTCCCTCACTGCCACTCAACTCGGCCACGGAAATAATACACGAATGGGCATCCCCGGCTGGCTCCCACGGCGGGAATCGTCCGCCAAACCCTGTCCTGACGGATGAGTGATAGAGGCAGAAAGGGAACGGGTCTTGGGTACCATGGCAACGGGTCCCACGAATCTTGGTTTCTGAAGACGTGTCAAAATTCTGCGTGTTCAGAGCGGCGTGTCCGGAGCCGGCCACGGGGAGCCTCCTACCACCACCCATCCGCACGCCTAGAAATCGTTAAGATGGTACGTTCTGTGCTCTGCGTATCCTGCCACCGTTTTCCAAACCCCTGTCTCTGGGTTCCCTTCTGCAGAAACAGAATGCCCTTCTTTCACGGCATTGTTGTGAGCATAATCAGGGTGGATGCTGGGCTGCTGTGTAAGGGCGGAGCAACACACGCTCAAACGCTATTTCTGTTATTATCGGCGCGACACGGGCTGCCTACACGTGACCCGAGGCGGAAGCCAAGGGTGCCCCAAGCGTGTTGTATGTTAGAAACCGATTGACACGGAGGAAAACAGTTGGAACCTAGGAGACCGGCCTGTGCATGGGGAAGGGAAACGCTTCCTATAAACCCAAACATCGAATTGCAATCAAGGAATCACAAAAAGCTGACACTAGGAAGGAAGTCAGTTTCAGGCAAGGAACACCATTATGTGGGGTCGAAAGAGATGAGAGAAGCAACAGCACCAGACGACCCCCAAGTCCCTGCCCCCCGCCTCCGGGCTGTCTTCCATCATTCCTCTCCTGCCCCGCCTTCGTGTGCATCCCCGGCTCCCGCGGGTGGCTTCACCTCACTCTGCAGCTACAGACTCCATCCCGACGTGGGAGACCTCGTCTACAAGTGGACTGGCGAAGGGGTGTCCTGGGGGGTCCACCTGCTCCGAGACCCCGCTGCGCTCAGGAGCCTAAGAGGGGCCAGGTCACGGACACCAGTGCGTCCCCCCCACCAGGGCAGGACAGGATCGCGCTCGAGCCTGGCGGGGGACGGGGTTAGAGGTCGGGCTGCTTTCTGACGGCTCCTCCCTGCAGGGGACGCAGAAGCCGTCTCCAGCGGGACGGCAGAGACAGTGAGGAGCTTTAATCCCTGCTGCTGCCTGTTCCTTCGAGGGATACTTAGAGGCCATCTGGCTGCAGTCTTGGAGAGAGACAACCGAGCCGCCCTGCAGAGCAGAACCGCAGCCGGAGGGTAAAGACGGGACTAACGTGGGCCTTCCTGCTCGCGGCTCCCTGTGCTACTCGGTGACCGAACCCCGCAGTGCCCTGCAGGACTGTGTACCAGCCGTGGCTCCCTCTGTTGGGGCCCACAGCCCCCCACCAGGAGGAGCCAACCAGCAGATGCACACCCAGCGCTGTGCCGGGGGGACCGACGGCCGGGTGGAGGGCCCCCGCCCCTCCGGCCACGCTCCCGGCCTCCAGCTCGTCCACGAAGCTTGCTCAGTGTCTGGCCGCTCGCTTCCCCTGACAGAGGTCAGTAGCCGTCTTCTGCGGGGACCAACCCTGGGAGAACGGGCCGGGCCGGGCCACGCCCTGTTCCCAACGGGCATGTCTCTGCTGGACACACAAGGGTGGACCCTGAGCTGGGAAAATACTGCAAGGTGACGAGTCCAGCTGTGACGGAGGGGCTGAGTCCCCTGTCCCCACAAGGGACCGGCCAGACCACTTTGGAGCTGCTCGCGAACGCCCAGAACCACAGTGGAGAAGAACAACTCGGCCCATGTCTTGGTGATACTCCAGCAAATCCGTCTTTTTTTTCCCCACAGCCTGTGATAGACCAGCTGCCCATGGCACCACTTTGGGGATTCCTAAAATCCCCTCACCCCCAAAGCCCAGTCCCAGGCAGTGGCAGGGTGGACACATCTACAAAGCCCGTTCCCCTTCTGTGCCAACAGCACACAGAGCTGTCCTGGGGCCTCCCTTCCCCGCCTCTCCTCCGCGGATCATGTACTTTGGGGTGATCAGGCTTCGGACAGTCGGGGGGTCGGAGCTGCAGGCTGGGCTCAAGGATAAGGAGGACCACCCGGGTGGGTCCCAAGAAAGCAGGTGCCAGGACGGGCCCAGAAGGTCTGCCTGGGATTTGAGCCACGAAGAGCCGCCTGTCTCCTCCCACAGGGTGGCCTCTGGGAGCAAAGCCATACAGGATGGAGCTCTGTCTCCAGGTGGGGGTTGAGAGACACAGAGACAGAGAGACAGAGAGAGAGACAGAAAGAGACAGAGAGACAGAGGCAGAGACAGATGCAGAGAAAGAAGGACAGAGAGACAGAGAGAGAGACAGAGACAGGGAGACAGAGGGAGACAGAGAGTGAGAGAGACAGACACACAGAGAGAGACAGAAAGAGACAGAGACAGAGAGATACAGAGAAAGAGACAAAGACAGAGATAAAGGAGATACAGAGATACAGAGAGTGACAGATATAGAGACAGAGATACAGAGAAACAGAGAGAAAGAGAGACAGAGGCAGAGAAACAGAGACAGAGAGACAGAGACAGAAAAGAGAAAGAGACAGAGACAGAGACACAGAGATACAGAGAAACAGAGAGAAAGAGAGACAGACACACAGAAAGAGACAGACACAGAGGGAGAGGAAGGGAGGGGTGGGAATGTTCTCATGATACCTTCTGAGAGGTTTTATTTTATCTGGATAAAACCCCCCAAACTATCCCTGACTCTGGACTTCCCAATGACATCAGCCAGAAACACTTTTTGATTGTTTTTTTCTAAACTGGAGTCGTTGTGGGTGGGATTTCCCGTCATTTCCAGACCCCAGGACTCACGACGGACGTGACCGCTGAAGTCTGCTGGCTCCTAAGCCGCGCCTCCATCCGTGCGGCTTGAGATGCCCTTGAGACCCCGGGTTTCTGGGGGTGACCGCATGAGCCCCGGGATCACTCGGGTCGGTCTGGACTCTAGAGCGTATGTGTAAGTGAGGACGGACTTCTTTGGTGACTGGTATCCCAAGCCTAACTCAGAAAAAGGGATCCAAGTTCGGGAATGTTCAGGGCAAGCCTGGCTGGTCTGGCGGGACTCGAGCTCTCGGGCGCCCTCACAGGACCTGGCTTCCCTGCAGAGTGCCTCTGCCTTCTCTGTTGTTGGACGCGTCCCCGGCAGGTCCCTTCCTCGAGAAGGTGACTGCAGGAGATCTTGTCGGGAGGGGAAATCTTTCACAGGAGTTGCAGCCCGCGTCTCCAGGCTGCCCTCGTCGGCTGGGATTAGGACCCTGTCTCTCCCTGAGCCAGTGACGGGGTCCAGAGGGACGCAAGGCTTTATGGCCACGCTGGGTCACTCTGGCACCAGAAGCTGGCGTGGGGACGGCACCGTGTCTTACATGGATTAAGTGCAAAGACATAGAGGAACTTTCTGGAGAGCACATTACTGTTATCGGAAGACGGGCAAGTGAGAGCTAGTGAGAACACGCACGGATGTCCTTCACGGGAGCCCGCAGCCCTCTGTGTGCACGGATGCGTCCTCACCGCCCTCCTTCCCACCGCCCCCGCTGCCCGCGATGCGCTGCCATATCTTGTTTCGTCTGGCCGACCGCGTGCAGAACCGCCCTCAGTGTCTGAGAAGTGTCTCCACGATTCAGTGACACGTTTTCCCTTCTAGCTGGTTACCGACCGCACGGTTCGCTCATTCATTCAACACACATTTGCTGAGCACGTCCTACGCGCCCAGGGTTGTAAGTGACGGGACGGAGCGGCGCAGGGAGGGAACCCGACAGCACTGCCCTCCCAGGGGGCACACAGAACACCCCCACTGACCTTGCTGTGAAGTCATCCCGGAGCACGGCCGCACCCTGGCCAGTCTGGGTCTGGCCCTCCTTCCCAGCCCCTGAACCGCCCCCCCCTCCCCCTCCGCCCCGCCACGGCCTCCCCAGGGGGTGGAAAGAGGCCCGAAGCACCTGGCAAACGCCGAAGGGCAGGAGCTTTGCAGACCAGGCTCAGCCTCCAGCGTGGGTTTGTACCTTGTTCTACTACTGTGCAGGGGAGGGTCTCCGGACCCCAGCGGCGCGGCAGCCAGGACGGGCCGGGAGGGGCCGCTGGTCACAGACACCGCCATGGCGGCGGAGTCCCGGGGAGGACAGGGAGGTGGCGACTTGCCTTGATGACATCCTCGTCGGACGACCTGCACTCCACAGACGTGAGCACATCCGTCACCGTGCTGTCTTCCTCCACGGAGACCACCTTCACCGGGACGGCCACCGTCTTCCCCGTGAGGATGGCCGTGTTCAGGATCTCCGCCTCCTGGAACAACAAACACACCTGCCCGTCACACACCTCCCGCTGGGCGGACCGCCTCCCCGCCACCCCTGCCAACGCCCCAGCGCCAGCGCCGCCCGGAGCCGACGGTCTCCCGTCACCCGGACGTCCACAGGGAGAGTGTGATGGGGAGGGATGTCACGTGCGGAGGGGCAGGGGCGCATCTGACGAACGTCACCAAGTGCCAGGAGCCGCTCATCTTAATTTTCAGATGAGACCAACAGGCGTTCGTATTCTCTCCGTTTGGTAGATGGCACAGAGAGGTGGTGTCACTGGCCCGAGGTCACACAGCTAGGAAACAGTGAGGTGGGATCTGAAGCCAGGGAGTCCGGCAGCTCAGTCCCCGCGAGAGCTATTCCAGCAGGTCTGAAGTCACACAACACGCGTCTGCCTTAAGCAGTGAGCTGTCGGCCAGGGGCGCGAAGCGCCGTAACGGAGCTGAGATCACCTGCTTCCTACAGTGTGTGGGGGGCACGTGGACGCTGAGACCCTCACTCTCTGACTCTCCCGCTCTGCCTGTCCCTCACCTCCTGTCCCTTTTCCGGGCTCTTGCTGGGTCCTGGCCCCTGTGCACATTTGCAGTGCCCTTGTGGCTCCAAGGACACACTCAGCCCCACCGATGTGACACTTGTGTGCAAAACACACACACGCACACACTCACCCAAACATGCCTTCTGCCTGATAACCACGTTTTTCAGCTCAGCTCAAGGGGTGTCCCGCGGGATGTCCCCGCCTGCCCTTGTTATTTGCTTTACCGAGCTCCCCGGGGCCTGGGAAACACAGGCACAGAATCTCCTCTGTGGCACCTGTCACTGCTGCTGTCTCACTTGGGAGTCATTCAGTCGGTCATCCCTCTTCTAGGCCACCAGGTCCACGGGGCTGGATGTGCCTTCTGCCCCCCCAGTGCCCGGCGCAGTGCTAAGCTATGGCGAGCGGTGCACGTCTGCAGAATGTATGGCTGAGGACCTCAACAGGAGGACTGCAATCCACAACCCCCTCCCTGTTGTCAGTCCTGCGCACGAACCCCGACCTGAGCAGCGGCCGTGCTCCACACCTGTGCCCAGTGCACCTGTGCCTTTTTCAGATACTCCTACAGGGCTCTGGGAGGCCACATGAGCCCATTTCTCAGATGGGGAAAACTGAGCTCCAAGAACCAGAAGTGGGTCTCATTTCCCTCTGCGGGGACCGTCTCCTCCAATCACATGCGATCAAAGTCCCCATGTAACCCGCAGCCTCTGTACAGCACGCGTCCCGAGTTCCAGCCCACAGTGTCATTGACCACACGCGACGGTGTCCCCGAGAGGCGTCGTATCGGCGCCAATGCGGAGTTTCCTCTGTAGGTCCGACCTTGTCTGGCCCACCCTTGGTAGAGCAACCGCAAAGCGCCCGGGGGGCTGCTAGGAGGTACATCTCTGTCTCTCAGAGCCAGGCTCGGGCAGGTTCTAGCTAATTTGATTTTCATGTGAAATCACAAACGCCCGTTTTAGGAGCGTGCCAGAAGAAGGAATAGAAATGTATCATCTTCGCATTGCATAACTGTTTTCCTTATGTTAACTTTATTTCTTACGTAAGATCTTTTTTCCTTACAGGACGAGGTTCATCTTATAATTAGCTCCTTTGGTTTAGATTTGGATATATATACACACACACACACACACACGCATATATATACATCTGCATATGTATTTTTTTCTTTATTTAATTCTGAGAGACCTCCAGTTTGGAATGTTCCTGAATCTCAAAGACCATGCCTGATACTGTCTCAATACGCAGGAGCCTCCAAAGGCCCGTTGATTATGCACTTGGGTTTGGTTTTGTTCCCTCCTCTGAGTTCCCAGCCTGATGTGATTTCATCTTGGGCACAAACACCGTAAAAGAATGAAGGGGGGTGGGGAGTGAGGCTATGGTGCTACTTTCTGCTGCGTCTGGGGAGGGAGGCCCGCGTGCACGCTCCTACTAAACGGGTAGAGATCCAAGAGGACCGTTCACACTTTGGAAAAATACGGGAAAATGCTCCTTAACTCTCTGGCCCAAAGTGGCTCATCCCAAAGGAAGGAGCAGACCGGGGTGGGGAGCGGGGCATCATGACCGCGGACATGAGTTTCAGGGAAGAGGAGAGCGATTTTGCACCTCCGTGCAGGAAGGGTTACGAGCGTCTCTGTCCACCAGTAAAAGCCGAGAGGCCTTCAGCGTGTGCATATGGACGCCAGCACGGGAAGGAACGGCGGCAGGAATTAGCTGGCGACCATCTGTAAGCCCAGATGTCTGGGGTGCTCCCCGGCCTCCGAATGGGCACGCCGCTCTGCCTGCAGGATCTCGTGGGGATTCGTGAGGCAACTTTCAGGTCCTCCCTGCCTTCTCTGTGCACGTCCAGTTTTTCAAGGTCAAGAGCGCTCTCTCCGGCGCAGCTCTGCCGTCCCCGGGAGGCGAATGACAGGTGCACAGCTCGTAAAAGTCTCCAGGTAAGAGGTGGTGGACGTGCCCTGCACATTCGACCCGCAAGTGCCCGGATGATTAGATGCCATAAATCCCTAGAGAGCTCAGCTGCCTTACGGTCATGGGCTCTCTTCACCCCAGGCCTTCAGAGCTGGGAAATCAAGGAAGGAACCTCTCGAGAAAGCTCGTGTCCGTCCTCACTGGTGGCTCCATGCTCCCTCTGCTACCTGGACGCCGTGCACGCCAGCAGTGACTCACTGGGTATCTGACCACAGAGCGTCGGGCTCTCCAGAGGCCAGGAGGAGGCAAAAATGGCGGGAGAAGGTGACGGTGCCTTGAGAAAAAAGGGGCAACCTCGTAAGAGAGGCCACAGATACGTTTCTGGGGACTCGACTCTTTATCTCTTGTAAGGAAGCAATCCCTGTCCGGATTTTGCTGGAGAAGCGATGACTCACATCTTTGCTCGGATCCCCTCTAGAAACCGACTCCGGCGCAAGGATTCAAGGGCGGTTTATTTGGGGGGTTCGGGAAGTGTCAGTAGGGGAGCAGGGAAGAGAGAGCCGGGAAGGCGCGTGGGCCACGCCAGCTGCCATGGTGGACAGCTGGAGTTTGATCCCGCGGGACTGGGCTGTGATGCAAAACACACCATGTGTGTTAGATATTTCAGACATTCCCTTGCAGGGAAATTACCTAAAATACACACTTAAAAATAATTCCATGGTGGGGCGAGGGAGCTGGGTTATTTATACGGCACCTCCTGAGAGGTGCTCCGGGGGCCGACCGTGCCCGGCAGGTCCAGCCTGCTGCGCGAGCAGACGAGGCAGCCCTTGGTGGTTTCAGAGAACACTCTGGACGGGTGCTGTCCAGAGCGCTCTGCCCGCGTGGGGTACGAGCTGGTGCACGGGGCAGGATCTGCTGCGGTAAAACCGAGGAATATAGAGTCTCATACCAAGGTCTGATGGATTGGGCCCGGAATTAGAGTGTTTGTTTCTCTTAAGCTTCCTCAGGCCTCTGGCAGCCTGATTTTCTGCTTTGTGAACACAGTGACTGGTTCACTTTCACCCTCCAACATCCATTTGAAAAACAGAGGAGAGGAAATGATGGCGAGATAAACATGGCACGGGGGCCCTTCTAGAACGCACCGCGAGGTTGACCTGGGGGTTGCCCACTTGGTGTCCACCCTCCTCTCTGCCCTCCTCGAAAACCCCCCATTTTGTCTGAGGCTGTAAGATGCCCAGCTAAAATTACCGCTTTTTTTTTTTTTTTTTGGGCTGCCCTTACTTTGTGACACAGTTCTGGTCCGTGAGATATAAACGGAAGTCAGTTGGTGAGGCTTCCAAAAAAGTTTGTTGAAAAAAAAAAAAAGCAGATTCTGAAGGTTGATTTGTGTTTCCCCATTCTTCCTGCTGTCAGCACAGAGGATACTGGAGTTGGTTGGGGCTGTATCGTGCACCCCAAAGGTGAGGGCGTGAGGCTAAAATGCATCATGCTGGGGGTCGAGGGCAGGGAATCTGTTGTCGGAGCGTTGGGGGCAAATCCCGCCTCGGACGAGGCCCCCTGGGTGACCTCGGGTGACTCACCTAACTCTCGGTGCCTCATAAGCTTTGACTATGGACTGAGGACACAGCAGTGCCCCCCTCCCGCGTCTGCCCCGGGTTTGGTGAGTTAGTAATGCTGGAGAGCTCACAACAATGGCTGGTGCCTCGCCCACCCTGTCTCTGAGTGTCTGATAAACACGCAGGTGTGAGTGGTGGCTGGGCCAGAGTGGACAGCGTCCCCCCAGCATCCGCGTCCGCTCAGAACCTCAGAATACGACCTCATGCGGGAAGACGGGGCTTTGCGGATATAATGAGTTAAGCTCAAATGAGGTCGTCCTGGATGGGGGTGGACCCTCATCTAGTGGCTGGTGTCCTCATGAGACCAGAAGACACAGACAGATGGCTCTGTGGGGCTGCAGGCGGGGGACATCAAGGAAGCCAGCAGCCACCGAGGCTGGAGGAGCTAAGGAAGTATTCTCCCCCAGAGCCTTGCGAGGGAGCGTGGTCCTGCCGCCATCTTGATTTTGGACTGTGACCTCAGAACGGCGTGCGGACAGATGTCAGCTGTTTTTCGGCCACCACGTTTCGGCGGCCCCAGGAAACCGGTACGATGGCCGAGCCAAAGAGAAGGAAGCGGACGCCCCCTCCAAACGCACGGCGCAGCAAATTCTGAGATCTTGCTCATTGACACCTGTGTGCGTGTTCTGTGGCTCACAGACGGGCCACAGTCCCATCACGTACCGCCTGCCAGAAGGAGGCCCTCCCTTTTCCCACGTCTTGGGCTGAAACCAGCAAGTCGAACTGCTTATTGTTCCTAATGAGGGGGGGAGGAAACACTTTTTTTGTCTTCACCGTCACCGTGGCCCCTTTGGAGACCATGCGCCATTTTAATATGTGGTTCTGAGACCATCCACATATGTCGTACTGGAGGCGTAAGGTTGGAAGAAATACAAAGAAGCGTGGCGTTAGCGGTCTCACCGCTTCAACCTCAACCAAAGCATCGCGGGTAAGCTTCAAGCAGCCCACCGGAGGAGGGCAGACAAGGGCAGACATCCCGTAACACCACTGGCGGCCGCCAGCCACATCCCTCCCCTGCACACGCTGAGTGTGTCACAGCATCCTACTCCCTGAGAGAGACACCTGGGAGACGGGCATTTCCAGCAGGTGGAAATACAGTCAGCGGGCACACTACGCCTGATTCTGTGTGGACGTGCACAAGGGAAGCATTTCCTACCTGGGCCGCCAACGAGGACCTTAAGAAAGGGTACAAGCTCTCCCCCAAACAGGACTTGAGTGCAATACCGCGGCCGAGTTCCTTATAACATCTTTTATTACGAGTCCCGCGGACGGAAGCTTCTGGTTTTGCCTGCCGACCTCTTGTCCAGAACTGCGTACCCATTTTCCTTTGGGAAAATCATCCCTTTTCCTTCGGAAGGAGAGTCACAACAATCCTCCCTGCCCCCGGCCCAGAGTAGGCTGGCATCCTCTACACACGGTGGGGCCTCTCCCCCTGGGACAGAACTCCACTCAAGGGGAGCGGGCAGGAGCCGAGATGCTGGGATCTCCTACGCAGTCAGCGGCACCTGAAAACTGTTCAGCCTGTTGTCTGCATTTCCATGAAGGTCCTGGCTCCCACCTTTCTGGCTGTCCCATCCATTCTTTGGGAGAGCCCATGTTCTTTCACTAAATTCCTTTCTAAAAAATTTTTTTAAATGTTTACTTATTTTTGAGAGAGAGAGAGAGAGAGAGAGAGAGAGAGAGAGAGCAAGCCAGGGAAGGGCAGAGAGAGAGGGAGACACAGAATCCGAAGCAGGCTCCAGGCTCCGAGCGGTCAGCACAGAGCCTGACATGGGGTTCGAACTCACAAACTGAGAGATCATGACCTGAGCTGAAGTCGGACGCTTAACCAGTTGAGCCACCCAGGCGCCCCATCACTAACTTCCTTTTTAGAGGATGGGTCTTATGTTAAGTGTTCTCACACACACACACACACACACACACACATAATAATGATGATGATGATGATGATGATGATAATGGAAACTTTGTAAAGTGATGCCTATGTCTGTGGCCTTGATCATGAGGCTGGTTTCACAGGTATGTATACTCCTGTCCAAACTCAACGAGCTACATACATTAACTATGCACAGCTTTGTAAACGTCAACAATACCTCAAAAGTAGTTAAAAAAAACCAACAACAACAAAAACCAAAAAACCAAACTTAACCAGAATCAATTTCCTTTGCTTCCAAGGAACTGTAATCAACACAGTTGACCAGGGAGGTGGATGAAAGCACATTGGTTCACAGGGTTTCCTCCCAATTCTCACTGGGATGCAGACTTCGTACTTCGTAACAATTACCAAGCTCAGTCCCCCAACTTGCGGGCTGGAGACGGCATTAGTCTGAATCTGCACCAGAGCACAGCCTGGGGCGGCAATGGGTGGAGTCGATTTATTTGCAAGGGCGGTGGGGGGGGGGGGTCAGGGGAGAGGCGTGGGAGGCAGACAGGTGGTGCTATCCACCTTGCAGCAGGGACCCTGGGCACTAGCGTCTGCAGAGGCCTGGCCTCCCAGAATTGTCTGACGTCAGGCTGGAAGCAGGAGTTCCCTCCAGGGTGTCATCTGCCCACCTGCGCGGGGGTCAGGTGGCTACAAAGTTCTCCTGTGTCAGGAGAGAAACTGCCCACGACAGAGTCTGGGACACGTATCTCACTTACTTTCTAAAAAACAAAAAGAACACACCTAGGCTTTCTTGTTTGCACGGAGACTTGTGGCCAGAAATGACAGTAACTCACACAGCAGGTTTCAGAAGCAACGCTTCTACTCTGTTCTGCTTATAATCCTCGGAGAAGGGAGACACTCACTTAATGAGACGGCGTCAAATGCGCCGCTGAGGCAAGGACACACACGTGGGCGCGTCCCTCCAGGTCATCTGGAGACGACTCACATGCCCTGCGTCAAGGATCCAGGCGGACAGGGCGGACCCCCTCTGGGAAGGTCCCCTGCAGGGCTCTGGGAGCTCACTGCACATCTACCTGCAACATCGTCCCTCCCTCCTGCTACTTCTGCAACTGCACTGCTCCTATTACAAATGTGCCCCACCTGTCTCCGTATATTTACTCCTTCTTCAAGAATATCCTGGAAACCACCGTCAGTCTTGAGAGATACTGTGCGGGTCCAGGATCTTAGCCATAGACAACGCAATCCACTCCCGTTCATTTCAGCAGAAAGGGGTTTGCCGAGGCATCAGCGCTGTTGACGGGGTTGCGGCAATAGACCCCCACTGACCTCCCGAGATCAGTGTGTGGAACCCCTCGGTGTTCCTGCCACGCACCTGCTGCTTCTGCCCCGACTGGGATGCTGGGAGATCAGACACATTGGTTTAGACCCTCGTTGACACTCCCCAACTCCCACATACATCGCCTTCCCCCTGCTGGAAAGAAAGCGTCACACAGGCACATCCAATGGGCAGAGACTGAACCACAAGCCTGATCCCTCAGGGACACTCCGTTCTCTCCCAGGGGAGGCTGAGCAAAGTAGATTTTTGGAATTTATTTAGAGAACACGAGATTTCCACAGCAAGGGGCTGTAAAGGATGGAGAGAGAGCGTCTTCTGGGCAGCTGCATTTGGTGGTTTGCCACGACCGGTATCAGCATCGCATGCTCTGGGATCTTCGTGATGTTCAAGTACAAAGAGGCATATTCTGCTAGGTCTATTGGTTCTCTTTAATTGAAATTTGACTGATTTTATATTTAGTATTATTTTTTAAATCATGGTTTTAAATTTACACCCAAATTAGTTAACATTTAATCTTATAATGATTTCAGGAGTAAAATTTAGTGATTCATCACTTACATACAACACCCAGTGCTCATCCCAACAAGTGCCCTCCTTAATGCCCACCGTCCATTTAGCCCATCCCCCACCCCCTCCAGCAACCCTCAGTGTGTTCTCTGTATTTAAGAGTCTCTTAGGGTTTATCTCCCTCTCGGTTTTTATACTATTTTTCCTTCCCATCCCCTATGTTCATCTGTTTTGTTTCTTAAATTCCAAATATGAGAGAAATCATATTTGTCTTTCTCTGACAAATTTCACTTAGTATAATACCCTCCAGTTCCATCCAGTTACAAATGGCAAGATTCCATTCTTTTTTATCGCCGAGGAATACTCCATTGTATCTATATACCACATCTTCTTTATCCATTCAACCATCGATGAACATTTGGGCTCTTTCCATACTTTGGCTATTGTCGATAGTGCTGCTATAAACGTTGGGGTGCGTGTGCCCCTTCGAAACAGCACCCCTGTATCCCTTGGATAAATACCTAGTAGTGCAACTGCTGGGTCGCAGGGTAGTTCTATTTTTCAGTTTTTGAGGGACGTCCATACTGTTTTCCAGAGGGGCTGCACCAGTTTGCATTCCCACCAACAATGCAAAAGAGATTCTCTCTCTCCGCATCCTCACCAACATCTGTTGTTGCCTGAGCTGTTAATGTTAGCCACTCTGACAGGTGTAAGGTGGTATCTCATTGTGGTTTTGATTTGTGTTTCCCTGATGATGAGTGATGTTGAGCATTTTTTCGTGTGTCTGTTGGCCATCTGGATGTCTTCTTTGGAGAAGTGTCTATTCACGTCTTTTGCCCATTTCTTCACTGGATTACTTGTTTTTTTGGGAGTTGAGTTTGGTAAGTTCTTAATACATTGTGGATACTAACCCTTTATCCGATATGTCATTTGCAAACATCTTCTTCCATTCCGTCGGTTGCCTTTTCGTTTTGTTGATTGTTTCCTTCGCTGTGCAGAAGCCTTTTATTTTGATGAGGTCCCAGTAGTTCATTTTTGCTTTGGTTTCCCTTGCCTCCGGAGACGTGTCTAGTAAGAAGCTGCTGCGGCCGAGGTCAAAAAGGTTGGTGCCTGTTTTCTCCTCTAGGATTTTGATGGCTTCACGTCTTATGTTTAGGTCTTTTATCTAATTTGAGTTTATTTTTGTGTAAGATGTAAGAAACTGGTTCAGGTTCGTTCTTCTGCATGTCGCTGTCCAGTTTTCCCAACACCATTTGCTGAAGAGACTATCTTTTCTCCATTGGATATTCTGTCCCGCTTTGTCAAAGATTAGTTGGCCATACGTCTGTGGGTCTGTTTCTGGGTTTTCTATTCTGCTCCATTGATCTGAGGGTTTGTTTTTGTGCCAGTACCATACTGTCTTGGTGATTACAGCTTTGTAATATAGCTTGAAGTCTGGGATTGTGGTGCTTCCTGCTTTGGTTTTCTTTTTCAGCCCTCTAAGAGCCCCTAAAATGTTATTATATTGGCATCATTTACCCTTGGCTCTAGACCCCACCTCCAACAACACAGAGAAGTATGACCTTATGATTCTTTGTCCACAAGAGACTGAATTCTAGGACGTCAAATGTCAGAGGGGCGTAAGATACAAGAATTCAGTTTACGTTAGCCAACTTAACAATAAAATATAAAAAAAAATAAATCTCTGTAAATTTGCAAAAATTTGTATAAACTTAGAGAAAATTTTAATATTAAAAAAATAAAACAATATACTCTGCGGTTAAAGACAGATGTTCATATCTGGTATAAAAGTGATTTTCTTCCTCCTGCTAAATTATATCATACTTAAAGGTGATATTTGAAATATGGAGGGAAAACCCTAAAACACACAGTATGGCATGAGTCGTGACTGATCGGAAGACATACCTGGTCAGTCAGTCTGGATGCTGATGGTTATGTCACATGGTCGGATTTCAGTGTAAGACAGAAAAAGGAAGGCTCAGGAGGCATGCCACTTGTCCCCCTGTATTTTCCAGGTCCCTTGCAGTTAGACAGAGCCACACGACACTCATAGCTCCCAAAATGGGAGGGAAGTGTTGTCTTACTTCTTGGGTTGGGGCAAGAAAGCTTTCATGCACAATTACGACCTTTCTCATCCGCTGCCCTGGTGACTGAGGAGGCCGCCATGTTCCAGATGGAGCTGCCATGTTCCAGATGGGACCACCATGAGATGGGAGAGCCTGTTAGCCTGGTTACCCCAGTCACTGTGCGGAGAAGAGCTTTCTACCGACCCACGCAGGACAGGAAGCAAGAGTGATGAATATGCTTTCCTCGTCTTCAGGCAACAAAGACTTTTGGGGCCACTGGCTACCGGATAACACCTAATCTATCCTAACTAACACACGACACTTCCCAATTCCAGTTTCCAAAAATAAAAATATTCATGAACACTCTGAACTCTGCCCCAAGCCAAAACAGATTGCTCAGGTATGAAAGCTAACCTTGCCTCCACATGCTGGGCGGCTGGCCCTCCGTCTCCTAATTTCTGTTGTCGTGAGCTCGGACAGACCCAGCCCAAGTCAGTGCAGAGACCAGACCCCTCTGCAGCTGTGTTCTTCCTCAGTGTGATTTCTTAACTGTGGTTATTTTCCTAAGTCTTTTTTGATGCATTTCCCCACAAAGATCAATAACCCAATGAACAGAAGAACGACTCATCACCCTGTCCTTGTTTTTTGATGGTTTGGTCAAGCTCTGTTATTCCAGCCCCCGCGACCGATTTCCCCATAAATAACATACACTTACTAGATGACGGGCTGCAGTCTGCCATTCATACCACAGGAAACAAAAGAGCTAGTACGTGACCATCGAAATACTACATTTCACTAGCAATAATGCTGCATCATAAGTAAATTGCATGCTTCTTTTAATTTATATTTTTTATTTTTAAATATAATTTATTGTCAAATTGGGTTCCATACAACACCCAGTGCTCATCCCAACAAGTGCCCTCCTCCCACGCCTTTTTAAAAAAAAATACAGAATGCCTGGGGCACCTGGGTGGCTCAGTCGGTTGAGCGTCCAACTTTGCCTCAGGTCATGATCTCGCAGTTCGTGAGTTTGAGCCCCGCATCGGGCTCTGTGCTAATGGCTCAGAGCCTGGAGACTGTTTCAGATTCTGTGTCTCCCTCTTTCTCTCTGTGCCTCCCCCACTCACACTCTGTCTCTCTCTGTCTATCAAAACTGAATAAATGTTAAAAAAATTTTTGAAAAATAAAATACGGAATGCTTCAGAAATTTGTGCGTCATCCTTGCAAAGGGCCATGCTGATTTTCTCTGTGTCGCTCCAAGTTTAGCAGACCTGTTGCCAAAGGGGGCACCTGTGTGCTTCTTTTAACAAGTGGGGCACATCCGTCAATTTGGCCTGTGCTGCAAACACATTTATGAACCCCTCTGTTTTTAAAAGGACATCAGCGCCTCAGTTTAATGGTTGTGGCACAGTATGGAGAATTACCACATTCTAGCAGCCGTAGCAGGTAAAATACAATTATCGTCCCACCCGTGGGGAAGCGGCAAAGATGCCACACAGCAGAGCCCACACGGGGCTGATGGCAGTGTGCGCCTCTCGCTAGCCGGGCCGTCTTCCGGAAGCCGCTGAAGCAAGTCAGGTGCATGGTGCTGCTTCTCTATGTGAATGAAAACATACCACCTCATGGTTGAAATGCTCTACTTGTGGAAGGGTTTACCATAAAATGCCACCAAAGGCCATCCTTATCTCCATTCCTTACCACTATTTCGTTCCCCTCTGGCAACCACTTTGGACTCCTAACTGTTACTGAGGCATTTTCATCTGTCTAAACAACACGCTACGTTACACTTTCTTGGTACAGCGGGCTCAGCCATCATCTGCCGATTTTCTGGCACGACAGGTGAAACCTCGTCTCTCTCTGTTTTCCAAACCACCACAATTAGATTCCTGATTTCGTTCCTCCATTGGCTTTATTTCTAACTTTAAGCAAACACACCTCTAATCAAGACATAACGTGTTGTAGGTGCCTGGGTGGCTCGGTCGGTTAAGCGTCCAACTTTGGCTCAGGTTATGATCTCGCAGTTTGTGGGTTCAAGCCCCACGTCGGGCTCTGTGCTGACAGCTTAGAGCCTGAACCTTTTGGATTCTGTGTCTCCTTCTCTCTCTGCCCCTCCCCTACTCACGCTCTGTCCCAAAAATGAATCAACGTTAAACAAAAAAAAATTAAAGAGATGCTGTGTCGATTCCTGAGGGGTTGTGTCTGCAGAGGCGGTGACACTCCTCCTGGGTGGTGGTGGACACAGGGTGCCCTGGCCTTCAGTACGGGCTGGCCTCTGTGACTCACACGTGCGGTCGACACGCCGTGCAGGTAAGGTTGTGTTACTTGTGAGGCTTGGCCACGGAGCCACTGGGTTTTCTCCGATGATGCTCGTTCGTGGAACTCGGCCGCCAAGGTGTGTGGAGGCCCAGGTGCACAGGAGGGGCCAGCGGAGGTGGTCTGGTCCACGGCCATGGCTGTGACCCATTGCCCACCCCACAGACATGTCCACGAGGAAGCCTTCCAGAGGACTCCCTGCCCCAGCGGAAGCCGCCTCACCGAGTCCCATCAACTCCTAGAATCCTAACGAGAGCGTAAGTGGCCACTGCTGCATGACCACCGGCGTCCCCTCACGCAGCCACGGACGCCTGAGACCCCCACGCGCCGTAGGAAACGACAGTATGAGCCTGGTTCCAACTCCCGCCCACTCTTCCTACCACCGCGGCCTCCCAACTTCCTCTCGTTTCCAGCTGACACTTCCTTCTTCCCAGGGCTGACAATGCCCCCACCGTGCCCCCAACTACCACACAGCCTTCCATGCTTTATACGAAGGTTGAGTCCAGAAGCTGGAATCTGGAAACGGGCCTCCGATGCTCACACACCGTGGGGCCGTTTTCCAGCCTCCGGGCTACTGCTGTTCTGGGGCCAGATAATTCCTTGTTTTCAGGCTATCGTGTGCACTTTGTATGTTTAGCAGCATCCCTGCACGCAACCCACTGGATGCCAGGAACGGCCTCTTCCAGCCGTGGCAACAAGAGACGTCTGCAGGCTTCTCCAAACGTCCCCTGGGAAGCGGTGGGGGGCGGGCGGCCTCGAGAACGTGCTGCAGGAGTGAACCGTGCCAGGGACTCTGTCCTGTGTCCTGTTATTTCTGTGTCCACATGTTCCTGGTCACCTCTTCTTCCGCCTTGCCTTTGCTTGTTTTAATAAACAGAACGCAGCAAAGGATGGGGGAGGTTTTCAAAGCACAGAAGCAGGAGGGAAATCCTCAATGTTCTTCCTGTTGGCAGCAACTGCAGGCTTTGCAGCATACGGGGCTTCGTGTGACCAGAGCCGGCAGGCTGTATGTGGTCGACGTACTCTTGAAAACCAAATATAAATCAACGTTTAAAATCGTATTTTTTACACCAGAGGAGCTTCCTATTAAAAATGATCCTAAGAGGGGCACCTGGGTGGCTCACTCGGTTAGGCGTCTGACTTCGGCCCAGGTCACGATCTCGCGGTTCGTGGGTTCGAGCCCCGCGTCGGGCTCTGGGCTGACGGCTCGGAGCCCGGAGCCTGCTTCGGATTCTGCGTCTCCCTCTCTCTCTGCCCCTCCCCCGCTCATGCTCTGTCTTTCTCTCTCTCTCTCTCTCTCTCTGTGTCAAAAATAAATAAACTTAAAAAAAAAATGATCCTAAGATAGTACGTTCTAGGCCCAACTCAAATGCTACATCTTTCTTAATCCCTCCAGGTGGAAATGATCAGTGTTGGTGTCTACAGTTTATTATCGACATTACATAAGAAAAATTATATATGGAGGAAGTAGGGCCTGGTTCTGGGGCCAGACAGCGTGACTTTGAACCCGACTTTCTATACCTACTGGCTCCAGGACTGTAGGCAACCTAGGTGGGGACTGCACCGTGCCTCAGTTTCCTCATGTGTTCAATGGGGACCGTGAACAGTTCCATGTTATTGGCTGGAAGTGAGGACCAAATACGTGAGAGGCACTCAACCGTGACTGGCAGGTGGTAAGAAAACCACGCGTTAGCATCGTCATGATGGCCACTCGACGTGGCCTCAGGATTTCTTCCCGCCGTGCCTAGCAGCCTGAGAGCAGGAGCCGGGAAGGGGAGCCCAGGCTGAATAGCGTGAGCCCTCCCTTGGCACAGCTGGGCGATCTCGGCCAAGTCACGTACCCCCTCGGGCCAACCTTCCCGTCTTTCAAGAAGATCTCAATGGCATCTGGTAAAGCCTGCTCATGTGCGGGTCACGTAAGCACTGTGCACCTCGTTTTTCTCACCTGGAAAGTGGGGTTCTAAGTAGCATCTACCTTGGTGAGTTCTCGTGAGGGACGGGAACGCTAACGCATGCCAAGTGTTCAAATGGTGCTTGGCATCACCAATTTTTCAATAAGGTTGGCTATTATTAGTAGTATCATAAGACATGCGGTGACTTATATTAATTCAGGATGTTCTTGGCAGAAGGAAAAAGTGAGAGAGAGACTGAGAGAGGGAGGGAAGCAGGGGGTGAGCGAAGGGGAGGGGAGGCGGGGAGACACAACCCAACTGCACGCCCGTGAGCGCTGGCCCTGTCCTGGAGCGAGACTGCGGGGACAGGCAGGGACCCAGCGGCCCACAGCGTGCGCCTCTTACAGCACTGACAGGAACTTCAGAATTAAAGGTGTATTTTTCAGCCGCAGGTGCCCCAAGCATGAGCCGGCCGCTCACCTGGAGCCCAAGCAAGGAGCATTCAAGTGTCTGAACACGGAAGGAAAAACGGGAGGTTTTGAGGCTTAGAGGCTGTGTTTTGCAAACTCAGGTTTTGCACATTTCCTGATTTTTTTTGAGAGAGGCTGAGAATCGATATTTCTATGCGAAATCTCCTGAATTTCACATTGGGCTCACGCTTTGTAAAAAACACCAAGAGGCCGGGACAACGTACATTTACACGGCGTGTTGACCTCCGTATGGGCTCCAACTGGTGACTTCTCTCCTGGTGGATAATGAATCGCCCCTAACCATGAGATCCCTTGTGGGTAAAAAGGGTGAGATTTTTAAACTCTTGCTTGCCTGCCCGCACCCACCAGCAGGGCCAGTGTTTTCCCAGGACCCTGGTTCACTTCTCCCGGTCACCCCACGACCCCTGCTGTCTGGGAACGCGGCCCCCTTTTATCCTGTGCCACCTGAAGAAATCTGCTCTTATAAAAGCACTGCTCAGTTTTGCATAACTAATTTCAAATCGTATTTAGCATCAAGTTTCAGAATTAAGGAGCTAAGTGACAGCTGTTTAATTAGCTCCTTAAGCTGATTAGACGGCATTACCAAAATCCCCTGAGGAGGAGGACGTCACCGTGGGGAGACCCTCGGGCCAGGTTCCTGCCACTGTTCAAACTCAGTAAGCTGCTAAGCCAATTGGCCAAGCATTCTTGACATCCTCAAGGATGTGGTCAAATAGAGATTTCTATTTATGACATTCACTGCTGCAGGACTCTAAGGGACAAAAATAACGCAAGCCTCTTTCGGGATGCTAGGCAAACAGACTCTGCATTAAAAAAAGAAAAGAAAAAAAGGAGTCAATTGGGAGTCTCAGAAAGCACTTTAGGACGTGCATAAGCCCCATGTGTTCCGTCCTTGTATTGTATTAAGGAGAGGGGCGCAGATTAACCCTTCGTCCCCACCGAATAGGCTGTCTAGCCTCCTCCTGATCAGTAAGACAAAGGCGTATTAACGAATTTAAGACTTTAAGCCAATTTTATCCGTGACATTAGTGCTTTCAAAGTGGCATTTCCAAGAAAGACGGGGAAACTACAGTATATGCCTGACTTTGTATGTGAGCCCGGGAATGGACGGACATCCCTGGCCCTGGAGAAAGTGTACAAAATGATGGGTTTTCGTCGCGATGTTCCTTTTTAATCCTCGGCAACACTGGCAACAGGACGTGTGGACAGAGCGTCCGAGACCTTCTCGGCAGGAAGGGAGGCTAAGTCAAAATGCACACTACCATCGGCCTGAATTTTCTGGAAACAGGACATAAGTTTAACTTTTGAATTGAGTTTTAGGGGGGGATGCTTCCAGTGAGCCAGGGTGGGCGGTGGTGTGAATCCCAGACTTGGTGGGATCGGTTTTGGGTGCTGAAAATTTCAGCTCCCTGCTCGAGGGAGGAAGAGCGGGTTTTGGGAGCCGTTCGTGTCGTTATTTTTCTTGACAGCTTTATTGAGATACAATTCACATCCCACATGAGTCACCCATGAGAGTGTGCAATTCGTTACTTTTCAATATATTCAGAGATGTGTGCGACCATCACCACAGTCTATCTGAGACCATTTTTATCATCTTGAAAAGAAGCCCGGTGCCCTGTGCCCTGTGGCTATTGTCCCCTCCCGTCCACCAGCCTGGCTCCGGCCGTCAGCCATGGCCAACCTACTTCGTGTCTCCATGAATTTCCCAGTTGTGGACATTTCACAGGAGGTGATTCATGCGACACATGGTCTCCCGTGACCGGCTGCTTTCAGGAGGCATCACGCCCTCATGCTTCATCCACGCCGCAGCGTGTGTTCAAGCGTCCCTCCTCGTACGGCTGGGTGACGTCCCTTAAGACATCGAAGAACTTTAAGTCTTCCATTTCGCACAACTCAATTCTCCCGATTCAAATCAAAGTTCGTAAATTAGGGTTGTGTCAGGCTGAATCCAGCTCACGGAGGGCTTTGCTGGAACCGCACAGATTTAATCCTTTTCAACTGTTCACAACATTTAAAAATTGGGAGATATGCGAAAATCTGGATTTCTGGTTTGTCTCGAGTAATCAGAACAGACAAGTCTGGGGTATCATTCCGTAAGCTCCAAGTAGTGACTCCCCTCCCTTCCACCAAAGTTCCCATCTCCTGTGTGCCACACGGCTGGCCGCAGGAGGCTGAGTCTGGGACGCCTCGTATAGATGATTCTGGACTGCCAACACGTGTGTGATCCAGCAGTCCAGGACGCAAACTTCGCCCGATCCCAACAGCTAAACTGAAAACAAGCAGGACACATTAAGGACACAGGGGTAAGGACGTGGCTTCGTTTAGAACTTTTATAACTTTTTTGTTAAAGCAGGAGACCGTGTGTCGGAAATGATACATCCAGGGGCTCACTGCTCTCCCTGATGAGAAAAGCCTGACAGAATTACAAGATGCCGTTGAGTACCCTCAGCATATATCTGTGATTGACGACTGAGACTGTCATTGACGGTTCTTATGAGAATCTTCGCTTCAGCCTTGGTTCCAAACAGCAATTCTGTGAAGCTCGGCATGAATATTTAATTTATGTCTGTTGATAGAGTTCTCTTGATATCATAAAGTATTTGCTCTTTGAAACTGGGGGAGTTTTTGCCTGTAGCCTTTAACTAAACGAGCTGTCAGCCCCTTTCTCTATCACTACAGAAAAATGCATGTCAAATTGTCAAAGGCAACAGAATTTTCCGTAGGCTGGAAGAAGCCTATTGGTTTTATGGTACGTGAAACTAAGGAATTAATTCAATCGGTACGGAAAGGTCATACAAAATTAATAAACATCAAAGGGCTGCTGCAGACTTCATTTGACTCAGTGGGCACCTGAAAGCTGGTCTTGCTTAGAACCCCAACCCTCCAGAGGGATGGTAAGCAGTTCCGAGTCCTTTTTTGACCCGTAAGCCATAGGGATTTCGGAGAGACTTATTGGTGGGGCTTGGAGCCACGTCTCGGTTATCTATGCTAATGAACATCCAGTGGCGTGGCTAATCCCAAATCGTGTGAAGTCCAAAAGTCATCTGCAGTCTGGCCGTGGAATACATTATGGGCTTTTTCTTTTTTTCCACCAGACAACTTCTTAATTGCGTTTTTCTTAGGCTAATGCAAAAAATGAGTTTGCATGTCTTGAGCCCACACTAATTGGGAATTGCGGGGGGATGCAATTAAGATTGTTCTGGGAGGCAAGGAAAGAGGAGTCTGGGTTTTTTCAATGAGCACAGCCATCCCTGCATTGACTTCACCCCCATGATGTACTACTGGCCGTGGAAATGTTTCTTAGATCTCTGCTTCCCTTTCTGGGGGGTGGGGGTGGGAATGCCACCTTTAGGAGGAACAAAATCAGTATTCTTGGCTACTCCCCCAGCCGGAGTCTTTCTAACCCCATCTCTTCTGGGTATCCAGGCCTAGGATTCCAGGATTCACAGCTGTGTGTGGCTGGCTGGGCAGTCCTCCGCGAAACACAGATGGGTGCCGGGCGTGCTTGACGAAAATGAAAATGATTCTACGCCGTCCCGTACAGCGAGGCTCTGTGAACGAGACTGCGGACACCGATCTAACTCTCACCCATTTGAAATGCAGAGAAGTGTGGGCGAAGCAACTCTGTTGTCAGGTGTCAGTGGCCCCATGTGACCGCGGAAGGCCAAACCATTGGAAGTGATCTCATCCAGTCCTGAGATATCTGGGTTCTGCTCATTTGCAGACTGACGTCTCCGGCTCTGACCTCTCCCATGAGCTCCTGACTCAGATGTTCCCCTGCCTGCCCGACCTTTCCAATGGGGTCTGCCCAACTCCCTGGGTCCCAAACAGAACTCTTGCTATCCCCGCCTTGAAGCTCTCCTCTTCCAGCGCTCCAAATAGTATACGGTGCCACCTGGTTGCTCTGGGCAGAGCCTCAGGGATCGTGATTCATCCTTTAGTCCACCCCCGTGTCCCATCCAGCAGAGCATCCTGGGAGCACCAGCTCCAATGAGTCCTGCACACCCAGCCACTTCCTTCCACCTCCACCCCTGTCAACTTCACTCAAGCCGCCATGATGGAAGCCAGCATTAGGGAAAGTCTTTGAAACCACTCATCTTGGTATTCTACAACATTGCCCTGGTCATTTCCAGAAATCATTTTTCTCTACATCTCTTGCCTGTTTGACCACACCAGAATATAAAGCTCCAGGAGGGTAGGGCTTTGGGGCCTCTCCACACACAGCCCTGAGTACCTGCGGGAGACACCGTGTGAGCTCTGCCTCTGGGTGTCATGCGTGCCTAGCATGAGGCCCATCAAGGTGCAGTCAACTCCCTCTTTCAACAGGTAACTCGCCTCATGGCCGTGTTCCCTTCAGTGTTTGGTGCCACATTGAAAGCGAAAATGCTTCACTGGTGGATCCTTATAGATATCTCTAGCTTCCACGTTGCCTGGCTGGACTCAGGAAATCGTGTCACAATCATAAAGCCTGCAGGGGAAACTGAGTCACATGGTTAAAGCAACTCAACTTTGTCGGATGCTGCTGAACGCAGAGCAGGAACATAAGGAAGCATTGCTGCATTTGCTGGGATCGCGGGGAGATCACCACCTTGTGCCGCCATCATGATTTTTTTTCTACTGAATTCAGCTGGGCTTTGGCAGGCATGTTCCAACCGATGTGTAGCCAAGAATGCAACTGCTGCTGATCTGCCCAGGTGGTCCGTGCATGGCATTATTGAGTCTGAAGTCAAGGGTTGAATCCCGACCTGGTCACAGGTTTGCTCAAAACCAGCAGGGTGAGATGGTGACCCTGGCTCTGGCCAACAGCTTAATACTTCCAGGAGAGAATCACTTTCAGTCCAGCCACCACGATGGGCAGCCAGGGGTGTGAAAAGCGTCGGACATATCGGAGCCTTGTCCTCCTAAGGCTCTAGCACACCTGAGGTTGAGTCCAGAACTGTACCCCTCAAGCAAGGCTGCAGGAGAGATCTGACCAATGCCAGGAATCCGCCTCAGACCTGGGGAGATGAGTCCCAGACATCAGGAGTGTCGTATCTTCACCGGACATTCTAACCCAGTGACTTCCAAACTTAGTGGCTCCTGGCATCACTGGGGCAGATTAAACAGCGCTGATGCTGGATTATGCACTCAGAGATTCTGATTTAACTGTACGGGCTGCCGTCTGGACCTTTGGAAATTTAACATCTCCCCAGGTGATTCTCACAGACAGCAGAGGTTGAGAACCACCGGGAATTATCTCTGCCCACGACGGATGGCCACTTTCCCTAGTGATTCAGAAGCCTCCCCGCCCCGACTGGATCTATAAAACACATGCACACACCAACACGGTCCGAGACAAATGACTCAGCAGACAGGGCAATCGGCAAACCAGCGCGAGGCAAAAGGTTTACGGCTCCACGTTTAAGGGATATTAGAAGAGAGCAATGATGCCATAAAGTAAACACAGCAGCGAGGGAAGGATTCACCGCAGAAAGTGGGACTCAGGAAGAGTAACGTGAACCTTGGCTTGGGTGGCGCAAGGCGGTTCCAAGTGAGGCAGGTGCAGGGGGTGAGGCAGGACCTCACAGCCCTGGCCCGTCCGTCACGCCTCATCTGTGGGATCACCACCTCCAAGAATCTTCTCTGACCACCAAGGGGCTTCTGCTAGTCCCGGCCCCCAGTGTACAACCCCCCCCCCACCATCCATTCCCCATTAGAACGCTCCCTCTTCAACTCTGTAGCACGTACAATTAGAGATGACCCTGTTTTTCACGTTGAAGGTTAATTTGTTAAGTTACATGATTATTAAGATGAGAAAAAATAAAAATTATTAAGTAATTCATTGTTTAGCCTTCTCAGTTGAGAGATTTACACTTAAAAAATTTTTTTAATGTTTATTTATTTTTGAGAGACAGAGAGAAACAGAGCACGACTGGGGTTGGGGCAGAGAGAGAGGGAGACTCAGAATCCGAAGCAGCTCCAGGCTCTGAGCTGTCGGCACAGAGCCCGACGTGGGGCTCGAACCCACGAACCGTGAGATCATGACCTGAGCCGAAGCCGGACGCTCAACTGACTGAACCACCCACGTGCCTCGATGGTTTAGACTTTCAAGCTGTCTCCTGCTCCAGACTACAAGATGGACAAAAACGAGGACACCACGTGTCTCACTTACTGCTGTCTTCAGACCGCGGGGCAGTGGGCACAGCACCTCAGTCCTCCCTGGGTAAGTAACTGGGTGAATGTTACCACAGGTTTGCAGAAGAAAAGGTTCTTTTCTCTCTTGGCTGTTATTCAGTTACTGCTGCTGGTCATTTGCAAATTTAGGGAGCTTTGGAAATGTGAAATCCAAGAAGCTATTATGAAGAGACATAATCGGTCTTGTAAAAAATATTCTTAGAAATGACACACAAGTAAAGGCTTCGGATCCTTTCTCATTGTAGGCATGGCAGGAACCGTTAAATACCTAATCTTTTCAGACCGGTAGCAATAGAATTTATGTTAATGCCCACTCTGTGTGCTCAAGAAAATAAATCTGGGCTTGACTTTGGCTTTCAAAGCTTGTGCCTTGAAAAATCTACATTTCTCTAAAACCTGATTTATAGTAACTTGCAGTCTCTTCTCACCTGCCCCAAACACGAGATCGGTATTTCTTTTGTGCTTCTTTTCCAAAATGAAGTACATTTCGTGAAATTTCCAATATTATCTAAATCTCTTTAAAATACCACAGGCGCACAGAGTCACAAATCCATAAAGAATGCCGACAGCAGCGACTCCTTATGTTAATTGGATAGGTTTTAATAACTGATAGAACTCTAAGTACTATTATTGTGGGTGAACATAATGGTTTTCATTCACAAAGGCAATCTATGTGGGTGAAATCCATTATCTTAAAAGTATTTTGATAAGGATAGATCTATGTAGAAATGGCTATGCTTCTCCCCTGCAATTGTGAAACCCCATTAAACATGCCTAGTAATTAGCTGGCCGAAGAGTGTCATTAGATGTACATTAAATGTGTATTTAAGGCATATTTGAGACACTTCATTAAAGGTGACACAGTGAGCCTTACTGAATAACTTTAATAAAAATTGTAGTCAAATTAAAACTTGAATTTATGGTCACTCCTTTCTGTGAGAACAGAGTGCTGCACTGAATTCTTGTTTTTTGTTTTGTTTTTCGTCCTCGAGAGATCAGTCCTGGTCATACTGTGTATTTTCTAACTACTTTATTTAGCTAAAAGTTATATAAAGTGAATGCAACCCTTTTAAGTGTATAATTTGATGACTTTAAGTAAATTAAACATTTTTTATTATTTATTTTTGAGAGAGAGAGAGATGGGGAGGGGCAGAGAGAGAGAGAGAGAAAGAGAGAGAGACGAAGACACAGAATCCGAAGCAGGCTCCAGGCTCTGAGTTGTCAGCACAGAGCCCGAGGCGGGGATCGAACCCACGAACCGCTAGATCATGACCTGAGCCAAAGTCGGAGGCTTAACCAACTGAGCCACCCAGGCACTCCAAGTTTTAGTAAATTTATATCATTGTGCAACTATTACCACAACCCAAGTTTAGAGCATCCCGTTGTCTCTGAAATGTTCTTCTGTACCCTGGTATGGTCAGCCTCCCTCCCAATCCATGACTTCGAGTTTTTCACCACCCTTGAGTATTCTCTAGATACTTCATGCATGCATCATCAGGCAATACATCCTCTCTTTAGCATGACGTTTTTGAGACTGGTCTATGTTGCTGTGTGTTCATTCATTTGTTCCCCCTTTTTACTGCGAAGTAATATTCCACTCTGTGGATGTATCACACTTCGTGGATACATTCGCCAGTGGGTAAACACCAGGGCTTTCTCACTCTGGCTATGATGAATGCAGCTGATGTGAACATTCAGAGAGAAGTCTTCGTGGGACATACGTTTTCATTTCCTCTGGAGAGTGGAAATACCAGGTCCTAGAGAAGTTCACGTAACTTTTTAAATCTGCGCACTGCTTTTCAACATGGCTGCAACGCTCCCATTTCCGCCAGCAATGTCTGAGGGTTCCGGCTTCTGCACATCCTCTCGAGACCTTATATTGTCAACCTTTCAGATTTTTGCCATTTTAAGGGAGCGTGTGGATGTATCTCTTTGAGACGTTAATGTGCACTTACCTAATAAGTAATGTTTTTGGACATATTTTCAGGTGCTTTGTTTGACATTTGTAGGTCTACTTTTATGAAGTATTTATTCTAACAATTTAGTTATTTTTATAGTATAGTGTGTCCTACATCCTAATTCAGAGATGAGATTTGCTAAGATTTTGTAAAGCATTTTTGCATCTGTGCTGGGAGATATTGGTCTACAGTTTTCCTTCTTTTGATGTCTTTGTGTGGTTATATCATTGGAGTAATCCTAGCGTCATTAAATACATTGTGAAAATGTCTGTAATTTTTAAAAGAGATTGTGCAGGATTTACTTCATTTTTTAAAATTAAATACCTTATTTAGTTTGTTAAGATGTAATACACCTTTATTGAGGTGTACTTGTCATGCAATCAAACACACTTATTTAAAATCCATGATGGGGGCACCCGGGTGGCTCAGTCGGTTAAGCATCCGACTTCGGCTCAGGTCATGATCTTGCGGTCCATGGGTTCGAGCCCTGTGTCAGGCTGTGTGCTGACAGCTCAGAGCCTGGAGCCTGCTTCAGATTCTGCGTCTCCCTCTCTCTCTGCCACTCCCCTACTTGTGCTCTCTCTCTCTCACTGTCTCTCAAAAATAAATAAATGTTAAAATCACTATTTGCAATCTAAGGCACATATCACCAGCGTCAAAATTTCCTTGTGGTCCTTGACCATCCTGATTTCCCATACTTCCCTGTCACCAGCTCTCTTCCCACCCCATCTCTAGGCAAGCAATCATCTGCTTTCTGTCACCATACATATATAAAAAATATATATATACATATATACATAATGGATATATATAAATGGAATCATTTAGTATGTGTTCTTATAACATACAGCTAAGTTGGAGGATACATGTACTGACGGTTGAACTGTGTCCCTCTTCCCGCCCCCCACCCGCCCCACCAAAAATGATACATGCAAATCCTAACTCCAGTAATCTGTGAATGTGACCTCTGAAAATGGGGTCTTTGTATCAGTGATCAGGTTAAGATGAGGTCCCACTGACTTAGAGTGGCCTTAATCCAGTGACTGGTATCCTAACATGAAAAAGGAAATTTGGATGCAGACACGGAAACAGGGAGAATGCCCAGCGACCACAGAGGCAGAGATCCATATGCTAAGGAACGTCAAAGATTGCAACCACCAGAAGCTGCAGGATGGACCCTCCCTGAAAGCCTTTGCAAGACAGCACGGCCGTACCCACACCTTGACTTCCGGCTTCTACCTCTAGGGCTGTAAGAGAACACATTTCTGTTGTTTCAAGGCCATCCAAGTTTGTGGTAATCTATTACGGCAGCCCTAGGTCACGACTACACTTTGTTTGGAACAGTTGTGATTATAGTCCCCTGGGTCTGGAGCCAGATTTCCTGAACATATTTCCCTCTCAATACCTTCACAAAACTGGCCTTCTCTTCGCAAGGAAAGGGCAGGAATGGCTCTTAGGTTGCCTTCCAGTCCAACTAGATGGATGGCCATTCTGTCCCTTAGAGATAAAGCTTGCATCAGCTTCATTGTAGAACATTTGGAAAATACATGGGAAGCATAAAGAAGAAAATAGAGGTGAGCAATAATCTTGCTACCCAGACACAACCACCGTTACGATTTTGATGTCTATCCTTTAAGGCTTTTCCCAGTATCTAGGACTATTTGTTTGTTTTATGTATAAAATGAGTCCCTGGCTTCCTTTTATGGCACTGTGGATCGGTCTCATTTCCTATTCTACAGCTAATGTAACTTTGTTCACTTTTAGTTCAGTTTCAGTAAATTGGTTTGCATTTTCCCGAGGGGGGCAGTAATTACGCCGGCCAAGCAGACGTTACGCTACAGAGCAGCTGGGGCAGCTGGGTGTCGTAAATTCTCCGAATTTTTTTCTTGAATGAATACAAACTTCAGAACTGTCCCGAATGAAAACGTATCAACCTAGACAGTATAGTTTCCAAACCGTAACATCAGAGAGCAGGAGAATGAGGGAAGGCTTCAGAAGCAGACCAATTTCTTGATTTGTGATTTAAAAAAAGTAATAAAACCTTTGCGATTCTGAGTGTTGAATTCACCTGTGTCATCATTACCATTTTTAGAGATATTTCCTCCCCCAGGCTGACATCTCCGAAGTCCAGGCATGGGACCTTGTGTATAGGTGCACTAATGCTCAATTTCTAAGGTCAAGCTCAACATATTCGTACCCAAGCTAATGATCTTCCCCTACTTGAGTCTCCCCATCCCAGACAACGACACTGCCTTCCACCCAGGTGTTCAGGTAAGGGAATCTGGGGAGCCCCCAGACATTCTTCAGCCATCGATCCAACCATCCATCCATCCATCCATCCATCCATTTATCCATCCATCCATCCATCCATCCATCCATCCCTGTGTCTTCTCCATTCAACCTTCTGGATCTCCTTCAGGCCCATCTGCTTCTCTCCATACCCATCATACCCACCCCAGTCCACAGACACCCTTATATGAAGTGCCATTTTCTCCTGCCAGAGCTGTGCCACTAGAAAGAACCCCCCCATTTGGCCCACTCACTCCTGAGCCCCATTTAATAATCCGTTCACTATACCCCAGTCAAAAGGGCCTTTCCCACCTCCTGACACCCCATTCCCCTGCCTTACCCATTCCTGGCCAAAACCCAACCTCAGTATTTTCCACTGCTCTTGGAACAGCCAACACCTCCCTTGATGTGACCCACGAGGCCCTTGGTGATGTGGCCACTTGCCACCTGCCCATGTACACCTTCGAGACACTCTTCCTGCCCCCTGTGCTCTGGTTCCTGCATCCCTGCATGATGCTCCCTCCTGCCCCATGCTCTCTGCATGCCCTATTTTCTCACCCTGCAGGCCCGCCCATCCCCCCATGCCAGGTTTCCTCGTACTCATGGAACTTTGGGTCTCTGACCAAGCAACACGACCTTGGAGAAGCATCCTCCACTTGTCTTAATAAGCTAACCTCTACACCGCAGCCCTTCTGGCATGATCTCTCTCCTTCCCAGCACTCGTCAGAGGTAAAACTTCACATGCGTTTGTGTTCATTATTTGATTCAGATCTTTCTGACACATACTGGAGTGCTTGGAGAACAGCAGATGACCCAAAATATTTACTAAACGGATGATGCAGAGGAGGGCCTCCTAATTATAAAGATGAATGCATGAAAGGGAGACCAAACTTATTTAAGAACCAGAAAAAAAATAATTATCTCCTATAATCTCACTAATCTGAGGGAGACAGAGACAGAGAGAGAGACTCCGAAGACTGATCCATTGACCCGGGGCACTTGGGTCAAGGGGCACTTAGTAACATCTATCTCTAGTGTTCAAAGGTCTCAGTTAGGACCGTAGAGTCCCTCAGTCAAAATGCCATTCCGAAAATGGCTGTGGCCCTATGCTTTCAGACCTGTGGAGACCGGCTTCCACACCTTCTCCCATTGACCCGTTCTCCATTCAAGACATGTTTCCTTATGTCTGATAAAGTTGTTCTTTTCCTCCTAAGAGGGGAATGAAGTTTCAGAAGCCTACTATTTTTGGTGAGATATTTATGCACGCACCAAGTGTACAGAATATGTATATAAGGACAGAGGCCATTTTCACGTCTCCTTATACTCTTTGCTCTAAAGTCTATGTCACTTGATAGTTATATGGCCACACTAACTTCCTTTTGGGTAAGAATGGCTTTGTATGGTTTTCCAACCTTCTTTCAGTCCTGCCACGTTCTTAATTTTTAGGAGTGCATTTGTGTGTGTGTGTGTGTGTGTGTGCGTGCGTGTGTCTAATGAAACAATACAGCTGAAGTCTACACACACTGTTTTAATTTAAAAAATTTTTTGTCTAATGAAACAATACAGCTGAAGTCTATACACATTGTTTTAATTAAAAAAAAATTTAGTGTTTATTTTTGAGAGAGAGAGAGAGAGAGAGAGAGAGAGAGACAGAACATGAGCAGAGGAGAGGCAGAGAGAGAGGGAGACACAGAATCCGAAGCAGGCTCCAGGCTCCGAGCTGTCAGCACAGAGCCTGACACGGGGCTCGAACTCACAAACTGCGAGATCGTGACCTAAGCCTAAGTCGGACACTCAACCAACTGAGCCACCCAGGCGCCCCCTACACATTTTTTAAGTTTTCTCTGATGGTCTTGGTTTTTCAATTGCAAAGTTTAATTCCTTTTCATTGGAAATCATTACCTATGTATTTGAATTAATTTATTTTGTGCTTTATATGTTTTGTGTTTTCTATTTGCCCTGGTTTTTAAACTTGCTTGATTTCTTCTTTCTTCTCTTACTACTTTTGTTTTGTTTGGTGTTTTGGGCTGTTTTTCCTCCCTTCCTTTGATCTTTCTTCTTTTTCTATTTTCAGAAGTTAAACACTCATGTTGCTCCTATTTCTAGCAATTATCCCAGAGATTTGATTTTTAATGATGCCCCTCGATTTGTTCTTTAATCATTTAATTATTATTCAGCGGCTACAAAATGCCGGACACCGGGACTATGAAGGCGAGTAAAAACTCTTGAGGACACTCCTGTGTAGGGTGAGAGGCGGTATTTTTAAAGTAGGGTAGGGTCTGTAAGTCCAGCCCCTTTTGTGTCTTGTCTACGGAAGACCTTGTTAATGAATCCCACACCAGGTGGAACGCCAGCCTTAGCTTCAGAAGTCCACTCAAAACCAACAGCTGGACTTAGCCCTCAACCACAGCACAGTGAAGAAAGCCCACGCATGTGCACACACACACACACACACACACGCTTTTGCTACCTCCAATCACAATAGATAAACTATAATACAAATCACTCGATGCTCTTTCAGAGGTGATGTAAGCAGATGTAGGGAGCCCTGTATTCACTTCAGTAAAAACTATTATGTGTCCCCAGCTATTTCCTGTTGCAGGCCCTTCTGATTCGCTTTTCCAGATGAGGACTTCGAGTGTAGAAGTCAGGAGCGTTGAACCTAAGATTTATGAACCAGCCGGTACCTTTTCTACTACAAGGCAAGGCTAAGTGGATTTGCCTACATTGTATCCACGGCCTTATCTCCCTCCCGGCTTGTCCTTTGCAAAAGTCCATGTGGGTTAGTTAGAAGCTGGGGGGAAGGGCTGCAAATACCAGTTTAACCTAGTCCCACTCTGGGTCCACACATGCAGCTGCTGCACAAACCTACTTCTGCAAACCAGATTAGAACAGCTGGAAAGAGTTTGGCCTCTGGCTTGTTTCCTTGCTAACAGAGGGCTTCATCTCCAGTAATTTTGAATCTCATTATCATCATCTGGCGAGACTTGATTTCAATTCTTGTAAAGGTGAGTTTAATGCAAAGTAAATTAGATTCTTTAATGGGATTTTCTTTAGCATGAATGAGAAATATAAAATGTCAATATCAAATAGCAAATTATTCTTGATTAATTTTTTTATGGGTTTAGCTAACAACCGATTGAATACATTGTAGATAATTACTTCTATTACTATCCCATCTTGGAATTTTAATTAACCGTTGAAATGTCCTCATTTTGATTGATTTGGTTTTCTTGAGTGAACAGAGCAGGTACCTGGCTTAGGTCTGCCTCTGGAATCCTAACGCTCCCTGGGGAGGAAGTGCTGGGGGCTCCTATGTTAACAGTCACTTTTCCCACAGGGACAGAAACACCGGTGAACAGCGAGGGGTCCGAGGAAACGGATTTGCTGCTGGCTACAAAATAAAGGGTAAACATTTCCCACGGCTTCATGCATTTGGGCTCTGATATGGAGAAAACAGAAAGGAACCACAAATGATTTGGAAGCTAGGGAAAACAAAGAGGGCAGACTTAGGATTGGTCTACTCCCCAAAATCAGGATCTAAGGAGCAACTTCGTAGCTCTGTCTTCAGGGCTGAGCCACATCCCACCGTCTGGATGGATGGGGCTTTGTGCCTCCCGAAGGATGCCTCGGTTGCTTCCAATTTGGGGCAATTATGAATAAAACTACTATAAACATTTGTGTGCAGCTGAGTTCTTTTTTCATCATTAGAACATTTTTTTTCTGAATAAAGACAGCTCTTGCACTTACCAGATTTCTGATGTTGGCTGACGGATAATAACTTCTAGTCCCCCTATTTTTAGGGGGTAGTGGTGCATTTGTAAAAGCACAGTGATAGTGGGCTATAGTGGACAACCCACTACCGCTTTGGGCTAAAAAGCAAGCAGGAGGAAAGTGGCAGAAGCAGAAGAAAATCGACACGCCAGCAGACGGAACGTGAGAAACAGCATCCCAGCAGCCAGACCTGGCCTGCAGATGCGTTCTGTTTAGCCTGTCTGGTATTTAAAAAAAAAAAAAAAAAAAAGGAATTACTTGCCAGACTTTAAAACCCAGGAAGTTTGGCATAAAAATAGTGCATTATAGCTTTTATTGAAAAACCGGAAAATCTGCGAACGTGGGGTGCAAGTCGGGCATGATGGCATTCGGCTGAGTGGGGGGGCAGCGGCCACGGCAGCCGGACTGTGTATCGTCTGGCTTGTCGTCCATCCTGCCTGACTCACTTCATCTCATCCAAGCTCCCAGAGACTCTAGGGTTTTCATCTCACAAAGCAGGTTACCGTATGCATGGAGAAGGGAAGGCATTCTAATGCAAAGGCGGTAGAGGAGTTAAGAGTTTGAGAGGCGTGGGCGTGAGGACAGAAAGGCAGGGTGGTCATCATGGCATAGGAACCAAGGAGAAGCGGTGGCTGCTTCTCCTTCCAGGTGCAGGCGGAGAAGGAGACTGAGACCAAGGTCAAGAGATGGGCCAAGAGCCCAACAAGGGCACAGGTGAAACTACACAACGGACCAAGACGTTATCTTCTGTGGCGAGAGGACGTAGTGACATGACAAGTGCATTACTATTTAGCGACAGGCCAGCTCTGTTCGCTTACTGGAATGGGGAAGGTGCTTTTATGGCCCAGAATAAATTATATCCCCATCCAACCAATTCTCCCTGCTCATTAAGCTGGTATCCAAGATATAAAAACTGTACAAGCTATAATATGGATTTTCTTGTTAACGTCTCTGCCTCCCTAATCGAAAAGGTGTTTCAGAAGCCTTCTAAGTAGCTCATTTTAGTTTCCCTAAAAATGTGTATCGGCAAATTGCTAAAGCTAAAATCTGGAAGTCAATGTACAGAGTTTCTTTAGGAAACGTACAAATTAATGTCAGTTTTTAACTTTGCTAACTCTTCAGATTTGGGGTTGGCTGTGGAGGTTCTTCTGCATTTGGTGTACTGGAATGTGAATGGACAGACCTCATTTTGCAGCTGGCAAGTATTGGGATCGATATTTAAAAAGATGACATTTATTTTATTTATTTTTTTTAATTTTTTTTTTTCAACGTTTATTTATTTTTGGGACAGAGAGAGACAGAGCATGAATGGGGGAGGGGCAGAGAGAGAGGGAGACACAGAATCGGAAACAGGCTCCAGGCTCTGAGCCATCAGCCCAGAGCCCGACGCGGGGCTCGAACTCACGGACCGCGAGATCGTGACCTGGCTGAAGTCGGACGCTTAACCGACTGCGCCACCCAGGCGCCCCAAAAGATGACATTTATAACTGATGTCTAGACCAAATGGGCAGCCCCTCCCTTTCTGGCTTCCAGAATTCTCAACACACATTATGCTGTCAGCCTTCTAAAATATTACTGAAACAGGTCATGCTCTGGACTTGGCCAACGAAATGTCATTTCTTCCAGTATTTTGATGACTAGAAAAAAACACATCCTCAACTACTCTCTCCCCTAATATTATTATGCACTTTCTCATTCTTCTTCATCAAAACATGAAACAAAATCTTAATATACATTATCCCAATAAGATTCACATAGATGTGGAACAAAGGATAGACACAACACTATCCAGAACAACTAGACAGAACGCTATCTAGAACTAGACAGAACGCTATCTAGAATAACTAGACACAGCACTACCTAGAACAACTACACAAGACACTATCTAGAACTAGACATGAAACTATCTAGAACAACCAGACAGAACACTATCCGGAAGAACTACACACAACACTGTCTAGAATCACTAAAATAGTCCCTAGTTCTCAGGAAATCTCCCTCAACATGGGCAGGTGTCTCTCCTCACCATCCGAAGTCAAGGTGACAAGTTGGCTAGTGTGGAAACAGAAGATGATTCCTCCTGACTAAAAAAGCGTGTCATTGAAAGTGGAGGCTTCCTGTCTTCAGGAGCAGATTTTCATGATAAAACTTGAAGGAACAGGAAACTTTGAGGCAACAAAGCTCCCAGCTGGCAATTAGATTTTAATCGATAAACAAGGTTGTGTTGATAGAGTATTCATATACCTGTACCATAACATTTAAGTCAAATCTATAATTATTCTATCTTGATATCCTGGCGTTAAACTTCTACAAGTCTGTTTGCAAAGAAAGGCAAAATGTATTCACACAAAATTGAAGCATCTAATAATTCTCAGCCCTTCTGACTTGCCATTTTGAGACCAAGAGAGATTACTGAGGGCTCTACACTTTTCGAAATGTTTGCTGAAGGAAATAGCGTTCGCTCACTCAGTGTGGAAACTGTGTCATATAGTTGATTTCCCCATCAACTTTGTGATAATGAGCTCAATCCGACCCTCTGATCTCACACTAATTAACTCGACTATCACGAAAGAACGCACTAGATGCTCGTGGTACTGTAAAATAGCAAAGGCAATCCTCCTTGAAAAACCTGTTCTACAAGTCAAATGAAGACAACTCTAATGGATTAACTTGAAAATGCAGACTCTCATTGTGCCAAAGCAGAGACATCATTGAAAGGTGCAGGATGAGAACCAAGTAAATTGCTATTTACGGCCACACAAAGGACTTAGGAGCTGGTGGAAACAGAGGTCGACCCTTTATTAAAATGCCCATTTAAAAATTTCGCTCCAGACGAGATCAGGGATTACAGACCCTCCCCCCCTCCTCACTGTGTAAGACCCCTTGTGGCCGTGACACTCCTCGCTAAGCAGTTATGAAATCACCTTGGCACCTGCCTGCTGCCTGTCCCCATCATTAGTACTTTGTCCTGAGAATATTGAGTGGGTGCTGAATCGCAAATGGCAAAGTCAGATTTATAATTAGTGCTTGGGGATGCCCAAACATGCTTCCCAAGCCTTCCTTGACTGGTTAATCTAGGTACTCCCTCACATCCAGGCACCCTGAAATTCCCTGAAGAATGTTTTTCTTCTCTGCCACTGTCACGCCTGCTCATAAGTTTACTGACTGTCTTGTCCCCCTTGGGGGGGGGGGTGGCAGCACAAACAAAGAGGGAGCAGAGGATACATTTGGTGGTGCAGGGAGTGAAGGTGGCCGGCTGGCTGTGTGTCCTCACGGGGCTGCTGTGCGACATGACTGTGGCTGTCACCCTGGATGCCCAGTCTCCCTGTGCTCTCTCTGCTGGCCTTCTTCCACGGGCCCCTTCCACATGGAACCCCTCTCTCTTCGCCCCTGCTGCTTGGTCTGGGTGGGGACTGGTATAAATTACAGTCAGAAACCCTTTTGCCCAACTGGCTTCTATTTGGACTCGGGCGACGGGCGGTGCCAGCGAGGGTCTGACGGGTGGAGCAGAGGATCCCTGGGTGTTCGCGCCTGGTCCACCTCCCTGCAGGGCTTCCCCTGGTGGCTCCATTCCTTCTACTGAGGGTCTCAGCAGGTGCAAGTCAGGCTAGTCCACAGCCCTCTGTCCCCTGATCCCGGTCGTTACTCTCTCCTGACCCGGTCAGGTCTTGGGGGCTGTCCCCATCCTACCGCACTCCGCCAACGTCTTCGCCAGACCCTGTCAAACTCTCTTGGAAACATCCTAGTGTGAGCGTGCTGTTTCCTGCAGGGATCCTGATGCTCTACTGTCCATTTTCCAGACGTGGTTCTAGAATTTCCCCCATGATTCGGTGAGCCACAGGGGGTCTTTACACCCGAATTCCCTTTCTGTCTCTATCAGCCAAGACAGGTATCTATTATTGGAACTGGGAGCTGCGGTGCACAGCGATTGGCCACTCCGCACGGCAGGATCCCGGCCCGGTTCGCCCGCACCTGTTATGGGGGCCCACACACAGTGGACACTCAGGGAATGTTTGCTGAACGACGGCAGGCATGTGGCTGAAGAGACAGGACTGACACGTGTGCCACAATCCCAGACAGACGCGTTCTGGGCCGTTCTCAGCTGTGCCCCCCGCAAAGCCCTCTACCACCCTGCTCAGAGTACTCTTGGAAAGTCTTCTTTGGGAATTACCTCCGGGGTAGACCCTTTGTTCTTTGAGTGAACAGAGTGGAGACAGGCACCGACTTTAATCTGCTCAACAACACGAGTCCCATGGGGCACCTGGGTGGCTCAGGCGGTTAAGCGTCTGACTCTTGATTTTAGCTCAGGTCGTGATCTCACAGTTCCTGAGTTCGAGCCCCGCATTGGGCTCCTTGCTGACATCTCGGAGGCTGCCTGGGCTTCTCTCTCTCTCCCTTTCTCTCTGCCCCTACCCCACTTATTTTCTTTCTCTCTCTCTCTCTCAAAATAAATAAGTGAACATTAAAAAAAAAACCCAAACCAAGCAAGCAAACAAGGACAACGTGAGTGACTGCAATCCCCTCACGCTGACAGCGTCTGGGACAGACACGCACTCCTGCAGGCGAGGCTAAAAGAGTGTGTGGTCCCTGAACTCCCCTTCCTCTTAGACCAAGAGTCTACCCCTGCTTAATGCGGTGAGTGACCCACTCGTGTCCTCCGTGAGGTGGCTGAAAACGGTTCCATGACAGAGCGCCCCCCTCTCCCGAGGGTATCAGACACGTGCAGGGGCAGGTGCCAGGGGCTGGCCCCGGGGAGGAGGACCAGGTTACACCCCTGCCTGGGGCCAGGCTCCGCTCTTTGGGTTGCACGGCCCCGCCCCGGGTTTCCCTGTGCAGAGGATCGGATACTGGATGTCAGCAGCTGCATTAGGTAAAACCGTGTGTAATCAAGGCTGGCTTTGAAAATCTGCTCAATCGCTCACCAATTTCCATTTGCCTGGGCTCGTGTGTGCAGTCTCGCACGCCGAGGATTGGAAGCACCACGCAGAACCGGACACGGGGCGAACTTGAGGACCCTCGGTGGCTGACACTCTTCTGCCTTCGAGCCCCGAGTCCCGTCCAGTCCCTTGCATGGATGAGGGGTGTGGTCCTCATCTGTAGGAGGCTCTTCACCTCGCCTTGTATGAGGCCTCCCAAGTTTCCAATGTGCTCACGCTTCTTTTGAAGGCTAAATGACACACAGGAGCCGTGAGCGGCACTGAGGCGTCAAGGTCAGTCAGTGTTCTTGGCACAGACTATGCTTATCCCCTGGCTCCAACCCTCCCCTTTGCCGAGCACACAAGGCTAGACTACATTTCCCAGCGTTCCTTGCTTCTGAGTGTGGCCACGTGACCAGGAATGGCCAACGGAATGATGAAATGGTGTTTTTGGACAGGTGCCTTTAAGAGAGGAGGTGTGCCTGCTTTCTGTGCGTGTGCTGGCTGGACCTCAGATGGGGTGACTCCTTGGCCGCCCAGACAGCAATGAGGTTTGGGGACGGCAGAGCCACCAGGTGGAAGGAACCTGGGCCCCTAAATCGCTACATGCAGGGGAGCAACTCAGGAATCGGAACAGCCACCTTGTACTTCCAGAGTGAGAAATCCGACCGGGCATGAGCCATTGCGTTTCGGGGCTTATCTGTCCCAGCGGTTTAGTGGACAGAACATATCCAAACCACTCACATATCCCGTAAGTACTCCTGTACCTACGTCTGGATGCTGGGCAGTTAAGAACCTCCCTGACGCTCGTGTTTCAAACTTACAAGCCTGAGAAAACTGGGTCTGTCCAGGAAAATAAAGGCAGGAGGTGGGACGCAGGCCTGACGCCACAGCCTGATGAAGAATGAGAGGAACGAGGACTGGACAGATGGTTTTGCCCAGAAGCAGAGGACCCGGTGTGGCCTCGCCCTCCTGCCTGAGCCAGGGAGCAGTGTTCCTGGGTGCGGGGGGCTGCGAAGGACAGGTGACTCCTGCCCTCGGGCTTCCTGGTGGTGCTGCTGGAAAAGCAGTGGGAATGCAGAAGCGTGTGGCGGTGAAGGCAGGCAGGCAAGGCTGCGGTTCCCTCCTGGGAAGACTCCGGACTCCTCAGCACCGTCAGAAAGCCCTCAGAGCCCCGATTCCCGGCCAACAAGAGCGGGATCGCGGCTGCCCAGCGGCGACCAAACCCGGCAAAGAGTCTGAGGGCCTCATGGGCACAGCTCACCCACGGTCCGTGTGCTATGAGCCCACTCACCCCTCCCTCGAACAAGCTCAGAAACAAGCAAAACGGGACTGGGGTTAATTTTCCTGCCAAACCGTAACAAATTGGGAGCTTGGAAAGGTAATCACGTTGAGGTACTGAGAAACAAAGAAATAAATATTTCTTGATCAAGTGAGCCATCTGAGTATGATTTATACCCAAGGAAGTCAGACCTGAGATGCTGAGCAAAAGGGACACCCGAGGTCCGCGAGCCCGGAGCGACCTTTGTCTGGGCGTCTCGGCCTCTTGCGCGTGGTGGGTGGTCATTGCAGAGCAAGGAGAATGCGTTCCGAGCACGGGCAGGCTGTGCTGGCCTGAGTCTGGGGGTTGCCTTTTCTCTTCGCTTCCTTTTGTGGGAGGGGGAGGGACTGACTTCTTTGCCCACGTAAACCTGGCCTCGGGAGTGAACAGATATGCTTCCAATGAGACCAGATCTGGTCACTCCTCCCACGGGAACAATCAATTTGGAAGAGAAACACAGGTGGCCTCGGTTCAGTCCCCGGCCCTGCCACTTACTAGGCCTAGGACTTTCCCAGGTTAATCCCTGGAGGCCTCAGATCCCTCGCCATCCAATGGGAACGGACAAGAGGATCTAAACCACAGAGCTGCCTCACGGATTGACTGGGATCATGCCTGCCCGGAGCTTATCCAAGGGCCTGGAGCGTCCGAGGGCTCACTGCGTGCTGTGGGGTTTTGTTTCCCCTACGAAGGGCACAGCTGTCAAGGACATGGCTGTCCTCAGCACTTCTAGAATGGGCACTGCCCGGGGACACTTCTTTGGGTGCCCTTTCTCGTTCTCCTCCACCTCGTCATCCCCTTCCGATGTCAACGTGTGTCCTTCCATAAGTTAGCCAGCTGGCAATTCAGTCTTCCCAGCCGCGGATTCTCAGCCCTTGCCCCAAACTCCCCGCGCATGGCGGTTGTGACAGTTGGGTGAAAGTCACAGAAAACCCAGGCTTAAACCGAAATGGGAACTCATTGTCTTGTAACTGCTGCGTTCAGGCAAGGCTCGATCCAGTGGCTCGAACCATGTCACCCTATAGGAAATGCATTTCTGTCCATCTCACGGGAAGCTCTGCTTTCCACAGTGAAAGCTTTTCCGCAGCTTCAC
The DNA here is from genome assembly GCF_018350155.1 of Leopardus geoffroyi. Taxonomy (NCBI): domain Eukaryota; kingdom Metazoa; phylum Chordata; class Mammalia; order Carnivora; family Felidae; genus Leopardus; species Leopardus geoffroyi. The sequence goes on along the minus strand of NC_059339.1, from coordinate 2,859,802 downwards.
AGGGTTGCTAAGATTCGGCGAATCAAAATACAAGATGCCCTGCTGGACTTCAGGTAAACTACGCTTCCTTTTTTAGTACAAGTATGTTCCAAATATCGTACATATCCGGCAAGCCTACGGCTTTGAGAATCCTTTGTCTCTACTCCACCCTCCAAGCGCACGCCATCTCTGTTCTCCAGGCTCGGCGATCTTGACAGTGAAATGGCCAATAGGACTTCCTGTCTCCACAGCGAGGCAGAGATCCACCGTGGGGGACATGGCATCCTGCCTCACCTGGAGAGGCTACGTGTCTGCACGTGACATGCCAAAGGCACTTGGGAACAATGGTGTTTTCTGGACAAATGGACCCGAGGGAAACCGAGCTTACCTGTGTGTGACAAGTCAGCTGAGCCTGGCAGCTGGAGCCGTTCTAGCGGGACCCTTGTTTGTGACAACCATTCACTCTTCTCCTGCTAAGGACACCTGGATGGAGCCCCGAACTACCCCTGCTCTCCTTCTCAGGTAGCCCAGGGTGAGCATGTGACCCAGACCTAGAAGATCAGAGCCTTCATCCTTCTGGGCACAGAGATGGGTCTGGAGACGAACGTGCCACCCAGGCAGAGACAGCGACGCACGAGAACTTCGCTGGGAGTTCTAGGAAATACCCCTGGCATTGAGTCTAGGAGACTGTGAACTTCCGTTTGAACTCCAGCTACTGTAGGTATCCCAACACCACAAGGCGAGACGGTATCTGAGAGATGGGGAGAACACAGATCCTAGCGATCCTCTTTGAGCTCCTGGATACAGCTATCCCTGAAGCTAGTGCTCACTAGCGTGTTCTATTACATGTTGTTCGCATGTGATCCAGAGTTGCACGAGCCCTTTGCCTAGGCTGTTTGGGGTTAGGTTATGTGTCTTCAGCAACTGAGAATCCTAACCAATTCAGCAGTTAAGGAGGACACACAGCCCACACACCCCCCACTGTTCAAACAGGACACGGTTTTCCATAAAACCGGACATGTGTTTGAACCGCGGAGTCTAATCCCTTCTGGACGGCTGATTTGGGGCAAGCCATTTAACCTGTCGAAGCTTCAGCGTCCTCCTTTGCAACCCTGGGCTAGATCCCACTTAATTGTTTTCAGAATTAAGTAAAATCGTCTGTGTAATTCGAATAGCGCATCTATGAACCATAGTCAGAATGCTCCCCGTATTCTATGCATATGTTATCACCAGCCCCGTTGATAGTGACTGGAGCGGGGATGTGAGGCGACACTACGGAAAAGACACAGTCCGTGCCTAGAAACTGCTTGTCCTCAAATTGGGAAATGAATCATCTCTAATACAGACTGGCTTACAGACGCCCACTGGGAGAAATAACTTTTGAATGGTGAGGTGACGGGACTCTCATAAGTTAATTCAAATTGACATCTGCGAGGGGAAAGGATGACGACCCAGGCCATGTGCCACTTTCTGCCTCTGTGCCCAGAGACGGTCACTTGGCTAGGCAGTCACGGGCGACGAGCCGCCCGCGCTCGGCGTGCATTCCCTCGTTCTTCCCTTCGTGCTCTCACACGGATCTCTGTGCACCGAGCACTGCCCTTGAATGGCACAGGATACGGATGGCCCACTTTCAAACAACCTCCAGCGGGAGCAAAGGACGGGAAATAAGAAGTAAACGGATCGGTCTGTTCGGAAATGATAAGGTTCACAGTAAATAAATAGGCGGTATTATCCCCCGGGGTAACGTGTGCCTTTGGTCTAGTTTCCTAGAGGCGAGTCTGAGACACGGGTTGGGGAGCGCGTCACTCTTCAGGAAGCGCCTGTGTGAAATGAGGGGCAGAGAGGAGGAGGGGCAGAGAGAGGCGGAGTCTAGCCCCGGCCCGTCCTTGTGACCTCCTGGGGTACAAAGCACACAGCAAGGCTGTCCACAACTTCGGCCCACATGTCAGCCAGCCACCAGCTCTGGGCCACCCTCGGGAGGGACGCTGTCTCCCAGGTTAGGTGGCCCCTGAACCCCTTGGGTCATTCCCCAGAGCAGGCAGTCCAGCCGACAGCTGGGGGCCTGGGCTGAGAGCCGACAGCGTCCACACGTACGATGAGTGTTTTAAGCCGGTCCGGTAAGGGTGACATTCTTGTGTCGGTGACATGTGAGCTGCTACCCGAAGGAGAAGAACTAGCCACGATACGATCCAGGGGAATATGTTCCAGGTGAGGGAGGAAGCAGTGCAAAGGCCCTGAGGCATGAATGAACTCACTGTGCTAGTACAAAAGGGCTGGAGTCTAGCGAGGTGCAGAAGGGAGGTTAGAAAGGGGGACAGAGGCCAGACCACATCTTTGAGGAGAATCGATGGTAGGAAAGCCGGGGAAAACACCCAGGGACCGGGTGAGAGGCCACCCAGAGGGCCTGCGTGTGACATCCCAGGTTTGGAGTAGGGTGGCGGCTGGAAGGGTGGGGAGAAGCAGACAGATTCGAGAACCATTTCAGGGGTGAAGCCATCGCGACTTGTAACAGCCTGGGCGTGTGGGATGGGGGTCGGCGAGGGGAGTAAGACGGCTCCTTGCGTTGTGGCCTGAGCGACAGGGACGATGTGGGTGCCATTTCCTGGGTGGGGAGAACAGGGGGCCGGGCTGGGCTCAGAGGCTAGGACACAGAGCTTGGAAATGAAAGGGAAGAGGGTCTTGGGCAGAGGGAGACCTGGGCCACTGTTTCTGGACGCTGAGCACAGGGGACCAAGGAGGAAGGGACCCCGAGGAGCAGAGGAGAAGGTGGGAGAGGCTGAAGATGCGGACACTGAGAGCATCCGATGCCTGATGGATGAGGGGCCTCCCTGTCCTATGTTGTCACAGACAGGTGGTGACAGGAGAACGGCGGGGGCAGGGGGCGTTCCACTTGAGGCCCGGCCACCAAGAGAAGAGAAGGGAGAGCTGACCAAGTCGGGGGGGGGGGGGGACACTGGCTTCACAACGTCCCAGGACGATGGCTACGGGAAGGGAGGAGGTCTAAGGGAGGGGGCTCCTGGGGGTGTCTTAATCCAGCGGCTCAGGCTGTGGGAACAAACAGACCGGGGGGCCCGGACAGCACACGTTTGTTCTCAGAGAGAGTTCTGCAGGGCTGGCTTCTCCCGGGGCTGCCATCACCCTCCGTGTCCCTCGTGCTGATCTCCCCACGCACCAGCCGGCGCTCAGGACACTGCAGAGGCTCCACAAACGTGAACGGATGAAGGCACGTGCCAGATGTGCACGGGGACCATGCAGACAAACGTGGGAGCTGGATTGTCAGGGCAGGATGGGGGCAAAAGGAGGAGACAGGAGCCTCGGGACCTCTGTACCCAACACGAACCCTGGGGCCCCTGTTCTCGCCCCCCCGCCACGCCCAGATTCTTCTTCTTCCCTGCGGCCCCACGGGCAGGCTTGGTCCTTCGTGTCTCAGTCCTGGGGCAGCTAATCAGCTAGCCGGGCTTCCTCGGAGCACAGACTATGTTGCATCCTCGATGCAGCGCCTGGCATCTCGCTAGTGCGTGTGCCAGAACAGCAAGGCATCCGTCACGGCCACTTAGGGATGGGTGGGGAGGTGACCCAGGTCCCCCAAGAGAGAAGGCAGCGCTGTGAGCGTGGTGGGGGGGAGCGGCTGACACGTGAGTGACACCGACGGCCGGGCCAGAATGGAAAACCCAGAGAGCCACTCGGGAGAGCCGCGGGTGCGTGAGAGAGGGTGTCGGAGCCATCTGATGCGCTCTGGCTTTCTGGCTGCGATTTGTGAAGTTTTGGTGCTGGTGCCGGGGTCCTGTAGGCAGATATGGCGTCTCTCCTCTTGTCCGTTCCTCATTTCCCTCCCAGCGGCGATTTATCGCCCGCATGTCCGCCTGAAAGGTAAGTGTTGTCGAGAGGTTTCCTGTAACGGAAGCTGAGTCTTTTGCATCAGGACCCGAAACCCAGCCCCCAGCAGTCCGGCCTGGTTTCCACAGAAACGCCCAGAATGCAGGTCCCACCTGAGCTGAAATTCGCAGACTGGAGAGTCGAAGATGACTTCTGGAAAATGCCTGCATCGTTAGGCAGGAGAGGCATCCGTGAGCACGCGGGTGTCACCGCACATTTCCTCCGAAAACCATCCGCGTCCGCGACTTAAATGCCACTGGATGACATCTAGACAACTGTCCATCGAGCGACAGAAGCAACGCGATACGTGCGTGGACGCCCTCTCTTCCGTCCCTGTGGGGGCAGCACGTCCTGCCCGGTCGAAATGCCACGCTGCCTAGGTGGGCGCGAGGGTGGGCATCGGGCGACTGTGATGCCACTTACGGCTCAAGTTAATTTGGAAAAACACCTGCTCCTTGTTTCGTTGCGCGAGTGAGGCTCCGAGGCGCTTTCAAATTTGTCCTCAGCCTCAAAGCTGGGCACGTGTCAAAATATCAGCATCCCTTTGGAATTCGTGGCAGATGATCATAGTCACGATGGGGTTTCACTCGTGCTTTAAGGATGGCTGTTGTTGGTAGCTTCCTCGGGCACCTGCTGGCTGATGGTCAGAGCTATTTCCGCCCTGGCGTTCCCCACGACCACCGCCCAAAGGCATCATTGTCAGCAGCGAGAGAGGGAAAATGCTGGTGTTTTATTAAGCCACAGACACGCACACAAAGGTCTGTTTTTGTTTTTCTGTCTCAGACTACATCTTCCCTAAAGCGGTAGCTTTTAAGTAACGCTTGGGAAGCTCATTTGGAAGAAAGACCAAGCCCTGTTTTGCTGGGAATGAGTGATGTTGTCAGAGAAAGCAAACAAGACGCCCAGACAAGGTGCCCTTGGAAGACCAGGGGTGCTCCCTTCCATGAGTTTAAGATTGTTATTCTTTACCGGGTAGCCCCACAGCTAAACGCAGGAAAAGAACGATTTCCTGTAATGTTCTGCCTAGAAATCCACGCTCCTCCCGGGGAAGGACAGACCTCAGGAGGATTTTTCCCTCTGCCACGCGGGAGGTGGCTGACTGCCAGGTGCTAAAACGTCCCCGGGGATGACAGCTTCCCAAAGAGCCACACAGCACCTCGCTGCTCCAAGAGCACCAGGGAGCACTCCGGGCACCTGCCAGAAATTCAGAGTCGCAGGCCATTCAAGTGCCTTTCAAATTCTTCATTTTCACCAGACTGCTAGCTCATGAGTACCCAAATCAAATCTGAGAATTACTTGTCCAGAGAGTCAGGGGACCAGGTCAGCCATAACCCCCGACCGTCCTCCTGGAGGACCACCTACCTGCTTCCTCTGATGAACTCCCTGGAAACACGACTAATGTTTAAGTCCCTCATTTGAAATTCCATGATTTTGAGCAGTGTGGCCCCACAAGGGTTCTTCATAACTTGGGTATTTCTTTGTTATTACAACACAGCCCCATCCTTAAGAGTATTTGCATCTGACTTCTAGTTCAGGGTCCGCAATGGCTTGACTGTGCCGATAATGGGCACCTAGTTCACACGCACCCTGTCCTGGCCCCAATGAGGAAAATGGGCCCTCTCTGACATGAGGCCCATCGTTGTGGGCTAAAGAGAATGAACTTTAAATGCCCAGATGCCCTCTAAAAAACGGAGGAGCTGGACGGAAGCATCAAAAAGGATTGGGGGTATCTTTGTTCCCCCACCTCTCCACCTGGTGGGAACATTTCTCTCAAAACCGCAGACTCTCCAAGATGAGAGAAAGCAGGACGGTGTCCACGGCGATAATGACATCTTCGCAATGGAATTCGTGGGGCTGGAGTTTGCCGAGCGTGGAGTTAGGAGCAGTTTTCATTAGTGCGTGCAAACTGCGAGGAGGTACCACTGAGTTCCTCGTACTGGGACACAGGACCCCTCCTCAATTCTCCAGCAATGGCTCCGAGGGCTTCACAGGGCTGATGCCAGTGTGGCCTGACCGTCCTTCAGCTATCGCCAATCCACAGCCCCGCCCCATACACACACACACATTTTTCTTTTACATTTTTTAAGTTTATTTATCTTGAGAGAGAGAGAGAGAGAGAGAGCGTGAGAGCAGGGGAAGGGGCAGAGAGAGAGAGTAGGAGAGAGAATCCCAAGCAGGTTCCATGCTGTCAGCGCAGAGCCTGACGCGGGGCTCGAACTCACAAACCGTGAGATCATGACCTGAGCCGCGAACCAAGAGTCGGACGCTTAACTGACTGAACCACCCGGTGCCCCTACCTTTTTCTTTTAATAAAGACCAAGAAGCCCCTTCCTGGCGAGGAGATGCTCAGGAATCGTTTTATAACATAGTTATTTTTTACAGTTGCCCTATTTTCAAACCCTACTAATACAAGTGATACAAAGTATCTTTTAAAAATACATTTATCAAATTAAAAATTGTGTCTGCTTGAGGAACAGCATTAGCTTTAACACAAGCAGGGACACAGGAGTACCCCAAACCATGAAGGTTGTCCTTGCAGCCGAAGTTGGGCAGTCCTGCCACGACTCAAGGAACACTGTGTTTATTCACTACCGAGCATATTCTGTGCCACTCGCCAACTTTGATCAGCGGCTGAAGATACACACCCTGTGCTCAGAAAACTTAACCGTCGCCTACAGCCGACTCACACAAAACGACGTGATCGAGATGGACCGCAGGCATCTCGGCGGCCGCACGCCGGGCCACGGGACGACAGAGACAAACATCACAGGGACGTCACCCCACATTTGCCCCCTGAACATTTCAGACCCCTGCCAGGCACCGGGCCCCTCGTGTGACCCAAAAGCCATCCCTGAGACCAGGCACCTGGCTTGTGCCCGGCGAGCGGCCGTTTGCAAAGGCGTGAGCCTGACCGCTGCAAAGAGTTTTCAGGGATAGGTCCACTCAGGGAAATAGTGTCTAAGTAACTCACTGACCGTTCTCCCAAGAGAAATCTCTTTCTGTTGGTGCCCAGAGAGAAGATGTTTGCTACCAAAGGCACCATTTTGTTAAAGAGCAGCTTCTACGGGGAACCCTGTTATCAGTAACTCTGAAAACTCGAGTGCCAATCTGCAGACAGCACCGCATGTTTTCCTCTCCAGATAGCTTTCGAGGACACTTACGATAAGTCTATGAAAAGTGAGCTACTCACAAGCCAAGGATTTGTGGAATTTGCCGGTTATTTGTGTCTCTTCTTTTGTCAGTAGCCTTACGAGTTGCTGTTTGTGCGGAATCATCCACCGACCTAAATCCTAGCAGGCTATCCAAATCTGCTTCCCAGATCAAGTCATGCGGGACTGGGAGACATCTATTGGTGCCAGGCACGAAGCCACTCCTCGGAGGGGGCAGCTCCGCCTTCTTCCAGTGCCAGGCAAAGGGGTCGTGCAAACAGGCGGCCACCCACTGACGCAGATAGTTCTCAACAAATAGTCAGTGCCTATGGTTCACAAAGTACGGTAACAGAGTCCCTGCCTTCTGGTTTCCTGCAAACTTTTAAAGCATAATGACACCCAATTTGTTTACCTAATGCACAGCCCCTGAAGATTACCGACAAGGCCGGCGTGATTTATTGTTCTTGCATTACGCAAACCTCTCTGGATGCATCACGCCTCATCATGCAAAATGAAAAGCACCTCTATTCACTTGAGTGAGTGTCCCTGCCTGAGACTTCAAGGCAAGGCAGGATCCCAAGTAGAGCCCTGAGGGAGGAGATGCTAATTTGGACCAAAAGGCTGGGGTCCCCGAGTCAGCAGGAACAGACCAGCACACACGGGGCTTAGGAACAGAAAGGCGAACCTTGAGATCTCAGGTCATGCGTGGGAGAGAAAGAGGCACGTGTGTGTAACAGAAACACGCGTGCCTTTCTTTCTCCCTTTACTTTACGTTTCTGGCTGGAAGGATTTGGTTTTGTGTGCCCGTGAGTCTTTGAAGGGAGAGATGAATTCTTCTCAACCGGGAGACCCAACTCTTAGAGGCATTGATGTCAACTTACAGCTTCATCATTATTTTGAAATATTTGACACCAAAAGAATTGTTTGATCAGAGAGCGGCTCAGATTGTCACGAGACATTTCAACATCAAATCTGTCAAGGAATTAAAGAAAAAAAGATGTAGTTTCAGCTGTTGTAAATTTCTGAATGCTTGTATAAAATGGTTTTAAAAAAAATGTTTTTTATCACCTACTCATCAGTGAGGACCTATCAGGAATTTGGAAGGTGGGGAGGGCGCCTGGTGGTTCAGGTGGTTAAATATCCAGCTCTCGGTTTCGGCTCAGGTCATGATCTCACGGTTCGCAAGTTCAAGTCCCGCATCCGGCTCTGTGCTGACAGGGTGGAGCCTGCTTGGGATTCTCTCTCTCCCTCTCTCTGTCCCTCCCCTGATGGCTCTCTCTCGAAATAAATAAAAAAACTTAAAAAATGTGTGAAGGGCTTAGTAAAAAAGATCCGACATGGCCATTTCAAGAATGAGACCAAATATTTAAGTTATGCTCAGGCAGGCATGCTGAGGTCTCTTATTAAACATTTAGAAGGTTGGATTTGGAATTCAGAAACAGATACCATACCCTATGTGTCTCTTGCTTGCATTGTATTTTTCTCATCATGATCATAGAACATGAAGAGCCCTGTGGATGCTCTGAAGCCCCTCCCCTTCCCCCAGGGCCCCTCACGTTCAAGGACGGTAAAGCTTGGCAAGTGCCCCCCCGAAGGATGCCCCCTCACAGGCAAGAGCTCCCCTCTGCCCCACTGTCTCTTAAAGCCCCAATCTCTGTGTAGACAGGAACCTGTCCAGGCCCTCGCTGAGGATCTGTTCTCTGCTGGCCCCTCTTCCTTCTGCACCGAGAGAAGCCCAGTCTCAGTGAGACAAGGGAGCCCAGGCACAGACCGGGGCAGCAGAGAGCGTGGGGGACAAACAGGGGGTCGTCCTGGGGACTCACCTGGTCTGGGGCCAGCCTGGGTCTTGACTGCCCCCCTTTACACGGCAAGCCCATCCCTCCCAAGCTCTCAACTGCAATGAAAACTAGAAAAGCACGGGTTCCCCATGGGTGCTAGATGGACCCAGCAGCAGACTTCACATGGGGGGGGGGAGGGGCTCCAAATGAGGATGAGCCCAGTGGCAGGGTGTAGATAGACATCCAGGGACTGTCACTCCCAGGCCTGAGAGCGACCCGCAGGGGGCAGGTGAGCACACAGCCCCGGGCTCCCGTGGGTGAGGCTCTATGTCACTGCCTGGCCGCGTCTCCATGGTGAACGGAGCCCCCGGAGAGGAATTCTCCACAGAAGGGAAGGGGCTGGCTCAGGGGCGAGCCCTTCCAGACCAAGCCCCAGTCCCTCTCCCAGGTCCCAGCCATGTCTGGTGAAACTCTTGACTTTCCAGGGTCGGGGAGGGGTGGGGCATCCGACCGCATTTGGGTTTCTTCCTGAGGAAAATGAGCTTAATGCCATTGCACCCGGGCTTCTGTGGGGTTCGGCTGGAGGAGGAACAAAGGGAATTTTGCTTTAGAAAGGATCGCGCTGGCCTCCCTGCTACGGGCTCCTAACAGCCAGGCCTGAACTGCCCAGGGGGGAAGGAAATGCAGGGAACTTAGCACAGACGGGTAGGTGCCACGGGCATGAGCCACTAGCTCGATTTTGGACAAGTGTCTAGATGGGGCCGACACGCAGCGGGCCAGGCAGGTCCCGGGGCCCCCGACACGCAGGGTGTGGAGAGGGGAGCTCGCTCGGGGCCCGCCGCTGGCACCGAGCAGGATCCCCACCTGTGCGCCAGTCTCTACTTTTCTAAGAGAACTCAGACATCCGGGATTTCTTGTAAGATTCACTGAGGTTAAAGTTATCGATGAAATTTCAATAAAGCCCTGTGAACAACCAAGTGGTCCTTCCGTGGGTGAGCGGGTTCACAGACTGCCATCGTTTCCGGACAGTGGGATGTTGTTTAGCACGGGAAAGACGGGCTAGGAACCACGGAAGACGCGGCACAAAGCCTAACGGTGCATCGCTGAGAGGAAGAGGCCGGTCTGAAAAGGCCGTGGCATCCCGACGCTGTGACATTCTGGAAAAGGCAGACCTCACAAGAGCACGATCAGTGGGTGCTGGGGGTGGGTGGGGAGATCTGAGGGCAGTGAGAGTGTCCTGAGTAAGGCCGGGATGGTACAGACACGTCATCACACACCTGTCCAAGCCCACGGAACGTCCAACAGCAAGAGTGACCCCTAACGTGCGCTACGGGCTCGGGTGACGACGTGTCCGCGTGGGTCATCACTGTGACAGACATCCCATCCGGAGGGGATGCCGGCGGTGAGGGAGGCCGTGCGTGTGGGGCACAGGGTAGATGGGAAATCTCGTACCTTCCCCTGAATTTTACCGGGAACCTCAAAAGGCGCTAAAGAAACAGCCATTTCAAAAAGACACCACACAGCCCAGGCACAAACATATCTGGCTCACGGGACACCAGGGTCTGGTTTTTGATCCAAAGGGAGATGCTACTGTCATCTAAGTGGTGTTTAAGAGAGAAACGTAGGAAATCGGATTTTCTCTTGCGGGATAACTGTCGGTTCCTAAAACTCAGCACAGCAACAGCACATTGAATAAACCTAACCCTAATGGACCCTGGCAAAATAATGAATGTTGGGGCCGAGGATATCTTCCCCCACTTCCTTCGCCTCCCAAAGGAACGTTTGGGAATGAGGACTTTGTCCTCACTTAGGAGAGAACGGACCAAGCGTTCTAGCAACATGTGAAACGTGGTCACAAAGCCTGTAAACAGCAGTGTGGCCATGAAACGTTTGGGCAAGTGGGGATGGGGCGGGGTCTGAGAATTCCCCGGTGGCTATGCTCTGTAGTATCTGATTTCCTTAACTTGATTTTTTTTTTTTTTTGGTAGAAAAACAGAAAACTTAGAAAATCTTTTAGCAAGACATTAAATAATGGATTAGAGCCAAGCCGTGAAGGGCATCCATTCGCGGGGAATCCCGTCACCCCAAAAGATGGAGCTTGGGGTCTCGCGCGTGTTAACTGGGAGGTCCCAGAAACGTCCTCCCCAGGACGGCGGGGCAACATTAAGGACGATCTCACGTTTCACGCTGCTGCCTCTGTGCATTTCCAAGTGACACGACTTCCTAATGGACAGCACCAGACAATCCCACTGTATCTGAAGTTAAGTACGTTAATGTAGCTCGAATTAATTTTCCCGGTGTTAAAGTGCAAACCGGCCTAATAAAAGTGACACATTGACTTTTCCAGAGAATAATGTTCGGCTTATGAGGAATGGCCGCTCAAAGGGAAATCAGCCTCAAGACAATGTTAATTACACTTTATCCATTAGTAGGAGGGTAATTGAACTGTTCATTTCACAGCAAAGAAAACCCTGCTGGCTTCATGAAGGGAAAGTATAGTAGTTAATGTTCTCATTAAGGCCTAACAACGTGGCTGCAGAGACAAGAAAGGAAGTGAAATGCGCACCGTCTATTGGGGAGACAAACCGTGAGAGCCATCGTGTTGGGTTCCTTGAACATCGCCAAGGTCCCTCTGATTTGTAAGCAGGTATTGCGTAAAAGGCATTGGAGTTGGGTGCAGTGGAAACAAAGAAAGAAAGAAAATCCAATGACTGATTTTCACCACAAACGTGAGTTTGCTTAGGTATTTTGAGAAGTCAGAGGAGATGGCTGTGCCCAGGCCACTGGTGGACATGGAGGGACTTCCGAGTGGGACGACCCTGATTTTGTCGATGGAGAGACACTGGTCTTGCGAATTTTGGAACAACGTGGCTAATCCAGATGGCAGACTCACTGAGAATAGGAAGAACCTTCTTGGTGCCCCAGTGGTGGGTCATCTGCTCCTTGGCATCCAATAATCTTCCATTCCTAGATAAATGGGACCATGGATGCCCCAGCCCACATCCACTGTGAGGGTTGGGTGCTAACAGCCCACAGCTCAGGGATCTCCTGAGATCTGCCTTGGGCCGATGGCCCCTGCCTCTCTTGGGGTTATCTGGAAGGTTATGCTCTCCCCCAAAGCACCTCCCATGCCTGACTGATGGGGAGGACAGCCTCATGAGGGCTCTGCTCAGAGATGCCTTTCGTGTCCCAGGGCTCTGTCTGGGGTCAGGCTGTCGATGGACTTCTGTGAACCCTTTGCACACTTTTTGCCCTTCCCTATGTATTCCCTTCCCTCTCCTGAGAATTCTCCCTCAATCACTCACTGAGAGGGGCACCTGAGTGGCTCAGTCGGTTAAGCGTCCGACTTTGGCTCAGGTCGTGGTCTCACGGTTCGTGAGTTTGAGCCCCATGTCGGGTTCTCTGCTGTCAGCACGGAGCCCGCTTTGGGTCCTCTGTCCCCTTCTCTCTCTGCCCCTTCCATGCTCACCCTCTCCAAAAATAAACAAACATTTACAAAAATCATGTAGACAAGAATCTGCATCCTCCTTCTAGAAAACCCAACCTAGGACAGAGCTCAGAGCCGTGGTATCTGTAACCCAGAGATTAGTTCAGAGTCAGCAAGGGGCTGAGGGCTCTTGAGGAGACGGCCACACCCCGACTCCTCCCTGGGCTGAATTCCCAAGGCAATCAGGGCACCTGCAGGTGAGACTGGGAATGTGACAGCACAGAGAACAGGTCTCTTCCCCTCGTTCTGTCCCAGAGTGTAAGAACATCTGTATGAAAATAAGGTTCAGGACAGACCAGAGCCTCCTGTCCCTCCCAGTGGCATCTCCGGTGAATGGCACAAGTGTGGCTCAGAAAGCTGGCAATCTGCAGATGCCCGCGGTCCAGGTAAAGACGAGCAGTCTTCTGGGTTGACTGACGACCGGAGGCCAGGTGGGAAGGACTGCTCTGGAGGCTCAGTGCCCTTCCCCTGAACCCAATGCATGGCTCGGCGATAAGAAAGTTCCATGGGAGTTATGCCCCGCCCTAGACAAAGTGGGAGTTCAGCCCAGAGAGCGTCTGAGATACGGGTGGAAGGCGGGTGAGTTTGAAAATACAGTTGAGAGGTAGAAAATCAGAGAAATGTACGTGTCTTGCACATCCACCTTACTGAGATGATGGCTGCAGCCAGTAGGGCTTCAGAAGCATTTAGGGTTGTGGCCACCTGCTGGATGATGTAGCCAAAACGCACCAGCCGTGAAGGAGAAGGGAGGTAGCCGTGAGCTTCTGGGCTGGCCCTTCTCACTGGTGAGGCCAGACGGACACCCCTCGGTCAGTCACGTCTTGTGGGAATCAGGCTACTGTTTCTGGTTCTCTGTGTCAGAAGGTGTGCATCTCCTGGCACCAGAAGATAACAAATCTTTGGTTCCCGAGTCTCCTCGGAGGCTGTGTTTATACCGAGTAACAGGACTCGTCAGGCAGGAAAAGATAGCTACGGATCTGCCATTCATTCACTCACGAACCAAACAATTATTTACTGAACACCTGCTATAACTCAGACGTTCCTCTTGGCTTTAGGTTTGTAGTGGTGACAGCAACAGAAAAGGAGTCCCTCTCATGGCGCTCACACTGTAGTGGGGAAGACAGACAATGAAGAAATAAATCATCGATATAATTTCAGACGGTGATAAGCACTCTGAGGATGATGAAGTATGTTCTCCATACACCAGACCTTCTCGTGAGCGCTTCACAGGACTCAGTCACTCAGCCTTCATAAAAGCATCCCGAGGTGTGTGACAGTGAGGTCCTAATAAAATAAAAGCAGCAACGGGGAGGGACACAGGGGTAAGAGATGTGCCTGAAGTCATCGCTAGGAAGTGGCTGGAACGTGGAAGGCCATCAAGGCAGTTTGGTTTCCGTGTCCGTGGAATGATGTCAGGTGTCACTAGCCTGGCGTTACACTGTGGCCTCGATACACCGTCCCTCGGCTGCAGCGTGACACGGGGAACTAAACGTTGGGGTCAGACCCGTGCAATGGGTACAGTGCTCAGGGACAGCCTGCGGTCTGTGTGGTGGGAAGGAAATCAGCTGGTTTAGTTGAGGAGAAAATTATTCCAGGCAGAGGGAATATAGATGTGGGAATGAGCCTGGCATCTGAGCAGAACAGAAAAAGAAATCTTCATGAACTTGGCCCCCACATACATTTTCGAACTTCCACGGGGAGAATTCTTAGCACGAAGTCCCATCCTACAAGCTTCAGGAACACCTCGCCCTCACCATCTCAGACGTGATGCGGGTTCCTGTGGCTCACGCATTTGACTCCGGGCATCAGGCACCTCATACACAAATTTCCTCAGTGTGCACAGTAGGCATCCGTCCAAGTCCCGTTCCCCATTTCTTCCTCCTCTTTCTTACACGGGTTTATCAGGCTTGCATAATTATACAAAACACCTTCGACTAACATGGGTTTCTTCTAAAGCACGGAGTGCTTTCCAAACATCTCCCTGAAAATGGAATTGTCCCCGCATGCCACATGATGGAGACGTAAGACAATGGCCATGGAGGGTCACCTGGCTGGGCGTCCGTCCTCTAAAAGTCTTAGGCCACTAACCAAGATGAGAATGTTGGTTACCCCACGACAGACACCAAGCTGTCCACACGGTTCCAATTCTCTCAGCAACGACTCCCTGCCTTGGGGCGTAGTGAGTCTACAAACACGGCCCCGGACATCTTTGTGCCTGTGCGCGCTGGGGGGTGAGCGAATTCACCCCCTCCCTGAATATGGGTCTGTCCACACAATGGAATATACTCAGCCATAAAACGGGGTGAAACCCTGACACCTGCTACCACACAGGTTCACCGCAAAAGCACGATGCTGAAGGAAAGAAGCCAGACCCAAAGGGTACACATTGCATGAGACCATGTAGAGGTAACGTCCAGAAGACATGCACCCACAGAGACAGAATGCAGACTGGTGGCTGCCATTGGAGGGACTGGGCAGAAGCCACTTAATCAGTACGGGACTTCCCTTTGCAATGGTGGAGATGTTTTGCAACTAGACAGAGGTGGTGGTCCCGTGGCTCTACGTATGTATGTAACTGAGCTGTTCGCCGACACGATTAATTTTATGTTACTTGAGTCTGACTGTCTCCCCCAGTCAGTCCACCAGGATTTGCTGAGAGGAGAGGCTGGATCCAGATTTTCTCCGGTAGATCCTTGTCGAAATGATAGAGCTTCACCAACCGTGCCTCGCCATGTCATACTTCTATTTATTCAGGGAAGACGATTAAAAAAAAAAAAAATCTGCTATTAAGCCCGTGATTTTCTTCTTGCTAACAAGGAAGGTTTATTTTTTCTTTAAAAGAACAGTTTATAGAAAACTGTGGCAACCAACCCTTGAGTCCAATTCTGGAGAGAAGTTTTCTCTGGTTTTTGGGTTCATTAGGAAGAACATGGAACTAAAAATAAGATAACTAGAAGCAGAGTCTCAGACACAGCAGCTTGCCACAATCCACTTGAGATCATTATACGGGAAAAACAGCTGATGATAAACCCAGAAAGAGTGCAGAACCCAAAATATATGTGGGCATCAGTGTTCTGCGTGTGGTGTTTAATAAAATTCAGAAAACATATCACCAGTGCCATATTTGAAGCTGTCCTAATCTTCTTATAGTTCAGCTGGGATATTTTTTAGGGATGATGCGCATAACAGTCTACTGGGAATGTGACCAAGGAGACAGGCTTGAGGGAGTGTGTTGCAGGGTTATTTTCAAGAGTGAAAAAGTGGAAAGCAATTATATGGCGAAATAAGCTGGAGGCTAGTCACACCGAGGAACTCTACTGTGGAGGCAATAATGCTGCCTGTTTATCACATTGTTTTGCCCTACTGGAAGCAAAGAGAAAGACTTCTGGGTCTCCCTGTGTCTCAGGCTGGGGCAGGTGATGGCACGCTGGCAGCTGGGAAGGAGAACAGGGCAGGAAGCGCTCTTTCCCTCCGAAGGCAGTGAAGGGCAAGCAAATGCCTCTCGCACCAGATCTTGGAGTCTAAAGACCGTCTCTCAAAGGAACCTGGGCTCCTTGGAGAAACAGCAGGCCCCAGGGTAGGGCAGGAAAGGTACAGGATGAGCCTGGGACCTCTCAGGGGGGCAGATTGTATCCAGACAGGACATAGGAGCCAACTGGAGGCATTCCGAAAGGACAGATCCGGGACAATTTGTGCAACAAATAAATAATGACAGCAAAGGATTACGATCCACAGAATAAAGCAAATATCTAGGTGTCCATCAGTGATGTAAGTACATAATTGAAGAAATAAATGAGTCCCAATTAACAAACGTAGAAGGAAGGATGGAGCTAGAGAACTGCCATTTGGCAAGACACTGTGGGGATGACCGTTTCAGAATCGAATCGTCAAGGGAGGCTGAGATTGGTGGGCAACGTACGGCCATTACTAGGATATTTATGTAGTCTCCAGGCATCTTTACGTTTACTTAATGCGTCAGGGAGGACGGAAGCATCACAGTTGATGAACACAGCAGATACCACCTTAACCAAATGCTCAAAGCCCACCTCCCCCGGAACAGGCCATACTGACATCATCTGCCAGATGACACCACGTGACGTTGACGGGACAGGGAAAGTCACAGCATAGCTTCCATGATCTCCATGCCCAAACAGTAGAACCAGAATCTAATCATCAGGTCACACTAGCCAAATCCAAACTGAGGAGAATTCTACGAAGTAACCGGCCAGTACTCACACACACACACACACACACACACACACACACACACAACGGCAAGGCCACGGAAAACCCAGCCGGCATAAGGAAACATCCTCGGAGACATGGCGCCCATCTTCAAGGTGTGGCCCCGGACCGCTCTTCGCCAGGCAAGGGCCTTTGTGTGCCAGCTGGTGGGATTCGGCTGGATCTGTATTTGTTACTAGTTTTGTGTCTGTGTTTACTTTCTGGTTTTGACCATGGCATTGTGTTTCTGTAACACGTTAGCATCTGGTGAAGTCAGTCAAGGGACTCCGGGAATTCTTCCTGTGATTCTGGCAACACAGTTTTAAGCCCAAACTTGTCTCAAAATAAAATGTTAACAGACACAAGCCAGTGTATTTCTTCCATGTCTCCCTCCCCTTCCATGTTAATTTTGGGAGTCATGCACTGAGGCGGGAGCATCACGAAATGGGAAAAGTCTGGATCCCTGAGTCACCGGCTGCGAAAGCACCCATGGCAAACCGAAGTTAACTTTACGCGAGCGAGAGAGAAATTTCTGTTGCGCGGGGACACAGAGCCTTCAAAGAATATCTGTTACGGCAGCATATAACCTACCTTGTTCTGAGGCAGGCAACTATGGGCCAGTTAACAGAAATCACTAGTCCTGTGTGTACAGACACGCAGAGCTTTCTAGAAACACTGCCGATTAAGGAAATCGTAAGGTCACAAACAATAGCTACAAAATGAAACCTTTTATGCAAAATCATGAAAGTTGAATGCAGCATTTCTATTTGCAGGAATGTGTGCGTAAAAGCACAGAAAAAGTTCGAGCAGGATACCCAACATGAAGCAGAGGTCATTTCCGAGGAGGACAGAAGGCCGCGCGAGGGATGAGGGACGGTAACCTTACCCGCAGGATTTTAGACACGATGATACATTCAGGAATCATTTTCGCAATTAAAATTCACAATAAAAGCAGGCAGTCTGTTAAGCTGTTGACCTCAACTAAATGATTTGTAAATCCATGGCAAAGATACATTTTCATTACAGACATCATTAATTTGGCACGGCCAGATTCTCTGTTTACTGTCTAATGAAATTGCCTTTCCCCGGAGGATTAAGTCCCAGACTCAGAGCTGAAGGCAGAAACTGCATAAAGCTCATTACTCCTAACATTTTCCTTACATTGTCCATAAAGTACAGGGGAGATGGTTTCCCATATCCAATGCAGTACAGAGGTTTCCACAGCTTGAATGTCCAGGACTTGCTGAACTACACTAAAGAGAGAGGGAGGCCAGACAAAACTCCAGCAGCAGACATCTGGGCGAAAGATTTCCACTTTTAAGTCAAGCGCAAAATCCCTGTCAGTCCCTGGAGCGTGGCCGGAGAACCACGCCTGCGTGATTTCTTCTGTTCTAATGTTATGCTAGTTTTAATGCATGCTAATAGGTGTGTCTACTGCTGGGGAATTGAGTAAAATAACGAGGTTTCGTCTTCCCGGGGTTCACTCCTAAGGACAGTTCAAACGTGATGGCAATCATGGTGTAGCTTTGCTTTACGAGGCTCTTATAAAGGGGACGGTACCTTGTCCGTAACCTTTCCTCTGGTCTTCCTGCCAAGGGTGTCAAAAAATTACAATTCTTTTGTTTTGTTCTTACCCTTGACGACTTTCTGTCTACCCTGAGCTACCGAAGTAAGACTGGGACGGGAAATGCTTGGTGAGACGCTCGCTCATGACTGCTGTAGGACAGCACAGGGCGACGGAAGGAAATGCTCAGTACAAAACGGGGCACAGGTTACAGAATCGGAATCTGATGTCTCTGCAGTCTGGTTCTCACTTGGGGTTCCTCTGGGGTCCTGGGAGGGGTGGCGAGGAGCAGAAGAGCTTGGGGATGGCTATGAGGCCATTGTAGGGCAGTGGTTCCTGGCCTGAGCAGAGGCAGGGAGGCGGGGGGCCACCCAAGCAGGTGTTGCATCAATGGGAGAAGGCAAGGGGCTGGCCACGGCGGATCAGAAAGACAGAGCGAATGGGTCTGTAGAGGCCACGCGAGAAGCCACGAGGTCATGGGAGATGGGGAGGAAGGGTTCCAGCATGAGCCCACAGCACAGCCTGTGATGGAAAACATACTACAGGATTACAGCCTGCCCGCCATGTTAGAACACCTACAATCTCAAGGCGGAAGAACGTGGGTCAGGGACAGCATTCACGTCTGTTGGCCTTATTCACATTCTTTCTGTGATTTAGCAAAATCAACTCATTCTCATCCATAAGAAGACTTCTCCACCTTCCTTTCTTTTGCATTGATAGACAGCTTGGCTCCCATAAAGACACCTCCTCTCCCATTTCCAAAACATAGCCCTAATGCCATCAGCAGAGGAGCAATGGAAGAACCCATCATCCTACTCCCCAGTAGCCTGCCCGAGTGTGCCGGTAACTAACAATGGAGCAGTCAGAGATCCTGTTAGAAAAGGTGCCAGGGGGGCCCCTCACTGCCGGCCAGATCACATCCGTGAGAGACACTGAGATCGACCCATCCCTTAAGGAGAACGCTTTAACGAGGGGAGGGCCAGGGCTAATCAAAGGAAAACAGCCTAGCACACTTGAACTCGGTGCTTGACCATCTCAACTCCAGCCTCAGCCTCTGGCTGAGATGGGTGGTATCCCGCCACCAAGGGTCACCGGTGTAGACGGATATGGATAACTCAAGTGTCACCACCCAGAGAAGCCACTGATATTGTTAAGGTTCGTGAAGATGTTACTTTTATTAATACCAACAGACGGTTGATCATGCCATTGTGTGAGATGAGACGTTGAGAACAGAGAGCAGAGCAGAAAGCAGAAGAGGGAGAGACAAGTCTTTTCCTGCCTTTGGATTTCCAAAAACCTACACCATAAGAGAAAAAGACCACAGGCAATGTTGAGACTTGAGGGAATAGGAGGTGGGTAACAGCAAGGGTTCCTGAACTTCCGGATCCTTCCTCCTCAAACCAACAGGAGGGAAGGCGGTCGGCGGGGAGGTGGAGATACGTTGTGGGCTCTCACACAAAGCCTTGGTCTTCTGCTCCCCAGAACAAGCTAAGCAGAGATGGGACCGGCGAAGGAGGAACCCTGCCGTGTGCTTCCCAAGGAGGGTTCCCCGGGGACGCAGGGCGTCTGCAGGGAGAGAGACTGCCCGAGACTTCGTGAGGCCGGAAGGGCTTCACAGAGCATCTTGGAGATGCGCTGTGCCCCAGGCGCCAGGAGTGGCTTGAGAGTGCCAACACGTCCTCGGACCCAAAAGACACCCTGAGGTAGGCGGGGTGAAAGTTCTCAAGGTGGCTTGTGTGCAGTGGGCTTTCCTGGGCCAGGGTGTAAAAGCAGGTGGGGCAATCTTGGAAGACAGCTGCATGAACGCGTTACATGTCACCAGATATTTCCTCCCATGTTCTCTGGAAACGTATTCTGGGGCTTCCTGGTACATGAAACACAACCCAGGAGGAGAAGGAGGGGAGGTGTCTCAAACGACAGAGGTCAGGTTTGCGACAGCGAGCCCGGCAGAACGTGGAAACTTGAAAAAGAAATTGAGTTGCGTTATTAAAAAGTATTTACCCTTCAGCGCTATGTGGACAGCCGAGGGCACCGTCTCCATGTATGGATCCTGAACACGTATGCGTTAGAATGTAGTGAATATATGACTGACATTCACTGATTCTAACTCAGAACACACTTCAAGACTCCCAATGCCCCGGATGTGAATTATGGGCAATCGATGGCTGGCTGGTCTTCATGCCTATTTCCTAATCTGGAAAAGAAGGGCATTAGATGAGATACTTCATAAAGTGAAACAGTATAGGGAGGCTAATCATCAACCGGCTGCCATGTGGTGCTGATGCGGGGCTCAAACAAGGAAGGCGCCAGGACGTGTGCAGGCTGCTAGTGGAGCCGTGCCCAGTCCACAGCCTCTCTTGCCTCTCGGTGCAGGCCTGGGAGACAGGGGACAGAGACAGGGAGAGAGGAGGCTGGTTTTTTTTTTTTTTTTTTTAATGTTTATTTACTTTTGAGAGAAAGGCAGAGTGCTCGCGGGGGAGGGGCAGAGAGAGAGGGAGACATAGAATCCGAAGCAGGCGCCAGGCTCCGAGCCATCAGCACAGAGCCCGATGCGGGGCTCGAACTCACAAAGTGTGAGATCATGACCTAAGCTGAAGTCGGATGCTCAAATGACTGAACCACCTGGGCGCCCCAAGGTTCCCAGGAGAGAGTTTTTAGCCCGTCTTCCTGTTTCCACCACTGTCTCACACTGTCGATTTCCAACATACCTGGAACCCCCAAGTCCTATGCATTTTTTCTTTTCCTTTCCTTTTAAATCACTATGGGCCGTCCCCACCCTCCCCCTTTCTGCAGGGGGCGAGCTGCCTCTGGTCTGCTAACTCAGCTCCCAGCTGGCTGTCTTCTTCCCATCTTTCAATATTTTGTTGAAATCTCTTCTAGGACTGTTTATTTTTTTTCTTTCATTTGCTGAAGTTTTGGGGGAAATACCATTGTGATGGTTAATTTTATGTGTCAACGTGGTTGAGACACGGGGTGCCTGGATATTTGGTCAAACGATACTCTGGGTGCTTGGGGATGAGGTTAACATTTAGGCAGATTGCTCTCTGTAATGTGGGAGGGTCTCGTCTGATCAGTCGAAGGCCTGGATTGAACAGTATGATTGACTTCCCTCGTGCAAAAGAGAATATATACAATTCCAACTGGTCCACATCTATATCGAGAGATACCTAATTGGGTCTGTTGCTCTGAGGTGCCCTAAGACGCCCATAAATGCAGGTAGGCAATCCTCCACGGAGAATCCAGATTCAGCAAGAACAGTCTTGGATTATTTCTTATGTACCACGAGAACTTGAATACATCATCTCATTTAATACCCCCAATGGTGTTGCAGAGAGATGCCTGGAGCAGGTGAATGGCTCGCAAAGGAAAAATGGTAGTAAAGGTACTTTTTTTTTATTAAAAAATGTTTCTACGGCTTTATTGAAGTATAACTGACACGGAAACTGTAGTATATTTAAAGTGCACAATGTGATGGTTTTGCATTCACGTGTATTATGAAGTGATTACCACAATCAAATTAAGACATCTATCACTTCACACCGTTCCTCTTTTTTTAATTTAATTAATTTTTTTGGTGAAAATACGTAAGATCTACTGCCTTAGCAGATTTAAACGCACAAGACAATATTGTTAGGCATGCTCCCTGCTCTGTACATCACATCCTCAGAGCTGATTCAACTTGTAACGGGAAGTGTTTCCCTTTGCTCAACATCTGATTTCCGCCCCCCACCCCCCAGCCCCTGGCAAGCACCACTCCACGGTTTCTATGACCTTCTTGGTTTTTTTTAGGTTCCACAAATAAGTGATACCATACGGTATTTGTCTTTCTCTGTCTGGCTCATTTCACTTAGCATGATGCCTTTGGAGGAAATGCAAACTGGTAGAGCCATTATGGAAAACAGTATGGAGGTTCCTCAAAAAAAAATCAACAATAGAATTACCCTATGATCTAGCCATCTGTCCCACTTTTGCATATATACAAAGGAAATGGAATGGTATCTTAAAGACATATGTGCACCCTACGTTTATAGCAGCGTTATTCATAATGGCCAAGATATGGAAACGACTCACATGTCCATCAACGGATGAACGGATAAAGAAAGTGTGGGCTCATGCATGTACGTGCACACACACACACACACACACACACACACGGGAATATTACTCAGCCATGAGAAAGAAGGAGATCCCGCCATTTGTGACCACAGAACAGGAACTGGAAGCTAAGCACAGAGCCCACTACAACAGAGATACCTCCCTAAAACACCTTTACGTTCTGTTCTAGAAGGAACACGATGTCCTTGGGCACCATCAAAGAATCCCTGTGTCATGTCCTTTGTCTTCCTGCTTTTCATAGCCATGCGGCATGGTCAGCAGACAAGTGTTAGACACTCCCAGACTATACTCTTGTTTCTACCCTTGAGTACCAGGAGGATCTAGATGAAGCCTAGGGGTGCCTGGGTGGCTCAGTTGGTTAAACACTTGACTCTTGGCTTTGGCTCAGGTCCATGATCTCATGGTTTCATGGGTTTGAGCCCCAGGTCAGGCTTTGCACCAACAGCATGGAGCCTGCTTGGGATTCTCTCTGCCCCTCCCCCACTCACACCATCTCTCTCAAGATAAATAAATCAATTTTAGATGAAGCCTGTAACTCTGCCCTTCTGTGCCCGACACTTCCCTCCCCACAGTGCACTAACATCCTAGGTGTGTGGGGGCCCTTTAAGGCCTCTAAGAGAGAAAGTTTACCTGATTCTTCCAAATGAACCACAAATCACAGTTCAGCCTATGTTCTGCAGAGCCTGGTGCAAGGGTTATGTGATCAAGAACATCCCTGGAGGGCCAGCCCAGGAGCAGCGGTACAGGAGAAGGTGTGGGGCGGTGTGAGCACAGGGCTGAGGGGGCCAGTGTTTGGTATCACGCATGACAAATTAGTAGACTCTGCCAGACTGTTTTCCGGGAATGTTTCTGAGAATGGCCCATTTGTGGATGACTTTATCCACGGGTTTCCATCTTTTGCCGGTCAAAGCTGGTCCCTGCAGGTGCTAATTTTTCTCTGCTTCAGGGTAGCATGTGGGTGCTTCTCTGGAAAAATATTCACATTCTGGAGTGAGCATGAGAGGCCTAGGGCAGGACGGCAAGGGCTTGAGGTCGGACGCTGTCTCTCGTGCAGAGAAAAGTCGCTGGAGTCAGAGTCTGATGCAACGGCGGCAGCCGGGTCTGGAAAGCTGGCCCAACACCCGGAACCAGGTGGGGCTGAGAAGACACGGCTGTGTCCAGTCCCGTTTCTTCAGTCCAGTTCTCTTCTCCTGCCCTCCAAAGACCCCCTGAGTGACTGGGGCCTGGCTAAATCTTACAGTGGGCACAGGGCAAAGCATTCGCTCCAGGCAGTAGGAGGCGACTCTGGATAGTTTCACCAATGCAGGGATTTACCGGAAGGATACTGGGTAGCCACCGGACTCCAAAGCACAATCACAAAGCAGGTCTCCAGAAGGACAGGAGCTTGCACATAGAGGGGCCTCTGCAAAGACGCAGCTTCCAAGCATTTTGGGGTCAATGGCTCTCCTTTCAAGTAGAAAATTCTTAAGTCCGATTGGTTTAGCTTGCATGGGTGTTTCCATGCCTCTGCCGCTCAGGGAGGCCGCAGGTTCGTGGCAGGTGAAAGGTGGGCACGTCAGAACCCCGCATCAGTCTGGATAAGCTAGGTTATGCCGCAAAAAAGAACACCCCCGTTGTCTGCTTCAGCCTTCATACTCGTCACAAGTTGGCTGGGCTCGGCTCTCCAAGACTTCCCGTTCTGGGCCCCGGATGATCCGCACAGCCGGCACGTTGGACATCCTCAGACACCAAGCCGGAGAGAAGGTTGTTCTGGAATTTTCTGAATTGACAGTGAAAGGTTCCTTAGTAAGACCCGGTCATTTGACTCCATCCAACCACAAGGGGAAGAGGAAAGATAAGTCCATGATGTGACCGGAAGCGAGGAGTAATGGAAGCCTTTGACCAACAACGTTAATCGATACCACAAACACCGGGACGGGCTGGCAGAGGATCATTTCCCAGGGGAAAGTGAAAGAGGCTCTAGGCAGACCAAACAACCCATGGCTGTTACAAGCGATGAGGAAGATCACAGTATATCAGAATTCTAGAGTTCAAGGAAACCTATAGTTTACCAAGTAACAGTCCTACTTTCAATCAGTGGCAAAGCTGGGACCAGACCCGAGGTAACTTCCAGGCAAATGTTCTCCTTTATATGCACCTGTTATCAAATGCTCCAATGGACCCAGTGTTAGCATGAGGCTTAAAAAAGGGCCCGGTCAATGTCAGGTAACTGGCTGACTTTCTGCCATTCGAACCATTTTTTTTTTTTTTTTCTAACTTTCACATCAGAACCTTAACTTTCCTTCAAGAGAACAAAATTCCCTTCACTTTCCAGCCAAGTGCTTCAGAAAGAGTTTCCGGATGTGGATGTGTGACTTAGGTGTGGCCCGCCAGAGCCAAATGGTGCAGACGTGACATCCAGATGAGTCCATAAGAACCAATGAGAGGCCATGAGATGTTGGCTGGGGCTCTTGGGAGATACGTCTGCATGGACTGTGAGTGATAAAAACGCTGTGGGCTTGGAGGTACTGGGGTCAGCCTGTAGAGGGTGACAAACACAGGGGAATCCAGGGTGACAAGCCGAAAACAGCAAAACTGGTCCTTACGATACTATCCGAGCTTCTGGATCCAGCTGTACCCGATGAAGTCTAAATGCAGGCTCTTTCTTATGAAAGTCACATAAGTAAGTCTTTTCTGTTTCACCCAGTTGAACTGGGTTTTCTGCCACTTGCAACAAAGAGTTTTAACAATTTCACATTGGACGGATGTGTCTCCAAAGCACATTTTGGGACTCATTTAAGGGCCATTTAAGGACTCATTTACGGAAAGCTAGGACGGCTTTGAAAGTATTTTGTGTGTAACAACTCATGGCGGTATCCCCTACCCCGCCTCCCATCAAACTGAACAAGCTTCTTTTTTCTTTTTTAACTCTTGGAACTAAGGTGTGCAGTATTAACAATAAAATATCATATTCTCTTCTTCCTTAGTATCCGATTTAATTCACTGCTGAGACAAGAGGGAAATGGCCACGGCCTCTTCCCCCGACGTCCTTCAGGACGGTCCACGGTGGTGCAAAAGAGGAGGAAGCTGTTATTTCTACGAACCTTTCATGCTGTAAAGTTAAATGGGTTTCTGCAGCGAACCATCCCGAGCTGACTGCCTTCTGATACGCTTGATTGTCTCCGTAGGCAAACTTCAAATCTCAAGCGCTTTCCTAGCGCTTTCAAAATCCGAAATTAGCCAAACATACAAAGATGACTTTAGTGCTTTAAAGGTTGACCAAAAAAAAAAAAAAAAAAAAAAAAAAAAAAAGGTGAAAACCAGGAAGCAAAGACATAAAACCTCACACCTTTTTCTTTTGTGAGTCCCTGCACATTTGGAACCTGGGCACACAGAAGCTTCATAAAATAATGACGGTTTTAATAGCCCTTTCAAAATGTGCTAGGGAGCCAAGTCTTCTTAGAGGAGATGGTGAACATTGGAGCCAGCTGCTTAATAAAGACGCAGAAGCGTGTGGTCTGAATCCGACACTCCCAAGGCCAACCGATGCGCAGAGAAGCTATTAACCTGCAGAGCAAGGCACGTTGCCAAATCGCTCCCCTGGAAAAGGAGAGAGTTCTGAGCCATCAAAATGGGAATGCCATTGATCCGTTAAGGTAAAAAGGTATTCGATTCTGCTTAGTTGCCAGGGTGGCTTGGGAAAGCAGAACATGATGACCGGCTATCGATGGCCCCCGCCTGTCGAGAGCTCACATACATGCCACCTGCCTCATAGGCCCTTGTTTGGGTTTCCTGTTGCCATGGTAACACATGACCATGAACCTAGCGGCTTAAAACGACACCAACCTATTGGCTCTCACTTTTGCAGGTTGAGAGTCCAAAATCAAGCTGTCGGCAGGGTCTGTTTTCCTGGAGGCTTCAGGACAGCATCTGTCCCCTTGCCTTCTCAGACTCCTGGAGGCCACCTGCATTCCACTGCTGTGGCCCCTTTCCAGCACCTGTCCCACCTGTCACTTCCCTGCTGCTGCCTCTTTATCTTCCTGCGTCCAGATGCAGGCCACTTCTTCCTCCGAGCATCCCTCACAGAAGGCCTCGCGTGGTCACACGCACACAGGCGGTGAGGACAGCCTCTTCGCCTCACATCCTCAACCACACCTACAAAGGCCCATTTGCCACTGCAGTTGACATTCACAAGGTCCAGAATTTAGGATATGGGCATCTTGGGGGACCATCATTTAGCCATACGGTCTTCAGAACAGAAGACGGAAACAAGGCACGAGCTGTCCTGTTGCAGAAAGGACTCTCCTCTTGGAACAGGCACCGGTTTTGCTGTGCCCTTTATTTCAACTTCTTGGTAATGCACACCCTTTCCCAGACTTTGGTTCATCTGGTGCCTGGGTTATCAATACCCAAATCCTCTTTTGTGCGTGTGCATAGTTCATACAGCCATACGGAGCTGCGGGAGCCCGGGGAGATCTTTGGTCAACTGTCCACCCTGCCTCCGAACGCTGGGTCATTAACTGTTGAGGAAGACCTTGTCGGGAATGTTTAACAAAAGAGGCCCACAGAGGAGGTTCAAGCGCCCATGGTGATTACATCCTCATAAAACTTGCTTCAGAAGCATGGACATTCTTCTTATTTTCCAGATTGAGAACCGATGGATGCACGGTTGGGTCGGCATGTGACCCCTTCACTTGCGTCTGGAACGACGCAGCGGCCACCATCATCCCAGCCACCATCATCCGCGAGCGTAACGGGGAACATCTACTGGGCACTCGTGTTGCACTGGGCACGGCTCTAGGTGCTTTTAGGCATTACTTCATTAAATCTGCTCTCCTTTCCCATCCCGGTGGGTGGCGAGTCATTGATTTATTTTCCAAAGAGGAAACCAAGGTTTCGGAAGGCTGAACAAAACACCTAACGCCCAGAGCTAGTGAATGGAAGACACAGGATTCACTCTCGCCTCAGTCTGATTTCCAGGCTCTGCCTCTCTCTCAAGCACCACACTCTCTTGTTGCAGATGACGACGTGGCCGGCAGGGAACATGATATTTTAGGAGGTACACTGGAAAAGACCATCACAGCACCGATACGCCCGAGGAACTCTCAATTCTTCCTTTCACCCAGGGTCCACGGCATCGATCTGAAGGTCATAAACCGCAGTGACTGTGAACCTGGCAAACTCCTGGGCTCTGAAGACTTTGCCGAAGCCAGGCCAGAACAGGGCCCGTCAGCCCATCAGGCTCCCGAGATGGGGTCGGGACGCGTCCCGGAAGGGCCCCGCTCTAGCTACCAGGGTTTGGCGAACGGCACCACGCACCTGTTCTCGCCACCACCGACGTGTGGATCGGCAGCTCTGCTTCGGGCTGTGGGTCTGCAGGTCGGCTGGGCTCTGAAGGTCCCCGGCACTCGGCTCGGGGCTGCTCCACGTCTCCCGTTCCCCCAGGACCGGCAGACTACGGCATATTTTCGTCAACGATGGCAGAAGGTACAAGAGGGCGGCCCCGACTGCGGAAGGCCATTGCCAGAGTCTGCTGTGTTCGTGCCTGCCACCATCACCTTGTCCAAAGCAGGTCGTGTGGCCAAGCTCAAAGTCAACGGACAGAAAGCGGCTCCGCCCTCCTGGAGGCCGCCCAGCGACGCGGCCCGAGAACCAGTGTGGACCCCAGTGTAGTCCACCACAGGCTGCCTATTTCTGGTTCTGTCTCCCTGACTGCGAGCCCCTCCCTTGTGCCGCTGCTTCAGGCGAGGAGGAAGCGAGGAATAAAACCCGGCGTCTTCCACCCCCTCGTGTCTACACTGTGGCCACTGGTGGTCTTTACAAACGTGAACTCCCTGCATCCACGATAGAATTCGAATTCCAGGTCATGCCCTGAAAGACCCCATATTCCCCAAGGCCTGCCAACCACTCTGCCCTCATCCTGTAACGCCCCCTATCCTGACCTCACGCTCAAACGTGGCCTTCTCTTCGTCTGCTGTGCCGGGACCCCGGGCCTCCACACTGCCGGCCTCCTTGCTACTCAGGGCCTGCACACACATCCTCCCACACCCACCACTAACTCAGCCGTTCTTAGTGTCTTACTACTTGGGGACGGCTAGTACCTCCCACAGAAGGCAGAGAAGGGACTGTAACAGAACCCTAGGAGCCCGCCTCGCCACTCGGCCGCCCGTGGGGAGCACAGTGTCCGCATCTATCAACGGTTCCTGGACTACGTGTTGAGTTACAACAACGACCAAGCAAGGAGTCACGAACATGACACTTGCATGGGTTCCAGAAGGTTGGAGACAGGGATGCTTTGTAGCCATTACTCATGTCTAAAGAAGAGTCCTCCAAATATGAGCCCATCACCAACCTCAGCACACACTGGGGAATGCGTCTCTGATGTTCGGGAAATGTCAGCCCGATCGAGTTTCAGGGAGTCCGCGGGCCGGTGTCTCTCCTGAGGCTCGGCCTGGGTCTCAAGTCAACACCACGCCGTGGGACATCACGTTATGGGGGACTGGGAACTGGGCATGAACGCGTGCACAGCTCAAGCGGCGGTCTGCAAGGCTGAAGGAAGGCAGCATGGTGAGTCTGAACTCTGGAGCCGGACTGTCTCAGTTGTTAGAATTCTGGAGAAGTTCCTTGGCCTCTCTTGACCTCTGTTTCACCATGATTCAAATGGAGACCGTAACAGCACCTTCCTCACGGGTTACCAAGATTAAACGGGTCAGTTTGTGCAAAGCCCTTTGTGTACCGTGGTCGGGTACCTAGTAAGCGATCCATCTGGGTTTGCTATTATTAGTATAAATAAATATTAATTTGGATCAAATTGCAGTTGCAAAGCAGAGAGAGAAAGAAAAAAAATCATAATTAGAGTTGTTAAATAACACTTGTTATAATTTCCCTGTGGTGCCTTCTCAAAATAAGGTCTTCTGTAAATGCCACTTCAAATCTCAGAGCTTAACAACTCACCCACCAGCCAGCTGTCGGGAATGGGCCTGGCTCACAGAAGTGGCTCGGTACAGCCGTTTCTCCTTCTCTGACAACGCTATCTCAGGGTTACCCGGTAGAAAAGTTACATGGCTTATTATAACCACAGTATAAACAAGGCCTGGGATTTACATAACACCTCGGTTACCGAAAGATAAAAGCACATCTAAGTGTTGAAGTGATGTCTGTACGTACCCACAACAGCCGTGCAAAATTAGGAAACTTTGGTATACACCCCATTCGCAGATAAAGAGAGGGGAAAGCAATCGAATAACTTGTTCAGGGTTACCCAGTATAGAAGTTAATACAATCGCTTAAATCATCCATCGACCAAGTAAGAGATCCCGATTGCATTCCACGGGACGGGGACAGGTGGTAACAGGTGTGCTTGAGAAAGCAGGCCCTCTGCGAGCAAACTGGACCC
Source organism: Leopardus geoffroyi (assembly GCF_018350155.1). NCBI lineage: Eukaryota > Metazoa > Chordata > Mammalia > Carnivora > Felidae > Leopardus > Leopardus geoffroyi. The sequence continues at coordinate 2,830,254 of NC_059339.1, read as the reverse complement.
CACGGAGAAGAAAGTCTGCGGAACGTGGCAGTATTTTAATGCCTGCAACGGGGAATCTGATTATTATTTATGGCTCCAAGTGGCCCCGCTGCGGGGAGGCCTGCTAACTGTGTTCACTCAGCATCTGACATGCCTCCCAGAGCATTTTGAAAATACAACATCAATAGTATTCAGAGTGCCAGTATTCAGATGTGCTGTGGATCATCTGGTGGGGAAATCACGGTGCAGAGAAATTAGGGGGACGGATGAGAGACCGAGGGTCAGGCGGGTGTGCACGAGTGAGCATCCCGCTGGCCGAGGAAAAGGCCGGAAGACGGGTAGCTCTAAGCGTCGGCTAACGGACAGGTAGATCTGAAAGCAGGTAGTTTCCGGGGATTGGATGAGCCTTTAACTCAAGCTCAAAGACTTTAAAATCTGAAATACAGAAGCGACACAGGACAATGAGCAAAAAGCAAACAGACTACCCGGGTTCTGTTTTGTTTTTTGTTTTTTTTTTTTCCCTAAGCAAATTTAGCAGTTCCAAATTCGACTCGTGACATTCTTAGAGGTACTATTTAAATTTGTTTTAAAATTTGTGCTACTAGTTTGAAAATGGCCGTGTATGTTCATGCGGAAAGACTTCGCAGAGAGTTTCTGGAACGAAAGAGAAACTTGAAAACACCATGGGAAGGACATAACTCAGAGAACGACGGCGATCAGGGGGGCCCAGGAGAGGACCCCCATTGTTCTGTTGCCACAGCACCAGTGGAAACGCCACAGCCTCCTTAAGCTTCAGACTGTGCCCAGCCGCTCGTGGGAGGCGGGAGATTTTTCTTGGGGCAATGAACCTACGACTTACATGAGGTTCGCTTCATCACCTTAACCCTCCTGTGTCCCCAGCGTCGAAAACTTTACATTTCCAAACCTAAACTCTTGCTTTCCCCTTGAAACCAGGCTGTCCCCATCGTGGCCGGCTCAGTACACGGCACCCCACGTTCCCACTTGTCTGAAGACAGACAGACAGACCCCCGCCAGCGGGCCCTCTCCTTCTCGCGGTGCCTGCGAGGACACACCGGCTCCTCCAGAGACGCTGCTCTCTGGCTCGGATCCCGGCCACACTGGCTGTGTCGAGTCCTTTGAGCCGACCTGTGGTGTCCATGTCCCTGCGTTTCATGCGCCGGGCACTTCTTCGTCCTTTGAGCCTCATTTAAAGAACACCTCCTTAACGCAGATCTTCTCTGATCTTCCAAATTAAGTATTGCTTTTTCCCAACTCTCAACTCTCTGTCACCAAAGTCTGCTTGGTATCTTTAACCTGCAATTTCTACTTATTTATTTGCCTATTCACTGTCTGGCTCCTATGTCTTCACTGCCACGGGGAATCTATGTCTGTTTTATTTGCCAAATCTTACACTTTGCCTGAAATATCCCAGGCATAAGTGCGCGCGCGCGCGCACACACACACATACTATATGTATATATATATTTATCAATCTATCTTTGTAAGATAGATGCAAAAATGAAGGAGGAAAACCCCACAAGGGATTCCTTACAACAAAAGAACAGAGTTCGAATGTGTGGCACATTATAGAAATAATTTGCAAAGCACCCAAGACAGGACGGTTCATTACTTAATTCCCTCCCATTTCTCCACCGCAAAAGCCACTTGGGCCAACGTCTCAGAACGCGAGCAGGTCCTGCCGTCTGTCACCTTACCTTTAAAACCCTCAACGACTCGCTGCCTTGCTTAGAAATCATAAATGAAATACAGTGGCAAAATGAAAGCAGATCTCCTCCTCGTTAGTTCTCAGTGAATGATGAAAAATGATAAACAGCTCCCAGCACTGATGCAGTAGGGTGGGCTTACTAACTAGTTTGGGGAAAGAGTGGGCAGTGGAGACCCAGCTTTCTGGGTTAATCTCTGCTACACACGGGTAGAGAATGTCAGATGGAATGAAAGTGCCCTGGGTCAGAGGTCTCGATCTGCCAACGAGTGGTAGAGAGCTGAGTCTAGGCAGCTACTGATTAAGACGCCATGTTAGATGTTAAGCCACTGGAAAGGACGTAGGTAATGGTAGGTTTTACGTCTAAGTCTCCAAAGAAAAGCCCCTAAGGGAGCGTTGACTTCACTAGTGGAAGGCCAAGGAGCATTAGTCTTCAGGGTTTGTGGGCTGCTCTTCATAGCCTCGGTTTACCATCCACTAAGGGAGCCCTTCTTTCTTCTTCTTACTCGCACAACCTCCGGAACAAACATGCTCAAACAGCGTTTATGCAGTGTGGTTGTTGATAGCAAAACGCATCGTCATTATCTTCTTAAACAGAGATTTCTCTTAGGTCCTACATTATGCATTCCTTCTGCTTTGTTTCGAATGTTGAGTTGATTCTTAACGTCTTTTTTATGGCTGTTGGTGATATGGTTTGATGCGGAGGAAAGAAGCTGTTCAATTACCTATCTAATTACCAGCTCGGTAATTACTTTATCCCTACTTAGGTATCAACTTAATCTAAACAGTGTTTACTCCAGGATTCGTCTTCAAGGTCCTCCTTGGATTTGTCTCCTTACCGTACTGTTGGCCCATCTCTTCTCTCAATACACACTCTAGAGTGTGGGTGGAGTCCTTGGGCACAAACATGGGATTCTACTGGGTAGTTCCTTGCTTTAGGGTCTATGTAGTAGATGGCCATCCAGCCTACAGTCTCCATTTCGCAAGCAACCTCAGGCAGACCATCTAGAGGAAAGCAGGGTCTATGAAAATTGACTTCAGTCTTCGTTGCTACTGGTACTCACTCTTTAGCCTGCAAAGATTAGCACAGCAGGAGCCTCATGGGCTGAACCACTGAGGTGTGAACATACCACCCTCACTGAAAAAGAAGCAGAGGGCAAATCAAACTCCCTGGGGGTGAACAGGCGGTCAAACCAGGTAATTGAGGAATTCTAGGAAAGAGGCAAAGCAAAGCTAGATCTCAAAAGCCCGTGAGAGAGTAGCCCGTGCAAGCTAGAAAGGAGGGACTCCTTATCCTTGGAAAGTTCCCACAAGACACCGTGGCCGAGTGGAAGCGGCCAGTGTGGCAGGGCCATGTTACAAAGTAGGGTCACAGAAGAAAGCCAGATGATTAGGAGTCTCAAGAAAAGACAAAAAAAAAAACAATTCCGTGGACAGAAAATCCAGATGAAATCTAGCCGGGTGGGAAAACTGAAATTCTAATTTCCTAACCCAAATGATTGCTAGAGGAAGAAAAGTCAAAGGAATCCAAAGGTCTGTGGCTGGCCAGGAGACAACATGGGAAGACACATGGCAAGAAATGGGATCGGTCAGCACCCCAGCCGAAAACAGAAGGGCAGTCTGGGGAGGGCTCATTTAGAAAGGCGGGGTGTTGGGGAGCCATGGAAAATGCTTCCATAACACAGAGCTAGCAGCAGCTGAGTTGTGGCCCCCCGATGGCCTGGGGGGTGAGGAGGAGACAAATATGTTGGAGGGCAGTCACGTTTGGTGATGGAACAAGCCCAGCCCACCTCGGGGGACCTTGTAGATGAGGAGCCCAGAGGGAAAACGCTCTGACGTTCTCTGGCCAAAGCTAGCTGGAATCTGAGGGCCCTGAAGTCCCTTAATGTAGGACACACAAGAGAACAGCGATAATGGGTCTGGGGAAACAGAAAAATCCCAGGCAATGGAAGTCCTTCCCAAAATGACAGCAGCTCCTCACTCCCCTTTGTGCCTCCATTCGTGTCGTGGGAGAGGGTCATCGTACTAGACATAAAAGCGATTAAGAAGGAACTGGATCCGCACATGGTGAGCACTTTTCGAGCCATCACTGAGCCTTTTTATGTGACCTCAAGTCTCCTGGCTTGCACGTACCATTCCCCGGGACACCAAGATGGAATCTATCTGTTCACTGAACCCGTGAGGAGCTATGTATATGGAGAAAGGTCCTAGAATAATTCTCAATGAACAAAAATGACATCAACGCAGACAAGAGTTAAAAATATCACGGTGCCTTCACAAAGACCTGATAATCAGTAGAAGACAGAACAGCCTCAATAAGGACTTGTCGCGTCTGAATAATCTCAGCTATGATTTGTTGATGATTAACAATAACCTCAGTTATTGATTCACATGTGCCAGCATTTAGTCATTCAACAATTATTTCTGAGCCTCCACTATGTGCCAGTTAATGTTCTAGATGTGGGGATGCTCCATCAATCAAGGCGGACAAGCTCCCTGTCCTCAAGAGGTTTACCATCCAAAGGGGGTGGGGAACACTCACAAGTAAACATAAAAATAAACAGGATAATTTTAGGTAACTAAAGGTAGAGTGAAGCAAATAAGCCATGTGATGGAATAAATGGTGTCTTAACGGTGAGGTTGGGGGGGGGCAGCATTCATCAGTTGATTCAAGAAAGCTTACACAGAGGGTCCCACTGAATGTTGGGTAAGTTGGCTGAGACACATGCTGGTGGCAGAGATTTCCAGGAAGGGGAACAGTGAATGTAGACACCCAGAGGTAAGGGTGAGTTTCGGAAATAAGAGAGGACAGGGCATGTGAAACCTACCGGCAAGTGAGTCAGTTTTAGGAAATGAAGTCAAGGAAGCAGAGAGGGGTCAGACCATGAAGGGGGTCCCTGAGTCTTGGTAGGAAATTTGAATTTTATTCTTTGCATAGATGGAACTGCATGTAACAGCTTTAAGCAGAGAAGAAGGCTATGCACACTGCATTTTAAAAAGAGCTCCCTGGGGGCACCGGGGTGGCTCAGTCCATTGGGCGTCCAACTTCGGCTTGGGTCATGATCTCACAGTTCGTGGGTTCGAGCCCCATGTCGGGCTCTGTGCTGACAGCTCGGAGCCTGGAGCCTGTTTTGGATTCTGTGTCTCCCTCTCTTTGCCCCTCCCCTACTCACTCTCTCTCTCTCAAAAATAAATAAAAGCATTAAATAAATAAATAAAACTCCCTGGAAGCTCTGAGGAGAATGGGAACAGGAGGGGGTGTGGGTGGCAAGAGGTGAGGAAGGGGGACCAAGGGAGGGCAAGAGTATCTTGAACTTAGCGAATAGCAGAAGAGATCAAACTCAAGACTATACTTTGGAGGGGGCACCTGGGTGGCTCAGTTGGTTAAGTGGCCGACTCTTGGCTCTAGTTCAGGTCGTGACCTCACGGCTTTGTGGGATCCAGCCCCACATTGGGCTCTGTGCTGGTAGCGCAGAGCCTGCTTGGGATTCTCTCTCTCCCTCTCTAGGTGCTCTTCCCCCACCCATGCTGTCTCTCTCTGAAAATAAATAAATAAACTAAAAAAAATTTAAAAAGACGATACTTTGGAGGCAAAACCAAGAGACAGGGTTCTAAGTTGGCTTTTAGGGTAAGAGAAGTCAGTATCATGGAGAACTCTTAGGTTGTTGGTTTGAGGACCAGGTGGAATGGGGTGAAATTTATTGAGGTGATGAAACCAAGGGAAGAAACGGTTTAGGGGAAAAGAAGAATTTATTAATTTTTAGACTATGGCAGACAGGATTTATTGGGGATATGGGTCCAATGGTGATAAATTCTATCTCATCATGTCACTGTGGACAATGAGAAGTGACGTGAGTCTGAAGGAGAGGGCATCTATCACTTATTCATTAACTTACTCATCTGAAAATATTTTTGGACACTTACTATGTATTAAGAAATATTTTAGATACCAAAAGTAACCATAAAAAAAGACGAAACAACAATTTCATGCCCCATGGACTTAGAGAAACTCATGTAGAATTTGTGGCATTTCAGATGACACTTTGGGCTGTGGCATTAGCAGGAGATCGGGTCAGGTTCTGGGTATCCTGTGAAGGCAGAATTACTTATCAGGATCAACCAAGAGACTGGGTGCTGGGTCTGATAGCAAAGGCTTCCTCAGGTTGGGTCTGAGCAGCTGCAATAATGGAATTGCCACTGACTGCAACAGACAGGTTTCAAGGACCAAGGCGTTTGGAAAGTGAAGATGATAGATGCTGGACAGAGAGGTCTACTAGACAGAGCAGAGGTGCTCTGGAACCAGGCAGCTGAGAAGTATTCCAGGCTATAGGCATATGCTTCAGAATTATCCGTGAATAGGTAATACTTAATGTCACAAGGATGAAATCACCAAGGGGCTCAGCGTAGGCAGAAAGGAATTCGAAAGACTTCCTCAGAGCAGAACAGGTGGGTAGGTGAGAAGTTGTGAGTGAAGAAGATCAAGAAAGAGGAGCCCATGAATTAGTAAGAAAACACGAAGCATGTGTTGTCTCAGGAACTTGGGGTTCCACAGAGGATGTTGTTCTCTGTGCAGAATTTCAATTAATGGATTGAAAGGGCAAGTTGATAGCATGCTAATCATATTACACATGACATAAAGCTGAGAGTTATAATCGAAATGCTCAATCACAGATTCAGGATCCTAAAATATTTCAACGGGCTGTAATGATGATGGAGTGTGTCCAACGCGATTCAATTTTAGAAAGAAACGCCACATCTAGCTTCCTGGCTCAAAGCCCTCACCAGACTAGAACAATCATGGTTGAGACGCAGCTGAGGACCAGCATGTGAGAAAGACAAAGAGGTCTATGTAATTGGCGGTCAACAGTGCAACGTGGCTTTTCCCAAGGAGGGTCTCGGCAGACTGGCTGGTGTCAGTAGGGATACGGTGCCCAAAGGGAGACACTAACACACAGCTCAGCTCTTCTCTTGGTCAGCCCACACCCTGAATGCCATTTCCAGGGCTGGGTCTACAAATTAAGTCTGGGACCCAAAGTGACACTGATGGGCAATCGGGTGAAAAGACTGTCCCCTCCAAGAATCCCACTCAACTCCAGGATGGTTAGATAAGAAGACCCAGCACAGTCAGAGGAGAATAGTAGTCGAAAGAACGGAGGGATATTCAAACCTGAGAGCTACTCCCGGTGGGACACTGTGTTGGGGATTTACCAACTCCTTCCTGGGTGGGGAAAACTACACTCGCCCGCTCTCGTGTAGTTAGGAAGGGCAGGAGACAACGGTGGAAGAGGCTGGGAAGGTAGGCAGGGGTTAGATCCCACGGGGTCAGCCTCATGTGCCATGCCAAATATTGTGGTGTCTCTTCTAAGAGCAACAAGATGGCATTAGTCTGTTTTATGCAGGAAACAGGGACATCATCAAAGTTGAGTTTCTAAAAGATTACTATCTGCATGCACGTAGGGAACAGAGCCGCGAAACATCAGGAGTGGATGGCACGTCTATAATGTAGACCAGAAAGGATAATTTGAGCTACAGTATTGGCAGTGGACGCTGGAAGAAAAGGACAGGCTTGAAAAACAGGAAGCAAAATCAAAAGGACTTGGTATTGGGCTGGACACAAGGAAATGAGAGGTAAGTGTGTCAAAGGTGATTTGAATGGTAACAAAAAGGAGAAGCCACCCACTAGATATGGAACATTACAGTTTTCTCCCTCTCTCTGTATATATGGACAAAACAGGATATCTATCTATCTATCCGTCCATCCATCCATCCGTCATGTATGTATGTACGTATCTACCTATCTATCCATCCATCCATCCGTCCATCCATCATGTATGTACGTACGTATCTATCTCTATCCCTATACATCTTTATATCTATCAACTCTGCATTATCTGTTTCTATCATCCTCATCCATATCTACATTTACCCATATCTTTATCTATCATATCTATGTATACAGAATGGCACGGGTTTCCTTAAGAAGGTAGTGCATCATTTCTTATACCCAGAAAATACCAGAAAAGAGCCCAGGCAACCCCCTAGTGAGGATGTTGTAGAGGGAATTCTATCACATTATGGAAAATGAATAGGTTGTTTTGAAACGTATCCACAGATCTTTCTAACAAAATGTCAAGAATCCCATTAAGTGGATGGGGCCCATGTGGCATTTTTGCACAGATAAGAAACGGGAGGTACCAAGACAGAAACGTGCCAAGCTTACTCCGGGAAGGGGTGGCAGAAACGTGGGTTTTCCTTGTGAGCCTCATCTATTTTCCTCTCTTATTCCAAAAGCTCTGAACATCATTCCTCCATCACTCAGTCACATGACAGTCTGGCTCTATCACCCTCCAGTTTGGAGATCAATTTATCCAGGACCATTGCATGAACACGTCTTCCCCATCCGTCCATGTGTGGGGTTAATGTCTACCTTCTGTTCCTCTGTAGGCACCTCAGAGGGCACTGCTGGCTCAGTGTATTCTTTCTGGCAGAGCTCCACACCTAGATCCTGGACATCGGCAAGCAAGAGTCTGCAGGAATGATGCTGAGTGAAATAAGTCAGTCAGAGAAGGACAGCTATCATATGTTTTCACTTATACGTGGGTCTTGAGAAACTGAACAGGAGACCGTGGGGGAAGGGAAGGGGAAAAACAGTTACAAACAGGGAGGGAGGGAGGCAAACCACAAGAGACTCTTAAATACGGAGAACAAACTGGGGGTGGACGGAGGGAGGGGAAGATGGGTGATGGGCATTGAGGAGGGCACTTGTGGCGATGAGCACTGGGTGTTGTATGTAAGCCAATTTGACAATAAGTTATATTCATAAAAAGAAGACAGACGCTCTCTAGCCATGTGAATTTCAGTAACTTATTTTCTTTCCATAAATCGCAAGTTTTCCCATCTGAAAAATGACCATGAGACCGCTCTTGTGATGTTGCCGTGGAGCCTGAATAAGAAGTTTTGTGAAAGAGCCTGTACAGTGAGTCAGGTAGCAAAACACAGTAACTCCCAATGTACTTAGTAAAGGAGACGATCTGTTTATTTTCCAGGGCTGAATCCATTCTCAGTTGTTGAACTGCACGTTTATTATTCCCCAGCTTCATTATCAAGAAGGGAATTCCATTAAGTCACAGATGGGTTTTCTAGAAAGACAGGGGTCCTGGGTTCCATCACCACAGCTGGACTCAGGTACTAGGAAGTTAAACTTGCCATCTGTCCCCTATCTCAGAAATGAGTTCAGTTCAACTTTTTCCTATTATTTACTTATTTAATTTTTTATATTTATTTTTTGACAAAGAAAGAGAGAGAGAGTGCAAGCCGGGAGCGGCTGAGAAAGAGGGAAAGAGAGAGAATTCCAAGCAGGCTCTGCACTGTCAGCACAGAGCCCGACATGGGGCTCGAACTCCCGATGGTGAGATCACCACCCGAGCCAAAATCAACAGTTGCATGCTTACCCGGCTGAGCCACCCAGGTGCCCTGACTTCTGTTTTTTAAAGACGAACCTTTTACAAGCAGCAAGAGGCAGGTAATATCTAACACTCTTCTATTGGGCAAAAGCATTAACCAGCTAATCACGCACATTTTCGAAACGGAAATACGAGATTTATGGAAAGAACTCTCAGGCCGCTGGTAACAAGCTTAGCAAAATCCTCTCCTTAATCATTCCATTGTGTTTCCGTACGTCGTTTTATTGTCCTTGCATACAGCTAGGAATTCGCAAGGACAGATAGCCTCCGTTTCCATCTAAAAACGGTCAGGAAAACAGATCTACACGGAACACACAGGACAGTTTAAACACTTGTGTCTCCACAGTTTGTTGCTGACAGGCTTAGGAAAAGTAAGTCCCGTAAAAGTCACTTTGAACTGCAGCCACCAGATCACTAAAGTAGTCATTCTGAATAATTCCACGCAGGGCCGTCATTCTGTTGTTTTGTGATACATCCACCTCTTTCGACAAGGCATAAAAAGTCCCTTCTTCCTAGTACAATGGACTTCTCTCATGGTTTTACAATTAAAAAACTTAAATACCAACTTTCCCCATCTTTTCTGAGCTGGTCGCGTTACCATCTGACACACACGATCATTCCGGCCGTGGAAAGAGGGATACACATCCATCTACTTGTTACACATGGCCTTAGGGATCAACGCCAAGCTCTGTGAACAGACGCCAGATAAGACAGACAGACAGACACACACACACACACAAAACCAACCTAGCCTTAGCTGAATTAACAGACCAGAGAATCCCTGCCAGTGAGCCAAAGTAGACTGATTGGAAATAACAGCGACAATTCTAAGGAACTGTGGTCAAAGGTAGTTTGGAGTCAAGCGTAAGATGGTCAGAAAACTGTTACGTTTGTTAAAATTCCTCTTGATGGGGATTTCACAGGTTATAAATAAATACATTTCTTTTTTAATTTTTTAATGTTTATTTATTTTTAAGAGAGATAGAGAGACAGAGCTCAAGAGGGGAAGGGCCAGAGAGGGAGGGAGACACAGAATCCGAAGCAGGCTCCAGGCTCCGAGCTGTCAGCCCAGAGCCCGACGTGGGGCTCGAACTCAGGAGCCGTGAGATCATGACCTGAGCCAAAGTTGGACGCTTCACCGACTGAGCCACCCAGGTGCCCCTAAACAAATACATTTCAAAGCTTCAATCTTGTCTGAAGCTCAGTCTTCAACTTTTAATGTCACCAGTGGGGCACATTAACGTAGCTATCAATGACGAGCTGCAGCCAGATCAGTACTTTTGTTTCAGGAAGGACCGCGGGGCCCCTGGTTTCCCAGTGTGCACAGCTGTGGTTCACTGACAAAGGTCAGCGTGCACGTTCCGTGTCCACGGGTCATCATTGTTATTCGCCAAGCACCCTTTCCATGGGACATTTTTGTTGTTGCTGAAGGTTTTAATATTCGGTTGTTCATAAAACGTTAAGGTGGGTACAGTATCTCCTTCACCCCAAGCCCTGTGCAAGCACCTTTGTCCCGTAGTTTTCCACCGCGGATGTCCCAGCGACCTTGTGTAATACCATGCTTTCATTCTTTCTTCTCTCCTTCCTACCAGAACCATGGTTTTCTTCCAGCAGCTATCCTGACTTGCAGCTTGTGAACTCGGAGGATGCTGACAGCATCCCCATCCCAGCCAGGCACGGCCAGACTATTCCCTCGGCAGTGATAAGTTTAAGAAGTCTGCTTAGACCAATCAGAATATCTGGCCATTTCGTCCAGGTTGGGGGCAGGTGACGGCCTGATGTGGCACGGTCTGACCGCCAGGAAGGACTCCCACGCGCAAGATGGAGGAGACGTGTTCTCCTTCCTCTGGCTGGAAGCGAACAACCTCCCTCTTTGCTCCAGTGGTTGCTGAGGACCACGAAGGGAGGGCAAGACCAAGGACAGCCAAGACCGAGCTCCCTGGACCGCCGCCCTCTCCGTCCAGACTGCCTTCTGGACGCCCCAGGGTGTGCCATGGGAAGCTTGCTTGTTGGGCGAGCACGTTTGAAGCGGGGCTCCTCTTGCTCGCGTTCCGAAAGCACCCCCACTGATGACACCCTGCTCCCTCATAAAGAATAAGATCCTGAGGAGCTCCTCAACCTGCTGTCTACAAGCTGGGGGCCCAGAAGAGCTTGTGGTGTGGATGCCAGTCTGAGAGCAGGACAGGAGAAGAGGGGACGCCCCGGGGTGAAGCCGTGAGGCAGGGACACGGGGGCAGGCTTCCTCCCTTTCTCAGCCATAATATCATATGATTTTAATAATATTTATACACATTCATATTTATAATACATAAAAATACGTATCATATGTCCTATTGGTTCTGTCTCCCTGGAGAGCCTGGCTAATGCAGGAGGAGGGAAGGGAGGGAGGAAAAGACAGCTTCCTTCACCAAAGTGGGAGGGAGGGAAAAAATCTGCATTAGCATTCGTATCTTCCTCTTTAAAGCAAAAGAGAAATTGAGTTCAAGGGTAAAGCAATCATTTTTGTTTGGGCTAAATTTAATCGGTAATTTACTTGCACTACTGGAAGACTGGTTTATACAAACGCAAAAAACAGATTTCTTTCCCTAATTTGCCCACATTGGGAAGTCCTAAGCCCGCATTTACTACCCAGCGTGCAAAGATTAACAGAGTAAAGAGCTCGTGGAGTGATGACCTAACCCATATTTTACTGTAACTATACATCAACTCATATTCCAGCATCCACTGAAATCTCCAGTTGTCTCAGCATCTGTCAAGAAAATAATGGTTTTGTTGAAAACTTCTGAGTTCAAGAACATTGGAAAAATAGCTAGGTCCCACATGAGAAAACCACTACTTGGTGAAAATACATATTCTAGTGTGCTAGTTTCTATTTTTTTTAATGCTCATTTATCATTTATTTGGGGGGGGGGTGAGAATCCTCAGCAGGCTCCATTGCTGTCAGCACAGAGCCAAACACGGGGCTCGATCCCACGAACCGAGAAATCACATCCTGAGCCAAAATCAAGAGTCAGATGCTTAGCCAACTGAGCCACCCAGGTGCCCCAGAAAAAATTTTAAAATATATCTTTTTCTCACTAGGGACCAATGTGTAATTGCTAACACCCTTACACTGAGGTTCTGTGAGTTTTGTATGGAAAGGGAGTTTTCCACACGCCCATGTGTGTCTGACAGCCAGGACCGGTGAATGCCGGCTAGCGTCTTGTCTGAAATGAACGTGTTTTACGAGGAAGAAACAAACATTCCCTTTAGACTATTCGGGGCTGCTCTTCACGGGCACTTCTGTCATACCCTGTCTGCATTTTGAACTCTTGAGCTCTTGTTAAAAAGGCAACTAATGCTCCATTCATGCCCTGAAGATGCTTCCAGATGGGGGAGGCAGTTGGGTTCTGGGCGGAGTGCACATCCCCAGGCTATAGGTTGATGCAGTTCTACAGGAGACTCTGCATCCAGCCCCAGGGATGGTCATGTGACTTACTACAGGGACCAATGTGATGGAGACTCCTTGCAGGACGCGGGCTCTGATGCTATGTCTAAGTCTGTAGCTCCAACATGATGGCTGGAGCTCCACCGGCCTTTCTGGACCAGAAGGCGAGTTTGCGAATGGAGTCACCTGGTAGAAAGACACACCCAGGTGCCCGAGGAAGCCACCAGGTTCAACTCACAGTGTCTACCTCTGGACTTAATTCACGCGCAAAAGATGAACTTCCACCATGGCTAAAGCCATTGTATTCGGCGGTCTCTATGTCTGTGTCATGTAGCCAAATGGATGCAACCTTACACAGGGGGCCCATAAGTTCTCATTTCTGCATAAAACCAGCGTGGACTGGATTTGAAAAGTCCTAACGGATTCTCTACCAGTATCTTCTGCCTGTCCACCGGGCCAGCGAAGACTGCCGTATGGAACACGGCCATGGTTCCCATTTAAATTTAAATTATTTCAAAACCGGTAGGTTAATTGAGTCTTTTTATTTCTTCAGGACATGGCTTTTCCCTTAATTTCTTGCAAAACTTGCAGAGGAACATAAGAAGAAAAGCACTTAACCGCTTCAACTTTTTTGTGCAGATATTCCAAAACGTGCCTTCTCTCTTGTTGTTACTAATAACACTCTTGTTCTCTCTTGTTGTTACTAATAATACTGCAGTGGCTGTAATTCTTTGACAGCCAGGTACTTCCAGGCCCCGTGCCAGACGTTTCACTTTGCCTCTCATGAAAGCCTGCACCCCGCCCCCCCCCCCAGGAAGTAGAATCCTAGAACTCATCCACACTTTACAGGTGAGAAAAGTAACGCACAGAGAGGTCATTGGACTTGCCCAAGGTCCACACGCTCGCGAACCCTCAGGGATGTGAATTCAGCTCCATTGGGTTCCGCCTCCACTTCAGGATGTGTCTCCAGCTTCCCCTGTGGTCAGACGCTGGTCTAGGGGCTGCAGACGCAGCGTCAACTCCGCAGGCAGTGTCCCTGCTTTGGTCTTCGTATGCTGGGCAAAATCAACGTATGACGCACTGGGTCTCAAGAAGTACCACGGAGAGAAGAGACAACGCAGCCTCTGACACGGGCTGCTTTCTGACGTGATCCTGACCACCGGCTACGGGATGCCTAAAGCCTAACTGACGCTAACCCAGAAGCCAGGTGGAGGGGTGGTATCTCAAAGTCACATGGAGCCCGATGTTGGCTTTAGGGGGTCTCTACTGAGAGAAATCTAACGGATTTCACAGATACAAGAGACGCCACGGGCTCGGCAGCCAGCGTGCAGCCTGGAATGCTCAGGTACGTGCGTGGGACCTGGCTGTACTGCGAGAGGTGTTCACCTGCTGGGAGTTGCCGAGATTTCGGGGGTACTGGAGCGAGCCAGCCTTCGGGAAACGATCTAAGAAGCAAGAAAGTGTTGGGTCTTGAACCTGGCAATTTGCTGGAATCGTGCTCTTAAATCGGCATCCATTTCTCTTTGTGGACAGTTCTCTTCAACTCTTTGAGAATGAGGTTAATCGAAAGGTTAATGGCAGCTGTGCCACTGGCGAGGTCTGCCATTGTCCAGGGGATATCGCCTAAGAGGAAGATGAAGTTAATCAAAAAATGGGAGGGATGCTCAGGCAGATTTAGGAAGAATAACTACCAGGGATGTGGGGAGCTCCCAGGGCTCTGACAAGGTGGAAGGCGCTCATCCCACTTTAGGGGTCGAACCATCAGAAGGGCTTACTGGCACAGGGAAGTCATGGCACAGGGCACAAGGTGGGGGTGCCTGGTTCAAGGGAGGAGCCAGGCTCCCTCCACCCGCTCAGGCTGACCTGGGTCTCGTGGGGACCCTCCACTGAGTGCAGCACAGCGGGAAACGCACACTTTTCTCGTGGAACGATGCTTTTCAAAATTGCTTTTCTTTTTAGGGATCCCTTCCTTCAAGGAGGTTAAGCTTTACATCACGACTGGACCACAGAGGAGGGCCGCTGTCAACCTCCTGAAGGCTAAGAAAAGGCTCTCTCGCGAATAGACGCTTTTCCAAAGAAGACACCCAGATGGCCAACGGACACATGGGAAGATGCTCAATATCACGCATCATCAGGGAAACACAAATCAAAACCACAGTGAGATACCACCTCACACCGGTCAGAGTGGCCAAAATTAACATCTCAGGAAGCAACAGATGTGGAGAAGCGGGAACGCTTTGGCACTGTTGTTGGGAATGCAAACTGGTGCAGCCGCTCTGGAAAACAGAAAGGAGGTTCTAAAAAAATTAAAACGAGAACTACCCCTATGGTCCAGCAACTGCACTACCAGGTATTTATCCAAAGGACACAAAAACGCTGATTCGGAGGGACACACGGACCCCAATGTTTATAGCAGCACTATCGACAATAGCCGAAGTATGGAAAGAGCCCAAATGTCCACCCACTGATGAATGGATAAAGAAGATATAGTATATCCATATCCATATCCATATCTGTATCCAGACACACACACACACACACAATAGAATACCACTCAGCAATCAAAAAGAATGAAATCTTGCCATTTGCAACAACATGGATGGAACTGGAGGGTATTATGTTAAGTGAAATGTCAGTCAGAAAAAGACAGATATCATATGATTTCACTCATATGTAGAATTTGAGAAACTCAACAGACGAGTATAGGGGAAGGGAAGGAAAAATAAGAAAAAAAACAGAGAGAGAGGCAAACCCTAAGAGACTCTCAAATACAGAGAATAAACTAGGGTTGCTGGAGGGGAGGGGTTGGGGGATGGGCTAGATGGGGGATGGGCATTGGGAGGGCACTGGGTGTCATAGGTAAGAGACGAATCGCTGGGTTCTACTCCTGAAGCCAAGACTACAGTGTATGTTAACTAACTTGAAAAAAAAATAAAAAAGAAAAGCTATGTCTATAGTAGACCAGGAATGGCCTTAAAAATTACGTACCACAAACTCTAGGTTTTTGTATCGCCTTAGTAGTCTTTATATTCATAAATGGTTGAAAAACATTTAAAAAGCATACTTCCTGGGGACATGTGTTAATTACATGGAATTCAAACTCCAGCCTCCACGGACAGTTTTGGTGTCACTCAGCCACCCCATCCATGTCTGTCACAAAGCCAAAGCTTTAGAGCCGTGCTGTCTAATCCAAGAGCCATTAGCATGCACGGCTATTTAAATCTAAATTACAGTTGGCCCCTAAACAACGTAGGTTTGAAGTGCATGGGTCCACTTGTACATGGATTTTTTTTTCTGATAAATCCGGTATCGTACTGTAAATGCATTTTCTCTTCCTTGTCTTTGTAATACTATTTCTTTTCTCTAGCATACCTCATGGTAAGAATACGGTGTATAATACACAGAACATCCACAATCTGTCAATCAACTGTTTATGTTATTGGTTAGGCTTCTGGTCAACAGTAGGCTATCTGTGGTTACGTTTCTGTGGAGCTCTGAGTTATACATGGATTTTTCAATGGTGCAAGGGGCTGGCGCCCCTAACCCCTGTGTTGTTCAAGGGTCAAGCGTAAGTAAATCACACAAAAATTCAGTTACTTGCTGACATTAGTCATGTTGCCAGAGCCCAGTGACCACGTGTGGCTGCCATATTGGATGGCTCAGGTAACACAACCAACATTTGTATCAAGGCAGAAAGTTCTATCAGTACTATCTACTCTAGACTCATTTTTGGCCTCGCCCATTCAGACAAACTCCTGGTCTTACCTCTAACCAGGTCCCAATGGCCATACTTAGGAAGTACACCCCGAGGTCTTCAATTTGTCTTCAATACCGCCATCATCTCCATAGACCCAGTCCTCAGCCCTTTCTGCCTGGACTATCAAAGAAGCTCCCAGAATGGTCTTCCTGCTTCCACGGCTCACCGCCCCCCCCCCCCATTTTGTTCTCCTTTTGGTATTCAGAGCGATATTTTAAAAGTAGATCATGAATCAGAAGAGATTTAAACACGATAAATGAGAAATCCTTCCGCACACCTCATGGCTGGTGAGGGTCTACATAATCCAGAGCCTGCCTCCTCAGACCTCATGGTCTCCAGTCACTACTCCCCCGCTTCCCTCGACCTTTCCATCCGGAGGCGCACCACGCTGGCCTCTGCTTTGGGTCTTGGCAACCACTTTCCCTTCTGTCTGGAAAGCCAGCTCTTGTCAGATCTTCCCACGTTGGACCCTTCTTGGCATTCCGTCTCAGTTCAAATGTCACCTCCGCAGTGACGCTCCAGCCTCCAAGGGCTCACCTTGCTACACCGTTTTATTTCCTGCCAAGCATAGATCAATTTGGAATTCCTATTGCTCAATGATTTTTTTTTTACTCATTTGCCAGCCGCTCCCCTGAGTGGGATGTGAGCTCTGCGGGATCCCCAACACAAAGGCCAGTGCTCGGCACATCCCGGGAGCCCAGGAACTGCAGGGATGGACTGTTCTCTGGAGCGCCTACAAAAGGAGTTACATCACGAGCATATCTACGCACTGACAGCAACTGGTCATACACGAGCTGGGGCTGTGATAAGCACACGGAAACCAGCAACAGCAGACACATTCTGACTTATTTTGTGTGACGTCGCTTTAAAGGCGCTGGGGTTCAGCCGCCACCGTCTCATTATAAATTACCTCCGGAGAGGATGCCTCATTAGGGGCATCAAAGGCCCCAGAGTGGGCTGAAAAGAAAAGGCAGTGGTTTTGTGCATGATAAATAATTCATTTTCAGACGCCTTTCCTATTTCAGTAAGACTTCTCAACTTCATATTTTTTATGAGTATGTTTTGTGGATTTGCATCTTCCAAAGATCCTTTTGCATACTGAACGGATCAGCAGTCCAAACCCTGTTTTCACAAGGAGGGCGGTGGCGGGCACTGGTGGGGAGCACGGCCTCCGGAGCCCATCCGTCTGGAATCTATTTCCAGTTCAGCTTCTTGGCTGGACTGCTTGGGGCATCCTTCAACTGTGTGCCCTCCCGCATCTGTGAAATGGGAGAGAAGCAGCCTCCCCGGGGCCTTGTGGGAATTTAATGCCTTAATATATAGAAGGAGGGGCACCTGGGTGGCTGAGTCGGTTAAGTGTCTGATTCTTGATCTCAGGGTCATGAGTTCAAGCCAGTGCTGGGCATCTCTCTCTGTGTGTCTGTCTCTCTCTCTCCAGATAGATAGATAGATAGATAGATATGGGAGACAGGGAGAGGGGTGACTGTAGCGCCGTGCCTGGTACATAATTAGCATCAGGAATCTGGTGTCACTATTGTGAACGCCCTTTGGGGCGGCCATGCCTATTCACCAAGCACAAAGCGAGAATGCTCCTTGAAAGCAGAGCATTTCCTCAAGGGCTATTGCAGCAACTTAATTTGCACTTGGTGGAGAAAGTATAAAAATGAAAGCAGGGATGTGCTATCCAGTGTGACCGAATTTTCAAAAAGTCTGAGTAAAACAACAGAGGATATCTGGCATATTAATTAACAGGCTGACACAGGAAAAGAATACCATGAAAAGTCAAACAAAAAAGAGCCAAGAATCCGCTTTCATGCCAAACATAAAAAGAAATGTCATTACTGGAGCCAGGAAAGATAGTTTCCTACTGTAACGCGGGAGCCTCTTCTCTGGTTCTGACCGTGGCGGGTGACTGGCAGGGAAACGCTACCTGTGCTCACTTCGGAGGTGGCAGGGGACAAATGACCCTGCGTTACCCTCTCCGCGTGCAGGCCAGGGGGCGGAAGGGCTGCTCTCTGGGCATCGACGACGGGGCGGTACCCTGCCTTCTGCGGGGTGTGCCGATACAAAGAAGGCCTGGGCTGGTGGGAGAACACGCAGGCAAGGAGGATATGCCAGGAGACTAAGTCGTGAAGGTCCTGAAGATCAGTGAGAGAGTGGGCCGATAAAAAGAAAGTTTGTTTTCTAAAATTTTTTTTTAACATTTATTTATCTTTGAGACGAGAGAGACAGAGCATGAGCAGAGGAGGAGAGAGAAAGCGGGAGACACATAATCTGAGGCTCCAGGCTCTGAGCTGTCAGCACAGAGCCCGACATGGGGCTCGAACTCAGAACCACGAGATCATGACCTGAGCCGAAGTCAGACGCTTAACCGACTGAGCCACCCAGGCACCCCAAAAGTTCGTTTTTCACTTGATTCTTAACGCAGGGCTTAGGAGCACCGACCCCAGCACAGTCGAAAATCCACATATAACTTTTGACAACCCCCCACCCCAGAACTTAACTATTCACAGCCTACTGGTGACCAACATCCTTATTGGTAATATAGTCAGTGAGTACACATTTCGTGTATTCTGTGTATTATACTGCACTCTTGCAATAAAGCAAGCTAGACACGATAAACGTTACTAAGAAAAGCATAATGAGGGGCGCCTGGCTGGCTCAGTCAGCTGAGCACCCGACTTCGGCTCAGGTCATGATCTCATCATCTCATGGGTTCGAGCCCCATGTCGGGCTCTGTGCTGACAGCTCAGAGCCTGGGGCCTGCTTCGGATTCTGTGTCTCCCTCTCTCTCTGCCCCGGCCCTGCTCGTGCTCTGTCTCTCTCTCTCAAAAACACATAAATGTTAAAAAAAGAAAAAGATACTTAAGAAAAGTATGAGGAAAAGAACACACATTTATAGTACTGGACTGTATTTACTGGAAAACCTCTCCTTTTAAGTGGACCTGTGAAGTTCAAACCTGTGTTGTTCAAGGGTCGGCCGTGCTTATGGAGAAGAGGGGATTAGATCCAGGAAAGCTTGCTTCAGATGCATTTCATCAGAATGTTTACAATATAGTAAGTTGGCCATCAAAATGCGGGCGAGCTTTGCATGCTGGGTTGATGGAAATGGAATAGTCTCCTGATTCAGGAGGACAGGCCCTGATCAGAGAGTTAAGAAGGGGTACATGAGACAAGGAGGGAAGGCGCCGTTTGATGATTACTTTCTCATAATGCCAAGAATCACGTAAGACGAGAGCTGAGCAGCAGTCAGGTGAGTGAAGGTTCTGGTGAGGTCTACGCTTCACCGCTCGGGCTTGCGGTTCTCTGGGCGACCACATCCCCCATTCACGCTAAGAAGCAGAAGGCATCTGAGTGTGGCATCGCCAGTGAGTCAGGAGAAGTAAACTGGCATCTAGCCGCTTCTACTTTGGAAGGGGGCCTGAAGATCAGAAGGGCTTAGGTGGGGTTCGAACAGGATGGAATGAAGGAGGACACAGAGGGTACGTAAAGGGATGCACTAGGGTGTCGTCTCTATGGCTCTTATCTATTACAGCTGCCGATGGTGCGATCTCAACCATCAAAAATAACTCAAGAGTGTTTGCCTCCTCTGACTTGACTACTGTCCCCACTGTGCATGAGGAAATCGTGGGTTGGACAGAGCGCAAGAGTCAACAAGGATCAAGGAAGACTCCCCGGAAAAGGTGACAGGGGAATGGGCTCTACAAAGACCTATGAGATGCATTTGTGTTCTCACTAGAGTAAGTTTTAAGGTCATATACTGTGCTTCATGAGGAGCACAGGACACACCTGACTCTTTGATCTTGTTTAAAAGCCCTGCTGGCCTTCCCCCAAGGATCTAGAGACACGTCTACACCCTCACATCTCTGTAAACATCACAGAATGTCACCATCGCCAAATGGCTCATTAGGGTGAGAGTCTTCTGCTGGTTTGCACAGATTATGATGTTCCACTTGACTGTATCTCTGATTATGTCCTGCTGAAAGTCTCACCCCACTTCCGATGACTAACACTTGGCAGTCAAGGCTGAACGGCACACAGAGGGAGCCCCATCAAGAGCCCGAGAGAGGAGGCACATTCCTACAACCCACAGAGGAGAGTGGCACCACCCACCTGTATTCCCAGACTTAGAGCAGCGCCCACAACTACAGTATCCAGACAGCCACCACCCAGCAGGATCCAAAACATGTTAGTTTTACTTCGGAATTGAGAGCACAAGCTACTGTTTTCAAGGACTAGTTCGTACGGCATTCACGCCGATAAATATCAGTTATTATTGGACGGAAGCCCAAAACACTTGCTTTACCCAGACCCTGGAGGCAGGTAGGAGAGAAGGATGTTGAAAGGCCTTGAGGAACCGGAGCCCCCCTCCCCAGCCCCCACCCAGAATGTTCCAGCTCTTCTAAGAAGTGCAAACACTTCTTTCCAGAATCAGACACTGACAAGCAGTTACAGACGTGCACCAATTGCATTAATGTTAATGCACGCTTAATGACCTTTTCCTCAGGATTCTCTTCCTAAGGACAAAAATACATCTACCTACAAGATCGTAAGGCATCATTTCCTGAACGTAAAAAAGTAATGTAATAAAACTCTTAGAAATACATGAATGGATTTTTTTTAAAAAAAAGGTTTTATGGCTGTAGACATCAGGGAAAAAATGGGCAAAACACTGAGTAAGAACTAAACGTCTTTTGGGAAATTAGCTTTGAATGTTAGTACTTAACCGCGTCTCATTTCAAAGCTTTCCTGGGGATGGAATCGTACGTCACACAAAGAATGGAGGTGCCGTGAGCCCCACCCCAAATGGATCTTAAATCCTTAATAATAGTATCAGCTGTCACAGCTGCATTTGCCTTCAGCATTATTTTTGGAAAACTACAGTTCTCTCCGTTCAAATGCACGGTCCGGGGGTATTTTAATTTCCGAGATTTTACAAGAACAAGTGAAACAGGCGTGTTTTTCCTCTTGGTGGTAATTAGGGGGAGGAGGGGGATTTCTACCACAGAAAAGGTCTGTGGATGTGGCTGCATGGAAATTAAATACCCCCCAAACTTCTGCATGTTACAACCCACGACCTGTGGGATTAGAAGGCAAGGGGTAAATCGTGGAGAATACGTGCAGTGATGTGCCAATCAAAAGGTCAGCATCGCTCATATACAGAAACAGAACGTAGAAGGTGGTGTCCGTGGGCTGGGGGTAAGAGGAGGGAATTCATGTGTAAATGGCGGAGAGGGTTTCAGGGCTGAGGGATGAGAAAGTTCCTGAGATCTGTTGCACAATAATGTGAACATATTTAACACCAATGGACTGCACGGTTAGAAGTGGTTAAGATGGTAAATTTCATGTGACGTGTTTTTACCATAATAAAAAAAAGATTTTTTAATAACAAAGTCATAAGAAATGAAATTCCCAATAGGGAAAGGAAATGGGTAAGAGCAAATGTTTGATGGGGAAATTTGCAAATGAACCAAAAGAGGGCAAATTTAGGCAGCAATAAAAAAAATTGAAGCAACGACGAGGTATCATTTTTGCTTAATAAATTGCCTATGTTAAGATTTTAATATCCTAAGTTTGTGAGTCATAGGGAAATGGGTACCATCATACACAGCAGGTACAATTATATTGGTTAAACTTACCGGAGGGCAGTTTGGCGACTGTTGTCAGAAAAATTACAATATTGCATATCATTTGATTCACATCCCTTGGTTTGAATTTATTCCCAAAAGTATGTGCAGGAATCAGTCGGAGCTGTGTGCAAAGATCTCTGTGCAAAAATGTAAACCATAGGCTATTTCATAATAGGAGATCTCTTACCTATTTTAGGTCTGTGCGTGAACCATGGAGCCACAGGGGAAGCTTTCTGGATGAGCCTAAAACCCAGACTCCTGTTTCCCCCCCCCATCTTTCCTTCACACCCATGCCCAATGCAGGGGAAAGTCCAATCACCTACCCACTAAGACGGACCTGGAAGTGTCCACCTTGCCATGTCTCCACTGTCCTGGCTGCAGTCTCCTGGGGCCGTCCAGGATGGCGTCAGTGTCCGTCCTTCCTTCTCCCACCGTCACAGGCTTTTAGCTGGACACATGGCCTCTTGGGATAGAGCTCACTCTCGCCGCTCCCCCGCAGCTACAGGTGGTCACTCGGCTGAGTTCAGGGCTGGCGGGCTCGGGGCACAGGTGCTATATTCAGGGACAGGCCGTCCTTGACGGAAAGGAACACATCCTCCCGCTGTCCCTCTGCCTATTCCTGCTGGCTGCCACAGGGACATGTTTGTTATTATTCTGAGGCCATGGGGAGGAGGTCAAGAGCTTTGGGGATAGAGGGAGGCTATGTCCTAACTCCCTGGAGGCATCAGAGAAGCCCCAGGCTGCTCACACTCTTACAGGACAGGTGAGGGACGAGTAAACGCCTAGCTCATTAGATCCGGGTTACTGGACAGCATCCAGCGTGCAGGTCCTAACTCTCTCTGACCTCTCTGGCTCTCCCAAATCTGTTCTCCACCTACAGCCGGAGCGTTCTTCTAAACACATACATCAGTCCATGTGACACCCTGCTGACAGCCTTGCAGCGGCTCCAAATCACATTTGAAGATCCACCCCCTTGTTCAGCTTATGAGCGCCCGGTGACCACGATCTCAACCCAGAGCGCCTTCTCCTCACTCATCATGGTCCCGGTGAGCTGGCTCTCCTTCCGTTTCTCTAATATTTCAAGAACGTGTGATGCAGATGAACAGACGCATGGATATCAGATCTCCTTCAAATATCTCGCAACGAACACGTGCTGAACAAACACACAGTGGAAGTGAAAGGAAGTGGCAAAACGACCGTGTAGTGAGGGCAATGTCTCTAGCAATGGCCAGAGTTCTTTTCCCAACCAAGTCAAAGGTAAAATGAAGCCCCCTTCTCAGGAAGGGGGACTCAGAACACTCCAAGTATAAAAGACTGGGGAGTCAGGACGCTGAAGACTTCACCCTTAGCTCCAAAGGAAGATATTCCAAGGTCACTGGTAAAACGTCATCGGACCAAAAGTGCCCTTACAATTCATTCAATTCAGCTCAAGAATCAGTGAGCACACACACAGTGTCCACCACTCTTTTTATGCCATGAAATATGGCGGCCGGGGCCAAACCCCTTTCCCGGAAGAATTTACAACATTATTGTCAGGGCGCTGTCTATCCTTTGCATCGAGGGGTGAAATGAACAAAATAATAGCTACCATTTATTGTATGTTTGCTCTGGACTGGACACAGTTCCAAGCACTCCTGAGGTATCATTTTAGCCTCCTACTAGCCTATGAGTAAGTATCTCTTCTCCCCCTTTAGATGAGGAAACGGAGGCACCGTGAGTGAAATCAGTATGTTTGCAGAGCTGGCAAGTGGAGGCTCGGATTCCGTTACGTTATTTTGCTTCTTGGGGGTTTCCTAAAGATCAAGACAGAAAACACAGACAGGTGTTCAAGATGAGTCTCCACTTCCTCAAGTGGAAATGAAGGAGGACTGTTACAAACATTGCACAAACAATCATTTTCCTCTTGTTTCCTTGCAACAGAGTTTAAGCAACGTGCCATGCTAAAATACAGATTAACTAGCCTTCCTTCCAACGAGGTACGGCCATACGACTACGTGCCGATTGGACGTAAGCAGAAATATTGTGTCGGATCCTTCTTTCTTGAAAGCTCATTTTTTTTGAGCTTCGTCACTTCTGACTTTTTCTGGTCTACCGAACACGGATATGTCGGCCAGCCCTCCGGCAACCATCTTGGACCCTAGGGTTACCATGAGGGTGGAAGTCACGCCCTCAAACCACCGAGGCAGAAAGAAAGAAGGAACGAGGCATGGGCCACCACACCGAAACCAGACCACTAACCTTAGGAGTTCCTTCACGTGAAAAAAGAAACGCATCTGTATTTTAGCCACTACTGGCTGGGTCAGAGCAGGCTGGGTGGGCGAGGAGCCCTCTTGATTTCAAACAAATGCAATTCCTAAATGGCGAAAGGCACGACTAGGTCTTGGCTGTCTCATCACGCGATCGTACGGTACTACACCCATCGTAGCTAGACGGCGGGGTAAGATGAAAATGGTCACAGACCGGCAGAGGCCTGAGAGGCGCCTTGTCGGAGTGGGGATTCATGCGTGTTACGGGGAACGGTGGGGTTGGGGATACGTGGTGGGGGCGTCAGGGACACGTGAGGCAGGAGAAACGCTGAGTGCAGGAAACAAACAGGATGCTAACCTACGCTGAGCAAAGCCACAGAAGCCGTGCCGAGTACTGCAAAGAGCTCATTTGATCAAAGGTGCTGCACAGGAGCAAATTCAAATAATTCCTCGTTCGAGATAAATGGTCTTGCCGTCCCCAGTAATAGAACCACTCACTAATAGCCTCACCAAAGGAGTGCTACCCTCACACGTGGAAAGATACACCAAGGGAGGCTTAGCGCCTCCAAAAAAAACACAAAACAAAGTTAAAAGGAGCCCTTATCAAGGACGTACCCCACCCAAACTGTTACATTTCCTAACGAACGGCATAATAAGGAACCTGCCGTCACTAGGCAACTGTCCATGCTACCTTTTATTGAAAGATTGATTCCCAATGCTCTTTTCTCTACGTATATAATAACACTTGTCGATATTTTCTAATAGTTGGTGTGGAGGAGACACCAGGCAGGCAGTGGATAGGTCAACTCATGTTTTACATCCGACAGGAAAAGTAGTTTTTGTAAACAGGGGAAAGCTCACCTTATGGTCGGCAGACCAACATGCCCAAGCTTTTGCACTGTGAAAATTCACAATTAAAAAAGGTATCGTTCCTCTGTAGGGGCTCCTGAAGAGTCCGAGGTACAGGCAGGGCTCTACGGGGCATGTGTGTGTTTCGCTTAGGGGAACGCGGAGGACGGGTGTTCCCACAGGCGGTGGACCGTGTGACACAGAAACCAGGGGCTGGTCCTTCCAAGGAGAAAAGCCCATCTCTGTTTCATGAACCCTAAAGGACACGTAGACAGACTTACCGTCTTTAATCTTTTCCAAATAGGTAACCTATGAATGGAATACCATTAACTTCTTTCCTAGGCCGTGTTCTATTTAGTTCTAACTAGCTGCCAACATGAACAGGTTGACATTTCACATTCAAACTGGATTTATGGCTTCCTTGGAAAATCGGTAGCTCGTAAGAACTGAGAAGCCGGCGTGGCTTTCCTGCGTGGCTGACGCTAGCTGCAGCTTTGAAAGGGGGCAGGCGTCTGCCATGCGACCTGCTACATTTCCCTCACACTTGATCGATGTGGTCTCTGGGGGCGGATGTATTTGAGATTGTTAAAGTCTACACTGTATGATGGAAGCACATGTATTAAATGATCCATATTTTTCCATATAATGAAGATCCAAATCTAATACCTGGAGTTTGATGATTTTGTAACTAATATTCTCAGAATATGATTCAGAGAGAACACAGTTTTGAGACTCAGCTTTGTGTAGCAGACTTCGCGGGTCAGGAACCCCCCCCCCCCAACCCTGGTTCCTGGTTCTCTGACAATTCCCCGCCAGGTGTGGGGGGCAGCCTGGAGCCTTTCTTTCCCTTGGGTTCTGTATTAACAGCCCAAGGCAGGGACCTTCTTACCATGGCCAGCGGTATGACGCCCATCAAGTCCTTCGGACTCACGTAGATCTTGGATACGCCCAAGTCAGACGTGATGTCTCCTGGATACTCGACCTGCCACGTGACAAGCTGTGTGGCCGGCGGGTCACTGGGCTCCTCTATCTGTACGTCAACCTGCATGACTTCATCGGAGGCGTCATCCACACTAGAGAGAAGCAGAGAAGAGCAACGTTGAGAGACTGGCAAGTGGTGACGCTCAGCAGGCCCTGGGCCGCACCTATCATTTCCACGCGTGCGTCCTCGTGCACGCGTGTGTGTTCCCACCGTCCCCGTGAAGGGCGTCTCAAGACGCAGCGTCAAAGAAACATGCCACGTCCAACGTGATTCGCGGCACCGGGCTGGTCTGAGACATCACCGCTCCCTGTGTTTGAGCAGGCGCTCACGGAGAGTCATGAACAGTGGGCATGCCTTTTCCTAAATGCTTTCCCTCGCCTCATCCCCTCATCATCATTAGGATTCTTTCCCCCACTCCCCGAAATCTATAGGCTGCTTATATCGGACTTTCCAGAGCCATGGCCAGCCCGGAACTTTCAAGGTGTCCAAGGGAGACGTGGCTCTGCTATCTGGTGGGGGGGAGACAGAGCTGCACAGACACAGAGGTGAGGCAAGAACGGGAGGGCGAGGCCACAGGGGCCATGCTGATAGGCAGGGAGAAGCGGCCGGATGTCGCTTGGGGATCGGAGCAATCGTAGCAATTATTAGTGTTTAGACATGTTTTTCGCCTGTAACCATGCGTCTGGAAATGAACCAAGTGAGACTATCAGGGTGATTTTTGCCACTGTTTGTGTCAGTTTAATTAACCGGCCACCTCCTCTGCCTCTTCACAGACTGCTTTCACAAAATGCCTGCTCCTGTATATCACGGGTGGAAGAAAGGCAGGGGTGGGGCCGGCCGCTCCCTGAGGGAGGGAAGAGTGCAGAGGGTACAGGGAAGGATTAGCCGAGGAGGCAGCTATGAGAGATGCTTTTTCAGCCTCAGTGGCCAACGCAACTCTCACCTGTCAGATCCGTCTCTGAAGATTCGGATGTCACGTAATTGCAAAATGATCACTGACACCTGACACTCAGGACTACAAGGTTTGTCCTCTTATATACACAGAGCTACTGAAACTCTGTGTCTCACACCATCAGACCCGAGAAGAAGCTCGGAGGCAGATGGTGGGGCTTCCTGGGGGCTTTCTTCTCAAAGTAGGGGATGGGCTGGAATACTGGAATAGGGGCAGCTATAATGAAAGGAGGCAGGGGGAAGAAAGGAGAAAGAGGAAGGGGAAGGGGAAGGGGAGGGGAGGAAGGGAGGAGGAGAAGGAAGAGGGGGAGGAGGGGGGAGGAGGAGGGGGGAGGAAAAGGAGGAGGAGGAGAAACAGGAAGGGGGGGTGAGAAGGAACAGAGGAGCGAGATCAAGGAGCCATCCCAGGAAAGGAAAGAGGCCAGACTGAACCCCAGAGGCTGACTTTCTCCTTGAGCAGCTCTAGCACAGAGCAGGGACAGGGACAGGGACAGGGGCAGTGGCAGGAGTAGCTGCAGCGGACGGTGAGCACTGATCAGGAAAAATATGGCACCGAGTATGGAAATCCCACAGGACTCCCTCTCTCCCGACCTCTGCAAGAAAGCGTAACTCTTTGAGAAACGGTGGCTGTGATAAACAGTCAGCCACCGCCTGGCTGGAGCCTCCCCCTGGCGTTTCCACAGGCAGAGGGATCCTGCGGTCAGGATGCTGAACACGCCTTTCTGGGTTTGGGATTTACGAGAACTCTGGCGTCTCCTCCCCGTTCCTGAGACGGCGCGTCCTTCTTTCGGCCGTACTGAACCCTGCCTTCTCCACCTACTCACGGGAGAGCGAGATCTACGGGACAGAATGTTCAGGGACCCCACGCCACAGCGGACACCTTACAGCAGAGCGGGGACCCTGCCGTATACACGGCTTTCTGTCCCGCATCCTCACAGGTGACCTAACGTCCAGCAAAACCCCGCAGGCCTCGCTCCCCTCAACACTGGATTTCACCGCTCCCACTGCCCGCACGCTCGCTTCCGGAGCTCACTCTACCCAGAAAAGCCTTTGTCAACCTCTCCACGGATGTAAATTCTTCCCATTCGGCAAGAGCTAGCCGTAAAAGCAACACCAGGAACTTTAAAAGGGCTCTACGTACTTCATTAGTTTTACTCATTCAGTAACCTTGCCCGGTTCTCTATAAAGTTTATTTTCTCTTTTCCTTTTAGGTCCCTTGCCTGGCCGAGATGTGAAAGAAACACGGTCACTTTTGAGCGGACTCTCCTCTCTCTGATGTGGTGATAAAAACTCCCTTTGTTGGGAATTCTTAACCCGGGGACCACAGCAGACTCGTGGATTCTGAAACTGCGTGCAAATGTGTGTTTTTCTCGAACGATTCCTTGGCTTTTGCACGGGCTTCTCGGTGATTCTGATGCAGTCGGGCTTTGGGGCACGTTCCTGGTAGTTTCTTCTGTAAATTCTGCACATGGTGATCTAGCTTTAGACCAGCTCGTCCTGTGTGTCTTGGTGGGTCGGTGGAAATCTGAATTTTAATACCTTTTTTGCAAATAGTTACCGCGTGCGGGATTGCAGGACGCTTGCCTACTTGGCGATATTGACCGATTCTTCGTGTTGAACTGTAAAGCTAAGGACTGCACCTTTGCGTTTGTGTGTTTAACCGTGAGTGTCCTGAAGAGGGGCCGATGCTTGCTTTGCACCAAGTCGTGCCCAGCAGTGTCTGACGCCCAGCACTCATCAGAATGGAGTCTACTGTGTTACAGGCGTGAGCATAGTAGGTGATGTGAGCACTCATACAATCTGCCTAAAGCCATGGTCTTCGTCTTGCCTGTGCGTGAGCACTGCTGGGGGAGCTTTGTAACTAAACCGATGACCAGGCACCACTCCAGCTGAGTTTCTCTCTCTCTCTCTCTTTCTCTCTCCTTTTGTTCCTTCCTTCCACCTGTCCGTCTTTTTTATCCAGGCGACCCCACCACGCCACCAAGACTGTGAACAACCGACACAGGTGTAATTATGTGGATATCGGAGCTCTGGGAAATATTCTGGAAATGATGTGCTAGAAATAAAATGTATTCAATTAGTGGATTTGGAAGGTATGCCTGGAAAAATCAGTGAAGGCACAGGGGAGCTGCGAAGAAGGTTTCAGATGCCCATGAGCACAAGGGTGAGGAAAGATAGGAAAAGAACGCCAGCCAAGGAGGCGTAGGGGGTGGCGAAGCATGACGTGTCCAGAGGCCACCCCTGCAGCCTCCCTCGTCCCCTGCCCCCCCCCCCCGGTCAATCAAATACCGAGCAACAAGGATGCGTTCCGTGCGTGAGCTCCACGCAAAGGGCGATACTGTGGAGTCGGGAAGGTTTTGCGTGGACACGCTCCGTGCGCCATCAGACTTGGGGACTTGCCAGCCTCTGGCCACGGGGGCCACCTGTGGTTTTAGTTTCTTCTGCCTGCGTGGGCGCTACCGGCAGAGGAAAGCCAAGAGGCCGCCTCTCTGTCCTGTCTCGCTTGCGGCTGATAAGTGACAGGGAGCAGAGCGGGGACGCGGCCCCTCACCGCACGGGCACCTCAGATCCCTGCACACTGGCTCCCTCCATCTGGGTTGGGAAGCCCCTTTCTGCAGCCTGTCCTCCTTCCAGAGATGAGCACGTCTCCCTGGCCTGGAGACTTCTTCCCATTCCTCCACAACCTTCCCTCACGCGGTCGCTTTTGTGCGCTGGGTTCAAGATCTAAACCTTCTCGCTAAGAAGACCTTCCTTCAAGCGGACAAAGGCACAGTTGGAGACTTCCCGACATTTAAGGGAAATGAAATGCCCTTTCAGATAACCAGGCTCTCAGGCACAGACGGTGACCACAACCCTCAGGGCCACACGGCTCAGAAACCCAAGAAAGAAAACGAAGCTTGAGGCTTTGCAAGACCACCTCAGCACATCCTGAGGCCAAAAAGGGCATCATTTTCGAAAGAAAAAGTCTCGCTTTCGGATCGTCGCAGCTCTTTCCAGAATGATGCAAAACAACTAACCTTTACCGAGTAGCTCTCATGTCCCAAACAGTGATTTTAAGGGCTTTTTACGTCTTATGGCACGCGTGTAGCCCTCACGGTGTACCAATACAGAGCTGCGATTCACTGCCAGTTGCAGACGAAAAGCTAGGTTCAAGGAGGCCAAGAAATTAGCAGGGTCGCCCCGCTGACAGCAGAAGGAACCGGGAGAAGTGAGTGGGCATGCCTACTCTTGATCTCCGTGTGCTGGGCTCCCCCACCTCGTTCTCCGGGGCAAGACAGGCGTGCTGAGCAGCGATGAAGATCCAGGAGGGCAATTCTCGGCCTCCGGGGGAAACACAGGTCAGTGTGCCACACCAGGAGACCAGATGCCTCAAACAAACCGGACAAGCAAAGCTGGCACACTTTTGTGACAAGAGACTTGGACATCAGGCTGCCTTTAAAAAGGGTCCTCAGCCGACTTTCAGTTCCATGATGTGCCTACAAACCCAAGCAGAGATCTGGAAACAGGAGCTCTAGACAGGAGAGCCTACCCTCCATCGGAGGGAGGAGAAACCACGGAGACACGGACCTGGTAGTAGGGGAATGATCTAGAAGGAAGCATCTGAGACGCAAGTCTACGCATGCCAATGCCTGAACTGCCAGCCCCCACGTGGGCACCTGGCTTCTGGCGTGAGCGTCTGGGGAAAGCTGGTGGGGGCGGGGGAAGCCCAGAGATCCCGTTTCCAAATAGGCTTTGCGACGCGGTACTCTCAAAGATAACTGGGTGACATTTCTGAGATCAAAAGGAAAGCCAGAGAGAAGGTGAAGCTCGTGTCTAAGTGTCTGTGAACTTAGAAAATAATTTGAGACGCGCCCCCCCGCCCCCCAACAATTCAGAACACTCCCCACAGGTCATGGGAATGAGAGTCATTTACCACGGGGCGGAAATTACCTCCTCACACCCCTTGCGTCATTCCCACGCGCTTCACCTCTGGCTGGTGAGCGCTGCTGTTCCTGACGACCCTGACCTGTGACTTTCCCCATCACCTTTCTTTCTTGAGTGTCCAAAGCCACCCTGCCCACTCCAGAGTGTCCCCCCCGCCCCCCGGGGTCGGGCTGGAGCCGCCCTCCACGTGCATGGGTTCTCCCTCTCTGTTCTCTTTCCCCTGTCTCCCGGGACACGTCCTTCCTAAATGGCTTGCACGCAAGGCTTTGTCTTCCAGGGAAACTGAAGGGGGTTTTGAGGCAAGGAGAACACCAAAGGCGGCTGGCAGATGCTACGTGAGACAGCCTGGCAAGAGAAACGACGAAAGAGTGAAGGGGCAAAGGGGCCATCACACCGGGTCCTCGGCCTCACCGGCTCCACTCGGAGGAATCCTCCAGACCCAGCCAACGGTGGCCCGCAGTGGCACGTTGGAGATCTGGGCCAGACGCAGACGCGGGGTTACCGGATGTCTCTCCCTCAGAGAGGAAGAACCTCAGAGGAACCTCCTTCCCCCTCCCCTCCTCCACATCTCATTTTCCAGATTCAAATACGGATATTACTCAAATTGTTTCTTCTTGGACATTATCGCCAGTATTCCAGTTTTCCATTACGGACGTCTTTTCTCCTAACTTTTTCATTAGCATTCTCAGAATAAAATCCTTTCATTAGGAAGCAAAATATGCATGGACCCTTTAATGTATGTACTTGGTAATGAGACTTTTGTCACCATAAATTTGTCTTCTCGTGCCCTCTGTTTCTACCTTATAATCCTCTCAGGTCTGCTAACCAGAGTCGTTCTGGAAAAGACAAATGGGAAAGTCACAGCTTGGACCACATCATGCTGTCTCCCCTCCTTTGACCTCAGGGCTTCCTTCCTCCCATCCCCACACTCCCTCCACCCATCCAGGGAGAGGCCTTGGATTCCTGGTGCTTGTTGGATACTGTGCTGGGTGATGGGGAAGCAGACGTAAAAGCTGGCTTTACGATCTTGGGGCATCTGGGTGGCTCTGTCGGTTAAGCATCTCTTCAGTTTTAATTTTTTTGGGAAGTTTTTTACTTATTTATTTTGAGAGAAACAGAGAGACAGAGACAGAGACAGAGACAGAGAATCCCAAGCAGGCTCCACATTGACAGCAACAAACCCAGTGCCGGGCTCCTACTCAAGAACCTTGAGATCATGACCTGAGCTAAAGTCAGATGCCTAACCGACTGAGCAGGCGCCTCAGCATCAGATTCTTGATTTCAGCTCGGGTCATGGTCTCACAATCGTGTGACAGAGCATCATGTCAGGCTCCGTGTGGAGCAAGGAGTCTGCTTGGGATTCCCTCTCTCATTCTCTCTCTCAAAATAAATAAATACTTAAAAAAAAAAAACAAAAATAAAACTTTAGAAACAATAAAAGAACATTTATTTCAATGTGCAAATGCTTGGGGACGTCTTCAGTGGGTGACATTACGAGGTAGTCAAATATTTATTCCCACCGAAAATGAATAAATTCGGAATTAAGCGTTGATCTGAGACTGTTCTACATTAAGAAGAACAGGAGAGGGGCGCCTGGGTGGCTCAGTTGGTTGAGCGACCGACTTCGGCTCAGATAATGATCTCACGGCTTGTGAGTTCGAGCCCCGTGTCGGGCTCTATGCTGACAGCTCGGAGCCCGGAGCCTGTTTCCGATTCTGTGTCTCCCTCTCTCTCTGCCCCTCCCCCACTCATGCTCTGTCTCTGTCTCAGAAATAAATAAACATTTTAAAAAATTTAAAAAAAAAACATATTAAAGAAAAACAGGAGAATGAAAGATACAGGTGTATGCACCGGCCCTGGAATAAATCCTGCAATTAGGAGAATAAGTCATAGACCAGACTTATGTGTATAAGGTAATAACGAAAGTACAAGATGATCTTAACTGACCTAGGAAAAGTAGGCTAAGCCAAGTTATAGATTGTTGTAAAGGGGGGAAAGTGACAAAAAAGGGACACTCTCTGAGATGAGTTGAGTTAGGAGTCCCACAGCAGTGTCCATAGGACGTCAGAATGCCAAACAGGGTAAGGAGTCAAATGCTTCCTTGTGTGGAGCCACACCCCACACGGCAGGACGTCTGTCATCCTGGGCCCTGCCCAAACTCCAGTGACAGTGACAGCCAAACCATGCCCTGTGCGCCCCAAAGAGAAGCACAGCCCCGCCGTGGGTCCAAGACCCCTAGGCACCCTTCTCTGAATTGGGCGGGGTTCCGGGGCTCTCTGTCAGCCACACCTGTTTTCAGCAATCAATGAGCTCCTCTAGGTCAAGCTCTGAGAGCGGGGTCAATCGGACGAAGGTGGGGGCAGAGAGAACAAAGGTGGGGATACTTGTCAAGGCATGGGTGCTTCGGAAGGGGGGGAGGGAGGCAGGCACCAATTACTTGCTCTTTCCACAGGGGAAGGTGGGAGAGCCCCCCTGACATCTGTGACCACACCCACCCTCTATCTGATCGCCCAGTTTGGGTTCCTGACCAGGGGATGCTGATGGGTCTGCAGAGGGAAAGGGGAAGGAGGGCTCTTCAAATCAGCCCACAGATAGGTGGTGGTCAGGAAAGCCTACGGTCAGGAGGTCGACCCAGGAAGGGACGAGGCCTCTCCGGGAAACATGGCCACCGTCCTCCTGACCAAGCAATTCCCGATCTGCACCTAGATGCTTCCCACGGCGCAACCACGGCTCTTTTGTAACTTGTTCTGATGACAGAGGTGCCTCGGAGAGCCCGTGTGTCAGCATGTGGCTATTCCCTGGAGGGGCTCACCGCTGGGGTCCGATATGGGGGCTCTAGGGGTCTGGCAGTCAACCCATGAATGAATGTGCCCTTGTCTAGAAACACAAGTGACGCTTCCTGTGCTCAGGGCATCCTGGGGCACATCGGGACATCCGCACCTGCTGAGGCAGCCGTGGAGTCCTTCTCATCTAAGTGAGAGTCCGCTGAACTGTCTTAAGCAAAGGTTCATGGCTTGAAAACATGACCGTGAGTGTCCCGTGGAGAAGGGACCAGAGGTGGACCAGAGACGATGTGGGCAGACCGGGCAGATGCGAGAGAAACGGGGCCGTAGGGGAGACACATCTGGGCTCGCGGACAGCGGGGGAAATCTGCGGGCTGACTCTGGTGGCGTGTGCACGAACTTCTGTTCTGTTCCGCTGACGGTCAAGGTCTTCCAGCCCCACGACCACCTCCACTGGCTACCACCCACACCGTTCCCGAGAACCACAGAGCCGCCGAAGCAAATGGCCCACCTGTCCCAGCAGCAAGTAAGGGTACGATTACCCCCCAAAAGCAGAGAAGATACCTGAGTAACCATGGGGGGCTCCCTGCATCTGAACAGGGTGATGTGACGTGCCGTCGACAGAAGACGACGATCTCTCCTCGCTGAACATTTGCATCCTAAGCGTCCCTCACAGAGGTCACTGTGGACCACCGTTCGTACACATGACATAATGGCACGCAGATGCCACCGGGATATTTCCTGTCTTGGAAAGGACGTCATACTTAATAAAACCCGTGAATGGGATCTTGGAGACAGCCGCTGGGGTTGTCTGATCCACGCCTAAAAGGACTGACAAACCAGGACGTGGCAGAATCAAACAAGTTAGTGTTTGAAAGAGAGAAAAGGGACAAGGGACAATGAGGAGACAGGCACTTCGGAAACACAGGATGCCACTCACCAAAGCACAAGATAAGCCTTCGAGGCAATTTCATGAAAATCTAGGTTACTTTTTCTAAACTGACCAAAACTGAGGGTTTTTTTCTGAAAGGTGACCTCTCCCTCCCAGTCAGTACTGATTTCCATCTTTATCTGAGAATAAAGCCATTGTTACAACTTTTGCATGTTTAAGGTGAAGTCACCTGATATTTTGTGTTAAGCTTCATTTGTAAAAAGTAGGTTCCTAATCAAGCTTCATTTATAGTGACTTTCAATATGATGCGGCAGCCTCTTTTTTACAGGTTGGCTTTATTTTTTTTTTTACTTTTTTAATGTTTTATTTATTTTTGAGAGAGAGACACAGAGTGCAAGTCGGGGAGGAGCAGAGAGAGAGGGAGACACAGAGTCCCAAGCAGGCTCCAGGCTCCGAGCTGTCAGCGCAGAGCCCGACGCGGGGCCCAAACTCGTGAACCAGGAGATCATGACCTGAGCCAAAGTCGTAAGCTTAACCGACCCAGCCACCCAGGTTCCCCCAGATTGACTTTAAATGATCTTTAAAGCATGCCTATTAGCTCAGTTAAAAAGGGCTTCCAACATTTCAAAGGGAGGCAGCCGTTGGGGGGGATGGGGAATCAGAAGCCCCAAAGGTCTTCAATCAGAAACCGCAAAGAAAAGCAAATCCCATTGAAAGTGAAATGACCTTGAAGTGTCCTGATGCTGCCCCCACTCATCTCCCCCCCCCATCTGAGGGTGTCTCCCCAACGGGAGCTACAATGGCTGCTGCAAACATAGAAAAAAAAGAGTAGAGCAACTTTTGTCTCCACATCGTGACGTTTTCCTGAGCATACTCAGAGACGGAGAGCTATTTTCTTTGTATCTATTTCTTTGTGTTGGGAGTTTTTTACTTAAAAAAAAAAAAAAAATCCAATTTGTACGCCACAGACACATTAGCATTCTTGCCTGGGCTGCTGACTCTTCGAGATTGAGATCACGTCTTGGCTGCATGAGCAGGTAACTAGGATGCCATACGGTCTTTCTGCTCAGTGTCTCTGGCGAAGCCGGGCTGTGACTTGGGCAGGACACCAGGGTCACAGTCACAGAGCGGGGTGGAGGCGGGAAGGGAAGTGAGCGAACTGATTATATACAATTAGCTCCCGTCTCCCCTTTGGGGACTGGGGAACGGTCTGTCTTTGAAGCACCTTCCGCCTTCGACGGCCAACTGACAACTGCACCCGGGACGGCACGTCCCCCTAGACCTTGCCCTGGAGGACTTTTATGCTAAAAAGCTTTCCTCGGCTACATCTGGGAACTCAGTGCTGCTCCCTTCTTCCACTTCCACTCCCATCATTCTTACTTGTTTGTTTAAGAGAGAACGTACTAAGAGGGGGTCTCTGTCCAGACCGCACGTCGGCAGGCTCCATCAGGAGACAGATCAGAGGAAGACAGTTTGGAATGAAATTCTTGGTGTCCCGATGAGGGATTTTCGTGCCTCGTCACAGGGGAAGCGCGTTCTTCTTCATCTGGCCACGATCTCTTGAAGCTGAACTGCCGGGGTAGAAGGAAGGTTCCACGTGCATTTGAAAACACGAACAGGATTATTAAGGGAGAGTGATGATCAGTGTTCCCTCCACTAATGGTTTTCTCAACTGCCATCCGACACGACAAACACAAGCCCTGAGAGGCTCGGATGCTTGACTCCTTTGCGACAAAAAAGAATTCAAACACGTATCTAGCTGATTCCTCGTACGGAAGAGAGGACTCTGTTTCTCGAGGCTTAGCTGGTAAACTGCCACGCAAACAAGCCACGCCGTGTCCTACGATCAATACGTAACTGCTTCTGCCTTCAAGTGCTCAGGGTCTGGGGCTGAGGAATTAATTTGCTGGTTGAGGTTAATAGAATGTCAATTAATTTCTTGGTGTAGATGTCAATACGTTCTGGTAAGCCTTGTGATTTAAATATAATTAAAGATAAACTTTAAGTCAGTGTTGGCTTTTTGGATTTGGGCATGATGGGTGACTTACTAAAATCTCCCCAAGCTGCAGGGAGGAAGGATTTCGTCAGGAGGTTCGATTTTCTCGTACGAGCAGTGAGGTATGTTTGTCATCGGTGTCACGTGAGGAAATGGAACCGACTGCGTCTTATTTTACCCATGGCTTCATAGGTTCAGACGGCTCTTACCCAACGGCCTCGTAACAGTTCATGCCACGCACTGGGAGTTTAACAGCCTAGAAGGCCAGTTGGTCACCATGAACACACTCTAGTTCAGACAGTGGTGACAGGCCGTGACACAGAGTGGCTGAGACAACGGACTTGGCACTGACTTGCCCCCAGGAGGGAATCCAGACCTGGCACGACTTATGTTATCCAACACCTCATCTCCTGAAGCCTCAGGTTCTGCAGCCACAAAATGGTCAACAATCACGGCCATCTCTGTGTCCCCGTGATCTTCTTTAATCATCATTGCCAGGGCTAGGACCACCTCAAACATCTGTAAAGGCTGTGCACTGCACACCTCAAGGATGGCCCACTCTGAGTGTGTGAATGATGCACCCAGAATTGTTCAGTGCACCACCTGTACACCACACTCAGAGGCCTGACCACCATCAAAAGACAAGTCGTGATTGACTGATTAATCACTTATTCACGGGGGTAATTCTCTAAGCGCGGAGTGAATGAGTGCTCGGAGGACAGGAACTATTCCTTCCTCCCTCCTTTCCTTCCTTTCCTTCCAACCGTTCCTCCTACTCAACCTTGCAAACCCCGCCATGTTCTAGGTTCTCAGGAGATGAGTATTCAACAACAGAGTGAGTCAGGGACTGTGTGGCCGGTGTTGGATGTACTCAAAATCCATTCTTCCCTTCCTCCTTTCTAACAGAGCCCAGTTTGGTCAAGTTGGCAATACGTGCCCCTTGCCGACAAGAAGCAAATGACTGGGAAGCTACTGGCCAATGAGACGTAAGCAGAAATCTGTTCTGTAAGGATTCTGGGAAACAAGGTTTGCCCTTGGCAAAGAGACACGGTTTCAGAGGGCATGTGCTTCTGACCCTCCTTCCTTTCTCTTTCCTGCCTGGAATATTGATGTGATGCCTGGATGTGCAGCAGCCATCTTGTGATGGTGGCACATCAGGAAGATAGGAGACAAAGACCCCATTGCCTCATTTCGTGATTATACCAGCCATGGAGTACCTACGTGCATCTTTTTGCTGTTTGGGATACACAAACCATCACGTTTTCAAGGTCACTACATTTGGTCTTTTGTTCCACGCAGCTGAACGCTACCTTAACGGAGCAGAGAGGATTCACACCTCTTGCTGTGATGTCTGTGTGAAGGTCTGCTGGGAGACAGGGAAACAAAGCCAGGACGAGGGATGCCCGTCGCCAATCTCCCTCATCAATAACCCACCTTTTAGAAATTTAACTTAATAAAAATATCTGTTTCTCAAGCTCGGTTTGTTTGTTTTGTTTTGTTTTTAATTCAGGCATCAGTTCCACGGTCTTCCCAATTCTGAGTGAGTCCTGCCAGGTATCTTACATAGAAAGCTGATGGAATTCAGTTGCTGGAACACTAATCTTCATTAGAATGCTTGAGAATACACACAATCATAAAATTACACCATTATATTTAAGTGCTCACTGGTAGCTAGCACCCGTCTGTCATTTATTCTTTAAACATCCCAGCTAGCTGTTGAGAGGCAGCTTGGGGGATATCTTAGTAGTTGGGGCTCTAAGGGATAATTTGCAAATATTGCTGCATGAAGAGGTGACATGAGATGTGTCAACTGAATTTTCCAGCCATACAGAATGTAGATGAGAGCCGTGAATAGTCATCTTAAGCTACAGACACAGAAAGGGAGGGGAGAGACTTCTATTATGAAGAGATGAAAGCCAGGTGAGACCAAGGAATTTTGGCGCCCTTGTTAGCTCCCTTTATCCTTTGACACTTCTAAGGCTATAATACCGGGGACAAGATCCTCACCTTCAGATAGGCCAAGCGCAGAGTGAGGAGAGCGGCCCACGGAAGGAAAACAGCAGTGTGGGGTCTGCGGCTAACTGGAGAAGGTTTACCATCCCTCATGGGACTGTCCCCACCCAGCTCTCACCTGTTGTTCTGGGAAGTATTGAGAGCTGTTCTCAATTTGCCCCCAATACATCCATTTTTTTTTTTTTTTTATTAATTGAAAGCTCCTGATGGTCAAACATTGACAATTAATTCAAAGTTTCTTAAAGCCACCAGGAAGCCCAAATAAAGTTGTCTTTAGGCCAGACGTGCACGGCACAAAGTCCCTTGGGTTTGCAGTGATGATGGTGATGGTGATGTTGGTGATAACGGTGATGATGTGGAGGGGATGATAATGATAATGGGGCATCGACTGGAACTGGGGAGATACTCATGTCTCTTCATATCTCGACATATCTACATCTCTACACAAACCTGGCCCAGTGTGTGAGGATAACGAGCAACATTTAACAACTCATCTGCCCTTTGCTTTTCATGTCACAGTAATGAATGGCAAGGCATGTGCTGGGGGCAACACGCATTCTGCAGCCTAGACCCTGACTACATCCAACTGTTAGTTCCTGTGTGAGCCAGTATTCATTGGTCAGTCTGAGCATAGGATACTAGTTATCCTTCAGCTGCTAACAAGAAAGGGAGGGCTAGTGCAGTCAGCCCCTAGTGCAGTCGGTGCCAAAGTCAGTCCCTTTGGCAGCAGGGACGATTTGCCATTGACATTGACGATGTCACCCGGCAGAAGGGGCATGTAGAGAAGAATCCATTACCGCATTTGATTTGTTCCTATGTCGTATCTCACATATTTCCCTCAACGAAGAACAAGTATGGTCCGTTGAATAATGACCCCGAAGATGTCCACGGGTCTAACTGACAGAAAATGCGAATGCTACCTTCCACGGCCGAAGGGATGTTGCAGTCATGATTAAGCATCTCGAGATGGGGTGATTTTTCCAGCTGGGCCCTAAGTGTTATCGCAAGTGTCCTTGTAAGAAGGAGATTTCACCCCAGGAGAGAGGAGGCCAGGGGATGATCCCAGAAACAGAAATTAGGACGATCTGCTTTAAAACGGAAGGAGGGGCTACAACCCACAGAACACACGTGGCCTCTAGAAGCTTGAAAAGACAAGGAAACAGATTCTCCATCACAGCCGCCAGACGGGCTTAGCTCGGCCAACACCCAGTGAAAATGCTTTGAGACTTCTGACTTCCAGCACTGCAGGGGCATAAAGGGTCATGCTTTAAGCCACAAGGTTTATGGTAATCGGTTCCAGAGGCCACGGGAAACCAATACAGCCAAGGACTCAGTCCTTGTTAGAAAGACCAACTTACTAGGGGAACATGCTATTTCAAAGACCGAGAAAGGCAGATGCCAGGTTCCACAGTCGACACACGTGTGTCGCTCCAAAGTTCATGTTGAAACCTAGATGGTGTCAGGAGGCGGGGCTTTGGGGAGGTGATGAGGTCACGATGATGGTGTCCCATGATGGGATAAGAGCCCTTAGAAAGGAGACCCCGGAGAGCTCCCTCCCCTTCTCCTGGTGTGAGGGCACAGCGAGAAGATGTCTGTGAGCCAGAAATCCACCCAAACCAGACACAGAATCTGCAGGTGCCTTGATCTTGCACTTCAGCTTCCAGGGCTGTTGCTTACAAGCCCCCCCATTGGTGGTATCTCGCAGCAGGAGACAAGGAACCACGCTTTTACGTAGATACAGCGTTTGGAAGCTGAGCATCTGAAACGGGGACTGCAGAGCGGGACTCAACACCATCACTTACATGAACAAATTCTTCCAGCCTGATCTATGACCCCTCCCCCGCCTCACGTTTCGAGCCCCATTCCAATAACAAATGCACTCAAACGATCAAAGTTTGGGTCCTTGCTCCGAGCTTCACAAATTTGTAAAAAGAGAGAGAGAAAAGAAAAAGAAAGGGGCAAAAAGCAGGTAGGGAACTTCTTGGTATTGAATAAACATGCACTTCCTGTTTCCTGCCAGTGTCATCTGGGTTGCACGTATATTACATCTAGAAGGCAAAGACCCTGCTCAACCCTAAAGACCTCAAGACGTGACATTGAGCCAAGCCGTCCGAGGACGCGGCGAGGCTGGCCAGGCAGAGGCCGCGGGCACTCGGAGCTTCTGGGAGAAACGGACGAGCGTCCTGGCTTTTAAATTTCAGACGCCTCGGGCCTTAGGGAAAAATAAAGATAACAAATAAATAAAGGAAATAAAGATGTACACACTTAGAAGAATAAAAAAGGACGCGTAGGGAAGCGTTCCCAGCCCTCCCCAGAGAACGGTCAGATGTGCTGCCTCAGTCCGCTCGGCTCGGGCTGCCAACAGAAGCCACGGCCTCCGGGCTTACACAGCGGAGATCCGTCCTTCCGGTTCCCAGGGCTGCAAGTCTAGATCGGGCTGCCGTGGGGTGAGGTTCTGGTGAGAGCGCGTGTCTGGCTTACGGACGGCCACCTTCCCTGTGTGTCCAGACGTGGCGGGGAGAGAGAGAGACAGAGACAGAGAGACAGAGATCTTCTCTCCTTTCTCCCCTACTGGGTTAGGGCCTCACCCTTACAGCCTCATTTAATTGCCTCCTAAAAGTCGGTCTCCAAATACAGTCACAGTGGCAGTTAGGGCTTGGGCACACGAATTCTGGAGGGAATCAATCCAGTCCAGAGCACATGCCCTGGGCTGGAGGAGGGGATTCAGAGACGGTAAGAACAGGTCTCCGGGTGAGAAGTAAGGGGCCAGAGCTGAAGAGAACGGGGGAGGGAGCTGGGTCACAGCACAGACTCCCAAGGCTTGCTTCGAGACAGCCAAAGCATCCCCAGGACCCGAGGCCCACTTTCAGGTTGTGCGAGACTCTTCCCCTTTGGCAACCACAGAACAAGGGCTGACGAATGACAGCATGACAGCAACTTTTGCCCCAAGACTGCTCACTACAGTTTGGCTGATGGCATGTGAACAGTATTTCAGGAGGCCTGGAAGGAAGAGGCTGGGTGCCCGCAAGGTAGCGGTGATGTAGAATATAACGCTCCCCAAACTATACTTGGGTGTGGCTTAAGATCAGTCCTCGGGGGACCACCCGCCCCCCCCCCTCCCCGAGCCGAGAGACTGCTCCAGCTCCCGGACAAGACAGTGATCCCCCCCAGCACACCCCCTCCCTGGACCACCCTGCTCGGGGCCCGGCCCTCCTCTGACCGCTCAGATTAACCGGGCCCTTGCAGGCCGACCAGAGGGAATTTTGGTGATGGAAACCTTGGGGAGCCTGATTCCTTTTTCTCACATCATATCTGCCACAGTAAATACAGCAGGCATTTAACCACTGTATGTAGAGTAGATGCTAAATTCGACACCTCGCGCATTATGCTGAACCTTATAATAACTCAATAAATTATTCAGTACAGCCGTCAGTAAACACAGAGCAATTTACAAATAGCCCAGTCACGAGATATTGTGATTCAGGCTCAACATCTGTACCTCGTGTCTACACTACAGGCTCAACACTGGAGTCAGTGTAGAACAGAGGTTTACGACGTCGGTGACATTTGGGGACGTCAGGCAAGACCATTAACAAGGTCCCGCCTCCCAGAGATTTGAATTTAATTCCCCTGAGGTGTGCCGGGAATGCCTCTGGTTTCTCTGTTTTTTTTTTTTTTTGTTTTTTGTTTCTTAATTCCTTGCATGGTTCGAATGTTGCGAACACCATTTTTGAGCTGCAAGGAAATCAAACTGTTTGGGGCACTTGAACCTATGAGGTTTGGGGAGCAGGAGTGGAGAAGGCACCACTGAAATCAGTTGTCCTCAACCTGCACAGCACGACACAATCGCCCGGGGCAGCTATAACTATGGCTCAGCCTGGGTCCCAAGCTCATGCTGATTCCACGGGTGTGGGATGCCGTCTGGACATCTGGGTTGCAAAAGCATCCAGGTTACGGCAGCACAGAACTCCTCCAAACTGGTCCTCCGTGCACTCAGCGTGTTAGGATCGCCTGGGAGCTCTACAAACGGATGTCTGAGGCCAAGCCCCAGAAGCTCAGATTTTAAATTGAGCTGGGGTACAGCCTGGGCACTAATTGTTTTTAAAGCTTCCCGGAGCCTTCTACAAGCACCCAGAAGTGGGAGCTACTACTGTTTCAGACATTTTCGGGCGGACACAGCCAGAATAGGGAGGAAATGTGATCTTGCGGTCCCAGAGGTGAATGTGGATGTCAGGATGCTGAAAATCCCCATGCGAACAAATGTGTCACGACTGTGGGCATTATAACAAAAGCAAGGTGCCATCTGAAGGGGCTCTGGCCTTTCAAACCGTCTCCCGGTCACCCCCACCCCCCACCAGCCAGCAGGTTGATGGCACCACA
Source organism: Leopardus geoffroyi (assembly GCF_018350155.1). Lineage (NCBI taxonomy): Eukaryota > Metazoa > Chordata > Mammalia > Carnivora > Felidae > Leopardus > Leopardus geoffroyi. The sequence continues at coordinate 2,787,259 of NC_059339.1, read as the reverse complement.
GACTCGTGTTTCTGTGTGTCCCCAGGCCCCTCCCTGTTCACCTGCCATTATACGGCGAGATCTGCGTGCAGAGCCATGTGGAAGTTTCACTGGGAAGGCTCTAAGGAGATACACCCTTAGGGGAGTGAGGAGGAATGACAGGGAGAGGGACACCTGACTGATCCAACAGGCAGCTCCAGGGCTGGGTGAGCACCGAGGCTTCATGCCCCTGCCTCAGCCGGGTTCGGCCAGGGACCATCTCCAGAAGGGGAGTAGCTGGGACGGAACAGTGTCTCCTGGGCATCGGGAGTTCGCTCTGCCTGGTGCCCAAGGAGAGGGGACCCAGATCAGGCCAAACATCGAGATTAGTCTATACTGTTCTCAAAAGAATTGAAGGGAACAGCAGAATGTCACTGGAAGCAGGAAGGACGGTAGGTGGAAGGAGCCCCTAGCTTCCCACATACAACAGACACCTACTGGCTGCTTATGATGAACGGAAACTGAGCCCCTCAACTGGCTGCCAGGGGAATGAAAGATGTGCCCCCTGCAGGGGCTGTGGTATTTTCTCGGCCCCCACCCTTCATTCTTCTAACTGCACCTTCACAGCATTTTGGAGGGGGCCTCCCCTCCCCACCCTCTGCCCAAATGTCCCAGTCCCTGGTCAATCCACAGCACCTGTGGCCCTCGGTCACAGGGGTGCGGCACACTCACTTGATTTTTTTTTAACGTTTAGTCATTTTTGAGAGACAGAGAGAGACAGAGCATGAGTGGGGGAGGGAAAGAGAGAGAAGGAGACAGGCTCCGAGGCAGGCTCCAGGCTCCGAGCTGTCAGCACAGCCCGACGTGGGGCTCAAACTCACAAACCGCGAGATCATGGCCTGAGCCGAAGTCGGACGCTTAACCGACTGAGCCGCCCAGGTGCCCCTCGATTATAAATTTTTTAAAAAAATTTTTTAATGTTTATTCCTTTTTTGATAGACAGAGTGTGAGTGGGGGAGGGGCAGAGAGAGAGGGAGACACAGAATCCGAAGCAGGCTCCAGGCTCCGAGCTGTCAGCACACAGCCCAACGCAGGGCTTGAATGCACTATCTGAGATCATGACCACGGCGCACTCATTTAAATAAATCCACTTACATTTACGGAGCACCCACGAGGCCAGCAATGCTCCAGGCACAGGGGCTAAATCCGTGGGCAAAGTGGACAGAGCCCCTGTGTTCAGGTGTTCACGATATTGGGAGGTGCGTAACGCGATACTGGGAAGCGGGAAACAATGAACAAGCAAGACCGATTAAAAAACAAACAAACAGGGGTGCTCGGGTGGCTCCGTCGGTTGAGCATCTGACTCTCGGTGTCGGCTCAGGTCGTGATCCCAGGGTCGTGAGATCAAGCCCCACCCGGGGCTCTGCAGTCAAAGTATGGAGCCTCCTTGGGATGCCCTCTGTCCCCGCCCCTCCCCTGCTCTCTAAAAAAATAATAACAAGATTCTCTCTCTCCCTCTCTCTCAGAATAAATAAGTAAATAAGTAAAAACAAATAAAAATACGATGACTGGTAATGTTCAGGGTGGATGCTGGTGTTCGTCTCACCCCTTGGGACACCTGTCCCGGGTGTGCCTTGAGGCAGGGCCCAAGGGGTTGGTCAGCTCCGAGAGGCCCACCCAGCTCCGGAGCTGCCTGTCGGATTAGCGTAAACCACGACAGATGGGAGGTCAGGTGTCCCTCTCCCCAGGCCTCCCACTTCTCTTCCTCACAGGCGCATCTCCCAAAAGTCTCCCCAGTGAAACATCTGTACCCAGGGAACCCAACCTAAGAGAAAAGCTCTAAAGCAAAGCAAACAGAGCAGAGGGAAGGGGTGGAAGGTCCACGTGTCACGGGGTGGCTGGAGAAGGCATTAGGGCTGAAATACATCCCGGACACACACGGGCTGGAGTCCTGACCCCTGGGACCTCAGAATGAGACCGTGTGGGGAGACGTGGCCTTTCAAGAACCAATCCAGGTGTCATGGGGTCACTTGGGCCTTCTTGAGCCTGTAGGACTGGTGTCCTTAAGAAAAAGGAGACCAGAGGGGCACGTGGATGGCTCCGGTCAGATCTCACAGTTCGTGAGTTCAGGCCCCGCATCGGACTCTGTGTGGGCAGCTCGGAGTCTGGAGCCTGCTTTGGATTCTGTGTCTCCTTTTCTCTCTAATCATCCCTCACTTGTGCTCTGATTCTCTCTCTCTCTCAAAAATAAATAGGAAACGTTAAAAAAAAATTTTAAAAAGAAAGAGGAGACCAGGAAATAGAATGACACACAGGGAAGACCGTGTGAAGACAGAATACGGCCATCTGCACGCCAAGGAGAGCGGCCTCAGACAAGACCGAACTCGCTGTGGGCGCCCCAGCAAATTGGTACAGAAGGTTCTCTGGGGGCGGACGCTTCGCACGAGGCATCACTCAAGCGAGGTCATGAGCCACGGGGCACGTTGGAGGACAGCGTTCCTCGTCAGGAAAAGGGCAGATAGCTCCGTTCTCGGTCCATACTGAGGAACGTTTAAAGGAACAGCAGCAGAAAAATTAAATACTCTTCCTAATCGTTGCGATATTGCCAAGGGCGTGGTCTGCCATGTGGCACCGAGTCCCTTCTGGGAGGATGCACAGAATTCCATCCAGGTCCTGCCCCCAGGAGACAGGACATTCTGCTTCTCCCCGGGAACCAGAATGGCCACTTTGCAGCTGCTCGGAATCTTTTCCTCGATGACATTCTTGCGCCGGCTAAAGGCTGGAACTTTCTGAGAGAGGCGCCTGGTCTACGGTCTGTGACTGTACAGAGCCACAGGGTACAAATGCTAACTGGACTTTCCTATTTCCATCCACAGTCTCCTTTCATGCATTTTTTAAAAGCTTTTATTTATCTATTTTGAAAGAGACAGAGAGAGAGAGAGAGAGAGAGAGAGACAGAAAGCGTGCGTGGGAGGGGAGGGGCAGAGAGAGAGGAAGACAGAGAATCCCAAGCAGACTCTGTGCCATCACCACAGACCCCTCCTGGGGGCTCAATCTCAGGACCATGAGCTCATGACCTGAGCTGAAATCAAGAGTTGGACGCTCAAGCAGCTGAGCCACCCAGGAGCCCCCGCTCATTATTTTCATGTGTCCTGTGGGTAACTCTGGTGATCAAGCCACGCTAAGTCCTATGAGAATGAAGGAGGTATAAACACATTAAGCATCAAGTCCAACTACTGTCTATATGCCTGTTAATGATGTTTCCCAATCGCCACGGACTCGTTGCCTTTTCAAAGGCTGTATCCAAACGATCGTTTTCTCAAAGTGAAGCTTCAAACTATACTGGAGAACAATTAGGGGCTGCACGCCTCAAGAGGTCTTTTAATGACAAGACACGGGGACGTGTGCAGGGTGAGGACAGGCACACGGCGAGTCCCCTCTTGCAGAGGCAGCGAGCCCGGCCTGCGTCTCACGCGCACGTCCCCAGGTTGATCAAAGCCATTGAGCTCTCCAGCCTCCGGGAGCGTGCCTGCCACCCAGCACTCTCGGAGCTAATTGAAAGCCGTGGTCAGGCTGTGTTCTGAAACGCAGACCCTTTCAAGGCCCTCAGTAGCGGGGAGTAGATTTTTCAGGAGCTAATCAAAGGTTTGGGAGGAACCCGAGATGAGTAATTTCACAAGGCAGCTGAAGCAGAATTAAATACTGGGGTCTCTCCATGCTCTGCCGGCTCCTTCTCAGGCCCCGAAGCAAAGCCGGCTCTCAGCAGAGGGGGGCCGCCCTCCTTCCCAGCCAGCCACCTGCAGGACGGCATTTCCCTGCCGCCGACGCTCGGTGGACTGTACCAGAGCCGGGCTATCTTAAAACGTCCTCGGAAGCACATTATTGCTTTTGGCTCACGTATTTCATGGGGGCTCCGACCACTGGAAAGTCCAGTCGGTGAGCCACTGGCCCAGGCTGAGGGAGTCAGTTTTGAAAGAAATGTCTTAAGCAGCTTCAAAGACAGAAACAAGCGTGGGCCCCCAGCCTGGGTTTCCGTTGCGGCTTGCCTGCGGATGCCGTCAGGAGGCAATCGCCCAGGAACACGGGCGCACTTGACCAGATAGGTCTCTGGAGAATATGCTTTTAATTCAATCAATGGAGTACATTTAATGAACCTGATTATGGGTAATAAACGATGGAAATGTGTTACTCTGGAAGGGGTGTTCATTCTGACGCGGGATTTACTGTTCTGGAAACAGCAGTTAGTCCCTTCTTAGAGTCTGCTTAGTTCATACGTGAATTTGGCCACCATTCTGCTGTCCACACACACACACACACACACACACTGTAGTCAACTTACCAGCTGAAGAGTTTGCACTCATCAAGAAGAGAAAGAAGAAAAGAGACTCTGTGGCCTTCAGAGCTACACCTGTCTCCTAGGTGACAGCAATCCCAGCAAGTCTAGGAATGGACGGACGGATGAAGGAACGAATGGCTGCATCGATGAATGAACGCATGAATGAATGAATGACACTATAGTCATGATGTCTCTTTCCACAGACAGACATTTCTACCACAAGATATGCTTTACGAGAGGTGGTTGGAGACACGGTGTCACACACAAACTGAGACGTTAGAAAGGGGGACGTATTTTGTCCCCAGACCCTGACCTGCTGAATCGTTCAGTCCATGTCCGTCAGTGCAGGTGACAAACCGAAGGGGCCTTCTGTGGCTGTAGGACGTCTCTGTTTCGATCACGTTCCCCAGACCTTAAGAACGGCATGGCTCCTCGGAGAGAGACCCTAACCCCTTCTTCACCTCCTCAGTTCTTAACGGGACTTTTTCCTTTTGCACCTGACATCTTTGAAACAGACAGGATGGTGTCGTCTTCGCGAATGTGTGAGCTTAGCTGTTTGATTGGTGATATAACCGGACACATGCAACCCTTTGACATTTTAGTCAGTCGCCCACTTTGAGGGACATCTCAAGGACGAATACGAGACCGGGGGGTTGGTCTGAAAGCCTTCCGCTGACACCTGCTAATATCAGGAAAGGGTCAAACCTGAAATTGGCAAGGGTTTGGAAGGAAATTCTGAAAACAATGGTTGGGAATCCTTTTAAGAAATGCTTGCTTATTATAGGCAAGAGGGTGAGACTCTGGGAAAGTGGGGCCGTTGACAGCTCAGAGCTGATGTGACTCAGAGAAGTCAGTGTCAAAAATACAAGAGGCTCAGACATGCCTCTCAGTTTGCTTTCCTCTTAGTTTACGTATGTGTGATGCAGGCACGTGATAAAAACCCAAGTCTAAATGAGCCTAAAAGAGATCTTTCATTTGGCATAAAAATAATGAAGAAGAAAGACTGTGTTATAATTTCAATGGCATGCTGTTTTCTTACTGGGAATCAAAATAACAGTACATTTTATATCTTCAGGTCCAACTGAATATGGTAATGACATCCATTTACGTGACAATGCATTTAATAAGGTACATATTTAAAACCACTAGACACATATGTAATATGCTGTTGTTATCTTCAGGATTCACTCAGCAGATAAACACGGAACCCAAAGAAGAAAACCCGCCATTTCTCAGGGGAAGGACTTTTTAAATGATTAATATTCAGAGTCTCCACTTTTATGGTATTTTTTTAAAGACCCCCAACAAAATTTTTGAGTGACTTCTACACCCAATGTGGGGCTCAAACGCACAACCCTGAGATCAAAAGTCACGTGCTGGACCAGCTGAGCCAGCCAGGGGCCCCTACGGCATTAATAATTGCTTAATTTAATGTAAATTGATACTGGGGTCATTGCAGTTTCATGTTGAGTTACAAGAAATAATAGAGAAAGATCCCCTTTACCCCGCTTCTCCCCATGAGGACATCCCGCGTGCCCTCTGGCACAACATCACGGTCAGGATACAGGTAGCAATGAGATCCACAGATGGTAATTTCCCAGCTGGACTTGTGTGTGTGTGTGTGTGTGTGTGTGTGTGTGTGTGTGTGTAATTCTATACCATCTTATCACACATGTTGGTTTGCGTGTCCACTGCCACAATTGGGGTTCATCACCACAAGGACCCCTCCCACTGCCCCCCTACAGTGGCTCCACCCCTCCCACCTCCCTACCCTTACCTTTAATCCCTAGCAACTACTATTCTGTGGCCAATATCTAAAATGCTATCAGTTCAGAAACGCTATATAAATGGACACACAATATGTAACCTTTGACGACTGGCTTTTTTTTCCCCCAGAATAACTTTCTGGGGAATCCTCCAGGTTGTCCCAGGTGCCAACAGTTCTTTTCCTTTTTGTTGTCTAATTAAGTATTTCTTTTTTTTTTTTTTTTTTTTTTTAATTTTTCTCTTTTTTTTTTCAACGTTTATTTATTTTTGGGACAGAGAGAGACAGAGCATGAACGGGGGAGGGGCAGAGAGAGAGGGAGACACAGAATCGGAAACAGGCTCCAGGCTCTGAGCCATCAGCCCAGAGCCCGACGCGGGGCTCGAACTCACGGACCGCGAGATCGCGACCTGGCTGAAGTCGGACGCTTAACCGACTGCGCCACCCAGGCGCCCCATAATTAAGTATTTCTTAAGACACCTTTGAGAATTGTTTTGAGTGGGAACTTAGGTAAGTGTATAGAGAATGTCATTTGTGTGGTCTTCCTACAGAAGACAAGGGATCCTTCAAGTAGGATTACAGCGACTCTGATAGAAATCACCCCACGCAGTCAGGAGTGGGTGGAGTTGGAGCTGGGAACTCACAGGTGCTTCTGGAAGCCCACTGCATTCGAAACCATCCTTTCCACACACTGCTTGCTCGCTAAGCCAAAGTTATTACTAACAGTGGCTATGGCCATTGGTATTGGATTTCCTGTTTCTTTCCTCCTAGGGACTCTTACAGATATACAAACAACCAGTGAGAAGGTTGCCAAGAAAACCCAGCAAAGAAGGAAAGTTAGGCTCTGAACGACTCTCAAGAGGATTATCTACCTTGGAGAATATTGGAAAACACTCCCTTCCCTTCAAATATTTAACCGACGTGGAACCGTGGCTTTTCACTGCAGTGAGGTTTGGGACGTCCTTTCTGGTTTTTAGCATTTATTTAACAAAAACTTCCCACTGCCATCCTGTCGTAGATTTTCTAATTCTTCCCATTTTGTGTATGAGAAAACTTAAACCCAGCGTGACTAAGGGAACTCCTCCAGGTTCCCTGGCTCTAAAGTGGAAAGTCTGTATCTGATTCCTTGCAGTCCGACTCCACAGTTGTCTGTACAGCTGTTAACTGCTTAGACGTTTCGTTGAGGGTATATGATACCCATCAGCAGGTGCACGTAATATGTGTAGAGCTTGACAAATTCTCGCATCTGGCGCTCAGCTCCTGGATCAAGTAACAGGAACATTCCAGAGGTTCTTTTCCAGATCCTGCCTTTTGCCCCCAAAGTAGCCACTCATCTGGCTTTTAAAAGCAAAGATTAGAGATGAATCGCTGGCTTCTGCTCCTGAAGCCAAGACTACACTGTATGTTAACTAACTTGAATTTAAATTAAAAAATATATATGTACATGAATCAGCATGGCTGTGTTCCAATAAAACTTTATTTAAAACCACTTAAAAAAGGCAAAGATGAGTACTGCCTGTTTGGGTGCTTGATGTAAAAGGAATCGCACAGGGTATACTCTCCTATGTCCAACTTCTCTCATTTAACACAAGCTCGTCCACGCTGCTGCATACACTTAAAGGTCATTAATTATCGTGGCGGGATAGTATTCCGTCACGCGAATGTTCTAATTTATGCATTCATTCCACACTTGATGAGCATTTGAGTCATCCACCATTTGAAGCCACATTCTAGGAACAGTCTAGCACACATCTTTTGGTAACATATGTGAGCCTCCTTCTTCTCAGAGTTACCCAGGGGTGGAATTGTGGGGTGGAATCCATACTCGCAAGCACCGCCACGTTCTTGGAAAACCTGTTGGTGGTGCTAGCACTGGGAAAGCCTTTTAAATTTCAGGAGCAGCCGAAATTTCCATTCTGCTACCACAAAGGAAAGTAAATGCTGAAATATTCAGCAGTCGATTTAAACATCAAAACGTCCCACTTCGCTCTGGTAATCAAACATCAACTCCGAAGCTGGTTTAAGAGACTTTTTCTTTGAAATTTACCACCTTTCAAGCCGTAGTCATTTTAATCAAGATTAGAACATCTGATCACAGTATTCTGAGCACTGAATTTCCTTCCAGTCCATTAGGTTGACAAGGGGCATTCGATTACCAAGTATTGGTATAATCATCACTGGAAAATGGCCTTGAGGCAACTGCCAGCATAGAGACTTGGGCAAAACGGTAGTCATCAGCCACCCGTCACATGGAAGGGTGGTGCCAGACCCAATTCCCTTAGCGGGGCGGCTCACAGGTAAGGTGATTTGTGGAGTGGATGTGTGCAACCTGCCCCCTGCTTGCAGTTCTGATCATGTGAGGACAAACAACATGAAGTCTTAAGTCTCGACTGCAAAAGAAAGTATCAATTCAACTGAACCAGCCCGAAAGGGAAGGGAGAGGCCCTAATTATTAATACCAGGAAGTGCTAGTAACTAGAAAGCGTTGCTTTTTTCATGATCATACACATTACTTTCTTGGTAAGGAAAAAATGCTAACCCAGGTCAATTTTCACACCGTGGCGCCCCAAGTTGGTCAGGCGTGCATGGAATTTAGAAAACTGGCCTCTTTTCCTGAGTATGTGGTTTGGGGGAAAAGTCACTAGCGAGAATTGGGATGAACGCCTGCTTAGAGCCCGATCCGTGCTCCTAAGAGCCAGGAGTCCAAGGGTGGGAGGGCCAAGAGTCCAAGCACAGCTTTCCTTCCACGGCTACTGGTGCTGTTGCAGCCCATCTCCCCCTTCTGTTTTTGGCAGAACTGTTATTGATCCTGTAATTCCTTTGTGGTTTTTGTTGCTCTGCGTTTAGGCACAGAGGACAGAATCCACTGGTTTGTTTTTTTTTTTTTTTTGTAGGGCGCTAATGACATATGGTGGTGGTGTCTAAGAGGCAGTCCATTAGGAAGACTTGACCACAAAGAGCCCCCTCTTTTTTTTTTTTTTAATTTTTTATGTTTCATTTTTTATATTTGAGAGAGACAGAGCAGGAGTGGGGGAGGGGCAGAGAGGAGGAGACAGAATCCGAAGCAGGCTCCAGACTCTGAGCTGTCGGCACAGAGCCCCATGTGGGGCTCGAACCCACGAGCAGTGAGATCATGACCTGAGCTGAAGTTGGAGGCCCAACCAACCGATCCACCCAGGTGCCCCTCCAAGAGCCCCCTCTTGTCCCAAAGCAGAGAGTTGTCAAACTCTGCATGCTGATCTAGGCTACCGACTCCAACCAGCCCCAGCAACAGAAGATGCCCCACACCCTGCCCGTCTCCCCAGTGATCCAGTTCCAAACACCAATTTACCTGTGTGCATCTGACTGAAGAAATCTAACTCACCTCCAGAAATCCTCACTTCAAGGACATCTGGGAAACGCGTACGGAGATTACTAGAAGGACAGAACGCACACTGAGCCCATCGGCCACGCCCTCAGTGCTTACAAATACCATCAACAGAAAGACGGAAGTTACCACTTTCTTGCCACACGGCAGCCCTGTACATTTCAAACTCAGCTCTGCAGACAACCTTTATTGAAGCTGGGATTCCCATTAATTAGACTGTCTTTTAAAAAATTTTTAATGTGTATTTATTCTTGAAAGAGAGACAGAGTGGGAGTGGGAGAGAGGCAGAGAGACGCAGAATCCAAAGCAGGTTCCAAGCTCTGAGCTGTCAGCACAGAGCCTGACACGGAACTCGAACCCATGAACCGTAAGACCCTGACCTGAGCCGAAGTCGGACGCTTAACCCACTGAGCCACCCAGGCGCCCCTAATTAGACTGTTTCTTCACCTTCGTGGTGTATCAGATGCATGAGGACACATGGGCTGAGCCCCAACTCCTGGAGGTCTTGACTCACCAGGTGAGGGTGGCCGGGAGAGCCCCTGGCTAATTCTCATCTGCGGCCAGAGGTGAGGAACCGTGTCAGAATGCACTGCAGAGATCTGGGAACTGCTATCTTTTGAGAACCACAGAACTTCACGGAATGTACAAGACCTTCATGGAGCTCAGGACCAGACTGCAAAAACAGACGACACCTGAGAACACAGACTCAGGAAGATGCTCCAAACGCCTGCATAGCAAGCCAATCACGAGCCACGAGAAGCTACAGACAGAGTCACATGGAAAGTCTTTGGGTGCAGGGGGTGCCTGGGGGGCTCAGCCGGTTGAGTGTCTGATTTCTGCTCAGGTCATGATCTCCCAGTTCACGAGTTCAAGCCCCGCATCGGGCTCTGTGCTGACAGCTCAGAGCCTGGAGCCTGCTTCGGATTCTGTGTCTCCTTCTCTCTCTGCCCCTTTCCCCCTTGTGCTCTGTCTCTCTCGCTCTCTCTCAAAAATAAACATTAAAAATAATTTAAAAAGTTGGGGCGCCTGGGGGGCTCAGTCGGCTAAGCATCTAACTTCGGCTCAGGTCATGATCTCACAGTTCACGAGTTCAAGCTGTCCAGCTTGCTGACAGCTGGGAGCCTGGAGCCTGCTTCTGATTCTGTGTCTTCCTCTCTCTCCGCCCCTCCCCTGCTCATGCTCTGTCTCTCTCTGTTTCTCAAAAATTAATACAATACACATTTTTAAAAATTAAAAAAAAAGAAAGTGTTTGGGTGGACACTCTGATTAGCAAAAAAACCTTATGCGTATAAAAAATGGAGAAGCTGTCAGGCCAACTGCTGAAAACCTGAAAGGAGCTTATCGAAACTTCAAGAGGGAATCAAACAAAAGAAAACAAAGCAAAACAAACGAAAACAGACAAAAGACAGCAAGCAACAAAGGGCATCACAACTTCCAAGAAACTCCTGGGGGTTTAAACTATGTTTTCATCTTCTCTCCAGACAAAGGAAGCCTCAGAACTCAAGGTTGGTCCACGGGCTCCTGGTCATCAAAGGGAAAGAGGACTCTGCTCTCGTGACCGTTTATCCACACGGGTCTGCACTCAAGGTCTCATTCCACTTCCTTCCCAAGACAGACCCTGGCTACTCGATGTGTGGTCCATGGACCAGCATCACTCAGAGCTGTTCACACACACAGACTCTTAGGCCCACCCCAGATGTCCTGGATCAGGATCTGTGTTTTAACACAATCTCCAGACAACGCATGTGTATGTGACAGTCTCAGAAGCACTGGAAAAAACTTTCCTGTGTTTCTCACCATTTTACACTACGTGGGCTTATGCTTATGTTTTAAAGTGTAACATCCAGGGGCGCCTGAATGGCTCACGTGTTTGGGCATCCGACTCTCGATTTCAGCTCAGGTCATGATCCCAGGGTCGTGGGCTAGAGCCCCGCATCGGGCTCTGCGCTGGGTGTGGAGCCTGCTTGAGATTCTCCCTCTCTCTCTCTCTGTCCTCCCTTCCCCACTCGCCCTCTCTCTCTCTCTCAAAAAATTTAAATAAAGTGTCATATCCTATTTAAAAATTTTTGAGAATATTAAAAAGGAAGCAGTATTCCAGTGTGCTGGCTCCGAGCCAACCATCCCTCACGTGACAGAAGGCGTCGATAAACCTTCACCGTCCAAACGGTTCTGTTCATCACGAACTCTCGACACAATGTGAGCAGACTCTGAACCTGCACTTCTGTCTACCCCCCGGATCCTGAGGAGCATTTTCACCCCCCGGATCCTGATGAGCATTTTAAGTGGTTAAAGTGTTTCTTAAACACACCAGGGTATAGATTTACCAGGACATTTAGGGGGAAAGAGTTTTGCATCTTGGATATTTCCCGGGCTCTGAAAGCAAACAGGCTGTTCATTCCCTCCTGTCCACCAACTGACTCAATAACTAACCGATCCCTGACGACGGTCGGGTTGGTTCTAAAAAGAATTAGACAGAAATTTCCCTCCTTCTTTAAATATGCAGCCAGAATTAGTTGGAAGCTCAATCAAATCTCCTATGCGCTGACAAGAGAGCAGAAAGATAAGATTAACTGTAAAAATGTCTCTCCATCTTATGTCCAGGTTTAATAATTTAGAGCGTGAATTGTTTGCTCAGAAGGCAAACAATATCTCCTGATGCATATTTTATGACCGCGTATTCCAGAGAGGAGCTGGCCAGGAGCCGGACCATTGGTGCATAATTAACAGGCTCTCGGGAGAGAAGCGGTCCTGTTAGGGAGGCGTCTGGGATCAGCCCTGACCTTCCAACCAGAGGCTCTGACAGGTGCGTGTTAGAACCTCTTCATTAATTTCCCCTGGAGACAGGCCACTCTGCGATGTACGGTTTCCCAGGCTGTCCCCAAACGTTCCTGTCTCTGACGTTCTCTTCACAAACTGGCCAATTAGGACCAACACATCCTTGTTAATTCACCGTGGCACAGACCCGTGTAACCACTTGCTTTATAAGATACGCACGCACCTAATCCCCCGTTACATCAGGGTATCTGACATCCCGGATGGAACCGAGAACATGATCGTGCCCGATCATGAAAACAGGACCTGTCGTGGACATTCTCTGTAACAAAGGCACAGAGTGATTGTTTCTCAGGACCGGAGACAGCAATACTCATAATGCAAACACTAATACTAATGTTAACGCCAATGTTAACGCTCATACTATTCTATGCTGATACAAATATGAATGTTAATGCTTATACTAATTCTACTACTAACCATATTCAATAAATAAAGTCAGAATAGCTACCACACATTAAGCATTTACTCTATGTTCTAGGCTAATTTAAAATCGTTACTCATTGGGGCGCCTGGGTGGCGCAGTCGGTTGAGCGTCCGACTTCAGCCAGGTCACGATCTCGCGGTCCGTGAGTTCGAGCCCCGTGTCGGGCTCTGGGCTGATGGCTCAGAGCCTGGAGCCTGTTTCCGATTCTGTGTCTCCCTCTCTCTCTGCCCCTCCCCTGTTCATGCTCCGTCTCTCTCTGTCCCAAAAATAAATAAACGTTGAAAAAATAAATAAATAAATAAATAAAATAAAAAAATAAAATCGTTACTCATTTAATTCCTAAAAAAACAACTCTTCACACAGGGACTATTATCGTTTCCGTTAGCAGATGAGGAAATGGAAGCAGAGAGTGGCTAGGTTCCTTGTCCGAGGTCAAAGAGCCGACAGTAAAAAAATTGAAAAAATAAAAGTCTGGAGGTGAGCAGTTGGACGCCATAGCGTAGGCTTGTGGCGTTTCTTCTGCCGTGGGGAATTTAAGCTGTGCTGTAGGCACAGCAGCGTGTCCTAGGACATGCCGTGCGGACCCTTCCCAACGGTGAGCATGGGGACCCCGCCTCCCACACGCAGACCTCGACACAGGCCGCATTTCTGGTGGACTGGCTGGGGGTAAGAGCATCGTGAGCGGGCGATCACCCTCTTGTGGATGAGTGTTCAAGCTCGTCCCGTGCTTCCCTCATACCAATAAACTCTTCCAAGGTGCAGTCTACACCTAGGGCTGGCAAACCGTACCCGAGGCCAAATCAGGCCTCTCTCTGCTTTTGTACACGAAGTTCTAGGACAGCACAGCACACCCGCTCACTTGCAGATGGTTCACGGCTCCTTGGGTTTACAACGGCCAAGCTGAGGAGTTGTGCCAGAGACCATGTGTCACTAAAGCCAAACGTGCTCACTCCTCGACCACGTTCTGGTCTGCCACGACCTACCTGACCCTCGGTGCTCATTCACCCCACCCCTTCCTCCAATGGCACGCCGGAGTCCACCCCACTTATCGGAAACAGGTTTCTAACAATTCCAACGTTTCTGGAAAGCTTCTGGATACAAGGCACAGACAACTCAAACTGGCTTCAACCACAGAGACAATGTTGGTGGGGTTTTTTGTTTGTTTGTTTTGGCTACAAAGTTCCGGTTTTTGCTTCAAGTGTGGAAAAAGACAGAGATTCCAGAGGTCCTCTGGTGTTCCTGCTGGCAAAGTGGGTGTAGATGCTGGCAGGTAAGGACACTTGTTGGTCCTCAGGCTTCTGGCTGGTGGCGCTATGATTGCCACGCCTCCTGGTCTTGTCACGTGACCCTCTCCGGATTACCCCTTTCTATCCCAGAGCACCCTATCAACAGTAAGCTCACTGCCCCGGGATCCGGACTCAAGGGCCATGCGTGTGGCCAGTAGTGGCCATCCCACTGTTGGTGGGACGCTGGCCATGTTACCTAAACTACCCAGGTCTTAGTTCATTTATTTGTAAAATGTCAGTATTAATATCCTCTAGCATGGGATTCGTGTGAATCTACATTATTTAATATGTGCTAATACTCAGACACATATATGCACCCCATATGTATCTAACACATCATAGATACTATATATCTGTTGATTATTTTATCTGTTGGTTAATAAGATCATTAACCTTTCCATGGCTACTTTCTTCCCTCACCCTAACAATGTCATTCCCAAGTTTATATCATTAGCATGCTTCTTGTAATTTTGCTCTTCCTTAAGAGAACTCACTTTTTTTTACTGACATAATGGTAACAGTGTGACATCATCATCACCATATTGGCAGATGACATAGTGTGTTTGCAAGGGCACCTGCTCTAAACATTCTGCATATATTGTTGGATTTGTTGATAAAGCCCATCCCCCAAAGGATAACAACAGACCAATGTGGAGTCCCCAGTCCAGCCTCATAAATGCCAGCAGGGACTTGTTTGAAATACAATTTTTGGGCCCCCTCCCATGGATACCAAATCAGAAACCATGGGTGGGGCTCATAATCCTTGCTGTAACAAGCCCCCAACCTCACTCTTGTGTGAAGTTGATTGATGCACATGACGATGGGGGACCATCATGATGTGACATCCCCACTTGAGAACATCTGGACCACACTGAAAGTGACAAAATCAAATGCTCACAGCCCAGACAGGTAATCTGACTGGACAGACAGGGCCAGTGTCAAGAGAAGAAGTAACAAAGAGTCAATGATTCACAACTCATGACATCACCCCCACTGTGGAACTAAGCATCAGCGGGAAAGACTAGTACAACCTACAGGATAAACCCCGCCCCAACAGGCAGCCTCGGCTTGTGTCCGGTCTACATGACAGGTGCCAAGACAGGCTCACCGTGGATGGGTGTTTCTCATTTCTCAAGGGTGAATGCTCTTGACTTTTCAAACAAGGCACATAATTAATTTTAATTGAAACACGGTTCAAACCGCATCCCATGGGACCATCGAAGTGTTATCTCTGGGACAGGTTCAGTCCCTGGCTGCAAGTTTCTGACATCTGACATACTCTGTGAACTCTTCATTATTTTTGCCCCGTGTGGGTGACTGCAGAGGGCACAGAATAGATATCCAGTGAATAAATCCGTGAATGAGTGAATGAATGAATGAATGAATGAATCAATCAATCAATCAATCAACACTGGCACTATCCAGCTCTTTGTTAAAAATGTCATTTGTCTCATTGTGGTTTTGATTTGTATTTCCCTGAAGAATGAAATCTTGCCATTTGCAACTACGTGGATGGAACTGGAGGGTATTATGCTAAGTGAAATTAGTCAGTCAGAGAAGGACAAATATCATATGAATTCACTCATATGAGGACTTTAAGAGACAAAACAGATGACCATAAGGGATGGGAAACAAAAATAATATAAAAACAGGGAGGGGGACACAACAGAAGAGACTCATAAATGTGGAGAACTAACTGAGGGTTACTGGAGGGGTTGTGGGAGGGGGGATGGGCTAAATGCGTAAGGGGCACCAAGGAATCTGCTCCTGAAATCCTTGTTGCACTATATGCTAACTAAGTTGGATGTAAATTAAAAAAAATAAAAAATAAAGCAAGTTAAAATTAAAAAAAAATTTAAAATGTCATTTGTCGGGGCACCTGGGTGGCTCAGTCGGTTAAGCATCTGACTCTTGATTTTGGCTCAGATCATGATCTGATGTTTGCTGAGATCATGCTCCGAGTCGGGCTCTGCACTGACAGCGTGGAGCCTGCCTGAGATTCTCTCTCTCTCCCCCCCTTCCTCCCTCTCCCCCTCTCCGATGCATGCACACTCTCCCTCTCTCTCTCAAAAGAAATAGACTTAAAAAACAATGCCAATTGTCCCTGGCACTCTTGCTGGATTAACCCAAATTTAGATGCAGTGACTTCTTGTGGATTTTCCCATTTCTCTCCGGGAGAACAGCTGCTGTGTCTGAGGCGGGGGGCTGAGGGCACACAAGGGGCTTCCTGAAGACACACGTCACCTTCCGCTGGGTGGCACCAGGCCAGACTGCAGCCTTCGTGCTTGCTTTTTGAGGGGAGCAAAGCTCACCCGACAGCTCCACACTGCTTCTCAGAAATCTGGAGCCCTGGAGAGCTGCTCTGTTCCACCCGCCTGGAGACACTTCTCAAAAGGCCATCCTGCAAAGCCTTGAGTGGCGTCCCCTTCATGAAGAGAAACAGATGCCAGCTGGCACAAACACTCCAGCCAGCCATCGATCGCGCCAACCTGAAGTTCCTTCCCTCTTGCAGGTAGTGTACATCTCTCAGGAATGCCCATCACGGCGCACAGCGACAGCCGTACAACGAAAGAGCAAAGCAATGTTCTCCAGCTTCGGCGGGGCAGCTCTTCCCCGGGAAACGCAAACACCGCCCCAGAGCTCCACCCAGGATCCGTCAGGCTTCTCAGACAAGACGTCCACCTCGCCACCACAGAGCAGTGTTTGTCCTGGCAGGATCGTCGTGCGAAATTCCTACTGAAATAAGCGACGATGCGCTCAATCTCCCCGCTTCCTCTTCAATGAGGCAGAATTACAAATTGAATTAGGCGCCTTCGATCCCCACGTGTTTCAATGGCGCTGCGCACGCTTCACCTGAGAATGCGAAGCCGTTGATCCAACTGTGTGATCTCAGAATGATGAGGGAGAGAAAAAGCTGGCCTCGGAGCTGGGAGTTGGACCCATTGCTGTCAATTCCACTTTCTGCCCAGAAACACGGAGACTTTCTTCTTGCCGGTGTGTGTGTGATTGCTGTTTCCCTCAATACATTTTTGTAAGAACGCGGAATACACCCTGAACAGGAAGGGGGCCTGGTACGGTTGCCTGCCTGGGCTGAAATACTACCTCAAAACTCAAGTGCAGGACCCAGCTGGTCGATAAAATTATGGAGATTGGCTGGCTCTGCAGTGCCTGTGTTTCTCCCGATAATCCCGATGAAAGACACAGCTAGATGTCTCCGGGCCTGCCTTGTTTCTTGGGAGCTATCATATGAGGTTCCTGTGCCGGCCATAATAAAGGACTCCCAAATGTGGGCCACTCTGGAGTTGGGGGGCTTGGAAGGGGTGTCCCCAGGGAAGGATCTGAGAAGCAGGCCGGAGAAGCGCAGAATCTGGATGACAGGCTGGGCATGGTGGCTCTGATGTGCCAAACCGTACACACAAGACCCCCACAGAGGGGCTCAAGGATGTGTCACACCCTACCCGCATGGAAACACAGTGACCTGGAGAAGGCCACGTCTTGATGGGTCCATTTACATGAAATGTCTGAAACAGCAAGTGTATAGACAGACAGTAGGCACGTGGTCACCTGGGGCAATGGGTGGGGGTGGGGACCGGCTGCAGAGGCTCATAGGGGTCTTTCCAGGGTGACAGAAGTGTCTTAAAACCACATTGTGGTGATAGTTCCACAGATCTGCAAATATGCTGTCAGTCACCGAATTGTACACTTAAAGCAGGTGAACTCTGTGAAATGCAAATTATACCTCCATTGAGTTCTTAAACAGTAATGACCACAGGACTCTGTCATCCTCTCATTGTGCCTGTAACCACACGTCCCTCCAAGGACAGGAATGCCCTGAATCATGCAGGGATTTCCACCACCAAGGGGAGCGGAGGCTCAAATAGAAACCAACTTTTATTCCGGGAAGTTACAGGGATCCTTGTTTGCCGGTTAGACTGGTGCAGATTGAGGTGCCTGATAATATCAACGGGAACAAGAATGAGGAACAGTGTTGTGATGGAAGCCTAGGGACATAGTGTGTCCCTCAAGCCACTCTGGAGGGGAACTGGACAGCATTTGGTACAGCAGAGAATATTCGTAACTAGCGCCCAGGAACTCTCTAGAATATACCTGAGAGGAACATTATCACATACTCACTGAGATCTACACAGTCACGCTTGCTGCAGTAATGTTTATCCAAGTGTACAAGAGAAGACAGAAGTGTCCAAACAGGTGATTGAGATATCTATGCCATCTATGTCTACGTCTGTATCTATCTAGATCTACAGACAGATAGATATAGATATAGATACTTATCTTATGAGATATATATGACCAAACAGATAGATATCACCAAACAGGTGAATGAGATGTCTATGTCTAAGGTCGAAGTCTAAGTCTAATGTCTAAGTCTAAGGTCGAAGTCTAAGTCTACTGTCTAAGTCTAAGGTCGAAGTCTAAGTCTAATGTCTAAGTCTAAGTCTATGTCTAGGTCTATCTATGTCTATATCTATCTATCTATCTATCTATCTCTCTATCATCTATCTTATGAGATAGATATATATATATATATATATATATGTATTTATCCTGTGACATATATATGAGATATTATAAGATTTTATATATATATATATATATATGAAAATCGGCCTATTTTGTGTGTATATACCGGTGTGAGTATGAGTATGAATAAGCCTCAAAGACAAATTCAGTAAAACTAAAAACTAAAAAACCCTATGCTTAAGTATCATTCATTTGTGTGAAGTTAAAGTAAACACCCATTTCTGTGAAGGTAGAAGGTGCACACCAAGCCGGAGCAGTGATGCCCAACAGGGCACCGGGAGAGGGATGGGGCAGGAGATGGTGGTCCCAGCAGAGACAGCGAATTGTCTCCCTCTTCACTACATACCCCTTCCTCTCTGCCTCTTAATAACAGAAACCCCGGGTTTGTAATGTGGGCACACGGCCCACTGTATTCACGTGCGGCCACGTGGCATGGGGTGGACATGTGTCCACCCCATGGTGGATGAGAGGCATCATCTCTGCCATTTCGAGGTCATGCCCGTAAGTGGAGTTTGCTCATCTGCAGCCGCCTCCCTGTCCCCCTTCGTGCCAGCTGGATGGAGCATTTGATGGTGCCAGGTCATCTGTGTCTATGTGGATGAGGGAGCCGCTCTAGGAGGGAAGATGCAGGGAACCAGGGTCTAGGACGACCACGTCGAACAGAGCTGCCTCCCTCACCTGGGCCGCTTACCAGCTCAGACTTCCATACAAGAGACGAATCACTCTTTTACTTTGTCCACATATTGCTAAGGATTCGTTCTTCAAGCACCTCAGACTCAACGCTCTACATAATGTCATCTTTAAAAGATGACTTTCACCTGAGTATTTTTCTTAACAAATCCAAGGACAATTACGATAAGACGGTATTTTAGTGTTTAATGGAGGTGAGCTATGTCCGCACGGTTATTTCTGTCTGGGTTATTTTTGTGTTTGCCTGAAACTTTCCATTTACCCAAGGAAATACAAAGCCAAGCCACACTGCACGCCTGGAACGGTGGTTCTTCAGGACGTGCCTCCACTGGGGACGTAACACACACACTTGTTGGTCTGCAGGTGAATCTGGCTGATGTCTCCTCTCTTCTCCTGTGTCCTGTGCAGACTTACAACCCTGCTCTCAGCCTTACGGGAACATGGATGGTGCTCTCGGAGTTTCAGTCCCACGGTGGGTGTGCAACCATCGTCCACGTTCGACAGTTCACCACCAGTTCACCTGACATTACATCTCGGCAGAGAAGACGCAGTGGATGCTTACTAACCTCTTCCCATGGCCTCTTATAAATCCCTCTTTGCCTCGTGAGCTTGTGGAAAACCTTGCTTGTCGGGCGGATGAAGTTTCCCCAGCCCATCACTCACCAAGAGTGTGGCTGTCACTTGGGGTCAGAGACTAGATTTAATTGTGATGGTGATAAACAGGGGTCCTTACACCGCGCTTATCCTTAATCATGTTACGTGTTTAACCTTTCCAACTAACACCATAAAACTTAATGAAATATACCCCTGGAAGGCGATCAGAGTGGTATCCATCAAAAACTTGATTTAATGCTTTCTCGTTTGCACCCAGATGATTTCCTGAAGCCTATCTTGGGACCGAAGATGAGTAGAGGACAGAAACTGGGGCTGGGGATTCTGGAAAACCTCAGTGACAGTATCTTTGTTTCCCATCCTCTGTGTCTGGGAGCGCGTCTAATGCCGTCAGTGGTCATTGCTGGCTGGTTGAAAGCTTTTCACAAATCATTTTACTATTTTCTCTCTGCCAATGCTTCTCTGTCCAAACGCTGCCTGGAAGAGAAGCGAGGTTGGATAGTGGGCATCCAGTCCTCAGGGTTCATTCACGTCTGCTCTGGCCACACTGAGCTCTACTTTGTCCCAGGTTGTGAAGCCACCGGCTTCTGAAAAAGCTGCAGCTAACCCAGACACAGAGGCCACAGCCCTGCAACCAGAGTCTCGTACTTGGGGCTAAAGCTTCAGGAAGCACTGGAGAAGCAGGTGTGTGGTACCCAAAAGTCACGGGAGATGAGAAGGAGGGATGGGGAGCTGCCTGCACCCCAGGGGTAGGGGGAGGCCCACCGCATCCAGTAGGGGGAAGAGGCCCAGGGCAGGGGTGGGTGGGAACCAACACAGAGGCCACAACTCCCAAATGATTATCCAGACGCAGACACAGACGCATTACTAAGAGCGCCCTTTCCGTGTGGCCTCGTAGGCTTGCACCCAGTGCCGGGAACCCCAGCGTAGGTGTGCCCAAGCTGACGGTGCTGACGGTGACACGGTTCACGAGGGCCGCCCTGGCTGCCTTGACAGTGAAAACTATTCCTCCCGCACCTCCAAGATCCTGTAAGTGGACTTCACAGCCCAACACACAAAACCCCAAAGGAGCGGGATGGGAAGGAGACGGTGACTTGGTGCCTTCCTGAAGAAAAAATCTTGGGGAAAGTATGTCGTGTTTATGACAAGTTAAATATATAATATTTTACAACTAACCATCAGTAGTTCCACGGGGGTGGGAAAGCCACCAGTATCTTCGTGGGAAAAATGTGACTCGTGTCCTGTCAGTCATTTAGAAAGTTTTCCACGAAGAAGAAAAATAACGTCATTTTTCCAAACCTGACCTTGCAAACGTGAGGAAATTTGGGCACGGATGTTTACAACAACGTACGTCATTTCTCCACTTAGGGACCTGGGGTGAGGCTCCCCCACTTTTGTGACCCACCCCCTGCAGAGTTTTCACTGAACTCCAAGGACGGTTTTGTCTTTCTGCACATGAGTCCACATGACGAACCTGCATGGTCTGAGCATGAGCGCAGCTCACCGCGACCCTGTCACTGCTCAGCCAGCACAATCTGTTTGTGAGGAGATGTGACAGGACACAAAATTCTGCCTTCAGAGAGGTGACGTGGCCACCCAGTGTACCAGTGTTGCCGTCAGATGCGCTTTGCACACGTTGACTCATTTAATCCTCGTGCTTAACCACACGGGGAAGGGAGGCAAAGGAGCAAGAGGGTGAGTGAGTGCTCCTAGGTGACAGAGGTAGGGGGTCGGACTGGGGACTTGTGCTCAGTGCGCTGTCCAGCAACAAATGGTGCTGAAGGATGTGAGAGGACCTGGCCAGACAGGCTGTGGGATAACGCCCGCCCACTTCTCCCCACGTGCCCATGGGCTTGGAGACTGTGCGGGGTGCAGCATGACTGGTGAGCGTGGGTGGAGGGGAGGGAGTGCACAGTGAAGCCCAGCCACCCAGGCTCCCTTCCCATCTGTTCCCACAACCCACAGTCTCCCAAAGGCAGGAAGCAACTCCCCAGTCGTGGGGGCGGACACGGACCACCGGGCTGGTGCCCACCTACCATCGAGGTTCAGAATCGACTTGTGCTGTCCAGCTACAGACCCACAAGGAGGGAAAGCCGGGAAACTCTCTGGGGCGTCTTGAGGCCCGACTGTCAACAGCTTCTCCCAGAAGCATGCCCCGAGGCTGCCACGGAAGCCATCAAGCTCACGTGTACCTGATGTTATCTAGAATCCCACAGCCAGCCGACGCTGCACAGCTCTGGCACAGTGACATTTTCCCTGGGGCCAAAG
Source organism: Leopardus geoffroyi (assembly GCF_018350155.1). Lineage (NCBI taxonomy): Eukaryota > Metazoa > Chordata > Mammalia > Carnivora > Felidae > Leopardus > Leopardus geoffroyi. The sequence goes on along the minus strand of NC_059339.1, from coordinate 2,765,176 downwards.
GAAGATGGGGGTGACAGCCCCTCAGTGTCCCTCTGGCAAGTGCCCACCACACATTAACACAGATCTGTGAGTTTCCTTACTTGACACCCAAGTGGAAATGGTACATCTCACGAAGTCAGCATGCCCCAACCCTGTGGTTCAAGGGAGGATGTGGAAGGTCCATTTCACTTTTCAACTGAAGGGGTAGAGATTTTCCCTGCCGCTGGCCAGGACGCCAGAGGAAGAGCAGGGGGTCGGGCGGGACGGCCGCCCTCAGGCAGTGGTGAAAGAGCCAGTCCGAGACTGAAGCACAGAGTCTGAAGACCTGGCCGGGAACATTTCTTGCAGGACCCAAGGTCAGCCTTACTTCTGAATTTCCACCTACGTAAACCAATGACCCTTTGTTTGGCTAGATCGGGCTGTACTTTTAGTCCCAGACTATCAAAGAACACTCCACGTGATAGAAACATGTACCAGGATTGTGCTGGCCCTTCAGAAACCCAAACTCAGGGCTCACTACAAAGTATTAAAGCACCTTGTTATGAATGAAGGATATCATTCGTCTAGAAGGTCCATCCAAACCAGCTCATCACCCAAAGGGACATGGTCCCACGGCTGAGGGAGCATTCTTATTCCTTGCTACCAAAGATTTGCCCAGCAAGGCTCCTGCCACAGCTCAGTGGGGTCAGAACACTGATCCAGAATGCCGAAAAGCTGCACGTGGCTTTAGAAAATGCTCTCAGGATGCATCCATGCCACACACACACACCGCATCGTGGGCATGCACATCATCGGTAATGAGAGGACAGAGATCGGTTGTCTGCTACGCCTCACAAGCTATAGGTAGCACAGTTAGACTCTAGTGTGAATGGCAGCCCAGAACCCTCCCACCTGGAATTGTGTAAGTGCGTCCTACACTCACAATACAGCCGTTCCTGGTTATGGACACAGAAGGCATGAGTTCTGTTTCCAGCCTCTAAACGATCCTGCTTGTCTGGTTCCTCTCTGCCTCCAACACAGCCAGCACACTAATGAGAGTTTAATTTTCTTTTGACAACGGTCCCCATCAAATCGGGCGAAGGTCCCCTCGATCAAAGAAAAATTGCTACAGGAAAAGGCAACTTGAAAAGAATCTTCTTAAACCGGGGTCCCACACTTCAAAATCAACAAGGCAAAAATCAATTTTTAAAGGCTTAGGACGAGGCATGAAGCTAACATTATTACAATAAGTTGGCCTCCTGCCGCTTCAGCAAAATTCGAGTTACGTTGCGACTTTTTAAATAGAAAGGATACATGCCAATTCTTGCCCTCAGGATTACGGTGTCTACAGAGGTTTAAAAATGTTAATTTGTTAAATATAAACCTCTAAAATGTAGCACAGTCCCTTTGCTGTTTCTTCACGCAAGAATTGTGGAATCCTTGCAAACTGGAAGGGGCCCTTTGCCTCTCAGTCCCTAAGAAGCTTCGAGCAAAAGGCGTAAGGGTGAGCTGTACAATGATCACTTATTTATCTAAAAGAGGCAAAGAGAAAGATATCTGGCCAACTGTGGTGGAAAGAATGGAAACGTTGCCACGAACAGAGGCTGTAATACAAGATACAAGAGTCTGTTTGTGGTTGTGAGATCTGTACCCTCGACCTATCTTTCCTGGAAGCCCGAACAACGTGCGTCCTGCGTACCCTGACATGTTTCGTTCGCGACACGCTGTTCTGTTCTCGCCCTGGCTCTTCTCCGCTGGCCCCTCTCTGTCTCTGTAGAGAAGGGGGGAGATGTTCCCTTTCTTGCTTCTCGTCAGCGATCAGAGGGGGCCTGACTCAGAGGAAGCCTTCCGTCTAGGCTCGCAGGATATTCCCGTGCCAGCACATTGTAGCTCTAAGCGTGCCGTCCGTAAAAGTGTTATTTGTAAAGTATTTGTAAGATGTGTCTTCCTTCGTCACTTCTTGTCTGCAAGGACTTGGGCGATTTTATACATAATTTAGGAATATGGAATGCCTAATTAGGTTACTTGAGGAATACTTCCTACCTCTCAGTAGAGTGGTTTGGCATTTTCTCCACACTGCTCCCAAATAATCGCTCTTTTGAGTTTCCTCCTGGGAACTTTTACATTTTCACACAAGGCAGTTTAGTACCATTGAGAGGTGTTCAGAGAAAACACATTAAGTCGGGGACTCCAAACTTTTCTGGGTCATGAATCTCTGGGAGTGTACGATGTATATTTATGCACTCTCTGTACACGTGTCTGTGTGTATGTGGATGTGCACCTACATGAACCTGGCACACGTTCCATGCCCATTCAAGGGCCACGAGTTAGTTAGGTGAACCATGTAATGACTTTTTAAATACAGAGACTGCTTCACCTTTGGAGAGAAGTCCTCTTTATTCAAAGCGATCGTTATATAGCTACATCTGCATTCCAACTTAACTTACGTCGCCCTTGGGAAAAAACAAATATCAAGGAATGAAGGAAAATTAAGGGAGAAAGTCTGTCTGACTCTCTCTCTCTCTCTCTCACACACACATATGGACAAGGACAAGGCGACCAAAGATGAAAATATAAATATTTTGCTGGATCCTCTTGGAGAAAATGTAAAGGCTCTCAGTGTCTTTAATCATTCCTGTGCCAGCAACAAAAACACCATGCGAGAGAAATTTTCCTCCTGTGCACGCTGAGAACCTGGTGGGAGAATCGCCTGTATGAATTACGAATTTACTATTTTCTACAATTTGGGGAGGTAATCGTCACGAGCTTTATGAGACTCTCATATGTTGTTCTAACTTCCATAAAATAAACAGAAGCATTTCTTTACATATGGAGTGTGAAAACCCTGGGTACCTATAAATAGCATCCTTACATATTTGAACACTATGTTAGTTCATATTCGTATGTTACGGAACTCAGAATGTGGAGCTTATAAAATAGTGCGTGTAAAATAGTACACATCACGCCCTCAATGCGATTCGCACACAGAACCACGACTCACACGGCTGATTGGCCCAGAAGGTCCGGCTTGTTTATAAAGGCACAAACAGAGAGAGCGTCGTGAAATCTGTTCGCTCTGGTGATACTGGTGGAGGCTGACGTCCTAATGGAAAGCCTTTTCTGTTTTTCGTTTTCATTTTTTTTTTAAGATTTTTTTTTTTTTCAACGTTTATTTATTTTTGGGACAGAGAGAGACAGAGCATGAACGGGGGAGGGGCAGAGAGAGAGGGAGACACAGAATCGGAAACAGGCTCCAGGCTCTGAGCCATCAGCCCAGAGCCCGACGTGGGGCTCGAACTCCCGGACCGCGAGATCGTGACCTGGCTGAAGTCGGACGCTTAACCGACTGCGCCACCCAGGCGCCCCTCATTTTCATTTTAAAATACTTCTATAATGAACATTCGAGTGATAAAATCACAATCAGAAAAAGCAGTGAAGTTGTTCCATCGGTTTCTTTTTTTAAGTTTATTTCTTTTGAGAGAGAGAGACAGAGAAAGCGTTGAGTTGGGGCAGAGAGAGAGGGAGAGAGAGAGAATCCCAAGCCGGCTCCGAGCTGTCAGCACAGAGTCCAACGCGGGACTCGAACCCACCAACCGTGAGATCATGACCTGAGCTAAAGTCGGACGCTTAACCGACTGAGCCCCCCAGGCGCCCCCACAGAAACCCTCCTTCGCCACTGTTTTCCTGAGCACACGACACGGTCACTCCCACGGGGTCTCACACACAGACGGCATACGTAACCACTTAGGATGCGGAAACCCTAAAGTTTTACTCCAAGTCTCGAGAACTCATTCATGTGATGTTTGGACAGCTGACCTTTCTCATTTGCTCTGTGGGTTGACCCTGCACCGAACTGCTTTCCAGACCGAAATTTGTAAGACTTGTGTGCGGTCACGAGGTCATTTCCTTAGCCATAATGAGTATGTTTTTTGTGAAATTCATCTCCTCCCCCCCCATCTTACTTAAAAGCAGTTCTGATCTAAACTCTGTAAACATCTATAACTAGTATTGACTGAGGCTAAGCTGATGTCTTCCCCGACTAGTTATCAGCAAGTAAGTAAGAAGCCTTCTGTCTGTCACACACCCCTTCCTGTGAGCTCTGGCTTCCGCTCCGCTAAGCAATGGCCCTTTTGAAAATCCGTGCTTTTGCAAGCATGTGGGGCCACAGCATTTTCTCCAGGAGCAATTACACTTACCATGATGTAATCTTTGATTTTCCCCTAAGTGCCGCTTCAAAAGTTATATGCTTTTTTCACAGTTCTTGCTTGTCATTTTGGTAAGTGTTCAAAATCAAATGTCATAATGTAAGAAACTTCCTAAGAACGTCAGGATGTAAGAATTCACCGTCTTTTCTGAAAGGATAATTTTTGGGGGAAGAACTTGTCTTATGTTTGTTCATGCAAATGTCAGAGACATGAATTTACCCCAGGCTTTCAACTCCAAACTTCTGCTTTTCCTATCACACTGTGAGAGAATTCACAAACTCCACACTCTCTCTTCTGTGACTCAGGCCATCCCTGTCAAAATTCCAGTAACTTTGCATTACTCATCCCCCTCGGGACCGAAATAGCCCCCACTGCCTATTACATGAAGAACAAATACCTCTGTGTGGTAGCAAAATCCTCTCCGAGGAAGCCACACTCTTGGCATACAAACAGCAAAGATTCCTGCCTGACGAAGACCGTTCTTTAAGGTAGATTTTTGGGTTTTAGTATTGCTAGGGAAGTCACATTCAGGTTCTAGGGGCTTCATGAGAGCATAAACTCTCATCTAAACAGAAATAGAGCTACGCCCACCTGGTTCCTGCCATGCACCGCAGAGGAACAGAGCTTTCTCCCACGGTGGACCTTCCATCAGCATCTTCCAAAATGGCAGCCGTTGGCCACACGCGGCTATGAAGCACCTGAAACGTAGCTAGTGTGAGCGAGGGTCTGAGCTTGTCCTTGAATGTAATTTGAATTTAAACAGCCATGGGTGGCCGGTGATGTTCGTGCCGGACAGCACAGAACGGAAGTGTGCTCCCACCTAACACTGGGGAGAAGCACACATAGGAAGGACGTAAAGCCCTTGGTCTGTTAATACTGCTCCCACCCCAATGCCATGGGATGAACAATGCCCGACACTGCTCCCCAGGAGGCAAGCTCACCACACTCCTTTGTGCAGCTCCGAGCTCTTCACGGGGGCTTACGCTGTCTTTTCTCCAGATCTCCCGCCTCCCCTCCCACGGCTCCTCCTCCCACGTAAAGCTCACAAGCCAGGTGTGCGTCTCTCATCACCGTTCACAGCACTTGAACACGACTCGGTTGCTTGCGATGTCATTAGCACGGACGAGGTACAATAACGGGGGTGCTGCAGCGGGGCCTGCGCGGTTCAGTTTAGACGGACCCTGTCCTCCAACTCCAGACCCCACCCGTCGTTCTACTCACGCACACAGTCTTGTGCGTCTGCACCTTTTCCAACATTCGGCAGGATTCACCAGAGAGAGAGGTCGCCACGGGGACTGCTGGCCAACGGGCAGAATCATATGGACGTGCTGGGATTCCGTCAAACTCTCTTCCACAGGGCCGGGCTGTTTTTCATTCACCAGAAATGCGAGAGCTTCTGGGCACACGGTCATGCCCTTGGAGGGTGCTGTGGGTCCTTCATTAATCATGAAGGTGACACACGGGATCTCAGAATACTTTTCAGTTACATTTGTCTTTAATGAGCAAGCTTGAGCACATTTTTATATGGCTAAGATCTACTCACTTTTATTTTCTGCACACCGATACGACTCTAAACATTTTTCTATAGGGCCATTGATCTTCTTTCCTTCTCTGGCTTAAAAACTCCTCCTAGGGATATGGTTGGGTCTGTTTTATAACTTGCAAGTATTTTCTGCAGTCTGTTATGGTTCCCCCCACCCTCCCATGCATGGCTTATGTCATCCTGTTTATGTACATTTTTCCTTCTGAATTTTGAGTCCAAGAAGGATTTTCCTCAGTGTCCGACCATAGAGAAATCTATCCATATTGTCTACTAATACTTGTATTTACTGTTTCACTTGGCTTTGATTTTATGTTAAAATCTCTGCTTCATTTGGTATTTACCTTGGTATACACCTGAGTAGTAGCCCCAATTATATGATTTTCATATGGCTTATCCAGCTGTCCCAACACCTCTTGTTTTAAAAGTCTGTCTCCGGGGCGCCTGGGTGGCGCAGTCGGTTAAGCGTCCGACTTCAGCCAAGTCATGATCTCGCGGTCCGTGAGTTTGAGCCCCGTGTCGGGCTCTAGGCTGATGGCTCAGAGCCTGGAGCCTGTTTCCGATTCTGTGTCTCCCTCTCTCTCTGCCCCTCCCCCGTTCATGCTCTGTCTCTCTCTGTCCCAAAAATAAATAAACGTTAAAAAAAAAAATTTTTTTTTAAATAAAAAAAAAAGTCTGTCTTTTCGGGGCACCTGGGTGGCTCAGTCGGTTGAGCGTCCGACTTCAGCTCAGGTCATGATCTCACAGTTCGTGGGTTCGAGCCCCACGTCGGGCTCTGTGCAGACAGCTCGGAGCCTGGAGCCTGCTTCGGATTCTGTGTCCCCCTCTCTCTGCTCCTCCCCTGCTCATGCTCTGTCTCTCTCTGTCTCTCAAAAATAAATACACATTAAAAAGAATTTTTAAAAGTCCGTCTTTTCTCCACTGTTTCGCGATGCTACCTTCCTCTTCCACTAAATTTCAGTATGTTAGCGAGTTTCCAAAATTGTCTGCTATGTTCTACTGGTTTCTGTCACTGTTCCCACAGCAGTAATGCATGTATCAGTTCTGGCATCCTGCTTTAAGTACAGACGCTATAATGCGTGTTAATGTCTGGTAGGTGTACTGCCTCCTTATTCGTTCTGTTCAGAACATTCCTGAATCTGCACATCTGTTTAGTCTTCTAACGGAACTTCTGTAGCTCCGGAAAAAAAAAAAAAAAAAAAAAAAACTATGGTAATTTCATCGGAAATGCACTGAATTTATATATCACTTTAAGGAAAATGGACATCTCCGTGATACAGAGATTATCTACTCATGAACATAGTATGTTTTTGTCATTCGAGAGCATGTGTGTGGAATTTTCTGGAAACGTACTTCTGTCACCGCAAGGGAAGATGGTTTCCCTTCTGCCTCTCTGATTCCCGGGTCTAGAGTTGCTCTCGACTCTCTGACTGAAGGATGGATGTCACCACAGGGTTACACGGCTGGGAAGACACAGGGCACCTTGTCCCTAACTTTAGTTAACTGCCTTCAGCACTAGTCCTGCTGGGCCTGGTATTTTTGAGCCATAAGCTCTCTGAGGTGCTGAGGGGACGCTGGGTCTGCAGCCCTTCCCCTGGCTGCATGGCGGTTCAGCAGCCCCTCCTTCCACAGGGACCCCCGTGTCTCCCCTCCCCCGGGCCCTCACGCCCAGCCTCCTCGGGGTTGTGTCCCATCCTTGTGGGGATGTTCTCTCCTGTGTTTGATACGGCTCCTTGTAGAGGGGGTGTCCACAGGTGCGTGCGGCCCTCCCCCTCAGCCCAGAATTGCCAGGTGGGAAACCAAAACACAGCACCCTCTTAAGTGTCACTTGTGTTCCTTTGTCGTGAAAGCTAGTCTCTTAACCATCTGTATGGGAACGATTAGCCAAAATACCAGAAAATACCACTCAAAGCCATTCTATGTAAGTTTATGTGAACATGCATATCTATCATCTATCTACCTATCTATCAATCATCTATCTGTCTCATCTATGTCCATCCATCTACAGCTGTCATTAAAATTCACAAAAACACCCATGACTTTTGCAGAGTCCCAAATTCTCATTTGAAAAAACAAACGCCCAAACCAACAAAAAACCAACCGGGACTGGGCTCTCTCTCCAGAGCATGAACGGCTTGAATAAACCAACTTGCTCATTCAGGCACACTCCGTGGAAGAGACTGCTAGTTGCCTCACCACAATCCTGGAAATTCACCTGTTTGGGTTGGCAATGAATCTGAACAAACACAAGCTCTCCCCTTGCATTCGGGGTGGCCGAGGCACAGCTTTGCCTAATATATTAGGAAGCGCAAGTCTGCTGTGCCCTGTGAATGCCCTGTTTCTTTCTTTCTTCCAGTTCTTCCCTCAGAGAAGGAAGGACGGGGAGTTCCTGTCTTAAGACCACTTCTGGGATGGACAGCAGAGGCACAGAGCCAACAATGGACACAGGCTGGGCCAGTCCTGGACAGCCTTCATCCGCACTAACATTTTTGGATGGGATTATAATCCTCTGTCAAGTCAAATTACAGTAGTCCAGTGTCTGCCACACACATTCAAACAATATCTGATCAATACACTCTTCTGGATATGTAACATGATTAGTTTGAGACTGAAAATTTCCCTAGAAAGTAAGCCAAGCCATTTCCTACAGCTTGGGCAGAAAACTCATTTGGGAGGACGGAGTGGTTTTTGTAACTCTAGGGAAATAGAGGCTATTTTAGGAAAAATTAGATAAATCCCCTTTTCAGCAAGTATGCTTCTAGTTACTCTGGACTTTCGAGGATGATAATACATTTTCCCCAAGGTTTTGAGTTCCCTGATCACTGACTGAGTGCTAGTACTTTGCTTAGTGCCAAATGCATTTGAAACTCTTACCTTGCCCTTGGAGAGGTCACACCCTATCTATTCCAAGAGACACACAACCAAACAATGTGGTAAACGCTTTAACGGAGGTTTTGGACAGAAAGCTACTGAAACGCAAAGAAAGGAGTCATCATTCCTTCCGTGGAGTCATAGGAATTAAGTAATGCGAACACCTCAGCTGGCCACGAATGAACAATGTTCAATACTCAGTAGGTACTCACGAACCATTTTCAAAGTGGAATTAAATCATTCGTCCACATCAGCAGCCAGAACATGACCACGCCTATCTCTGAGTACACTGGCCCTTTCATGTTTTATCATGAAGAATCATGTCAAATCTCTGGATGTGAACTTGTTTTCCCAGCTCACTGGTCCCCCAGCGGCATCTGAGAGCCCTTCCAAATCTCAGCGAAAGCTGGGACGCCTCGTTCTTCCCTGTTGGGCCACCACACCCTCTGTCTTCTTCGCATTTACTACAATTTGAAGTTAAGTATTTGTTTTGGGCTCATTTCTAACACCCATTAATTTAACGACACCAAAACCCTCATGAGGGAACGGAATGGATCTCTCGACGCTTTATTCCCCGCTAGCACCCAACACGTGGTAAGTGCCCAATGATTCCACGTGACGTAAATAAATGAGTTTCAGTGTCGCTGTGAATATTCTTCTAACTTTGTCCAGAAGTCACTCCTTCCTGTGCAGAGAGAAGCTCTGGTCTGACATTGTGACTATATTTGATGGGGGAAATGTCAAAGCAGAAAGGAAGTTCTATTCTCCTACTTGAAAAAATATCTCAGGGGTGCCTGAGTGGCTCAGTTGGTTGAGCGTCCGACTTCGGCTCAGGTCATGATCTCAAGGTCCATGGGTTCAAGCCCCGCATCCAGCTCAGAGCCTGGAGCCTGCTTCAGATTCTGTGTCTCCCCCTCTCTCTGCCCCTCCCCCACTTGTGCACTGTCTCTCTATCAAAAATAAATAAATGTAAAAAATATCTTATACAACGAACGCAAGTGAGTGCACACATCCATCTAACAGTTCCTGCCACAGGCTAGAGTCACTAACCAAATAGTGTCCCTGGCCCGTAACTGTAACTCGTGACGAATGCTGAATTCACGTCCAAGGGTAAATGCCACTGACACCCAACAGGGTGGGGTCCACCTCTGAACCTCGCCCACTGTCCCCACGTTAGCGTCCAGCTGATGCCAAAGGAGCTACCCCTTCAGCAAAGACCGCCCATCCTGTCCCCCAGCAGTCACAAGGACGTCTGGGCACAGAGAGAGGAAGTGGTGCCTGTCACTACAGATCACTCACGTCGTAGATCTGGTGGCCAGACGTCAAGGCTGAAACACGGAGGTCAGCACGGAGATGAACGAGACCCTCACTCTCCACGGGGAGTTCAGGCCTCTGCCCTTCTTTGCTGAGTGTTAGTGTAGCACTGCTCAGCTTATGGGAGGGTTCCTTTGGGCCTCAGAATGTTAATCGTGTCCCCTCTATACTGGGCGGAAGTGTGTCCCTCAAATACTCACGTGTCCTTGGAGCCTCAGAATGTGGCCTTGTGGAAATAAGATCTTTGCGGTTGTAATGGGTTCAGATGAAGTCCTACTGCATCAGGGCAGACCGCGAATCCAACGGCCAGGGTCCTCAGACCAAGGCCATGTGACGACACACGGGCACAGACTGGGAGAAGTCACGTGACCACAAAAGCAATGCAGCCCCCCAGCCAAGGACACCAGAGAGTCCCGGCACCTCCGGGCTGGGAGGGAGGAAAGGAGGACCCCAGGGCCTTCAGAGGGAGCACAGCCCTGTGGACACCATGGTTCCAGACTTCCAGCCTCAAGCCCGAGAGAATAAATTCCTGCTATTTTTGCCCAGCGGGTGGCAATTCCTTATGGCAAATCAGAGGCAGGAAACTGATAAACCACCTTCCTTGTGTTTTCCGTGGGGAGGCATCCCTTTCCCAGTTTTAGCCCCAGGATCCGGTTGGGCTAACGCCAAGCCCATGACCTCAGGGTAGCCACAGGACCCACATGTGGCCAATCAGTATTGACTGGGATGGGGTCAGGAGTAGGGATGTGACCCAGTTTGGGCCAATGAGAGAGAGTGAATTCCAGAAATCCCATGTTTCCTAGAAGAGTCTCTCTATGCCCTGGGTGTCCCGGGATGAAGATGTGAGTGCAGGTGTAGCTGCAAGCATTTTGCCACCATGAGGGAGTCAGGTGCTGGTAGGAGACACCACATGCTGCTACCTGAGGACAAAGACTTCTACACAAGGAGACAGACTCTGCCCCCGGGAACATCAATGATGGTAACTATTAAAGCTTTGCCTAAAACCAGAACTGCCATTTTACCTTTCAGTTGCATGAATATTACCTTTTATAGGCAATCCACCTCTACGATATTTGCTATTACTTCCAGCTAAGAGAATGTTATATATAATTTTGTTTGAATAAAGCTATACAATACTATGTTTTCTCTTTTATTTTAAAGTTTATTTGTTTATGAGAGAGAGAGAGAGAGAGAGAGAGAGAGAGAGAGAGAGAGATGTTGAATGGAGGTGGGGCAGAGAGAGAAGGAGAGAATCCCAAGCAGGGCTAGAACTAATGAACTGTGAGATCATGACCTGAGCCAAAATCAAGAGTCAGATGCTTAACAGACTGAGCCACTCGGACACCCCTATACTATGTTTTCTTCGTTGCATCTACAGTTACATCCTACCCCGCGTGAATGTAAAATGCCACGTCTGTGGTCTTCTCTTTCCGAGGTGGCAAATTACCTTCGGGGAGATTTTACAGAGCTGTGTCTTAATCTTCTTTTAAATGCAAACTCATTTACATAAAAGTTATTCGGAGCTAATTTACTTCTGGTTGGGGGCGGATGGTAATTTTTGTTCTGTCCTGCTTAACTACACATCATCCTTGGACCAAACCATTCTGGGTATTGAAGGATATCAAGGATATTGATAGTGTTGTAAACATAACTTTAGGACAAGACGGGCATACTAGCTTTATCTCCAACGGCCACTGTTACAGCTTGGTAGGGATTTCTGGAGAACTGTGTTAAGAGGGAGCCCAAGTTCGTGACGGCTCCATGGGAAAACACTCCGTGGTCAGGTAAGGATGCCTGTTACAGTGCTGGTGGGAAGAACACTAGAACCGACCGATACCGCCCTTGGCTAGAAGACACACGCAGCCAGGCGCTGTGTTTTTTGCTTTAACCACCCCAAACAACATGCTGAAGCTCATCTGAAGTGATTACACATTTTGGGGGGATTATCTGGGCCGCTGCCATCTGCAACACTACCCGTGAGTCCTCTCTACTGGTATCCCGCCTCTGGCGGGCTCTACACTGGTTTCCACCTGGGCGCTGTCCATTTCCAGACCATCTCTACAGCAGCGTGGGTTCCGGGGAACAACATCGTCACAGACCTGCCAAATAAACGAAGAAAACAGCAGGAGAAAACACTGCCGCGAGGGCAAGGCACGACATCGGGAAGGAAAGCGATCTCCTCTGCAGGGCCGGTCGTCGGCGTTGCGGGCCCATCTCAAGTCCTGCGGGACGTCACGAAGGCGAACACTTAGCCTTACTGCCAAGGATCTCTCCAGCACAACCACTACCTGGCGAAGCGGCGAGGGACAGAGTCCCCAGGAGACACCCTCGTCTTCCGCCTCTCTCCGAAACCCGCCTCCAAGTGGACCGACACAAAGTAACCACAATCCTCGCTGCCTTTAGCACCATACTCAACAACGCGCTCAAGAATGGACTGCAGACCCCTGACGCCTTTTTGATCCTGACGTACAACACCTGGCCTAAACACGTTAACCGAAGAAACGTTTCAGGGATGTTTTTATGTTTCAATAGTCAAGAATCACATACGGCATTTGAAGCAGGATTTGGGAATATAGTCTAGAACTAGTTAAGGAAATCTCCCATCTATTCCTGCATCTAAAAGGTTGAGTTATTTGCCTATCTATTTTAAAAATCAAGAAATGGAGGGGGGGCGCCTGGGTGGCTCAGTCAGTTGAGCGTCCAACTCTTGATTTTGACTCGGGTCGCAATCCCAGGATCGAGCCCCACCTGTGGCTCCTCACTGAGCATGGAGTCTGCTTAAGATTCTCTCTCTCCTTCTTCCTCTCTGCCTCCCAAAAAAAAAAAAAAAAAAAAAAATCAAGAAACGGCATTAAATTTTATGAGACATTTCATTCGGACATTTATGAGCCATCCGTTGAGATGATCATACATTTCTTCATTTACTCTGCTAATCAATTACATTAATCCAGTGGTGCTCATGGGGAACTCTGCCATCCAGGGCACATTTGGCAGTTTCTGGAGATAGTTTTGGTTGTCCTATGATGGGCGGTACTAGGTGGAGATCAGACGTGCTACTGAACATCTTAAGTGTGCAGGACAAGCCCCCGCTCCTCGACAAACGAGGAATCACCTATTCCAAACACCAGCAGTGCTGGGACCAACAAACCTGTGCTGACGGATTCCCTAACACTGAGCTTGTGGACTCATGCTGAGCCACTGATGAGCTGTGTTCCAAGAGAAACTCCACTCGGCCGTATTTTTAACTCGGCGCTTGATGTGATCTACCAATATCTTGCACACGATTTTTGCACTTACAGCTAGTTGTAAGTGATGTGAAGTGCATTTTCCTTTGGTTTTTAAACGACTGTGAGACGTCACCACGATAAAGCTAGGCTTACACGATGGCCGGGTATCTTCCCATTTTTTTTAAAGTTGTTATTTATTTTTTAATTTGAGAGAGAGAAAGAGCATGAGTGGGGGAGAGGGGAAGAGAGAGAGAGAGAATCCCAAGCAGGCTCCATGCTGTCAGCACAGAGCCTGACACAGGGCTCGATCCCAAGTGAACCCAAACAGGTGCCCCAAACACAGCTTTTTTTTTTTTTTAAGTTTTATTCATTTTGAGAGACAGAGAGAGAGAAAGAGAGACGCTTAACCAACTGAACCACTAAGGTGTCCCAGGAATGTTTCATGTTTTGAAGTTTATTTTTTTAATGAACGTGCTGTAACATTCCCCCTTATGGTATGCATTTCTTTCTAAACTTTGACAAACGCATGGGGTCACGTGACTGTCCCAACAGTAAAGACCCAGAGCAGATCCATCACTGTTCCCAACCAAAAATGACCCCTGGTCCTGCCTCCTCCTGGTCAAATCCTCCCTCAGCTTTCTTTTCTTTTTCTTTCTTTCTTTCTTTCTTTTTTAATGTTTATTTATTTTTGAAAGACAGAGAGGCACAGTGTGAGCAGGGAGGGGCAGAAAGAGGGAGACACAGAATCCGAAGCAGGCTCCATCCAGGCTCCGAGCTGTCAGCACAGAGCCCGACGCGGGGCTCGAACTCACTAACTGTGAGATCGTGACCTGAGCTGAAGTCAGACGATTACCGACTGAGCCACCCAGGCACCCCTCTTTTATTTTTTTTTAAACTGTATTTCTAATTATAAAATTAACTCATGGTCATTGTAATCTATCAAACGAAACAGCAATGTTAAAAAGATGCTTTTCTGCTTCTGGGTCATCCTACCCACTGCTGGCACTAAAGTTTCTAATATCTAGGAGAATATTTACATATCTGAAGATTGGGAAACGCCTGCTGTGACAGATAAAGATGGACCTTCCTACAGCTTAATAATTTTTTTTTTATCGTTGTTGGTACAAGTCAGCATGAACAAAGCTCACAAGACTGTGCTCTCAATGCAGATAAATGTTGCTTAGCCGTCCTGGGAGGAGAATCAGCTACTGAAAGATAAGATAAAGACAAACAAGAGGTAGAAAACAATTAGCCCAGGATGTAAACAGGCAAGTCACAGAAGGGAGACACCAGCAGCCAGGAAACATCTAGAAAAAGGCCTCTTTCATTAGGAGTCAAGTAACTGCAGAATAAAACCACGAGGGTAACGTTTTCCCTCGTCAGATTTAGCAAGACACAGGCTAGGTTGGGGAAGGCTGTTGGCTAAGTAAGAGCTTTCACGAACGTCGTCAGATGGGCCGACTCAAGTTCCCGAGAATTACCCTGGCCGTGTCTCTCATCATAAAAAATTCACGTCTTCCTTGACCCACAGATCTCACCTGGGATTCTCTCCACAAACATAAAATCACCAGGACAGAGGAACATGGGCAGAATTATGCAAACTGCGAAAAGTTATCGGGAAAGAGACTGCCGGTAGGCGAACGGCTGAATAAATTATGGTAAAACTATTCTGTTGATTATCACACAGGTGTTTGAAGAGGAAAGAATTCAATCCATATGTATTGATCTGGAAGAACATACCCGACGTATTTTTAAGCAAAACTAAGTTCATCCCAGTTTACGAAAAAAATATACACAGACGTGTTCAGCTGGGGCTGACATTTCAGGTCTGAAATGGTATCATTTGGTAATTTCTCTTCTTTCTTTCTCCTCCCCTGCCAGGAACCGTGAGGCAGAGCTCTGTGGGTTAGAACGGGGGCATACGGTGGAATAATATGACTGAAGGCAGGCCACCTTACACGGCAAGTTGCTCCTCTGGTGACAGGGACTGTCCCGCACCGTCCTCGCTTACCCTTGGGTGACATGCTCACGAGGACGCCTGGTTCTTCGGGCGTCGGGCTGGTGAACCTGTCTCGTGTCCAGAGCCAAATGAGACTGACCGCTGGTGGCTGCCTGGAGCCACGTCGGGGCTCGGCGGAAGAGGGTCACGGAAAATCACCTGTGTTCCCCAGGTGGGAAGATGGGACGGCGGAGGGACACTCTGTGTGCGGCCAGACGGGTCCCAGAGGCGGCTCCAGACGGGATGCAGTGACGGGAAATGGAAACCAGTGAGGCCGAGAGCAGCAGAAACCGGGACCCCACGGCAGCCGGGTAGTTACGAAATGCAATTTCCTAAGCAAATAGTAACGTCTGATACTATTCACGGTCACATCTGGACTTGAACTCGGAATATGTCTCAACTTTTGACGAGGAAAGCCCACTGCATCCCAATTTTTTTATATAAATTTTCCAACCAGAGAAATTTAGGGCATGGAATCCAGTTCATTAAAGCCAAACAGATCGTAAGTCTGAGATCCCTTTAATTCATAACAGCCTCACGGGGAGGTCTCCCAGGAAGCTTTGGCTAAGAAAATATTTGACCTTTCTAGGAAATTACATAAAGTTTCCCCAGCCTTGTTTTAATCGTGTCTGTGAAGATGTACTATTTCCTATGAACATTATATTTGCTTGGTACTAATTACAACTTAATAATAATAATGATCAATAATAATAGTATTTAGAAGCATCTCTTGTCGTGGATGATTTACTTTCCAAGAAGCTACCGGTCAGTTCTCTTTCTGCCCACGAGGGTCTAGGGCAAAAGTGCCATCAGCAGGCATTCCGCTATTTTTACCATGAAGTTCCCCCCCAAAATCTTAGTTCTCTTCTGAACTGGTGCCAGGAAAATGGGCAGTAGATGTCGAGCTGCCTCTCTGGTGACACACATACCCTCAACGACCAGTCAGGCCACTTCAGGCTCCCGTGGCCCGAGAACGATCTAAGAAATGTTTACGCTCGGGCTGAGACGCTGAACTCATTCCCTCTCGATCCTGCATCGAGTTGTTAGAACATCGGAAGCAGCACGTACTGACCATGAGGTCATTCGCAACAACAACAACAACAACAATGTAACAGTAACAATAATGGCAGCCGCTGATGCATGGTGCTTACTCTGGGCCAGATTCTCTGCTAGGCTCCTTACACGCATTAGTTAAATCTGAACCCACAACCGTCACCTGGGGGAGGTACCGCGATCACCATTTTTCAAGGGGAGGGGAAACTGAGGCCCAGAGAGGTCAAGCGGTTTGCCCAAAGTCGCACAGTCAGGACGTGGCAGGAAGTGGAAGAAACAGTTCCCAGGTCCCGGCGTGGGTCCTTCCCCGCGACCCACGGCCGGTCGGGCCCAGAATGTCCCACTCAGAGACCCACGTCCACGAGAGATGCGCACGTGCCTCTCCCCGAGACCCCGAACGCGAGGTGCACGTGCTGGCCGGCCCCTTCGCTGCCCTCCTGCTCGAATGCTTCTCATCTGAATCCGAATCCCACTCCGCGTGAGGCGCAAGCAATGTGGAGGGTAAGACACGGGGAGACGGGGCGGACGCGGGGGGAGGTCCCCGGGCACGCAGGGCAGTGACGCGCCCTGCGACCCTCCGCTTGTCCGTCGGGCCCGTGGCGTCACTCCCTGCGCGTCCCAGCCTGGGTGAGAAAATGGTGAGATGACGTGTGCCTTTTGCTTTCCTTCTTCCTTTTTTATTTCTGGAAGAAAACAAACCTCGTACATTTCCTCCAGGAGGAAGATAAAATAATGGCTCTTCTGTCCCGGCGATGCAACCAGCAGGGAGGCTGATTTCGCTCCACTTGCCATAATTCACGGACTTCTCAGGCACGAGGTCCTTCTGAGTGATCCCAGCCACCCTTCCCGTCCTGTCTCCGCGCGGCCGCTCAGTATTCCGAGCCTCTCCAGGACCCACGGGAATCTCCGTTTACGCTTCCGTAAAATTTTACATATATCGGCAAACATTTTCATCCACGCGATACACAAAGGAACGAGCAAGAAACCACAGAGACGGCAGGTCAACTGTCAAAGAATGGGGGGCGGGGGTGAGAAATCTGTTTCTTCCTTGTGAGTTTACAGATCCGTGTTTAAACTGGGTAATTCAGCAACCGGGTGTGCTTGGCAGATAATGTCACAGCAAGAACGCCTTATTAATAAAACATTCAACAACACCTTTCCTTCCAAAAAACAAACGAACAAAAAAGGGGGAAAAAAAACCCCAAAAAACCAGAGAGCGCTGCAGGGCCCACGTGTGAAATTTAAAAGATGAAGGGCTAGTCCACAAGGCTGTGGTTACCGCCACGCATGTTGAGGAATTCTTAACACGTGTCGCTGGCTCGATGAGCAGGCCCGTTGCTTCTTGACAGGCAGGCTTCAAACAGAAACTCGGATTTTTATTTATTTGTCTGTTTTTATCCCTAGGACCAAATGGGGTTTTCCTTAGCCGAGAGACGTATTAGCCACGGTCAGTGCTCTGCATTACAAATTGGGGGAAGCTGGGGTGAACGCTATTTGCCATCGGGAGGCAGTGTGCTTTTTACGTACTGCAGGGCTTGGATGTGCTCTCAAGGGGACAGCTATCCCTTTGAGCACCTGAGCTTTACTCCCTGAGACAGCCCCAGAGAACGGTGCACTCCTGTCCCCACTAAGCTGCAGGGGAAGGGGACGACCTCAGCAATCGCCAGACACAGAAGCTCCTGGACCTCGGCACACAAAGCACGGAGGCTGTGTTCGCGCGCTGCACGGCTTACGCGGCTCTGGCATCTCGGAGCTGGCCGTCCCCGCGGTCCTGCCCCACGGGAGAAGAGGGATCCGTCGGTCCGTTGGGGGGCGGTGCCTTCACAGAGACCACCCTCGTGGCTTGTGCAGAAGAGGGGTTGAGCGAGGGACTCCGGTGACAACACTGCTGTCCCTGCTGCAAAATCGGGCCAACACTGGCCCCCGTGACGGCCGTCGAGGATGGCTCCCGGGGAGGAGGCCTGTGTCAGGAAGCGGGTCCCACCAGGGCCCCTGGGGCACGCCTGGCGGTCACCCACAACTGTGGCCTCCAGAGCAAGGCCGGCCACCGACCCGCCCCAGCAGAAGGACGCGGCCGTGGGCTTCCCGCCTCTGCAGGGTCCCAAGGGCATCCGACTGTCCGTCCTTATTCCGCAAGGGGGTCCAGCGGGATCGCTTTTTGCCTTTCCGTGTCTGCAGTGCTGGAGGGTGTTGTCACAGGGGTGCACCAATGTCTCTGCCCTCTGCGATCTCAAATCCAGACCCCGCTTCGCCTCTGGAACACCCCCGGCCCCGCTCAGCCTCAGCCTGAAGCCTGTAAGAGGCTGACAAAAGTGCCTTTCTCCCGGCGTTGTGCGTCAGAACAAAGCAATCCGCGTCAAGTCCGCCAACAGCAGGCAAGCGCACGGTAACTGCTGGTTCCCTGTGTCCCCTACCGGCCGCCAGCAACGGAAACTCGCGGAAAGGAACAACGTTGTGTTTCCTCCCTGACGCTGGGCAGGCTGGTGGCACAGCGGCTCAGGAGGTGGAGGAGACAGGCACCGTTCTGGGCCAAACAAACTTGCCTACCTGGGTCATCTCTGGGGCTCCAGGACACCTGCCTGCTCGAGGCACCTGGCCTGAGACCAAGCACAGTGGTGGTCAGCAGAGACCCTCGGGCACGGAGTTCCAGGAAGGACCAGTGATTCAGTCCACAGCCTCAGCAGCTGCGCCCACAGCCCGCGCTTTCCCGCTCTGCAGGCTACCCCCCTGCACTCGCCACACGAAGCCTCCTCTTGGCTTCGGATTTTCCAGAAATCCAGTCTCCTTCCTGTTTACCTCTCACAGGGATTAAAGGCAAAGACACATCTGTCACGTCTGGGCTGGGAGCCTGAGCCCCTGCGCCCAGCGGCTGGCAACATCTCTCGCCTTCTCCAAAGCAATGCACACGGGGGTCCTGTGGGTACTCGACTCCACACCGTGGGCTCTACCTTACAGAGCAGATCTGGTTCCAACCACAGTCTACCGCCTCCCTCCCCCTTCCTGGGCTGTTTCTGTCACCTAACTGGTCAGCTCGCCTCCGCCTTTGAGCCCCCACACTTAACTTGCTCACGCGGCAGCCAGAACGACTCTGATCATGCCCCTCGGCTTCTAGAAACCTCCAATGGTTTTTCCACCTCACTCTACATAGAACTTAGATTCTCACCTCCTGCTCGAGCCCCCATACAGTCTGGTCTTCGTTCCAGGTCGCTCCCCGTTGTTCCTCTGCTCCATCGCCACCGGCCTCCCCCTTGCTCTCCCTGAATGTACGAACCACGCTCCTACCCCAGGACCTTTGCACAGGCTACCCTCCCGTGTTCACTGGTCTTCCCTTACATACGCACAGCTCACGTGGGTCTCTGCACAGAGAAACTCCTGGGGGTTTAAACTATGTTTTCATCTTCTCTCCAGACAAGGAAGCTTCTGGGAAAAGCAGGGAGCACGTGACACAGAGCCGGCAGCACAGGGCACGTGCTGTGTCTGACAAGCAAAAAACGCTGAGCTTCCGGCATGAAACCCCGGCGTGCGCCCGTGGGAGGGGGCCGCCGCTGGAGCTTCGCCTCCCCGCCGTCCCCGCCGTCCCCGCCTCGTTTACGTCGCTCTCCTGGCCACTGTGGGCGGTGACTGTGACGCCCAAATCGACCTGAACTTGGGTTCTTACCGCCTTTTTCCCCCACACCGGCCTCTAGAGATGATCCCCTCTCCACTTCTCCTTGGTAACTCCTGACTCGTCTCCGGGATTACCTCCTCTGGGGGCCACCTGCGCCCCCACTTCCAACAAGGCCCCCGTGCACGCCTCGGATACCACATCTCCCCTGCTTCTCCCTCCTGCTGAGGCCACTACCTGGTGCTACTGTGAGCTTTACGCACAATAAATCATTGATTCTTTACGACCCGCGAGGAAGGACGGCTCTCGTCTTCGTGTACAGAGGAGAAAACGGAGGCACAGAGACCAACAAACTTGGCCACGGGTATTCACCAGGCAAGTGGCCGAGTCAGGATTTACTCCCAGGGTATCTGGCTCCAGAGCTCAGGTTCTTTTTTTTTTTTTTTTTTTAATTTTTTTAATTTTTTAAAATATTTATGTTTGAGACAGAGAGGGACAGAGCATGAGCGGGGGAGGGGCAGAGAGAGGGAGACACAGAATCCGAAGCAGGCTCCAGGCTCCGAGCTGTCAGCCCAGAGCCCGACGCGGGGCTCGAGCTCACGGACCGCGAGATCGTGACCTGAGCCGAAGTCGGACGCTCAACCGACTGAGCCACCCAGGCGCCCCCAGAACCCAGGTTCTGAATCAGTACCTGATGCAAGTCCCGTACCTGCTAACTTGTCTCATTCCCCAGTGGGGGAAATCCCAGGCACGAGGGCCTTTCTCGTGGCCTCTATCTCTGAGCAGAAGCTTTCGTTCTACGGGGAACTCGTCCCCATGATACGCGAGATCCTAACGTGCCATCCGGGCTCGCTGGCAGGTATTCTGAAAAGAATTCCAGGGCCGGTGTTCTAATGTGTCTTGCTCCTCGAGTCATAGCATCAGGTGCGTAAGAAATACCTCTTGACCTGTTTTCCGCAACCCGAATGAATTTCTCACTGCAGACCCCACCTGTCTGCCTGATGAACACTTGGCCTCTGTCCTGCTCGTGAATTTTTCCCCAATCCCCCTTTTAAAAGAGTTTTAAAAAGGAAGGGAAATGTGGTCCTCTTTGCATTTCAGAAAGATTGAGCTTAAGTTTAAAAAAGACCTTCTGAGGGCGCCTGGGTGGCTCAGTCGGTTGAGCGACCGAGTTCGGCTCAGGTCATGATCTCACGGTTCGTGAGTTCCAGCCCCGCGTCGGGCCCTGTGCTGACAGTTCAGAGCCTGGAGCCTGCTTGGGATTCTGTGTCTCCCTCTCTCTCTGCCCCTCCCCTGCTTCTGCTGTCTCTTTCTCTCTCTCAAAAATAAATAAAAGTTAAAAAAAAGTGTTTAGGGGCACCTGGGTGGCTCAGTCGGTTAAGCGTCCGACTTCAGCTTAGGTCAAGAACTCATGGTCTGTGAGTTTGGGCCCCACGTCGGGCTCTGTGCTAACAGCTCAGAGCCTGGATTCTGCTTCGGATTCTGTGTCTCCCTCTCTCTCTGCTCCTCCCCATGCTCACTCTCTTTCTCTCTCTCTGTCTCCCAAAAATAAACATTAAAAAAAAAAAAAAAAACCAAAACCCAAAACCTTCTGAGCATCCCAAATGTCGGTGAGGATCTGCAATGACTCCCGGACGTACCCTGCAGGGGGCAGGGGGCGGGGGGCGTAAATTGTAGAGCCAGTTTGGAAAGGCGTTTGCCAGGATTAAAGGCCAACGTGCGTCTGCCATACAGCCCAGAAATCCGATCCCAGAGAACAGAGCCTCGGGTAGGGCTCATGTGCACGCATCACTGCGTGTGCGGAGAGCTTCCGTGTTATTCCCCATCCCAAGCGCGACACGGCCCTACGACCCCTCGACGGATCGGATCGCTAACGCGCGGTGCATGAATACGGATACCGCCCGGCCACCGGCACAGAGACAAAACACTCCTCCGCGGGTCACACGGCTAAGGCTCAGGGACGCAACTTTCAGGAAAAGACGCAGACCCCAGAGAGCCTATGCCGCACGGCTTCGCGAACGCAAGGAACCGCTGCTCTCGGCGAGAGGGGGCAGCACAAGACCCGTGTGCGGGTGGAGGCGGGTTCGGGCACGCAGGGAGGGGCGCCCCCGTGCGCTGCTGGAAACGCTCTGTGCGGGGACCGGGAGGGCGGGGGCCACGCCCATGCACATGCGACATTCCGTCCTGACGGGCACGCCACACTCGTGCGCTTTTGCTGTATGTGCTAGAGCTTGATCGTTTGAAACGCGTCCGTCCGTCACCAGCCGAGTACACGTTGCACAGGAGGGAGTTTTAATGGAGGGGGCGGGGCGACGCACACAGTTTCACAGCGTTTCCGGACTCCGCTACTCGCGGGTGCGCCGCCCGGGAGGCCGTACGGGACCGTCCAGAAAGCCTTCCGCTGGCTGCCGTTCCCAGTGGGAAAGCTTCTGGCCGGGCTTTCCTCCCTCCAAACCTTCCAAACCCCGTGTGTGGCGCCCGCCACGGGGCTAAAAATAGACCGGAAGCTGCTGGGATTCGCAGCTCCACCCCGGGGCTTCCCTCCCAGTAAGGCCGCGGCAGGAAGCCAGACAGGCGCTGAAGAGTGAGGTGGGGCTTCGGGGATGACGGAATAAATGGAAATGAGTACGAATACCCCAAACTGAAGATGCACAGAGTTAATCAGATTTATCTTTGGCAAAAGATCGTTCTCGGGGGGCTTGAGGAGTGGGAAGGCGGCCTTTGTCTGGGCTAACTCCCCGACCTGGTAACAAGAAGAATACGGTGGGCCCAAACATCGGAAGGTTAATCCTCGGCTTGCATTTATGCTGAGACCAATATGTTTTTTTACTTTTTAAAATTTATTTTGAGAGAGAGAGAGAGAGCACGTGCACAAGCCGGGGAGGGACAGAGAGGGAGACAGAGAATCCAAAGCTGTCACCACAGAGCCCAGGGTGGGGCTCGAACTCACAAACCGTGAGATCATGACCTGAGCCGAAGTCTAGGGTTGGACACGTAACCGACGGGGCCCCCCAGGAGCTCCCTGAGACCTTATTTTTAAACACACAGCTTGGATCCCTCCACCCACCCACCCTTTTGTCTCTGTCCACCTTCTCCCACCATTCAAGCATGAGCTAGTCTGTTCTGTTGTTAACGTTCAGTAGATGGTGCAGACACGGACTGCTTCCCGGATGCTGAAATGTCAGAAACACAGCTTATTCCATTGTCCCCACTCCGTGCCGGCCCTCCGCTTGTTGGGGTGATGGCTGCCCGCCCAGGCCATCGGGCCCGGACACGTGACTTCCTTTGATCCATGAAATGAGAACTTAAGGAATTATCATGTGGTTTCAAGATCTTTCCTCTCCCTCTTCCCCAAGAAAACAAGTCCCAGATCGTGGTGGCTCTCTTGGCCTGGCCCCATAGCGCTAAACCCAGCTGGACACACACGTGCAGTGACAGCATTCAGCAAGCTTCTGTTGTCACATGCCTCGAAGACACCGGGGTCATTGCTGACAGAAACAGATTTAAGCAAAATGTAGCTCCCCCGGGAAACAGAAAAGACTGGTGTGCATGGAGAAAGGATTTTGGGGTCTCCACAATGATGGAGGAGAGCAGCATCCAGTTCTGAAGACAGAAATGCTTGGTAAGGAGGTTGCAAGGTGGAGTTTTGAAAGGAAAGCAAGAAGCGAGCAGACACTGGGGGCCAGGTCTCTGCCACCAGGTGTCCAGGAGAGGATACCGCAGACGAGGAAGAGAGAGGGAAGGGAAGTTAGCCAGGAGACGGTGGCTCGAGGCTTATGTGGAACAGAACCCAGACAGGGACAGGAACTCACTGAACAGGGTCCAGGAGGGCGTGAACAGCAGGGCTCAGTGATAGGGGAGCCGGGCAGACTTCCCGGGGTCCCCGAGATGCACGGGGGCGTCGGAGGTGGACGTCCACGCAAGTCGGACCCGCCGAGGGAAAGATTCGTGACACAGAAAACACCTGTGTCATGACCCACGGCCGCAGGCTGGGCAGTGCAAAACTCGGCTACGATTCCACAAGGAGGCAGGACGCCTGGACTGGAGGGGGTGTGTCTCAAAGAGCCTCTGATGACGGGGGTGAGTGCTTTCCCCCGACAGAACGGAAGTTTGAAACACACGGTAGGGTCGACGCGAGACGCTAACGCCGTATCTTGCCCGCGTGCGTTTCTAGATTGGGATTTGCGTCCACCACTGTTCTATTTACCAACTGTCTCTGAGCTCTTGTTTGTAAAGCCAGGGACACCGTCTCCGTCTGGCGTTTCAGGGAGTGAATTTAATCCAGGGGACTGGTTTGAAAGATGCTGGATGATCGCTCGCTTGTACAAAGTTATGCGAATTTCGTTGCAGTAAAAGCCACGAGAGGTACTGGAAGAAACAAGGACGGGACAAGGGAGCCTGGGCTCGGGGCTGGCGGGACAGAGCGGACCAGGGCAGGCGGTCTGACCGGAGCCAGAGAGTGGAGACGCCCCACAGGAGCCGGGGTCACGGCAGAGGCCGTCTGGTGGGAGACAGAGTGACAGAGGGCATCCGTGTGAGATGCTGGTCCGACCAGAGAGACCGGGAGCGTGGCACGTAGCCTGGGGTCTCCTTCCCCCGGGTCTCACACGTCCTGAACTTGCCCTCCACCAACCACACCGAATCAGCACCCGGCGGGCGAGGGAGGGCGCCTGAGACACAGCGTTTGTGGGAATGAGCCTCTGTGGCCCGGCGCACAGCAAGGGAAGTGAGGAGGGGTCTGTGTGCAGGGTGCCGGCGATGTGGGTCCACATCTGACCAGGCGATTGGGGCAGCCGTTCTCGGGACCCTGCACGGAAGAGTCCCGAGACGCTGCTCTTTCCCAGCTGTCACCCTCGGGCCCATCCCTGAACAGTCCCCCGCACCGAGAGACACAGGCTGGGACCCAGAACGTCTTCTGAGTACGCACCCCGCGCCCCCTGCATCTGGCACGGTGCTTTGAGAGCATACACAGCGACACGGACCAGCAGAGCAGGGAACACACATCCTCTGGTCGACTGGCCGCGTCTGTGCCCCGCTTCCCGTAAGCCGCACGTGGGGAAGGCCAGAGGCTTTCCTTCCTTGAACACAGTCCAAACTGACACAAGGCAGGAGTCAAGCGCATTTCGTTTGTGACCCAGAGGCCCGCCCGCGCCTTCTCTTTATTCAACCTGCTGTGTGCAGAGGCGCTCGCGGATGCTGTGGGTGCAGCCGAGCTCCCGGCACTGCCCCAGCTGCCCCAGCTGCGGAGAAGACACCTCCCCCGGGGTGATGTCCCCTCCTGGGCAGAAGGCCCCGTCTAACGACTGCTCAGGGCGGCTTCTCCCGGCTCCCCTTGGGATGGGCTGAGGCTTTGTCAGGACCACGTCCGACGTGCCCAGTCCTGTTCCTCCGCCAGCTTTTCCCAGGGGCACGGCCCCCAGACTTCCTGCACATACAGATCTCCATGCCGGAGTCCGCTTCCCGGGGATTCGTGTGCATTTCGGTGGCAGCGCCTCTCAAGGTTACCCGCCTTCCCCTCTGCAGCCCTGTGGGCACTGCCGAACCCTAGTATTTGAACCGTGGAGCCCATTCTGGTATCATCAAAATGCTTTACATGCTCTCCGATCTGATGATAAATAGGAGAAGATAAAAGCCAAGCTCGGTGAGCAATGACTCATCCTGAGGATGCGCTCTGGGTGTCCCTGACACCTTCTCCTCCAGTCGCCCTCCGCCTCCCCAGCCTGTCCTTCCCCCACCCCCACCATCCCGAGCTGGCCCGCTCCCTCCCCCCCGTTCTACACTCATCCTTCCTCCTCCCCTCACTCTCTCACTTTCCCAGCTGTAGCTCACACCCGTTTCCCCCTTCTTCCTCACAGCATCTCTCTTCCACGTCGGAGAGCCGCCCCTCCTCTGCCCTCCGCTCGGATAAGAGCCCTGCCTATGCTTCCCTCTCCGTGCAGAGATGAGCAAAGAAACCAGGCCTGATCGAGAAACATATTCCACACTCTTTATGCACCGTGATGGCTTTCAGTTTGACCGCGTGACCCAAATGACGGCAATGATCGAAATCCCAAAATTTACATTTTTCTCTGAACCGACAAGGGAAACATGTTCTTTCTTTCAGAACCAAATGTACCAGAGTCTAAGCCTGCCATTCCTGGAGGCCGTCTGCTCACTGCCTGGGGTGTGTGCCTAAGACTGAGGCCAACCCAGAGGCAAGGGGATGACAGAGGTGGCAACATACGAACTCCTGGATCCAGCCATGCCTGAAGCTCTCCCTCTGGATTTTCGGTTTATGAGTCATTCAATTACCTTTCAGGGTTAAGCGGGCATAGGTTGTATTTCTGTCCCTTGCAACTTGAATTTCTGGAGTTCAGCCAAATTTATCAATCACAGAAAATCTCACAGCATAGACACAAGTCATTTTTATTCTTTTTAAAAATGTTTTAAATGTTAACTAAGCAATAGATAGAAAGAGAGCATGTGAGCAGGGAAGGAGCAGAGAGAGAGGGAGACGCAGAATCCGAAGCAGCTCCAGGCTCCGAGCTGTCAGCACAGAGCCGGATGTGGGGCTTGAACCCACGAGCAATGAGATCGTGACCTGAGCCGAAGTCGGACACTCAACCGACTGAGCCACCCAGACGCCCCCGTAGCCATTTTTATTCTTATGTGGTGCAGTTCAGGTTTCCCATGCAGTGGACTCTGAGATGGAAATGTGCTGAGGAGTGTTCGGGGGATAAACATTTGTGGGGAAAAGAAGGAAGCAGGAGGGGGGAGGTGGGAATCAAAACCATGATGCGGTCCTCACGGAGGTATGGAGCTGGGCTTGAGACCAGGGCTTGAGCCTTTGCACAGCTGCATCCTCCAGTCACCGGACATGAGCTGCCTCCACGAAAGGGGCAGGACCTTGGATGCCACTCAGGACAAGTGGCAGGGAGAGAGCCTTAGCCCTAGACGGGGAGACGTGGGTGGTGCCTGGAGACACCCAGCAGTGGTCTGGAGAAAACGGTGATCTCGGGGAGAACGTGGCAGGGCGTGGTCCGTCCTCCCATCGCTGATACCCCGGCTGGAACATTGCTGGTCAAGCTCTGCACAGCCGGACTCTCAGGGGCTCCGGATCTGTGCACCTCAGCCATCCTGCTGATTCCCTTGCAGAAACAACTTGCCTTCTCATTCAGAGGTACTTCTGGAGAACACCACGACCCAGATGGGAGTGAGTGATGGGGACAAGATCCCTGCCCTGATGCCGAAGGAGACAAACAGTCCGCAAACGACCGCATCTTTATGAATGGCTGCTTCGGATCCATTTCGCGTCCACGAGCCTTTCTCAGATCTCGGCTCCTGAGGAGCCCAGCCCTGCCTGCCTTCTGAGCAGCGACGCGCAGTAAAGACATCCACTGCGTTCCGTTCCACACGCAGCGGTGAAGTGCTGCGTAAAACTGATCAGAGGTGGGGAATTAAAAGGTGCCGACAACACCATATTTCAGGCCTCTCCCACGATTTCTTCTCCCGTCACTTGAAGGAGGAAAACGATTTGAAACAACGACACTTGCCACGTTTGAATCTACTTGCCTGGCCGTGAGACCGGGCTGGCGTGCACGGTCCCCAGGACATAAATGCCTGTGCCACTGAGCACACTATTAGCACGCGGCCAAGTCCCCGACTGGATCACACACGGCACGTCTGACTGTCCTGTGAAACCCCAAATAGGCTAATCTGTGTGATGAAAACCCACCGCTCCCCGGGAGCCCCGATGTTCAGCTTGCCCCACGCGCGCGCACACACACACACACACACCCTCCCAACAGCCTCTCCCGTGTCCCTCGCGTGGTCTGCCCTGACGCGGGGAGAGACACGAATGCACCCTGACACCCTCAACGTGCTCTTCCAACTACGGTTCAAACCCCAGCACTTTCTTCAGTCTATCTTGTCGCTCAAGAGCCATTTTTATCTCAGTAAATCATGTGGCTCAGGGTTTTTGACTTCAGTTGTTCTGGAATCTGCCGTTTGCTCTGTCTGCATATAGCCCGCACTATTATGTAAACTGAGTATTTTTTATTAGATTCGCTCGCTTTCTTTCCTTAAATGCATTCATTTTGAAAGGAGGCTGTACCGTCCTACGGTTTGGTGAAGGCTGGTGTCGTTTGCCCTAAGTAGAAGGCAGCCGTAAACAAACAGCCAGGAAGAAAATAAAGCAACCTTATTAATTCTAACTAGATAGCGTTGTGTGCCAAAGGCTTTGCGTCCAAGTTGTACTTCTCTTTGAAACACGAGGTAAGCAAATATTAGGATTTAAGGACACCCTACTATCAAACAGAGACTTTCTCTGGGAGGTAATCCGATCGGCTAGGAAAGAGCTGCAGAAAGGTTAACTTTCTGCTGTGTGATTCACTGCTCTCTGCAGCTACGTCCGTGTTCTATACGCATATCGGCTCACTCCCTTCTGGGAAGCCCGGCGGTAGATCAAGCTCTCCCAGACACTCAGTAAAATGTGGCGATGTGGGCACCGCTCAGGACCGGGACGCCTCGGCTCCTTGCTATCTCTGCCACTAACGAGCTGTGTGCGTCCTGCCTAAGCACTCTGTCCGTCTGGATGTCGCTCCCCTGAGTTGTAATAATGCGTATGCTGCCTTCTGGCCTCCAACAAGCCACGAGCGCCGGGAAGACGAGAATATCTTGTTTATCTATGCCTTCCGTATGGGCATAAGTGTGACGGGGACTGTATACCGCGAAGCGCGATGCTCGACACGTTGTAGGTGCTCAGCAAACTTCTCTGGAACGGAGGAAGGAAGAGCAGCGGCGTGCTGGACGCGGCCTGTGCGCCAGGCACTGTGATGTGCACTTTATGTATTCATCTGTCTATCTGTTGCAACTATACAATGTAGCGTTCATTCTGTGTGTTTCCCAGAGGAGGAGAGGAAGGCTTATTTATTCTGGCTAGACAAGTTCCTCAGATGGGCAGAACAATGTCTGGGGGAACGTACGTTTCTTAAAATTTCATCATGAAACCCTTCGCGCCTCCAGGAGAAATACAGGAAGTGGTATAAGGAAGGTGTGTGTCTCCTGTGCCTGGATTTCAACAGGTGTCTGTGCTTTGCCCTATTCGCTTCATCTAATCCTGCAGGGCTTAAGAAATTTGAAGGATGCTATTAATTCCTTTACACTAATTACCCCTAGAGACTGAATGTTTGCACCTCCCTCAGAAAAAGTCACGTGCTGAGATCCCGATCCCCAAGGTGATGGTAGGAGGAGGCAGAGCCCTTGGGAGGCAATGAGGATGGGAGAATGGAGCCCCCATGAGGGGGCTGGAGACCCTGGAGAGCCCCCTCAGCCCTTCCAACCCGGGAGGACGCAGGGAGAGGACAGACGGCCGTCTACAACCTGGACCCACCCCAGCCTCAGACCTGCAGCCTCCAGACCGTGAGGGATGAGGGATGAACGTCCGTCGTGTATAAGTCCCCCTCCCCCGTCCGTGGTATTTTGTTTCAGCAGCCAAAACAGACTAAGATACGTAGTATCTGACACAATGCCGGTAACACATCACAAGTCAGATCGTTTTAACGTTTTAAACGCCCGGAAGTAATAAAACGTAGCATGTGTTTCCGAATCTGGGAAAAGGCAGAGGATTTATCCTGGATTCCACGTGGCCACTGGCAGAAACCACACAGCGGGGAACACGCTGGGACAACGTGGGGACGGTGCCTTTGCGGTCCACAGGGCGGATGGGTTTGGGGAGGGGGCCACGGCCACGGGCGTGGGGGGACCAATTCAAACCCCGGGTCAGTCACTCCTCTGTCGTTGATCCGCACCTATGCGGTGGTAGGAACTTAAAAGTGAACCTGGCAAAAATGCTTTAGACACAAGCTGGTTGATAACCGTGATGATGCTGTCCAGTGTCGGACGAAAGGGACAGGTAAGGGCCACCCCAACTGCTAACAGCCACACAGAGTTCGAGAAGACGGTGGGTGGGTCCGGGTGGGTCCGGGTGGGTCCCTCCCACGGCCGTTGGGGTTTCGGGGGCTGGAGACAGGGCTCTGAGTGTCACACGTCTTTACACATTCGGACTGTGACGCGGCAGCCACCAGCGTCTGGGTGGGCACCCTGAGCCTGGAACTTTCCTCGTCTGGTGGCCAGGGGCTGAGTGTGCCTGCTCTGGCTCCATGTCCCACGGTGGAAGGCCCGGTTCTCCTGTCCGGGACCTCAGCGTACCTGCCAGTGTTGCTAAGCGTGAGGTCTTACACTGCACGGCCAGCCCTTCCCTCCCCGTAGAGTCGCCCCCAAGGGAAGGACACGGGGTCCCTCCTGCACCACAGGAGAGGCGCCTTGGGTCCGCTGCCCCAGGGGGTCACTGGACGGGGCCGCTGCACTCAATACAGACGCTGTGTCGCTTCGTCCTCCGGGCAGGAAGGCAGGTGCCCGCACCCGGGCCTCATGTTTTGAACCCCCTCGGGCACCCCAAGCCTGGGGAAGGCATGGTGGCCCACGGTCCGTGGCGTAAAGGATCAGGGCTTTTGCCGCCCTGCACCTGGCTGGAAGCCGGATCTCCCTGCCAGACTCTCCCACAGGCCCCTCGGAGCCGTGGGAGGGGGGAGTCACGGCTACAGGAACATGTCAGGGCACTGAGCGTGAGTCCTGCTCTGGAAAGTTCTTCCAGTGTGGCCAGCCCGCCAGTGACTTCTCCGCATACTCCGACGACACTAATCAAACCTTCCAGGACAGAAGCCCTGCTCCGCTCGGTGCTGGAGGTTCAACAGGTGTGTTTGATTCGATGAAAGCAGATGCATCCGTCTTGGCAGAAGAGATTTTCAAGAACCATTCTGATGCTAAATGATTTTGTTTTTTTTCAATGTTTATTTTTGAGAGAGATAGAGACCGAGTGCAAGCGAGGGAGGGGCAGAGAGAGAGGGAGACGCAGAATCCGAAGCAGGCTCCGGGCTCCGAGCCGTCGGCACACAGCCCGACGCAGGGCTCGAACTCACGAACCGTGAGATCATGACCTGAGCCGAAGTCGGCCGTTCAACCGACTGAGCCCCCCAGGCGCCCTAACACTGAACGATTTTCAACGCTGCTTTGATCTCACAGTTTAAGTCCAGGTACGACTGGGAGTTGGGGTGAAATGCACCTGAAAAGTAAAGCAACCAGGGTGATGTTCTGAAACAGTTTGATCAATAATGTGCTCATAGCGGCGTCCGCGGTAGACCAGGCCTTGCAAGTTCACTGCTGTCTGCAATGCGGTTGGCTGGGCGCTAAGAAATCACTTAGTATCCAAACAGGTGTCTCAGCGATGGGAAGTTTCCGTGACTTCCTATCAAGCCCCCTGGGCTGCAGCAGGTGTATCTGTCTTCTGCTTCCCGGTGCGCTGAAAGGACGCTCCCCAGATGCTCGGGGCGCCCGCGAAGGCTCCCTGCATGGGTTTCCTGCACAGTCACTGACACTCCTCAAAGTTGTCAAGGCAAGTAAGACACACAGGTGCTGGGAAGGTCTTCATAAATATACATCAGGAAAATCTACTAGAATTGACCCAGCCGGCAGCACGGACCTCAGATAAACAGGCATAAATGAAGGCAGAGGCATCATTAAAACTCAGGTCTCCATGGCTGCCCAGCTGTACCCCCGTATGGACCCTGTGTGCCCGTGTGAACTTCCTGCTGCATATCTGGCACCTGCAGAATGAGCATTAGTTCCGGCTCGTACGGAGGTCACGCTGACGTCTGAGTGGCAATCACGGGATGACAAATCAGGTAAAGAAATGAAACGTCCGGAAACAGGGGAACCGGCATATTGATAACCAGGCAGAACTATCATGTTCACACATGTGAGGCCAAAGAAAGGACTTGAATGATGAGGCCAAAGTGGAGTGAATTCGCGAAAGATGTGAAAAATCAGAAACCATGGGGCGCCTGGGTGGCTCAGTCGGTTAAGCATCCGACTTCAGCTCAGGTCACGATCTCACGGTCCAGGAGTTCGAGCCCCGTGTCGGGCTCTGGGCTGACGGCTCAGAGCCTGGAGCCTGCTTCCGGTTCTGTGTCTCCCTCTCTCTCTACCCCTCCCCCATTCATGCTCTGTCTCTCTCTGTCTCAAAAATAAATAAACGTTAAAAAAAATTTTTAAAAAATCAGAAACCTGTCTACAGAGGTCTGTCCCAGTCTGTTTGGCATGCCGCCACATTGCGATTTTCCCCAAGGAACAAGGAATCCAGAGAAAGGGGCACCCCGGAAGGAGGGAAAAGGGGCCAAGACTGAAGAGGTATGCCTTTTAAATATATTCCCCCAGACGCTTCACCTAGAAAATTCCACCTGTACCGACTGATGAGAACTATGTCACAGGGCCACTCTAAGGGACCGAGTCTGGGAGGGTAGTTTGACCTGGGATGACCGCTGTCCTCGGAAGGAGGAAGGACAGAGTGGACACCAGGTGTACAGGCAGAGGTCACCATAATGGTGCAGAGGCGGGAATGAACAGCTCATCTCGAATCCGGACTCCTAGGGGTCAGTCCCCAAGCCCCGGCGAATTCTCCCCGGGGCCTCATTTCCTCTGAGACGCCGGGTGGGAATCGTGATAGATGATACCTCTGCACTATTCATTCGGCCCACTTTTCGGAGCAGTGAGACTTACTGGATTTTGCCTGAAAGGGACCATCATAGTGCCTGGCCGGCGGGGGAGAAAAAGGCTTCTGACAAATGTGGGAAGGCAGGTCTCTGTTAACTGTGAAAACAATTAGAAACGGCCTGGGTTTTGCAGATGGAGAAGCCAACGCTTCGAACCTGCTTTCCTGTCTATCCGTAAAGCTCACGATGCCCTTCCCACGGGGCGGATGCTATTTTTACCATCATTTATGGAGGGCTTCCGGCCACACTCCCTCCTCGTGCTGTTGTGGATGCTGACTTAATCGGGCAAGGGCCATACCTGAGGACAAAAATCCTCAATACATCTCAGCAAGGACACTCAGGAGCCCAGATCTGCAACGGAGTCTCTCCATCGATGTACAGGTTAAATAAAAGGGCGTTCAAATGAGCATTAACACTGTCTTCACGGAAACATGCTAGGAATTCCTAAGTTGATCATTTTTCTTTGTGAAACTTTTGTTGATCCGTGGCTTCTGGGTATTTTTAAGAGATTGAGAGAGGGAGAGAGAGAGAGGGAGAGGGAGAGGGAAGCTCGCTTTGTTTTCCTCCTCTCACTTTCCACCCCCGTCCCCACCCTGTGCAACAGTTTAACCAGAATACAATATACACATTCTTTGGAAACGTTTTAGGATTATCTTTGCTTTGCAGCTCTTAGCACAAGCTTGGGGGATGCTATAGATGGTCTGAGGCTCTCCGCAGACCCCGTGAAAGTCCGTTCCGTTTGTTCCTTCTCTTGGCTTTTGAGCGTGGCGTTTCTGCGCCCGGAACCCCTACCTGACACCCACCCCTTCTAAATCTGCACTCAGAGAAGGGGCCACAGCTGCTGTTTCCCACTGGATAAGGCTCCGTCTAAAAATAACACATTCTCATCTCAGTTGCTTGCAATTAATAGAAACTTCGAACTAACTGATGCCAAACAGAGAAATTTTCAGAAGGATTTATCCACATGCCAATGGAAAATTCTAGTGGTGGCTGGACCCAGGCGATCAAAGCAGGTTGAGGCTTGGCTTCGTCTTCCAGATGCTTTTGTTTGTTTTCCAGCTTCATTGGGGGTATAACTGGCGTACAAAATTGTAATAATTAGTGTCTGGCTCTTAATTGGCTGTGACCTAACCTTCTCTGTGATTCACCCGTGGGAATCCACCGGGCTGGACACAAATTCGTGTCGTCAAATCCGGAGGACTGAACGCATCTCTCCTTTGATTGGTACCCAGCAGAACTGAGTACCTCCATGTCCGATGCACTCGGCTTGGGTCCTAGGCCCACTCGTGAACCGATCCCTGTCCCTGTCCTTCACATTGATGTGAAGCTGTGTTTGGTTCAGCCCCCTGGAGCCGGTGTCACGGCAGTGACTCCATAAACACCTGGCCTGACGGTGAGGGGGGGCAAGGTGAAGTTCTTTTTCCAGAACAGATCTCAAGCACCGACTCCAACGATCGTTCTGTACCCCCACTCAAGTTGTACCTCGTATTATGAGTCTCTGCAGAGCCCCGTCAAGCTTCGGGCCAGAACATACTCCTGGAGGTCAAGTTCTGTGTCTTTGAGCTTTGTTTCCGGCTAGCGTTGAGCAGGGTGCACGAGTATCTTGCCTTGAATGGCCAAACCGAATGGCAGTTTTGAGCACTGCTCTTCCTCTTGAATGCAACATTCAACTGTTCTTAACTGATTCAGCAAAAAAAGATTGGACTTCAGATTTAGGGAAGGTGCTCCCGCAGTATCTCGTGTTCTCCATGTCAGAGGGGTCGCAGTGTGCGGTGCAGGTGGCAGGTGCGGGAACAAAAGCCCACAGGAGCAAAACTAGCTGGGAAGCATTCGAGGTGGGTTCTCGTGAGAACCTCATACAGGGGGCTGCGGCCGACCTCAAGAAGTGTCCCGTTTCGCTTCCAGCTGGGGACAGAAGAGCTCTGAGATGGCAACTGAAGATGGTCCAGACACGATGACGCTGCACCGTGCAGCAAAAAATCTCTTACCAACTTGCTAAACCAAAGGGTCCTTCAGCTGGTGCGTAAGTCAAGGCTAGGAAGCGTCGCATTTGCCTTTTAAGATGCTAAGGGCTCTCTCCCCAGAAATCGCCTCTTCAGTGGCTGCGTGGGCCGAGGACGATATGGTCTACAGAGAGCGGGTTCTCCTGCGAGAGGGTCCACTTCCTGTCTCTCTCTCTCTCCCTCTCCAGTTTCCAGCAGTCAGTTCCGAGACCTTCTCTGTAACTGTCACAGTTGCAGGCAGCCCGTGTGCGTGTTCGCGCTCCTCAGTGAGCTCCGTGGGAGGGACCTCCCGTCTCGAATACGTGACAGCCAAATCCAAGGATAAAAATCCAGCTAATTAACAGCTGACCTTTCAAAGAGACTCTGAAAAGCGTCTGAAACACAGCGAGGACTCATAACCCAGCTCGGACTCACGGAACCACAGGCGGGGTGCCTGAAGTGGACAGGAGTAGGGACGTGTGACCAAAGGCTCGCAGAGTTCATCCGTTAACACGGTGGAGTGTCTAAGCCCTGGCTGTCAACTCAGGAAGGGATGACTGTGTTTATCCCGTCAACGGGTTCTTGGTTCTGCCGGCTCTAACATTATAAAAGTGTAGCGTATTCACAGAAAACCATATAAAGCCACGGGGATGTGACACCCGCAGAGTGGATATGTAATGCTACAGAGTAACGGAGTTAGCAAAGCCCCATCACTCACACGCTGTGCATCTTTGGGCAGAGTGCTTAACCCTTCTGAGCCTCCACTCCCTCAACTTTAATTGAGGATAATTGTAGCATTTATCTGGTGGTGTTTTTAAAGCACTAAATGAGATAACATATGCAAAATCACTGGGTTACTATTTTGAAGAGGACAGATTTGAGCCGGAAGCTGACCTCAGCAATGCGATCACAACACATCTTGATGACAACGCACAAATACGAGAAAACACAGGGAAGAGAAGACAGCCCGGGAGCCGGGAAGGCTCTGGAGGGCCTGGAGGCATTGCGTGTTGACTTGTTAGGAGGGATGCACCGTGGAAAGAAAAGGAAGAAGGGAGCCGAGCATGTGCAAAGGCACGGGGGTCTGAGAAAACACCCAGTAAGATGGGTCTGGACCACGTCATGAGGGACCTCGCCTCATATGGAAAGGTGACGGAACTGGTCCTCGGAGGAGCCACAGGTGTTCATTCCAGGGTAACACACTGTTTTCAGGAAGAAGAACCTATTCTTGGTGTGCAGAATGGACTCAGGGGTAGGGGTGATGGAGGCGGGGAATGATCTCAGAGGCATGGCGACAGACAGGCCAGAGACAGACGTTTGGGGGGGGGGTGGGGAGGGGGGTTGAGAGATATTTGCCAGGCGGAGCACACAGGGACCCACACCGATCCCACGGGCAGAAAGGCCACCGTAATCGTGAGGAGCAAAACCTTCAGAGACAAAAAGAACCTGTTTCAGATCCCGATTTTGCTGCATAACCACCTTGTTGGATAAATCATCACGCCTGCTAATGTTTCCTCATTTCTTTTTTTTTTTTTTTTTAATTTTTTAATGTTTATTTCTGAGACAAAGACAGAGCATGAGCATGGGAAGGTCAGAGACAGAGGGAGGCACAGAATCCGAAGCAGGCTCCAGGCTCCGAGCTGCCAGCACAGAGCCCGACGTGGGGCTCGAACTCACGGGACCGCGAGATCGTGACCTGAGCTGAAACTGAGTCAGAGGCTCAACCAACTGAGCTACCCAGGCGCCCCGATGTTTCCTCATTTCTAAACTGGAGATCTCTTCAGGGGCCCTTTCTAGGACCATCATGAGGAGTAAATAAGAGAATGTATCAGCAGTCGTCCACATAGAGGCGGATGCACGGAGAGCGTTCAGCAAATGTTGGCGGCTGTTTGCCACCACTGACTCTGCTCCTGTTGGAGGATCGGCTGGGGCGGGTTCTGGGCTCCCACAGTCCTGGGGAGCCTGTGTCACCAGGAACTCTGGCTCAGAAGCCAGCCCCACCCTCTCCCCTTCTTCCCAGCACCTGCCAGAGCCTTCCGGGGGCAGACGGAGCCACCCCTCCCGACGGCTCTCCTGTTACGGGCACAACACAAACGATTCTCTGTGCCAAGAATTTGAGCTCGTCGCTCAGCCTGTCTTCCTCACCTGCTCCCTTCATGGGTCAGTGACCACAGGGCTGGGGTTTCCCTCTGGGTCTGCCGCCCACCCACCATCTGCCACCCTAAATCCACTCCCCTTTGCTGAGCTGCCTCTTCCTGGATCCCTCCCTCCTGGCAAGTGATTGATGGTGGACAGTGAGTACAACAAGACAAGGAAGACCATTTATTCCCTGCTTCTCCCTGACGTGTTGGAGACCTCCCAGCCCAGGGGCCCCTCCGGGGCTCCAGCTCTTAGGGCGCTCTGAGCACACGCTCTCCCTCTGCCCTCCAGACCGGCAGGTGAGAGCCTCCAGTGCTGCTAGGACCTTACTGGGTCCTCACCCTGCCCACACCTCTGTCAACACGCTGCGCACGCAGTCTTCCTCTGTGCCCTGACCGAGCGCCTCTC
Source organism: Leopardus geoffroyi (assembly GCF_018350155.1). Taxonomy (NCBI): domain Eukaryota; kingdom Metazoa; phylum Chordata; class Mammalia; order Carnivora; family Felidae; genus Leopardus; species Leopardus geoffroyi. Next base: position 2,728,289 of record NC_059339.1, on the reverse strand, counting down.
GTGTTTCCCGCCGAGCCCCCGGCTGTGGCAATCCATGGGACAGACACTCAGCCAGGCTGGCTAATCTCTCGGCATGAGTCCTCTCTCCCTGCTGGATATTTAAGGGTATTTAAACAATAAAATGAGGGGCATCTGGTGGCTCAGGCGGTTGAGCGTCCAACTTGGGCTCAGGTCACGATCTGAAGGTTCATGGGTTCAAGCCCCGCGTCGGGCTCTGTGCTGACAGCTCAGAGCCTGGAGCCTGCTTCGGATTCTATGTCTCCCTCTCTCTCTCTGCCCCTCCCCTGCTTACGAGCATGCTCTCTCTGTGTCTCTCTGTCTCTCTGTCTCTCAAAAATAGACATTAAAAAAATTTTAAAACAACAGGTGTAAATAACCTTTTTTTTTTAAACTCGTTTTGGGGGCGCTTGGGTGGCTCAGTCAGTTAAGCGTCCGACTTTAGCTCAGGTCACGATCTCAGGGTTCATGGGTTCGAGCCCCACGTCGGGCTCTGTGCTGATGGTTCAGAGCCTGGAGCTGCTTTGGATTCTGTGTCTCCCTCTCTCTGTTTCTTCCCAGCTCATGCTCCTTCTCTCTCAAAAATAAATAAAAACACGAATTTTTTTTAAATTAAAAAAATAAATGAAACCAATAAAAAGAGAACAAATACAGGTTTCATTGTTCCTTTTTTTTAAAATAGGACTTGAGTTCATCAATAATGATACCATGAGACACAAGCTAAATTGATTACAATGTTCAGCCTTTTCTACCAAAAGACCTTCTGAAATGGTTTAATCAGATGCATCTGATACGGACAATTACACAGCGAGACTCTGGGCATCACACAGAGAGAGAAAGGGGTCTGTGAGGAGAACTGGTGACACTCAGTCCCGAGGGGATCTGAACTCACAACCTCCCAGCCAATAGTCATTCCAGGGAAGGGGGGACGGGCTACACAATGGGGCTCAGACAGAGCACCTCATGGGGCTGTTACTCCCCATAGCAGGCCCCTGTCGGTCCCGACACGCGGCAGATGCCACGGGAGACTAGAACTGAACACGCGCAAATCAGCCATCAAGCTGGGAGCATCTCAAACAGCGAGCGGAGACAGGTGATATCCGGCTTGGAGGGGGCTGGGGAGGGGGTTGGTCGGTAAAACCCACCGAGTCGTGGACGGGGGAGTTGGAAGACAGCTCGGAAACCGTGGCCTCCACACTGTCTGCTGGGCAGGAAAGGGAAAGACGTTTTTCTCAATTACCAAGAAAAAGCCTAAGGCTAGCTTTTGCTGTCTTCGGTTTGGCACATCACACACTTTCAGAATTAGCACATCAGGCTCTGTGCTCAGTGGGCTGTAATGGCACCAGAAACACCTCCTTCCAGGTTCCTTGAAGGTCGCCAGTGACTTTCCCTTCACCTTGGCTCATGGGGGGACACGTCGCTTCGTGAATGTCCCGGGGCAGCTCAGGGAAGCGCTCGCCGATGAGCGTGGGCTGCAGACTGGCAGTTCCCTTGGCTTCCACGAAAGGATCCTTCTGCATCAAAGTCAAGAAAGCATTTCGTTCGACGACCAGGGTCAGAACACTCTCTCCTCATTTTCAACGTTTTCTGTGCACAGTGCATACCCTGAACGGTCAGTCTGCTCATTCAGCCACTGACCCATCAGATGGTGGCTGAGCTCTGACGACTGGCCAGGAGCTGTTCGTGGTGCTGACTTTACCCAGGCAGCCTAGACAGACCAGTCGTGTCTTTCTTTCATGAAACTTCCATGACAGCACGTGAGACCATTAACAAGGTGATTTCCATTCTGGATGGAAAGACGTACTTTTATTTTTAATGTTTATTTATTTTTGAGAGGAGAGGGGCAGAGAGAGAGAGGGAGACACAGAATCCAAAGCAGGCTCCAGGCTCCGAGCTGTCGGCACAGAGCCCGACGTGGGGCTCGAACTCACGGACCGTGAGATCATGACCTGAGCCAAAGTCGGACGCTTAACCGACTGAGCCACCCAGGCGCCCCATGACACAGGCTGCCAAATACTCCCGATATAATCCTAATCGTCTTTTTTTTTTTTTGTAACAATTTATGTCTTAAGTATGAATTTCACTGTTTGATCCTTTATTATTTTTTTAATGTTTATTTATTTTTGAGAGAGACAGCGTGAGCAGGGGAGGGGGCAGAGAGAGACACACACACAGAATCCGAAGCAGGCTCCGGGCTCTGAGCTGTCAGCACAGAGCCAGACACGGGGCTCAAACTCACAAACCGCGAGATCATGACCTGAGCCGAAGTCGGACGCTCAACCGACTGAGCCGCCCAGGTGCCCCAAGATAAAATTCTTTAACGTGTATAAAGCCATCCAAAGAGTGTTTGGCGTGTAATTAGCATTCCGTAAATGCCCCAGTGAATTCAGTAAATGTCTCTCCGGGTGAGAGATGACAGTGGGGATTGCTCAAGAGCACGTACAGATGAGCAGGGACGGATCTGCGAGGACCATCACAATTTTTCACGTGCTTGCGTGTGGGTGCTATCAATCCCTGTATGAATCAGCCTGACAAAGAAGAGACAGGCACCAGGGGATCCACACAGGAAAAGGTTTCAAGTGACTATAAAGACCATATTTTCCACCGGGGTGTTGCTCAACACCCCCATTTTCTGATGCCTGTGGCCGCAAAGGCACAGCCAGGCAGCTGAGCAAGTGTGGCCATGAAGCAAACGTACGGATGTGTAGCACTGGGTACCCCACGTGCATCTGTGAGAGAAGGACACGGGGGCTGGCCAGGTGGGAACGGAGGTGATCCTTGGAGGGGCTCAGGCTCTATGGCTGCCAAGCTCACCAGTGCGAGTCTGAATTACAGTAGGTCTAGAAGTTTTAATGCTCTGCGGGGAAAGGCTGCGGGCGGCGGGGGGTGCAGTCAGTAAGAACTCTAAAGAGTAGAGGTGTCGAGGAAAAGGGCTGGGCGAAGAAGAAGACAAGACAAGAACCAGCTCAGAGACTTGCAGTTCAAGATATTCTCACCCAGGACAGAGAGCCAGAGCGGGGACTCCGGGAGCAAAGCCAGGGGCGGTCTCTAAGTGAGCTTTTCGGGGGATGCAGGGGAAGACGTTTAAAAAGAAGCCAGAGGGGCGCCTGGGTGGCGCAGTCGGTTAAGCGTCCGACTTCAGCCAGGTCACGATCTCGCGGTCTGTGAGTTCGAGCCCCGCGTCGGGCTCTGGGCTGATGGCTCGGAGCCTGGAGCCTGTTTCCGATTCTGTGTCTCCCTCTCTCTCTGCCCCTCCCCCGTTCATGCTCTGTCTCTCTCTGTCCCAAAAATAAATAAACGTTGAAAAAAAATTTTTTAAAAAGAAGCCAGAGGACAGGGGTAGAAATGTGGACTGAGAAGCCAGGCCAGAGGACTGACCAGAAAGAAGGTGTTCAGTTTGCACACGGGTGTGGATGGACCGACACGAAATTAAGAGGAGCTGGGAAAGGGACACAAAGTCTTTGTATCACACGAATAGACCCACTTAAACGAAAGTCCCATCCGCCTTTTGACTCCTTCATTTATCATCTTCAGGTGTTCACATCAAACTGGAAAGGTTCGTGGGGCTGAGCGGATACACGTGTGCTTCTGCCGAGACCAAGGGAAGAGAGGAAACGAGTCCCCAGTGGCAGGTGACTGACAGAAATACACAGGTAGGTCCATACACACATACTTATGTATTCTTATCAGAGACAGAAGGTTCAGGAAGACTGAGCAAGCGGACACCCCAGGAACCCCAAGAAGCATCTCGTTTGGGTCTCCACAATTCTGGACGCCAGCATTGCTAACTCATGACAGATAAGTCATTTGAGCTGGAAGGGTAAAGTAGGTCACTCCAGGCGACAGAGCCAACAGGTTGGCTGAAGATCCCAGAGAAGCATCTTGTCCTGAAAGTTATTCGGAGGCCGGATGACAGACAATGGCTAAAGAAGCACGTGGGCAGTGGGTTCCATCGGAGGGGACAGAAGCAGACACAAGAGAGACAGACCAAGAGGGAGGCAGAGACAGAGAAACAGGGCCACGTGGAGGTACCTAAGAGAAAGGCGGGTGGCCTGATTTTCACCTTAAACGGGACAAGGAGTTTTAGAAACTGAAATGGCTAGTTTTTGAGAGGGAGGGAGGCAAACCATAAGAGACTTTTAGACACAGAGAACAAACTGAAGGTTGAAGGAGAGGGGAAAGTGGGTGATGGGCATTGAGGAGGGCACCTGTTGGGATGAGCACTGGGCGTTGTAGGTAAACGATGAACCACGGAAATCTACCCCTGAAACCAAGAGCACACCGTGTACACTGTATGTTGGCCAACTTGACAATAAATTATATTAAAAAAATAAAAATAAATCGAAATGGTATCACCGACCAAAAAAAAAAAAAAAAGGCATTACAATATGAGTTGCAATTTTCACATTTGCGTGATGGAAGGAACATGATGCTTTGGGAGAGAATTTTATGCCTGCCCTTGCGAAGGAAATTATTATGAAAGCTATATGGTTAATAAACACTATTCACATTACCACTCTCTCAGCCCTTGCCTATTGTGGGGGTCGAAACATAACACACCCAATTAATTTTACAACGGCACTAAATATTCCTCTTTGTTAAACAGAAATTGCCTGCACAAACAAGCTTCCAGCAATTAAATTTTGGCTACCCTTGGGATACAGTAATGAAGAATTCTTTTGTCCAATTAACGATTTCAAATTGATTATAAACGGGACTTTGAGAATCAGAGGTCAAGGCAGTAGAAAATTAACCCACTGGATTCCAAGCCATGCACAGATGAGACTCGTAGTCCATAACCATGGCCACGCTGTGTCTTTCACTGTTTTTCGAGAAGGGATCTTGACAAATAGAGAGGTAGGCTCTGTTGCTTTTGAGCCAGGGAGCCCAACAGAGGATTTCTCAAACCGCCAAACACTGGAAACACCTAGAATAGCACTTGCCAGTGATGTTCATTCATTAACTCATTCGCTCAACAGATATTCATGACATATATTCCCCAGAGAAGACGCCATTCTGTTACGTACTTTGGAATTCAGCGGGAACGCCAGACAATCTTCCAGCCATGATGAATTATGTGCATTCCCCCCAAACTCACTATCCTTGCTCTGACTTGTTCTCGTGCATTATTTCCTAAGTCTGGAGTGCTCATTCCCCAACTCCCTTGTGGCCTGTGTGGCAAACTCCTATGCATCCTTCAACACTCAGCTCGTACATCACCGCCTGCAGGAAGTCTGCTCAGGTATGCTCAGGGTTGCATGAACAATACTGATCCTCCAAAGTGTTTGTTGAGCTACTTTGCACTGCTAGAATTATCTCTATCCCTTTAGTAGGATCCCTAGCCCTTCTAAGGCGGGCACTGCCCCTGGTGCTGAACAGGGAATCTGACAGATACCATGTAATTGAATAAATGATATATGTTAACTGAGTAATTGAGAATAAAATTAAAAATACCACCCATAATTATAATCCAAACAACAAGTACTGCTTTGGTAAGCACGTGAATAGAAAACACAGTAATAACACAACTGTGGCTCAGACCTAACAATAATATTTCATTGGATTCTATTCCTGGGGAATTCTCACGGTGGCTCTCAACCCAGACAAGGCTGAATCCAGGGTTTAAACTCTCTTCAGGATGTGCTCTTGACTCAGCTCTTTTCCACCTCAGTTTTACTCCCAAGCAGGCTTCCAACGACAGTGACGTACAGGTCCACGCTTCAGTGACATCCACTGCCATCTGCCTTGGAAAACAGCTGTTTTCCCAATGGCCCCCGGCAAAATCTAAGAGTGGAATCTCATTGGCCATCCGGGAGTCACATGACCATCCCCAACCAATCACTGCGGCCCAGGGCCTGGGATGCCCTGATGCAGGGGCTGAAGTGGGTGCCCACACCTGTCACCGGAGGTGGAGAATGACAGGAGGCAATGATCAGAAAAGGAATGGATGGTGGGCAATCAGGAAAGCAGGCTCCACCTTCAAACCTTACGAAGAAACTGAGATACGCGTAGACGGGCGCAGAGGTAAAGGCATTTGCACTTGGCCTGCAAGCCAGGAAGAGGTTAGACGTGTAGACGGTCCTATGGGAAGGCACAGCAGGTGACCAGTCCAGCTTCACACTCAAACTTATATAATGCACTAAACGTTTGGAACGGGATTTAGAGCCAGCTCCCCAAAGGCCTCAGATGTTGGGGTGCAGGACTGGCTTTCATTCAGAAGGCAATGGACGGCCACTGATGCTTTTCATTTGGAAGGGGGCCAGACCAGAGGCACGCTGTAGAGACATGAGGCAGACAGCTGGTGTGAGGGCACTGGTGAAGTTGGAGGGCACAGGTAACAGGTAACTGGGATCTGAGTGTGATCCATAGAGGCAACACAGGGATGTGAGCCACAGAACAGGTGGGATGGAATCAATGATCCTGAAATAGCTTTGCACCCTGGCTGGCAACTCCAGTCCAGCCCACCTCTGGGGATGCTGTCGAGGAGCAACGTCTGGGGACGTGGGGGCCCATTTCTGGGCATTACACACAGCTGCACTCCTTCCTGGCTTCTGCCTCCAAGGGCTGCGTTTCCCTTCTCTTGCAAGAAGAAGGCAGGTGAACACAGTAGGTGAGCCCTGCCTCTACCGGTGGCACTGTGACCCCAAGGGAGGCCACTCACGGATGGTTCTGCTAAAGACTGGAGACACAGAAGGCAGAACGCTACGTCCCTGCGGATGGCCCCTGACACACACACACACACACACACACACACACACACACAGAGGCATTCGTGACTACGGAGAAGGCGCGGAGGATACGACGCATCTGTCACCCACACATCACTTCTGCATCCACAGGAGGACAATCAAACAGAACATGTCCCCATCTCGGGTCTCAGAGAGGCTCCAAGCATCTACACAGTCCTTGGGGACCTCCGGTCAATAGGCTTTGTGGCTCCAAAATGGAAGTCGGGAGACATTAATCAGAAATGCAAGTACATCCATAAATATTTCCCCAATTGTAGCTCAGTGATTACACTTCTTCAAAATCCCCCTCGGCAGCCTCTTTTTCTCTTCACACTTCATAAAACAATATTTTACGTAAGATGCTTTGCCAACTGCTCTCCCCCCTGACAGCAGTATATTTCTAATTACTCCAAGCCGAGGGTGCTTGCTACATTTTACTTTGCTTTATCTTTATGATTAGATAAATCAATTTTAATGTCATGCCTTTAAAATCTGGCTTCTTCCAGATGGAAACAGATGTTCTGCTCCCTTGCCGGGGCCTGTTTTACCGTGGCATTCTCAGAAAGAGGCCCGAGAGGTAGCGACAGGCCATTTAATAAACTCCCTCTCTCTCGCACCCTGTGCTCCAAACCCGCACGTCACCTAATGCATTAAAACAACAACAAGCAAAACTTCTCTTCCCTGACTTAATGAAGGAGGCTGGCCCACAAACAAGGGATGCTGAGATCACGGGGACAGAACACCGCCATGCCATAAAGACACAAGAGACTGCGTCCCTACAGCCGCTGAAAAAAGGATGGCCCCTTTGTCTTCTGTTTGTATGGGAGGCATTTATCTACTGCGTCACATGGAGAGATTAAAACTGTCTTTGCTTGGTTGGTGTGCCTGGTAGACAGTTTGCTTTCTGCTTCTACAGATGCTTAAGACAATTAAGGGAGAAGAAACTTGATGGGAGTCCTGAAAGTGAGTCCCCAGCATCACCCAAAGGCACTTCTATCATTACAAGAAGTGCAAATTTTCCGGACCTACTGAATCAGAAACTCTAGGTGTGGACCTAGCAATCCGTGTGTCAAGAAGCCCTCCGGGTGACTCCGGGGAGTGTTCAAATTGGAGCGCCACTGCCAGAGGGCAAATAAGAAATCGGAACATCAAAAGAGCCCCAGTAAGAGAAGAGAATGTCCATCCCAGCCATCATGCAAGAGATCACACATCACCTGCTCCGTCCAGGATGGGCTGACCATCCCGCCGGACACACAGCAAGAATCTTAGCGGTCGTTACCACCGTTGCAGTCCAGCAGCTGATCTCTTGCAAAACCAGAAAGGGTGGCTCGCTCTTGTATGCTTCTGACACACACCAGAATGTCTTGGGGTCACCAAGCACCACACCCTGTGGGCGTCCCACGGGGGCAAGCCTGTGTACGGTGAAATGAGATTTGGGAACACCGGACGAACCAACCTCACATCACCCCGACTTTGCCACCTGTTGTCGCTGTTGAAGACCAAAATCACCGACGTACCTCCAGTGGAATCACAGGACACGCTTGGCAGAACGAGGCTAAGTAACTAGAGATACGAGCCCTCAGTCCCTGCTGGATGCTGGGCGCCGAGTGAACCTCTCCAAACTGCCCGCTCCCCTCCAAAGCGTTCTCTCCGGGGTCACATTCCCCTTCCAGACATTATAGGACGTGCTGAGAAGCACAGGTATTGACTAAGTAATTTTGAAGAGGGATGGTGGGGGAGGGGAGGCACAGCTGCCTGGCCTGTGTGTAGTGTGTGAATCAACCTAGAATCTACCGATGGGAAGGTATTGGACTTATCCATCTTTATTCCTAGGCAATCAAGCAAGCGAGCGTCTTCAGGACCCTCCACAGACAGCTCATAAAATGGGGGTATTGATCAAGGGGTCTAAATTTGTAGTTCTGACTATAAAAGCAATTTGTTTTTGTGGAACGTTCATATAAGATGAATGCATTTGGGTTATTAACTTCAGAAACAATTCCTCCCGGGAACCTTGTAAGGCTTTGCAGCAGGGTTTCTTTGTGAAGTCACCGAGCAGTTTGCAAGCATTTTTTTTCTTATGTGTGTGGTAAATTATTTTAGGCGATCGAGGTGCCTACCAACACGTCTAGGAGTACGGTTTACGTAACAGACACCTCGAGGGGCTCTGAATAACAACGCGTGAGCCAGCATTTGTCAAGGGCTCCCTGGTTTGTGTCAGCCGTAGAACAGGGCTTTTGCTAAACATTCCTAATTTAATGTATCCTCCTGATAATTCCATGTGTTTGGCTCTTTGTCCTTATTGTACAGATGAGGAAACTCCTGCTCACAGAAGTGGGGTGCCCCAAGGACACACAGTTCGTGGGCCAAGAATGGAGACCCAGGTCGGTCTGTCTCTAAAACCTGTACCCTCTAAAGGGGTTACAGATGTCTTGGAAATTGCACGTGAAGAATCCCACGTCACCCAACCACACCGCACGCGATGATTTGTGCAGTTCTAGAAAGAGCTTCTTCCGTAAGAAACTGACATCTGCTAACCAGCTGCTCCTCCAAGGGGCTAAAACAGACCCCCGTTTGTCTTGGCACGTTTTGCCTCCAGAGAAGCAGAGGAAGTTCGTCATCTGTTGTAAGAATTTTGGGGTACCCATTGGGGGGGGGCGCAGGCAGGTCGGTGAGCAGCCGGAGAAGCCAGTCGCCAGGATAAGAAGAACGAAGAAGACAGAGGACGCGAGGATCCCAGACCAGGAGAGGAGGAGGGCAGGTGCTGAGACGTTCCGGGCCCGCGTGTGACCTCTTCCACACCCAGCTCTTCACCGTAGACCCGTCACGACACAAGCCCGCGTGAGTGAGCCTCTCTGTGCGAACGCAGTGTCGCAGCAGACCCTGCAGGTGTCTGGCAGGGGGGAGTCTGGGCGGGGGGAGTGTCGGCTGCAGGAGCAGTGAGCCCCATGAGGCCGCGGGAGAGCGCACAGGGTGGAGAAAGACGGCAGACAGCCCGGAGAAGGAAGGAAGCGGGGAGGCTGGGAGGCTCCTGTCCTACAGTCATCGAGGGGAGAGGCGCTCTGCGGACACATTAAGTCATCAGAGATCTCTGGCCCAGCTTTGAGCAGCGCTGTCCTACAGGGCTTTGGTTTTTCATTTTTTTAAGTTTATTTATTAATTTTGAGAGAGTGTGTGAGCAGGGGAGGGGCAGAGAGAAGGAGAGAGAGAATCCCAAGCAGGCTCCACGCTGTCACCGCGGGGCCCGATGAGAGGCTCGAACTCACAAAACTGTGGGATCATGACCCGAGCCGAACCCGAGAGTCGGACGCTTAACTGACTGAGCCACCCAGGTGCTCCCAGTCCTACAGGACTTTCCGCAGCAATGGGAATGTTCTATAATATATGACCATCTCATCCTGAATCGTAGCTTTGAACCTCCCCCCCATATTTGATCATTTCTTCATGGACAGCGGAGGAGGGTGGGTCTCCGGGGGCTGGAGAACATTGCCGGTGATGGCAGAGCGCTGGACGATGCCGAGCGTTGGCGAGAACGTGGGGAGAGAGTCTGGCACGACGGGAGGAACGTGCCCAAACGGAGCAGACACGTCCCCTCGCCCTGCCGTCCGCTTCTGAGACGCATCGGGGATGATTCCCACACAGGACCGCAGGGGACACACGCACCCGGGTTCGGCCACAGCCTCGGTCGTGGAGCACGGCTCTGTGGCCACCGCGGGTGCCCTCACTGGGGCTCGGCGGGCAAACGGGGGCCGTGAGCACCATGGGACTCGTGGGGCACCTGGAAGTCACCCACCGGGAATGCGGTGATGCGGATGGAGAAACATGGGACTCAGATCAAGGCCTAGGGGAACATCTGAAGTCCACAGATGCAGACACGGGCCTCCCACCGAACTAGAACTTAAGGAAAAACTTAATCTACCCAGAAGATCCCACAACACTGTGACAAACGACCCTCCAAAGGCAGAAAAACATGAAACAGAAGAGGGAAATTCAATTTACCAACCAATGTACGGAAAGATTTCTGATCTCAAACGGTAAAGGGAATGGTAGTAAACCGGCAGTTGTCACCCGTAATCCTGACAAATCAAAAAACGTGGCGTGACCGGTAGCCGTCACTTCAGGAAAGGAGGTCTCTGACACATGACGGGCGGCGATGTGGACGGCCGCCCCTTGGGGGTAGGGGCCTTGGCCGTGTCGACCAAAACCGGACGGCAGACACCCTCAGGGCCAGTGAGCCTCTTCTTCGTGACCCCGATATGCCACCACCCCCAGTTCTGACACCTCCCTGCCTGCTGCTCCCACACCCAACAGACGCCGGGTGTGAGCGGGCCGAGCGGACAGGAGCATGTCTGACACGTGCGGAGGCTGCATGAGGTCTCCTGGACAAACCCTGGTCTCCTGAGGCCGCCACGTTGCTGGGAACCCCCCACGGGCCACGCAGACAGTGGCCCGTGGTCAGGGAGCCGGGGAGCCCGGCAGACCGGCCCGGATGAGGCCCCGGACACACAGCTCTAGTTCACGTGCTGGAGTAAATGTCAGAGAACGTGCGCGGGAGCGTGGGAGTCCCCGAGGGGACAACGTGCGGGCTGGTGGCTCTAGCGACTTCAGGAGGCAGCCAGCGCTGACATTTAGATACGTTTTTAGAGTCATTTGCTGATTACACGGCTGTCATCTGATGACGAAACGGGAGAAGAGGACAGCGTTTTGGAGACAGGCATCTGGCAACTGGTCTGTGGGCTTCGCACAGGCTCCGGGTGGAGTCCCACGGCCTGCGGGTCACGTCGGCCGCCTCAGGGGCACACGAATCCCGCAGGAGGGTTCAGCAGCCTTCGTCGCCCCAGGTTTCCGAGGCTCAGTTTATGTGGTTGCTTGGTTCTTTTGCTAGCACTTTCCCATTGCAAAGGGCAAACGTCTGGGGGATGTTTGTGGGGGGTTGTGCAGTGTGAATATGCATGTGGGGTGTATGCATATATCTGCGGTGTGCGTCCCTGGGGTGTGTGTGTCGGGTGCGGTGCGTGGAAGTGTGCAAGCGTGGGGGTGGGGTGTATGCGTGCGGGGTGTGTGTGTGTGTGTGTGTGTGTGTGTGTGTGGCGCAGGGGGCGTGCCAAATGATCCAACCTCCAAAAATTCCTTTTACTCTGGAATTCAAACCACCTGAGAGCTTTCAAAAAAAAAAAAAAGAGAGAGATGTTTATTTCCTAAATAACACCCTCAAGAGGGCACTGGGTGTTGTACAGAAACCAATTTGACAATAAATTTCATATTAAAAAAAAAACACCCTCAAATGCTAACATGACGAAGAAAATGTGCTGCTGGACGGCTGTCATTGTTTCCACTCTTACACCTTGGTGGCACTTTTCTAAATTGAAGCGTAATTGCCACCGATGTGCCGTTAGCTTCCGGGGTGCCTCCCAGCGATCCGACCTTTGTACACGTCACCCAACAAGCCCCCGGTGCGTCTAGTCACCATCTGTCACCAGACACAGTTATTACAGTATTATAGACGGTACTCCCGATGCCTCACGTTACCTATTTATTTTATAAAAACTGGAATTCACGTTTCTTTTTTCGAAGGAAACATCTGCACGGACGTTAAGATCTGGCCAAATCCTTGCCTACGTGCTTGGCTTTTTCTACATTTTGTCTGGTCCTGCAGCTCTCACGTTTGGCTTCCCATTAGAACCTTCCAGAGGGTTTTGAAAGAAGTACAAATTGCCGGGTTTTGACTTAATTTGGTCGGAGCCTGACCCCAGAATTTGGGAGCAGTCTTGAAGATGATTTAAATATATACCCACGGCTGAGAACCACTGATCTGGGATGAGCAGGTGTAATATTCTCAACAATCTCCTAGAATGTTTGAGTCCTGTGTCTTGACCCAATGATGGATCAAATTATATTTCATAGAGTTTTAATACCAACTATACTTTACTGAAGCTCAGTCATTTGAAAATTGGTTGAAGAAAATGTCATTTAATCTAAAATCTCAGACTACCCGAGAGTGTCACGTGCAGCCCGCCCGAGCAGGCAGGTGGCTCCTCGATGCCACCGTGAATGTCTCCACACCCATGGGAGTCGGGCTATAGCTTGGTGACATTTGGTAGCTCTGTTGGAGCATCTCGGCAGGGTTCTGGCATTTCATTCACAAAATTCCTTCTATGCGGTAATCCCCGATGAAACCACCTGCGTTTCTCGAAGATTTTTCTCTACCTCAGCTTGGACCCATAGCGAAACCATCTGTGTGCAGACTGTATTTAAAATCGTGAACTTGCACCCCATGGGATGATGAGCCCTTGATTTACTGCCCGAAATGCCCCTTAACTCTTGGGCTGGACCATAAACTTCAACAAGGGACGGAAAGTGACGTTCTCGGCCGTGTCAGGCATACAATGGGGTAATCCAGTCTCTGTTCCCCGATTAATATTTTTGCTTGGCAAAAGCGTGCGTGCTGTAAAATGCCATCCCGTGTGCCGGACGAGTCGTGATGATTCCTGCAGGTTGGAGGAGAGCCGTCCACCGTCCAGGGGCCGGACAAGTTAGCGCCTTTACTCCGTCGGTGGTGAGACGGACTCCACCTGGCCACTTTCCTCGAGTGGTCAAACGCGCTCGCCCCCAAACCATGCGTCCGGGCGCCTCTCCCTTCTCCCCGTGCGCAGTTTCTGGGAAAGTTGGGGCCGGTTTAGCATCCTCGGTTCACGTACTGAACGTTGTCTTTCAAGCAAGGCTGTTAACTAAAACTCAACCTAAACACAGCTTCCTTCCATTTGTTAGGAACAGTTGACACGTATCCGAAAGAATCGGTAGGTATCACAGAAGAATTCAGAAGAGCTGGGTTCTTAAACAATGTAACAATAATAGCACAAGCGCCCTTATGTTGGGCTCTTACTAAGTGGCAGGTAGGGCTCCTGTTGTAGCGGTCCCAGCTCTGCTTCTGATCCCTGTGGGGCCACCTGATGCCCACGACCCCCTTCTAGACAGGGACCCGGGTGCGTGAAGGCCATGAGGTCGTACGTGGGTGCAGGCACTGGCTTTGGAAGGTGACGCCAGGAACAGTCACGGAGGAGGGTGGACATGGGAAGGGAAGGGACGGGTCAGGAAGTGGCGTGTGATGGAGTGTCCCTGTGGGTCAGCGTGGGCATCTCCGAGAGGGGCGAACAGGCCAGCAACCCCGGGAGGAGCAGAAGGGACCCCAGCCGCCACAGAAAACCCCCAGCAAGTCACAGGCGTTTGCCCGCAGGGTCAGCTCCAGGGCCATCGGGGGGGGGGGGGGCGTGGCACCCTGTGGTCAGGCACCATCAGTGTCCACCACACGGGGCCCGAACGTGCCGCCCAAATGGACCCAACCCGCGTCCACGTCTGCACATCCTCATCCCGGGGGACCTCCAGGGAGAGCCGCGTGGCGGTGCGTTCGCTGCTGGACCCAAGAGTGGCCGGGAGCGGCTGTGAGCAGGGCTCACCCAGGGAAGCGCCCGTGAGGCGGGCCTCTCCAAGCACAGCACACGTGCGCGGCCGGGAGGCTGGCCGCCCGGGGGGCCGCAGGGCCCAAGGCAGAAGCGGAGCGGTCCGAGGATTCCGACGGCACCCTCGCATCCCAGGGAGTCATGAAGGTACGGACGTCACGGCGGGAGGACACAACATCTTTTATTTATCGGCTTGTTAGCTTGATCTATAACTTTTGCGCATGGAGACATATGCCGCCTTCGGCAGATGCTGCTGGCTCCCGGCCCGTATTCCTCGGGCTGTGCCACTCCAACTGCCGAAATCTGCATCTCCGTGCCTCCGGGCCCTTCATTACTGTGGGGTCCCCTCTGCTGCCAGAACAGCAGGCTGAGGACGCAGGGGAACGGGGCCCCCGGGAGCAACCCTCACGCGAGACCCACGGGTGTCGGTATAAAAATATCCCAGCTTCCGCAGCCCTCGGGCGGAGCCATTTCTGGACGCTTCCCCGTGAGGGGAAAGCTGTGCCCGTCCACAGGAATCATCACGCTTACGACGCCCGTCTCATCGGCTACCTCCCCGTCCCCTCCCCGCTCCTGGCACTCTCCTCTACGTCCACGAAAATTACCCGCACCCAAATGCTTGTGTAGCACCTGCTCCTGGGAGAATTCATAGCAAGGTGGCATATGGGCCTCTGTTGATTACACGCGTGTCCCAGGCTCACAGATGTGACCTGGAGTGGCCCCGTTTCCATTCTTTGACTCCTCGCCACAGCCAAATGAGGAAGGGGACATTACGATCCCCATCTGAACAGTCCTAGGGCACTGAAGTCATCTGCCCAAGCTCCCAGGCTAATACACAAGAGAAGAAACGATGCCTGGAATCTTGGTTCCGTCCCTTACCTGCGGTGTGTCTGTGCAGACGGCATCTGACGTTCAGGTTCCTCACCCGTGCGATGGAAGGGGGGAGTTATATCCACCTGACCCATCTACTGGGTCGCTGCAAAGGTCCAGGGACATGACCAGAGCAGGAGATCATATGCACTATAAATCATGCCATCAACGTCAGGACTAGGATATCGGTGCCGATGTAATCCCGGGACCTGAGTGGGGCCTCACCTCTATGCCAGTGGCTCTTCCCCACTGGTTTCCTAATTTCTCCTTCCCTTCCGTTCCCTTCCCTCCCTTCCCCTCCCCTCCCCTCCTCTCCCCTTCCCTTTCTTCCTCCCTCTTCCTTCTTCCTTCCTTCCTACCTTCCTACCTTCCTTCCTTTCTTCCTTCCTTCCCTCTCTCAGATTAAAGGTAAGAATGAGGATCTCTTATCTGTGGAAATCAATATTATTTTGAAGGAGCATTTTCTCTTCTGGAATCAACTGAAAGAGAAGACAATTTTGTCTCTTTGTGCCCATCTTTCTTGGTGTCACTCCCACCAAACAAACATCAAAGTGTCTACTCCGGGCTCAGTGCTCCATTAACCATGGAAACCCTCGCCCTTGGCATTCCTGCTCAAAGGACTAGCAGGGTCTTGGGGACACAGGGCCTCTGGACTCAGGGTTTCCCCGGTGTCCAAGAGTGTTTGGGCACTGAAAGAAAGCAACAGAACTTACTGACGACCCTTCTCACTCGGGCCATAATTTAGAGGTGCCGAAACCACTGAAACAAAACGGTAAGACATGCTTGACCAGGTTAAGTGACACACAGCCCCTGGGCTCTGTGGCCTTGACGACAGTGGCTGCAAATGTCACGTGGCCTTGACCTTTTCAATGATGCCACTCTTATGTGGTTTTTTCCTGTGAGGTATCGGAGGGAAATGGAAATCATTACAGTACAATATCATCATCACTCTTAAAACTCTCTTCGCCTTCTAAACTGTACAAACAGTAGTTGTAAACGGTGGACGTGTTCATAAACAGATACACAGTGGATTCTGAAAATCACCATTCTGGAATCCCATCATCCAGAGACAATCACCTCCGCGTCCCAGTAAAGGTTGCTTTTAGGTCTTTCATCTCTATAGTTGACCAGTCGTCCATACAGCCAGCTGACCCGTCACCTTGGGGACAGAGACTAAGCCCTCCCACCTCCTGGAGATCCGGTCAATATGAGAGTGAGAGAGAGAGAGAGACAGAGAGATAGAGAGAGTGAGAGAGAGTCAGAGAGAGAGAGACAGAGAGATAGAGTGAGAGACACAGAGAGAGAGAGACAGAGAGAGTGAGAGTCAGAGAGAGACAGAGAGAGAGAGAGACAGAGAGATAGAGTGAGAGAGAGTCAGAGAGAGAGACAGAGAGATAGAGAGAGTGAGAGAGAGTCAGAGAGAGAGAGACAGAGAGATAGAGTGAGAGAGAGTCAGAGAGAGAGAGACAGAGAGATAGAGTGAGAGAGAGTCAGAGAGAGAGAGACAGAGAGATAGAGTGAGAGAGAGTCAGAGAGAGAGAGACAGAGAGATACAGTGAGAGAGAGTCAGAGAGAGAGAGACAGAGAGATACAGTGAGAGAGAGTCGGAGACAGAGAGATAGAGAGAGATAGAGAGAGTGAGAGTCAGAGAGAGAGAGACAGAGAGATAGAGTGAGAGAGAGTCAGAGAGAGAGACAGAGAGAGAGAGAGACATAGAGTGAGAGAGAGTCAGAGAGAGAGAGAGAGAGAGAGAGAGAGTGAGAGAGAGTCAGAGAGAGAGAGAGACAGAGAGAGAAGGCCAGCAGCTAGAGGCCCGTGGGGACAGAGACCAGACCCAAGTACCTCATGAAATCACAGTAAGGACATTCTTTTCAAATGTATGGCATCCTAGCTACTGACCACATCTTATTCTGTTTTTTTTTTTTTTTTTCTTTTCTTTTTTATTTATTTTGGAGACAGAGAGAGACAGAGCATGAACGGGGGAGGGGCAGAGAGAGAGGGAGACACAGAATCGGAAGCAGGCTCCAGAATCTGAGCCATCAGCCCAGAGCCCGACGCGGGGCTCGAACAAGGACCGGGAGATCGTGACCTGAGCTGAAGTCAGACGCTTAACCGACTGAGCCACCCAGGCGCCCCACATCTTATTCTGTTAAATGTAGCTCCTATAACCCACTGAGTCAACTCAAAATAAGTGGATACGTGGGTTTTTCTGGTACAAAGCTACTATGCACCGCGCTCAGAAAGAAAGAACCTTCCCCAGCCACCTGACTCTGGATGCCACCTGAATGTGTAACAGAGGCCGAAAACGCTCAGCCACAGTTTGCAAACCAATGACCCACAGACAGTCCACTGGTAGGCGCAGATGATATTTTCAACGTTGGAAAACCTCGCTTGAATGTCTGAATTTCTTCCTTCTCCCGAAAGCCCTGCGCAGCCACGGCTCACAGAGTGTCGGTGACCCAGTAGTGCGTGCCTCCGCCCACCGCAATACCTCCCTCCTTGTCCCACGCGTGGTTTCTCTGCTCATTGACGGTTCCCACCTGCCCCCACCCCCCTGGCGTCTCACCGTGTGACCCTCTGTTGGCCGCAGGTATGGGCTCCCACAGCCCTTAACGTACCCGATGTGGGACTGCAGACAACCGAGTCCCCGGGAGACCGAATTTCCCCTTCTGACACCATCACCTGATTTGCGCCTGGTAGTTGTGAACATCATCCAGAGGGCTCACATTGAAAGCCCTCCGAATACTGCACAAGCCCTAAAAACCTGTGTGCTGAAATCATCCATCCACAGGGAGGATCTTCCTGCCCTGTCAACCGGATCACGCTGACTGCTGGATGAAAACAAGGGCAAGGGAGGACCAAGGAGGCCGGCTAGGCCACTGCCTTACCAGTTCTACTCTATTTCTGTCACCAACACTGGGGGGCTCGTCACCGAAAGCCACCTCTTCCTAGTCGTGGCACAGAGCTGGACTACGTCTCCCAGGCTCCCCTGCAGGAGGGGTCACAGGGTACGCCGGAAGTGATCTGGACACGTGCAGGCCATCCTGGCAACTTCCCCATGAGCCTCCCTGCCCTTCTCCTTCAGTCCCTGCAGAGGACCTTGGTAACCATGGCAACCACGTGCTGAAGACCAGGGAAACAACATTTAAAGGAGCCTTGGGGCGCCTGGGTGGCTCAGTCGGTTGAGCATCCGACTTCGGCTCAGGTCATGATCTCACAGTTCGTGGGTTGGAGCCCTGCATCGGGCTCTGTGCTGATGGCTCAGAGCCTGGAGCCCGCTTCGGATTCTGTGTCTCCCTCTCTCTCTGCCCCTCCCTCACTTGCACTTGGTCTCTCTCTATCTTTGTCAAAAATAAATAAACATTTAAAAAAAGTGAGGGAGAGGGGTGCCTGGGTGGCTCAGTTGGTTGAGCATACAACTTCAGCTCAGGTCATATCTCCTGGTTTGTGGGTTTGAGCCCCGCATCGGGCTCTGTGCTGACAGCTCAGAGCCTGGAGCCTGCTTCAGATTCTGTGTCTCCCTCTCTCTCTGCCCCTCCCCCGTTCATGTTCTGTCTTTCTCTGTCTCGAAAACAAACAAAAACAAAGGATCCTGGGTTCTCAGGTCTTTGCTTGGTGGAGAGCTTTCTCTTAGCAATACCTGTTAGGATTCTACACGAGTGAGAAATGAACCTCGCTTGTGTGGGGGCCCTTACCAACTTGGCTTTGTTCGTTAAAAAAACCAGTACTGTTCAATATCTAGTTTGTAATGCTTAAAAGAATACCAAGTAGGAAAACTTCCAGGATTTAGTTTGAATTTCTCCTCCTTCTTTTTTTTTGGGGGGGGGGGTTAAAATTAGTAAGAAAAATGAGCAAATGTCAGTTTCAACCCAATTAAAAATAGTTTTGGTTACAAATGCAGCACGTGGAGACCGGCTGATTATGAAATACTTCCTGGAAGACGCATCTCCCTGTCAGAGTTCTCTGAAAAGCAATTAATTTTTATTTTAAGGAAACATGAGAGAGCTTTTCAGTACGGAGGAAAGAAATCAAGAAAGAAATACGTCTGTAAAGTGGGGGAACAGAAGTACACTTAGACACATGGCACAGAACATTTAATTCTGCACCTTATCATTAAATACATTACAATAGAATGACAATTTGTGCGCAAAATAAAACCAGATGCAGCCCCCATTTTTCTCTAAATCCACTCATGTGACATTGGCTAATAACGTCGTTTTGTTTGCCAGTTTGCTCGGTGGGAGCTCTGTTCCCTCGACGTCCAGAGGAAACACAGCGTGTGCAATTCAAAGTTGACTTCAGACACCCTCCTGGTTGACTCTTCCCTGTTCGTAAGAGGACAGTACCCCCTTGATTGGGCAATGGCACCCCAAGTACTGTGGGGAATTATCTGTTTCCCACATGTTGGGTTCATGAGAGGCTGTGCTCCCCCAAACTCATATAACCTGCCCATGAACCAAGCCTGGACAGCTGGGGATGTCCACGCTCTAAAAGAGGCTCGGAGGGGCGCCCGGGTGGCTCAGTCGGTGAAGCATCCGACTTCGGCTCAGGTCATGATCTCACGGTCCGTGAGTTCGAGCCCCGCGTCAGGCTCTGTGCTGACAGCTCAGAGCCTGGAGCCTGTTTCAGATTCTGTGTCTCCCTCTCTCTGACCAACCCCCCCCCCCATTCATGCTCTGTCTCTCTCTGTCTCAAATATAAATAAAGGAAAAAAAACGTTAAAAAGAAAAATTTAAATAAAAGAGGCTCGGAGGGGGCACACAGCCCAAGCCAAACCAGAGAGGTGCAGACCTTGAAGTTTTTCTGGGATTGTTGGGAAACAGAAATCGCATCTTCCCTGACGCTACTCTCTACCTGGGGCGCCTAAGCCACCACATGGACCCTCCCAAGGAGAACAGAGGTGACAAGAAGAAGGCTGAGCCCAGCAGTGGAGAAACTATGCCCTCCTGACACCATTTGTGCCCCTGTGTCCAGATGTACCTGATAGTATGTGCACTCATCACACTCAGGCCCTCGAGCCAACAAATGCACTGTCTCGCACGTATGCACGCTTCATTCTGAGTTTAAATTCCGTAACTTGCCAACAAAGAGGTCCAATTGATCCAAGGGTTACTGGAAACATCTTTTTTTAAAGTTATTTATTTTGAGAGAGAGAGAGAGAGGGAGAGAGGGAGAGAGAGAGCAAGCACCAGCGGGGGAAGGGCAGAAAGAATCCCAGGCAGGCTCTGTGCCAGATGGAGGGCTCGAAGTCTCACACGTGAGATCATGGCCTGAGTTGAGACCAGGATGCTTAACCGACGGCACCACCCAGGCGCCCCATGGAAACACCTTTTGGTAATGGCTACCATCACTGGGAGTCTATTATAGAACAGGCATCAAACCTGGTAATCAATACAGCCCAATGTAGTGTCTGAAACAGCACTGGAATTAGTCTCAGGTAACACTTAGTAGGTGCTTGCGGTATGCCGGCACTGTTCCGTGTAATTGATACGGTTTAACAGATACACATTGTTCTAACAAATTCAAACAGGTACAAACTGGTGTACAAAGCTACCTCTCTCTACTGTCCCAGACCTCAACTTCCGTTCTCTTGCTCAGAATCGTTACTGACGCCAGTAACTTTGTATCCTCTCAGAAACATCCTTGGAAATAAACATGCATTAGACTAAAATGGACAGATACATGCACGTGAACCTGCGTTCACTTCACACGCACAACACCTGCCACCAACAGTTGGTTTGCACAGACTGGGTACGACTTAACACACCGGCGTTCCGACGCTATGCAACCCTCCCGACACTCGTGAAGCAAGTAACCCCCAGAGGAAGCCAAGACGCCCGGAAAACCAGGCAGCTGCCTCCAGAGCGTCAATTCCTAACAACATCCCTGCTCTGCTGGCACGTTAGGGGATCGAGAAAAGCACAGCCCCACTCTCTGCCCAGGTTTGCAAGGAACACAGATCGAGCGCCGGATTCTGAGCTGATGCTCAGCACGTGCTAGACCGTGATAAGGTCAGGTGGCAGGGTGTGGCGCGGGCAGACGTCAGCGGGGCATCCCCACGTCTCTGGCCTCTGTCCCCTGCCACCATCCAGTCTGGAGTCTGGGGTGGGCCACCGGCAGGGAGGTTCGTGTCAGCAAAGCATGCCCAGCCAACATCCCCGCCTCAACTCTAGGGGGGGAATGCTCTGGGTGGCCCAGGCATTCAACGGAAACGAGGATTCGGGTGGAAAACTGGGTGGAACCTGTCTGCCCAGCACATACGAGGCAGAAGTGTCCCCCGTGTGGACCCAGGAAGGGTGCTGTTCTTGGAGACCTCCTTCACATCCTTACTAGGTTTGCGAGGAATCGAGGGCCAGGGGAGTTAAGCAGTACACCCAAGGTCACACAGCGGGGCGTGAGGGTTGGAAAACTGCCATCCAGGGAGCTGCTTCGCAGAGACACAGCCGGCAGGTACAATCGGGGCCACCTGCAGGCACTCGGCTTTCTTCTTGAAGGGACTCCTACATCCGATTTTCTCCTCACTGCCAGCCTAGGGCAGGATATGCAAATGTGTTATTTACATTTGCATATTAACAATTGGGCAAAGCGCTCTAAATCAGCGTACAGAGAATAGATATTGCGGCTTTGATCAGCGGCTCGGCCTCCGTTTCTTTGTGAGGCAGAGCATGCCTCTGCTGGCCTTTGATGATATTTTATTCTAGAACGACTGCTCCTCCCTTTAAAAAAGCAAGGACTGGACACGACACGTGCCCCCTCAGCCCGTCCTGCATCTTCCCATCACTGAATAAAGCCGGAAGTCTGAATCAGGGCCCCTGCCCCACACCTGCCTCCTTTCGTCCCCGCTCCCTCTGTCGGCTCCAGTCACCCTGGCCTCTCACGGAGCCCGCACCGCCTGTGTTCACCAGGGACGCCCGGTGCCTAGAACAGCGCCTGGCAACAGGCACGTGCTTGGTCAACACCAGCTGAGTAGATGAGCAAGGCTTTCCTGGGGGAGCGATGGGCGCACACAGAGGCGGGATGGCGAGGCAGGCTGGGGTCACTGACCGGGCTCCGCATAAGGGGGCTGGGCAGAGGTGGGCTCGGGCCACATTCTGCAAAACCTCGTTTTCTTAACCAGGAGGTAGGGAGTTCAGCCTCAAGATAACACAAGCCCGGGGACCGTCGGCTCAGATTCACGCAAATACGAGACCAAAGCCAACATCGAGCTCTGCCAGTAATTCCACGGAAACAAACGATTGATGGACACAACGTGGGAACGGCTGCAGGACGGCAGGGGCGGAAACCCAGGATCTGTCCCGGCGCTTTGCACACAGCCGACCCCAGGCTAACGCCGGAGGGCTCCCGGGGGCACACGTGGTGGGTGCGTGTGGCTGGGAACAGGGCTGGCGCTCACCAGCTCTCTGCTTTACATGCAGACGGTCACACGGCTGATGTGACTCTCCTACGAGCCACGCCCCTAAGCCCACCCACGCCAGGACTGTTGGCCAGAAGGTGCACTCTGCTAAGGTGCTAACCAAGATAAGGACTGTGCTGCCAGCAAGGGCCCGGAGCCTGTCACTGTGAGGTGATGGGAGGGGAGTCCAGAGCACCTGCCTTCCCTCCTCCCCAGAGATGCCCCCACCACGCTGTCCCGGAAGGACAGGCAGCACACCGAGCGCCGGCCGGGCAAGCCTGCCCCTCCCAAACCCACAGCTGATGGGCGGCTTTGAGGGGCTTAGGAACGGGAGCATCACATCCGACTGTTTATGTCAGAGCTGCCCGAAGAAAAGGACACAGGATCAAGATCCTGGGGACGAGGGCCACATCCCAGGCTTCTCCGATTCCCACTCAGCCCCAGGGCACAAATACCTGCCTGTCAACAGACGTCTGCTGAACTGACTCCAAACTACGAGGCGTTTCATGTTCATTTCTGCAAACGGGTTATAAAATATAATAAGATAATAGGATAAACATAAGAAAATACAGTAAGATAACACACAGCAGGTTAGGGGCCTCTGTGTGAACACACAGAGAACAATACGCACGCTGGCTTTATGTGTCTGTTTTTTTGCAAGAGATTTGTCCGGAAGCTCTATTAGTGAAAAGATTAAATTGTTTCATTCGCCGCTGTATGCCTCATATTTCGCCCGGTATACTCATACAACTAATATTCTCTTGAATGAACGTATTGAGTGAATATGTACGGAATTGAAAAAACACAGCAAGCTATTAAGAAAGAGAGCTGATATGCTGAGAAGCATATTAGTGGGGTTGGCAGGGATGAGTTTGAAAGTGAATACACATCACCTTAGAAAACCACTAACCCCTTAGTAGAGGATCTTAAAAGTCAGGAGAGCTAAGGGGCGCCTGGGTGGCTCAGTCAGTTAAGCGTCCGACTCTTGCTTTCGGCTCAGGCACGATCTCGGGGTTCACGAGTTCAAGCCTCACACTGGGCTCCGTGCTGAGAGTGCAGAGCCTGCTTGGGATTCTCTGTCTCTCCCCCTGTCTCTGTCCCTCATCCACTCGTGCTATCTCTGTCTCTCTCAAAATAAATACAATTAAAAATTTAAAAAAAAATCAGGAGAGACGTCCTGGACTGGTTTTAGCAAGCGGTGGAGACAAATGTCACTGAATGACAAGGCTGGCTTGCTGGAGGAAGAAAATTGTTTGGCCGACTCATCCTAGACCCCCCGGTGTTTGAGGAGAGTAAGGGGACCACAAAGGAGGAAGTTGCAATCGTCAACGTGGGAAGCGGTTCTGCACGAAATCATGACCAAGGTAAGGATGAACTTTGGAAACGCTCCCAAGACGGGAAAAGGCGGCTCCCTGGCAAGACACAGCCTCGCGGGAAGGAAGGAAACGATGGAGATCAGTGTAGCAGCATCACTGTGTCCCCCACGGCGGCTAACGGTGCAGGGAGCAGAGAGAAGGGTGCACCCACAGGAAGAGAGAGAGAGGAAACTCCCAAGGGTTTGCATGGCTTTGTGGGAGGGAAGGCTCCCAGCTGAGCAAGACTGGAAGCGGGAAGATGGTGGAAAATCATGGTGGCCTGGTTATTTTCTGTTTGCCCTCCATTCCGCGAAATTCACTCCTCACCTCCTCCGTACCCAGGATTGACTCCCACAGGCTACGTCATTGGCTCAATCAGGGTCCCCTTCGGCCTTGCGCATCCAACTGGGTTTGCCAATGGGGTTTCCTGGCACGAGACAGAGGCAGGGGGTGGGTTTGTTCTCTCTCCCGTGGCCCTGCTTTGTCCCACGTTGCTGCCACCACCTGTGTTCCTTCAGTTCGCTGCTTCTGGCCAGTGGCCCCTCCTCTGGGACCCCACCTCTTACTGGTAATGCTGTCCCCCTCTTTCCCCTGTGTCCTGAAGCCCAGCAACTGTCAGGGCTCACCAGAGCCAGTCTCTGGGTGAACAGACACCCCAGTTTCTCCCGTGCCCCTGCCCACCCTGCTGCGACCCCTCTCTTTACTAAAGTCCCTTTGTTCAAACCATCAGGGTTTCTTGCTAGAGACCCAGCTCACGCAAACTATTTCAAATTGTTTAACAGGGCACCCGAACACATCTAGAGCCCCAGAGTGACCCGGAAATGTTCAATGTCTGCGGCTGAAAGACAGAAAGAACTGTCCACTGGCTTCAAAAATCTTGTTATTTGATGATCTTTTTTGTTTGTTTGCTTTTATTTAGCCACACTACACTGATAAACTCCCCAGGCTTGCTGATTTGTTTTCCCCCCTTTGAGCAGTGAAATTAAATCGCTAAGAAGAAATCACTCGTACCCCGCTCCCCCGTGGTGCACCTTCCCACGTGAACCCAGAGAGCAGAGAGCACACAGGAAGCTCAATAATAAAACGGTGCGGCGTCTTCTCAGCAGGCTGAGGATCTTTTGTGAGCACGTGAGAACGAAGCCCACGGGGCTGTGCTACGTGCGCCACGAGGAGACACGTGCCACCAAAAGTCTCACGAGGGGAGACCACGCTAACTACCACTGTCTACACCCTTCTCTTCTTGGAAACGCTACCTACCGGTCGGCTTGGGTCAGAGTGCAAAGCTCGGGGTGCTGGCCATCCACGTGCACTCTTGGGCAAATAAGGTATTCTACTCGGTCCAGGGCCTGTGTCCATTGAGCACCGCCCCCCCACCCCGTGTGCCTGTATCAGCTCATGTTCCACGACGTTTCAGGAGAAAGAACGTATAGAACCTCTGTCAAGTGCACCGCGTTGTTCTAGAAGCCAGGGGTAGTGTAGGGAGAGAAAGGAGGGCGACCAAGGCTTTGCTCTTGTTTCCTGCCCAGGGCGAGAGGCAGGGAAAATAAAAGGAAGCGGCTTGCTACGTGATTTGTTTCGTGTTTCGCCTAAATTACACTCGTGTAAGCAAATGACATAACCGATGTTTAACGTTTACCTTAGCGAGACGGTTTTATGTTTGGAAACTTGAAGTCCCTGCAAAGGGGTCACGGCGGTGTTGCTCAGAACAGAAATACGTTTTGCCAGAGGAACAAACAGGGGACAGGCGGTGGGTACCCAGAATGAAAAGGTACGAATCCGAGATGACGTATGCTTCAAACACTCTCCGTTTCTCCAGGAGAAATGCAGCGTCCTGCCGGGTGGCTCTGGTCAGGAGATAACACGGGGGACCCGGAGTGCCGACCTCCCTGCACCCACGAGACTCATGGGCTGAGCTGCTAACACAGTGGGGCCCCCACGCAAGAGTCACTCCTGACGCCCCAAGAACGGCCTCCTCCCCGTGCTGGAAGCATCGTGAGCCACACGACAGGAGGCAGATGAGAGGGAATCAGGTCCCCAGGGGGGACCTCCACCGTTGGGGAGTCACCAGGGTAAGTCAGAGGAAGGACGTAAGAAAGAAACAAAGAGCAAGGGCGTCGGGTGGAGGGCTCGGAGTGCAAGAGGGGTGGGGCAATTGGGAGCCTCGTGACGGTGTGTCCTCCAGAGACCCAAGCGCCTGATGTGGCTCAGAAGGACTCCTGGCCCCCAGGAGACGGACCTTAACCTCCTGACAGCCTCAGGAGCTGCCTGGTTCACCGGCAATTGTTCCGTCCGCCTCCCCGCCCGCCACCAGAACTCACAAGTCATGCCCGGAGGACACGGCTGGGTCCGCTCAGACACTGACATCCTAGTGCCCCGTCCAACCCTCGATGGACAAAATATGCCGTTCCGTGTATCTGGTTCCCTGTGAGCCGCCCCTCTGCTGCCCTGACCCGCTCCTAAGGGACAAAGCGAGTGTCAGCACAGGCCACCGGGAGCAGCAGAAGTCCCCCCGAGCGGGACTCCTCTCTGCACGCAAGTGACGCCCAGCTCCGAGTGTGCTATTATGAATCTCGCTCCTGGGCACCTGATAAAACATCATGTGGGTCCACAAGACATTTTATGGTGATTCCAATGGATCACAAGAAAACCGGGCGGGCAAGACGGGGTTCACGTCTAAACACTGTAATTCTGATTATAACACATTCGCTTCTTTCCTGCTCTCTCTGTACAGCCTCCCTGGTAAGCGAGGGTGCCTTGAACACCTTGTGTCTGCCTCAGGGCACAACGCATTCATAAAAAACAGAACCTAGAAACTGCAGCATCAAAGTAAAATTAAATTTCAGGCTACAGGAAAAGGCGCAAAATCAAATAAAACTTCCAGGATTGAGGGGAAATTCATACTTAAAATGACAGCCGAAGTGGAAACCATTTCGCAGAGGTGGAGAGACTCAAGGTTGATCTCCTCAGATTAGAAAACGAGGCAGGAGAGGAGAAACGGAGGCTTACACAATCCTAAAGCTCCGTCTCCCGTCTTGGGATTGCCGAGGCTGCTACGACACGGAGCCTGGGGAGTCGCCTCGCCATTCCCGCTTTGAAACGGAAGACTGATCCAATCAGAGAGACGAGCTCATATCTCATTTGACAACTTTCTAAAACCTCCAGAATCCAGAATATCCCCCAAGCAATGCACGGAGAGAGCCATCAAAGGTTCGCAGCAGATTCTAAATTCCACGTCGTGAGTGGGTCATCGCAGCTGCCCGACTGTCCTAAGACCAGGCACCCCCAAAATTTCCTCGGCACAGGTGTGGTTTCTCCATCTGCAAAATGCACCTTGTGGACCAAATGGTCCCTACTCACAATTTCTGTGATTCTCTTAACCCGAGTGACGTTGCACACCATCGGGAGACTGGTTATCAGGTTTTCCACAAGGGCTTCCCAGGCAAACTAAGTAAAATCACAGATTCACTTCATACATTCATATATTCCCCACTTGAAATCCCAGATCCGGGGAAGAGAGGCTCAGAGGGCATCCTCCCGAAGACGGAACATTTCTGACACGAGCAGCACCCAAATTCAGAAGCCTGGAAATCTCAAGCTCTCTGCATTAAACCATTTTAAATAAACGTTTTTGCACAGGGGCCGGAACCAGAAGCTCTTCTCCTTGTGCTGTCCTTGCAATCCTGTGACACGTGCTATGAAGTAAAATTTGGAACGTTTATACTTATTAACTAGAATATAGTCAGGACTATAACCTGGCTTTAGAAGACTGGCCTGCAAATGGCAGAAATCCAGCTTCGACTGGTTCAAGTGACTAGACATTATTGGCTCACGTATGTATGCAAAAAGCCCAAGGACGGTTCTGATTTCGTGCGGAGCCGGATCTAGGTGTAAAACGCGGCCACAGCCGGTCAGGACCTCCCCCTCCCCTGTCCCCTCTTCTCTGCATCCTATTCCCAGGCAGACTCGGGCCACATTACGGCAAATGGGTCCCGAGCAGCTCTAAGCGTACCTTCTACCAGCTGGAAAGGAGGCTTATTTCCTGCAAAAGTCCTGGGATTGGCTTCGCTGTCCTAATAACACGGACGTGCTATTTACTATTTTCCAACTGCCTTAATGGTTATGTGTCACGGGCAGAGTCCAGAGAGGGGGTCCACAGATTCCCTGCATGTGGAGAGGGAGAGAAAATCCAACGAGCAACTGAGCTATGGACAGCGTGTTACAGGAGCAGCAGAGAGACAGGTCCTTTTACCTTCGTTTGGGGGATTGGAGGGCGGTGAGTCCCAGACACTGGGGACATTTAACCCAATAAAGGGTGAGTGTATCTGGATGGGCAGAGATAGGAGGGAAGGCCATTCCAGGCGAGGAAGCAGAGTATGTAAACTCTCTTGTAAATACCTTGTTTTTTGAAACGATCTTGAATTTTATTTAAATCCCAGTTATCATACAGCATGATATTAGTTTCAGGTGTGCAACAGAGTAATAAAACCTTGGTTTCGCAGGCATAACTCGTCCCGGAAACACGCTTGTAATCCAAAGCACTCGCATATCAAAGCGAATCTCAAAACCCAGTTGTGATCACGTGACATTCGGTGACGCGTATGACTGGGATTACAAGACGTCGCTCGTTTATAAGCGAAAACGTATTAGACGTGTTTGCTCGTCTCGCGGAACGCTCGCACAACAAGTTACTCGCAACCCAAGGTTTTACTGGATAGCGACTCCACCCTCCTGTACGACGCCCAGCACTCGTCAGGACAGGTGCGTTCCTTCATCCCGTTCCCCTCCCCATCCCCCACCCCTCCCCTCTGGTGACCATCAGTGTGTTCTCTATGGTTCAGAGTCCATTTCTTGGTCTCTCTCTCTCTGTTTCACTTTGCCCCTTGGTTTTGCTTCTTAAGGTCCACAGGAGTGAAATCCTATGGTCTAACGATCTTAAATATTTTATTCCCACGTTTTGAATCTGGAAACTACAGTTACTTCACAAATGGCACTGCACAACGCCGTAACTTTGCTCACACAGCCCATCCACCCTCTGGGTGACAAGCACGACAATCCATAAAGTCAACTCGTTTACCCTATCTCATCAATCCTAACAACACTGCGGAAGGAGCCAGAATGTGGGAACAGGAGAATGGAAGACGTAGGGAAAAGACTCTGCGTTTCCAGACTGCTCCCTCTCTCTGGTTGCACCTGACCGCCTAATCCCGCTCCCTTTTCTCTCTCAGTTTTGAAACACGGTCATCCAGACACTCCTCCTCCCGGTTCTCCTTTCTCCAAACTCTGATTTCTCATCCGAGTCTTGTCTCTGGAACTCCAAAGCCTCCCTCCCTCCTGCAGGAGCACCTGACGCTTGTGGATTCCCACATGTGACCCTCATGTTGCCGGCTGCCCCCGCTCCCCTCCCCGCACCACCCCGGTTCGTCCATACGCTCCACGGGGTCGACCGCCCGCTTCGCCCTGCCTGTCCTCCGTGCGCCCTTGCAAACACAACTCCATCAGGTCCGTCATTTGAGGGGACGGGAGCGACAGCGGGGCCCTCTTGCCAGGCTTGGGAACAGCAAGGAGTTCGGCAGCGCCTGGAGGCGAAAGATACCCAAGGGGCAGAATCGAGGGCGTGAAGGGCTATCAATACGCCAGAGACTTTAATTTACCTCATACAAGAGTCTTTTCAACTCATGCGACACTATCCAATATGGACAGGTGATGCTCCGGAAAACGTTTTCAAGTGTCGGCACGGAGGGAATATTTGATTTAAAATAAACAACAATGGCGGAAATATTCGAGAAGAGATCAATTCAGTTCAACGTCAGCAACAAGGAAGTGTTGTGCCGGCTGAAACCCGGATAAACCAGGCAGGGAGGCAGAAAGCAAATGGGACGGTGAGCAAGCCATTAGTTTACAAATAACTGCTCTTTTCCTCCCCACCCTCCTCCTCTCCACACTGATAGGGAGCACTGCACAGGGCAAAGAGGCCCCTTGAGTTCCAGCTCTAAAAATTCCACCCACGTGGCCTTGGGAAGGTTACGGCCTTGGGAAGTATTTTTTAAAATACTTTTTTAAAAAAGTATTTATTTTCTTCAGAGCGTGCAAGTCGGGGAGGGGCAGAGAGAGGGGGACAGAGGAACCGAAGCAGGCTCTGAGCTGTCGGCACAGAGCCCGACGCGGGGCTCGAACTCGTGAACGCTAGATCGTGACCTGAGCCGAAGCCGGACGCTCCACTGACGGAGCCACGCAGGCGCCCGCATTTTTTGACTTTATGTTTCCTCCTCTGTAAGAAGGAAACAAGAGTATCTACCGTGCAGGAATTACTACAGAAAACGAAAGGAGACGGTGCACGTATCCAAGCGCCTGTAAGTGCATACCCAGAGTATACACGCTGTATCGACGAAGGGTGTTAAGAGAAGTACCTAACAGAAGCAATCAGGCATTAAAAACGAGAGGAGGGTACTGAGGCAGACGGAAGCGCTGTCACTCACACAAAGGGTGCCGACCGCCCTCCCACTAATCACCGCCGCGGCCACGGCCACGCCAAGGTGGAACTCACTGTGTTGCATGAGAAGCCCAAAGTCTACATCTGGATGTGAAATTTCCCAACTCCAAAACACAGTGTGGGTAAAATAAAACACAGAGGGGATCTGATCTGGTCCGCCGCTCACCGCCGTGCACCCCGCGATAACACACATTATCACCGCACCTACCACCTTGAGCGATCGAGCGGCCCGATGACTCAGGGCGCCCCTGCCGGCTGTCCCCAAATGCCCAGAGCTGCAAGAACCCCCATCCCCAAGGCCATTTGAGAAGGCCCTGGCTGCTCCCACGCGTCTCCAGCGTACCCTAAAATCTGGGGTCGGCGAGGCCGTCGGTAAATATCAACTTAACTTTAAATGACATTTATTGAACTGCAGTTCACATACCGTAAAATGCTCCCGTCGTAAGCATCCAGCTGGATGCAGAACAACAGAGGTCCAGCCGTAGAACCACAGTCCCAATCAAGACGTGGGACACATCCATCGACCTGGTGAGTCCCAGGTGAACCTGAGTTGTCACCTCCCAGCCCTGCCACCGCCCTGGGCCACGCCCAACCCGCCTCCCGTCACCAGTAGATTTGACATCTATGGCATTTCCTATAAACAGAACGGTACAAGGGCCACTCGCTTGTGTCTGGCTCCTTTCACTGAGCAAAACATTTTGTTTTTGTGGAGATTCATCCGTGTTGCATGTTCTGGGTTTGGGTTTCTTTCATCACTAAAAGTGTGGAGTAGATTTTCACCTGCTTTCACAGCATTGATGTGATGGCTGTATGTTTTCTTTTGGGAAACCCGCTCAAATAGTTTGTCCGTTTTTTAAATGGGGTCCTTTGCCTTGTATTCTGGATATCAGTCCTTTGGCGGCAGTAAGATTTACAAGAACTCTCTCCCGGGCTGTGAACGTGGTTTCGGTACTGAAAACAATACTATCCTGTATTTTATACACTGTTTCCACATCCGTCACCTCATTTTATCCTTGGAAAAAACTCACCAAGGGAGAGAAGACATATCGTATCCTAATTTTTCAGGTGAGGGAAGCAAGACAGAAGAAAGCGACTACTCTGTGTTACGCGGCTGGTAATTAACACATATCGTCCATCGTGGGATCTGCAGCGTTTTGAACAAGTCAGATTTCAATCACCAGAATGAAGCAACATGAAGAAGAAAAATTTGTTCTTCTCTGGTTTCCTGATGTGGGCTGTGCCTGGCACACAGCAGCCACTCAAATAATCGTTGGCTGCATCCCCCTTGGTTCTCATGAGAAGACGATGATGGTCTGGTGGAGAGAAAACTGTCCCTCACCCCAACCTCTGTGTTTGCTGACTGACAATTCCTGTCCCTCCAGCCTGTGACCTAAGTCGCAGCCACAGTGACCGGTCCAGAAGGAGGCAAATGACCAAGGCTGGTCCCACCGGAGTCCGTTGTCGGACTTCTAGGGAACGACCGGAGGGATTTTCAGCACGTCTCTCCTGCTGGCCCAGAAACCGGGAGGCTCTGATGCTGGAACGTAAACATGAATTTTCCACCCAGGGAGCAGAGCCCTTCTGAGCCCTTCTGAGAACACAGCCAGCACGGAGCAGAGCCAAGTGACAGAGAGAAGCTGAAGAGTGACGCCGTCTCCTCAGCCACAAGCCCAGCTGGACGGTGACCACAACAGTGGGAGGTGCTTATGTTCTGCATATTCTCTGAGGTCGGGACCTTCGCAGCAGCTGCACGGGGTCGGGGTCTCATCAAGAGGCAGCTGGAGCTCCGTTTCCAAAGGCTGGCCTGGGGCTGTCGGTCATGCATCTCGGGGGGGCTCGTGCACGTGGCGGAGAAGCTGGTGCTGTGGTGCCAGGATCCCCCTCCCCACCCCCACCCCGGCCCCTCCACAGGCTGCCCAGTGTCCACGTGTCATGGCTCCAGCCACTGTCCCGAGGCGAACGTGTCAAGAAAGAGCAAAGCAGGCGCGCCTGGGGGGCTCCGTCGGTTAAGCATCCGACTCTTGATTTTGGCTCAGGTCATGATCTCACGGTCGGCAAGTTCGAGCCCTGCGTCGGCCTCTGTGCTGACAGCTGGGAGCCCGGAGCCTGCTTCGGATTCTGTGTCTTCCTCTCTCTCTGACCCTCCCCTGCTCACGCTCTGTCTCTTTCTCTCTCTCAAAAATAAAATAAACACTGAAAATAAAGAGTCAGATGCTTAACCGAGTGAGCCACCCAGGTGCCCCACTCTACGTATCTCTCAGTCAAGATGCCTATCAACTTCCCGAGGAGGCAGCCAGGCAGCCACGTCCATGACTGTCCCCAGGGTCAGAATTCCACACCCCCATTACCACCCATGTTGGCTGTCAGCCTTCGACCATCATTAGAACTCATTTCGGGGAGGACTTTTTGAACACCCTCCCCCACAGACCAGTTACAAATAAAATGGGTATGAATCACCGAACGAATGAATGAATGCAGAGTGATTCAGCTTTGACCTCTAAACCCTCGTGGCCTTTGCAAGTCTTGTGGTGCCTTCTGTCAATTGCCAAATGCGATCACGATGTGGACAATGAGGTCTGTGGAAGCACGCCTCACGCAACCGCTCCCCCATCCTCGGGACCCCCCCCCCCCCCGGCTAAGTGCAGCTATTCTGTTCATTTTACGCGCGTGGACAGAGAAGGGCAGAGACCATGCATCCCGGCCGAGGCCGCACACTGCTGGTGGCAGGGCAGGGCTCTGGACCCGAGCCGTGGGAATCCACATCGCCATCCGCTCACCCACTATGCTCTCCTAAGTCCAGGGCATCTGGGAGTCAGACGATCTCCAAGGCCAGCGCCACGGCTGACGGCCCAAGCCTGGCACCTGCCTCCCTGGGGCTGACACCTGTTCTACGGCTGCTACCGGGTGAACCAGGGAAGTGCACTCGGGACCCCTGGCTGCTGTAGAAATTCCCACAAACGTGGCGGCCACGGATTACACACACTGGCTCTCTTCCAGTCCTGGAGGACAGAGTCTGGAGCCCAGGCACCGGCAGGCACGGTTCTCATGAACAGTCCAGTGGACAACCCTCCATCCCGAGTCGCCAGCCTTTGGAGGTGGCCTGTGTTCCTTGGCTCCTCGTCCTCCTTTCTGATTCTGTCACATCTCTGACCCCGTTGCATTCAACCCTCACAAGGACCATTATTAGATCCCCATCGCCATCAGGTCGGCCGGGACGACCCCAGAGAACCTCCCCATCTCAAGACTGGCACACACAGAGGTCCTAGGAGCTGGGACAAAGATGTTTCACATTTTGAGAGGAGGAGAGAGGCATCGGTCGGCCCATCACAGGGACTGATTTACATAACCTGCCTCCGCCTGGGTCTCAGCTTCATGGTCCACAAAACGGGAGCGAGCTCTCTGAGCCTTTCGTGTCAGGAGAATGAGCTACTAAACTTAGCGTGGTTACAGGTACAACACCCAGAAGAGGCTGGTACACGTTGATCTCTTAATAAATGTGAGATATTCGTGGTCAAATGACCGTGTGTCGGTGTCTAGAAGCAGACCTTACACTCTAGTGGGCAGGGGTGACCCTGAGGTTCTGGTAAATGCACAGACAACAGAGGTCACAGCGAGACGGGTCTGGCCATTAGGTCGGCAGAATGCTGAGCCCAATGCCGTGCCTCATGTTTCCAGGGACAGTGAGAGCCTACCACGCGGCTGGCACGGGGCTCAGGACCGTCCGCGAGGGCGCCAGGCCATCCCACTGCCCTGTGTTACAACAGCACTCGACAATAAATACTAAATGAAATTTTCCTTGCCCATGCAAAATCCAATTCTCATCCTCTCATAAATCCTGCCTGAGGGTTCTGCTACAAATTCTTAGGCTCATAACCCCATCACAAGGTCACTCTGAAATTAGTTGGGAGGCAGTTTTCGCCGTGGCAGGCATGGTTGAATAAAGAACAGGGGGAAATTGGGATCCGCTGTTTCGGCTGATATTTATGCTTTGAAAAGAAAATCCAAGTTCTGATCCTATCAACGGCATTAGAACTTGTTGATTTCCTTTGTTTTTATACGATTTTAATGTACGCCCTAAGACTGCTCTATAACAGAATGAATCGATTTTAATTTATCTTGCCAAAAGATAATCAATGCGCATTGTAACTCAGAAGCGTCGCAAGTATTTTCATTCCCGCAATCCAGAGAGGATTCAGCATTTGTGTCCTTAAAGGTAGACACACACACATAAAATCTACAATGTAGGCAACCGCCAAGATGATCAGAACGCGGTCCCTTTTCCCAGACAGTTCTTCTTCCAAGGACAGTAAACGACGTCGCCAACACCTGGGCGCGTCAACCCCGCTTTCACTCTTGAAGGAAACGCGCACGTGTCTCTAAGGCAAGTTTGTAATAAGAATAAAAGAGTGGAAGCCTCTGGATATTTTTGTAATTAGTAAAACTGATGCAAGCTTATCGGAAAGACTGGCAAACGTCGGGACTGTAAGATCCGTAAGAAGAGGTGTCACGTCTAACACTGAAGTCCTGTACAATCCAGCCCCCGGTACGCGGTAGGTTGTATGGCTTGACTTCAGGACAAAGTAAACCCCACCCATAATCTCACTGTTACTGGATTTTGTACCATTTTACCTTTAGTCTCTTCACTGTTGTGTGTGTGTATGTGTGTGTATACGCGCCAGAAAGTTGACAGCATATTCTTGGGCCAATAAATATCTTAAAACACCATTTTATTGGCCCAGTTACATTTTGTTGTGTGAGTACATCAAAGTCACTCAATTATTCCTCTATCCTTACCTGGGTGGCGGATTCCAAATTTTTATTTTTGATTTTTTTGATTTTTAAAATGTTTATTTATTTTGGGGGGCAGGAGGGAGGAGCAGAGAGAGGGAGACGCAGCATCTGAAGCAGGTTCCAGGCTCCGAGCCGTCAGCACAGAGCCCGACGCGGGGCTCGAACCCACAGACCGCGAGATCATGACCTGAGCCAAAGTCGGACGCTTAACCGACTGAGCCACCCAGGCGCCCCTCAAGTTTTTATTATTAATTGAAATGTAAAAAACAGGCCTGTGTATCATATTCCTGATTACGTACTTAGGATTAGTTCCTAGAATACAGGACCAAAGAGTTATTAAACATTATAACAAATCTTGGCACGCACAGATATATTGCTTTTTCTATATGGGAAGGTTTTCTGATGTTTGCAATTATATTCATGGGAAGCTGTAATATAATATACATTTCTCAACTGCGGCAGAGGGAGGGGTAGGCCTGATACATTGGAAGTATCTCGTTCTTTTAATTATGTCTCATCCCGCTTCAAGGTGCCCAAACTTGTTTTAAGGAAGGGTCATTAATCTAGGGCCCCAAGGAGATGGAATTCAGGGGTCTATACACCTGGATGGGGAAAACGCATTTTCATAATTGTTTTTTTTTTTTTTTTTAGCCTGGAACTGAACATTTAGCACATCCTTCAATAATGAGTGTAGGCAATAGCCCGAGTAGCAATGACGGTGACTTTTCACGAACCGAAGAGGCAGTGACCTTCATGTGACACTGCATTTATAACAGATGCTTCAAAACATATCCCGCCCTTCACACTTATCTGAAATCCTGGCGGTTATGAGATGTGCTCCCCAGGCTTTTACGAAGGAAGCACATACAGCACCTCGCAATTAAAAACATTTTTTGAAGCCGGGTTTCAGTACAACCGCCCTCCTCAGTACTGCTACGAATTTGAGCCTATGAAATGAGAAACATCATCCTGAGAGAAGATTCGTAAGCATCACCGGGCCGCCAGCGGAGTCCATGGCCCCAAAAAGGATGTGGACGCTCGCTTTAGCAGCAGGTGCAGGGCCATCAGGATGAAACACAAGATAAAACACGTCACACACGCACACACACACACACACAACACCGTAAGACACACGGCCAACTGTGAGGGGCCCTGGGAATGTGCGAGTCAGGTGGAGTCAGAGCCATGCAGGACAGCGTTAGTGCAGGCCTGGCATCTAATAAGACACGGAGGAACTCTGTTCAGTCGCTCTGAGCCCCTTCTGAAGAAAGGCTCAGCCGGGTCACAACCGCCCCATGCTCCTGGAGGACTCGTGGACCGTCCACGGTGACACAAAGAGGTGGCATTCAGATCCTGCTGCAGGCAGAAGGCTGGACCTAGAGCTCACTAGCACTGCCTTCTTTCACGGTCTGGATTCCATGGCCAACTTGGGCACCCGAGCCACCCCGGTTTCCTGCTGTGGGTAAGATCAACCCCCTTCTGAATAAATTCACTTCCATTCAAGAGCGCCCGGAGTTCAAGGAGTCAGTGGGCGATCCTGCGGGCGAGATGGGAAACGGTCCGCTGCAAACACAGCGTGCGGCTGCCAGAGCTTTGGGGAACGTGGACCAACCTCAGCTGTGTTGATCCCATCACACCTCCGTTGTAATGAATCACGGAAAACAAGCGAGCCTGCACACAAGCATTAAGCTGTGTGCGTTGAACACAGCCCATTTCTGGATATTAACACCAATGTGCTACTGGGATTCGAGATCCACCCACCCACTCCACGCAGCCCCTGGACACCCACACTGTCTCCTCCCTTTCTAAGGGCTCCCGGCCGGTTCTCCTCCCAGGAGGATCGGCTATAATGACACCAAACCAGATGCGGTTCTTACCCGTGTTCCACTTGCCTCCGGGAGTGGGCAAACCAAAACCACCCACAGCAAGCATCTCAGGCTTCGAGAGTTACACGGGCACAATGCTGAGCAGTGACAGAGACAACCCCAGTGACAAACAGTGATGTCGACCGAATGGAAAAGTACCTGCTTATGCTTAGAGAGTCCCGAATGATCGCTATGCATTTTGAAATGGATCCTGACAGGATTACATCCTGTGCTGGCATCTCTCCACAACTGAAAAACCCACTTTTTACTCTCCGGAATATTTTAGAGTCAAGATGGTAGAAAAGAGGCCTCGACCTTGTAATGGGAGTTGAGGTCATAGGTCTTATTTCTATGGTATGAAGACAGGGTCTACCTTTATGTCAAAGATGAAGGATCTACAGCCCCCTGCATTTTATTGATTGGGATCTTTTGTTCAATGGGATAAATCTCTTTAAAATAGTAGGATGGAAAACCTTCCATTGCTGCCTGGAACTAGATCGGCTGGCTGGCCAAGGCATCACTCCCTCGACGGCTGATCACAGAGCATTCACTGTAAAGTGAGGGTTCCACTCAGAAAAACTTCCGAAATCTTATACAAGAGCAAATTCGTGTATTAAAAAAAAAAAAAGGAAAATGAAAGAGTAATTCGGGAAGCAATGAAGTGATCTGGTGCCTCGTAACATGGCGGATCCCAGTGAGAAGCTGAAAACGAACTACCGTACAACGAGGTCTGGGAATTGCACACAAGCGGAATGATACAACATGCCATCTTCCACCTGTGGCTTCCAGCCCCCAGCGCCACGCCGCTGAGGTTTCCCCAAGCTCGTTCACGCACACTGGGAAGTTCTTTTTCATCGCTGCATACTATTCCTCTGCTAAGGGGCAGCTCAGGTTTGTAGCTACTTGTCAGTTGATAGCTATCTGGGTTGTCTCCAGTGTGGGTTCTTATGGAAAATGCAGTATTATGGGGACAGAAATGAGACAGAAATGATTGCTTGGGATTGGAAAAGAAAACTCACAGCAGATGATTCAAAAAAAAAAAAAACAACAACTTTTTCTGGTCATGGAACAAGTCTAATAGCAGATTGTGGGGATGGCTGTAGATTTCTAAAACTCATTTAACTGCACACTTTTCCATGGGCGAATTTTACAGGATACGATTTATAACTCAAAAGCTCTAAAAGAAACAAAAAAAGAGCTCTAAGTAAGAATATAAAGTTCCATGCCCTTCTGGCTGTCTTCGCCAGCTCCGTCTCAGAGGAGAAGGCACAGCAGACTAACCCGTGACAAAATTCATCACGAGAGTTAGAAGGCTAACAAGTCACTAAGGAAACTTCTTGAACTCATTGGCACACAGCACGAACGTGGAGGGCTGTCAGAAGACGGGCCTTTTGGGAATGACAGAAAACCCAAAACGTGTACATTTAAAAATAAAATGAGGGGCGCCTGGGTGGCGCAGTCGGTTAAGCGTCCGACTTCAGCCAGGTCACGATCTCGCGGTCCGTGAGTTCGAGCCCCGCGTCGGGCTCTGGGCTGATGGCTCAGCGCCTGGAGCCTGTTTCCGATTCTGTGTCTCCCTCTCTCTCTGCCCCTCCCCCGTTCATGCTCTGTCTCTCTCTGTCCCAAAAATAAATAAACGTTGAAAAAAAAAATTAAAAAAAAAATAAAATAAAAATAAAATGAGCCATCCTGTCCAAGAGAACAATAATCAGAATGAAATTTTTAGAACATAAGAAGCAAGATGATATTTTTCACAGTTTGACTATAAATAAGGCTACTTTGGACGGATCCTATCATCTTTCTTTTGTTTCTTTTTTTAACGCTCCATGAAATACTATTCTCTCTCTAAACTGCTCCCCAGGCCTTCACGAAACAGATCATCCAAACGCAGCATCGGTTCCATGCAGCCAAGGGCACCAGCGAAAGGTGGCGATTTCAGGAGGCCGGCAGGTGTTTGTGCTGAACAGCTGGGCAGTGAAGGCAGAGATCAGAAGGACAGAGTAGCCTGGGCGGCTCGATGACCTAAAAATGGGCTTTCCCCCAAGAACTTCTCCCTCAAAACATCTAAGGTATGCGGGGATCTATGCACCTGCCTTTTTTTTTCAATAGGCTTTTTTATTTTTAACCCCCAACGTGGCTTAAAAGTATATGCCTCAACATGAAAGCTTCATAGGAAAATATTTCATTAAAATGAAATTCCAAGGAACTAAAGCTGACAGTTTTATAGATTTCTTTTTATTTCAATTTTTGTTTACATCATGATCCCATTTTTATTTGATTTGATCTTTTAAAAATATAATTTATTGTCAAAGTGGCTAACATACAGCGTAGACAGCGTGCTCTTGGTTTTGGGGGTAGATTCCCGTGGTTCATCGCTTACGTACAACACCCAGTGCTCATCCCCACAGGTGCCCTCCCCAGTGCCCATCCCCCATTTTCCCCATCTCCCAAACCCCCATCAACCCTCAGTTTGTTCTCTGTATTTAAGAGTCTCTTATGCTTTGCCTCCCTCCCTGTTTGTAACTTTTTTCCCCTTCCCTTCTTCCATGGTCTTCTGTTAAGTTTCTCAAGTTCCACATATGAGTGAAAACATACGATATCTGTCTTTCTCTGGCTGACTTATTTCACTCAGCATAATACCTTTCAGTTCCATCCACATTGTTGCCAATGGCAGGATTTCAATCTTTCTCATTGCCAGGTAGTATTCAATTATATATATAAACCACATCTTCTTTATCCATTCGTCCGTTGATGGACATTTAGGCTCTTTCCATAATTTGGCTGTTGTTGAAAGCGCTGTTGTAAATATTGGGGTACTTGTGCCCCTATGAATCAGCACTCCTGTATGAACACCCACCAAAACAGTATGACTGCAGAGGCTCATGACTCTTAGCGGAGTTTTAAAAAATTGTATTTCGCATTATGCATATATCCACATTACGCATATGTATATGCACAAATATAGACGTGGTATAGATAAGATACAGATATGAATACAGATATAGATGATACAGAGAGGCTGGTACATGGATACATGGGTACAGAGATACAGATACAGATATAGACCTATTTTCCCGGTAGGACTTTGATCATGTTTTCCATCTTCAGAGAGAAGGACTCTAAGGGCTGGGCACATAGGGTGTGTACACGCACACCCATGCACACACACACACACACACCCATTCACTTCACATGCACATTCAAGTTCAGAAACAT
Source organism: Leopardus geoffroyi (assembly GCF_018350155.1). NCBI lineage: Eukaryota > Metazoa > Chordata > Mammalia > Carnivora > Felidae > Leopardus > Leopardus geoffroyi. The sequence goes on along the minus strand of NC_059339.1, from coordinate 2,688,130 downwards.
ATAGGAAGACGGATTGCATCCCACAGCGTTCTGCGTGGGACGTTACGTGTCCCGTCTGCTATTTCCACCACTGCAGATGCTCCTGGTGATTCCAACAGACGAGGGGCTTCACCCTCCTCAGAGCAGCACACAGTGGGGCCGGTCAGCTTTGTGACATCACAAACCACCGGCAACCCCACACCAGCCAGTCTCCACAGCACCGAAGCATGTTTAGGAAGCACTCTGATGAACACCAGCCACTGGGGTAACACAATCATCGCTGCTACTGGGTGACCACTCAGGCCACGGTCACTGGTTCTGTGGCCGTGGCAGCAAACCCAGCCGGTGCATCAGCCTGGAGGTCCTACCGAAGGCAAAGGCAGGTGCTGCGAGCAAAGACGTGCGGCCCCAGCTCACTGCCGTGGCCCGCTACAAGTGGGTGTTAAATAACTTAATTCTAAATTTGGTGCTCTACTTGGAAACAGGAGGCACTAAATATCAAATACATGGGTGTAATAAAAAGAAAAGCAACACGGGGTAAATTAAGGCAAACCTCACACTTCCCGTGCTCCCGCAGAATGGGCCTGGGGGAGGCAGATCGAGGTACCATTTCACAGAGACCTGGGCTCGTGACGTCCTGCTAACTGTAACGCCGTGTGCTTCAATGATCACAGCACCTCCCTCAGTCTGTGTGTTTGTAAGGGGAGCCGCACAAGGAAGCTTCCATTTCCTGGGACAAAACGCAGTGCGCGGCCCTGGGAGGGTCCCAGAGCTCCGTCCTCTGGGCCGTCCGCCCACAGAACACCCCTGCACACCTTCCTCCGCGCTGGGTGTCAGAGGCCAGCCTTTCAGACAGCATCAACGTCTCATCCTACCTCTGACTGTATTAACTCAGCGTCGGGGCGCCTGGGTGGCGCAGTCGGTTAAGCGTCCGACTTCAGCCGGGTCACGATCTCGCGGTCTGTGAGTTCGAGCCCCGCGTCGGGCTCTGGGCTGATGGCTCAGAGCCTGGAGCCTGTTTCCGATTCTGTGTCTCCCTCTCTCTCTGCCCCTCCCCTGTTCATGCTCTGTCTCTCTCTGTCCCAAAAATAAATAAACGTTGAAAAAAAAAAATTAAAAAAAAAAAAAAAAACTCAGCGTCTTCCTCGAAAACGACACACTTGTGTGGGTCTCTTTTGTAATCACTTGACAGGCAACATCGTATGTGATATCCACACTTCCTGCTTCCCACGACGTTGTTTTTTTTTTTTTTTAACGGTTTTTATTTATTTTTGAGACAGGGAGAGACAGAGCATGAACAGGGGAGGGTCAGAGAGAGGGAAACACAAAATCTGAAACCGGCTCCAGGCTCTGAGCCGTCAGCACAGAGCCCGACGCGGGGCTCGAACTCACAGACCACGAGATCATGACCTGAGCCGAAGTCGGCCGCTTAACTGACTGAGCCACCCAGGCGCCCCTATTGTTTTCATTTTCAAGCAGAGTAAATTAAGGTGTAAAGAAACAATATTATATGTATCGCAATTCCCTATTTTTTTTTAATTTTTTTTAATGTTTATTTATTTTTGAGAGAGAGACGGAGTGTGAGTGGGGAAGGGGCAGAGAGAGGGAGACAGAGAATCCAAAGCAGGCTCCAGGCTCTGAGCCGTCAGCACAGAGCCCGACTCGGGCTTGAACTCACGGACCGTGAGATCATAACCTGAGCCGAAGTTGGCCGCCTAACCGACTGAGCCACCCAGGCGCCCCTGGACTTTCGGCTCAACTTAAGGTCGACACACATGCATAACGAGATCTAGGCTACTCCTCACAACGGCAGAATGAATGCACCATTTTTAAAACTCGGCGTGCCTCTTGATGAATATTATTTTGTTTTTGGACACCAGCTGTTTTTAAAAATACAGCAATGAATGCTGTGGTACACGTCTCCCCGTGTCCATGGCTAAGCTTTAATCTGGACCAGATGTATCCAGAAACGCAATTTTAGGGTCATACGGATTCCCGTCTTAAATGTGATTAGCCAGATGCTGACAGATACCTCTCCAAAGTGGATGAAGCATTTTATAATTACTCCAGCACACAGCATACACATCCTCAGAAAGAAAAAAAAAACATTTTATTACGTGCATCTTCTCCCTCCAATATGATTAGAAGAAATGATGTCTAGCAGCATCGGAAACAATACCTCGGTCTGTTGTCTCCCTAATGCAGAAGTTATTAAGACACGCTTGAACCAAATGGCTCCTGGCAGGTTCTAAAGTCACACGCAATACTTAATAAAACCTCCACACACAACTAATGTAATTCATCTCGTACTCTGGGAAATTTTCATTTAGAGTATGGAAATAACGTGTAATTCTCCAGGATCTTGGAGGACTTGGGTACGCGTGCTTCGTATATTATACAGTCATCTAAACGATCTGAAAATGATCGGTAGATGGTTTTCTTAGAATGGTGGTCTTGATTCTTTCAGTGTGCTCCCGCACAGGATTACGTGGGGTTCTCACAAGAGTTCGGCAAAGGCCGACGTCGCGTTGCTGGTATTACAGAGGAGGATGCCCTACCTCTTACCACCTCTCTGGTGGTGAGATGTAAGACGGCCAGCGTGAAAATGAGAAACACGTATCGGCTCTCCTGAAGGATGCCCGCGTTCCTTCCACACTTTGTGAAGGAATTATCACCCAGATGGTACCGTGGATGCATGTCATAATCCGTTAAGTCACTGATAAGGATGACGCAATCATTTAAGGCATCAGACAAATCACACTTGAACGGGAAAGACTTTGTTGTTGTTAAGCCCGGGTTCTGGACGTCAGAAGAGTTGAACTGTCTCGCTGTTGACAGACTGCCAGAAAATAAACCTAATCAAATTATTGAATTAATGCAAAAAGCAATCTCAAGGTTTTTATTTTCCATCCCTGGGTCTGTGATCTCGGCATGGCCAAGCAGTAGTCAAGTGCAACGATTCAAACTTGGCTTTGTAAAGCAAAACGGAGCGTTGACAAACAATCTACAAGGTCTCTGTTACAAGCTGTTTTTGCCAGAAACCAAGAGGCCAGATCTTGCTGGCTTCAAATCTGGGCACCCCTGCAGATGGACAAAGCATCCCCAAACAGCCCGTATTCCATTCAGCAATGACAAGGACCAACATCCGGGACTCTGTTGAACAAGATTTTCCACAGTGAAATCCAGCTTATTTTTTATCCCAGTCTTCCATACCTTCTCTCTTCCCAAGTCAGAAACAACCCATGTTCACGATGGGAATTTTCAGAAATACACACAGAGCAGATGAAGGGGACAGAACACGGGTCCCACGTGGCGTCACCATCTGGGATTGAGCAGTGTCAACATGCTGTTCAGTCCGGCCTTGATCTTTCCTGCCCTCTTCTCATTTACACGCAAAATCGGTATGACCGTGGCAGCTCTTGTCGTCTGCCGACTTTTACAACACGTGAATCGAGACGGAATTCATACGCTGTAACACTCACCATTTTAGAGTGCCCAAGTGAGTGGCTCTGGCTTATCCACAGTGCGTGGGACGGTATCCTTACTACTTTGGGAAGACACCCCCGTCCGCAGCGGTCAGGCTCAAACCCAGAGCGGCGAGCAGCTCAGACACAGGTCTCTGGGCACCGGCCGCTCTGCACACATCGTCTAAAAGGAGCCACACAGCGCGTGGCCTTCCACAGCTGGCCTGTGTCGCGGGCTGTAGCATCTTCAAAGCCAACCCGCGTTGCACAGGGCCCGGCACTCCTCCCCACGTAACTGTTGAGCGACATCCCCGTGCGTGGACGCGCCACACTGGGCCGCCGTCCGCCTTCCGGCTGCTGTGGGTGGTGTTGGCGAGAAGGTCTGTGCGGCGGCTCTTCCGCGGACTTTTGCTTTCGGTTCCCCTGGGTGGGCAACTAGCCGCGTTGGACCTGGTGGTAACTAGGTTAGCTCCTCCCAGGGGCATAACTAGCAGGGTTCGACCTTGTGGTAACGGGTTAGCTCTGCCTGCTCCTTTGTATACTCTTGTCGGGCTGGGCTCCAGGGGGTTCTCCTTATTTCCAGCTCTTTCTCACGCTCTCCTCTGAAGTTTCCGTGCCCCGAAGGTTTGGCTCGACCCCACTGATCTGTTTCTACGGCCGCGGCGGCCCATCTTCTCACCCCCTGCCTGGTCCCGCGGCCTCTCCTCCCGCAGCCGGACCCATCTCTTAAGATACGAACGTGACAACGCCGACCAGCGCACAATATCCCCCTTTCATGCAGGCAGTTCTGGCTTTGCCTCTGGTTTTCGAGGGTTTCCCCCGAATTCTCGCTCAGGGTGGTATTTCGTCTGCTCCTGGGCAGGCCGGGGCCTCCTGGTCCAGAGAGTGAGGCTGGCCAGCCCCGGCCTGCCGTGTGTGTCCGGCTCCTGGTTCTTCTGTCCGGGTGTCCACTCACATTCCGGCTCTCTCGGGATTGGCCACCTTTGCACCCTCGTTCAGCTCAGTCCTGTCTTCACCTGGACAAACTCTTCCCTAAGTTGCCAACACGTGCATGATGTTTCGGGTGCGTTGCTAGGTGGGCCTCCCTACCCCTTACGTTTCTCTGGAAACCTCCGCAGGAGCCTGGCAGAGGGAAGGAGATCACCGGGTACCACGAGCTTGTCATCGCGCTCCTGGAAATGCCACAACATCTGCTCATTATAAATTGAGAAAGACGATTCGGGCTGCCCAACCCACTGTGTCTGTTCTTCTGTCTTTGGAGCAGAAAAATGGTTCTGAGCTGGACATACCACTGTCTGTAATAAATGATGTTTCCCACTTTCCTTTGACATCTGGTGCAGCCACTTGGTTAAGTCCTGGCCAAGGAGCTGTGAGAGAGAACTGGGGGTTGGCATGGGTTTCCAGGAAAGTTGCTGAAAGGGAGTTGACCCAGCTCAGAAGACCCTCTTCTGGAGGGCAGGTGTGATGGCCGGCACCCCCACAGCCATCTTCATCTGTGAGGACGGAGTCCTTGCACTGGTGCGTGTGGAAGAGGGGGCCTGGGACCCTGGAGGTGCCAGGGAGTGTCATACCAGCCCCAGCCCACCCACCCACAGCAGGCTTTTTCTGGGTGGGAGAGAAATCAACCTCTGTCTTGCTTACATCACTCTTTTCTGCAATAAAAATTAAATAATCAAAGAATCCTAACAAATGCAGTTTGAGATACATTTATCGATGCCAGAAAATCCTCCCTTTGAACATACATTCATGGTTTTGTACATCGGTCTGTATTTGGAATATCGATTGTCTTTATAGCAGTTCACGTATTTATCTAAAATATGTACTTCTTAAAGTGAAAAATACCACCTGCGATACACATAAAATTAGTGCATGTACAATAAATGCACAATTATTAAAAAAAGATTAATTCCGGGGGCGCCTGGGTGGCGCAGTCGTTAAGCGTCCGACTTCAGCCAGGTCACGATTTCGCGGTCCGTGAGTTCGAGCCCCGCTTCGGGCTCTGGGCTGATGGCTCGGAGCCTGGAGCCTGTTTCCGATTCTGTGTTTCCCTCTCTCTCTGTCCCTCCCCCGTTCATGCTCTGTCTCTCTCTGTCCCCCCAAAAATAAATAAACGTTGAAAAAAAATTTAAAAAAAAAAAAAAAAAAAAAAAAAAGATTAATTCCAGCTGTGCACTTCCTGTCTACGATCTGCTGACAAAGGACAGGTGCTATAAAGGTAGATGAGCATGTCCATCGAAGTCTCGCCGGAGAACAGAAAACCATGGAAGCTTCTGTCATTCACGTCGATTCAAACCCATATCTATGCCCCACCTATGCAACGGCGGCAAACTCCGGAAAACACTCATCTACGCAGGGAAGAGCAAAGAGATAAAAAATACACGACTTGGGGCGCCCGAGTGGCTCAGTCGGTTCAGTGTCTGCCTCTGGATTTTGGCTCAGGTCATGATCTCACGGTTCGTGAGTTCCAGCCCCCAGTCATCAGCCCTGCTGGTGGTGCGGACCTGCTTGGGACTCTCTCTCCCTCTCTCCCTGCGCTGTCTCTGTCTCTCTCTAAATAAATAAACTTAAAAACAAACACACAGCTTTTGTCATACATTGATCTCGGTTTGCATTGTGCCTTAGTGAGGAATTTGATGGAGGGACATTAGTTATTCTACCCTGTTCCACACTATTTCTTGGCTATGTTTAGGCAAAAAAGACCAGAGGGGGGCACTGGGTGGCTCAGTCATTTAAGCCTCTGACCTCGACTCAGATCATGATCTCGCGGTCTGTGAGTCGAGCCCCGCGTCGGGCTCTGTGCTGACGGCTCAGAGCCTGGAGCCTGCTTCAGATTCTGTCTCCCTGTCTCTCTCTGCCCCTCCCCTGCTCTCTCTCTCTCTCTCTCTCTCTCTGTCTCTCAAAAATAAATAAAAATGTTAAACACACACACACACTGAGACAGTAGTTTTCCATGGCCAAGCACATTGGTTTAATTAAAAAAAAAAAAGACCAGAGAGTTGTGATAACATTCATATGTTAATACTATAAGGTTTTCAGCAACCCAACTTTTCCAGAAAGGAAAGGATGTATTTCAATTCAGATGAGAGATCTTCACTCCTTCCTACTGAATTCATCACGACCACAAGTGTCTCCTTAATCCATAAAATTACACCTGTCACAGTGATTTAACTTCATTAGCACAACTTCGTGATCCGCGGTGAATTATTAGCAATACAAAATCCATGACTCTCAAGCTAATTAAGACTGCCTCTTTACATTCTGATGATCTGATTCTGACTTTTAAGAATAGCTAAAAAAAACATTCAAAGGGACTAGGAAGAATTTATAAAGCAAGACAACTTCTGAAGCAAAACCTTCTAATAGTAAAACATCCACTCTGTAATACATTTTCCAATTATCCTTCAGATAAAGAGAAATAGATCTCCTCCCAGGCCACTCACTATCCCGGATCCTGGAACATGATGTTTCGTCATTGAATTCCATACAGACAGAAGTAAGATGAAAAATTCTGAAGTGAGGATAAAAGTTGACTGTATTAATAAATGTATCATATTCAAAAAATGTCCATTTAGCTGTCTACATTTTGTTAAATGGCAATACATGCACAGAGCAAACCATTCATGGTCTAAATGGTCCACAGGATAAAGCAACCCACATTCAGCCTTCTCCCCCAACTTCCTGGCACGCTCCTCCGGTAGAAATCACAGTTGCTGGACCCCTCCGCTCAAAAAAGTACCTTTCTCTTGGGGCGCCTGGGTGGCTCATTGGGTTAAGCATCCGACTTCAGCTCAGGTCATGATCTCATGGTTCGTGGGTTTGAGCCCCGCGTCGGGCTGTGTGCTGACAGCTCGGAGGCTGGAGCCTGCTCCCGACTCTGTATCTCCCTCTGTCTCTGCCCCTCTCCCTGCTCACACTCTGTCTCTCTCTCTCTCTCTCTCTCTCTCTCTCTCTCTTAAAAAAAAAAAATAAATAAACCTTTAAGTTTTTTTTAAAAAAGTACCTTTCTCTGGGTTTTCCCCAACCTAGGCTTCAACACACACCTTATTATATGCCTTACTGTTTCAAACAGGTGTACTGGAAAGGATTCACTATGTGTGATTTGCATCGTAACACTTAGAATAACAGAGATGAGGTGTAGCTCCAGAACCGCAGCCAACCAGCATGTGTGGGGAGCCCCATGTGCACCAGGGGGTGCCGTCGGGCTGGGGCCGTAGCTGCGGACGAGACAGACGTGTCGCCAAACCAAGACGGTTTCCGCTTTTAAGCCTCCTCACCGAGCAAAGCCTTCCTAGCTGTAGCGTGAGAACCGAATTCCAAAACACGAACTTCCCCCTCGACAGATGTGAGCACAGATAAATCACGTAACAGCGTATGCATACACGCAAGCACACGCTAACACCTCCATCGTATGTATGTTCTATAGAGTCATACGATATACGCATACATCTCAGTACACACACAAACACGTCGTGCCCGTATACATATGCAATACACTGTTTATGCGCATATAACATCAGTGTGTGCGCGTCTGTCTGTGCGTATGCGCGTGCTTTTTTCCTGTCCTCTGGACCCATAGGAAGAAACAGAAAACGGACACCAGGATCTACAAAGCGATCAGGAATATTCTCCATAGGGGGTCAGGACTTTTTGAAGGAATAACGTGAAATTCCATTCAGGGCACTTGCTTCTTAAAACAAGATCCTGATACACAGGAGAGAAGAAAAAAGGCAAACGCCATACATTTGTGTGTTTCTGTGTATTCTGCAGATGCTGAGTTTCTGTTCCATTTAAAGAAGGGTTAAAAGCGATTCTTGGGAGCCCCTGAAGTTTTGACCCACGGAAAAGCGGCTTACGCCTTGATGGGGATGAGCCGTGTTCAGAAATTTTCCTTGTTCCCTCCTCCAGGCCCGGGATAAACTGAGCTAATCCTTGGCCAGGGACTCAAAAGAAAAAAAAAATCATAAAAGTTTAAAACTGCTCAAACCTTTTCATATTTTATAGAAGATGCTCCAACCACTCCTACTTACAACAACCGACAGAGGAGAGGGCAAGAAAGAGAAGAGAAAACAGAACAGACTAGTCGAGAGCCTTCCTCCCAAATTCCTCTCCTCTTCTAGTTAAGAATCAAATAAGCTGATTGCCTGCCTAACTACCCACCCGCCTCCTACCTGTCATGTATCTATCCATGCATCCACCCGTCCAGGCTTCCTAATTTTTGCTAACGTCACAACGCAGAAGAAACCTTTCTAGGTGACAGTGTCACAGCCATCAGTTGGGATCCGCGACCTCGAGATTAGAATAAGTAAATGGAAAGAAAATAAACGTATTTTTCCAAACACTTGCGCGCTGAGGTCTAATCACCTGACACCAGAAATATCGTGTTCATCTGCTTGTTACTTTTCAATGGTCAGTAACATAAGGAGCAAAAGCACATCCAACCTAAAAGTGGTAAAAATACGAGACCAGACTAGGGATTCTCCAGAGCCCCAAATGAGGCTTCCGGAAACAGGAATAAAAATCGAGAAGCGCTGAGCTTCCAAGTCCCTCTGCCCAGCTGTGAGTTGACAGTTTCTAACTTGCTGGGTATCAGACACAGATTCCAGTTTTAATTGGCCTCTCGGGTGACTGACAATGCCCTATGATCCCACAGCAGACACTTCCCCGTGCATCGGAAAACGCGTGCGCACCAACGCAATGGCGTACGTGATCCTGGACTCTGCACGGCAAACGCGGAGCCCGTGTGCCAGGGATTCACACGCTCTCGTGTATAAGGCTCGCAGGACAGGCCGCTTCATCAGAGATGCCCTTCCGGCCGGAGGGAGGCCTCGGCGACGCGTACCCCCAGCTGTAGGTTAGATCCCACCTGCGCGGAGCGGCCCCTGCGGGTGACCCCGGGGCTACGCTGGAATTTTAAGGAGGGCCAGTCTGCAGAACAGCCCCCCTTCCCCAACGACGGGTTCCGCCCGCCTCTCTGAGACGCACAAGGGTTACGGACAGACAGCAGGTGCCGGTGCGGGCCGCAGTGCGAGTCTGAATCTACCGCGGGCCGCGGGGACTCACCCGGTTTCCGAGCCCGCGGATTTCTTCTGGCAGAGGATGACAGCCGGTGCGTACTTGCCAGTGTGCTCCGTGCCCTCCGTGACCTCCCAAATGGAAGGGCTGCTGGCTCTCACCCCCACGACGCTCACGCCTTTCTTCACCTTGGCCCTGGGGAGACAGAGAGAGCACAGCTCAGACGGCTCTGGGGAACCCCGGGGGCGCCGCTGCTTCTGGGACTGGGGAACCTACTGCAGGCGCGAGCCTGTGTTAATCACACCCTCGCCACCTCGCCGTCACCTTGCAATCCCTCTGTCCTGACTGCCCCCCAGCTCTTCCCAGCTTTAACAGAGGAGCCCGGACGGTGCACGGACAGTCTGCAGGCACAGAGGGTCAAAGCCGCGCTCATGGGTGGATTTAGTTTAAAAAAAAAAAAAAAAAAAAAAAAAAGAATCACCTGCAAACCTCCAGACCATGAAGACTGAAGCAGGAAAGGGAAATGAAGGAAAACGGCGTAGGCTGACCATCTCCTCTGCACCAGGCGCTGAGGACGCCTCGCCTGTATTGGCTGAGGCCCTAACGATGTCCTCAGTTCAGAGCGGGGGGGCTGCAGCTCAGACGGGGTGGGGGCCCCAGGAACGCAGGTGCGGAGGTTTGAACAGACCCGTCGACTCCCGTGTGAGCCCTTCCCACCCCACCGTCCCCACAAGGCTGCTGTGAGCGACCGTGCACTATGCACCGGGTGCCCTTCACGGGCCTTGCGGCCTCACCTCTACGATCCCACGTGCCCGTGGGGCCAGTGCCGCTGTCACTCCCCCCAGCGGCTGAGGACCCAGGCGTCACGCAGCTCACGAGCAGGGGACCTGGGTGTTTCGTCACCTGGCCGGGCGGCCACGCAGGTCGGGCTGTGCCCTGTGCTACCCTTAGCACCACACAAACCCATGGGGCTCAGGAGCCACGTACTCTGATCCCACGCACGCCCGCGGCCACTCAACACCAGTCCGTGCACGTCTGGAGGTCCCACGCCCACCAGACTTTACATAACACAGATTTCCTGATACAAGTGTGCCACCGTGTACACACTTGGCACGTGCACACACGTGCCTCCCTACACACGTGTGTGTCACCCCATGCCCGTTCACTCGTTCTTCCCCACCATCCGAGGCAGGGGGCAAGTCATGTGCCCAGAGCTCTGTGCCCAGACAGGAGGGGCCTCGCTCCTTCCCGAGAAGCTGGTGGGTGAGGAAGGAGGTTCCTTGCCTGCCCTTCCTCTCTCTCCGACAAGTTTCAAGTGGAAAATCACACAGAATGACAAGTATGCAGGAAGATGCGCGAATCGTGGCAAACCGTCTGGTCTACAAATCGTACTCGTGTTCGAAAGTCGTGTGTATGGCTGGGTTTGCTCCTCCTGGTCCCCCGGGGGGTGCGGGGGACACACAAGGGGCTTTGCAGCCAGAGCAGAGGAGGGACGAGCACACAGTCGGGGACGAGACGGTCCGGGAGGGGCAGACTCCGAGGTGCACCCTCCAGATGTGAAACCGCTGTGCCTGCACGGACACGGAGGCCGGGCGCCAGCCTCTGAAACCCTGGTGCACGCTCACACCATGCACACGACTTCCCACAGAAACGCCTTCAAGGCGCACGGTGGCACAGAGTCAACGGCAGGTCTGAGGCTGCCGTTCTAGAAAGGCGGGTAGCAAGGGTGCCCCTGGCTGGCATCCAGGCACCGGCCTTGTGGGCAGGGGGATCCCACCATCCCCTGAGGAGAGGGTCCACTGTGCCCGACCTGTCTGCACAAACAATACAGTTTACGTCCGACACCCGCTTGCTTTCTGGAAGCCTGGCATTATGGTGCGTGCCAGCCAGAGGCGCCTAGTGACCAGCCCCAAGGGGACACCCTGGGCATCCAGGCTCGGGTCAGCTTCCCGGGGTGGACGACACTTAACACGTGAAGCCACAACTTACTGCTGGAGGGACTTGGGGCGTCCACAGCGACTCCCCGGGGGAGGGCCGTGGGCCCCCCCCCAGACCTCACCCCACACGCCTTTTCCCTTTGCTGAATTACTGTTCTACCACGAGAAGAGGCATCGTCTCTCACGTGGGACCTCGGTGCTGAAGCTTGCAGTTTTAGGAGTTTTATGGACAGCCTTGTTTCTGTGTGAAAAAAAAAAAAATTGCATGCTTTCTGTTTTAAATAATCATCGTACAAGCCAACACTTGGAATGCAGTCATCTATAAACCGGGAAGGGCATGCGGTAGGCCAGAAAGCCGTCTCGTTTTCCAGATACTCCGGTGAGATCGGCAGGTGAGTAAAGCTATGATTTCTGCCTTGCGGGAACTCAATTAAATAGCAGGCAACCGGGAGGTGGTGGCAAAAAAAAAAAAAAAAAAAAAAAGTTCAATTCACTGTGGACAGCTGCTATTATACGGAGATGAATTCTAAGGGCCGTCCCATTATTGTGCACTGGAATTTTATTGAATCAAATTTGCTTTAAATAAATAGGTCATCATCCTGGATTTGGTGATCTTTTCATTCTATAGGACACATCAGGGCATAAGACTTTTCTGATACAGGACAGGCTCACATTTTTCTTACAGTTTATTCACAAGTAGGTCATGTGGAGCTCTGACAATGTTTCTCCCATGAATCCTTTTTAAGCGCTCAAGAAGGAACCTGGCTGATGATTTAAGCTAGGAAGTACCCAGTTTTGTTGCTAATAATTACTGCAGCTACCTGAAGTTATAATGAATGGCGTTATTTCTAAGGGGACACGCTTTCTGAAATTTAGTGCAGGACGCTGGGAAGTTGCCTCTCATAGACACAGAACATTTTCAGGAGAAGAGACACATTTCTAGGACGTGTTTCAGATGTTCCGAACTGAAGAATGGATCCTGGCTCCAGAGAGATGGCGTGTGCATTTCAAGTACGATCGCGTACAAGAAAGTGGGTGGTCATTCCTCGAAGACACAGCTGTGGCACATACTGAGCATGGTCTGCCTCAGGTGAATCATTTTCACACAGGGATCTCCGAGCAGCCTTTTGGAACCATTAAGATCATTCTTAGGACACGTGCGCTTTGGTTTCACTGGGCTCGAACCAAGTGCTAATCCCTGCCTTGGTTTATGACAAATGAGTCACTTGTATTCATTAAGGGAAGTCTTACAACCTACTTGTGGCCCAATAAATACAGGTTACGTTGACAGCCTCATCACACAGAGATAAACAGGGCACTTGATTTCCAAAGACACTCTGTTGTCCATTTATACTTGGAAATGTATCTACCACAGTGACAGGGAAAAGTCGTAACTTCCGCCCACAGTAGGCACATGTACTATGGATCGATACGGGTAAAACCTGCTCGGGTTCACGGTGTGCTGTGTTTTGAAAACACAACCGAGCTACAGTGCACATACACCCACGACTATGCGCACGCATCTGTATATGTATACAGTTAACCCTGGTACAACATGGGTTGGAGGTACACATCCACTCACTTGCACATGAATCTTTTTCCATAAAGACAGCACACGACCGTAAATGTGTTTCCTCTTCCTTATGGTTTTCCTAATAACCTTTGCTTTTCTCTAGCCTATCCTACTGCGAGAACACAGGATACAATACAGAGGACACACACGGAATGTGCTAATCGATGGTGTATGTTATTGGCAAGGCTTCTGATCAACAGAAGGCTGTTAGGAGTTACGTTTGGGCGAGTCAAAGTCATACTCGGACTGTCAACTTTCCACCGGGCAGGGGGTCGACACCCCTAACTTCCGTGTTGCTCAAGGCTCAACTCTACACACATACACATATGTGGACACACACACGCACACATATACATGTGTGTGTGCGTGCACGCATGTGTGTTCCAAGTACGGCATCCAGGAACCTACTGGGAAACAGCTAACGGAAACAGCCAGGTGATGTCTGCAGTGCATGCTGGGTGACCCCGCTCCCCACACCCAATCCCTCCTAGTCTGGCTCACTCACTACCCTGGGGGATTTGGTTAACGGCAGCCTCCCCCATTCGCTGATAGAAACCTGTATTTCCCCACTGGTTCAAAGTCCGGTGAAAACCCTTTGGGGCCAAAGCAAAGCTTCAAAAACAAAAATTCCCCTCCCGTGTTTACTTGTTTTCTCTCATTAACTGTGGAAAACAATACAACCTGCCCCATACGCCCATGTGCAATGGCTACAGTGCCGTATTCCACAATCACGCACTGCTTCTGTGGCTAGTTGACCAGGAACAGTTTGCGACAATGAGGCTCCCCACCGAGTCCACGTGCTACAGGCACAGAGCCACCTTCTCTCCGTCCCCGCGTCCTGGCCCTGCCTTGGCCAACGAGTACCTCCGTGTGCTTGTGAAGGACGTTGTTAGCGGTTCTGTGTAGATCACGTGACACTGGGCCCCTCTTTCCACCACTGGAAAGTGCTTGGCCAAGTCTCCGTGCCATGGTTGTGGGACGATCCCCAGTATACGCAGTGGCATTACGCAAAAACTGAATCCTGTGTACGTAAAATCGAAATGTGAAGCAGCAGATTCCAAATACTCATCTATTACTATGCATTCATGCCAGTAAATTATTTCAGCATTCACCCTTAACACGGGCATATTCATTCATCAGTTTGGTACCTGGACTACCGCAGCATAAAATATACAACAGACACACGACAGGATGCGTCAAAATGATGAGAGGAAGGTGGATGTGTTGAGGTCCAGATTCTCCACCGTCTCGTGGAATCACGCTGCCCACCCCATGGGGGGAACGTGCACGAGGAAGTCCCGCTCAAACTGACGCCCAAGTGCAGGGTGGATAAAGGTGACGGGCAGAGGTCACGTTCCAACGAGGCGGGGGGGTGGGGGGACGGGTGTGGACGAGAAGCCGAGTCTCCGGCCAGCTCTGTGTGTTCACAGCTTCCCAAGGATGAGGGAACCTGTGTGCACGTGGCCAGTTTGGGGGTAATGCTAAATTTAGAAGGAGGGCCAGTCACTTCACGGAAAACGGTTTCTGACGTCACGTCATCAGCGAGGGACGCAAGGGACTGCACGCACACGTCCCGGCTGTCAAAGGAGCACCCTGTGGGGAACACTGGAGGACAGACGATAATCATGGGCAGGAGTCTGTCCCCACGAGAAAAAGGTATCTCCAAGAGCCCCAGGGGAAGGAGCCTGAGTGGGGGAGGCCTGGGGGGTGTGGCCTGGGGGTGCCAGGACCCACCGCCAGGCAGGAGGGGTGAGGGGTGAGGGGTGAACGGCTCTCAGGAGATGGTTCAGTTACTGGACACTACGAGGCCCTGCCTGTGGTCTGTCACCACTAGAAAGGACCAAGTCAGGCTGGGAGCTCCGGCCTCGCCTGCGGGGCACAGCCCTCCCTCCAGCTGCCGTGCAGGCGCGGCCGAATGTGCAACGCTGGAGACAGGCCAGAGCGCCTCACTTTTAAAAACAAATTTTGAAAAGACCATCCTGGCTTTTCAAAACACGTGAGGACTGGAAGCAGCCAATGTCGCCAGCCTGTGGCCTCTGTTAGCTGGGACTCTGTAAGTCAGGCCTCTTCAACTTGCGCACTGACCAACCCCGGGGCAGCATCACTCATGTAGATCATGATGTGAAGTGAGGGTTCCTAGAGTTGAGCAGTATACAACCTGCACAACTGTATTCAGCTGCTTTCATTACATGCTGCTTTATTTACAGAGCATCCTGGTCTCTCTTCTTGACTAGCTCCAGGGACAAATAAAATAACTTAGAGCAGGGACCAGTCTGGCTACCAACCAACTCAGGAGAACCCAAGGAAGGCAGAAAAACAGAGCGTTACATCTTACTTGGCCCAAAGGGTAAGCAACGTGTGATGCCAGGCAGGCTGCTGGCTCTGATGACGTCCCGTTTATCCTGGGGCCTCGATAACTCAGCACTTGTCCTCCTATTGAGCCTCGCCCCTGAGCTTTCTCTGCCAGCCCAGACAGAGGCTGCACGACTTTTGAAAAACATCTTTGAGGGGCACCTGGGTGGCTCAGTCGGTTAAGCATCCGACTTCGGCTCAGGCCGCGATGTCATGGTTCGTGGGTTCGAGCCCCGCGTCGGGCTTGCTGACAGCTCAGACCCTGGAGCCCCTTTTAGATTCTGCGCCTCCTTCTCTCTCTGCACCTCCCCCACTCACGCTCTGTCTCTCTCTCCTTCAAAAATAAATAAACATTAGGGGCGCCTGGGTGGCGCAGTCGGTTAAGCGTCCGACTTCAGCCAGGTCACGATCTCGCGGTCCGTGAGTCCGAGCCCCGCGTCAGGCTCTGGGCTGATGGCTCAGAGCCTGGAGCCTGTTTCCGATTCTGTGTCTCCCTCTCTCTCTGCCCCTCCCCCGTTCATGCTCTGTCTCTCTCTGTCCCAAAAATAAATAAACATTGAAAAATAAATAAATAAATAAATAAACATTAAAAAAGAGAAAAACATCTTCGATCTGAGTGCTTCCTGCACACAATCTTTAGTCTTTTTAAGCGCCTACTTTTCCTTCCGACTCTCCGTTCGTGAAGAGGGTGCAAAGGCCAGTCTTTCCTACAGACGCCAGTTCAAACAGACATGCAGTCGCTAGAAACAGGACTGCCTGGCAGATGGAACAGTGCGGGCACGAGTGTGCATATCACTGTCAGAAGCTGTGGAGGGAGTAAGGCTGGCCCCACTCCACCCGCCAAAACAGTTTGGTAAATGCGTGACTGTGTAAGTTGACTGGATACGTGACCGAAGCAGGTCACGAATGACACAGTAAACCAAACTGTGTTACTCATATTTCAACGAGAAAGCGCACACACACACACACACACACACACACACGTTTTATGTTGATAAGTTCTATAATGGATAAAAAAAGGAAGACAAGGGGGCAGACAGCCCAGCATAAGAGTGGCTATCCTAGAAAGATTTAGTTTATTATCGATGTACCTGCCCAGTGGGAAAGCCAGCAATTAAACCAAGTGGGCCAGCAGAAGGGAAATACGTATACGTATACGGACGGGTGTCTTCTACGTTGGATTGGTTTTTGCCTACCAGGTGACTGGGGAGGGAAACCCCCCTTGTTCCTACTGAAAACAGACCGCCCCCCAACACTCAAGGGCACTGTTTGCATGCTCCACAGCTGATTATGTGAGCCCACTGTCCATGGTTTCACGGGGATCATGACGACCCCACGCGAACCAGCGAGTCCCGTTTGGAGAAGCAAAGCCTTGATGGAATCAGCATCCCTCGACACAGCTCCCCCAAATGATGGCTCAGCCAGATGGCGGTAAGAGAGAACAGCTCATGACCATTTCTAGAAAGACAGAGTAGTTGCGTCTGATACTAAAGCAATAAACGCACATGCTCTCTGTGCCGCCCACACTCGGGCACCGCCCCACTCATTCTGCGTGTGTTATCGACTCTCCCGTCGTAGACTCGCCTCATGAACCAGCAGATTTGCAAGAAGAAAGCCCTGTTCTTTCTTGAACGTCACGGACTCTCGGATATAATGGTACACCGAGTCCTTCATACAGTGTCCAGAAGAAGACAGACTTTAGCTCCCATCATCATTATTTTTACAAAGACCTGCACACCTATTTTGAATTTCACCCTCTTTCCATCTGGTCCGTGCACTAGTCAATCGCTCATCAAAGCTGTGATTTTGGAAAAAAAAAACACAGCAAAATAACACACAACCCTTGCAATCCACTGGGAGACGGGAGTGGGGACTCAAAGAGCAAGCAGGACCCGTATTTGCAGAAAAGCAAGTTGGGTGGGCTTCCTCGCCCGTGACTAGTCTTTGTGGACATTCGGCTGGGTTCCCTGCTCTGGGCACCGCCACGCCCTCGGCACTGTGCTGTGTGGTTCCCAGGCTTTGGGATGCGACCTGATCTCGCTGCCTGCGAGAGCCCAACCCTCCAATTTCACGACAGCACGTCACAGAGCAGGACGGCTGTCTTCTCAGTCCTTGAGGTTGCCGGTGTTTCGGAGGAATTGCTTCAATATACTTCTTTAGTCAAGGGAAACGTTCTAAGTCAAAGCCAGAGCTCTGGGCAGCAAACTCACACTTTCAGGGATGTCCTTGGGGGTTTGTTAATTTTTAATTAACATCTTTTTTTTCACTGAAGAAATAATCCAGGCATGTTGTAAATATTCAGATGTTACAAATGGGGATACGTAAAGTTTCTCTCCCTGAAGACTCACCTCTCCTAACTTGTACCCAATTTAGTGTACGTCTTCTGGGGGTTGAAACTACATACGTGTTTAAAAGTGTCTCTGGTAGGTGTTCTGAAGTAACATCCGGTCACCCAGTGCCCGTCCGATGGAGAAACAGGTGATCTCCAATCTTTGCTGCTGCAATCAGTGCTCAGAGAAGCCACATGCACACGCACACACGCACACACGCACACACGCACGTGTATGGCATAAACATCGACAGAGGGACTGTCATGCCAGAAGAGATGCCCAAGTCCAGTTCTGACGGAACTCGCCAAACTGCCGAAGAGATTGCACCATATCACACCGTCACCGAGAGGGTCTTATGTGCCGTTCTGTCTGCCTCTTGGATTGCCGCAGATCCGACAAACGAAACTAGTATTTCATTACGTCTGAGGGTCGTTGAATGTGTTTTTCGCAGGCTTATATTTGAATCACCTTTGTTTTTAATCAAATGCCTGTTCACATTTTTTTGTCCGTTTCTCTGTTGTTTGTTGGTCTTATTTTTATTATTAATTGGGAAATCGATGTATAAGAAAATTCCCTTGGTCCACCTGGAATTTATTTTCGTGTGAGATTCTCCAAATGGGTTTCGTTGGTACTACTTATTGAACGATTCACCCAGTACCCCGTTGATTTAAAATGCCAACCTTGATACATACTACATTCGTCTGCTTATTTTTGGCTTCTCTGTTTACCTTCATTGATCTGTCTGCCTTCTCATGAGGCGGCACCCAAATGTTTTAAACACAGTATCTTATAACGTGTTTTAATATCTGGTAAGGTTATTTCCTTCCTATTCCCTCTCTTTTTTCAGGGATATCTTGATGCTTATTTCAACAAAAATCATCTTCTGTTAGCATATTTTCAAAGACAGCCTTTCAGTTTTAAAGGAGAGAGAGAGAGAGAGAGAGAGAGAGAGATGTGCCCCTAAAACATCCCTCTCTAAAATTGAAAATAACACCCAGCAGGCAATTATGGGGTGATGGCCCACGGCAGAAGTTCTGTCCCCGAAAGACAAAAGGGAAGTATTCTGTCACTGGGAACAGGTGCCTCCTGAATCCGAACACCAGACCGGCTGCTTCCCACACAACACCCTTCAGAACAATGACATCCTCACAGGGACGGGTGGCTGACCTTGACCGTGTTCTATTTCTTTGGGCAACAGCCTTGGGTCCCAGAAACAGATGAGACTATCCACAGACAACAGTTACTTTTCCTCCTTCTGGTGACAGTGACTGGGTCCAATCGGATGGGCGGGCTCAGGAATGTTCCAGGAGCTACCAGAAGAGCGTCCCCCTCCCCCCAGGTCCTCCTCCCTGACTTAAGGTGAGCGACTTCAGCCATCACACCCCAACAGGACCAAGCGAGACGTGAGCTCATGGGGAGGGAGAGCCAGGAGGAAAGAGACAGATCCTTGTTCGTATACGAGCCCTGGATCCAACAATTACCATAAAATAAATAGAGACCAGGCTTGAAGACCGCCCCCCTCCACGCCAAGCAAATACATCCATTTAAGCCATGCGGGCAAACCTAAATCCAGCTGATGTCATGAACGCATGCGAGACTCAGGTCATTTCTTCTAAGTGCCCCTGATAATCGTCAAAGAAACTTAAGAAATCTTCCTCAAAGTGATTTTCACCAACCCCCTGCCAGCCGGGAACCCCACGGGGATAACCATCCTCCTGAAGGTTAAACAGCCCCCTCTTCCACCTGGTAACCCACCTCTGACATCACGTCCCTGCACGTTCCCATCAGCTTCTAACGTGAAAGCACCCAGTCTGAAAACTGGTCTTCTGGGCACGACACTCCACGCTGTTTTACTGGTCTGGCGGGTTTAACTGTTGCTATTTCCGGATTTCTGACACACCCAAGGCCGAAAGCAAGAGTCACCAATTCCCCACCATCCCAACATTTAATCTGGTTTTTATCATTGTGAGTTCAGGTTTTATTTTTATTCCACTTTGATTTTTTACCTTTTTTTTTTTTAATCGTGAAAAGAACACTGACCACGAGATCCGCTCTGTGAACACATTTTTTTTTAACGTTTATTTATTTTTGAGAGAGACAGCGCAAGCAGGGGAGGCGCAGAGAGAATCCCAAGCAGGCTCCACACCGCCAGCGCGGAGCCTGATGCAGGGCTCGAACCCACGAACCGCGAGATCGTGACCTGAGCCGAAGTCGGACGCTTAACCGACTGAGCCAACGGCGTGCTACAGGGACTGTGTCTGCAAAGCCTCTACCTCCAAATGAGGTCCCATCAGACCCTGGAGTCCGGCACCTGGGGAGACAGAACTCGGCCCCCAGCTCAGCTCACCACGGTGGGTTCTCACCCCTGAAAACCCCAGTGGGCAGGCTCTCATTCCTGCAATCCCACCCAAACACGATGGCCAATTAAAGTCTGTCTACACAACATCTTCTGACCAGAATCGGGCTGGAAAGTATGAGGGGAGCAAACTAGAGAGTGGGTCTTTCTTGAAGACATTCATGATTAAATATCACTTCTTACAAAAATTAATAAGCTTTCGTTTTTAGAGCAGGAAGTGCAAAGTTTGTGCACGACCCCTGCCCCCCTACACAACCCCCCTGCTGTCAGCAGGATCCCGGAACACCCCAGCCGTATACCCCTTACCATCGATGAGCCCACAACCGTGCCTCTCCTGAGGTGTCTGTGGACTAAAAAAAATCAATACGTTGCATAAGAGTCTCGTGTAAAAAAAAAAAAAAGTGTATTTGTACAAGTGCTATTGTGAGACAAGTTTTATCCCATCTTACGGGCGAAGAGAGGGAGGCACAGAGAAGTTAAGTAACTTGCTCGAGGCCACACAGCTACTGCGTGGTTGCCGCTGGTTCCGGGAGCCCTACTCTGACTCCCTGTGTTCTTCTGCAACTTTTCTGTCCCTGCGGGGTACCTTCTGGCAAACCCAAGCCTGCCCGCCCCTCTGCAGGGCACACGGGGGCTGGGCATGCGGGTACCTCTACACTGTCCCAGTGGAATCAGACCTAGCCTCACCAAACCCTGATTTAGTCACTGCGTTACGAATGTGCGGGGCAACCTGCTTCCAGAACCCAAATGTGGCTGGCCAGCACAGACCCTTCTGGCCTTGGAGTTCCTGCTGGTCTTCCCGGAAAATTCCTCTCTCCATCAATCAGGGGGAACTGAGGCACGCCCTCCCTTGTTCCCGCCCCCCTCCCCTCTGTCCTTCCCACAGTCCCGCAGGCCCCAACCCATGAGCACAGAGGTGGGATCTTGTCTTTTGACACACCATTTGCGTCCTCCCTGCCCCTGGAGTATAACAAAATCTATTCGTTTGATCCTTCAGGGCTGCTCGTGGTGTTGAAACGGGAGAGTGTGGGGAGATGAGAAAGATTTTCAGAAGATTTCTTCTCTCGCTCACTCCCTGACATCCTGGCTTTCAGGCTGACTGCCTCTCTGGGCACAAGAGAACCCCACTGGGGACATGAGAGCCTCAACAGCCTCAACAGAAGCCCCAGGGCTTCTGGCTGTGGAACCGCATGTTCGCAGAGCTTCAAAGAGCGTGTGGCAGCCCTACAGCTCTCCCCCGTCACCGGCCACGCGTCGCTTCTCACGTTTTACCGGACAAAGCAAATCACGGCGCAACCTCAGGAGCGATGGGAGAGCCCATCCTAGCGTCTCCCATCCCGAGGCCAGCAGATGCCTCGACTAAGAAGAAAGTCCTCTCTCCAGAGACGCAGAAGAGGAAACCCATGAATGCAGTCCCAAGAATGGTCACCTTTCTCCCCTTGTCAACGAGACACCAAGGTTTAACAGAGGTCCCAGAGACGGACCGCTTCCTGAGCTCACGCGGGTGGACGGTCAGACGCGGAAAGGAAAGGGGCCCTGGGGATGCGGTTCTGTCACCTGCCCAGTGTGGCTCCCTCCACTCCCTTTGAAGTGGGGTCTGCCCCTGTGGCTCTGCTCAACACATCGCGAGCTGCACGGACACCTCCCGGCACTGGCGGAAGCTGTAAGGGTTCACGCGTGTTCTCTTGTGGCGTCTTTCCCCTGGAACCCCCTGACCGTGAATGTCCCAGATGGCACAGCTCCCTCATCCGGGCCCCAACTGAGGACACACCATCGTGCGGGCTTCAGACACTGAGGCGTGGGGGTTATCGGGGATGTGGCAGAACACGGACCAGGCCGTCACTTGCAAAGCCTCCTCTGTGCTGTTGTGTGGCCAGCACGTGAGGATCTGTGGGCCCTCAGCCCTCAGCCCTGATGACACAAGAGACAGACTGACCTGGTAGCTACTGAAAGAGGTTCTGTCGTGCGTAGAACACAGATGATTCTCCAGATTCTACAGCACTGGGGAATTTCTCTGATGACACCAATTACTATTCCACACTGATATGCTTTCCCATGTTTTCCTATTAAAAAAAAAAAAAAATCCCTGATAGACTTGGTTTTGTAGCCTGGGAGCGGAAGGGGAGGAGCGAATCCCTCTGCTTTCACGATGGCAAGAGGGGGTCTGTTGAAGGAGGGGTGGCTCCGTGCTCCTGCACCCTGACTGTCCCGCTGTTGCCCCCTGTGACAGCCTCACACTCTTGACGGGCACGGAGGCCGTGAGCTGGTGCCTCTGCACGCACCTGCTCCCCCGTCCCCAGCATCAAGTGCCGATCCCACAGCCGTCCCGGTCAGCGCAAAGCCAGGCGCTAAACTGGCCGCCAACGACAACGAAAACCAGGCGAGGTGAAGACAGACACTTTGATAAATAAGGAAAGACAGCTTTGCATGTTAACTGGCGGACTCGGATCTCCATTCAGCTCCCCTCTGATCGTCTCGATCTGCGTAGTGTTTGACAGACATGGAAGGTCGTGTTTCACAAAGGCGAAGCCCGTGTCCTGCTGCCCACACTCTTGCTCCGATGTGCTGTCGCCTCCCCTGGCGCCCAGAAGGAAGGCTGGCAGCCATGGGGCAGTGACTCGATGGGACCCGTAAGTCCCACGAGCTGAGCAGCTTCGATGGCTTTGCAGGATGCTTGCCTTGGGAGCTCGCGGCCTCCTCTCAGAAGGAGCCCGCTGTCTCTGGGGAGGCCCGGCCACCAAGCAGGGCGAGTATCCGTCTGACGACCCCACTGAGGTCCCAGGTGCCAGCCTGCATCCCCCACCAAATGCGTTCGGAGTGAGCCTTCCGAGGGTCCAGCCCTCAGGGTCTTGTCGTCTCCTTGGGGCCTTCCTGGCTGAGGCCCCCAGCATCACGGAGCAGAGACAGCCACACCCCAAACGTGTCCTTCCTGATTCCTGATCCACGGAACCCGCGAACACAAGAAAAGGTTTTGTTTAGAGCATTCAGTGTGCAGTGCAGCAAGAGAAAGCAGGGGGACAGTGTTTGGACCCAAAGTGGGAACCACTGCCTACCCACCTTGGCGCTCATCAGAGGCTTGGGTCTCTCCCTCGGTCATCTAGTGGCCACTCACGGGCTCAAGGCAGCCAACAAACCTCTTGTCTGACATATTTTTATTCCATCGTGAGCATTTGAAACAATATTTTAAAATTACAGGGGCGCCTGGGAGGCTCAGTCGGTTGAGCGTCCGACTTTGGCTCAAGCCATGATCTCGTGGTTCATGGGTTCAAGCCCCGCGTAGGACTCTGTGCTGACAGCTCAGAGCCTGGAGTCTGCTTCGGATTCTGTGTCTCCCTCTCTCTCTGCCCTTCCCCTGCTCACGCTCTGTCTCCGTCTCTCAAAAATAAAAATAAACATTAAAATTTTTTTATTTGAAATTACGACATTTCCTTTAAAGATCCAGATTTGGGGCCTGTCTTGAAACAGGACTGCAGTCCTTGGCCTGCATGACTTAATAGCACCAGCCAGCTGAGGCTGTTACCTTTAAACAGCACGGATGTTCTTTCCTCTTCCCCACTCCCCCCTCACCCCCTCGTGCCTCTCCAAACACAAACACCTTTCTTATGTCTGACCTGGACTGACTCACTCAATTTTATTAGCTGCCTGTCCCCGCAAGGCAGCTGAGTTTGGGATCCCCGCTTTTGCCTTTGGAATTAACAAAGGGTCCGAAGTTGCAACCACATCAGTGACGACAGATTCCAGTAGTCTGATTACAGTCCCGTGCCACGAGAAAACAAAGAGAACCCAACACCCTCCGATATTTTATTTGGGGTGTAGAATATTTTGCTGGTACGACAAGAGTAACACACATGGGCACAAATACAGACAGGTTAGTCCTTTTCTGCCGGAAAGTCCTTATGCGTAGACTAGTGAGGCTTCTCTCTTGCTCTAAATTCCTTCCCACAAGGGTGAAGAGTGTGTCTGTTGAGGCCTGAGAGGGAATGAAAAAACTGTGTTTGGAAAGAAACGTAACAAAGACATGATGAAGGTAAATCCATACGTCACAGGGACAACTTCCAACCAAACTGTTTAAACGTACAGAGACTGGCAAAGGAAAGACTGAATTTGCAATGGTAAGTTACATTGTAACTGTGTTTGCTCCCGTATTAAATTCTATCTATCCGTCTAACTATTTAACTATCCATCCATCCATCCATCCATCATCTGTTATCTACCTATCATCTATCGACTATGTATCTCTACCATCTATCTATCCTCTCTAGTGATTAACTGCCTCCCTTTTAGCTCCATGCCTGCTTTTTAAATTTTTTGTGTGTGTTTATTTATTTTTGAGAGAGACAGAGACAGTGTGAATGGAGGAGGGGCAGAGAGAGAAGGAGACACAGAATCCGAAGCAGGTTCCAGGCTCCGAGCTGTCAGCACAGAGCCCGACGCGGGGCTCGATCATGACCTGAGGTGAAGTCGGACGCTTAACCCACTGAGCCACCCCAGGGTTTTTTACATTACCCTCTCTTTTCTGAATCCACAATCCTGATACCATGCCCCTGTATCACCACATTCATCCCTGGCAGAGACACCCAGAAAACGTTCCCATTTGTTGCATCTGGTTATTTCCCAGCAAGTGACTCTCCTTTACTGGAAAGAGAGACCTGGAGACCAGCTCCCAAGCAGCCTGCAGGCTTATGGTGCAGAAGGCAAGGGGGACCTGAGTCCATCTTGCCGGGATGTCTCAGTGATGCGGACTCCAGCTACAGCAGGGCCTTAAGTCACCAAGCCCACGTTTCTGAGACACTGAAAGCCGGACCCGCTTTGTTGCCTTCTCCTATTCTGTCGGGGTTCCAGCCACGTGGATAATCCTCTCCTCCAGCCCCATCACCGCTTCAGACTTCCAGTGCCCCAAACGGTCCGTTCCCTCCAGCTATGTTACTGTCTCTGTCCTTCCAAAACACCAAACATCCTGCCAATTTGTAGGCTGTCAGTAAAAACAACGACAATAATAGGAACTGCTCCACCTCCCTAAGCCCAGCAGAGTGCCTTCTCTTCCAACTTGGAAAGGGAAGCCGATTACTCAGAACTTAGGCGGCCTCATTGTTGACGGGGACCCGACAGCTCAGGGGCACCGATACAGAGCCCAGGAACGCACTGCATGCATGGGGACGTATCTAACCTCCCTGCCAGAACGAGAACGCCCTAAGGAAAAGGGAGCTGGGCGTCAGGCAGCCCCCTTTCGCTAGACCCAGTCTGCAGGTGGCTGGAAGCCTGGGTCTGCAGCCACAAAATCACCCTGGGGTGACCTCTGGGCCTCCTGGATGTTCCAGAAGAGCTGAATCGTCTGCTAGGCAGTGTTACAGCCCGTTAAGTACACACACGTTTGAACAAGACATTTATTTCACAGGTTTCGATCTGTAAAAAGATAATCATCGGGGGGGGGGGGGGGACACAGATTCTGCCGATAGTTCATATTTTGTTTATATTTCAAACCGACGTGCAGAGAAAGGGAGGTGCGGTGATCTGCCAGTCGCCAGGCCTTTCCCAGTTGTCAGTACGCCTCTGCCCACACACTTCTCCCTCCCAGACCCTGAACGGGGTGAAAAGCAGCAGAACGTAGAGATGAGCAAGAACTTGTTTATTTATATTAGATAAGCGAGAAGATTC
This sequence comes from Leopardus geoffroyi, assembly GCF_018350155.1. Taxonomy (NCBI): domain Eukaryota; kingdom Metazoa; phylum Chordata; class Mammalia; order Carnivora; family Felidae; genus Leopardus; species Leopardus geoffroyi. Next base: position 2,662,472 of record NC_059339.1, on the reverse strand, counting down.
CTTGACATTCTCGTGTTAATGGGTCATACTCCTCCCTGTAGAAAACGCGATAAAAATGCAGGTAGGCGTAAGAAAGCTAGACGCGCACGTCAAAACGTGATCGTTGAATCTTGGGGGATCGGGTCCCGGGTGATTTACGTGTCCTGCGTGGTCTCTTCTCCATCACAACGCCAGTCGTCTGTCATACGCACACAGGACGCGTGTCCTCAGGTGAGGTTGAGAGGGTGTCTGTCCCATGGAGCGTCACTCTCTCTCTCTGCTCCCCCTGCTTCCCTATCCAAGCTTCCTCCAGAAGGACGTGGGGTGTGCGGGGCCGTGGGAGGCACGTTCCCCCTGTTTTCCGATGTGGTCCTCCTAGAACGTCAACACCTTGTAGCCGTCCCTCCCACCCATCACCTGTCCGTGCACCTGAGTGGGCGGAAAATGTGTCATTACTGCCTCACCTCAGCCTCGACGCCGCTGACACCTGGCCACCTGCACCTGTATCCACACGGAGAGAGGTCTCTAAGCACCTTCTTCACCTTGTGAGCTCAGCCGGAATCCTAGCGGACCCCTCGTTACCACGGGGAGGCTCCTGTCTCCCCTGGGGACAGAGTGGGGCTCTGTCTCCCAAAGGTGTGCCGGTGTGAAGCACAGGGTTGTCTCAGCGGCGGTTAAAATCGCAGGAAAGACCACAGATGTTACTACTAGAAGGGGGCCCCCTCTGGGACAGCGGCAACCAGAAATCATTTTGCAATTTGACTCGGTCCTTTTAGACACCTGCTGGTCCAATCATATACTCTGAAAAAGTACTGTGCAAAAAGGCAGCCCCCCCCCCCATCATGTGCATCTATTTAAATTTAAAACAGTTAAGAGAAAATAAATTCAGTTCCTCACTTTGCACAGCCACATTTTAAGAACTCGAGAGCCACATGCAGACAGGGGCTACCAAAATTATACAGTACAGGTAGGGAACGTTTCTATCACCGCAGAAAAAGTCATGGGACAGCACTGCGCTAGAATAATTTTCTATGCTTCCCCAGGCACATTTTAAAGCTGACATTTAAAATTTTCCCTCCTAAGCTGCAGAGGTTGAGATTTTCAATATATTGTAACTATTGACATTTAAAATTAAACTGTTATATCATTCTTTTAAAAGTATTCACTGGAATCCAAATACCATGGTGATTTGATACTCACCATTATTCATTTTAAAAAAAACATGCAGAAACCTCTTCTTTCCCAGACTCGAATTTTATATTTGTTTTTTTTATCCTTGAGCTTGCATATTCATTGTCTCTTTCACTGAATTTTACCCTAATGTGTTCTATTTTTTATGTCTGAAAGTCCTTTATTGATCACTCTGTCATATGTCTCTACAACAAAAATACGTATATGAATTCAAATTCATGTTTTGTCTTCGTCCACCAGCCTCTAAATGTGGGTTTTAAAATTCTAGATTGAGATTCATTACAATTGCATTCAATACACACTCAAGCAGGGGCGGTCTAACTTTTAAAGAACAGTTATTCAACGCGAGACAGGGAGGGAGTATCAGAAATGCAGTGATTCATGGTGGGAGTGGACTTACATGCCGTCTTATGCCAGAGCAACCCTGGCTTTAACTGGCTTAAAACCGCGGATTTATTTTCTTGCTCATACTTGAGGTTCTATGTGACCAGAACTCAGGCTGGTGGAACCCATATTCTGGTGATGTCATCGCTACCCGGGACTTCAGAATTTCCCAAGCCCAGGAACACAGAGCAAGACACCTCACCTTGACTTTCACAGATGCATCTACGCGCAAGTGTTGGCCAAAGCAAGTCACATGGCCACGGCTTCCCGCGTGGAAACAGGGCCTGTAGGGCCCCGCCTCGACTTGCCCCATGAAGCAAGTCTAGCATAGTCCAAGCAGAAGGTCTTTAAGAGGAGGACGGAGAAACCACTAGCAGGCTGGAAGGAAGCGTCGGGAAGCGTCCTGCCTGCAGCAGGAATGGGGGTGACTTCCAACCCTAGCTCCCCAGCCTCCGGGGATCCCAACAATCTCCGCGAAGCCACAGGACAACCGCGCATTCTTTTCTACTTTCCAAATCCTCACGCCTCTCCTCTGCAGACTCTAACCCAGCACCACAGGAAAAGGAGGCTGGGGACACAGAGGCGTGGGTTCCTGTCCTGAAATGCAGACAAGAATATAGAAGGGGGGTGCCGGTCACCACGACTTGGTAAGAGAGATCCCAGAGCAGGGACACTTCCCCCAGTTACAGCTCGTGTCCGGGGATCACCGGAGGCCCTTCGTTTATGGCAAGAATGAGAGGGGCTCAGGGTCAGTTCGGGTCCGACGTTTTGTGGACGAGGTCCTTGGAAACGCTGAACAGAGTGCACTCTGATACAGCGATATACCTCGATGCTTTGAGGGAGAACGTAAGGATGGACACCTCCAGCTTCGATGCTTCCTTGGGTTCAGTTTCAGGGAAGAGGGCTTCTGGAAGCAGAGAACTCCGCCAACACATTTACTTAAAAGGAGTTATGTCTGTATGCTCCTGGGATGGTTTTGCAGAACACCAGCCATCCTCACGGCCGAGGGAAACACCTCCGGAATTTAAAACTTCCCTCGGGAATCCGAAGGGGGGACTCCTGTTCTGCTAGGTGAGTAACCACAATGCGACCCACCAGCACATAACTGGACTCACCAGCTACTTTTCCCAACAGGTGCAGAGGCTGTGAGTTCTCCGTGTGTGTAAAAGTTTATGCACCTGACAGGCTACACGAGATCAAGCCCGAGAGAAAAGATGGGAATCTGTGTGCTTTTTTTTTTTCTTTAATGTTTATTTATTTATTTTGAGGGGGGAGGGGAAGAGAGAGAGGGAGAGAGAATCCCAAACAGGCTCCAGTCTAACAGCACAGAGCCCAACTCAGGGCTCGATCTCACAACCCTGGGAGCATGACCTGAGCTGAAACTGAGAGTTAGCACTTAACTGACTGAGCCACCCAGGAGCCCTGGGAAATCTGTTTTAATTTCCTTCTACTTCACCTAACATGCAGAGGCCACGATTTAACCCAGAACCTTCTTCCTCCCTAAATCCCAAGTGTTCACTAACAGCTCTTCCGCCTTGGGCTCTCAAGTACAGCACATTCCGGAAAGCCAACCGGGACAGAATTTTTGACATGGAGCTCACCTTCTAAGACTTCAATTCCCGTATTATTATTTTTTAATGTAGAAAGAAGCAGCGTACATTTGCTTTCTGCCACATAAATTTAATCAAAATCCAAAGATACAAGGAAATTTTCATATTGACAACCTGCTGGTAAGAGAAGGTCCACGTAGGACACAGATGCCAGGTTCAAGTCAAAAGAGAACCACGAAGGGAAGTGGAGTGTGGATGGCGAATGACCAACTGGAGGGGCCAGAAAAACGCAGGAACGTTCAGAGAAGATATGTTTTTGTTCAGTAGGAAGAGTCTCCTAATGCTCAAAGCAAAGTGAAGTTTAAGGGGCCAACTCACGAAATGTGGAGCCATGGAGATTTCCAAGGCCGGGTCTCAAATCCATTGATGAGCACTGAGAGACCCAAGGTTTCGGTGAGGAAACGAAAGCACAGGACGTGGGTATCCCGTGTGCCAGGCACTTGCTAACTGCTGGGGAAACAGCAGAGGACAGACCAGCCCTGGTTCCTCCCGGCACAAGTGGGAATGAGCCAGTCAGGGGACGCGGACCACAGTAACAACGCCACCTACAGAGCGGGCACAGGAGCTCCTTACTCCTTCCCACACACACGCACCCGGGGCCAGTGCCTTCTCCCTCGGGGACAACCCGCAGAGGCTGTACCATCAGGGGTGCTGACGGATGCCTCATTTGGGGAAGATGGAAACTCCCCTCCCAGCCGTTCCCTGTGCTCCCCTGGGAGTGATGTGTCACTTCCCCTTATCTGTCCCTTAGTCTGAAAACCCATGTGAGCTCGGCGATGGGGGAGAATATCCCACTTCTTTCCAGAGGAGATTTGAGCGAGCGGTAGCAATGGCCGGGAAAGGGAGACAGGCGCTAAAGATTAGGTGATGACAGACAGCGGGGAAGAACAGTCTCAGGAGCCAGGAGGACGTGGACGGGGCCTCAGTGTGGTGGAGGAATTCACAGAATGCCTCTCTCTCGGGAGAGGACACAAAACGCAGACTCAGAACAGAGCTGGTTGGGCGAGAACCCAGAAACCACCACTGAGAGTCAACGGCCTCACCGTTATGACCCGACCTGGACCCTAACTAGCCTTAACTTGGGGTCCACACTCTGAACCGCTCCACCAACCAGTCTGTGGGCACCTCAGTACGTGAAGGTCACTCCCAAGGCCCAGGCCATTCCCAGTGCTTTGAATGCTCCTGCCGGGCTTCTCACGCAGCAACAGACAGCACCCCTAGTTTCTCCAGAACGAACCTCATTTACGGCACACGAGGCGTGGAATCAGTGCTGTTCTTAACAGGAGGAGGCTCTGAGCTCTTTCAGGACACACTAATAGTTTCACTGATTGAAAATCCGCAGCAGACAAGAACTGGGAGTCCCTGAGACGCTGCGGAGTTGGAATAATTTATGGAGAGCGGTCTGGCACAACATAAGCTATTTAAAGCTGCATAATACACCCGCAAACTCTTATTAAAGGCCGTGGTTTTCAACCCTATGAGACAGAAGCCAGTTATCATTATGCATCACCATGAAAGCAGATTAAAATTAAATCAATTTGTTTATCTCTGGGTTCTCCGCCCAATTAACGGTTCAGAGCGAAAGGCATTCTGTCCAGATACGAGGACAACCCGCTTTCAAACCGAGATATTAAAAATATAAACCTCAGAAGGTGTTGGTGCTCAATTTAATTATCAAAAGGGCAGGAGACTAGTTGGGCCTTCACTTATGAAAGGTCTGTGCTGTGAGTTTAGAGCTGGGCCTTCCAGACACCATCCACTTGAACTGAAAGAAGGTGATAAGCTTCTATGTAAATTAATTCAGAGCACAAGTGGATTTCTCTCCAGAAGTAGAAATGCCACTTGATTTTGATGGCTTTTGTGTGCGTGTATATATGTATGTATATATATTGACACATTTTTAAAAGTGAAACACTAAAACTTTGGATATATTCCATATTTATTAAGGGATTCATCAAATTTAAGAGGATTTCGGTCTCAACTAACCAAGGACTTCTCCAAGGTCCCAAGCCCCTGGCTCAAAGGTGCTTGCTTCTGAGTGTCAGTAATCTGTTCTAGATTGTCCACTGGACAATCCATGTCTGGGTAACCCCGAGTTCCCAAATCACCTTTGAAAGGTGCCACGGAATTTACCAATTCTTCCATAGGAGAATTTAATGGATCTGGGGCATATTCTACTCTTAATGAGGAAGAGAACGTTGCTGTAAACTCATTTCCTCAGTTGGAAGGGTTCTGCTTACCAGCAACCAATGGACTTTCCATGAAGATACTGAACACATCACTGACAGATAGATAACCAGAGAGCAGAGAACAGATTACAACAGGTGACTGTGAGAAGCCCCCCGTCCTCTGCGTTTCCTAGAACCCCAGGGAGCTGTACAAAGATCCCAGCGTAGCAGAAGGAAGTCCTGGATTCCAACCCAAGACCCAGCACCCAAGCTTTTCATCCTTGGACAATGAGCCTGATGACCTCTCTGAACCCGTTTCCTCATAAGAAACATGGTTAACCACAAACTCAATCCAAGTACGGGGTTACCTTGAGGATCAGCTTAATACTGCATACGTAGAAGACCTTAACCATGCACATAAATTTCCACCCTTCCAGAATGCACAGAGCTCTTCTTTGTTTGTTCTTTGATGTGGTTTTGATCGCAGTGCTTCTGGTGTGAGTGTGTCTGTGTATGGATGCAGCTGTATGTGGACACCTTTCCCCCCATCCTTCCGTCTTTACTTTCCCCTAACCCTTCTTGAGAAGGGAAGAGAGAAGATTACATGACAGAGACACAGTGTGGTCAGCATAACCAAGCATTGCAGCAGACCTGTCAGGAAGGTTACAAGACGGACGTTTATTTTTCTGGTAGATATTTCATTCTGTAAAATCTGAAGGACCCAAGGCCTCCTCCTGCAGTGAACACCAAAGATCAGATGAAGTTCCCCCCTTGGGATGGATCGAGGACCCAGGGTGGGAACAGCACGACTGGGAAAAGATGTAAGATTTCGGGGGAGGAAGGAGAGAGACACCAAAACCTTACCCGAATGCCTATCTGAACTGGAGTCTTCCATCTGGCGGCGAGAACCAAATGGTTTAACAAGTCCTATGTGACAGGAACCAATCGGGGCAGCCATCAATACTGACGCGGCTGTCCTTGACCTGGGACAGCGTCCTTGACCTCAGACAGCGTCCTTGACAGTCAAGGGAAATGATAGCAAATAAAGCATCAGACCACTGGCCGAAAGGAAGCAGGTGTCTAGTTCGGAAGACGAACAAAAGCGATTCTTACACGTCAGTGTTATTTCGGGTATAACGAAGGCATTTCACAGGATTTGCATTTACTGCTCCCAGAGAAGCTGGTATGCCTCAATTTTGGCAATTATCTAGTCAACCTGCCTTATTTCACAGACAGGAAAACCACGGGCGGGAGAAGCTGACAACGTCTGAAGTCAAGCACTCATCAGCAGCAGCACCGGCCTTCCGAGCTATATCTCCTCGACTTGCTGAATTTATTAAAGAAAAGCAGGCATCTTTCCGATAGGCCACGTGACAGCTCCTACCAAAAGCCACGGCACATGTCACAACACGGTGGCGACAAGATCCAATGGAAAACGGGAACATGACCAGACAGCCTGGTGCTCCCCGCAGTGTCGTCGTGGCATCGTCTGGGACAAGGACATTTTTTCTCCTCCTCGAGAACTTTGTGGACAAAGGGCCCCACAACCTCCTTGGACCACTGTCCTGAGCATCCGCTATTTTTGTCACTCAACTTTCTCTTACACTTTTTTGGGGAAACTGCACTTCTGTTTCCCTAGAGGACATTTCCATCACCCCCTCACACCCTGTGGCTCCTGGGAAATGACTTCACTCTTAGGGGACTGAGTGACAAGAGGGTTCTTGGTGGTTTATGTCAGTGACTCTCCGAGAGGGATTCACCACACTTCCAGCAGTGCTGCAAAGTCACAACTCTTTTCGTAAGAAAACAAAGATGCGAATTCACATTTCTCACTGTGCCGTCCTTTGTCCGAATGGTGCAAAGGCAGCGGTGGGTGAAACTGCTGTCAGCTCAGCACGGATGGAGGCGACGCAGCCAGCTCTGCTGGTAGTTGTTATATTATTCACCGCAACTCGCATCGTGAAAAATGCCAACCTTACTCCAGGACGTCCGTGATGCAACAGTAAAAGTCACCTGTTTTTGTTAAATGGGTGTCTTTGAGATCACATCTCTTTAATATTCTGTGTGACAAAACACACAGGCCATCTCTACTACCTACGGAGTTCTGGTGGCTGTCTTGAGAAACACGTGTGCGCTAGTCTCTGAACCACAAGCTGGGCCAGCTAGCTTCTTCCCTCACAAAACACCATTTTCACTTCTAAGAACGACTAGCAAACCATGGTCATGCAGTGCGGGTATGTGACAAACATCTTCATAATGAGCGAAGTCAGTATGCCACTTTAAGACGAAAAACTCACACGATTTGTTCCCGATGACCAAATTACAGCTTTCAAGCCAAAACTGCCATTTTGGAAAACTGTTATCTGCCACTGTGATTCTGGAAGCTTCTTCAATACATACAGGCTTTTGCTGATGACACTGGTGCTGGTATTCAAAGGAAAATGTGGATGTGGGGTACTGCAAAATGGAACGGGTCCACACTGGCAAGTCTTGTATAACTGGAGAGTCAGTATTTTCCAAACAACAAATGCATGATGGCACGCCACAGTCAGGCGTGGGTAAGGGAGACACTCAAGTCCCAGTACCCGCATTGCAGCTCACCTTCCAGAAGCCACTCGCGACAAGTTTTGGTGTAGTATTAAAAGAACACATATATGCAGTGCTCTGAAAAGGCTATTAAAATATTCCTCTCTTTTCCAACTACATAAACCTGTGAGGTCCAACAAGTCTATCTATACTTCAATAAAAGTCTTGACACGAGCGAGCGGTAAAGAGAATCGAACTACTAGGCTCAGACATTAAAAAAAACTGGCAAACTTGTAAAACAACGCTGCCTTTGTCATCCGTTTGGTTTCGTTTTGGAAAATAGTTGTTTTCCCTAAAGAAATATATTATTCACGTTAATGTGCGATGGCTTTATGACTGTTATTTAAGTCAAATCAATAAACACACACTTTAAAAGTACCTGTTTTAAGGTTTGAATGTGGTATAAATTGATGGGTATCACCTAAATGAACAAACGTATTTTGGAGTCCTCGATAACGTGCATGGGCGTAAAGCAGCCGGAGACAAAAAAGGTTGAGAAGCACCGGTGGAAGTCAGCAAGCACCTGCCACTGTCTGACCATCGGGTAAGAGCAGACCAAACACAGCAGTAATTAAGGAGATGTGTACAATGGTTGGGGAAAAGGAGAGTTTATTGTATCTGGAAGGGTCTGCCAGGGGAAGCGTAAGGGGACAGCCTGCCCTGGGTACTGAGTGCGGATCTGTGGACAGAGCTGCTAACTCAGAAGGCACAGACCTTGATGTGGAGTGCACCCTTGATGCACTGTGCTGAGGAGCACATCCCTGACCCCCGCTGGGACACAAAGACACCTTCACCCCTCGAGAAGCAGACACGCCCCAGAGGGTTCAGTACCTGTGATTTTATGACAGAATTGTTCCTGTGTCTGTTTCGTAAACAGTAGCTTTGATCATGTTCAAATCATTCACTCTGAAGGCATCTGTTATTCTGTTATTTTTTTTTAAAAAAAAAAGCTCAAACCAAACTGTTCTCTCTGCTAAGAAGTACCACTGAGCGGTGCCTGGTGGCTCAGTCCATTATGCATCCGACTTTGGCTCAGGTCATGATCTCACGGTTCACGAATTCAAGTCCCGCATCGGGCTCTGTGCTGACAGCTCAGAGCCTGGAGCCTGCTTCGGATTCTGTGTCTCCCTCTCTCTGCCCCTCCCCTGGTCACGCTCTGTGTCTGTCTCTCAAAATTAAATAAACATAAAAAAACCAATTATGTAGAAAGGCAGGGCACTTTCTATAAAGTGTTTCTAAAAGGAAGAAAGCAAGCCCTTCAAATATATTAAGCAATACTTTAGCAATATAAACTTACATTTGGGTCATTGTATTTCACGTTATTTTATGTGATTTTACTTTGTGTTATTTAGCTTGAATTTATATTCTATTATTTTGTTTTACTTAACGTTACGTTATGTTATTCTACTTTCAGTGATTTGCATCTCCGACTTGCTGCAGCATGTGTGAAGAGAATCTACCTATTTGTCATTTTATTTCTGAGTTGGCTCAGCAGCGATGGAAACAGCACAGGCACACGTTTCGGTGTGGACGCCCACAGAAAGCGGCTCCCCGGGTCAGGACTGAAGCCTCAGGAGAAAGAGGGATGGACGGTCTGCCAGCAGGGCAGCGCTTCTCCAACCCCAGCACCGCCCAAATCACGTGGAAGTCCTCACAGCACAGAACGCTGGGCACCACCCCAGGGTTTCTGACTCCGCGGGTCTGCAGACTTTGCAAGTCTAAGTTCCCGGGGGAACCCTGGAGCTGCCAGTCCACGGACCACACTTTGAGAACCAGTGTCCTAGATCAACCGAGAGCCATTGTCAGAGACAGGCTTCCATAAGCGAGATCTGGAAAGACCAGAACAGTACGAAGATGTTCAGCCGGTGATGCGAAGAGCATCCTAATGAACTGACCAGTAAGACTTCAAGGGATTATAAAATGACAGGGCTCTTCTGGCTTAGATCAACCCACATGTCGTTTCCCATGGCACTGAAGGTGCAAACATGCCAAGGAGACCAGAAGTTGGGACCCTACTGAGGGCATCTGGGGATGGTTTCATTGACGCTGGTACAAAAAGGGAGAACGGTTTTCAGATACAGCGATGCCCTGGCCACCAGCCTCAGCAGCCACACGAACATCACCCTCTCTTCTGGATCTGGTCAGTGATCTAGATGCTCCCTGAAATCCCACTATGTGTTAGACACTAAATAAACCCTGGGGTGATGGAGACGAATGAACAGCAAGGCATTTCTCCTCTGTGTTTCCCTGTGGAATTAAAACATTTCTGTGTTTCATATTTTAAAGACAAGTTTTTGTTTGGCTTTTTGAAACTACGACAGCAGAAGGCGTAAGCACAAAATAAAAGTATTCATGAGGTTATGCAACGTGCCAATTACATAACGTCCATCAAAGCCCGACCTGCAGGCTTATGATAAAGCAACTCTAATGAGGTAACAGCTTCATTTTACTGAGCTCTGCTGGGGAGATGACCGTCTGATGAGCACAGAGATCTGGAAACAAAAGCCAAGGCCAATTATCACTCAATTGTCACTATGATGGTGAGAGAAGGGGGCTTTTTCTTTTCTTATTTGGGATGTTGTGGCCTGTGGGTGGAAAGATGCACTGGTAATTTTAATGAAAGTGGACACATATCCTATTTCAGCTCTAAATCCCCAGGAAGCAGCAGGTGTGTGGATTTCAGTGGATGGCAAATAAAGCCAGCAGCTTCTTCAACTTTAAAGGAAGAAACTCATGAGAAAGAGGCTGGGTGATAAATGTTTAGTATTTTTCTGTTGGCTGAATAAAATCAGGCAGAAACAACTTAGTGGATACGACGGCAGGATCAAAAATCCAAACCAAATGTTGGTTTGTTAGTTTGGATGCTTTTGGCTTGAAGTAACAAAAGACCATATAGAAGTTTCTTAAGTAGATTAGGGGTCTTCCATTGGACAAACATTTAACCCAGATGAACTGCTGCTCAGTAAAGGCTCTGCTTTCTGCCATCTAAGCCTGCAGGTTAGTCTCCCCTGGGTCCCAAGATGGTTGGGCAGTTCCAAGTGTCTCATGGCGACACAGGGACATCTGAATTAATTTCGTGCCGTCTAGAAATAGACCCTACGACAAGGACTCAAGAGTGAAGAGTCTGTTTGAGGAGCAACCCAAAAACCACAGGTAAAAGCTGGAGGGAGCTGGAAAGGAAGGTAACATCAGGGTGACCCAGAGGGGCCCCAAGTGCTACCCACTCAAGAGGTGAGGGAAGGGGGGTGTTTGGAGCTGCCTTGGATGCCGGATGAGCACTGCGCCTGGTGGGTGCTAATTCCATGCTGGTTCTGACCCCAAGGGGTTGGGCCACATGAGCACCAAGGAGCCCCCAAGGAGCCCCGCATGAAATGGGGGGCACCAGCACTAAAAGTCAGACTAGACATATGGAGGAGATTGGGGTAAGAAGTCTCCAGGGTACCAACACCACCTGTGGAAACATCCACTGGACAGTGGGGAGCCCCCTCCCATAAGCTTTTGACTGTTGTTTCTGGTGGTTATTTAAGGTATTCCTGTCATAGAAGGACAAAACCTCGGGGCGCCTGGGTGGCTCCATCAGTAGAGTGTCCGACTCTTGGTTTCGGCTCAGATCATCACCTCTCGGTTTGGGAGTTCAAGCCCCACATGGAGCTCTGCACTGGCAATGCAGAGCCTGCTTGGGACTCTCTCTCTCTCTCTCTCTCTCTCTCTCTCTCTCTCCCTCTCTCTGCCCCTTCCTCTCTCTCTCTCTCTCTCTCTCTCTCTCTCTCTCTCTCTCTCTCAAAATAAATAAACTTAAAGAAGTAACCAGATCCGATTCTTAATCTGGTATTGAAGGAAAGGGAAGGAAGGGAAGGAGGGTACTACCCACTGCCCAACAGAAGGGTGTCATTTAGAGACCTGGGTGGGGGGGAAGCATTGCCAACAAGAAGAAACTTAGCAAAGTCTGCCGTCCCCCATTATATAGATTTTAGGCTGTGCGGCTCCAGAGGGCAAACCCTTGGAGCTGGGAGATGAAGGGAACCTGCAGGTGAGAGCACAAGCTGTGCCCGTGTCGTATGCTGACGGGGCTGCTCACGTGAGAGAGGCAGAGGGGCATAAGGAGATGCGGCCTGGAGACGTGAGCTGGTCCTGCACGACCCAGGGCACCAAGCTTCTGCCCACCAGCCTCTGGCCCATCCCCACAACACCAGTAGTGTAACCCCTACCTATGGACTCTGACACGGTCATTATCTTGAGGGCCAGACACAGCATGGTTGGGATAACAAAAGCAGAGAGCAGAGGGCACTGAGGAGGAGGTCCACGGTCGACAATTCCAGACAGAACTAAGCCCGATCTTTGGTGTTTGCATACAGACCGGAGGAGCCCAATCGGAAAACAGCCCATTTGATATGTGCATTGCCCTAGTAACATTTATCAAGCACCTAGGAGTTTCAGCTTGTTGGGTGCCCACCATGTGCGATCCAGAGGACGCCCCATTAAGCCACAGCATCTTGTTTTCACAACCAGGTGAGTAATTAGCACGTCCGTCTGTATTCCGGTCGGATAGGGAGGTGGAGTCAGCTGCCGGTCTCTCTGACACTAAAGTCTAAGATCCAAATTCTCCACCCATGCTTCTTCAACATAAAACTGGGGATCACGACAACTTGGAAAGTGTGTGCGTGGATTTTCTTTATTCAAATAAGTCACAGTAGCTTCATTTATAGTAGCCCCACCTAGAAACAGCCAGGTGACCCCAAGAGGATAAGGGATCAACCATTGACGGTGTATTCCTACAATGAAAAATGACTCACCGATGGAAGGGAACGCACTAATGACACACAGTATGACATGGATGAATCCAAAATATGATCCCGAGTGAAAGAAGAATTGTACAAAAGAGTATATTTTGTACGATTCTGTTTATTTAAAAAACTCTTGACAGGGGTGTCTGGCTAGCTCAGTCGGTAGAACACGACTGAACTTCGGTAGAACTCTTGATCTCGGGATCATGAGTTCAAGCCCCCCGTTGGGCGTGGAGCCTACTTAAAAAAACACCCTAGAGCATGCTAACGCCATCTGTGGGGGGGGGGGGGAAACAGAATACTGACTGCCTCTGGGCGGCGGTGGGAAGGAGTGGGCCCTGCCTAGAAGGGGCACCAGGGAGCTCTACGGAGCCGGTAATCTCTATCTTGATAGGGGTCTGCATTAGGTAGAACTCGTCAACCGCCACATTTCACTGTGTGTAAATTTTACAACAAGAAGAACTACCCGTAGATATTGGACTCTTAACAATAGGCATCCTAAAATATTTGGATGAAGTATACTGATGTTTGCAGCTCATTTTGAAATGCATCAAAAATAAGACAGATTCATATATGCAAAGAAGGATAAATTGAGAAATACATGAACACACAGACATAATTAAAATGTTAATTATAGAATCTAGATGGTGATGGTATGGGTGCTAACTGTAAAATCTGATCAACATGACTGCATGTGTAAAGTCTGTATAATCAAATAGTGAGGAAAATATACATGCTTGAGTTCCATCCATTCTAATCAGGATCTTTGGGAACACGAAACCCAAAAACTTTCCCAAAAATCTAATGAAAGGCAAAGATGTGATACGCACTACGATTTGGATTTCTGTTTTCCTAGGGAGGTCACGAGGCCACCTGAGCCACAGCAGCAGTTGTGTGCAAAGCAAAATGCCTTTCCTACCCACTAGCTTGTCCGACGACAGTGGGGGCACAGGGGTCGGGTGTTATTGGTGCCATTTTGAGCAAGGAGGGAGCTGAAGCCCAGAGAAGGAACGTGATGTGTCCAAGCTCATAGAACCCTTCAGAATCCATTAGGATGAAAACCCAAGGATCCAAGCCCCAACCCAAGCCCCTCCAGGGCTTTTCCACATTATCACAGTGGGTCCTAACACGAATACTTTGGAAATCCGAGGTTTGCCCTGTCCCTCCGCGCTCTCCAGTATCAAAGGACAGATGAAAGAATGCAATATGAAGCACATGGAAAAGACCCCCAACTAAGGAAACAGCAAGGTCAAAGTGACAGGAGAAGCCCCACGCCAGAGGAAGCCAGATGCAGCTGCCAACTGTTCAACCAAGTGCGGCCGCCTGCACCGAGAGACGGGGCCAGAGAAACAGACGAGCCCAAACTCTCCAGGAGGATGGCTAATTTCCTCATCATGTCTGCCAGGTAGGTGGTGGAGACGGAGTGTAAGGAGGCCCTTCTGCCACCCAGAATGTGGAAGGATGTTTTCTGGAAGAAGTGGTCATGGAGATCCTCAGCACCCCAGACCATTTCCATCCCATCAGTACAGTTCATGGTTCATGCATGATTATGGCTCTCCAGCGCCTGTTTGTTGAAATTATTCAATGCTATTTGCTTGCCTGCAGGTGTTAGAAATTTCTCCCTAAATCAGTGTGGAGATAATCCTTTGCTGCAACGGTCAAAACTGAAATGATTCAGGGATTACAAGAGCCAGTTCGTAAAATAAATGTGCAGGTGTCAAACGGAAAATAGGGAGTGGTGTGTCAAACGGAAAATAGGGAGTGGTGTTAATATGTCACCAAATGAAACGCCAGGGTCCCTGAAGTCGTACATGCTAGAAAGATCCAACCAATCGCTGCCAACTGGAAATATGGACCGAGTGTTGTCAGATCTGCTTATCCAACGAAAGAAAAAATGTCCAGTTTCATGTGAAATCTACACATACGTTGGGTATTAGTTCAATTACGTATTGAACGCTTTAAGTATTTTTCAGGCAACTCTCGCATTTAGGAGCCAATTTCAATCCATGGGTCTTTGTGTGCAACGTTCACATTCTTTCTCTGGAATGATGTGTCATGCTCCATGTCAGTTAGCTATATTCAAAACAATGCCATCTAACAAACCAACCCCAAATGCAGTGACTCAAAGCAACAATTTTTCTTGAATGTTGCCTGCGAAGGGGGTCTTTCAGTGTGATTTTTAACAATTAATAATTTTCTGAATTTGTAATTGAAAGAGACACACAGAATGAGCTCCATGAAAGTGGAAATTCTGCCTTATTACCACAGTAGGCCATTATCCAGAAGGACACTTAGCAGTAGGTGTTGATCATTTGTTAAAAGAATAAATGAATAGTTGCCTCTCTAATATTAAATACATTTTCTAAGGGGGGAAAATGCATTTCCACCATGAATGCTGATCCATCCTGTTCTTTGCCCTTTTTAAGGAGAGAAGCTCTGAATTTATTGACAATGTTCCCACAAGAGGAAATTAGAATTTCAACTCCATCAATGTACCTTGCTTCGTATGTCATGAACATTTAGAGAATTTTTCCCGTTAGAGATATCTTAGCCTAGATTCTTCCAGAAATAAAGTCTCAGATATGTCTGCTATGAGTGGTTTATTTGGAAATGTGATTTCAGGGTGCAGGAGGAAGAGGTACAAGGCATGAGCAGAGAAAGGACAGTAAACATGAGACGTGTCATCAAGCTGAGTATCAGAGGAGGCAACCGCTTGCTTGACCCAAAGGGTTTTCTGAGAGGCAATGGGGTCGGTGGTGAGCCATCACTTGAGGGAGGAGAAGGGGGAAGCATTTAACTGTTGGCTTCAGCTCCTCAGTCAAGCAAGGATGGCCCCAGGAGGCATCTGCTCTCCCATGTTTCTGGGATGCACACACCTGAACGCCAAGTGGTTCCTTCAAGGCAAGAAGAACCCCAGGACAGAAGCAAGATACCCACACACTGAGGTGTGAAGTGGTCAGATTACACCTGCACCCACCTAGCTGAAGCCCGGGCAGATCTCGTCACTGCATCCGTGCCTGGAGTCAGAGTTGAACTTGACAGAACATGAAGGCGTGCCCAAAAGGGTCTGAGCCATAAATGTCTTGCAGTACAAGAGTCCCCCGCACGGAATATGTGGGGAAGTTTGGGAAGCTAGGTCCATCTCTGCCAGTAACAGAAGAATCTGCATCCTTTTGAGTATCGCCTTAAAAATCTCAAAATGCGAATACTAAGATTCCTCAAAAAGTCACAATTTGTCTTGACATTTCTCCTGTTAATGTAAATTAGATCGGCATAATCCACTACCAATCTTTAGAACTCTCAAGTCACGGGCAGGATCCCAGTGCGAAAGCCTGCCTCGCTAAACCGGCACCAGACAGACAAAGGTTAACGAGTGATAGTGATGATGGTTGGCTACTCCAGACGTGACTAGGTCATTCCTCAATGCATTCTGACATCCTTTTGTTAAAACCACAAACACTGCTGTAACATGATGTTCTAGCCAAGTCCACAGCCCTCAACACCTTCACTGGCCACAGTGGTGGTGTTGACACGGACAACACATGGGTGATGATACACGGCATCAGCCATCACAGCTGGCACAAATGGACGTGCCGGTGTTGCTGATTTATGCCAAAGTGCTCACACGTTCTTTCTGGTTCTTCCCCGATCTCGATGAAAAATGTCGCGTTTTTACACTGTGGCACAACCAAAGGATATGGCTTGTATTTCACAACCCACGTGGCCTGTCTCACGTACTGACGTTTCTCTCACGATTGTGACCATAGCGAAATTCTTTTTTCCTTCCAGAATGGTTGAGGGGAGCTCGTGCCCCATCAAGGTGGCTGGATCTTGGTTTGTTGGCATTTTTATTGGCCACCCTGCAGTGAAGCTCACCAGATATTTGTTTAAGAGCATGGCATTAGATCTGATTCCCAGCAGAGGGTCTGCGTTCTCAGAGTCATGGCTGTGGCTATGGAACTGCCACCTGAAATGTACACCTTGTCATCCTCTCTGATGCTTCCGAGCACCAGAAGCAGTCTTCTTAGGAGCTCTGGCTTGCTGGGTCCATACTTGGGTTTATACATCAGCTCAACCACTCCCTCCCCAGTGCTGAGAAGTTAGGTAAACAGTACCCATTATCTGTGAAACCAAGCCTCATTTTCATTATCTATCTACTGGAATAACACAGAAAATATTTTTGAGATTATGCACGGGAAGCATTTAAATTAATATCCAGCACATGGTTAGCCCTCTCAAAACTGATGTTCGTTGTAGCTACTTACTAATCGATTGCATTGATTTTACAGTTTGGAACAGATAAAACCATGAGTTGGTAAGCAAATCAGTGGTCGCCAGGTGTTGGGGGAGAGGGAGGGTTTGACTAACAGACAGCAGGGTGGCAGTAGTTCCTAGGGTGACGGAATGTTCTGTGCCTTGATCGTGGTGGTGGCTACAGACCTCTATGAATTTGCCAAAACTCATAGAGCTGTGTACCAGAAAAGAGTTACTTTTATTGTTGTTCAAAGTCAACTTTACAAACATCATTTGGGGTGCCGTCATTAACAGTCATGGTCCTGGGCACTTTGGATTCAGAGGTAAAGGGACTTGTTTTCACACGGCTTACTTTCTAGCAGCAAAGGACTTGTAAACAAATAAGCAAGGTAATACCACAGGGTAATGAAAATAGAGCGGATGATATGATAGAGGATGAGCTGTGGGGGTGGGAGTCTGCGTTACAGAAAGCAATGTACAGCCCTCTCTGAAGGGGAGTCAAGGTGACAGCAGATTTTACTAGAAAGAACCAGCCACATGCAGAGAGGGATGTGGTAGCTTCACCAACCACACTTTTGTCAACACATTGGGAGTCCTTTCCTGACTGAAAAGACCAAGTGGAGGGAAAAGGTAACTTGTTTCTGTTCTAAGTCACCCTTTTTTTAATTATTAGTTAAGCAGAGCATTCTTACATATCTTCTCTCTTACAAAGAAACAGTTCACTTTCTGAAACTCAATAGCGTACATTCAATATGGAGAACTTGATTTTCTTACCTCGCCTCAGTTCAACATGGATCCAAGTTAGAAATCTTTTTTTTTCTTTAATTTTTTTTTCAACGTTTATTTATTTTTGGGACAGAGAGAGACAGAGCATGAACGGGGGAGGGGCAGAGAGAGAGGGAGACACAGAATCGGAAACAGGCTCCAGGCTCCGAGCCATCAGCCCAGAGCCTGACGCGGGGCTCGAACTCACGGACCGCGAGATCGTGACCTGGCCGAAGTCGGACGCTTAACCGACTGCGCCACCCAGGCGCCCCCAAGTTAGAAATCTTAAACCACCCCCCGTCGTAACCAAGTGAGAGAGCCAATAAGGAATTATTTGGGAACAAGTCACTCTAAGTATTTAAACATCTGACTGAAGGAGCACACATGGCAAGAAATTCAAATTGGCAGAAAGTTTCAAAGAAGAGAAATAAGACTCTTTGCTTCTGCCAGTCTCCGTGAATGCAACTTCTATTTCAAGTTTATTATTCACATAATTGATAGCTTTCTCCATTCTCTGTACCTTTTTTCCCCACTTAATAATAGATGCTGGAGATTGACTCAGATCCGCCAATTACACACTGGTGCTTTCTCTACTTTGTACTCTGCCATGATTTAACACAGCCCATCACATAGTTGACCAGCATGTCGTGGCCCCCAGCCTCTGACGATGTAACTGATGCCACAGTGAGCGTCCCTCTACAGAATCTCTACACGCACGGGCCATAGGTCACATTCTTAAAAATGGAATTTCTGGATGGACAATGATGTTCATTGGAAAAAACAGTGGCGGATGTCCAAACGCCTTTCAACAGGATTATACTGGTTTAAACTCACAAGAACAGTATGAAGAGAGCATCCTTTTACAAACCCTTGCTAACACTTTTCTTTATCAAGAATTCTGATCCTCACCAATCTGTTCGATGACAATTGGTACTGCTTTTATCCTGAATGAGGCTGAGTATCTGCTTTGGAGCCATCTGCAGAGAATTCTGGCAAATTTTCTGTTCTTGTCATTTGACTATTTTTACATCGAATTGCTAGAGGATTTCTTATACTTTGTTAGAGCTCTTAATTATTTAATAAGTTAGCCCCTTTTATCCCAGATTTATATATAATAGTTACTTTGTATGCACTCCAAACAGTCAGAGGCTGTTATCACTTGGCTAGAGCTCACTCTGTGCCAATGTATAACCTTTGTATCAGGGGTCAGTCAACTATAGGTCACTGGTCAAATCCATCCTATCACCTGTTTTTTACAACCTGCAAACTAAAACTTTTTTTTTTTAATTTTAACATTTTTAATTGTTGGGGAAAAAATCAAAAGAAGAGTAACATTTGAGGACACATGACACATGCAATTCAAACGTAAATGCCTGTAAGTAAAGTTTTATTGGAAACACAGCCACATCCATTTGTTCGGGCAGTCTCCAACTACTTTCACAATATCGTGGAATAGCTGAAGAGCTACAAAGCCTAAAATATCACCAGATGGCCCTTAACAGAGTAAGTTACTTTCAGGGGAACTTAGAATTGCTCTTAGTCCTTTCTAGTCGGGTAAGAATTCTCTACAGATTCAAAGTCAAAATGGCGCTAGGAAGACATGACCAACTGGTCAAGTTGCACACGAGTGATAAAACTCATACACCACTCAGGTCGAGATTCAACTCTCCTTTTCTTCTCTTCACTGTCTCCTTTGGAAATTGTCATACATGGGATGTTTAAAATTAGTTAGTTTTGAAACAAACTTAAATGTGCCTAGAAAACATTATAGTGATCTTGCTAGAAATCTCTTAGCTACTTAAGTGGAAAGTCCTCAAATTAACTTGCCCAGTGGCACATTGCTTTTAGATTGCTTCCTTAGAATTCTCCGTCCTAGGAACTGCTAACTTACCAGGAAAAACATTTTCTTTGATTAAGGAAATATTTGGGGGCGGGGAGGGGAATGTATCTTAATCATCAAAATCTGAAGATATTTTCAAAAAATATCTAGATTATTTTTTAAAAAATCTTGCTCTCCTAATGTGCAAATAAGGGTCTTTTACAAAGGACTGTTTTCTGATATTAGAACATTCGATGCTAGGGGCACCTGGGTGGCTCAGTCAGTTGAGCGTCCAACTTCAGCTCAGGTCATGATCTCGCGGTTTGTGAGCTCGAGCCCCATGTTGGGTTCTGTGCTGACAGCTCGGAGCCTGGAGCCTGCTTCGGATTCTGCGTCTCCCTCTCTCTGCCCCTCCCCTGCTCATGTTCTGTGTCTCTCTGTCTCTCAATAATAAATACACGTTAAAAAAATTTTTTTTAAAAGAAAATTCGATGCTGGAAAATTAACTGTCCAAAAAGTAATACCTACCATCTTTACATCTCTGTCATTGAAATAGGCACGAGATCAATATTTTAACCAAACATTTGGAAAAGGTAATAAAATTTCAGACTATATAATATTTTCAGAGGTTTTCTCATTTTTGAGATTCAGTAAGATTGTAGGCCTTTGTATGAATTTAATAAACTTGAACTGGACTCCAATTGCTATATTCAGGTTTGAATTTTTAGCAGGTGACTGGGACACTGTCATGTAGATGTTTCATATCCGTTTACTTTACGTGATGAGGAAAAGCATCATTGTCATACCTGCTCCACACCTATCACCCTATAAACCTACAAAAGACAGGTTTTCTCAAGAAACAGTGTTATGTTGCTTCTTAAAATTCTACCCACGTTTTCCTTCCTTTCTGAGAAAGACACTTTCTGCTGTTTTGGAAAAAGCTTGCTCCCTGCCATGAATTATATGGAAGTAGGATCTTAATGACTCCACAATGGAAGATTCGTCGACATTTAACCCCAACTTTTAAAAGGGTCGCAGATAATTTAATGTTTTAATTCTTGGACTGCTATTACTATTCTTAACAAAGTTTCTAGAATAACATTTTTTTTAATTTGGGGAGGAATAATGTATTTTAAATAAGAGCAAAAAAACTTCTAAAAGTATGTTTTTTCTGGGCTCCCATCAAGTAACATTTCAGAAAAATAATTTGTGTAAAGAGTTGGCCAAGGGGAACCTGTGTGGCTCAGTCAGTTAGGTGTCTGACTCTTGATTTCAGCTCAGGTCACGATCTGACGGTTCGTGGGATCGAGCTCCTCGTCAGGCTCAGTGCTGACAGTGTGGAGCCTACTTAAAATTCTCTCTCTCTCTCACTCTTCCCCTCCTCTACTCCCTCATTCTCTCTTCCCCTCCTCTTCTCTCTCTCTCTGCCCCTCCTCTATTCTTTCTCTCTCTCAAAGTAAATAAACATTAAAATAAGAGTCGGCCAAGAAGCTCTATCAGAAATATCCAAAAAAATTGCATTCCCTGGCTGTTCACTTCTACATTCTTCTATCAGCATGAACTGACTGTAGTCAACGCTGAACACGGGCGTCTCACTGCATGCCATTATTGGTAACTAAAGAGCTGGCTTAGACTTTGTATTCGTGTTAATATTTATTTTGATTTAAATAATCTGGAATTTTTAATTCTTGGGAAATTTCTCCATATCTTTAAAAATCCAAGGATAGTTTAGACACTGTTCCTGAAGGAGGGGGAGGGGTAGATAAGATTATTATGTATAAATAACTGGCACTTCGTGCCTTACTGATCTTTGAGTCTGCTGGGTGGATTCCATTAGCAATATGGTGGATGAATGCTACCTGCCCCATCCCTTGTGTTTGGGGTCTCCATGCAACTTGCTTTGGTCAACAGATGTGAGGAGGCACAGCACAAGCAGGTTTCATCGGATGTTCTCGGCTACATCCCCACCTTCACAGTGGAGAACGTTCCCTGGCTACACACACTGGTCCAAGGAGGGTGTGGGAACTATCTGGCCTGGCCCAGGTTCCATGGGACTTTGTTCCAACCTGCAAGTTGGGTAGGCTGCATTAATTCGAACGACATTAGATGACTTGGGATAGTGGAAAAAGATCAAGGCTGCCCGCATTCATTCAATAAGTGTAGTGAAATAACTAAGTAGGACGACAGAACAGCCCTAAATGTGTGTGTCAGCTACCCACAGGGAATGGGAAGGGAGTCCCATCACACAGCGGAAGGAGGTCCAACCGAACCCAGCGTATGGGACTGGATCTCAGCTCTGTGCTTTCAGTCCAAGGGACCTCGGGAAATTACTTTATGTGCCTCAGTTTCCTCATCTCTACATGAAGATAATAATAGGACCTACTTAATGCATGGATTTGAGGATGAAACACATCGATGCAAATGAAACCATTAGAACAGAGCAGACACACAAAACACAGTCAATAAACAGCTTTGGTACCATCATCAGTAATTAAGTAGAGGCTTCTTTATTCATTAAAGATGGCTTCGTCTATACTAATGAAGCGTATGTGATTATTTGAGTGGTATTAAAATTTTTAAACGGTTTCAATAAAACGCAAGAAAAGCCTTATCTGCTACTAACATGAGCGGAACATCTGAACAAGGACTGTGCTCTCCTGTGAGGAGTCAAGTGTGACACCTACACACGGCCCAGCCGGTGGCGGGTACAGAGCGGGGAGGAGGTTTGGGAGAGAAACAGGGCACATCCTCACGTTCTCAAGTCTACCAGCTTGCTCTGGGTCGCAACTCGGGAACCTGCGTAAAAGATGGGCAATGTTTCAAAACACTGGAGAGTGGAGGGAACACGTGGCAGGCAGCAAACGCTGTCCTCTGTGGGACACACACCAGCCCTGAGTGTCCCTGTGCATTGCTCACGACTGTGCCTCATTACGGGTGGTCTCAAACAATTCCTTAAGTGTACAACTGACCGATGGACTGCGTGATGCTGACATGCATTTCCAAGCTTGATTTTTAAAAATATTCCCTTAAGTAATTTTTATCCCTCAGCAAATGACAGAGGGCTTCTTCCAAAGGGACTTCAAATTAAGATTTTGGATAGTTTTGTTTTGTTCTGTTTGCATAATAGAGGCATTTGGAAGAAAGGACGAATAACATACAGATGTCGATGGTCCCCCGGAATGAAAGTATGAATACAATGCATTTTCAATCAACATGCCCATGAGATGTGTGTGTGCGTGTGTGTGAGGCGGGAGAGAATATCTTGATAATTTTATTAAGTAAATGTATTTGCATAAGAAAACCCATGAATATTTACAGGGGAAAAAGACATAAGAGAAAGAGATTTGCTGTAGTATATATCAATGTGCACTGTAAAATTTAATAACAGCAATTAAAAGAGAATTGTGTTGAAATATGAATAAATAGTTCCTTGGAACTAAATAGAGCATCTAGAAGCCAAACCACGTACCTATTGGTACTCCACCAGAGACACTGCTGGTATTGCCCATTGTAGCTTTTCCTCTCCCTGTGCACACGGGATAATCAAATTTCTCAACCGCCTTTGCAATTAGATTGGAACATGTACTAAGTTTTGCCTGTGGAATATCACGTAAGGCACATCTAAGCTTGCACTTAAAATCATGTGTTCGATCCCCCAGCCTGACTCTGTCCTGTAGCATCTGTCCTGAAGGGCGTGGAGAGTGGATGCCATCACGCCAACATGGACAAGGGACCCTCCACCACCCTCAGATTGTGCTATGTGGGGCAAACACAAGTTTATTTGCTACAACACAAGTTTATTCACTACACCAATGACTTTCAAAGCTCATGTGTCACAGGACCACGGTCTAGCCTATTAGAACTATTAAGGGCATGTAGTAAGTAACAGAAATAGCAACAGTATTTAACATAAAGGGAAAAGGAGATGATTCACTAAATGGCATTCAAATAATTACCCGTTCACGTTGAAAATGAGAGAACATGAGACAGATACCATACACAACGCACAAAACTCCACGGGGTTCACGCAATAAAAGTGCATTTTCATCCCGCATACTGCACTTGGATATGGGGCTAAAGACCACGAAATCAGCTGGGAAAATGCTAACAAAATATTAAGTGAAAGATACAGAGTTTGGCAATAATACGCATGTAGTAATTTCAACTAGAGTAAGACTTGTCATCGAAAGAGAATCCCTCCAGAGACCCCAGAAATCACACTTCCACACCCGTACACGCGGGAGGACTTGCATTTGTCAGAGAGATAGACGCTGGGTTTCCTGCAGAACCCCGCCCCGTGAAGACCCGTGTGCCCCGTGGCCTCCAGCTCGCCCTGTTACGAGCGCCTCAGTTCCGGGGCGGGTTCCACCGAGCTACCCCACCCTCATCACGGCCAAGGCTCAGGACCCAACACAGCTGCAGGGAGATAGCAGAGCCGGTGAGCAGAGCACCGGTCTCCTACGGCTGCCGACGTGGATTTCCAAGGCTGATTCTGTTTTTAGATTTCGTGAAGTAATGCCCTACAGGTTCCATCTCACTCGTGAGGCTTGGGTGAGCCAAGCGTCACCCACAGTGCTCTAGGCACAGCTCCTGAGGATGGCCACCCTCCTGGGACCGCCAGGACCCAAACATACCTGTTCGCACTGCCCAGTGGTCTGGGGACCAGACGACATTGCAGTTGTGGGTTGTATTATGATGGAGAAGAAAAAACAAAGAGTATCAAGGACGACCAGGAATCTCCAGAATGCACACGAGGGATAAAAATAGGAGACCTTCAAATCAGTTGGAAGGGAGGGAGACAGAAAGGCAAATCTGAATGGCGGGGGAGCCCTGGAAGGAAGGCTGAGGTATAAAGAAATTGCGAAGGTCCTGGCAGATGAAATCAGGAGACTGGCAAATGAGTCTCACCACGGCTTTCTGAATGTTCCTGATTAACCCTCACATGACAGCATCACTTATTTATCCAGCTTCGATCGTCCACACCACGAACGTCACCGTGTGTCAGTATCAACAAGGACATCACGCTTTGGAACAAGTGTGTAAGGAAAATGAAGGATGAGCCCTGCACTTGGCAGAATATTCCAGTCTCTCTTCCCGAAGAGAGCCTTCCCACTAAACAGAAGTAATCCCACCATTCAACCAGTGTTCTGGATGGGATCTGGGTTTGCTTTTGTGTTTCAGGAACCATGGCGGGGCTATAAAGACACAGTCACTCAATACATACTTATCAAGTGTCTAGTAAGAGGCAGTCATGTAGGTATGGTGCTAGGTTTTAGCCCTCAGGAAGCTTTTTTTGAATGGGAGGCGGGAGACAGGTATTGGCCCAAATTCACGAGGGGTTCATTCTAAGAGTGAGAATGCATGAAACATGGATGCTGTAAGCTTGAGAGCACATGATCTGATGCTTCTTCTGAATGGATAATTCTAATTGCTTAATATTTCATCAAAAGAGTGACTAAAAAGTCATCTCTTTCTTTAAGAAATTCAAGATGCATCCACGGTGGTAGTGAAAATCAGCATCAACAAGAGAAGTAATACTGAGTTGTTAACCTGGAGAGTTCATACTGACAAATTGAACATTTATCTAAGTAACATTATCTGAAAAGAAGCAGATGTGATTTCTAAATCAAATTATTTTTCCTATTTCTTATTACAAAAAGGGTCACAGGTCATTGAATCTCAGACACCAATGATTGCAAGACACGCCTTCAATGCATGTGTGACCAAGAAGGCAAAATTATGGCGGAACGTAACGGCAAGTTACCCCCAAGTAGGACACCCCTCTGGTTGCAGGGAGGGAGAAAAGAATGACTTGAAATTGGCAAAACAGGGTGAAACATCTTGCTTTCTTTTTGCAGACGGTCTTCCAGACCCAGGTTCTACCATCAGCATTCCAGATGAAACAGGCTAGAGAAAGAAACATCAATGCTACTCTTGCCTATGAAATTGTTCCCGCTTTTGAAATCCGCCATTACACAGGACAATCCAACACACCTACAGAATTCGGTAATATGTTTCCTCCGACTCAACAGCTGCGCATTTAGCCCGCAGCCATGTTTCCAACATGGACGAAATGATACATACACGAGAATATTCTTTGCAGCATTATCTGAAATGAAGAATGGGAATAAGGCAATACCCAACAGTAGGGGACTGATTACATAAATAATGATACTTCTGCCCAATAACATATTACGCACCGATTAAAAAGAATGAGCCAGCTCTATATGTTCTGATATGGAAATGCCATGCAAGATATAGTCTCAAGGGACACAAAGCAACGTGCGGAACGTGTGTACTGTTAATGGGTGTGAGGACAGAACAAGAATTACGTAGGTCTTACGTAACGTAGAAATTATATAATCTTACGTATAACAAGAATTATGTGTCAGCAAGGAGGTATGGGGAAAGGGCTGTCGGGAGCCACTGGAAAGACGATTGTATTAATCATGTAGCCCTTTGTGCTTTGTACTTTTTTCAGGTACTATATTGCCTATTCAGTGATGAGGATGAGGAAAATAATGCAGTTGAGAATGAGAAAGGAGAAGCAGGAGAATGAAAATCAGAACCGATTCCCAACCTGACGTCACACTAGTTACAAAGAAGTACAGAGCCCTTCGAGGTTTGCGTCTTCTGAACTTTCTTCCAATGGTCTAAATACACATTTCATAAGACCAATCACCACGCAGAAAGGCTGCTGAGGCACAACCGTGCGTAAAATGGTTGGGGAGAGCAAAAGTCGGGAGAGTCTCGCGCTGAGCTACCGTCTAGCAGCAGGCCGGCCAGGGCCCCGGATGGGGGGAAGCAGGCAGGCTTTCTCAACATTATGTGGGTCAAACCACGCTCACTCAAGGAAACAGAAAGTGAAACAGCCTTGTGACGCCAGATTTTGCATTCTGCCATAAAATCTCCATTACCGGCATGGGAGAAAGGCAAGGAAAACTGGTCACGTACACCCCTGAATTCAAGTGTGTGCTAATATATCAATGACACAGATCAGGTCTCAGGCACTTGAAAGCTGGGAAGGGTTTTTAACACATTTTGAATGTGCTGGAAACTAGAAGGGCGGCAGGAGGCGGCGAAGGGGCAAAGGGTGGGTTGAGAGCAAAAACAGAGACGCCAAAAACCGAGACACTGTGGCCTTGGCTTTTGGACAAGATAAGCAGTGGTCGCCAAGAAATGGAGGCCACCTCTGATCGGGAGACACCTTTCCTTTACCTGGTCAATATTCATTCTCTTAGGATAAAGTGCATTAGCATAGGGCTGAGTTTGACACCCAAAAGCGTCAGGGGCACAGGGAACTTCTCCTCCACTTGGCATGCATTTTTCTGAGATATTAAGTTCCTTAGGGCCGCCACGGATTTTAAAGCTTGCGTGACTTCAATAGCTGCTTCCCAACGCCTTCTCCACCTTTGTACATATCCTCCTGGTGTTAAGTGACCTCCTATCATGTAGCGTTTGATGTCAGACTCAGATAAGTCCTTCTGGGTCCCATCTTGACAGCTGTCTGAGGCATCCTACCAAAAAACAAGGGGCTTGCTTTCAGGCTTCCATGGTTCACGTTTAAGCCACGAGTACAGGAGACCACGTCACTCTGGCCTGCGGGGCACAGTCAGCAGGAACGCCGTAATGCCACAAACACGGGGCACTTCCCCGGGCTTCCTCTCAGGATTCACAAAGGGTTTTAAAAGCTTTTATTCTATAAGCCGATTCAGTTCTGCAACCCCTAAGCCACGCGGCCTTATTTAAGACAATGATTTGCTTCGATGTGATTTGTACATTTAAGATTAGCCAAGAGATTTTCTGGACAGTCGTTGGATAGATTGCCGGCTAAATGAACATTAATGTTTCACCCAAGACCAGGGGCAATGAATACACTGTTTTCCTAACTGTCAGGAGGAGTGACCATCAAGAGAGAGTCTCCGCCTTGCACGCAGATAGATGCCTTCAGTTTTTACTGGAACAAAGATAAAAAGGGATATATCACATATGACGCATGAAGCCAAAACATATAGTATTTGAAGGCGTGGCACCCAATCCAGAGTGGCTCAAATCAGTTGCCACTAAGGTTAGAGGGATGTATGTAGCTGGAAACTATTTCAGCAACCCCACTCAGCCCTGCACCCACGTCCCTGGAGCTCTCCCGGATCTCGTGGGAATTACTTTTCAGTACTGGGCACGTTACCCGTTGATATGGGTGTCTCGCATTTGCTGCCTGCCTGGGATACCTTGTCTTCCAACTCAGGCGGGGCACGTGTGTCTCGTAGGGATGTGAGTGACACTTGCTGAGAAGGAGAGGGCTGTTCAGATTGAGGGCAGATGACTTCCGCAGCACTCAGGAGTGAAAGCAACGTGAATCCTTACCTTATTCAATAGGCTCAAGGACTATAATCACGGACAGGCAGAGCAGAAAAAAAAGCACGAACCCATACAACTTAATAGCTTCTTTTTTGCACAGGTGACGAAGCGGGACAAGAGAGAAAATAACTGGCTTCTGGACACGGATTGTGTTCAAAGTAGATCCCGAGCTAGCACCCTGCCCTCCTCGTTAATTCTGAGTGAAACCAGACAACACGCAAACAGGAACAGGAATCGAAACCGACACTGCACACGGTCATTAATTCGACAACACCGCACCGAGCGCCTGTTTTGTGCCTGTGCCGATTCAGGTGCTGAGGGCGGATTTACGGACCTTCCGTTCTAGTGAGGAGGGAGGGACACACGTGTACATGTGTAAACAATATCATTTTAGGAAATAAGGTGCAGCAGTGTAATAGAGATGCCTCCAGCTGCAGGTGTGTGAGTGAGTCCAGCTGGGACCAGAAGAGTCACCAGCAGAGCCCAAACTGCACCGGCCAATCTCCAGGTGACCCTCAGCTGCCCGGCGACACAGGAGCCATAGAAATGCTCACTGTTTCATGCTGCCCATCTCTATTCTACAGTATATCATGGCCCTAGTTCACCGATATGCTGACGTGAGCAACAGATATCCCCCCAAAATGGACCAGTAACTTCAAAGTCTCCAAAGGTAGTACAGGTTAGACTCTGAGGAACAGGAAGGAGTCAGTCCAGTGTGACTGAGTAGCTTGTTAAAAGCGTGAAAGCAGGGGCACCTGGGTAGCTCAGTCGGTTAAGCATCTAACAGGTCACAATCTCGCGGTGCCTGGGTTTGAGCCCTGCGTCGGGCTCTGTGCTGATGGCTCAGAGCCTGGAGCCTGCTTCTGATTCTGTGTCTCCCTCTCTGCCCCTCCCCTGCTCACTTGAGCTCTCTCTCTCTCTCTTTTTCTCTCTCCCAAGAACAAACATTAAAAAAAATTTTAAAGTGTGAAAGCATAGAGGGAGACACGACTGCACACAAGGAGAAAGGGGACAGATTGAGTGTGGCCCTGTAGGCTGTGATAGAGATTTCACCATGATCACAAT
This sequence comes from Leopardus geoffroyi, assembly GCF_018350155.1. NCBI lineage: Eukaryota > Metazoa > Chordata > Mammalia > Carnivora > Felidae > Leopardus > Leopardus geoffroyi. The sequence goes on along the minus strand of NC_059339.1, from coordinate 2,633,509 downwards.
GGGAAGCTATAAAACAAGAGACTGACATGATCTATTTATCTTGTTGACAGGTAACTGGATACTCTGTAGAGCACAGAACACAGGTAAGAACAAAAACACTTGGATGAAAGGAAACTACTTTGACAGTTCAAGTAAAACCATACACCTCCTCCTATCCCTGAAAAAGCACAGGATATATATGATGTAGCTATGAAGAAGGACATGTTACACATAAACGTAATCAGATCTCTCTTTCATATATGTATGGTAGTGGACAATAATACCAAGACAGTGGATAACGGTTGTACACATATCAATTCGAGGGTGGGGGTATGTTCAAAAGAATGCTGATATAATCCTGCCCAATTTATCTGCATACATAAACGACCAGAACATCACAAAATGTTTTTCGGGTCCGAAGTATTTAAAAGAGGTACACCTACAAGGAAAATCTAATCCAATCTTCTCTAATGCACACCCAGTATTTACATAAAACATAGCTGTATTGCTTCTCAGAGTGATAAGTAAAACGGTTATGAAGAGAAATGTTCCATCGGGATTACCCAGAAGCGAATAACACAGCCATGCAGGACGAGCGGGAGAGCCCCCTGGGAAAACTGTATCATCTTGCAGCCCATCACGTGAGCATGTTCCCTCGGGCAGCGCAGAGACGAAAATGTCATTCCCCTAAAAGGAGGGTGGACAAATCCTTTTAAAAATAAAAATGGATAACCAAGAAATCCAAATATTATGTTCAGACTCTTACCTGCATTTCAACCATGACACAGCATTTAGAACTTGTAGCTACAGTGGCGGAGTCATTCTCTGAAGATCACAAAGGCCCCCAAGGTGGCCTGTCATTATCTGTAGGACCACCATTTCCCATCAGGCTTGGCCTACTGGTAGCTCAGAGAGTCACAGGATTTACCACTAAGTTCAAACTGGGTCTTCCGTTTATGTGAGCCTTACAGGGCGGGGAGTGATAGGTATACTCAAACATGAGTTTTTTAAAGGACATTTGGATAAGGTCAGAGGCATATGGAATTCAGACACAAGTAGTAAAAAGATATAGGAGAATTTCAAAAGTAGGAACCTAGCCATGACATCCTTTGCAAAAAAAAAAAAAAATTCTACAATGAAATTCAGTCACAAATATAAATTGTACACATTTGGGAGGTGTGGAATTCTAGCACATCGTAAGCCAGATTCCTAGGACAGATTCTTATGAAACCCAGAAGTGTGTTCACACATTACATCTTCCACGAGGAAAATGCATCCTACGAAATGCTCTTTATTCTTTTACGGGCTACTGAGGAGCACAATGTACCCTGGAATGACTCCGAGGCATTGCTTTCAGAGCAGCTGGAAGGACAGAGATACAAGAGGTCAAAGCCCCTCGCCATCTAAACACACCAACCTACTGCTGGTGGACCTGGCCCAGAGCAAAGAATCTAGATCCTACATTTTCTGTGATGTTCCTTCCCCCTAAGAGAACCATCATCACCCTTCCCTTTCAGCAGGTTCCAACCACCACTGCAAAGTTAGAAACAGATTTTCTGTGTTTGTATTTTCTATTGTTGTTGCTATACTTCTAAGCTCTTCTTGGCAACAATGGCAGAAAACAAGAAAGGAATGCCATAATCATGACACATATAAGCCAAAGGAAAGCCATCAGGGGATGGGGTGGGGAACCCACACCAAACACAACAAAAACTGATGCAAGGAAAAGTCACGGCTCACGGAAAGATTGCACCGATGTCTACAGATCTGTGTTTTGGTAATAGATGTTGGACATCGGTTTCCCTGCTTTCCAAGAATTCATCCCCTCTTTTCTCTGATACTACAAGCTGTATTTCCACCTCTTCCTCACTCAAAGTCCATGTGGACTGGGTAGATTGATTCTATTCCAAGCCAAGGGGGGATTTGATCAAGGTCTGGAAAGTCATACCATTTCATGGCATTGCATCAAAAGTGGTTCATAGATGAGCATTTGATGCAATTGAGCCAACCACAGAACCCCCCACACTTTTGAGGGTCACTGGGGAGTCCTCTCTTTCCCCTGGGATTGTTGAGGGATAGAAAATGGGCTTGGGGTTTCTGGAAGCCACATTTTCATCAAAGAGAAGAACTACTCTTTGAATGGACAGAGGAAGGCAGAGCTGAGAAGCAGAAAAGAATTTATTGCCAAGGGCTCTGTTTAAATCCTAGAACCAGTCATGCGTGAAAGTAGTGCCTCAGAATTCCCAGTTTTATGAACCAATAAATTCCCCATTTTACTTAATCTGGCTTCAGTAGGGTTTCTGTCTTCCGCAATTAACATATTCACAACTAATACGTACTGGTGCATGCATTTGTAATTCATTGTTTACAATCTACAGCAGAAGTAATAATAAACATGTGACTTGGAATTATGGAAGCTTTAAACACCAGTGATTATATGGTCCTCATACAAAAATTCCTTCCAGTCAAATAGAAAAAAGAATTTAAACCCAAAATATGACTACTCATATCACCTAATTTGTTTCATCAGTTAGAAGGTATAATTGCTCCCAAGTTTTTACATTTCAAGCATCACCTTACGACCATAAAAAAGTCCATCGTCATGAATCAGTAGAATTCATGTTTTATAATTCATGCATTTTAAATGTTTCATCTATATTTTTCACTATCACTTATATTGAATGGAGTTGTAATTATTTATTTCCATCTCCCCACTTGGAACTGCTTCCCGCGTCTAAATTCAGTACCCTGGACAGCACCTGGCAAAGACAAGGCTCTCTGTTGGCCGGACAGGTCCAACTGCAAACTGATAACCATGAAAGCCGTCAGAAGAAAGGTTAAACGTAAAAGCTGAGTGGCCTATCTCAAATTATTACATCCACACTGTTGGTTAAGAATGTGCCAGCATCAGGGCGTCTGGGTCGCTCAGTCAGTTAAGTGTCTGACTCTTCATTGCGGTTCAAGTCATGATCTCATGGCTTCACGGGTTTGGGCCCCACATCAGAGAATCCCCTGGTTGGGATTCTCTCTCTCTCTCTCTCTCTCTCTCTCTCTCCCTCTCTCCCTCTCTCCCTCTCTCTTTCTCTCTCTTCCACTCCCCCACTTGTGCTGTCTCTGTCTCTCTCAAAATAAATAAATAAATAAATAAGCTTAAAAAAAAAAGAATGTTCCAGCATCTACCCATGTCTCAATACCCATCTCCCCAAAACTAGTGTACCAAGGAACTATTATTAATCCTAGGACATACAAATACAGCTACCAATGATGTTCTCAAATTTTGCTTCTAAAAGTAGACTACAGTAATGCCTGGGATGTCAGTGGTTTATTTAAATGTGGGAAGGAAAGAATGATAGAATATAAGGTCTAAAAAAAAAAAAAGAGGAAAAAAATGATGAGTAGAAAAAAAGAAACATGGAGGAAGTAGGCAAATAGAGGTAAAATTGGAGGTTGACACCAATCACCTCCAGCTCCTAGGACATAAATTTCATGGCCTCGTTACTGCAATTCTTTGGGTCTGCTACTGATATAGTCACATGGGCATACGCCATTTTTGATTCAGAACATCACAGGTGTCATCATTTCCAGACCTGACCCAACTGTCTAGCCTCTGGTAATTACTTCCAGTTGCATTAGGAAAGAAAAGATGCATTCAGATCACTATAATGCACCTAACCAATCGGAAAATGTCACAGAATGGAGAAAACTCCCTCCCTCGTGCCTGAAGCATTATCATACTTAGATACCGAAGCATGAGATTTAATTATCATTATCGTTACTGAAGCTTGGCTAGCTGCAAATGAATTTCAAGTTCCAGGTACCCGGCCAAGGCGCAAAATTAAGATGCTGTGAGCAGACTTAATTTTTAACAATACAAATGCGCACCTTCATAAGAAAATGGTACTAATTAAAACAGCCTTGGCCTTGGGGAGAAGGGGTGGTAAATAAGAGGTGGTATGAGGTATTAATTTTAGAACAGAGTTTTTTCCCACTTTATAACCTATCCACATGTTAATTTTAGAATTTTTCTCTTCACAGTGTAGATATTTATAAAAATGAATCATATACCCTTAAAAACATACTAGAGAGATGAAACTAAGACAACTTTGACGGGGCTCACTCTTGAATCTTCTAATTATTGTTCTGCTTTAAGACTTTTTTTTCTCACATATTTTGTCGTTTGTTCTACCCAGCATACGACAACACATCAATATGTCACTGAAGACTTTTAAACACAATGGGTGTGATTATAAAAATGATGGGCACTTGTGGGGACATTACTTTTTATTGTGGCACTGGGGGTTTCCCATCTTGCTGAATCATCCCTAAAAGTGTGTGTACAGAACAAGTAAGAGGCAAGTGGGGGAGAACGCAGATGCATGTGACTTTAAATCCCCCAAATTACATGGAGGACACACCACCTCTCACACATCGGGAGAAAAATGACCCTTTCTGACCTGGATGGTCCTTGATTGGCACTTGGACCTCAGCAGTGGAAAATCCAATTAATTTCTCTTCTGTCTCCATGCCTCCTAAGCAGACTTGAAATTATTATGGGCAATTAGGGTTCCATATATTCGAAGATGTACTGATTAGCACTCACGTGGATGCCTAGATAGTCAAACCTCCCATTGTAAATCAATGAACAGGCAATGGAGGTCTTAATATATCACTAGTTTTATGGGTCAGAGTTCTTGGATGCAATCAAGAGCAGCCTTCCTGGATCTGGTGAGCGCCACATAAACAAGCTTAGATGCTCCAGAGCCAAAAGTAGTACAGGCAGGAAAATGGCTCAATTACACCATTTCACTGTTGTAGCAAAAAAATCATGGTAGATGCTATTACTTCCTATGTAGCTATACACACTAGGGATGGCATGATACACACACCATCAAAGCTGGCTAAGAGGGACCAGAGTCCTTAGTCACTGTGCTTGCCAATTTCTCTGCACAGGGTAATCTGCACTTGTATAGACCTCGCTTCTCCTCCTTGGTCTTACAAGCAGGGTCTTCTTGGCAGAACCCAGGTTACAGGTGGAGCCCTAGCTACAAGGGTCTTTGGGAAATGCCACTTTAGTTTTTACCCTCTACGTTTCAGAAAGAAAGCTAGAAGGGGATTGGAATGAATATTGGTAAAGCCAATACATAGCTTCTCTAGACTTTCTTGAGTGCGGCCCAGGGAAAGTAGGGAAATTGGCAAGAAAAATGCAGGAGGGTAGAGATAGGTCTCATGTGTCGGTATAGAGACCCTAAGATAGCCTCAGAGTTTGCCATAGCCCCAGAGCCACTTGAGAAAGCAGCTAAAGTTCCCTGTGTCTGTGGGATGGTGTAGACCAGCTCAGTCAGAAACCAGGGCAGCAAATGAGCAAGGGCACAGCTTTGATGAGACAGGATGGCAAGCTAAGAACCAGGCTTAACAAGGGAGACCAACGGCCAATGCCACCCTCCGTCACTCCAACCCAAGACAGGCACTACAGAAATGCTTGAGACTTAGAAGCAGCTTTTGGAAAAGGGCAAGAAGAACTCAGAACTAACAAAAAACCACACGGACCTACCTGTGACTGACTGAGGTGAACTTTCTGCCATGTGGGTAGAAAGTGGAGAGCAAGAAAGAGAAGTTACACTGAATTTAGAGGAATAAAAATCACATTTCTTACACACCTGAGTATACCATCTGATTGAAGCATCCTCTACAAAAATGCCAGATGTAAGGGCAACTCTCAGAATGCAACCTGCTCCAAAGAATATATTCGTCCATAGAAGGGGTCACTGGCAGTAGGTACAGTCATCCCCTTGATTGCCAAAGGGAATTTTATGATGCTCTTCTGCAGTTGTTGGTTTCTTTGTCTATCTTGGAAATGAACAAAGAGACTGTGTTCTCATCTCTGTGTCTCCAGTGCTAATGTACGTAGCCCCTGACTTTTTGCACAGGCTCTTTGTAATTCAGGAGCTCCCCAAGACCGCCTGGTGCAGTATGTCACCAGAAGTCACAGAATTCGGTAAGACTGCTACACTGAATTAGGGTTCATTCAAGGAAAGGATGCAAATGAAGATCAGCAACCGGAAAAGGTCCTTTGGGTGACCCAGGGGTAGAACTTCCAGTTGTCCTCTCCCAGCACAGCCCCACAGTGTTCATGGTATGCATGGGTACTGCCCACCAGGGAAGCTTACCCAAAGCTTGCTGTCCAGAGTTTTTACTGGATGTGGGTCCATTAGGCATGACTGACACCTGCATGGGCTGACCTTAGTCCCAACCCCTCTAAAGATGGAGTTAGTATCTTGGGTATCACGACCTCTGCCATAGATCCCATTGTTAACACAGACCATCCGGTGTGGCTTAAGGTCCCCAGGTCCCTAAACAAAGACATTCTTGTCAGGTTGAGAGGTTATCCCCAGGAGCAAGGGACAAAGGGCCAAAACTGTCTCCGGGTAAGGTCAGTCCTCTACTGCACATATTTAATATCTGTTGAAGAAAACGAATGGCTGATTACTGGGTGGACGGATGGGTGGATGGATGGACGGACGGACACCAATTCCAAAATAAATGAAGTATGCATTCTGAATGTCTTTTCCTCTTCATGAGCACTTGCAGATTTCTCACAGGCTTTCCCCTACAACTCTCAAAAGATTTAGAGGTTGCTTGCTGAGTTGTTCATGGCATGAGTCCAGCGTTTAATTCCACCAATCAACGTATAATATATTTTGCAAGGCTGGAATCACTACCACCCAAGTAACGATGCCCAGCCCCCAGGGAATATGCTGACTGGGGTGAAAGTGGGGGAGTCTGACAGATGAGCACTTGTTTCTGCTTGGTTCTGTGAAATATCGATTGCTATGGAGGAACACAGATAACACATGGCAAGAAGAACAAATCCCTGGCTTTTAAACTGAAATCGCTGTGAAGGAACCTTGAAGTGTGTTTTAAGGAGTTTTAATTCAGCCCTTTTGACCCTGAAGTGGCAGAAATAAGAACTCTTATGTTTATTCACTTGAAACGCACTGACTTTCCACTTAACAGACCAGAGTGGTTTGCAGAAGCTAATAGAATACCGACCTTTCTGCAGGGAGTGGGTGGTGACGCCCAGCCAAGAACACTAAAGGCTCTCTTTGGAAACCCATTTTCATGCCATCCAGATGCGGAACTGCGTCCCATCAGCAAAGATGGAATGCAAATATGTCGATGATTCGATGATGGATGAAGGCTCAGATGTCGCCAGAAAGAGAAAGCCTATGAGGCAGGACAGCCCTTACAGGACCACAGCTCCCATCTGACAAGTCATGGACACTGTTAATAAGAGACCAGTCTGTTCACTGGATGGAGATGGCAATCGATTTTCTTTCTGAAACCTGTAAAGAGTCTCCTTTGTACTTACTTTTTTTTTTCCCTGAAAAAAAAATGCTAAGTTCACAGGGAAGAACAAAACCGTGTGCCCTGCAGAAATCCAGGTGACCCCCGTCAATGGAGAAACTCAAAATATCCGAGTCAATGTCGTAAAGCCTCCAGCTTCTGTTTTATTCCTCATTCTTTCCCATCTCCCAGTTTCCAAACAACACTGTTTCTATTCTGGCTGCAAAGAAACCCTACTAGAGCACTGCTTCTCAAAGTTCAGGTGCACCCAAACCACCTGACAGGCTTGTGGAAGCACAGGTTGCTGGACCTAACCCCCAGATCTTCCAGCTGTGTAGCTCAGAGCTGTTTTATTTCTAATATTTTCCCAGGTGATGCTGATTCTGTTTGTTTGGGGACCATCCTTTGAGAATCGGACTCATCACACCGTCTGCCCATTGGTATGGGTGGCCTCCCAAGAGGGATGATGGCCTCTTACAAAGTTCGGGCAAGTGGACAATGCTGCAGTGCTTGAGGCAATCAATCGGGGTCATGACAGGTCATGGAAGGTCATAGTAGTTCATGGAGACTCAGCCCCATGACTCAGCCTTCTGATCATACCAGGGAGGGGCTGATGCTCCAGGGAGCACTCAAGTCAAGACTCTGTCTACCATGTTGTTATCTATGCTCTAGCCCCAGACCATGCCGGGGGGGGGGGGGGGGGGGCGGAAGGGGCAGTACATTCTGCATCAAGTTCAAGGGTTGCCCAGCAACATTAATTATGAATTTAAAACAATGTTATGGCACCTGAGTGGCTCAGTCAGTTGAGTGTCTGACTTCAGCTCAGGTCATGATCTCGCAGTCTATGAGTTCAAGCCCCACATTGGGCTCTGTGCTGATGGCTCAGAGCCTGGAGCTTGCTTCGGATTCTGTGTCTCCCACTCTCTCTGCCTCTCCCCTGCTTGCTCTCTCTCTCTCTCTCTCCCTCTCAAAAATAAACATTAAAATTTTTTTAAAAAAACATTTAAAGACAATGTTAAAATGTACTCCAGAGAAAACATTTTTGGAGCACACAAGATTAACGGGGCAGTAAATTCTACCCTTCTCTTGATTTCATGCTTCCAAATTTCCGACCTAAATTTTAGATCCATTCAGATGCTCATATTGAATAAAGGATGTGCGATGAAAGTAACAATACCCAGGTAGTCAAGACAGTCAGCCCACAATATTAATATATTCTATCCTCCAAAACCTGGAGATGAAAGGTATGCAAACACGAATAGGAAAACACCCTAAAAGTCACCATCTGCTGAATTCTAGAGCTAATATTCAAATAAGTCCTATCATGTAAGGTTAAACCTGGCAAACGCTACAAGATTCACAAACTAAAGCTGTAATTTCTCACAAGGAAGCAAGAGATCATATCCAGTGGAGAAGACCAGAGAAAATGTCTTGAATCAGAAGATATCTGAATGAATCGCTGAGAGATATTCCCAAACGTCGATGGGCACACATATATCCACAAGAAGAGAGTTGTTTTCTGAACACTCTCAACTCATCCACATGTACTTGAGTAATTTCTTTTCATTAAACAAGTTGATATAAAATTGCTTAGATTTATAATTATAAAAAGGGAAATAAAATAATGCATTTAACCATCTCCTCTTGGACAAAATAAACCAAAGGAATGCCTAGAAATAAAAATAAAGACAACTGGGAGAAAAAAATGGTGGTTCTTTTGTCAGGAACACAGCAGGAAGGGCCAGAGCATTTGAAAGAGTCAGCAGAAAACCCTAAAGGGCTCTCCTCCTTGGCCATTTTGTTCATAAGCCTATTATTGTAATTATATGTCTACTTCTAAGAACCGGCTGATATTTTTGAGATTAAGGGTTATGTGCTAGGTCAACCTTTCTCAAAGTTTAAGTTAAAGTGGAGATTCTGATTCTGTGTGTGTAGGCAGGGGAGGTACCCGAATTTTAAATTTCTAAAGAGCTCCCAGGTGATGTGGTCCAAACGTTAAGTAGCATGGTCTGCCCTCATCTTTTTCTTTTTTAATTACAAGATGGTGTAGAAGAGTAATTGGTACATAATGGGCCCCAAATTGAATAAACACTCGCTTAATGGGAATATGTAAGCATCGTACTCCTGAATTACTCAAAATTCTTCATGGCAAACAGCAGAAACCAACTCTGGCTAATTTCAAACAGACAGAGCCAGGTGCAAGGGCACTGGGCGGGGGGGGGGGGGGGGGGGGGGGGAGGGATCCATGGGATTGATGAGAGGTGAGGTATAGGGCTGGTGGGACATTAAAGGAATGGGCGCACGGGTCTTGGAGCGGGAGCACTGTGGTCAGAACTTTGTCCCTCAGAGGGCAGGGACCCTGACCACCATTTAACCATGTCTCTCAATGTCTGCTTCATGTCCGTGCTCCACAGGAGCCCACATGGTTAGACAGATTTGGGTCAAGGACCTGCGCTGCACAGCAGAGGAGCAACACTTGATCTCCTCTCCCTACACCGTGTTCAATCCACAAAAGAGAATTCCAACTTAAGGAATCTGGGCTGCCCTCAGGAAAGGGAAATAAATCCAGCACAGGCGACCTAGAGGGCACCCATCCTCTTAATTTCAGAGACACTGAGGGAGGTGAGAAGATTATTAGCATACGCCCCAATCTATTGCTTTTCAATGAGTCTGTGATGACCAGCTTTAAAATTTTACCATCATGCAAAGAATTTGTTACAGAGACCTATATAGAAAAATACAAGCCAGACCTTACGTGAGAGCTCAGAAATCAATAGGTTTCTAACTTTGGGCAAGTTGTTTAACCTCTCTGTGTCTAAATGAATGAGGGTAATAATCCAGGCTTTAAAACTTGTTGACAAAGTGCCCGTTGATGGATGAGTGGAGAAGCAAGATTTGATGCATACTTGCAACGTAATAATACTCAGTCCGAAAAAGGAAGGAAGTTCTGACAAATGCTACAACACGGATGAATCTTGAAAACATTATACTAGTGATGTCAGCCAGACGCAAAAGGACAAACACTGAATGGTGCCACGTCTATGAAGTCCCTGGAGTTGTCACATTCATAGGGACGGGAAGTAGGTGGTGGATGACGGAGGCGGGAAGAAAGAGGGCGATGAGTGCTTCCTGGGCACAGAGTTTCAGTTTTGCAAGATGAAAACGATCTGGGGGTGGATGGAGGCGACGGCCGCAAGACAACGTGAAAGCGCTGAATGCCCCCAAACTGTATCCCCAAAAATGAGTCTCATAGTGAATGTCATGTCCTATGTACCTTAACACAATAAAGAAAAGCAAGCGTGTTGAGTTAAGCAAGAGTATGCAGGTGTTGTGGAAGCACAGGACGGGTATCATCTTGTTTCTCTGTTCACTTTAACACAACGGAGTCCGAGGCTGTCCGTGGTAAATGTATCCGGGGCCCCTCCGGCCTTAATTCACCCATGTATTCTGTTCTGCACCCCACCGGTCAGTGGATCTCAGGGTGAAAATACAAAAGGAAGGAGGACACAGTCCGTGATCTCAAGAACACACGGCCAAGTGGGATTCACCTCTCAACTGCTGGCCAAGACAGGAGCTTCAGCTACAGCTCCTAAGGACCCTGGTGCGATCCTCTCCCGTAAGAACGAGAGGGTCCGGGAGTCAGTACATCAGTCTCTGGAACACCACCGGTGACGCCCTTTCTTCTACCGTAAGCCTTGCAACCAGCTTCTGTAGCAATCCCCTGATGCGTTCATGGACCCCTGCCTTGTTCCAATGCTCACTTCTCCCTTTTCCTCTGTCACTCGGCTCAAACACTGAAACAGCCCCCAACATCTGAGTTTCTTCTTCTACAAGTCTGGCTGCTTCCTGGAGGGCGGGGTCTCCGCGAAGGTAACGCTACCATCCAAGCATCCAATGCTTCCTTGCTGGAAGGAAGGGCCAAAGGACATTCTAAGTTGAAGAATAACATGCGGCCCGTCAGCATATGCCAGGCACCGCTAAGAACTTCAAATTTACGCACATGTGGGCTCCATTCCTTGGGCTGCAAGTGGGTAAGTAATTAATGATGTTAACACACAAAAACTACTAGGACGCTGCTGTGTTCATCCCTAAGTGAATTACAAGCGTGTTCCTAGGACGCATTAGGAAGTAAACAGCACGTAATCGGAGGGATTTACAGGGCAATTAGGTTAAGTACTGACGAAAGTGCATTAGTCTGATGAGGCACCAATGTTCTGATAACAGATCGACAGGGGCATTGGTCCAAATTTCTCCCCAGGGAGAAGCCTGAGTTCACCTCGATCCGGAAGAACTGCCATATTCATTAATCCCCAACCTCACAGTCTCAGATGCACCACGGGAGTCAAAACACCTGCAGGAGAATTCAAACCAGGATTGCTTAAAAAGTATTGGGAAGATTCTCTCCCTCTCTCTCTCTCCCTCTCTCTCTCTCTCACCATGTACCAGACACTGTCCAAAGATCTTTACATGTGCTTTATATAATCTTTATAACACTCTACAAGTTAGCTACTTTTATCAACCAGATGGCATTTATGAGGAAACTAAGGCATAAAGAGGAAAAATAGCTTGCATAAGCAGGGTCACAGAGCTAGTGTATTTTAAGGGTAATTAGCATCAGCAATACCCAACACGCAATGATGGACCAAGGACAGAGTAAGTAACATAAGCACATCCATTTGCAAAAGGAAAGCTGGGGACCACAGGGCAGGCTGTGGTCCATGACTGCGGTATTAAGAGTTAGCATCGAAACCCAGGTAACGCGGCCCCAGAACCAAAGCTCTTGGGTGTCATATAGGTTAGCAGTGTACTTAGGTGCAAATAACAGAAATATAACGAGAGTGGCTTAACCAAAGAGGCATTAATTTTTCCCACATAGCAGAATGCCCAGAATCCAACTATTTCTAACACAGTTTCAATGGCTCAGCAATTTCCAGACCAGAATGAGTCATCCCAGCTGTAAAGAGGCTGGAAGGGGTGGGTGAAAGCTTTGTCATGAATGGCCTGGATTCAGAGTTCTGTGATGGAGGAAGATAACTGGATGGCTGACAACCAACAAGGTCAGATATGATCCCCCTGCTACGCTCCCTCTCGTTAGAACAATTCTCTTCCTGGAAATTCGATTCCGATCACATCTCTACAGTATCTTGACTGTTGTGAATTACAGGGCAGAATTCTGCTGGGAAGGAGCAGAACTTAACCAAATGCCTACAGGGTCCAGAGGGATAGAGGAAATGAGCAAACAGACTGGGTGGGGGCTGTGGGAACCTGGGAAGAGCACACACACGTCGCACGGAAGCATGGCAGCAGTGGTCATCGCGATCAGGTCACACCCACGCATGCCAAGTACTCCCGGATCTCCCGGGATTGCTGAGGATAACGGAAATGTGGATTTGACGTGACGTAGCTTGTAAAAGGTTCGCGTCGTCTGACTTTCCACGTGCACAGCAAACTAACCCGTCTTTGATCTGAGATTCTTCCATGTCTAACAGCTGACCCACTCTATACAACCATCTGGCCTTGTCCCCTGTAGTTTTGTTCTCTTACGATCAAAATCACTTCTGAAGAAATGTCTAGGGATCTAAGGAAACAAATGTTTTTTGTCCAGTGTTGTCTAAAGGCTTATCATAGAGCAATACAATGGCTGCTATGAGGCTGGACACACTAGCTGTCATCCCAACATCCTAACACAGAGAACAGAGATGTGTGGATTGTTGTCTGGGAAGGAAATCACCCAAAGATTTTACTTCCAGGTGGATCTGGGGTCCATAGTAACCCCCAACACCGGAGTCGTATCTGCAGATATCTGGCCCGTTGGGATCAGGAGACCAGGTTTAGGTAAAAGGTTGCAAAAGAATGGCTCACAGTTCCTCACCACAAATAATGTTTAATTTGGCCGACACATAGTTCGTTAATTTGTAACTACATTTAAATCAGAAGGGGCGCCTGGGTGGCGCAGTCGGTTGAGCGTCCGACTTCAGCCAGGTCACGATCTCGCGGTCCGTGAGTTCGAGCCCCGCGTCAGGCTCTGGGCTGATGGCTCAGAGCCTGGAGCCTGTTTCCGATTCTGTGTCTCCCTCTCTCTCTGCCCCTCCCCCGTTCATGGTCTGTCTCTCTCTGTCCCAAAAATAAATAAACGTTGAAAAAAAATTTTTAAATCAGAAAGCCTTTCCTTACAAATCTGTATATGTGAGCTCCTTTTTCTTAAATATTTATTTTTGAGAGAGCGATGGGGGGGAGGGGGCAGAGAGCCTGACATGGTCCTCGAAGTCACGAACCATGACATCATGACATGAGCTGAAGTCGGATGCTCAACGGACTCAGCCACCCAGGTGCCCCTATGCGAGCTTCTTAAAAAGAAAAACAGGCTCTGAAAGCCTGGCACCGCTCCCCCACCCCCGCCAGTCCCTGGGACATAACCAGCCTCCTTCTAACATTCCTGGCACCTGCAGCCTGGAAGGTATTTCAGTTTGCAGTGAGACCACTGAGCAAAATTAACACTACTAAAACACAAGAAACCAACAAATGAGAAGTTAGATGTGACAAAGGCTGAGACACCTTACCACCACCCCTCTGTTTGGTGGGTAGGTAAACAAAAAGAGCCCAAACTGTAATTTCACTACAAGTGGGATAGATGCCAAAATCGGAGGGCACCCATGCTTCTGAGACCCAGACCCTGGAAGTGACAGCTGCAGGGAGGCACCGTCACCCTCAGCCCAGATGCATCGTCACCTTACAAGTCCATCTCTGGCTGACCTAACACCCAAGGGGGAGGGGACAGAATGGGGGAGGGCACAGACATCACCCAGAGGTGGATTCAATGGCCGAGGGGTCTTTGGGCTTCCCAAGGGGGGCAGGACATATGCTTTTGTGTGCTTAATGTGAGAAGTGGGGATCACAGAATTATGTGTGTTGTATTTTTTTCTTACTGTTGAAGTTTCTAAATTTAAATATGAGTTCAGCCCGTGGCTGGAGGCCAAGCAGACAACGTGATGGGGGATACTGGCTCCTGCCGCACACACATCATTCCCTTACTTGCGTTCCCTTCTTTTATCCCCACTAAAGCACGGGGCTGGGAGCCAGGCAGCTGCATGCAGCAGACCCCGATTCCTCCAGAATTCTGGATGTAATCTTCATTTTGCCAACGCAGTTCACTCGTAGAGTATTTGGAAAGGAGCACGGGACGGCAGTCGTTCCTGCTTCTTTTCACGGCGGGGCCACACCCACCACCCGGCAGGTGTGGGTTTGCAGTGGCGTCTACCCTCTCTGCAGGGGCCCTCCTGGGGGACGCTGGGAGCGGCATCAGCATTCCCAGGTGGATGGCAGACACAGCTTTCGCACCCTCTGGGTCACAGACATGGGGACACAGCTGACAACCTTCGCAATTTTGTGAGCGTCTCATTCCCTCCGTTAAATACCTTCCTGCTCAAAAACCTCGAGCAGTTCTGTGAGCCCAAACCTAAGTGATATGGCAGCTTTGGTGCAAGCAGAATAGGCCTGAACCAGCGAAGTGAGATGGAGACTCGGAGAAGGAGCATAGTCCTGATGGAGGTGGATCCCCCGGTCCCAACACAGAGATCCTGGGAAGGGAGATCCAGGGAAGGGACTACGGTAGCCTGGCTGTGAGTGATCACAGGAAACAAGAGGAGAGCTCAGGACCGGAACTAGGACACACGCAGGAAAGACATTCGGCAAGTCTGCGATGCTGAGTCACAGAACTCCTTACAAAGACCCACAAGTGCCCCACAACTGTGGGCGGAGCCTAAGAGCCACGTGTGCAGGGTCAAACCCTCGGGTGTGCACTAGCAGAAGGAGGCGAGGCCGGGGTGCCAGCCATTCAGGCACTCTGAAAACTTCCGTTTTCAAGACTAACACAGAAAATGAAGAATGAGAAAGATAAAAAGAATCGAAAAAAAGAGATTCTAGCCACCAGGCTCGGGTGAGCAAGGTTCACGTATAGGAAGGCCTCCCTCCACTCATTAGACCGAGTTGTGCGAATGCACCTCAGGGTCAGCGTTGCCTCCCCGTACCCGATACCTCCATCAGTGGCTTGGGAAATCTCAGGCCTGACACTTCTGATGCCTCCTAGGTAGTGTTAGGGCCTTGGGGAAGTCACTTTACCTCCCAGAGCATGAACCTCCCGACCTACTACTAGGGGGCATCTGCACCTACTTTGTGGTGCTGCTATGAGGACCACAGACAAAGCTGGGGGTGTGCCTCACACTGTGCCTGCCGGTGATGACACTGAAATTCGATAAAACAAAGCAAAATGCACGTGGAAGATTACATAGACGCACGTGTCTTTTTCCACTGAGTTTCAAAGACCCCATGTCATTTGCTGGTCTCAGAACCCTAAGTGTGAGGTGACTTTTTTAACGAAAATACCTAAAAATACTTTTAAATAAAGCAAACAAAAATGAAATAAAATAATAACCAAGCTAGACTATAAAGCTTTAAGCATCCCAACAACACTGGGAACCCTCGGAACTCCAGGCCTTAAAGGTCGTTCACTTAACAGACAACTGCTTATTCACGTTGCACTCGTGTTCGATCTCGTGGTCTGGCAAGCGTTCGCCACGAAGGGCCAAATGGTCAGTATTTTTGGCTTTGTTGGCCGGACAGCCTCTCTTGCAAATACGCAATCGTATCCAAGCTATACTCGGTAACTAAGAGAGAAGCCACACGGTGAGAATCAAATTCTTACAAGTTTTGTAGCTTCCATGATAATTAAAGTCAACGTCATTTTTAGAATTTTTTAAATACACACACACACATTTGTATTAGGACAGAAAACACCTAGGACCCCACTGAAATGCACTTGTGAACATGCCAACCTGACACAGGACAGAGTTCACTTCCACGCAAGACCTGCATCAAACCTAGCACAGGACTCAACAGAGACTAACTGGGTGCATGTTCAGGAATGTCCTTGCCAACGCAGGACTTATTACCTAATTAAATATGGAAACACTTAGCCAATTTCCCTACATTTAGCTAATTTTCCGAAGTGTTCCTATTCCTAAGGCACTCATTTGTCTTGGCTTATCTGCCCCTCTTCCCCCACCCACTTGATTTTTCAACTTCAGCCAAATTGCCTTCATTTAAACTCAATTAACTTTTGAAAGGAAAGGTATCACCCTAATCCCACTTGCTGAACTAAATTCTCTTAATGTTCCCATTACAAATTCCTGTTTTCGATGTTTTAAATATGAGGATCATCTGACATTTGGTTTAAAGGTTTCAATCAGTAGTGTTAATGGAACTCCTTAAACAACCTTCTTTGATTCAAACTGAGTTTTGGTAATCATTTTCTTCTTAAACACCATGAGGAAGTCTTCCTTAAAGGACATTTCATTTTACCATTGAGTGCACTGCCCTAATAAGAAAAGGACATTTAAAATACATTTCTTCTCCAGAAAGGCATCTAGAATCAGTTGTATTGGATTATGGTACCCTAAAATGGCCCTAAAAAAGGGGCGCCTGGGTGGTTTAGTCAGTTAAGCGTCTGACTCTTGATTTTGGTTCAGGTCATGATCCAAGGGTCGTGGGATTGAGCCCCACACTAGATCCAAGAGAATCCCCAAGCAGGCTCCACACTCAATAAGGGATTCTCTCTCTGTCCCTCTCTGCCCCTACCTCGCTTGTGTGTGTGCTCTCTCTCTCTCTCTCTCTCAAAATAAATATATATTTAAAATGGCCCCAAACTACCCAACACAAGTCAGCGACACATCTAGTCTACACAAATTTATTTCTGGTTTTGTCCCCAAATCTGCTCTTCCTCCTAGAGCCATCTGCCATGTCTATGGGGCCATCTCTGACTCTGCACATTCTTTCAGAGTCACAACCAGCCCAGCAGCAAATGCTGGCAACTCAGCTTTGGGGGCTTACCTAGCACCCACCCACCTGTCACCACAACCCCTGCTACCACCCTGGACAAGCCACCGTCTGCTCTGGTCCAGACCGTTGTTGGAACAGCACCTTCCCCCTCCTGCTTCCACTTGCCCCCTTCCAATGTGTTCTCCACACAGAAGCCAGGGGCATCCGCCTAGAGTGTGTCAGGCCGAGTCACTGCCCAGATCCAAGCCAACCATGGCTTTCCATATTGCTTGCAAAGGCAAAGGCGAAGTCCCTCCCGTGGCCTCTCTGGCCTCTCGTGTTCCTGGCCATCCCGACGTCTCAGAACACCTGTCTTCCCATTTGCTCTCCTCCCCCCAGCCACACCTGCCCCCTTGCTTTCTGGAAGATGCCAAGCACACTCCCTTCTCAAGGCCTCCCTACCACTCCTTCCTCTGCCGGAAGCACACAGAGCCCGCCTGTCCTCCTCCCGCCAGCTCTGCGCCTTCCCCACCAGCAGCGAGGAGCAGTCACCTCCCTTAGGTCACCCCACCCTCTCACGCTGCTACGATCTCCCCGGCACGCTCGGCATCGCCTCGACATGCAACACGTTTGCATGTTACCTGCTCCCTCCCTCCACTGAAGTCTCACGAAGCCGGGACTGGGTCTGTCTGTTCACTGTTGTGACCCTACTGGCCACAACTGTGTGCTTCACACAACGCCCTGATGACCAATGTCTGAGGCACATTAATGTCCACCCCCTGCTTTAGCATCCTAATAAAGGAAGCTGATGCTGAGGGTGTGCTAACAGGTGACTGGCATTGTTTTGAGTGTTTAAAGGATGAACCCGTTGGGGCGCCTGGGTGGCTCAGTCGGTCAAGTGACCGACTCTTTGATTTCAGCTCAGGTTGTGATCTCACACTCTGTGAGTCCAAGCCCCGCGTCGGGCTCTGTGCTGACAGCTCAGACCTGGAGCCTGCTTCCGATTCTGTGTCTCCCCCTCTCTCAGCCCCTCCCCTGCTCATGCTCTGTCTCTCTCTGTCTCAAAAATAAATAAAAAATAAAGAATGAACGCATTAAATCTCTCAACTACATGAGGTGGGTCCTACTATTATCCCATTTTACCAATAAAGAGTCTGAGGCACAGAGAGGCCAAGTCGCTTGCCAAGGACACCCAGCCGCTTGGCAGAAACAAGCTTGGACACCAGGTGGTCTGGTCCAGAGCCCTTGTGTGTAACCATCCCCCACAGCTGCTCCTACTTAGCACTTAGTTAATTTACTTATTAATTTATTTATTTTGTCTATGCTACTGTCCATTCTCTACCCAGAACCCACTGCCCTTTTCTGGAAAAGTAAAGAAGGTTGTGTCCCTCTCTGACTTGAAAACCTCAAACGGTGCCCATCCTCAGAGAGGCGACCTCTCCTTTTCTCAGAGATTCATCGGGTCCGTGGGCGAACTCTCTCTCTTTAGACACACGCCGAATCCATGAAGGTGGAAGCGTTCAGAACAAGAAGGGAACAGCGGGCTAACCGACAGTGTGTGGGAGCCTACTAGCCCCCGGTGGTACAAGCTCAGAGACAGACACGGCCGGGCTCCCGCTGGGTTTGTGGTCCCGTGGGAGACACCGTGACGGGAAATCCGCAAACGCATCACAGATGGCCAGGACGGTGGGCGTCTGCGGAGGGGCTCCATATGCAAACGTCGGGGCCGGAAGGAAACCCAAGAACACCCAACACGTAACATAGGGAATTGAACGTGGGTAAATTTGGAAGAAAGCACATCCAGGAGAAAGTTCAAGAGTCAGAAGTTAAATGGAACTTTGATGCCCCACATCCTACATCCTGGGCTATATCCAACTTTTCTAAATATAGAAACACCCCAGCTCATCTGGCACCTGCCTCAGGTGCGAAAAGGTCCATAATGACCCACAACCGTATGGGCTAGTAGGGCTTTCTTCTCTATACTCTTTTGCTAAATATTCTTTTTCTTTATTTAAAAAATTTTAGTATTTATTTATTTTTGAGAGAGAGACACAGAGTGCGAGTGGGGGAGGGGCAGAGAGTGGGAGACACAATCTGAAGCAGGCTCCAAACTCTTGAGCTCTCAGCACAGAGCCCGATGCGGGGCTCGAACCCACGAACCACGAAATCATGACCCGAGCCGAAGTCGGATGCTTAACCAACTGAGCCACCCATGTGCCCCATCTTTTGTTAAATATTCTTATAACTATCACCAACTAATCCCTATTTCTATAGTGGTCACGCTAAAGTGGTCACACGCTTTATCTCCCAAGCGCCCCGCTCTTACCCAGGAGACGTCAATCATGGGTCAATCATGGTGCCCCACCTGCTAGCCACAGGAGCCGTCGTGTGACAGAAGAGGGTGGCCAGTTAGACAAACCCCTCTTCACTGCCCCGGCGCTTGGCCAGGATATGGACAAAAGACCCAACCCAGGACTGTAGCAGTCCTGCTCAGGCTGTCAAAGCTAGTGGGGTAAGCCTGGCTTTGGCCAGCAGAGGAGTAAATATTAGGGCTGCAGGAGACACCTGTCCTGGCCGCACGGTGCCACGAAACTTCATCTGCGACAGAGGAAAACATAACACAGAGGAGATCTGTGCTGAGAGGAAGGAAGGTAGGAAGGAGACAGAGAGAGACATAGATGACTTAGCCATTCTTTTCTAAGTCACTAAATCATGGCATCGGTGCCCAACATTTTGTGAAGTTCCAAGGAAGAGACACAAAAACATAATATTCCTCCAAACAGTGACTATTCTTTTAACCTGCTTCCACTTTTTAAAAGTTGTTCTTTTTGGGGCACCTGGGTGGCCCGGTCAGTTAAGCATCCCACTTTGGCTCAGGTCATGATCTCGCGGTTCATGAGTTCCAGCCCCACGTCGGGCTCTGTGCTGACGGCTAGGAGCCCGGAACCTGCTTCGGATTCTGTGCCTCCCTCCCTCTCTGCCTCTCCCCTGCTCGTGCTCTCTCTCTCTTTCAAAAATAAACATTAAAAACCATTTTTTAAATTATTCTTTTCTAACCTTAAAACCGACTCTACAAGCCGGGAAGGCAGAACAAAGGCTGGGAAGGTAGGCACGGTTCTGCCTCCAGAATCAACACTCTCCCCAAGCCAGGAGCCCTTCCCGGCTCCAGCCCACAGACCAGCAAAGCCATTACTGTGTCTCTGACAGTTAGTGTGGATGAGATTGGCATCACTTTCCAATTCCTAGTCGAGCGGGAGGTATTTCAAAGAAAGCCCCATACAGTAGTTGCATTATTTAAAGACAGGATTTATTACCTTCAACACAATTAGACCCTTCACACCCACAGGAATTCTGTATCTCCCCCCCTCAATCTGGGAGGCTGCATTTAAAAAACACCCACTCAGAGGGGGTACCTGAAGTCTCAATTTCGGGTGTTTAAAGATGATTGCTGTTGTTGCAAATTACATAAATAACTCCAACTTTAAACAATTTAACTTGGAGAACTCTTCAAATGCAGGTTGAAAGTATGTAATTCCCAGGAGCAGTGAATGCTCCACGGCTATTATAAACTTATCAACTTACACTTGTTTTCCAATTCTGTTTCCTGGAACACTAGTTTCTAATGGAATTTTAATCAGCATTAAGCTGAAAACAAAAAAGCCCCATGGTCTATTAATTCTGAGAAACCCTGGGTGGAAGAAAGCTTAGAGGGCTTCCCGGCTGCCTGACTTCGCAGAGGCTCTCCCGGTCCGGGGCTTTGCGACTCTCCGGGAGGAGGAAGACACAGGAGGCAGGGCCCTCCAGACGCGTGTTACAGCGACCCGTGTCCGGGAGGCATGCGTTCCCCCAAACGACTGTAGAATCCCCCCACCCCACAGTTGCAGGAAACCCTCACGGGGGGAGGAAGAGTGGTGCTGGGTAGGTTATATACTTGCAGACTCGCTGAGCTGCTGAAGAAGCCACATGGCAGGGGGCAGGAAGGACCAGACACAGAGGCAGCCCGCTCAGCCCCGCACCCTGGGCACTATGGGAGGTCCCACGGTGGACACAGCCATCTGCAGGCGGACAGGCTTGTCCAGCCAAGCCTGGACTTTTCCTTCACTTGACAAATACACAGTGAGCACCTGCTACATGCCAGGAACCATACTAAGCTTTGGGGACACAGCAGGAAACACCAGGGACGGAGTCCCCACCTTTGTGGGACTTACTGTCCAACTGAAGCCCTCAACAGACACGTAGATGAACACATGAGTACGGTAAGTGCAGGTGGTTAGTGCCGGTCAGGGAAAACAGAGAACGGGGAGGGTCAGTGTGACGGCCACATCCTTGACCCCGCTCACATCTGCTGGCGACCTTCTTCTTGCACTTACTATTGTGTTTAGAATAAAGCCACAATTCCTCACTCAGGATGCGTCCTGTGCAGTCCTATTCCTCCACACTTCTGTTCTTGCCAGTCCTCTGTCTCTCCCCCCCCCCCCTCTCTCTCTCTCTCACACTCGCACACACCCCATCTCTCTCTCCCTCCATCCCTCCCTCTGCTCCGGTCAAACCCGCCATGTTGGAAAGCCTTTGCCCTCCCCACACGCCCCTACCACAGTACCTTTGCACATGCCGCCTTCTTTGCTGGCACATTCTTCCCTCCTCTCAACCCCTAAGTGGCCTTCTACCTATCCTTCAAAACTTGTCTAGAGCATCTCGGCCACTGGATGGCTTCTCTGTCTGTGTGGGGCCACCTGCTCACCCCAGTGCACACTCTCGTACGGGCCACACTCCTCGGTGGCTCTTACCGAACTACGAATGTAGTCCCTATGCACCACGTCCACTTTCGCCCTGGCGCCCAGCCCCGTGCCCGACACGAAGTCACACTCCACGTACGTGTGACCAGTGCAAAGGTCGGTCACGTGTCTTCCCCAGAAAACTTTCTATAGTCTGGCTCCCACCTTGAAGACCGCTTGGTCACTTTCCCTCAGTTTTTCGATGCCTCTTCCGGGATGTCTGTTTCCCACATTCCTGCAGAGTTGCTGATTCCTTACTTCCTACTGCTTTACTGGTGCTGCCGTATCCTGCTTAGGAGTTAACGCACGAGGAAGAAAAGTGGGACGATCCGGATGGTTCTCGGAAAGCCCCTGATGGCCTATAAGCTCAGTATCCATGACGCTGCACACAAACCCACGATGATGTGTCGCCCCTCAACACAATCACCACAGGGAAGCCGACTGGCATTTTCGGTGGCACACCACATGACGTGGTTTGGCTCGTGTTTGACCCCTTGCGTATAAAAACTTGAGCACATGCAGTTGAATGTGTGACGTTAAGTATCCATTTGGAAAAGTACAATATATCCTTGAAGAGCAAGATTTGTTTCTGATTCATCTTTGGCTTTACATAGCAATTGAAAAGAAGCTTTGCAGAGAGCAGGCGGTTGATACATATTTGCTGGGTGGCTGGCTAAACAGTTTTTAAGAAGTGGCTTACGTGGACACACGTCAAGTACACGGACGGCTGTGGCACGTGGTCAGTACACGCAGATTCCCAGGAGCCCCGGTTCACTCCCCAGGCCTTCATGCGATAGCGGGTACCGTTCATCTTTAACGGGACGTGTTCCGTCTTGGAACCCAGATGATACGTGGCATGTGTGTGTTTGGGAAAAACAGACAGATGGAAACAGTGGGACCAAGTGGTGCCAGACTGGAGTGCAGGGCAGCGAGGCCCAGAGAAGGAAAAGAAAGGAAAACCACACTGCAGAGACTCAGAAGACACCTCGACGTCATCTGGTGGGGTAACGAGGAAACGAGGGGCCCGGAGGGTGCACCTGGCTTGTACAGGCAGAATACACAGAGAGGGGTTCGAGCGTGGCAGGGGCCGCACAGAAGGAAGGGGTCGACCCAAGCCGCTGAGTCTCAGCTGACGGAGACGTGGCGGTTACGCGGGCCCCGAGAGCGCCATCGGCTCTGGCACTGTGGCGGTCACAGGGGACGCAGCGGTGACAGGGGCTCCTGAGCACACGGTCAGTCCCCACCTGACGTAAGACTCGCATGGACCCCCCGGGGAAGTGGGAGCACCGCAGTTATTGTTACCATCACTCCCATTTTATAGCTGTGAACACAGGGGTTCCAATGTGACGGCCGACTTGCCAGGAGGTGTGACCTCAGACCCCGCCTCCTTCGGGGGTACCACCAACTTCCGCTTCCGCACGGCTGAGCTGCCCCCTGGAAACGATTACAGAGCTCTGCACTAAAGCCGTGCACCGTCCTGAAACCTTTGGTCAGGCCTGTCTCATAAAAAGAGCGGCTAAATGCGAGCAAAAGACGAAAAGCTTCACTTGACCATCAAGAGAATGGGCAGGAAGGATCCCGAGATGCTCACCCTGCAAACCTCGCAGACACGGCCTTAGAAACACCCTGCACGCCCACAAATGGGGTCACAGGGGGCTGGGAGGGGCACGCTCCCAACGTCCAACCCAGGAAAGCCCGGACGTCCTCAACGGAGCGGAGGCGAGCGGCGGGGACAGAACCGCATGATTGATGATCTCCGCTGACGGGTCTGACAAACTCTTCTCCGTGAAGAGATCATTTGGAGACAAAATGAGATGTCAGGATTCCGCAAAGTCTCGCCTCTCAGGCAAATGAAATCACCGCCGAGCTGCTGGGCTGTTCACATCATTGCAACTGACAAGCGAGGGGCGCAAACCGTACAGGCCCCCGGCATCCTGGGGAGGAACCCTTGTGATGGGTTGTAACATGACCAACTCCTAAACCCCGCAAACTCCCATGGGCCCTCAAACTCGTCACGCTGCAACTCGAGAATCGGAGACTGTTAATTCCATATCCCAGGGACTAAAGCCGGGCCAAGGGAAACACGTGAAGATATTCTCTACAGTATTATTTACAACAGCAGCCGGATGAGGGTCCCCAGGGCTCTGGGCAGGGACCGCCGATCTCCTGGCGCTTACTTGTGAGTGGCTATTAAAGGGTGGTGAAAACTCTGATTAGGAATTAACTTCACACGTTGTGAAATGGTGACACAGAAACGGAAGAGGCCAGACCAGAGCCGTGTCCATATATAATTATGCCGAGGTGACAGTCTGCCCACAGTGTCCGAGCATTGAAAGAAGACACAGAACAATTCGCCGAGTCGGAGTAGGAGGACGGGAGTTTGATTCTGTTCTGCCTTAATGCTTTCTAGGCCAAAAAATAAAAACTAAAAAGAAGAAGAAAAGAGTAATATTATGCTCAGCTCTAATGATACTCATCTTGAGTTCAAAAGCCATTTGTGTGCCTGTTTTTCCCTCTTCCTACAGACCGGATCTCATCATGGAAGGGCAGCTTTCAAGACCCGCTGGGACAAGAAACCTATCTCAATTTCACTTTACGTCCTGCATCCGTGCCGGCTGGTGGGGTCCCATTCCCCCGGGAGCGGCCTGAGGCCAGCAGGCGAGGCTCCCGCTCGGGACACTCTGCTGGTCCCTCCAGGGAAGTCACCACGTCTGGTTTCCTCTCTCCCCGGCTACGGAACCCTCACGAAACCATCCAGGATGATCTCGAGACCCTCCCGTGACTGTCTTCTCCTGTCCGTGCCGAGTCCTACAGACTCGGCCTCGTCCAGCTGCCTGTCAACAGCGAGCATCCATCCTTAGCCTCAGCTACTTGGGTCCACTCGTTCACACGTTCTGTCGTCCTCCACAGATCATCCCCCTGCCCCTGCGCAGACTACAAACTCCACGGTGGCATCTGATTCACCTTGAATCCCCACAAGGGAAGTAGGGGCCTGGCTATGATCCCGGACTTCTGTACCCAATGCTACCGAAATTGTAATGTCATCATCTGCCCCCCAAACTGGAACAATGAACTCCACCTGCCACCATGTCACAGATAAAGCAAAAAAAAATAACAAAAAAAAAACAAAAAAAAACTGTGTGCCACCAGGTGGATGTCTTCCCCACAAGTTCCGGCTCACCTGCCCCTTGTCGTTCGCCCCCACTGCTCCAAGGCTCTTACGGCACTGTGGATCAACCACGTGTGGGTATTTGAAACCAGGCAAATCCAAAGTTTTCAGAAGTCACCACGTTTCCCACTATTACAAAAAGCTTTTACCTATTTAAAGGGGAGAAACCATTTAACTCCACGATCTGACCGGGCTCCAAACTGGGTACATGTTTGGCCCCTGGCTGGAGAGATGGGATCTGTGAATTACCGCGCCAGAGGCTGCTGGCCAATGCTGTGCCGCAGAACAGGAAAACTCATTATGCCTTTTTTGTCCCTCGCCTGAGAAGGAACAGGAATTCTATAGGAAAATGAGCCTGAGGGCTCTGCGAACACAGACTCCTCGGCTTGTGTGTCTTCATGGGTATTAATCCCCTTTGAAGTCTGGGAAGCAGGATCGATGGCCTGAGCCTCCCCCCAATTGGATTCATTTTACCAGCTCTCTGGGAATTTAAGTACATCCGAATGACACCGCCGTTCTGGCGAAGTGTGATGGATGACAGGGGAGCCACGCGCAAACCCGCCTGCACGCAGGCTGTCAGGACCCATCCTGCCCGCCATCCATTTCCCGCTTACCCACCGGCCCGACAGCCTTCCTTCATATTGTTTCATTTTCTTATTGCCAGGGAGCCGCTAATGTGTGCCTCACAGGGAACTCAGAAGCAACAGAAACGAAAACACAGTGGCTTTGGAGACTTTTGTCCCCCAAACTTAAAAACACTCAGCCAAAAGAGGTTAGGCCAGTAACTCTTGAGACTCGAGTTCCCATCTAAATTGATAGAACAATATTTAAAAAAAAGAAAAGAAGAAACAGCAACCTTCTTCACTAGGATCCATCTCTCTGTTGCAGAAGCAGCAATGAGCCCTTGCTGAAACTATTCCGATTCTCAAAACACAGTCTATCCGGCCCATCTGCACAGCCCCCGGCCACCTCCCTGCCCCCCATGGCGGTCTAGGGCCTGCCCCCCTCCATGG
Source organism: Leopardus geoffroyi (assembly GCF_018350155.1). Lineage (NCBI taxonomy): Eukaryota > Metazoa > Chordata > Mammalia > Carnivora > Felidae > Leopardus > Leopardus geoffroyi. The sequence goes on along the minus strand of NC_059339.1, from coordinate 2,607,416 downwards.
CCGGCACCCTGTGCCCATGTCATGGTCTGGTGCTCAACAGGTGCGGAGGGAACTGTCCAGAGTGCTGCCGTACTTCTCAACGGATTCAACTTCTACATGTATGTATTCAAGAATCTTCACAACTTTCTCTCGAAATCCTGGGAACAATTCTGGTGCTGTTTATCCCTTTCTTGGACTATCCTCAGCTATTCAAGTAATCATTTTCTGTCTAAAGCAAAGTGTCAGAGACAAAGAAAACGGGATCTTGACGCATCAGGGTGCGAATACTTTATTCAAAAAGTTACGTGAAGGTATTTTATTTTATAGCAAAAGCTGTATCGTGTTTGCCTTCTTAGTGTTTTCTGGGATCCCACGGTAGGACTTAAAAAAAGGTTCTGCCTTTTTAAAAATTCGTGTTATGGTTTCATAAACACCTAGGAGATTATGAAAATAATTTTAAGTCACTGAACTCTGCTCTGTAGTTCACTCATGTAAACCTGTTATACACTTTAGAAGACAGAAACCAAGTCGTGTAAGAATTTTTACCTTTTGGGGTAAAAAGGTAAAATGAAATGTCTTCACTGAAAATGTCTGAGTTTGCAAACCAACTCCACAGCTGGACTGAAAGGCTTTCCCACGATGTATCTGTATTGTTAGCATTTACATGCACACAATGCATCTTTAATTACAAAGAACGTTTCTAAATGTTACGTCTAATTGCAACACCCCCACCTTCCCTCGGAGTCCCAGCAACTGTATACGTTGATGTCTCTACATTATTTGCCTTTAAATGTTTGGGACTGAAGTCTTGAGTTAATCAGGGTTGCCGTAGGCTGCCAGCTGCCCGTTTCCTTCTCTCTCTCGCTCTCTCTCTAACTTGATGCGCACCATTTTCTCTCTGCTGCCATCTCCATTGTGGTAGGTCCTCAAACAAACGCACGTGGCAGAGAGGTGCAGAGAGACTGGCAGAGCTGGGAGGGCAGCGAAGAATGTGGCCCCGTGAGCCACGGTCGCCCCAATTCATGAGGCCTCCGCACCAGCAATCAGCCTCCCCTCCGCCAACAGCTTCATTCCAAACATTGGCCGAGATTGAAACCATCAGTCAAAAGGCAGTGCTCAGTCTTCATTTGATGGTGGAGTGCTCCCATCACTCAGAGTCAAAGCCAGTTTTAATTGATTGACTTAGGCAGAGATGACAATTAAGTATTTAGAGAAGTAGTTTGTCAAAGTCGCTGTGGTCCCAACTCCTATGCTCTGCATGTTCCCTGGCGTTTCCCAGGTGAGGAGCCTGTATTCAGATGTATTCGGAAGCAGGTGTATTCGGAGAGACAGACACAGAAAGAGGCAGAGAGGGGAGAAGAGAGGGGGATAGGCAGAGCTCAAAAGTTGGAAGTCAGGCCTGAATGTCCTCTTATTCAGAGTGAGTTTTTATCTCCACTGTTTGACAAATGAAGTCTGCGTGAAGGTTTAAGACAAAGGTGGATGGTACCATTACAAGGGGCCACCTGCATTCATAAAGTTCGCATAATAAAGAACGACTTCAACAATGCCATAGACATCACACGGCTACGTATCAACCCCCATCCCCGATGCCAGCACACGGAAATTCTGCCACGTATATTCCCACACGTGCTCCTCAGCATGCAGTGAACACACACACACATGCATGCACATGCACACACACACGTGCACACACACACACACACACACACACACACACACACACACAAACAGGCAAACTTCCAAAGCAAAGGAGACTCATGGGCAGATACTCTCACTGCTTTGTATAAATTTTTTTTTCTCAAAAAGCTTTTATTTTCCTAAAATAGCCCTTTTTATGGTCAATTTTGTTCCCTCCTATGGCAAGTAACTGCAATTTTTTTCAGCTACACTACATTCAGATGCACACTTCTCCTCCAAAATTTACACTGAAAAGTGAGTTTGCGAACCTACCATCGTCTTGGATTCTCGTGAGTAGGTTCTTTGAATACACGGGGAAGGTCATTATTAAGAGATTTTGTTTTGTTTCGTTTGTTTGTTTTCCTGTAAGGAATCCATTGGCTATAGTGACAGTCGCTCTCTAATTCACTTTGCAAACAGATCTAAACTTTCTAGTATCAGCTTTACACATTTTGTGTTGGGCACAGTTCTGAGTACTTTACCCAAGACGAGGAGGGTCTTACTGCCCCTCAGCCGGCCACACCTCACCAGGCTTGTCCCACCCAGGGTCCTCTCCTGCCCTCACAGAATCCAGATGGCCTAACCACAGAGGTCCCCCCCTCCCTTCTCCTAGAACGTTCACTTTAGAAAACTTGCCATTGTATCTTCTTTTTCTGTTGCCTTGAGACGTAAATCTTTTTAAAAACCTCTTGCCAGATTTACAGCCCTAGAGGGTTCTTTCCAGGGACCTAGTAGCCACCCCTTTGAAATGTAACCATCAAGAATGACGCCTATCCGTCTCCTAGCCTCTCTAGGAGAAATGGGACCAGACTTGGGTTGGAGTCATGCTCTCAACTGTCAATCTCCCTCCTGTCCTGAAGACAGGAGAAAGTTGACTTTTCCTTTGGGGAAAGCCAATTAGCAGACACCAGCAACGGACTAAGATTCCCCTCCATCCCGGCTCTTAAAAATTCCTCCGTCTGTCTGTCTTGGGTGGAGCTGGGCTCAGCCCAGGCTCTGGCCTCTCTCCCCAAGTGCAACAGCCTTGAATAAAGTCTTCTTGCTTCCTTCACCTCATTCAGTGTGGTGTTTTCCTCGGGTGCCCTTATTAGTTCATTACTTCCCACAACAAAATTGTCAGCCAAGTATTACAATTTCCCCTTTTAGAGGGAAGAGGCCACGACATGCCCAAGGTGATACAGAGTGTACCTGCTGTGGTTCAAACCCAGGCTGAGACTGAAACTCCACAGGGCACTTCTCAGCACCCCCAAATCAGAATTAAGGGGACAGGTTTGCCTGGAAATAGCTCACAGGTTGAATTTCTTAACTCTCACACTTAAGCAAAACCCTTCGTTGTAAATGCTAATGGCCACATCTCTTCATCTGCAAAATTTGTAGTGGAAAAGTCATCAGGAGCTGTGAATCTTGCAGGCTTCCATTTAAAAGGCCCTGAAACAACTCCGTTGCATTTTGTAGACCGAGAGAAATGGGCTGGTCTCTCACAGAACTTCTCTATAATGGAAAGGACACGTGAGCCAGCCCTCCAGCCAGGTCCTGGAAGACGTTTTCTATCCATGCAACAAAACCTTCAAAATGACAATCCGGCAAAGAAAAACAAAGGCAGGACAGCTGGAGCCATACGTCCTCTCTTACTTGTTTTATTAACTGGTCTCATACCATCATCTTGATTTCAAAGGAGAGGAGAACTCTGCATGGAAAAGCTTCAGTAAATAAGATTCAACTAGATCACAAAGTTCTCTAAAATCCTCAGTTCCTCTGCATCCCTGTTTGGAAAGTCCGTGAAGTTGCAAATGGCTCCACAGGAAAATGCATCATTTGACTTCAAGGATTATTTCTCCTCCGACAGCAGGTGCATAAGAATAAACCCCGGGATGCTACGCGGGGACGTCCAGATTCGCTCTGCCTCGCGGCTGATGGAGTCGCCTCCAACCTTTACCCACAGACACTGGACACATCCGGGGTAAAGAAGGGCATATGTTCTGGGTTCGGCCCGACTACCTGGAGAGTTCTATTCATGAAGGTGAAGCAAAAGCCGTAACTGGAATTTGAAAATTTTACTTTCGTTTTCACGGTCAGAAACTTTAGCAGAAGGTATTTTCCCTGGTCCTCTGAAGGCGTAAGGAAAATGGAACTTCTGAATTCTCTGCGCAATTGTGGATACCGCCGGTGTCTTTGCACGGAGGGTCTTCTCAGCTTTGGCCGGGGGACCGATCAACCGCACAGGTGTGATGTGTGCGAACAGGATTCCCACGCGAGTCGCCACGTGATAAGCAGCCCTGCAATTATGTATCTACAAGGTAATTAACACCAAAGGTGCCCACGGAGCTTCCTCATTTAGGTCGGCAAGGGTGAAGGCACGTAAGATTAAGTAGAGATTCGCAGGGCACCAGGAAGCCAAGGGTTCCAAACGGCAAACACAAGGCCCGGGGGGTTGGCGTGCGGAAAGGGAGGATGTCTTTCTCACCATTGGCTTGCACAGCATGACGTCCAGTGCGGATGGGTTTCAGTTCGGGTGGGCAGCCCCTCATCCTGGGTCAAAGAACAGTCGTGGGCGATACTCAAACCAGGAACCGCTTACTTATATCGCTTCAATACGCGGGCACAGAATGACCCTGTCCACTCTAGGGGCATCTCCACTGCCATCTTTTTGGGGTTCCCGTTCCTCCTGCCTTCCCGGCACCCCCTCCGCGCAGCTCACTGTCCCACGGCCCAGACTGCAGACGGCACTTTGCACGGGGTCTGCGCTCGCACGCCAGCCCCGCTGAAGACTTTTTCCTACAAGCAGCATCTTCAAAAGTGTGAGTCAAGCCGCACGGCTACCCTGCTCAAGACGCCCCCGCGGCTTCCCTTCCGAGTAAGGTCCAAACTCCCAAACGTGGTCTACACTGCTCTGGGACAGGCCTTCTGAGAACCTGCTCAAAAGTCTGGCTTGAACCTCCCTCATTCTGAGTGAACTTTTCCTCCGAATTTTCGGCAAGCGAAAACCAGGCGAAGGTGTAGGGCCGCCACGCGTCAGAGTTGTAACAGGAATTTGCGTTTATAAAGGAAAACTGCTGTGACGTGTGATGTGCCCCAAAACGGACACAATTCAGGATGCTACCACACTTACTTCTCGGCATGCCATGGAAATAGCACGTGCACACGCACCCACCAAATCTCCAAAGCCCAGGAAGTCCCCTAAAAGGCACGGCCTTTCAAATGAATCTATTTCCCTCCGCACTCGCTTTCGGGGCCAGCGCCCTTTTTCTGCAAAGGGTCAGAGAGGAGATTCTTCAACACCCGCCCCCCAGTTGACCTCACTACCTATAACGTGGTTCCCCCCAGCCACAACCCCCTACGCTCCCACCGTTCACGCATCAGCTCATCAGTCACCTCCTCCGATCCCGTTGTCCGAAGCACCTGCCAGCACCAACAGTCCTTCCCCATGAGCTGTGGCGCGGGAGGAGCCACGAAAAGCTGGCGGGGTTGTTAACAGCCAGCTCTGGCGGAATCTGGGAGATGGGAACCTGGAGGGGTTCCCATCGGCCGTAACCCCCCGTGCATCCCAGGACCCCGTTTCAGCGTATGATGTTATCATTTCCTGGGTCAGGCATGGCAAGACGAGGGTCAGGAAATCTTGCTCTATTCCAACACTCGGAGCATTTACCATTTCCGCACTCACCCTACTTCCAGTCACTCATTCATCTGGTCATTCATTCATTCTCAACTGAACTTAGAAAGTAAGCTCCATGAACACAGCCACGTGGTCTATCCCCTCTCCAGAGCCCAGATCAATGCCTCACCCATAAAAGGTTGTCCATGAATGAATGAATGAGTGAATGAATGAACTTTGCAAGCAGCAGAAGGCTGGCACCTGAGAGGGGCCACACTATGCTTTACAAAAGTGTCTGAACAGCCTTTAAAACCAAGCCAGGTCGTGTCCTGTATTTTCTGATTTCCAGTGAAGCCTCCAGGAGCCCACCAGGACCCTCTGTGCCCAGTGATGTTCTGGGTCGCATTAGCCTCATCCGGGTTGTCCCGATGTAGCCACAGACCCTCAACCCCCTGTCCTCCCCACACCTGCTCTGCTGGGGGGCCCGAGCGCCTCCATTTCTGGAGCCGGGCTGGGCAGGCAGTGGAGATTCACTCCTGGGCACTTCCCTTTTGGATGTGTCGGGGGTGGGGGTGGGGGCTCGAAAGACAGCTTTCCTTTTACAATAACAATCCTGCAGTGGTGCATTTTAACAGCCCATTATTCGATTTCCAGGTTTCAACACTGCAAATGTCTCACTGCAGCTCATTTTGTAGCTTACTGAGCTGCGCTATATCATGAGAACAAGTTGGGAAATGCGCTAAAACCACCGAGTGCAGCTAAGAGTGGCGGCTTCCCAGAGCAGCTCAGCGGGGTGAGCTCTCACTGTCTCCCCCACATCTGATCCCAGGACCGGCTCTTCCTTCTGGTATTCTCTGACCACCCCCCCCCAAACTCGGCCCAGCTCCCAGCCCCCAGCTGCGCCTCCGAGCTCCCTCGCAGACTGGTCTGTCCCTAACTAGCTCACCCGACCCCCGCTCCGCTCCCTTCATCTGCCACAAAATGTGGAATCTGAACATGAACCGTATTGTCCAAACCTCAGATGTTCAAGGAGACCCTTCGTGATTTTTTTCAGTACCTAGATACCACCAATATTGTTCTATACTACACAGCGCCCTTAAAATCAATTCGCTTTTTTTTTAACCCATTTATTTTGAGAAGAAGCCTCACATTATTCCTGTAAATTGAACCTCGACCATATTCCAGGAAAAGGCTTAGTTTCGCCACGGTATGTCCTTGATAGCCATCTCTCCGCTGAAATCAGAAATTTCCAAGAGTTAGAGAAACGTTACATACATTCCGGCAACGATCGAGAATTTCTCCTTGACGCAGACGGAAGGCCTTACACATAATTTTAAAAAGGAATTATTTTCTCCTGATGGGCGTAAGTGTTACATGCGCTGTGTCAGTACATCACCTAAAACCACCTGACTTGCCACCAGCGAAACATCCCAGCCACCAAGGCCAGCCCACCACCGGCTGCTGCAAATCACCTCATAAGAACACGGTTGTACACATTCATTGCTCCACTTGCCCTGCGGCTGCTTTGTCTACACGGTGGCAGAGTCGGACAGCCACGGCAGAAACCGTATGGCCCGCAAAGCCAACAATATTTACTCTCGCCCTTCACAGAAAATGCTTGCCCACCCCTACGCCAGTGGATGGACGATTCTGAGAGAATCGTGCATGGGACCCTTGTGCCCGTGGACAGCCGTCAACCCTCTGCTTCCTTTCCACTGAGATGAGAGCTACCACACCCACCGCCATGCTACCATGACCATGAGAGAAGGACGCGCGAAAACCACCACGCACGTCACACCACACTCAATGAGTACTCTGTGAATAAATGAATGGATAAATCCACCAGTCGGTGTATTTTTAACTCACACCGATTCTCCCCTTCATCCCCTACCTAAACCTTAGAGCCACGAGTAATTATCACCAACCAGCGTTAGCGCAGTTCTTCGAGGGCTACGCTGCCCAGTAAAGCGAACGCCAGTCACTGAGTAGCATGTCAACCCGTTCTTAACTGACATGAGCAGTGGGCATGGGACACTGGATTTCAAAGACCCTGGACACTGGACACTGGATTTCAAAGACCCTAGTACGAAAAAGAAGAACGTATCAAGAATACATGCACGTTGATTAGGTGTTGAAATGACAAGACTTTGGGGTTTTTTTGAAGCTCATTCATTTATTTTACTTAAGTAAACTCTACACCCAACATACGGCTCAAACTCACGACCCCAAGATCAAGAATCACACAGTCTTCCGACTGAGCCAGCCAGGCATCCCAGTAATTTGGATTTTTTTGAATTAAATAACCTATATTATGAAAATTAATTTATCTGTTTGCAATTATTTATTTTCTAGTGTGGCTATGAGAAATCCAAAATGATGTTATGTGGCACTCCTCTGCAGCTCGCTCTGTGTTTCTCTTGGGCAGCACTGCCCCAGGGTTGACACAGCACACTTACTACTGTGTTACCTATTCTCCACGGCCACCACTGAAATAGGCATCATCCTTCCTATTTTGCAGACAGGATGGGGAGTGTCCATGCAGGTAAGTATTCCGTCTACGGGAACATGCTAGTAACATGCTAGAACATTCTAGAACATGCCAGAACATGCTAGTAACTCGCTGGCAGGAGATCACTCTCCTGATCTGTCTCCCATACACCAGAGCCTCTCCTGGTCATAATGGCCAGCACCCCCGAGGGATTCTTAGGGCGTCTGCTCCCAGAGGTCAGCAAAGTAACAGAGGGGCAAGGGCTTCTGTATCAGGGAATCTATGAGGAATACAGAGGATGTAGACGTATTACAGTGAGCAGCCATATCCCCACCACCCAGCTGAAGAGATAAATTCTCTCCCCAGATTCTACTGTATTCTCTCCTTCCCTCAAGATAACTAGTACCATCAACTAGTGTTTATCATTCGCAACTGTGTTTTTCCAGAAATGAATCCATACCTGTACGTTTGTGCGTATGTCTACATAAACGTGTATATACACGCATGCGTATATGCACACCAATACTTTTATACGCATGCATATTGTAAGTATATGTGTATGTGGTCAACACACATACACACACAACCCAAGCACGGCATCACTTGGCATGGTCTCCGGATGGCCGCAGTGTCACCTCACAGCACCACACCATGTCAGTGAACATCTCTGCCTGCTGCCTCTGGTTTCAGACGCAGACTATCTCGGGGGCGTCTATCCAGCAGAAGCACCGCCAGGTCGCGGAGGAAGAGCACCGTGGGCTGTGTGAGACGCTGCCCAGCGCTCTTCCCAGTGGACACACCGGTTTACACGCGCACCGCGGTGCACACGCATTCCCGGTATTTGCTTCTTGTCCGACTTTCCCTTGTTGCCTGTGGGATAAATACGGAACAGGATCGAGTACTTTGTTTCCCTGAATCCTGGAGACAAAGAGCTTTTCACGTGCTCATTACTGGCTGGTGGCATTCTCCTCTCGGAGAATTGCTTGTACCTGCCCTTTGCTAAATTTTCTGTGGCATTGTTTAGCATTTTCTTGCTAATTTGCATGAGCCCTTTAATTATTCCGGTTTCTAATTCTTCCTTGCTGTTTTAGACACAGCCTGTTTTATGATTTTCCTGTCATACATACACTGTGCACGTACACCAGTGCCAAGCACACAGCCTGTGTTTAAAACAAATCAGTATTAATGATTAATGAGTTTCACCCTTAAGGATGTATCTGTTTATGTTCAATTGTGATACAAGTCAATTTTATTTGCAACAAATCACGTATGTTCTGTCTAAACAACTGTCTTCTATTAACATAGAATTTGATCTTAATGAATAATGCGCTAAATAAACAGGAAATTCTCCAAAATTTTCATGTTACACATTTTCACTCAAATGAAATCTACCTAACAGGGTTTTTACCTTCATAAATGGGTGCGTATAATTGGTCAAAGAAAACTGCAAAGGGAATTAACTACAGAATGCCGAGCAAAACGGGGGAGTCTCCCAGACCTGACGGTGAACGCCCTCCATGCATCCACTCTGAGGATACAGGACGACAGAGGACACATCCACCGGGGGCGGGCACAGCCTTGCAAGCCTTCCTTCTCACCTGCATGTAACCTTTACAGTAATCCTGTAAGGAGGATAGGATTTTCCCAGATTTCCAAGTGAAGGAAAGACTCAGAAAGGATCAGAAACTTCCCTAAAGTCAAAGCACGAATGATGGACTGACTGACTCACACTCAGATCTCCCATTTGTTCTTCAACAAGAACGTGTTTACCGGGTGCCAGATACAGAGTTCGAACGACAGAGATAAACGAGGTGTCCTCACGGAGCTGGCTCCCAAACTCTCTGACAGTTATTCATCATGGTAGCAAATAATTCAGACTTGTATTCTCCCATGTGACGCCTCACTGGCTCAGTCGGTTAAGCATCCTGCTCTTGATTTCGGCTCAGGTCATGGTCTCACAGTTTGTGAGTTTGAGCCCTGTGTTGGGCTCTGTGCTCACAGCAGGGAACCTGCTTGGGATTCTCTATCTCCCTCTCTCCCTCTCTCCTGCCCCTCCCCACTCTCTGTCTCTTTCAAAATAAATAAACTTTTGCTTCATAAAGAAATGTCCCTTCCTCCCCTGTAGCCCACCGCCCCTCAAAAACTATCAATTCAGTAAATACCAATTTAAGCCTAAGAAAGCACCCAAAAAAGATAGGGCATCAAATGAGAGGGGGACCTTCTTCATCATTCGATGTGCACCCGTTATCACCCGTTATTCTCCCATCTCTGCAAAAAAAACAATTATGGTGGACGTAACTTTTTCTCTGCTATTTAGAGAATCCTTAAGAAATGACTGGTTTCATTTTAACATTCTTTTTTTTTTTTTAATGTTTATTTATTTTTGAGACGGAGGCAGAGTGCGAGTGGAGGAGGGGCAGAGAGAGACAGAGACACAGAATCCGAAGGAGGCTCCAGGCTCCGACCTGTCAGCGCAGAGCCTGACGCGGGGCTCGAACCCACAAACCGTGAGATCATGACCTGAGCCGAAGCCGGACGCTCAACCCACTGAGCCACCCAGGCGCCCCTTGTTTTCACATTCTTGACCAAACTTCTACACCATTTCAGACATACAATAAGAGGAAAGGACCTAACACTCAGCTGAAGAAAGAAAACCATACAAATCCAACGGAGGCCCCATGTGACTCCTCCTCCTCCTGTTTCGACCCCTGCACCTGCCTCCCAGGCAGGGGCAACTCCTCTCTTCTTTACTTGCTGCTGTCATCTCTAAGGCTACCACTGCACCCCCAGTGCACACACGTCTACAACTACGTTTCCATGTAATTATTTTGCAAGTTTAGATAAAGTATGTCATAACGTAGGTGCCTACCTAGAGGTGGATGTTCTTCCACAACAGGTTTGTGATAGTCACCCGGCTCCTGTTCACCCAGCCCCTCTGCTGTGGCACACACACCGAATGGATATTTCATCTTTTACGTATGCGGCCCTTTTGGGATAAACTTGTAAGTTGTTTCCGATGTTTTACCACCCGATGCTGCTTCGAACGGTCTTGTACTTATCCCACTCTGAGGCTCCCGCACCTTCGAATCCACCAAGGACTGCAAAACCCCTTCTCAACACAGGTGTAACTACAGATCTGGGGGAGTCCCTGGGGCTCCATTCCATCACCTACAATTGGTATTCCCACACTTCTTAATTTGTGTCCAACTCATGGACCTCCATTTCCATGACTTCATCTGATTTCCTTCATTTGCAACACTGAGCATCGTTTCCAGGGCCACTGAGAATGTGGGTTTCATCTATCATGAACTGCCTCTTCACGTGCTTTTTCCATTTTGCTTTGAATATTCCTTGCGATAAGCCAGCCGCCAGTGACGTTCACACCCTTAACACTTGACATGTACCTTACTGCTACGCTGCTTACCCTTGGATACCGACTAACTCCCAGGTGACAGGAGATCAGAACCACTTTCATTGGTTATCTTTCCTTGAGGATGAGCCCCATTGATATGACAAGGCAGGGGCGTGACAGGAGAACAGTACATCTGTGATCCCCAATCTTTAAAAATTTTATCATAAATTCCACTGTAGTTAACATGCAGTGTCATGTTAGTTTCCGATGTACAGTATCACGATTCAATAATTTTATACATTACCCACTGCTCACCTCAAGTGCCTTCCTTAATCCCCATCACCATTTCACCCATCTACCCATGCACCACCCCTCTAGTGACCATGAGTTTGTTCTCTGTGGTTAAGAGTCTCTTTCTCGGTTTGCTTCTCTTGTTTTTCCCTTTCCTCATTTGTTTTGTTTCTTAAATTCCACATATGAGTGAAATCATATGGTATTTGTCTTTCCCTGACTTACTTCACTTAGGATTATACTTTCTACCTCCATCCATGTTGTTGCAAATGGCAAGATTTCGTTTTTTATGGCTGGGGAAAAAAAAAAATATATATATACATATCTCACATCTTCTTTATCCATTCACCTATTGATGGACATTTGGGCTGCTTCCATATCTTGGCTATTGTAAATAATGCTATAAATATTGAGGTGTATGTATTTCTTGAATTAGTGTTTTTGTATTTTGGGGATAAATACCCAGCAGGGGAGTTACTAGGTCATATGGTAATTCTATTTTTCACCTTTTGAGGAACCTCCATACTGATTTCCACAGTGGACACACGAATTTGCATTCCCAACCACAGTGCATGAGGGTTCGTTTTACTCCACACCCTTGCCAACACCTGTTGTTACTTGTGTTGTTGATTTTAGCCATTCTGACAGGTGTGAGGGGATATCTCATTGGGGTTTTGATTGGTATTTCCCTGATGATGAGTGATGTTGAGCATCTTTTCATGTGTCTGTTGGCCATCTGGATGCCTTCTTTGGAGAAATCTCTATTTATGTCTTCTGCCCATTTTTAGTTAGATTATTTGTTTTTTGGAGTGTTGAGTTTGAAGTCCTTTATATATTTTGATTACTAACCCTTGATCAGATATGTCACTTGCAAATACCTTCTCCCACCCAGTAGGTTGCCTTTCAGTTTTGCTGACTGTTCCCCTCACTGTGTAAAGCCTTGTTACTTTTTAAGTTTACTTACTTAGAGAGAGAGAGAGAGAGAGAGAGAGAGAGTGTTTGTGTGTGAGCAGGGGGAAGGGCAGACAGAAGGGGAGAGAGAGAATCCCAAGCAGTCTCCGAGCTGTCAGCACAGAGCCCGCTGCAGGGCTCAAACTCACAAACTGTGAGATCATGACCTGAGCTGAAATCAAGAGTCAGATGCTTAACTGACTGAGCCACTCAGGCGCCTTGAGGCTTTCTATTTTGATGTGGTTCCAACAGTTTATTTTTGCTTTTATTTCCCTTGCCTCAGGAGACATATCCAGAAAAATACTGATTCAGCCGATGTCAGAGAAATTATTGCCTGTGTGCTTTTCTAGGATTTTTATGGTTTCACGTCTCACATTTAGGGCTTTACTCCATTTTGAGATTATTCTTGTGAATGGTGTAAGAAAATGGTCCATTTTCATTGTTCTAATAGTAGCTGTTCAGTTTTCCAACAACATTTGCTGAAGAGCAAATTTTCCCCATTGCATATTGTTTTTCCTTTGTCTGAGATTAAACAACCATACCGTTGTGGATTTATTTCTGGACTCTCTATTCTGTTCCTTGATCTATGTGTTTATCTTTGTGCCAGTAGCATACTGTCTTGATTAGTACACCTTCGTAGTAGAACTTGAAGCCTGGAATGTGATGCCTCCAGATTTGCTTTGCTTTTTCAAGACTGCTGTGGATATGTGGGGTGTCTGTGGTTCCATACAAATTTTAGGATTGTTCTAGTTCTGTAAAAAATGCTGTTGGTATTTTGGTAGGGATTGCATTTAATCTGTAGATTGTTTTGGGTATAGTAGACATTGGATCAATGTTCTCTCTCCCAATCCATGAGCATGGAATGTCTTCCCATCTCTTTGTGTCCTCTTTAATTTCCTTCATCAGTGTTTTACGTTTTTTGGAGTATAGGTCTTTTACCTCTTTGGTTAGGTTTATTCCTAGATGTCTGCAAGTTATTTTTTTTAACATTTTTTATTATTTATTTTTGAGAGACAGAGAGAGATAGAGCACGAATGAGGAGGGGCAGAGAGAGAGAGAAAGAGAGAGAGACAGAATCCGAAGCAGGCTCCAGGCTCCGAGCTGTCAGCACAGAGTCCAACGTGGGGCTCGAACTCGTGAACCGTCAGCCCATGACCTGAGCCGAAGTTTGACCCTGAACCGACAGAGCCACCCAAGTGCCTGGTGGAAAGCTACAGCCTATTAAAGAAAGTTTCTCTAACATTATGATGACTGTGAAGTTAAACAACCTAAACAAATCAAGCAGATAATGTTGATCAAATCAGCACAGGAATTCATGCACTTTGACTACAAAGTGCAAACAACTAAAGATATCTTTTCCTGGGCCTCCCGAGGACATGCATGTACACAGTAGGAGCTTTGCAATAGTGCCAGAGACTAAGGGACTATACAGGACTTTATAAAGTCTTCAGCAAATTGGAGAAAAAACAGATTCTAGTCTTTGAATTCCAAATTTCTGTAACTTTGATAACTCACTTAGGAGGTTCCTAGTAGTAAGCTTTAGTCACATGTAAAAATGAAATCAATGGAATTTTAAATGATCTACGTGGAAGAATCAAAGCCAGGATGTGCAGCTTTAGATAAGAGCCTATAAGGGGGTTCTTATCAACTCTACCTGTGCTTTGAAGCCTAGATTACGACTCATTTGTGGAAAACACTTTTTTTAATCAATGTAATACCCCAGAACCTACCTTCGTTCCACAGAGAAGAGTGGTATCGAACGCAGTCATCAGATGACTGCGGAAGCCACCTCTACCCAAGAAGGTTTGAGGTAGGGCACTCATTCATTTACCCATTCATCCATTCAACCATTCAACCATCATATTTTGAGGACTGGTAGTAGGCAGGAAAATGGCCACCGAAGGTATCAATGTCCTACTCCCAGGATCCTGTGACCTCGTTATGCTACCAGGCAAGGGTGATTAAAGTTGCAGGTGGAATTAAGGTTTCTAAACCAGCTGACACGAATGTAAGGAGACAGTCCTGGATCATCTGCGTGGCCCAATATAAGCGTAAGGGGTCTTTTCACACGTAGAACACGGAGGCAGAAAGATCTGAGGATACTGTGCCTGCTGGGTTTCCAGATGAAGGAAGGGGCCACAAGGCAAGGAATACAGGCGGCCTCCAGAAGTTGGGAAAAGCACAGAACAGATTCTTCCCTAGAGCCTCTAAGAAGAAAATGCACCCCTGCCAACGTCATGATTTAGCTCACTGAGATCTGCTTCAGACTTCTGGCCTACAGAAATCTAAGCTATAAGATGGGCTGTTGCAAGGCCCCCCGATTTGGTGGGGTTACTTTTGCAGTGATGGGATAACCAGAACACATCTTTTTATTATGAATTCCAACATTACATTATAAAACTGACTGCTATATCGTGCTGCCACACAAAAGGAAACTTTCTGAAATGTTTGGCATAGGAAAAAAAAAAGATAATTTTCTTACATTCCAGCTACTTAGAAATTCTCAAAAGCAAATAAGCGTTTACTTATGTCCTCTGCTCCTATGGAGCACAAAGGAGTAGTCAGCTTGAAAGGTTGTTATTTTGTGAACTGAGAATGGCTTGATTATCGTCTAATAATGGGTAAAATAACAGGTAAATAAAAAAAAAAGCCAAAACAACTCTGCTCTGTTAAGCTTTGTGCAACGACTCTTTAAGAACACAGAATATCTTTCTTTTGTGGATTGTTGTAAACAGCTTTTGCAATACGACGGTATATGACACAGTAGAGTAGATTTTGATTATAACTGCTTTCTTATGAAAAGCAATTCAGCTCTAAAAAATAACAGCTATTTCCGAGAATGATTCGGCTGGATTTGTTTAACAGCATTCTCTAAATCTTCCAAGTAGGTAGAATTTTCAACTAATGAACAAGTGTGCCCATCCTTAGGATGCCATATCCAAGGAATGTTATTTCAGCACACCTGTGAGTCTAGGATAAACTAGACGGGATTACAGCGGCATCGATGAAAAGCCCACGGAAAGGGCGCTACCCGAGCTGTTCAAGGGGGTTACTGCCGGGTCACGGTTTAATCGCCACCTACATCTCCCAGAAAAGGGACGGTTTATAGAAAGTGGCAGGGGCAATGGGTACTGGAGGTGGAGGCCAGGGGGCGGGAGGGATACGTATTGTAAAAGAGGCAGGCTCGGTACTCAAGTAATCACATTACAGCTGACCCTTGAACAACGCAGGGTTGAAATGCGTGGATCCACTTCCATAGAGATTTTTTTCTTTGTTTTTTTTTTTTAGAAATACAGCAGCACAGGAATGTAAATGCATTTTCTTTTCCTCACAATTTTACTAACATGTTCATTTCTCTAGCTTAGTTTCCTGTAACAATACAGTACACAACACAAATAGCATGCAAAATAGGTGCTAATCAATTGCTTATGTTATTGGAAAGGCTTCCAGTCATCAGTAGGCTACTGGTGGTTAAGCTTTGGGGGAGTCAAAGTTATACATGGATTTTCAACTATGCATGGGATCATCACCTCAACCCCTGCGTTGTTCATGGGCCAAGTGTACATGGATATATAGGGAAGTAACAGATAAATAAATGGAAAAGGTGACTCATTCGGTACCCAAGTCTTTGAGACCTCCTAGGGAAGCTGACTGGTGCAGTGTCTCAGATGCAAAAACAGCCCCCAGGGAAGTTGTCACAACACTGCTTTCTTACCATCACCTCTGAAACAGTCACTTCCTCTTCCTTCTCTTATGCTCGCATCTTATGTCCATAACCCGTAATAGACAGAGGTCTGGTGGAACTGGCTGTGGCCATCCAATATGGAGAAACATGTTGTGACCTGGCTGTTGCCATCCAATATGGAGAAACACGCCGAATGGAAACCATGCTGTAAACTGGCTGTGGCCATCCAATATGGAGAAACATGTTGTGACCTGGCTATAGCTACCCAATATGGAGAACCACACCACCCTCTAGACACTGCATCAAGTGCCATACTGAATATAACTCACTGATGAGGCTGGCCCTCCTGTATGTCTGGACTGCATCTTGTTGGTTTCTCTGTTGATGCCAAACTCTGGTCCAATCAACTGGGCAAGTTGGTAAGAGGGTTTCCATGGCATGAAGCCCACATGCTGTTGCCTTTCCTCTAAAAGGGGGCTATCCAGTAGAACATAAGGAGCAGCCCAAGTTTCAGAGTGCAAGTGCCGATCTGTACACGTGGCACCAAGATGCACCATCTTGATTCCCCCTGTCTGTGGGGCTGGGGATATGCCACCTCTTGGGAGCAGATGCACCAATGGGAATTGGCAAATGACTCTCCATGATAGCTGGTTTCTCTTTTTCTCAAGTGGAAATCCTCTAGACACAAATTGGTGAGCACATCATTGTTGCCATCATCAGAACGGAGGCAGGAGGGACCCAGCTGGCTGGAGATGCACTGGTGTCACTGTCCGTCTTAGTTTATTTTCCCACAGCCCAGTGCATTTCCCCAGTCTGATGTGGCCACTCGCAAACGGTGCTGCTAGAACCCAAGCCACAGTGGGGCAAAGGGGTTGGGGGGAGCAGTAGCCATTTGCATGCAGTGTGTCACCTTGGAGCTGGTATTCTTAAGCCCCTGGAAATGCACGCATTTGAGTGGCTATCTCAGGGCCATTACGTTTTAATGGAAATGAAGCCGTAAAACATTTACTTCTGTTCCTCGGCAGCTTCTGGAGCGAACATATAAAAAGAAATTTACTGAAAATCTAATTTTCAAAGATTGCAAAACACACTTGGAGAATGGAGGACAGGGCAGAATCGTTACTGGTGTTCTACAGCGTTTCAGTGACGTGCTAGCCCGTGAGTCCCCGCAGCCCATCAGGCAGGGCGGCCCCATAATTCCATAAAGGGCAAACTGTCGTTGACTCTTAACACCTGAAGGAGGTTCGATGAATCTCATCCCAGATGCTCAGCAAGGGTACAGGTGCATCCGTCCTCACAACATGCTCTCCAGACGCGTGGCTCTGTGCCTGCACCTGCTTCACCTCTGGAAGCTGCATCGCCGCGCGATGAACAAGGAAACACAGTGACACGCTTGCTGGCTTCTCCGTGTGTGTGTCCGCACACACGGTCAGCTCAGAGAGACCCAAGCATTTCACTTCGCTTTGGCCAAAGCAATGTCCATGCAGGAGTCATACGCCCCTTGTCATCAAGGACTAGGAAAAAGACAGAACAGCCACAATAACGGAGTAAGACAGAGTTTGTGTTTTCTCCTCCTCCTCCTCAGTGGTTCCCCTTTGGATTGAGCAGATGACAAGATTTTATTGAGCCCACAAATCCGTCCTGGGCTAGATGCGTACTGTGGGACATTCAAATTGTAGGAAATGGGATTGCTTCCATCTTCATAGAAGAGTGAATACAATTAATATTTGAGAAACAGAGGGAGACAATGAAGCTTCAGCGTGCGGTGTAGACGAGACGTGTGATAAAATTCAGGCGAAGGGATACTCTGCTGGGCTGAGGGCGGGTGCAGGTGGCACTCTGGTAGGACACACGGGTCCTGACAGAAGCATAGTTGGGGCCTGCTCTTTGAGCCCCCAGGCCACACATCTCAGAGGCTACCTCTAACTTCGCCTTAAACTCAGAGGGTTCTTCAGAGTGAACACAGCACAAACTCTCCTTCAACCTGTGTGCAGAGGCATTTCCAACTCAGGCAGTGGGCTCTGCGGGCTCGTCCAAGCCTGGAGCCCTCTCTTACCAGGTCTACCCCCACTCCCCGATTGTGTCTAAGGAGTGGCCAGGTTCAAGTGTGCAGTCTTATGACTCAGGAAGGCTAATCACCAGGGGCACCTGGGGGGCTCAGTCAGTTAAGCATCTGACTCTTGATTTTGGCTCAGGTCATGATCTCACGGTTCTGCATTCAAGCCCCACATCCAGCTCCGTGCTGACAGCATCGAGTCTACTTGGGATTCTCTCTCTCCCTCTCTCTCTCTCTCTCTGTCCCTCCCCCACTCATGCTCACTCACTCGCTCTCTCTAAATAAACAAACATAAAAAAAGAAAGCTCATCACTCATACGAACAGAATACACAAACTTGGCTTTAGGGGGCGCAAGGCTCAAATCAGCCCACCTTGTAGGAAAGGCAGAAATGAGAGTCAGTAACAGGAATGCCTTGGGCTGCAGGTAACAGATTTAACCACAGGGGTTTAACACAGCAATGATTTGGTTTTCGCACGTAGAAGAAATTCAGATGTCGAGAAGCCAGGCAGGGCTACCGCTGTGCACTTAGGAGCCCTCGAGGACCTTGCCCCTGAAAACACAACCTGCTTGCCCACATTTGGGTTGTGACTCCCAGTCGTGTGGCATTGTTGCAGGAAGGGGGAAGGCGGGGGGAGGCACGTCCTGGCTGTGTCTGCCTTTTTTTTTTTGATCAAGATGAGAACAGGGTCCCACCAAGTCATTCCCAAGACCCCACTCAGACTTCACCAGAGCAGACCGGATGAAACAGCCACCGAGAACCACAAAAGAGTCTAGAAGTAACGATCGTAACCAGACACTTTGCCCCCTGCATAAAATCGGAATTCTATTAGCCCAGAATAAGGAGGAAGGGGATGTTGGCCAGGCAACTAGCAGCTGCGATCGGGACTACATTCCGCACAATTGATAACACAGCACCATACAGGCCGTCTGTGACTATCCACACGAGGAGCAAAAGGGGAAGAGAGACCTTTAATCCATGGCAGTGACTATATCCAACCTCCCCCAAATATTCTGCTTTGCACGAGCAGATACCCCAGGGGGAAACCCTTCTCTATGTCATCACGGAGTGCTTTCTATCTCTCTCCTTCTCCAGGGAAAAAAGTGACGTGAGACTAAGAGACTTTGACAATTATCCTCAAGTTAGGAAACATCACCATCTGGGGGGGCCCTTTGCAAAGGGGTAGCCTGTGCATTCAGAAGAAGAGAGGAGACATGTCACATTTGCACATCTCCTGCATGCAGCTTTTTGTGATTAGGAATCATGGCTTGATTTTTGGGATTCTATTAAAGAAAAAAAAATAGTAAGACCAGGGAGAAATTTGCCTTCAGGCTTTCCATGGAGGCTGTGTGATGAGAGGCCCTCAGAGACTCACGGCAGTAGTCCTGAGAAAATCAACACTGGAAGAGGGGGTGCGCCTGGCTTCTCCACCCCTCGACCCCAGGGCTCTGGCCGGCAGACCCTGACCTTCTGGACAACTACAGAATTCCACCTCTACGGCTGCATGGACAGAAGCCGGGTCTAGCTTGAACCAGCCTGGTCGGATAATAAGGCACTAACAGAGCGAGACCAAAACCCTCTGAACTGCCTTATCTCTTGGTGTTCTGCAATTTTAATCAGAAGAATTAAAAACAAAACCCCAAAAACCTCAGAAAGAAGGCTTGCTCGGAGATGGCAGGAATGCTCAATTTTGGTCAGTCCTTGGAATAAAACCACAGACACAAAATCACTGAACGCGGCAACAGTGGTAGAAAGGGCAGTAACCACTGACACTTACTGAGCACCTCCTGTATGCAAAGCACCATTTCTCAGTGACTTGTATGCATTTCCCATCACAAGGGGTGCATGCTGAACCTGTCCCTACTTTGTGGTTGAAGAATCAGACCTTCGGGGGACCCGAGGAGCCTGCATTCTTAACCACACCCTGTCACCTTCACACATAGGGGTACGGCCAGCACTTGCTACCTGCATAGACTCTGGCCGCCGCTGAGTAGGAAAGCAGGCTTGGTGAAGGTCCCCAACGCCACCGTATTTCAGACTGACTGCCTCCAGCTTGGCCGACGGGCGGGCCATCTCGGGTGGGGTGATTTGCTGGTATTCCCACAACAGCCGTGATGCGCCAGGAAGAACTGGCCCAGGTCAACCCGGGTAGAAAACTAAGAACCAGAAGGAGGTTTAGACCTACCAGTATCGGGACCTGCTCCCGTCATCCATGGAACATGCCAGCCTAAGGGCTCTGTAACCAGGGCTGCTGACAGACCCGGGAGAAGCCTGGAAACCAGCTCGTGTCCAAGATGAGCGAGAACCAGACGCACCAGAGCGTAGTGCTCATGGCAAGTCCAAGGTACGAAGCAGAGGGCGTCAGCCTCTTTCAGTCACAAAGGGAAAGTGTTGCATTTGACTCTTCTGCCTAAAATACCGCTCCCTCTCATACAAGGACCAACTGGGCACTTCCTTATCCGCCAAGTCACTGTAAATAGTTTCAGGCGGGTTTTTTAACTTTCTAGCTCGGATATGGGAGTCTCCATAGGGAGAGACTACTTATGATACTGTTTTCTATATATTATGTATGTATGTATTATTATATATATGTATTATATATTAGACTACTTTTTTTTTAATTTTTTTAATGTTTATTTTTTGAGAGAGATACGGAGTGTGAGCGGGGGAGGGGCAGAGAGAGGGAGACACAGAATCCGAAGCAGGCTCCAGGCTCTGAGCTGTCAGCACAGAGCCTGATGCGGGGCTCGAACTCACAAACCATGAGATCATGACCTGAGCCCAAGTCAGACGCTTAACCTACTGAGCCACCCAGGGGCCCCTAAAACCCGTTTCCATTATAGGCATGGGTCTGCGGCCATGGCTCCACCAGAGCTGAACTCCAGGGGTGAGCCCCCTGGAGCCAAGTGCCCAGGGACCCTGGGAGACACACGTGTTTTACATTTGCCACGGGTCTGCACCAGATCTCTTCCCCACTTGCAAAAGCCAAAGAAATGCATCTGAATTTGGAAGGTTTTCCTAAAAACTTTGGAACCGATTCTGATGCTCCTTTCTCAGGGGTGAGGAGACACCGAAAGCTTCGTCTGGCAGGAAGCGAGGAGACAGACAGAAAAAGTAAACACTGACGTGATATATAAAACTCCCGCTGCACGTTGCTCCTCGCCAAGAGGTTCGAAGAGCAAACCTTTGCGGCCAGAGGAAAGAAGCCACACAGGCAGCCCGCGGCATGTTCGGGGGCTTGTGCCGCTCTCGGGGGAAGAGAGGGGCCTGGAGAGATCCACGGTGGACCCTCAACGGAGCATGTGAGCTCCAGTCGCTGGTATGACAGTCGCTTCCAATAGGCTTCCAACATTAAATTAAAAACGGGTCTCCAGGGGGAAAATGCATCCCAGTAACTGAAGGTGCACGCACTCAGATAGAAAGAAGTAAATAGGGTGGGGACCCTGGCCCACGGAAGGGTTATCAGCCCTTCAGAAATCATAATACCGGCTGTTGAGGTCAATGAAAGAGTGTTGAACACTGGGTAACTACCAAAGGGAGTGTAAGAAAATGAGAAAAGAGGGCCAGGCAAAGTGGGAAGGGAAGCCATATGGAAAAAAGAAGGGGGGCTTGAGCAGCTGAACAACGTGGAGGGGACAGAGCAGTGGCCACAGGTGCGGCGGGTGAGGGCCCGGGGACGGGAGACCCCGAAGACCAAAATGGTGAGCGGAAGGACCGGTCTACGTGGCGGTCCCTGAATAACAGAAGGACAAAGGCACCCAGACCGGCTATTTAAGTGAACAATCGCTAATCTGAAAACGTAGGAGAGACTGTAGTTCATCCGACCTTGAGGGCAGAAGACGGGGACAGCAAGGAAGCAGTCAGCTGCGGGGAATGGATGGTCGCTATTCCGTTGGGTCACGAGCTGGAGAGGAAAGACGTGGGAATCAGACCGTGGGGGGTGAGGACCGAGCCCAGAGCCACGCTAAGGTTCAAGATGTGCCACCGCCCGAGAGACCCTGGGGTGTTCTAGTTACAGAATTCCCACCGCATCACCACACATGATAATGAAAAAAAGCGACCACAAGAGGTAGATCGTGCTTCAGGGTAAAGGCTCAGGCAGGCTCATTTTCTACCGTTGAGGCCCAAGAATAAAACCAGGGGGGATGTGGAATGACCACTATGTACGTACCAAACCAGCTCCTTCTGAGCACACGGCCAGGCCTCACGTCTCCACCATCTGCTACACCTGGGCAAGTGACCTACGGCGTCTGGCCAACGGCATCCGCGCAAAGCGACGTCCATTTCCAGGACTGGAAGCCCTCCTCCACGATCCTCCACAGTCTCACTGCTGGCTCCCTATCTACTAGCTGGAAGTGAAGGACTTTAAGTCCCATAGGATGGCAGGGCCTCAGGGGAGCCCCGGTCCCCACATCCCCCGTGGAAGCTGCTCAGTGTGAACAGTGGACTTGGTGTGAGCAGGGAGCACACACTTACTGTGCTGAGCGACTGAGAGTAGGCGCTGGTCTGTTACAGTTTCCGGGGTTACCTACTCCGACCAACACAAAGAGCGAGACTGCAGCTTAGGTGACCCGAGGTAAGCAGAACATCTATGCTTACGAAGATACAGACCGACACGACCCAGGTGAAGAAGACCTGTGCTTTTCCCACGGACGCTAGTAACATGGTCAGTGTTAGATAATAAAATAAGAGGTCAAAAATCTACGTTGTTTCACATAATTCATCCATGTCAAATGTCTGTTGAGTCTGGACAATTTTATAGGCTCATGGAATCATGCAATCTACGCGGACACGTATACGTATGCGTGTAAGTGTACCTAAGTATTTAGGGAGAGAGCTGGATGAGGTTTCAGACCTGTCTAGATTCAGGTAACCACCACCACAATCAAAATAAAGATCAGTTCCTGGGGTACCTGAATGGCTCAGTCGGTTAACCATCCACCCAACTCTTGAGCGTGGCTAAGGTCATGATCTCACGGTTCATGGGATCAAGCCTCAAGTCAGGCTCTATGCTGACAGTGCAGAGCCTACTTAGGATTCTTTCTCTCTCCATCTTTCTGCCCCTCCTTCCCCTCTCAAGATAAATAAATAAACACTTAAAAAATTTGAGAGAGAGAGACAGAGCACCAGCAGGGGAGGGGCAGAGAGAGAGAGACACAGAATCTGAAGCAGGCTCCAGGCTCTGAGCCATCAGCAGAGAGCCCGATGCAGGGCTCGAACTCACAAACCGCGAGATTGTGACCTGAGCTGAGGTCAGACACTTAAATGACTGAGCCACCGAGGCACCCCTGAACACTTTTTAACATTTTATTTAAAAAAAGAGATAAAGAACAGTTCCATCACCCAAATACCCGCCTTGGGCTTTCCTGACATGGCCAAACATCTCCCCTCACATCCCTAGCAACCACTGATCAGTTCTCCATCCCTGGGTTTTGCCTCTTCCAGAATGTCACGTAAATGGAGCCCTACTGGTATTGGAATTACACTCACACCCTCACAAGAGGCAGGGAGCAGACAATCAAAATACCACGCTGATAGCTTCCGAGCCTGCATTTTTAGGATCTGACTGCTGGCTGTGTCTAATGAACCCAGCTGCAATGTCCTACTTCTCTGGGAAAAAAACAAAAAACAACCAATATCAAACCTTTGCTCTTTGCCAATCTGAGAATCCCTTAACTTTCTGACTCAGACGTTCAATACAACAGAAATAGGCCAGCTCCATCTACAAAATGGATAGGGGACAATGAGGGCAATCTACTATGGAAAATGAATTCTGCCCCTTCTCCAAGATGACAGGTCTGTAGGGAGAAAAGGCTAACTCTAGGCATGGGTATGGGCGCCCCACCAGCCCAGCACTGACAGGACTCCTGTGCACAGACTCACAGACTGCAGCCACCCCGGAGTTTTCTCTGCTGTAACGGGTCCAGAGTGTGAAAAGCAGAATTAAAGTAAATCTTCCTCAAATCAATAGGAAAGGGCATCAGGTGATAATTTTGGAGGCAGCAGGGAATTGAAACAGGCTCTAGAAAGGGCACATTTTCTGAGCAGCACACTGGGAACCCGAGCACTCCTGCACAGATGTCCCTTCTGGCAAAGAGAACGGAAAAATCCACCTTAAATTTTTTTAAGATGGTTTTTCATGCACTTAGATTCTACTCATACAGAGAATGTCAGAAACGTCATTGTCTTCCCATAACGTGCATCTAGTTGTATCAAAGTAACCGCATTCAGGCATCTTTTCACAACAGACCACACCGCAAAAAGAGTCTCTCATCCATATAATTCTTGGTTTAAAAGGCAGTTCAAGATTGAGCCACATTTATTTTATTTTTTTAATTTATTTAATTTAAATTATTTAATTTTTTAATATTTTTTATTTTTGTAATGAAATTTATCGTCAAATTGGTTTCCACAGAACACCCAGTGCTCATCCCAACAGGTGCCCTCCTCAATGTCCATCACCCACTTTCCCCGGCCTCCCACCCCCCATCAACCCTCAGATTGTTCTCCGTTTTGAAAAGTCTCTTATGATTTGGCTCCCTCCTCCTAACTTTTTTCCCCCCTTCCCCTCTCCCATGGTCTTCTGTAAAGTTTCTCAGGATCCACATAAGAGTAAAAACATATACGGGAACCCTCTTGCACTGTTGGTGGGAATACAAACTGGTGCAGCCACTCTGGAAAACAGTGTGGAGGTTCCTCAAAAAAATTAAAAATAGATCTACCCTATGACCCAGCAATAGCACTGCTAGGAACTCACCCAAGGGATACAGGAGTGCTGATGCATAGGGGCACCTGAGCCACATTTATTGTATGTTTTCGTCCTAAACAACACCCAGAATGCGGACTTTCCCTGTAGAATGTGGTGCTTCTGTGTATTATTCCAGAACCAAGAGTGCTCTGCTATACTCTGCTAGCTCTTAGCACGGGGCTTTGGGACCCTCAACACCTCCCTCTGCTTCTTCCGTTTCCTCTCAACAGAATGTAGGAAGTGGAAAACATTACTCGTTCTCGGACCCAAATGAGATCTTCCACCAATAATGCCTAGGAAACACAGTGAGAGCAAGGTGGAGAAATCTAAATCACGGCAAGTCAAAGAAAATGGATACAAGCCTCATTGAAAATTACTGTGTAAGCCAGAAGACAAATCTGGACTTCAACTAATATTTCATTCCCTGAGAAGAAGGAAAGGTTTCCTTAGGATAATGGACATTTGGCGATGTCTGGAGACATTTCTGGACGTCACAACAGAAGAGGAAAGCACACTGCCATCTACTAGTAGGTGGTGGCCAGGGATGCTGTCCGTACCCTAAAATACCCCATCTGTCCGTCCGTTCATCCGTCTGTCCATCCATCCATCCATCCATCCATCCAATACAACACTGTCAGAGAACACCACACACACAAACACCTGCTCCAAAGAATTATCCAGTCCAAAATGTCAGTCATGCTAAGATTAGGAAACCCCCAGCCGTAAGATCAGAGTTGGGAAAAATCGAACCACAGAGTCTTGAGATGTACGGCCATGGGTAAAGGTGGTCCCAATTCAGCGTCAGCAAATCTGGGCTCCATTAACATGCAAAGAATCTCTCTGGGCCTTTGAATTTGTCATGATCTTTGGCTTTAAATGGATCAAAGCATTGAGTCAGCAGAGATCTATTGAGATCTATGCACTGTGGTTGTTGTGGATGCACCACAAAGACAAATGCCTGCTCACGTGGAGTCTGCAGAGGGAGAACACTAACACGGGCAAAGCACACTTATGGAAACAGCTGGATTTCAGGCAATGGTAACTTCTATTAAAACACAAACCAGGGGCACCTGGGTGGCTCAGTCAGCTGAGCATCAGACTTGATTTCCGCTCAGGTCATGATCTCACAATTGTGAAACATAGCCCCGCATCTGGCTCCGCATTGGGTGTCGAGCCTGTTTAAGATTCTTTCTCTCTCCCTCTCCCTATGCCCCCTATCCCACTCACATGCTCTCGCTCTCTCTCAAAAATTAAAAAAAAAACCCACAAATTAAAGGGGCTCCTGGTTGGCTCAGTCAGTAGAGCATATGCAACTCTTGGGGGTTGTAAGTTCAAGCCCCACATTGGGTGTACAGATCACTTAAAACTAAAATCTTAAAAAACACACACAAATTAAAGCAAGATGATATGGAGAAGGGTGGGATTCTACTTGAGATGCGAGAGTTAAAGAAGACTTACCAATATCTACTTGTCTATCCATCCATCCACTTACCACCCATCCATCCACCCACCTACCACCCATCCATCCATCCACCTATCATCCATCCATCCATCCACCTATCATCCATCCATCCATCCATCCACCCACCTATCTATAATCTATCCATCCATCTACCCACCTACCATCCATCCATCCATCCATCATCTATCCATTCATCCATCCACCCATCCTTCGTCTATCCATCCACCCAACCATCCACCCACCTATCTATCATCTATCCATCCATCCTATCCCATCTTTTGCACTTCACTTTTTTGCACCTAATGTTTTGCAAAACTTTCATATCATAATAGCTATATAGTATTCCGTGAAATAACATTATGTGGCTGTAAAATAACCAACGCCTTTAATGAACACTTAGCAATTGTAGTCATTGCTCTCTTCTCTTCCGACACTGAATGGTGCTCCATGTTTCTGTGGAGAAGTCTAATGCCAGCCTGAATTTCTTCCCCTCGTGACAGAGACTTGCTTTTTCTTGACAAAATATTTTAAAATTTGGCATGTATCACACACGCGTGCATGCACACACTTAAGTATATATAAAGCACTGGTGGAAACACACACACACACACACACACACAGTTTAAAAAGCATATCATGCATGGACATTTTAGAAGACAGTAAGCAAGCCGTGTACAATAAGCAGCACAATGAAGAATGTCTTTGGAACCTCCTGTATGTTCCTCCCCATAAAATCCTCATCTTCCCCACTGACACCTACTATTCTGAATCTGGTATTCATTCCCCTGTTCTTTTACATTTGCGCCTAAATGAATGCATATATCCATCATCCATGAGCCGTTTGTTGTTAACTCGATGCCTACGTCGCATCTTCACAGAAACGTACTTTTCTGCGACTTTCAATTCCGTTCCATAGTAGAGATCAGGGGTTGCTCACACTGATGTATCTCGCTGTAATGGAACAGTCTTCATGAATGCGTGGGATCCCACTGCAGGAATGTGTCCCAATCTGTTTACCCATTATCCTGGCAATGGTCACTTGGGGTCTGCCATTAATGACAGCATGGCTGTGGATATTGCTGGGGGCCTTCTCGCAGACAAGTGCGAGAATTTCTCTAGGTTCTATACCTCAGAAGTGGAAACTTGGTGTCACGGTCTATGCTTCTGTCTCCTATTATGGGGTAACTCCAAACCACTTTCTTGTTCTTCAATTGACATCCAAGTTAGTTACCATAGAGTGCAAACGTGATTTCAGGCATAGAATCCAGTGACTCATCCCAACAAGTGTCCTCCTTAAAGTCCCTTGCCCATTCAGCCCATCCCCCCACCCACAACCCCTCCAGCAACCCTCTGGTGTTTTCCTCCGACAGCAAGAGATGAGGCTTTTCCAACAACTCTGGAGAGGAGGAGGCTGCCTGACTCTTGGCAACCGGGTGGTTATAAAATTGAAATGCATTTTGGCTTTAATTTGTTTTTCCCTAATTTCTGGTGAGATGTTGTATTTTTTCTTAAATTTATTGCTGCTTTGTGTTTTCTCTTCCGAGAGAGTCCCTAACCCATTTTTCTATTTGTTTATTTGCTTTTAATTGTTGAATTCTAGGCATTCTTTATACATTATGCATCCTAATTCTTTGTCGGTCTGATGTGTTACAAACACCTTCCCCAAGTTTATGGTTTGCTTTTTGATTTTAAAAAACTACTTATGTTTCACACGTAGTCAAAAGTATCGCTGTCCCCTTGGTGGTCACTGTTCCGGTATCTTGTTGAAGAAATCTTTTCCCCGCAGAGCTTATAAAGACTTCTTTACTATTTTCTTCTACATTGATTTCCTTTATTTTCCCCTCTGGATACTTAATTGATCCGCAATTGATGTGTATAAATGGCATGAAATAGAGATCGGGTTCCTTTCTTTCTCATTTGGATAATGCCCCAGTGCCATTTTTGAAAAATATATCCCTTCTCACAGATCTATAATGGTAGTTCTGTCACACGAAGTCTCATATTTGCGTGGTTATGGACTTTCAGCGACCTATCTGCATTTGTCTTCTCCTTAGTGTTTTACCCATCCTTGGCCTTCTGGTCTTCATACAGATTAAAATTCAACCTGTCAAGCTCCTTGAAGGATATCCCAGCTGGTATTTTTATTAGAATTGCAGTGCCTCTACGTAGTCTTTTGGGGAGAACGGACACTTTCACGACACTCCGTCTTTCTGTCTCTGAACACAGCACACCCACGTCTTTAAGTTCTTAGGAATATTTATTCTGCCTGAACGATTAGCTATTTCATTATGATTGAAATTTCATAATTAGGTGATACTTTGGTATTGATTTTTTTAACTTTTTTTTTCTGCAGTATTCCTTAGTTGTAATTTCCGTTTTATGCTGTTTGGGGCCGCAATTCACACATTAGCTCTCTCGTCTACCTTACTGCCTCTATCTTTGTTTTCTTTGCATATCTGAATTCTTGATATATTAAGTTCATGTTCTTTTTTTAAAAACTCCCGAGCCATTTAAGCACTCACAGAGAAGTCTCTCTGTTTTTTCTCTTGGTTTACATTTTCTTCCAAAATAAATTCGTCCTCTCTCTTATGTTTGGCCTTCTTCCCTTCCTTCCCCGTCCCTTCCTTCCTTCCTCCTTCCTGCCTGCCTGCAACGTATTTACAGAATGTCCTGCCATCTTTGTTTTAAGCGGGTCTGTGTCCAACCTGGACAACTCTGACCCAGACCCAGGCCTTCCATCAGCGCTGACGTGCTGTGGATGAATTTCACTTGGCATGCTTTATCTTTCAAAATGTGTTATCAACACCCGAGCTTTCAACAGCCTGGGGTCAGGGAGAGAGGAAGAGAGTGTAGTCAGGGCTTGACAGAGGGAGCCCTGTCCTCCCTGTATGCAGCTGTTTCCAAATACTCCGTGCCTGAGTTCACTCAACCCCGTGTGCACATCTTCCGCGCGCTTGGATAACCCTGGGCTTCAGGTGCGTACTCCAGTTCACCTCTGCCTCTTGGACCCTTGCCCAACACAAGAAAGGGAAAAAAATACAAGCACTGATTTTTCACCTACACACAAGGAAGTTCACAGACTGGAGACAAATATATTATCTTGCCCCGGCGTGTTCTCTCTCTGCTGCCTGTAGGTCTTTCGAAGTTTGTATCTTATTTATTACATTTTCTGTGTGGCTAAATTCATTTCTTCCCTGCCTGAGACCTTCGGGCCTGTGCTCCCAGCTGAGACCGACACAGATGAGAACCCCCGATGACTGTCTTCTGCTTCTGGAACAAGGTGGAGTCCATCAGATGAGATATTCTGTTTCCATAAAAGGTATCTTCTCAATGGGGCGCCTGGGTGGCTCAGGTGGTTAGGCGTCCGACTTCAGCTCAGGTCATGATCTCACGGTTTGTGGGTTCGAGCCCCACGTCGGGCTCTGTGCTGACGGCTCAGAGCCCGGAACCTGCTTTGGATTCTGTCTCCTTCTCTCTCTGCTCCTCCCCCGCTCACGTTCTGTCTCTCTCAGTCTCTCAAAAATAAATAAACATTGAAAAAATTTTTTAAAAAGATGTCTCCTCAAAGTGCTACCCCCACGTCAGGGATAGGATCCCATAGCAGACAACCGACCAGAGCACTTTCATACACAGCAGTGGTAAGGGGTGCAGAACTTGCCAGAAGACCAGCCAGACAACGGTGGCGCGACCTGGATGTCCACACCTGTGGGACGCTGCTAGCTATCCTGGGTCGGGAGGACACAGCACAGAGCTGGGGCCGCGAGGGGCCAATGGCAAGGTCTCCCTGTAGGAATTGGAGCCAGGGCACGGCTGCCCCACGGAGGGGCGTTCACGCCTGAGCCAGGACCACGGAGCGAGCCAGAAGACGATTACGCAGACTTCGTCTTCCCACACGCAAGATTCCTGCCAACGGGTCCCCTCGGCCACGTGCACTCAGAAGCCCGACGCGGTCCGTGTAGGGCGTGTGGGGAACGCAGGTTCTAAGGCGGACCCAGCGGAGCAAGAGAAGGCGGGAAGGAGCTGAAAAGCAAGTGACCTCAGGCACCTGCTCTGCTCCGTCCTCGGTGAGTGTGTCACGACCGCTGCTCGACAAAGTACAACACGGTCTTCCTACACACGCCAACCTCACGTACCAGAAGTGGGAGCAGGGCTCTGCAGGGAGGTCGAAGCGTTCCCCCTGGAACTTGCTGAGGTCACCGGCTGAGATCGCTGCCTGGTCTACAGCATCCCAGAGAGTTTCTTTCCCTCGTGCGTCTGGGGCCTCGACGGGATGGCGAGAAGCCCGGGCCCTCCTGGTCCCTCCCTGTCCGTGCAGACGAGCTGGCCTTCTTATGTGGCAGCTCAGGCTTCAAGAACAAGTGGTCCTGGAGACCCTGGGGGAAGGTCAGAGCTTGCTGCGGGCTAGCCTCGGACCCCCAGATCCTCGCGACTGCCCTGTTCTACTGGGAAAGCGGTGCGCTGAGGTCGGGGCAAGGTCGGGGGGACCGGAGCCTGCCTCCCCATGGGAAGAACGTCGGAGATGCACAGCCATGCTGAGCCATGACCCTGTGGTCTCCCCTCGCAGAGGCTCGTGGGAGGGGGACACACACGCTGTGGGTGGATGCACGGGGGCCGATTTCTGGAAACTGCTGTCTCACTCTTTGGCTCACCCCACCACCAGTCCTTTCTGTGTCTGTTGATGCTGGTATTACTTCTGCTGAAGTACTTTTTCATCCACTGACTTTTTATACCTTCAGATTTGGGAGGAGGGAGGCTGACGTCTGGCTTCACTCTACCTTCTCATTCTAGAATATGCTGAGTTAGTGGCTTCCCTCAGTCACCCGGGGAAATGCCTTGCATGCAGCTTTAAGCACGCATGGCTTTTATTATCCTTTCCGGTTAAGGCAGACGCAACGTGAACCTCGTGTTAACTCCGCCCTTTGCAGAGTAAATGACAATGTTGTTTGGGACTCCGGGCCACGTCTGTACTTCAGCCGGTCCCTGACACACTTCCCAGTGGACGGGCTACTTACTAAATGCCCAATCCGATGCCACACGATGCGCTCAAGGTTCCCTGTGGTCTTTGACTTACACCCCACGACACCAGAAACTGAGGCTCTGGGAGCTTCGATGGCCTTCCCAGGGCACAAAGTCAGGGACAATGCCAGGTGCCTGGGGCCCCGGACAACACACCCTGTGCCCTCCTCCCAGACCCCATGTGGTCTCCAGCAGGTGAACTCGGCCCTTGGATTTGAAAGTTCTGTTCCGCATCATAGCTACCACATGTGACACGCTGGGACAGGGCCACCGCAATCCATTACCGTCCCTCAGAGCCGCTGAACTCGCCGTGACCGGGGGTCCCACCGGAGTGGCTGATGCTGGACACACCTTCGCCGGTCTCCTCTGGAAAGCACTGGCCTGCGTGGGCACCTGCTCCCCGCAGCTCGATCCCTCGGGGACGGGCCCCGTCCGGGTGATCTGCTCGCTGTTGAGTCCCCAGCGCCAGGCTTCCCACTGGACAAACAGTTGGGAAACAGCGAGAACACCTCCGGGAACTCGTTCTCTTAAGTGACGTAGAGGCTGAGCCTGCCCCCCCCCCCCCACCCTGCACTTGCGAAGACGAATTTTCTAGCAGATGCTCTGGGGTGTGTGACAGCAGGGGTGTGTTCGCAGGACGTTAAGTCGACGTGTTAAGCTCCAGGGACTCTGGCAAGTTGTGTGACCCTCTGTGCTTCCGTTTCCCCTTCTGGAAAGGCGGGTAATAACTGTGGCCAATTCATAAGGCTCTTTCGAGGATTAAATGTGTAAAAACCATGTGAATCACTCTAAGCAGGGTCTGACACGGATAACAAGTGTTGGCTAGTATTATTTTTAAACATTTAAGTTTTTTTAATGTTTACTTCATTTTTGAGAGAGAGAGAGAGAGAAACGGAGTGTGAGTGGAGGAAGGGCAGAGAGAGAGGGAGACACAGAATCGGAAGCAGGCTCCGGGCTCTGAGCTGTCAGCACAGAGCCTGATGCAGGGTTCGAACTCACGAACCGTGAGAGCATGACCTGAGCCGAAGTCGGACACTCAACTGACTGAGCCATCCAGGCGCCCCGGCTACTCTTATCACCATGGTTCCTACTGTTGCCGTGTTCCGGGGTCTCACGTGGCTCCCGGGCCCCGCACGTCCCCGCTGGCTTCCTCAGAGGAGCCTGGAAGCGATACCCACACAGACGGAATCTGAATGTGCAGGAGGAGGACTGAAGACGCTCCCTCCAAAGCTGCTGACCAAAGACCACCTGAGACAGGGACATCTCCATGGAGACCTTCATGCGCAGATGACATTTAGGACCAAAACCCATGTCTGACTTCTCCTAGCCCAGGCATGGGGTGCCCCTCCACAAACGCAGCCCTGTGCCCAGAGGTTGGGGGGGGGCATTCAGAATGAGCCAGCCTGAGCCTGCTCACCCAGATCTGGGGACTGAAATCCACCCCCGCCCAGCCCCGGGCCATCAGGGCGTTCCAGAGGGTGCCGGCACCAGGACCCTTTCCCTCCCACTGCTCTCAGTCTGGTTGACAAGGGGACCATGGGTGGCCCCATAACGCAGGTGAGATGATGCCGAGGTACTTCTAGGGACATGGAGGTCAGCCCAAAGTGACAGAGGCCAAACATGAGTGGCCGGGAGTCTGCAGAGTCAGACAAGACCACAGAGCACCCTGTTCAAGACAAGGTCTGTGTGTCCGTCCCGAAAATAACAGCAAGGATTACAGCATTTAAACCCAAAAGGCTGACCATCCTAAGAAATCCCTTTTGTAGGAATTCCGGCCGGATCGGCCCTCTAGTGGAAGGACGGACAGCAGTTTCCAAGGCCGTACCCGCACATTCTGCCAAAACCACATCCACACGTCGGTCCACCCGTCCCCAAGAGAACCTTCCAGAACCATGAGGAAGACGGGAACCGTCACGTCTACTCAGGTCCGCTCATTCTGTCTCCTCTCCCACATCCCTGGACGCGGTGTCAAGAGGCAGACACTGGAGGGGAGTATGGACACCCTCTTTCCTGTGCCCCCCCCAGCCCCCAGCCGGGTGCCCTGGTGCCCAGAGCAAGACAGGAGCGTGTGGAATGCTTCCCTGGGCTTCGCGGCTTTCCCCCTTGTGGCTGTTTCCCCGGTCAACGGGAAGAGGAAGTCCATGCCTGTGGCTGACTTTCGCTGACCTTGACCTCACGTGCTTCCAGTGCAAGCAGCGAACGGTTTCTGCCTCATGGAGCAGACGTTCTAGTGGAAGAAAGAAGGTACATTGCGTGCGGCTTAAAAGATTCCCAAGGACAACATGAGCTCACGGAATGTCGCCTTCACTCTAAACTCTGAAACTCCCTGGGGGTAAGAGGCGAGCTCCCTCTGTAGATGTTTCCTTTTGTCCCCAAGGACCAGAATCTCACTCAATGGTCTTTAACTTGCTGGGGTGCCTTCTCCCACAGGGGACGCGTGGCAGTATCCGGGCACACTGTGGGGGTGTCACTACTGGGGTTTCTGTGCTACGGCATCTCGTGGGTGCAGGCCGGAGAGGCCGCAGGACACAGGCTGAACCCCCACCCCCAATAAAATACTACCCGATCCGAATGCCAGCAGCGCGAGGCTGAGAAACCTAGCCCGCTCTACTGGCTTATCACCCAAACTGTAGAATCAATACCCAGACGCCCTTACGGAAACAAACCCATCACCCCTGCAGAACTCCGAGGGACTCAGGCAGGTATGACGGCTTCAAGGAGGTGCAGTAATTGCGTACCTCACTCTAATTGTGAGCGTCCCTCCAAAGCAGGCAGCGCCGGGAGCAGGGGGACAGGGACGAGGAAGGGGGCAGCCTCCCGGTAGAGGGGTGAGGGAGACACGCCCCCAGCCGCTGGCAAGGGTACCGTCGGCCAGGGTGGGTCAGCCTGGTAGGACGCATCCCTGATGCAGTGTGGTGACCGCGGTTCTCCACCTCCATGGTTTCAACCCCATGCCCCTCACAAGGTCTCGCCTTGAGAAAACCAGCAGACAACCACCCCTCCCCTGGAGGCACATTCTTCACATCTCCCTACAGTCAAGTCTCAAAACTGCCAGGGTCATCAAAAACTATGTGTGAGTGAGGCACCTGGGTGGCTCAGTCGGTTGAGCATCCGACTTGGGCTCAGGTCACGATCTCACGGTCTGTGAGTTCGAGCCCCGCGTCGGGCTCTGTGCTGACAGCTCGGAGCCTGGAGCCTGCTTCGGAGTCTGCGTCTCCCTCTCTCTGCCCCTCCCCTGCTTGTGCTCTGTCTCTGTCTCTTAATAATAAATAAACGTTAAAAAAAATTAAAAAACAACGGGTAAGAAACGGTCACAGTCAGGGAATCTCAGGAGACCCAATGACCACACGTACATGACATCATGGACAGGCTCCTGGAACAGAAAGAGGGCAACGATTAAGGGAATATGAATGAAGTGTGGCTCATTAATTGTGACAAATGTAGCATACTAACGTACGATGTTAACAACACGGGAAACCAGCCGGGAGACTGTCCTACATGGACTTCACAACCTTCCCGTATGTCGACATCTATTCTAAAGCCAAAAGCTTCTTTAAAACAGACGGAACGCCCTCCTTTCTCTGTCCCCCTCTCACCCGCTGTCCACCCCACATGAGGCCGTTAATGCCCACTAGCGTCCCAGCCACGGGTGTCAGGGACCTCGCTGGGGTTTGGGGAGGCCCAGCACGCACCCCCTTTCCGAGGGCACCCCAGGTTCCCCATGAGGGAAACACCTCCTCCCGCGGCAGGCGCTCTTAGTGACAGGCAGGGAATGGCCGGAACCTATGTCTCATTATGGGAGCCACACCGGGCCCCTGTGTCACCCCGGGCACAGGCAGCAAGTAGACATGAGAGCCAGCGGGAGCCTCCACAGAGTCTGTGCACCTGTTGTGAGCACGACAAGGACAGATGAAGGGGTTCACGCTGGCGGGTGGGAAGACGTGCTGGGGGTAGGCTGTTCCGTCCACCTCTTCTCAGACGCGACGCCCGGTGCCCCTTCTCTTATTAATTCTTGAGACCCATGATATACATCCGGCAAGCCCTTTATTTATGTATTTTTCTTAAATGAGCCAGATGGAGATTTATGGTCTGCAGCTAAGACTATCACTGGCTACGGCAAGGGCCTATTTTACCTGGAACAGAGTAAGACGAGGGCCCTCTTCTAGGTCAGGGCAGGTTCAAAGGCTGCATCCTTCAAGTGAATTGAGCTCAGGGCCAGTCTCGAGCCACCACATTATTCTCCAACAACCTCAGGATCTGGCACAGAGGGCTTTTCAAGCCACCACGAAGCCCTTTCGAGCCTTACCCATCCCAGGCCCCCTTTCTCCCCTCATCAAATATTCTTATGTTGTTCTCTCACGGCCGCCTTCACAACCCTCATCTTTGCAAGAACACCTCCTTGGTAATAATGTCTGATTCGGAGACGACCTCGCGTCTGACCACTGTGCCAGACACGACGTATGTCACACGCTCTTGAGCGTTTAGCGAGGGACACGGCAGAGACCTCAGTAAACTGCCTGCGTTCGTTCGTAATCAATGATGTGTTCATTCACTCATTCATTCAACCAACTTAAGAGTATCTCTGACTTTGACAAAAGCCCCCGTTCATCTGAGTTTTGTGCCACTGTTCTGGACCTTTCCACCTGCACTTCCCGGAGTGGTCAGGAACCAAGCTCACGTTATGCAAATACTTGCCTCTAGCCCCACGTTCAGATCTGATGACCCGGACCCCTTTCCAACTGACGTCCTGGGGGGAAAGGAACGGAAGAATAGATAGGGGGCATGTGACAGAGAGCCCACATTCTCTTCTTCCTCCAGACACATAATCAGGTGATTAGAGACCTCGGATGCTTCTGAAATGGGCCCTCTGTGGGGGGAGAGACGGGACAGAACAGGAGGCAAGAACACAAAGAAAGAACCCAACTGCCATGGGACACTTCAGTTGTCTCCTTGAAGGGAAACATTTCCTGAAATTAAAAGGGATCCTTAGATGTCTAAGGAATGAAAGCATTTATTTGTTTTTCCTCTTTTCTGGAGCTCTGCCCGGGAGAGCAGGAGCTACGAGGGAGAAGAGAATTCCTAAGATGACGAGAGCCCCACCCAGTTTTCGTCTTCTCAACACTTAACACACACACCCGGGCATTAACACACGCACGTATACATATGCACGCATATGCACACACGCATGCAGACATATGCATACACCCCTGTGCAAACACACCTACACACAAGTACACGTGTGCACACATATCCACACACACCTGCCCACATGCACACACACCTGCACACACATATACACACACCTGCCTGCATATACACCTTCACACACGTACACATATGCACACATATTCACACACCTGCCTACACACACATGCAGATATGCACACTCCTGCACACACACGTACATATATGCATACACCTGCTCACACACATCTGCACACACCTACACATATGAACCCATCTGCACACACCCACCTGCGCACACACGTACACACATGCACACATACCTGCACACACATGCACACCCACCTGCACACACACACGTGCACACACACACAACTAAGGTTTTAAACCACCCTTCCTGATGACTTGCAGGACACAACTGGATTCCTGCCCTGTGTGTTAGCCCTGGTGCCACACTCAGGTCACAGGCTCAGAACAAGCAGGGGAGGTGGCAGAAGGCAGTGAACCACTCTCGGCAAAGAGCTCAAGGGGCAGCAGCTGCATGGGCTGGAGGGCCCCCTCCTGCTGGTGGCACTGAATTTGGTCCCCTTCCCACTCTGGCCATCCTTCAGTGGCCATGGATGTCCTGCTGACACCTGACCTGTATACCATAAGCCCACCCCTGACCGCGTGAGCATGTCCTCACGGAGCATCTAGAAACGGAAGTCACAAATGCAGACAAGAGCCCCCGAGGACACGCGGCTGGATCCTGCAGGGTCATTTATAGCAGGTGGCCAGCCAGACGGAGCAGACCCGCCCTCACTCTGAATATTTGGAGGCTACGCTAAATTAGTGTCAAACTGACTTCATTAAAAAAGACACACGGTCTTACTACTTTCTAATGATGAGAAATCAGACTGAACGCTAACAGCACGACCAGATTCAGGATCACCTCCAGCCGTTACCACCAACCCCAATGACTCACCAGTAACGACAGCGTGTGAAGGATGCAGCAAACACATTATCAGTGCTTTCCAAGGGGCACAAGGTGTGCCCCTCACCAGGTTCAACACACATATATGAACATTTAGTTCACAATGATCGTAACTGAAAAACTAAACTTTTCTACCAATTTCTAACCAGGGACTCTGAACAAACACACCTCTGCTCCACACCCCAAGTGCTCAAATCTTTACCTTCTAAGTGGCCACACCGGAGTGTTTCAAATGTGTCTGTTTCGGATTTTGCAAAGATGTGGACTCCTCGGATTATGTGGCCCAGCAATGCCAATTTCCACTGGCTTTGTTACCACTCGCCAATGACCGAGCGGCCCTCAGGACTCTGATGACCATGCACAGTGTGCGGTAGGCGGTCACCAGCTACAAAGCTTTCTGTGAAGTGTAATACTCCATATGCACTGCGTCCCCCAAAAAGCTGGATGTGGACATCATCTCCTGGAGAGTCGAGGCTTCAAGAGATTTGGGGTTTTCACCCTGGGTTCGGGAAATCAACAATCAGCACTTGGCAAACCTACCGGACGGCAGAGGGTCCAAAACCACCCAAGAACAAAGCTCCCCTTATTCCAAACCTTTGCCTTCTCTCAACAGAACAGCTCTCGACATCAACAGCCACCTCCACAAAGAACATTATAGAAGACCGTATGTGGAGAGGCAGAGAACAGAGCCAGCAGACCTGTGACCAGCTGCATCCAGGTCTGATTCCAGAGGACGGAGGGAGAGCTAATGAGGCCTCAGCCCCGCAGATGTGTCTACGTGACCTAAATCCCTGTGGTCAATCCCCAGCTGTGCCGCCAGCCCACGCCAAAGGTTTGACCTGCCAGAATCAGCTGCGTTCAACCGTGAGATTAATGTTGTGCATTAGTTTCTGTTCCTTTGGTCAAGATTAAGAGGTCGTAAATCAACAAAGCTTAAATGTGCACCGTATAAGCAAAAGAATGAATCCTTTCTGAAACTCACCCACCCCTTCACAAAGCCAAAGAGAAAGGGGAAAAAGAAAACAAAGAAAAAGCAGGTATTAAGCCCACGTGGAGAAGGACGAGAGAAGAGGACCATCACCGTGTGAACTGTAAAAACCACACAGACGCTGGGTCTCACGCACGCTAACAGCCCCTTTTCAGGGATCATGACAAATGTCATTACGTAGCACGTGAGACCGCGTCACTGCGTTCGCTAACAACGTCAGGGCACTTTGAGTGACCCGATCAGTCACGCCCAGATAGCTGTATACTGAAGTCTGTCTCGTGTTTAAAACAAACAAAAACCGATCTAATGAAAATCCAATCAAGCCAAGGCCAGTAGCTTCTGTGACATATTACATCCCAAAGAGAAAACTAACCCGGTCTTTCCCCCCAAAGTACCCAGTCCTCCGTTTAAATGTCTTCTTGTCTTTGGTACGCTCTTAAGTAAGTAACACTCTCAACAAATTCTACTATATATTCTTCACACGTTATATACTCTTTTATATTTCGACCACTGCGTTCTATTTCCAGAGAGAAACAAAGTGAGGCTGGTACCGTATCACACTGAGAGCTCACGGGCTCGGAACAGACTTGAGTTGGCAAAACCCTATCGTCTCTCCTTCCGACAACCGTCGCGATCCCATTCGCCGACTCGTTTCAACTGCGAGCACCGGGTTCCCCGATGCTCCAAGGGCCCCGAGGGACCTCGCCAGCATTCCTACAACTTCCGAGGAGACCCCACCCTCAGGCAAAGGCGCACATCAGCGTCCCGCGGGCTGCCCTGGGAGGGCCCGGACCATCCTGTAATGAAAATGTCTTCACCACCAAATTGCCTACCGGGAAAGGACAGCCCGTTCTATTTTCCCGGAAAAGGGGGTTCATAAAACTTGGGAGGCAGTAACTCAGCGCTCGGGGTCAACGAGTGGGTCTCTGGAGGCACCGTGTGGCCTCAGAGGCACATGGACAGGTGCGCACGGACAGGTGCCGCCGGGGAACTCACCTCAGCGTGAAGCGATCGGCGCTGCAGTTTCGGGACACGGCCACAGGGAAGGTGAGCACTTCGCCCTGCCTCGCCGTGCGGGCCGAGTACCGGATGGCCACGTTGCTGTCCAGACGCAGCTCCCTCAGGGCGGGCCTGCTGCCCGTCTGGTAGAGGAAGACGCTCCCGATCCTCTGCAGGCGGGGCACGGCCTCCTCCGGCCCGTCCCTCCCCGGCCGGATGGAGTTGCCCTTCCTGGCGTCCCCGCCGCCGGCACAGTCCCCGCGCCCGTCCCCCGGCTGCACGGCATAGTAGAGCTCCACGGGGCTCCCCTCGGGCGGCCCCGGCGCCTTCTTCCTCCCGGCCAGCACGGTGGGGGGCCCGAACCAGCCGGCCAGCAGCTCCAGCTCGGCCACGCACAGCCCCAGGGCCCCCTGCAGCCGGCAGCCGGCCCGCACCTCCCGGGTCTCCCGGAAGGCGAACACCCGCAGGCAGGGCAGCCTCTCGCCCGGGCTCCGCGCCGCCCAGTCCCGGCCCAGCAGATGGAAAAGCACCTGCACCTTGGGGCGGCTCAGGTACACCTTGTCCCGCACGATGTGCGCCCTCAGCTTCCAGTTGAGGGAAAACTTGCTGGTGAAGCCGAAGGGGCTGGAGGGCAGCATTAGGTCCTGGGGCACCACCTGCTCGATGGAGAAGGGCCCGTAGCTGGCGTTCAGGACGGGCAGCCGCTTGGATTTGTAAATCAGGAAGGATTCCACGCGGGACTGCAGGCTGGAGTTTCTCATGATGTCCTGGTTGGCCTCCTTCAGGAAGAAGGACACGTCGGTGTTCTTGACGTGGTAGGTCACGGGCAGGTAGGTGGGCAGCAGGGAGAACCTCTGGATGCTCTCCAGGACCCCGCGGCACTCGGTCACTGCGGGAGGGAATCGGGGCAGAGGCGTCAGAAACCCGGGGCGGCATCTCCGCGTCCCTTTGGTACAGATCACCCCCTTTGTCCCAACCACCCAACTCTTCACCCAAACCTTCTAAATCACCCACTCACTTGGTACGAAGTATGTCGCTCTTATTTTTTTAGTATTTTTAAAGTTTA
The DNA here is from genome assembly GCF_018350155.1 of Leopardus geoffroyi. NCBI lineage: Eukaryota > Metazoa > Chordata > Mammalia > Carnivora > Felidae > Leopardus > Leopardus geoffroyi. Next base: position 2,566,906 of record NC_059339.1, on the reverse strand, counting down.
CTTACTTACTTGTTTTGAGAGAGAGAGCGAGCAGGGGAGGAACAGAGAGAGAGGGAGACACAGAATCCCAAGCGGGCTCCGCACTGTCAGCTTGAAGCCCGATGAGGAGCTCGAACTCACGAACCTGTGAGATCATGACCTGAGCTGAAACCAAGAGCCGGACGCTTAACTGGCTGAGCCGCCCAGGCGCCCCGTTAAGTATGCTGTTTTTAAAATGGGGTTGTGCCTAAAACTCACTCTCTTTTTGCTCAAAGGAGAGGGCATCCGGCATCGGGAAAGTCTTAAGAGTGTGCAAGCACCAGAAAGAGGAGGCTGGTCTCGTTAGCTCCATCGGACAGATGGACGCTAGGTGGAGAACTCACTTCCTCAGCGCGGGGACTGAGGCTGCGTCCACCTCCCGCCCATGACACACGTAAGGACACGCCGGCCACTGGGAAATGACAAGGGACTCGGGGCAAAGGGAAACTAAAACGGGCCACGACTATCACGCGGACGTCACACACACCCCTCGGGGTTATGCTGAGAAAGGAAAAGCCCAGAAGGATCTTCTGGGAGCAGTTACAGGAGAGGACCTGACCACGGCACGGCAGACCCGCGTGTCCCGAGGCAACCGGCCCCTCGCATCACAGCTGCACCCCCCCCCCCGAAAGCCATCTTGATACTAACGCACAAAAGGTATTCTTTTCTTCCCTCGCTGAACATAGCCCTCCGTCAGGGAGCGGGAGCAAAAACCCAAGCTGTTTTTACAGTACGCCTTATTTTCTGTAAGAAAAACACAGACGCAGAAACTGCACAATGCAAGAACCAATTTAACGGCTTTTAGAAATGGAAATTATTGGCCTTGGGAACACTGACTTTCCAGGCAAAGTTCCACAAGTCACACAAAGCCCTTCTCATTAGTAGCCATGTAATTATCTCTGGTTATTCCGCGATAAAAGCTACTTGAGCCCTGACACTCATTGTGCCAACCTGCTTCAAAGGCCCGCGTGAACACCTGTTCCCGCACACGACGCCTCCCCGAGTCTGGACCCCTCTCAGCAACTGTCTGCGAGCAGAAGACAAAGCAAAGGACTCAGAGGAAGGGGTCCTGCGCTCGGCTCTGCCGTATGTGTGGGAGGTGACAGGCGCTGAACCTCTCGGCTCCTCGGGGGGCCGGTCTGCAGAGTGAGGGCCCCGATCAGGGCACCGAAGAACCGTCCAACCACAGCACTGCCGGGAGCTAAGCTACACTCACTCCACTTCTGGACGCGAAGCCGGTTCGCGACGGACGTTCGTCCCGAGCGTGGCGACAGTCGCGAGTGAAGAACTCTCTCAGTCCCACGGCTTTGTCAACCCCAGGCCAGGCGGAGTCCCAATCAAGCAACAGGGTTTGTGTGGTGCTGACCCAGTGGAAGCAGCTGAAAAGTGAGCAGCTGTGACTGACCGGGACAGCGACGTCATACGGTTCAACCTAATAAGGAGGACTTTCTGTTCCCCAAAATCAGAATATCAGAGGTAGAACCAGAGTCTTTCATTCCTTAACAGGATTGAATTTTTTAAACTTTGTGGACATCACTCGGGAGTCATGTTTCCTATCCTCCTGTATTTTCCCACGTGAGTTTCAGTGAAACCAGAGAACGCGGACTGGATCTGCCGCTAATGTTCTGGACTGAACGCTTTGTCCCCTCACTGGCGCCCCGTCCCCACCCTCTGCTGCGCTCCCGCCACGCTCAAAGTCACTTCTCTGGAATGCTTCCCCGGACTGCATGATTCTGGGCCACGAGCCCCATCCACATCCCGCACGCCCCCACGCAGGGTGGGAGGGTGCCCAGAAAATTTCGGGTACCCGATAAATATTTGATGAATGTGTGAGTGGTTGGGCCGACAAATGAATTATGCCGTTAATATTACAAAGAGCGGATTATACATTCACGGCGGGATTTTAGCTGCTGTCTTCCGTCCGTCATCTCTTTATAAGTGGAATCCTCGATCCCATTACAGGCTCCATGAAACACTAGTGATGTGGGGCCAAGGAAGACAAGCTTCTCCAGGCAATGAGATCTCTGAAGGACCTACATCAATGACACAGTGTCTCCTGATTCTTTTTTTTTTAAATGTTTCTATATTTATTTTTGAGACAGAGAGAGACAGAGCATGAGCAGGGGAGGGGCAGAGAGAGGGAGAGACACAGAATCTGAAGCAGGCTCCAGGCTCTGAGCTGTCAGCACAGAGCCCGACGCAGGGCTCGAACTCACGGACCGTGAGATCATGACCTGAGCCGAAGTGGGAGGCTTAACCGACTGAGCCACCCAGGCGCCCGTCTCCTGATTCTTAAAAAGACCCCTGGGCACTCGACAGAACAACTGCCTTGAGCCGTCCACACCAGCTTCTCATTCCTTCCAGAAACTGCCAAAACCAAACCACCAAGTTACAGAAAGTTAAACATCCATGGTAGACACCAAAACTGTGTGCACGTTCCTGTTGAACCCCTGACCCCCACTCCTCGAGGACACCAGACTTAATTGTGCAACTGATTACATATTCCAAGGGCAATGACTACGGGTCCTCCGACTTTATTTGGGAAAGCAATAAGGGGAGGTCACAGCAAACATTGTTGAGAGGGAAGTAATTTCTAAGCTTTCTTCCGCAGGTGGCTTACTTGTCTTTTTGCCTGGTATCTGACCTGCATGTTTATTGCTTAAAAGCGCTCCGAGTTGACCTAAAGCTAGTGTTATTTCTTTGTCCTTCCTTTTTTCTTTTTCTTCCTTTCTTTTTTTCTTTTCTTTCTTTCGTTCATTCTTTCTTTCTTTCTTTCTTTCTTTCTTTCTTCTTCCTTTCTTCCTTTCTTTCTTCCTTTCTTTCTTTCTTTCTTCTTCCTTTCTTCCTTTCTTTCTTCCTTTCTTTCTTTCTCTTTCTTTCTTTTTCTTCCTTCCTTCCTTTCTTTTTCTTTCTTTTTAACCAAACTGCAAAACTCATGCCAATTCCGTTCCACAGTGCACAAAACAGACTAAGAAGTAAAACTCATTACCCTTGAATCCCCACAGGGGTGGCTACTATAACCTAAGAATACCAATTCTCCACCAACATGAGCAAGGTGTCAGATAACCAAGAAGCCATGCCCAGTAAAGCTCAATTAATAACCCATTAAGAAAAAAATTACATTTGGTTTTGAAGCCATGGCTTTAAACAGTAATTTGAAGGAAAGCGACATGTTCCCATCTTAAAGCAGTTCAGAGTGGCATCAGAGAGACTTTATATTAATTCTAGCATTTTTGAAAAGATAATTTTTCCCTAAATAATAACTTCTAAGAAAGATGGGGAAGATGGCAATTTGAGCACAGACTTTCATACTTTCCTCTGGGCGGGCCAGAAAGCAATAACGGAGGGCATACGGTAACAAGTGGAAGGGTCATTACCTGCACTGACCATGAGGTTCAGTCTGCACGCCAGGAACCATGGGAGGTCCCGAGAGATCACAGGGGTTCTAACCCCACCAGCCAAAATACAGGAAGCCAGGATCAATTTCCAATAAACAGAGACATTTCAGGGCCATGCTTATAAAAGGAAGTAAATCAATGTGTTGTTTATTTGAAATTCAAATGGAACAGAATTCCGTATCTTTATTTGCTAAATCTGGAACCCTAAGCAGAGCAGGCAGCCGGGTAGAAACTATCAGATATTTCTCTTTTTTTTAATGTTTATTTATTTTTGAGATAGAAAGAGAGATAGGGAGTGAGTGGGGGAGGGACAGAGAGAGACAGAGAGAGGGAGACGCAGAATCCGAAGCAGGCTCCAGGTTCCGAGCTGTCAGCACAGAGCCCGACACAGGGCTTGAACCCATGAACCGCGAGATCATGACCTGAGCCAAAGTCGGACACTCAACCGACTAAGCCACCCAGGTGCCCCTAAACTGCTTGCTATTTCTAGGAGCAAAAGTCCCGAACCCCATGGATCCTGTGCACTTGGTGAGTTCCTGATGCTGGCAGTGAACTTTTGCAATTAGCTGAGTTGAAAGACCCAAGAGGAAGCCTGGCCTCTCGCATAAAAAGCCCCACAGAGTCAGGGTGTCCTGCTGACAGGGAACGGAAAGTGAGACATAGGCTCCTACTGCTCCTGGGATGCACCCAGGCCAACACTAAACTGGTCCAAAGCACAGTAGCTGGGCATGTCCACAAACCCAGTGCACCCTTGCACTGCTCAAGCTGCAGAGCCCCCCACACAGGGTAATGAAGGATCAGCACCCCCCCAGGTGAATTTCTGTCATGAACACTAATAGAAGAAAGAAAACTAGGGACAGAAGAATGCACTCCATTGTGTGAAGGGAAATTTCCCTGCAAGAGACTTCCCTCCTACAGAGACAGTGAAACAGAAAAGGCAAAGAAACAAAAAACAGAGAGGAATGGAATCCACATGCAAAAACAGCAAAGCAAAAGAAACAAATTTAAAAAGGCATTCAAGAGGCCAAGGAAGGACCCAGCTTTGAAGAATACTCATCAGAGGGTAGGGACGTGCATGTTACCCAGGACAACTTTTAAGCTCGCCACAATTAAGACCGTCTCGGCCCTTTGCCATTTCTAATGCGATAAAGACTAAGGGGTAAGAATCTGGCAGTATTAAAAGTGAAGGGTTTAAAATGATTTCAGAGGCAATAAAACAGATTTGAGAAAGCAGAAAATTGAATCTATCATATGAGAAGGGGAACTTTGGAAGCTTTCCCTAAAGGTAAATGGTAAAAGACAAAGAAATTAAAGCGGCCAGGGACAGACTGCCAACAAGTGAGTCACACATCAGTTGTACAGGGCAGAGAGTAGTGGGGCTTTTGGGGAAGATACCAGAAAAAGCCAAAAGCAGCATCGTAGAAAGACAACCGAGAAAAGAAAACATTCCTGATTAAAAACAAAAAGAAACCTATTTCACCTAATTTCAAGGAAGCAGAGATCTGATTCCACACACCTCCTACCTGCCCCCCCACACCCCCCATCCAGTGACTCCAGGCCCTGGGTGCCAGTCCCCCATGGTGGCAGCAGGTAGACTATGGAAAGAGACAGACCTTATGGATCAGGGGTCACCCTCCCCGTCTCCTCCCAGAGCCAGCTGTTAAACGTTCCCTGTCTGAAGACTGGGGTTTCGCTCCCCACAAGCCACTGGGCTCTTATGGCTTTGCTGTTGTCCTTCCTGTTTGTTGTTACCCCTAAAAAGGTTTCTGCGGCTAGGCAATGACTCCCACGTCAAATCTGTACCCTGTAGGGGCGCCTGGGTGGCGCAGTCGGTTAAGCGTCCGACTTCAGCCAGGTCACGATCTCGCGGTCCGTGAGTTCGAGCCCCGCGTCGGGCTCTGGGCTGATGGCTCAGAGCCTGGAGCCTGTTTCTGATTCTGTGTCTCCCTCTCTCTCTGCCCCTCCCCCGTTCATGCTCTGTCTCTCTCTGTCCCAAAGATAAATAAATGTTGAAAAAAAAAAAAATTAAAAAAAAAAAATCTGTACCCTGCAGCTCACCGTTCACAACGTCCTGGTATTTATAATGGTTGTAATGGCCGGTTATAATGGCCTCTCCCCCAAAGCAAATCTCTAGCTGGAAAGATGCCATCTGTCCCAGCCTAGAGCACTGCCATCCGGGGCCTCCGCTTCTAGGCAAGTCAGCCCATGCATTCACCCCACTCCCACGGGGTCTCCAACACGTATGCAGTCCTTGATGCTGTTTTTCTCCTTGGGTATGTAGCAAACCCCCACCAAGTGGCTTAGGTAATAATTATGCTTCTTTACTTCCAGACGCTGTCCTGTATGCTCTAGAGGGGTGGGTGACCCCGCGATGCTCAGCAACCCCACGTGGCAGGTGCTTTGTATCACCCTTACTTGGCAGTGAGGAAACGGAGATGCTGAGAAGCTGAGTGGCCTGAAGTCATGCAGGTGGTTAAGTGGCAGGCGCGATTCACACCCCAGAGTCCGGCTCCTTTACCCCACACAATGTGACCCTCCAGGAGCGAGTCAAGGACTCAGCCCTGTTGTGTTCGTCTTTCCATGCGAATCCATGCTTTTCCTAGAATGTGGCATGAGTGTCGATGGCACCACGATGGACGATTCCCAGTGGTGCACAGAAAAGCGTATTTTTAAAATCGCAATGAGCCAGGCATCTCTCTTAACAAACACGGGAAACAATGTAATTCCTACATCACGTCCAAGAATCACGGATAACACTGCTTAGGTTGACACTATGGGAGTGTCTGTCTACACCGGCAGCATGGATTACAAGCAAAGGGCTTAAAGAACCTACTGCTGCTCAAAAGTGATGAAAACAACACAGGTGGGACCCCAGAGCAAGTGCAGAGCTGGGCAGCTTGGGGGCTTTATTACCTATTCATGAGAATGTTAGCTCCAGAAAAACACATGAGTGGTTCTTCGGGATCTCTGTCAATAAAAGGACACTTTTAGAGACACTTGTGGAGAACTGCACCCCTCCCCGCCACCGCCCCGTTTCCCTGCAGCACTGGGAATAAGGAAGAACGTCCCAAGATGGAGATTAACACATTTCCTTTCCATGCACGGTCCTTAATTGGATTCCAAAACCCAAATTTGTTGTTTCAGATATTTCAGAGGCGAATCTGTCTCCATTTCCCAAGCACGTTTTCATGCCTTGAATGAGTCAGGCAATGGGCATTTTACTGCCGCTTCTCCAAGGAGCAGCCAGTGGCACAGGCAGCACCCCCCACCCCCGTGTAGATCTAAGTGTGAGAAGCGTCCCACTTGAAGAATCATTTGTCACGAAAAACGTGTTTGGAGGCTGCGAAGTTATCTTCAAAGCAAGACACGCTTCTGCTTCTGTGGTCATGGTGCCTTTCACAGTAGGGACAGACGCTGTCCAAGGTGCTGAGGAGACCAGCTTAAACAAGAGGAACAAGGTCTCCATCCCCAGGACGCCATGTCCTGGTGAGAGGGGCACATTTAAAACACAAGCGATGGGTCCCTGCCACATGACCCAATGTAGCAGCAAGTGCCGTGTCAGAAACAAAGCAGGGCTGGAGGGTGGAGGGTGGCACGGCCAGTCACGTAAGACTTCCGCCTACGACAGCGAGAGGCAGTGAGGAGTTCTGTAGCCCCGTATGTATCACTCACATTCAGTCCTTGTCAGTCTTGACATTTCACGAGCTAAATGCAAAAGCCTGGAAATGGAGCAGGAGCTCCAACGGTCTCAATCGGGAACTCTCAACTGAGGACTACGGAGGGAACTGGTCATTGTAGAAAGTCGTTTTGTGCATTGCTGAATATTTATCAGCAACCCCGGCCTCAACCCACCAGATGCCAGTAGAACCCCCTTGCTCAGCTGTGACAGCCATTCATACCTCCAGACATTGCCAAATAACCCCTCCGGGTACAGTTGCCAGATAAACACAGGCACTTATTTAAATGTGAACTTCAGAATAACAATGAATGCTTTTCTTAGCGTAAGCGTGTCCCAAATATTGCATAGGACATTCATTGCTTATCCCAAAATCAAATTTAACTGCAAGTTCTGCATTTTTATTTGCTCTATCTGGCAACCCTCATTAGGGAGCAAAACCACTCCTGAGAACCACTACTCCAGTTTTGCGATTTAAACACTGATGTACGCACGCCACGTATGTATGTATGTACGTATGCATGCATACCAGTAACAGACTTACAGGCCAAAAGGACACAATCAAATGCTCTGACCATGCAGATTAGTGAACGCACAATGGCACCTGACCTTCCAGACAGACTATCAAAGATGAGATTAAAGAAACCAGGATCTGTTATTACCAGATTCTGAAAATAGAGCTAAAACTCTATTTTTGTCTCTACGAACACGACTAGAAAAGTCACGTTCAATATAGCGTATTTTTCCTCTCAGACTCGGCAAACAGTTTTTAACTCACAATGAACAATGCTGTCCAGAGTTCAGGCACAGCTACACTGGTAAACAGGGCTTGGTGTAGAAGCATGTCTAGGGCCATATTGCCTAAAGATGACTGACGTATCTAAGAGAAAGTTGGCCTCATTCATCGTATGCTTTGCCATCTATTCCTAGACTTGAAAAAAATAAGGAAATGCACGGGACAGTCTACATTTTAAGAATGTTCAGTGCAGTGTCAGACTTAAAAAAATGGCAACAAACTAAGAGTCAAGTGAAAGTGTATATAACCACTCCAAACCCGTTAAAACAGCCAAAACACAAAGTACTGACAACAGCAAGTGCTGGTGAAGATGTGGAGGAAAGGACCTCTCATTCATTGTTAGTGGCAATGCAAAATGGTGCAGCCAATTTCGAAATCAGCTTAGCAATTTCTTACAAAACTAAGCATACCTTTACCATCCAATCCAGCAGCCATGCCCCTTGATAATTACTCAAAGGAGCTAAAAATTGATGTCTACCACAAAACCTGCCCACGAATGGTTGAAGCAGCTTTATTCCTAATTGCCACAACATGGAAGCAACCAAGATATCCTTCAGGAGGTGAATGGATAAATAAATTGTGGTACATCCAGATGATGGAGTAGAATTCACCGCTGAAAAGAAATGAGCTGTCAAGCTCTGAAGACATAAAGGGACTTCATATGATTATGGCTAAGGAAAAGATGTCAATCTGGAGGAGCCGCATTCCGTCTGATTCCATCTACATTACATTCTAAAAAGGCCAGAACTATGAAGCCAGTAAAAAGATCAGTGGTTGCCAGAGAAGTCTGGGGGATATTTGAACAGGTGGAGCACAGAGTGTTTTTAGGGCAGTAAAAGTATCCCGTATGTTGCTATCAAAGTGTACACACGTCATTATTCATTTGTCCACCTTATTCTTGCTAACCATCAATATTATTTGGATTAAGCATCATGTGTACATTTTCTGATGCTCGTCTACTGGTGATCCTCTTACTTCAAATGAATAACACCTCTGGGCATAGTTTATCTTAGGCTTTGTTGATGTGAATCATTTCCTTCACCTAAGTTATTTAAGAATATTTTCGCCACATATAGAACTCTATCTAGATTGGCAATTACTTTCATTCAGCAAGCATCAGTCCATCGTCTTCTTACATCCATAACTTATGTACCTAAGTCTGCTGTAAGGCTCATATTCCTCTTTAGAAGATAATTGATCTCTCTTCTTGTGGCTGCTGTTAAGGAGTCCTCTTTGTCATTTGTTTTCAGAAAAATTCCTAAGATTTGTGTAGGGGTGTGTGTGTGTGTGCGCGCGTGTGTGTGCGCGCGCACGCACGTGTGCATGCATGCACTATTGGGATTTCATGTTCCTTCTTGAATCATCAGCTTAAAATCTTTCTCTAGTTTTGAAAAATTCTCAGCTGTAATTTCTTCTTCAAAGTCTTTATACCTTTTTATCTCCCTTCTCTCTCAGACTCCAATTATACCTCAGTTAGAACTTTACACAATATCACATATGCTTATTACCATGTTTCTTCTTACTTTCTTATTTTTTATATTTGTGTATTTTCCAGGGGTCTATTTTTCAGTCCCGATTCTCACTCCACCTCTGATTAATCTGCATTATAACACATGTATGGAATTTTTAATCACATTAATTATACTTTTTCAGTCTAAAATTCCCATTGCATTTTATTTGGTAGATTCTAGTTTTCTGCTAAAATATCCTATCTTGCCATTTGTTTACTTAAGCATATGGATCCCATTTATTTAAAATTATATATCTAGTAACTCACCTCTAACATTTGTATTACCTCTGTGCATGTTTCCATAATCTATTTCATTCTTTTCATCTTGTCTTCTGGTTTACCTAGAATGTTTCCGTTGAGTGCTAGGCATATGAATAAAGGGTTATCCAGAATACCCAGATACAGTTATATTTGTCCCGGATGATTTAATTTGCTTCTGGAAAACAAGTAGAAGAGGGTCATATCACCTTCATCCAGTAGGAGTTGATCTGATTTGAAGCTGGATTATAGTTTTTGTGAGGACTAGTTATTTCCAGTATTTTTCTTACCCACAAGGTAAAGCCTTCAAAAAATCTCTCTGAAAGCCTAGGGACTTTACCCCTATTTCTTGGCATAAAGATAAACTACTTTTGTTTGCCCAGCTCCACGACATTGTGAAAACTTCATTCAGCTTCCAGCCCCTTAGCTACTACTTTCTTCTCAGCTTTTAAGTTTCTTTGTCTTGTACCAACTAAGCAGAAGCAAATGTCCTGAGGGGAAACATCTCAGGATGTTGGATTTGCCACAATGTGCCTCCCTTTCCCCTGGCTTCTTTACTCCTTAATATCCCGTCTGCCTCCAAAGCTCACTAATGCCTTAAAGCATTTCTTTTTTCACTGTATTATTTTCAGCTTTTCTACTCAGTGGGAAGTCTGGTCTACCAGCCTGAAGCAAATATCACACAAGTTATTATTGCTTGAATAAAATGAGGATATGTAGTTTATAATGCAAAAATGCATATCATATTTTATAGTCTCTAAGATCCCATTAATTTTTAAATAAGCCATTATTTTATGTACCACTAAGAGATTAAAGTATGACACTAAGCTTTTCATTTTTCTATCGTATACTTACTGAAAATTTATTTAAAACTATTTACACAGAGCGGCAATGAATTATGAGCAGATATGACCTGGACGGCAGGTAATACTGGCAGGAGAGCAAAGTGAATCATGTGACAACTGATTTCAGAACACTAGTTCATTTAAGATGTCATGAATTTTAGAGATCTATATATTAAAAGAAAGACTCGGTAACAATAAAATACAGTATATCCCCATGAAGGGCAGGAGAATAGAAAGCACACCAAACAGGAATGAGTTGTATCTACCTGATGAGACTTAGTGTTAATTTTCTCCTTAAGGTTTTTCCCCTAAATTTTCCCATTACCTCTAAAGATCGTTTGCTAATTTTCACGTGAATAACATATTATCCATTACGTGACATGCCCAAAGTATAACGTTTCATTGGTACTTATAAAACCTCTCTGGCTACGGCGTTCCCATCTTGGAAAATGCGACTTCATTAGTCCAATATCCTTGACAAAAACTTGGGAGTCCTAGCTTACTCTTTTCTTCCTCTCATATTGCGTAGTGAATCCCTAAGCTGTCGGCTCTGCCTTAAAACATATCTGGAATCTGAACTCTTCTGTCCATTCCCATCTGTCAGGGCCTCTCCATCAGTCAGGGTCCCTGCAGAAAACATTCACCCTGCTACAATCGGTAGGTGAGGATGTTTTACAACAGGTTATTTAAAGCTGTGGCGGAGAGAAAGATGCATCCTGAACTAGCAGCAGCCGGAGCTAAAGCAACACATTCCCAGGCTGGGAAAGGCACGCAGCAGAGCAGGTGCCGGGTGGCGGTGGCCACAGCTGAAGGAGGGCTTCCCAGCAGCGCGGTGGTCCTCAGTGGGGAAACACGGCCCCTGCCAACCCACGCCTTCTTCCTCGACCTTTGATCCCTGTCCTTATCTTCCCACGGCCAAACTCACACGGGAGCCGGAGCGCAAGGAAGCCCGTAGACACAGTTCATAACTGTTAGCATTTCACGGTAGAGTAGGGAGGAAGGAGCAGAGCGTGAATCCACATGGATAAATGCACAGTGGAGCTACTCTGCACCGAACAACCTCCAACTCTCACTTGGGTTACTGTAGCCGCCTCCTTACTGGTCAGCGTGCTTCCATTCATGCCCTCGCATAGGACAGTCTACACTCTACAGTCTACTTATATTGTATAGTATATTAAATATTACACGGCATATTATATAGCACATGGTACATTGCACATCATGTAGTAAGTAATATACTATATGGTACATGTGGTAAAATAAAGCAGCCAGAGTTACTCTGTGAAAATACAAAGCAGTCTTTCCTCTGCACAAAATCTTCGAGTGCTTTACTCAGAGAAAATTCTGAAGTCCGTATGAACTCCCAAAGACGCTACAGGGTCTAGCCTATTACCCTCTGAGCTTGCCCATGGCCACCCTCCCCTGCTCCCCAGACACATCAGCCCTGCATCTGTCTCGGGACCCTTGCAGTTGCCCTTCCCTGCCCTGGCATCCCAGCATTCCTACATCAAGCCTTCCTCCCTCTCTTCCTCATGATTCTGTCTCCAGGGGCAACTCCCCGGGAGGCCTTCACTGCCCTCCGTATAAAGTCGCAAACCCCTCTCCTTGGCTCCCCTCGTCTCCCGCCTTGTTCCACATCTGCCTTTTTCCTTCTCACACATCACACTGGAACATATTACACAACTTTCTCATCTGATGTGTACAAAATCTATCTTATTCGAGCACCTTTCATGCAGAACATCCCCAGTAAGTACTAACTGAATGAACACATTCTTCTCTGTGTACTGGCCTTAAGTCATTTATTATATATTTACATTATCTTCATATTTGTATCATAAATTATATAATATATAATAAATTGTACATATCTTTATGATAATTTGCATGTCTGTTGGCCCAATACTCTGACAGCTATGTGAAGGCCGGGACTTCGACCATTCTGTTTGCTCACTGTTGTGTCTCTGTTAGAATATGAAAGTGCATCTACATTGATTCATATGTAGATCATGAGTTCACATACATAAAGTGAGTGAAAACATGAAGCTAACAGTTAAATGCCGATATGATCCTTCGGATCAAAGTCATAAGGTTGACTTTAAAATGAGGCAAATCTAGGACTTTCTAAGATTCTGAGCATCAGAGTTTAAAATTTTTTTTTTCAATGTTTATTTATTTTTGGGACAGAGAGAGACAGAGCATGAACGGGGGAGGGGCAGAGAGAGAGAGGGAGACACAGAATCGGAAACAGGCTCCAGGCTCTGAGCCATCAGCCCAGAGCCTGACGCGGGGCTCGAACTCACGGACCGCGAGATCGTGACCTGGCTGAAGTCAGACGCTTAACCGACTGCGCCACCCAGGCGCCCCATCTGAGCATCAGAGTTTAAAGCACCTAAGAGCATCTGAGATCCCATCCAGCTCAGCCTGAGATCCCTTTTACTTAGTGAATGCCCTTGGTTCTGTGATAGGAACAGAAAGTTATTCTGTAAAATCAGTTTTCATGTGTTTATCACAACAGGACCCCAGTTTTAACAAGGACCCCCTGCCAGGGGGGAAAAAAAAACACATTCCCAACTGGCGGGAGTGGCCACGCCCCTAAGCTCTAGCCCCTCCCAGTCCAGTGGAACTTTCCAGGATCCTGAAAACTTATTTATCTGTGCGTTCAATGCAGTGGCCACAAACCACTTGAACGGCTGAAATACAGTTAGTGCTACAGGGAAAATAACTTTTTGGGTTGCACTGAATTCCAGGGACTTGAAGTCAACAGCATCATGTGGCGAGTGTTTTCCACACTGGGCCGCTGGCCAAGGGGGTTTGCAGTTTGCAAGAAGTGATAAACGGAGCAGTGCAGCCCCGCTCCTTTCCTGCCTTCCCTCCTCCTGTGGCCGAAGCTGAGTGGGCACACTGACCTTGAAAAGGGGGCACAGGCTGTGGACAGAAGGACTCTGGGTCCCGGCCGACCGAGCGCGCCACTGCGTGAGCCTGAACTTTTACGTGACGCAGAAGCAATTCTCAGCCACTTTCAGCTCCTCCGTTTTGCAACTCCCGCTACTCACAGCGGAGCCAATCCCTGGCTTTACGACAGAGTCATCTTTCCCGAGCTCTGTGCTCCAGCAACGTGCCCTCCGCGGACGGTCCCCACGCCGGCGGCATCAAATCCCCTGGGAACTGGTTAGACGGACGTGTGGATTCTCAGGTCCCACGGCTGACGCTTGACTCAGACACCCTGGAGCTGGGGCTCAGCGATCTTCGCCAAAACAATCCCCGAGGGATCCCAGGCTACCGTCCGAGAACAGCTATTCTAGCGAATTTCGATAGAACGGTTCTCGCGCGTACAGCCACGTGCAGACGTGCATTCGCGACCATGTACGTACGTACAAATCCATTCGCGGAAAAATTTTGTGTGTGCGTGGTTGTTCGAGTGTAGATCCCTCTCATTCCGGAATTTGTTTTTGTTTTTGTTTTTGTTTTTTTCCTGTTTAAGAAGAACTGCAGGGGCGCCTGGGGGGCTCAGTCGGCTCAGGTCAGGATCTCACCGTTCGTGGGTTCGAGCCCCGCATCGGGCTGTGTGCTGACAGCTCGGAGCCTGGAGCCTGCTTCGGATTCTGTGTCTCCCTCTCTCTCTGTTTCTCCCCCACTTGTGATGTCTCTCTCTCTCTCTCTCTCTCTCTGCTCCTCCCCCACTCATGCTCTGTCTCTCTCTCTCTCAGAAATAAACATTAAAAAAAATTTTTTTTAAAGAAAAACTGCAAAATTCCTTCAAATAACAGGTGTGGACCAGCTTTGTGCTTTTAGGGGCACACCCAATTTTTAAAAACGTAACCAGCCAGGCACAGCAGGCAAGCCGCACACAGGTCTGGCCCCAACCTCACCCGGTGTGTTTCAGTGTCTGTGCCCACATTCCGTAACTACACGGAGGGTCTCGGTTGGGAACCGTGGCAGACCGGGAGGCGTGCGAGTTCCCCCTTAATGTCTGACACTACGAAGGAGCAAACTCTGAGCGCAGCGGTTCCCCAACTCTGGCCCGCATCGGGAGGCCTGGTCCTCCCGGCTTCTGCTTCCCTGGGTTTGGGGTAGGCCCCAAGGCCCTGCCTTCTACCCGGTCGTGCAGGTACAGCTGGTCCAGGAGCCACACACTGAGAACCGGTTACTTCCTGCGTCCCTGTGCCTGGAAACTGCCCCCAACGCTGGTAAGAAAGAAAACATGAATGGACAAAGCATATACCTCATGATGCACATGAGGTGCTTGTAAAATCCTGCAGGAGGAGGCCGTGGCCTCTCTCCGACTGCCACAGCCCCTCTGCCCATCTGCATCTGTTCATACGGCCCTGCACGCTCTCTGCCAGAGTCCTGCCTCAGGGCCTTTGCACTGGCCTCTTCTTCCGCCTGAAATGCTCTCCCCCGGGCCTTTTTCGTGGCTAACCGTCCTAATTCGGGTCTTGACCTAAGAGGCACCTCGAGCTGCCCTGAGGTCACCCTACCTGGTCACTCCCTCGGGCCCTGTGTCCTTGCTTCCTATCTTTCATTGCCTTTCCTATCTGCTTTCCTGACTCAATCTGCAGACCCCTCCTTCTTTGGCAAACCACTGCAGGTGGAGATCTGAGCAGGCTTGCTCAGGGCCATGGGTGTGCAGGCCTGGAAGGATGCCAGGGACGGAGGGACACTAAGTAAGCGAGGGGGGAAAAGCATGAAGGGGCGCGGGGCAAACAGGCAGAGCCGGTCTCCCACAGCAAGGTCCACAGCTCATCACCCCACACCTGCACTCCAGAAGGCCGCGGGGGCTGAATCTTCCGGAACACCACACAGATGGAAGGCCAGCGAGAAGACACGGTGAGGGTTCAGAGCCCTGACGGCACCTTTAACCTCTCGCCCACCCCCCACCCCCCCCCCCCGCCCAAGGCCGGGGGCCACCCGGGATGCGGTGCAAGGACTCCAGTAAGTAGTTTCATATAAAGACCAGTACAATGTCAGAGCTCGTAATTTTTTAAGGACTGTTGACATTCATGTTTAATTAGTCCTGGGATTGAACAGCATTTTAAAAATCTCACAAACAACTCTCCTTCTTCCCCACTTCCTGAGGGCAAAGTCCTTTTGGGTGATTTAATCAAAACGTCATTTCCTGAAGGAAGATAAAAGAGAGGGAAAGAAAAGGTGAGGAGAGGGAGGAGAGGGAAGGAGGAGGGGGAGGAGGATGGGGAAGTGGGAGGGGAGAGGGAGAGGGGGAGAGAAGGGAGGAGAGGAGGAAGGAAGGTGAGGAAGGGGAGGAGGGGGAAGGATGAGAGGAGGAGGGGAGGAGGGAAGGGAGGAGGGAGGGGAGAGGGGGAGAGAAGGGAGGAAGAAGGAAGGTGAGGAAGGGGAGGAGGGGGAAAGATGAGAGGAGGAGGGGAAGGAGGGAAGGGAGGAGGGAGGGGAGAGGGGGAGAGAAGGGAGGAAGAAGGAAGGGGAGAGGAGAGGAACCACATCCCAAGTGTTCCAAGTGTCGCCTGTTGGTCTGTTTTTGTAAAACCTGTCGGAAAATCCATACCTATGCAACTTAAGCAGTGTCAGTAATTTCTCTTACTCCAAAATCCGAGGGATCCAGATGTGTAAAGAGTCAGGACCCAGGTTTAACAGCATCTTTTTCCCCAAAACTAATGGCTTATGTTCAGGGTGGCCCAGTCACATGCCCGTGGTCCCCAGGAGCTCCTGGCTTCTCTCCCCCCAGGGTCAAGTCCAGCAGGGTCCGTAGCTGCTTTTCCTTAACAACTTGAATCCGAAGCCTGGCACTCACTGGGCCACACTGGGTCACGTGCTCGTGACAACACGGATCACAGCGGCCAGGGAGATGGAACACACAGACTGGCCGGGCATGGGCCACACCCGCACCCTGACACCGGCATGGCTCCGGCCCCAGCGGGGCGTCTGGGCGGAGGCGGGAGGCAAGGGGAGAAGGTTCCCCGGAGGAGCTCACAAAAGCACCATGAAGCCTCACGCGTCATGTTGCCACGACCGTGTTACCTCCGGTTACGTAAAGTAAACCCCGACGGGCCGGGTTTGCCCCTTATTTTTATTCTTTCTGACAAGGCTTCACACGTTTGCATCTTGCTGTCTCTGGAAGTCGGTTGACTTCTGCAGGTGTTTCGTGGGAAGGGTGAGGAAGACAGACCAGGAAAGTGACATTTACTGTGTTCTCGCCCATTTAGTACGGTATCCTACGTTCGTCATGGTGCCAGGTGAGCATTTTACTATCCCCACTTAGTAGGCAAAGAGATACGACCCAGAGAATTTTCGATGCTTGAGACAGAACGTGGCCAAGCCCCGCCAGACTCCAGAATGTGAGCTCCTCGCCTCTGCACGGCCTGGCTTCCCAGCGCCGCGGAAACGGATTTATCCTCAAAGTACTAACCCGGATAGTACAAAAGGTGATTCCCCTGCTGTGCATCTCCAAGGACAAAGGGGCCAGAGGGGCTGCCACGCCCCCAACACACTCCAAGTCAGAACTGACTTTCCTCTTAATTTCTGTCCTTTCAGTAAAGCAAGCAGTAAGCGGCCAGTAAGTAACTCGCTTTTGCCACCATAATAAAGGCAAAATAGAAGCTGAAATTCAGGCAGGGAAGGGGGTGGGTGAGAAAACAGGTGCTGGGCCAGGCCGCCTGGTCTGCTCCCCGCTGCAGCCCGAGCCAACTCTCCCTCCCGCCAGCCGTGAGACTGGGAAACCGGTCAGTCGCCGTTCTTGTCCCCCCCACAAACACACACACACACACACACACACACACACACGCAAAGTTTCAAGTGGGCCATTAAAGACTCGTGATCGAGAATACAGCGAATGATCTGATAGGACTAAATCGTGGAAAGGTCCTCTGCACGGAATGGGTCCACATTCGAGGTGCAGATACACCATTATTTAGAGACATGGTTTTAATAAATGCATTGCATACGCCAAGGCTGTCTTCCCCCCACTCTCAGGCTAATGACAGCAACGTTGAAATGGAAAGAAAGGTTGAACTGCCCACCCAGGGCCGACCCGTCCACTGACGCATCCAAGCACAACACGCCCCCGTCGGGGGAGTGATTTGCACCGAATTCAACAGGTAACAAAAGCAGGTGGGAGGCCCTCACAGTCTCTTTCTCTCAGTGCCCAGAAATAATCCACGTCTCTGGGTCAAAACCAGCAAGTGAATCAGGGCTCTGCCCCCAGAGGGGAGGGGTGGCCCCCTGCTAGTGGGTCCCTGGAGCTGCCTGTGGAGTCTAACCGCAGGTGAACAGCTTGTCAGGCCTGACCTCCCCTCGGCTGCCCCCACTGACCTTCACCAGCTGGGACGCTTCAACGACAGGTGACCGCGGGGGTCGGGAGCGAGATGGACAGAGCACAGACCCACACGCACCCTGCGCGAACTCTGGCCCCGGGACAGAGTCCCGTGGTAAGAGGGCTATAGACACCCTCGGGAGGGTCCTCTGCCCGCCCACTCCTCACGCAGAAGGCACAAAGCTTGCTTCACCAGCTTGGGTCACGGGAAATGTAACTTTCTCACTTGGCCGTAGTCACGTCCTCATTCTGCGCACCAGCCTGATCGATCCCCCCTCCCCCATATCAATGAGCCGCTTTTCCGATGATCCCTCCTTCCCAGCAAGAAACGAGGGGGGCCCTGAAGAGCAGGCCGCGGCAGAGACACACCCGGCTGGCGGTCAGAACCCCTCCCGGCCCGGCAGAGGGTGTCACCGGCTGGAGGTTGTGGGCTGGGGTGAGCCCAGATGCCATGTGCTTGTCAGGGTCCGCCCAGCTGGTGCCACAGCCTGACAGGTCCCACATCGGTCTGTTCTCTACACAAGGGTTTCCCAAATCTTCCTCGACCACGGGAACACCAGACTGTGAGAAGGTTAAGAATCCTGAATACAAAATCAGCGACTGAAGAAACACCCGGCCTTCATTTGCGCATCTGGACGCCCTAGGCCCAGCACAGACTCCTGAATAGGCCACATTTAAGCAGAGACCCCTGGGAAGCTAGGACGTGGTGGCGACGCAACAGGGTCAGGGATGCTGCCCAGGTTGGGGGTACAGCAAAAGCAAAGGCCCTGGGGCAGACGCACAGCCATGGGCCAGACCAGGCAAGGTCTCTTGTGCCACAGTGCACTTTGGACTTTATTCTATGTGTGATTAGGAGCCCTTGGGGTTTTGGAGGAGGCTAAAGTGTGTCCAAAAGGCTGAACGGGGAGCTTGTGAGGAGGCTGACGCGGGTCAGAGGTGAAGGGAGTCGGCGGACGCAGCGATCTCGGGGCAGAGGTCTGGGGACCCCTCCACAGCTAAGCACACGTGCCCAAGGAGCTGCGTCCCAGCTCTGAGCCCGACTGACAGGAGCCGGCTCTGTCCAAGGTGGACTGAGCTACATCAGCCTTGCCCTGCCTTTTCAGAGAAATGCTAACGCCCACCTCACCCAGTGCTGATGTATTCCTGTGGCTGTGGCCCGAACGCCAGAACTTTCTGTTAGAAACTCCCAGGTGAGTCCAAAGTGCAGCGTGGACCAGCAGCCCCTGACGAGGTGACCTCTGAGGACCGTCTTTAGATCTCCTGTATGATGATGTGACCGTCCCCATTTTAGCGACAAGACAAAACAGAACAAAGGCACAGGTCGGGGGCGCAGGGCGATGAGAGGGGGCAGCTGGGATCACGTGGGTCCCTCTGTGGACCCCCCCACCCCCCCCCACCAGCTTCCACCAGCTTCTGTTTCCAAGATCTGGTTACTCAGCATGAGATCCTCTTTTCCCAAGTGACTTACGATCAAATTAACAATTTAAACGGGGAATGTTAAGTGTGGGTGGATTAGCAGGGTCTCACTGGAACAAAATTTGAAACGGCAACCTTAAACGCTTTACTTTTGCTGGGGGCTGATGGAAAAGAAGCGAAACTCACAGAGCAAGGGCAGGTAGCTAAGCCCCGGCCACCCCTACCATCCTTCCCAGTCGGGACATCCCCGATCACATTCTTCCCCGATCACGGGCTGCACCCAGCATGGCAACATCTGTTTCTCCACCAAGCTCATTACACTGGTTCTGTGTGTCTATCTCTTGTGTAAGCATGTTAACAGGTGGAGGTCCAGGGCGGGGAGCGGGGAGAGGGGTCTCCAGAGAGTCTCCCACTTCAGTCCATCATAAAAGAAAAATAAAGACACAGGATGTGGGGCGGGGGGGGGGGGGGAACACAATATGACAAGAAGCCAGAGAAAAACCCATCAGTACAGAGGGTTCTCGAAAACGAGGACAGACAGAAACTGTTTTCTTTAAAGCATTATCGAAGGCTGAAATTCACATCTTACAATATTTGTTCCTGTTTCTCAAATTCATTTGACAACAAATTTTGTCTCTGAGCGAGCACAGCACATTTTTACTCTGTGATGTGAGTGATTGCAATTAATGTGCAATCCGCTCAGGTTTGCCTGGAAATTCTTAACCTTAAGGCAATCAGCCCCTTTCTCTCGAGGGAACCCCGGCCGGCCGGCATCCGCAGTGCGGAGCTGAAAAACAACCTGGGAAATCTGGACCCATCGGAGCCTGAAAGGCTTGGTCTTCGTTTAGAATGTTAGAGGGCTGAAAAGCAATGGCCCATTTAATTTCTGGAGTAAATTCTGTTTTCCTGCGCTCAGGTGCTGGCCATGTAAAAGGGAAAAGGGCTGATTTCAAATCCTTTTAAGAATTATTTTCTAATTATTAAATTCTAAGATCACCTTCCCATGGCAAAGGGACATCTATAGTTATAACGAGGGAGAGAGGGGTCACTGGGCCTTCACGATGCCAAGAAGAAACCGTCAGTCCCCAAACACGGTCTCAGGAGGAAGCCCAGGTAGATGGCCACAGAATGTCACCCCACTTTTCCTTCAGTTGTTTCTTTTTTGAAAACCCTCCCCATTGGTGCGTGATGGGCATTGAGGAGGGCACCTGTCGGGATGAGCACTGGGTGTTGTACGGAAACCAACCTGACAATAAATTTTATACTAAAAAAAATAAAATAAAATAAAATAAAACCCTCCCCACTGCCCACAGCAGATGTAAAACTGAAGCCCCAGGAACCAGATCTGGCTCCAAAGACTGTTGGGTTTGATTCTTCATGGTGTTATTTTAAATTCATAATTTGCTTTTCATGCCAATATTTGTAAAACAGAAGATTTCACGTAAAAATCCTGACTTTGAGTTTTTCTTTAAAACGTTGCAAGAGGTGACAAGTCTGTGAATCCACTTTTTGCCGTAACAAGCAAGAGAGAGGTGCCCATTAGGTGGGGCAGGAACTTAGGAGGTTGCTACAGTCCCCACCCAGCCCTTCTGCCTCATTTGTAATCGTGCTCACCTCCTACAGGCACTTGGTTTTTTGTTGTTTTTCTTTAAAAATTTTTTAACATGTATTTATTATTGAGAGACAGAGCGTGAACAGGGGAGGGGCAGAGAGAGAGGGAGACACAGAATCGGAAGCAGGCTCTGGGCTCCGAGCTGTCAGCACAGAGCCCAGTGAGGGGCTTGAACTCACCAACCATGAGGTCATGACCTGAGCCGAAGTCGGACGCTTAACCCACTGAGCTGCCCAGGCGCCCCAGGCACTTCGTTTTTTAATCTCTAAACTGTAGGATCATCCGCTAACCCCAGATATTTGAAATGATCAGTCTGAAAACTCTACGGAGACAAGGTAGAGAGAGGGAGCAAGGGTGAAGAAGGGCCCGACGGGCGGGGGTTTGGGGGGGGACTGCAAAATTCGAAGCGGGGGGCCCTGGGTGGCTCAGTCGGTTGAGCGTCCAACTTCAAGTCATGATCTCACGTCATGAGTTGGAGCCCTGCATCCAGGCCGACAGGGGAGAGCCCACTTCGGATCCTGTGTCCCTGCCCCTCCGCCCCTCCCCGACTCACATGCTCTCTCTCTCTCTCTCAAAAGTAAATAAAACATTTTTAAAAAATCAAGGTGACACAGGATTGTGGTTTGAGCCAAGGTGCAGCCAAAAAGGTGGTAAGCAGTGGCCGTAATATGCGTAGAGCTCAACAGCTTTTGCTCACGGACTGGACAGAAGCATCAGATATGTACCAACACAGACGCTCAGCCAAGCCAGCCTTCCGCATTTCCCCCCACATTCCACATTCCTTGTTTTCATCCTCCTTGCAAAGCACCTCGGGAGACTGAGAAGGTAAACGTAGAGCCCTGTCTCATCTGTTCTCAGATGTCACTGGCAACGTGGCGTCAGAGAAAGTGGCTTTTAAAACAGCTTGCGACACGCACATCAGTCATTGGTGACAGAAACAGGATGATGTTGGCCAGCGAGGTGGGACCCACTGCCAGCTCCCCTTGGAGAACAGAAAATCATGATGCTTAATTACCCATAATCAGCCATCTTGCTCAATGCACTCATGCTGCCCTTGTATTTGAACCTGATGCAAATGTAAGACGTCATGGATGAAGAGGATGTATTTGCAAACGCCACAAACGTCTGCCCCTTTAACCAAAACCCTGTTCCCGTTTAAGCACCAGACCCCATCCTACCCGCCCCCCCCCATGAGGCTTTTTTCCTGACCACGGCCGTCCCTGTCCCCGTTTGTCCGTGAACTTCTGTAACAATTATCGTTTGTGCAGCACGCGGTACAATTAGCCTCGGCATTCTGTGCGACGGTCCTTCCGCCGCCGTGAACGGCTACCGGGATTATTAACTGTTCTGAACGACAGAATGCTCTCTCCCAAACCCACGACCCTATAAACTCAATCAATCGGAGCCAAGTTCACCCAAACAGAGAGCCCGTGTTCTCTGGACACACTGCTTACGAAGAGAAACACTTTTGCGTGTTAGCAGAGGATGGAAACGATCCTGTTTGAGAATCTGATTCCCAGCAGACACTCTGATCCCACCCACCTGCTGTTGTCTCCAGGCTTAAAAAACAAACGACCACAGGACTCGGCTCTGTGGTGTTGGGAGAATCTGTTCTCTTCACTCACAACAAAGTAGCCTCATCGTGAAGGCATCCCTGTCGTAAATTTCCGAATCTCAACATTCTCTTTCTGGATAGGATACAAAGACTGGGAGAAAGCAAATACCAAAGCAAGTAGAAAAGGCAGTCCCTCTGACCACCGCTGAGTCAAAGCATGAAGAATCAACGGGGTCCCCATAGTTGCTGGGACATCAGCTGTGAGACCAGACCTGGAACCGCCCATTCAGGGCTGGGACGATCTGAACATTCCTCCTTCAACACGTCATCGTTCAGGACAAAATACTCGAAATTCTCAGCCACTGTCTGGCTGCCGCCCGTCGCACGGCCACGAGGGGCTGACGCACAGGCCGCGCTGCCACACCCCGCCTTCGTCCCCATCGCGAGCCGAGCGCGTGCAGTCCCGCTTCTGTGAGCGGAACGCAGAAAGGGGGAGGACCGCGGCACCCAGCGCAAGGTGCAGCAGGGGGAGACCTCGGTCCAGTGCGGCCCGTGTGCCACAAGCACAATGCTGACAGCCGTCGGGCAGCCGCTGACAGGGTCCGGGACAAGAGGCTTACGCGATGACGCAGGGCTGTTGTCATCACAGGCGCACGTGCACGTGGGACCGTTTCCTGGGAACAAAAACACAGAACCCTGCATATTCGTGCGCACACACAAGGCTGGAAGAACAACACAGAAAGTCCAGCAGCATGTGAGGCAGGAGACCCAAACGGACCTCCCAACCTACGTGGAATTCGGAAACGTGACACAGAGCGTTAGAAGCGGTCCATGCGTCCCTGCTGGACACGTGATGCCACCTGCGTGAAGTTCGACACCAGGCACCAGCAACACGTGATCAGGACAGCAGTGCCCGCCGGGGACAAAGGGGTCTCGACCCGGAGCAGGGCGCCACAGAGGTTGTGGGCGCCACGGAAGTCCTACCCGTTCTGTCTTCTTTTTCGGCTTTATTGAGATATCGGTGACAAAACTGTCAGATGTTTGAGGTGGGTGTACATCGTGGTGATTTGATATACGAATGAATTCTGACAGGTTTCCCCTCATCCAATTAACACAGCCCTCCCGACGCATCACTATACACAGTGAGCGTTTAATTTCTTCTCCCTTAGCGCGTTTCAGTTATGCGATGGTGTTGTCACCTACACTCACCATGTGACACATCAGATCCACAAAACTCACCCATCTTCCAGCTGGAGGTCTGTTCCGTTTTGCCAGCCTATCCCCAGTTCCCACTGCCCACCCCCCAACCAAGCCCCAGGCAACCACATTTCCCTCTCAATCATGGATGGGTTGATTACTTGTAATTATTCGTTTGTCCCTTCTTCACTTTTTTCGTAACCCTTATTTTTAACCTCTTTAGTTGTACTATCGCTCCTTTTTCTTCATAGATTTTATACTTCAGTGAATAACATTTACTTACAAATATTAGCACGAGTTCTCCCTGGGCATAGAATTTACGATTGATGCATTGGTTTCCTTATTTTTGTTCATCCCCTTCGTTTTCTATTTTCTACAGTGATCAGGTATTACTTTTATAATAACTGCATAATATTAAAAGTGTTTTTATTTCCATCAGAGCACTCTGGACCTCTGTTAAAGCCCCACGGATCGGCGCAATCGGGGAACATACAGCTCGATC
This sequence comes from Leopardus geoffroyi, assembly GCF_018350155.1. NCBI lineage: Eukaryota > Metazoa > Chordata > Mammalia > Carnivora > Felidae > Leopardus > Leopardus geoffroyi. Next base: position 2,542,838 of record NC_059339.1, on the reverse strand, counting down.
AAACCGGGTGTCTCAGGGCAGTTCATGCCGTGAAACCCACCAGGTACGCGGCCGTCCCAGGGGCAGGGGTGGGGGGCGATGGGCACCAGCGAGTTGTAAACATCCCAAACCCTGGTCATCCCTCCTGCAACCCACAAAGATCACCCTCCTGGGACGCCACGCAGGTGGGGAAGACTGGACGTGAGTGTGGAGTGACCAGTCCCACCCAGCAGAATCCCGCCCTGATCTGTGATCTCAGGTGCCCGCACCTGCTGACCTCAGGCGTGACCAGCCCACCCGAATCCACACACACACACACACACACACACACACACACACACACACACACGTTGTTTCCTGAGATCCCTCCCTCCACACTTGTAACTCAGGTCCGTATCTCGCCCGCCCACGTCCGGATTTCCACTCTACTACAAGTGTGTTTTTCTTTTGTTCCCATGTTCCTGCCTTTCAGGGAAATCGACAACCTTGGAAAATAACTGTACTTGTATCGCTGCTCCTGCAGTCACCCTCTGCCTACACAGACTTCTCATTTCTAGCAGCGTGATGCTTTTTTTTTTTTTTTTTATGCTGCCAGGAACTGGTTTCCCATGATGCTGGTGTCACAGAAGCAGGAGGAAATGTTACTGGACAAGTGGTCGCAAAGCCAGTCACAGGGAGAGAAATACACTCTCCATCTGAGAACCGCCCACCCCCAGCATTTCCATGAACCCTCTCCGCCTAACGTATCCCACCAGAGAATGTTTCAGCATGCACACTGTGTTCCAGGGAAGAAAGGACAGCAGCTCGCAAAGGGATCCTGAGACTCCTGAGTCGGGGTCAGTGAGGAAGAAACAGGCAGCATGGGATTATGAGCTTGCGAAGGAATCACTACTCCAGCTAAAAACAACCAAAACCAGCTGATAGTGAGAAACACGTACCTGCCACACATAAACCCCAAGACCAAGATGCTCTGAGACGGAACTGTCCTTGCTTTCTGTAAGCATGAATTTGTCCTTTTTTTTTCTTCTTAAAGTTTATTTATCTTGAGAGAGAGGGAGGGAGGGGCGCAGAGAGGGAGAGAGAGAGAGAGAGAGAGAGAGAGAGAGAGAATCCCAAGCAGGTGTCAGCACAGAGCCTGATGATGCAGGGCTCGATCCCACAACTGTGACATCATGACCTGAGCCAAAATCAAGAGTCAGATGCTTAACCAACTAAGCCCCCCAGGTGCCCCTGGATTTGTACTTCTTAAAAGAGAAAGTCTGGGGCACCTGGGTGACTGAGTCAGTTAAGCGTCCGACTTCGGTTCAGGTCATGATGTTGCAGTCCGTGAGTTCGAGCCCTACGTCGGGAGCCTGGAGCCTGCTCCCGATTCTGTGTCTCCCTCTCTCTCTGCCCCTCCCCTGCTCATGCACTCTCTCTCTCTCTCTAATAAATAAATGTTAAAAAATTAAAAAAAAAAAAAGAGTAAGTCTTAGGCATGAATATACAGCCTTGGCTTGATGCCGACCCGAGATGCAGGTGCTCCCCCCACACTGGCGACTGTGGGGCTGGACGGCTCTGTGGCATGAGCTGCAGCACCCGTGGGCTCCCCCCTGCGGCCAGCAGCACCTGGGAGTGTGTCACCCAGATGTGACACCCCAAAACACCCCACACGTTGCCCAATAGCCTTTTAATATGTTCTAATTAGCTGACGACCCCGAACTCGGGATGATCCGCGTGGAACCCTTAATCTCTTCTCTCTCTTGGGGTGTCAGAAGACAAGGCACCTGGAAACTTGACTCGCCCTCTCGTCCCAAGTGGCCGACAGGACCAGCCACGCCGTGGGTCTGCAGCTCCGTGTGCGTCCCGAACCGCTGTGGCCGCGGCCACTTGCCTACGGCTCCACACGGTTCCTTCCCGCTCACGCCTGCCCGCTTCACTCGCATACATTTCACCTGTGGCCCCTGTGGCATTTAACACCAAACGCAAAGGACCTAGACATTTCTGCGGTGAACGAATAGCCGATTTGGGGCAAATAAAATACAAAGAGCAGTAACGGAATTACCTAGAGAGCAACGTAAAGGTCACCACGCTCGCGGAGGCTCCGTTAGCCACCCATTATCTAACCTGTAGGGTGAAAATCACCACGTCGTGCTCGTCTCTGGTTTGTAGACGCTGTGACCATCAATGTCACAAAGACTCACCTAGAGCCAATAAAGCGAAAATTTAAAAAAACAAAAACCAAAAACAGTTGTTCCCTGATAATCAATCGGGGCCATTCATCATTTCTATAGCCAATAATGCGCCATATTGATTGGCTATTACTGAACAAGCAGATTAGATTAAATGACTCCATGCATTTCTCAAAATCTTATTTAAATTGTCTCAGTTATAATATTCTACCAAATACCAGGAAAAATCAATGAGATTAGAGGCCCTGTCGCTAAACCTGAGCGGCCACATTAGTCCTCGCCTCGCAGTGAAAGGGATTCCAATCACCACCGTGGGTCCCCGAGTGCACACCTCCAGGAAACTCGGAGACGGAGGGGAGGCTTTTGCTGGAGAAAAGGAAGAAGAAGAAAAAGAAGGGTGGAGAGGGAGGGGAGGGGAGGGGAGGGAAGGATCTGCACGGGATGCGGGAAGCCCCCTGTGTCTGCGGGCTGGACAGCCAGGGGCACCAGGGTCTGAGGGCAGGAGGAGGTGGTCGTCTCAGCTCAACCGGAGGGAGAGAAGACGTGTCCTTCCAACGTCTTTTCAGGCTCTCAAAGGACCGGCTGCTGCCCGCCCACACGGGTGAGGACCATCTTCTCTCCTCTACCTCCTGATCTAAATGCCAGCCCCCCCAGGAAACACCCTCTGGAAATCGTGCTGACCAGCTGTCTGGGCATCCCTCCGGCCAGTCAGGCGGACACTGAAAACGAACCATCGCACCGAGGAAGAGAATGTTAAGTGAAATTTTGGTGAGCTCTCCTCACCAAGGCAAGCATACAGTGGCAGGTGCATGAGGATGACTTCCAACAACAACAAAAAAATCTTTTGTTTTTAGCTTATTTATTTTGAGAGAGAGAGAGAGAGACGACACGCAACCAGCAGAGGGGCTGGGAGAGAGGGAGAGAGAGAACCCCAAGCAGGCTCCGAACCATCAGCACAGACAGAGCCTGATGTGGGGCTCGATGTCACAACCGTGAGATCGTGACCTGAGCCGCAAGCAAGAGTTGGTTGAGCCACCCAGGCACCCCCAAAACCGTCTCGAGATGCAAATACTGAAAGGTTTTGACTCTGGCCGTAAGAGAAGGAAGGCATGCAGAACACATTCACGCTGCGTCCTGAAACAAGTAAGGTATCGCTGTCCGTGCAGCTGCAGAAAATAGACAAAACTCGAACCACACAAATTACGTCTTCCAGGAAGAGTCGCTTTCCCCGGGGCGCCTGTGATCTTTGCCCTCTGGGAAGCCTTTAAAGCAAACTGCCGCCCGCATGCATCTGAGGCAGACCCCTGTCTTCCGGCTCCGTGACTCCACGGACTGGCTCCATCCCAGAGGCAGAAACTGATGAAAGTCCCGTTCTTTGAAGCGCGGGAATGCGAGACTTTCATCAGCTTGAATGGCCTTCTGCCTTCTGCAACAGGAACCCGCCGGGAAGTCAGATGGAAGACGGCGACCCGGCAAAATTGAGAAAATGAACACGCTACCTTTGTTTAGAGTCACTGGGGATCCACTGGGAGCGTCGCACTGGGAAAGCGTCCCCGAGAAAGTCTTCGGGACGCTCCCTCCAATCCAAGGGCAAAAATCCGACCTCTTGGCCTCAGCCTTGTCCGCCACGATCCCTGCTCATCCTGGTCCAGAGGCCGGCTGCAAGGGCCTCTGCTTGGGGGGAGGAAACCGCCCACGACCGCTCAGCCTCTCTCCTGCACTGGGAAACTCCTCATCTGCTCTTGGGGACTGTGGTAGGCAGGATAATGCACCTCCTCCCAAAGATGCCACGCTGGAACCCCAGGGCCTGTGCAGATGGGACCTCGCACCGGAAGGGGGCACTGCAGATGTGACCCAGTTAAGGACCTGCAGACGAGGCTCTTCCTGAGGGGTCCAGGGGGGCTCCGTGCCATCACAAGGGTCCTAAGACAGGGAGCGAGGGAGGGACACATTGAGGACCACAGGGGACGGAGTGACGCTCCCTCCAGATGATGGAGGGAGGGCTGGGAGCCACAGGGTGGCCGCTAGAAGCAGGAAACCCAAGGGAACAGACCCTCCCCCAGAGCCTCCAGGAGGAACACACCCCTGCTGACATCTTGATTTGATCTCCTGAGACCCACTTTCGACTTCTGCCCTGCAGAACCGTAACAGGAAGAACAACGTGTGTCATTTTGAGCCACTACGTTTGCGGAAATCTGTTTCAGCTACAGGAGATGCGTACGGGTACCCACGCTGCTGCCACGAGCCCGTGGCTCAGAAGCCACGCCGAGCAGAGTCAGCCTGCGACCAGCTGTCTGGGTAAATGACCTCACCTTCCTCACCTGTACAACGGGGGTGACGGCAACCGCCCCTCACGGGCTAGGAGTCCCCGTAAAACGGTGCCCAGCACATGCCAAGGATGACACGCACATCAGCAGTTACTGTTCTCCCGGACGTCAGTTTTCAACTGCTTAATGCTGCAGGCTTGACAAAGTTAGGACAGCCCCAGGGACGCCCGTCCTTAACCCGGTGTGGGGAGTATCAGTGCTACATTTAAGGCTTCTCCTCCAGAATCCCGTGTGCCTGAAAGATTCCTGCTGAATTATGAAAAGCGTGTGGGGAGGGAGATCTGACACTGGCGTTGGAGCAGGAAACCGGCTGGAATGGCGCCTGTGACAAAAGAATTGCAAAGAGCCGAGCTAAGTGTGCAGACTGCATAACTTGGAGCTCCGAGAACATCCCGAGGCCGCGCGGCTCACCAGGCTGGAGCACCTGCAGGGCGGGGCCAGGCTGGGCAGGTGCACAGCCCCGGGCTCGGGACGCAGGGAGCGCCCGTCTGCCCCGCACAGACCAGACGCTGAGTGTGCCAGGCACCCCACCCGAGCGACCTGGCCCTGAGCACTTCTCAACTACACGAAGGAAAACACGCAGCAATACGAAGGCAGAGAATCTACATAAATCTGCACACATTAGCTTCAGAGCCCATCCTAAGACACCAGCCGCAAGTGCTGGGTAGGCCACGCTCAGCTTCCTAGAATGGGCTCATTTTTCGTGAGTGACTCTTCCAGAATCGATACCCACAAACACGGATTGAGGCACTGTTCTGAGCCCCCGCGTGCACCTGCTCACGGATGGGGGGGTGTCTGGGAGCTCCTACCTTCTCACAACCGGCCCCCGCATGGTGCTGTCACTCAGCCATGCCCGGAGTGTCCTCAGCTCTAAGCTGAGCAGCAAAGCGTCCCAGGCTGGGGCGGGGGGAGGGGGAGTGCAAACCCCCTCCTCTCTCAGAAACCTGTCCATCCCTCACTTTCTTTACTTCAAAATGGAGAGCGTAATAGTGGTATGTGAAGGTTAAATTAGTTCATGTGTGTGCCCGGTGCTCAGGATGGGGTCCGGTCTCTGATTGCACCTCTATCTGGAAATCACTCTTTCCCACATGCAAACAGACCCCGGGCCCTACAGAAGGAGGGTCCCAGAGAAGCTCTCGGTGGGTTGGGGGGGGACGCGTGCAGTGTGGGAAGAGCTCTCACAGGGGGGATGCTCAGCCCGGGACCTGTGTCTGAAGAGAGAGCCAGGCCAACGGGAAGTGGCATTTACGGATGAAGGAAAAACAGCCCAGGAATGAGCATTCCAGGCAGAGCAGACGCTGGACAAGAGCGGGGGTGGGGAAGCCCCAGGGGGGTGGCTGGTACAGGTCCCACACCACCGGCCGACCTTTCAACTGCGGCGACTTGATGCCCTTTGCACTTGAGATCACTGTTGCTGCCGCGAGCACGGGAGCAGAACTGGGGCCACGGATTAGGGGACCAGGAGGGAAAAGACATCGTCAGGGACGATGGCGGACTCGGAGATAGGAAGACGTCATCAGGCTGAAAGGCAGTGGTCACACACATGCACACGTGCACGCACACAGACCCACGCCAGCCTCTCCAGCTGGCGGGAAAGACCTCCTGTCACTTAACCCTGCAAGGAGGCCCTCCCGAGGCACAGGTGCCCCGATCCTGCCACGCGCTCCGGGCCTTTCCGCTCCTGAATCTGCCTCTGCTGACTTCTCCCCAGCTCCGCGGGCAGCAACTCTGTCCTTCCCTGTTCGGGGACCAGCACGGACTCTGCTCACGGCCCAAGTCTGTGGGCCCCCCCTTCACGTGGCGTGCAGACGCGGGCCTCGCTCCCACCGCCACAGCTGCTCCTACTCTGATCTGGCCTCCTCGCGGGTCCCCGGCCCCTGACGTCCCCGCTGTGAGCTGCTCCCTGCACAGCAGCCCATGAGCCTGTTGAGACAGGAGTCAGCGCAGGGAGCCCCCGAGGCTCCCAATCCCTCCGGACTGGTGCAGGGGGTGCAGAACCCCCTGACTCCCAGCACCTGTCTGCCCCTCTCCTCACGCTCCGCGTCTGGCCACACTTTCCTCTTGGCACTAACCTACTGATGGCCGCCGTCCTGCCTGGGCCTTGGCACCTGCCGTTCGCTCCAGAGGGAGCCGTCCTCAGGCACCTGGAGCGCTCATCCCCCTGCCTCTGACACTTCTCACTTGTACACGTCTTAAATCACACGCACACACCATAACTCACCTCCCTGCTTCATTTTTCTATCTGGCACGTTTCTGACCTCTGACATCCTGTATTCATATTTGCTTATTTACCTGCACACAGTCCGCTGGAACGGACTCCCCTTGACGGCAAGAACGGGGGTGCTTCCTGTGCGTCTACAGCAGGGCTCGGCACATGCAGATAGTTATTTGTTGAACAAACGGGTCACTAAGTAAGTAGAAAGCACAGAGCAGTAGGACAGAGGCTGGTAAAACCACCCGGACAGGAAGCAGCCCAGGCTGTCTCTGCCTGCGGAAGAGACAGGGTGCAGAAGACGGGAGATTCTGAAGAGTCTCACTGTGGTTTTGACGGACTCTCCTGACTAGCAGTGAGGGCCACACTGCTGTTCAGCTAGGTGTGAGCAACTCCTCCCCAGCGCTGTCCTCCTTCGAGGAGGCATTACTCCCCCCATCGTGTCCCAGCCTCCAGACCCCACCGGCTTCCCTGCAGGCACGGACTCCGGACCTGCCTTCAAAATGTTGGTTAGCTTTGCAAGCCATTTGCTTCCAGACTGTTGCCCGTGTTACAGACTGCACCATTAGCACTCCGGGATAAATGGCAGACCCGCCTGGTTTTTGTGCATCACAGATGGATGGATCACCTTGCAGACAAGGCCACGTCTGCACATACTGACTAGGGTTGCGACTTCACGAACACCATGATGATTGTGTTTCCTGTTGAAGTGTTTCCCTAAGAGAGCGTCAAGGCTTTCCCAAACAGCTTTGTCAGACATAAAGCTGATTTTAGCACGATTTCACTCCTGCCTTTACTATGTGGTCCTCCCTTCTCAGTGTTTTCTCTTCCTTGTGATCTTAATTAAAACTAATCCCATCAGAGACTTAATACTACCTTAATCTTGGGTAATACGTCTTCACAATTGCACAGTTATTTGTTTAGCAAAATCCAAAGCTCTAAAATGATGGGTACGGGGGTGCATGGGTGGCTCAGTCAGTTAAGCGTCCGACTCTTGATTTGGGCTCAGGTCATGAGATCACTGCTCGGGATTCTCTCTCTCCTCTCTCTCTGCCTCTCCCCTATTCGTGCCGTCTCTCTCTCTCTCTCAAAATAAATAAATAAAATTTAAAACAAAATGAAATGATACTGACAGAAAGAGTAAAATAAAATAAAGTAAAATAAAATAAAGGAAAATAAAAAATGAAATGATAGTGACAAAAAGTAAAATAAAATAAAGTAAAATAAAATAAAATAAACAAAATGAAATGATAGTGACAGAAAAAGTAAAATAAAATAAAATAAAATAAAATAAAATAATCAAATAAATAAAGGCGACAGAGACACACCCATCTACAGTCTACGTCCCAACCCCACTACTGTGAAGGTTTTCTTTTTAGTGGATTATATAGCCCCAGTCTTCCAGATGTGGAGGAAAACCCACATGACTTCCATATTTAAAGGCTAAAGAAATGTTAAAAAGGAGTTAAAGTTTTGCTGGATTTTCAATGCCTGCATTTACAATCTATCTCCAGGTATCAGTGGGCCATCACTAGAAGGTAATTCAAAACACCAAATGTAAGAAACTCCAAGAAAGGGAGACTTTGTAAACCTTATTCCCCTCTTACACCCAAAGGGAAGGCTCTACTTCTGCCAAGGCTTTGGTGGCAGGAATTTCAGAAGAAAGAACTATCAAATCACCCTTTCATGCATGGGAACACTGGATAAAATGAGCCTTAGGAGTTGTGTGCCCAGATAAAGTCCATCAAATTATCCCTCCATGCAACTTGGCAACTGGAAGATTCTCTAATGCTCTACCCAAAGGTTTCTGCCTGCCACTACATGACTCAGTATCAGGGTTCCTCGGTGCAAACAGGTTTTAGAAGTCTGTGGGGGTCAGTCAAAGGGATATGGTGAGTTATAACAAGAACTAGATGCTTGGTCTTTGTCCCCATTTCTGACTCACAGCTCCTAAAACCCTTGCAATTTCCTGTAGGGAGAGCCATTTAAATGTCTTTTGTTATGTTAATGAGGCAGCTTTTGGAAAGCAAATAAAGATAGGTGCAGGTTGCCAGAGGCACCCAGCATGCAGCTGGAGGGTTGGAAATTTCAGTCCCACCCATGACCTTTGGGGGTCTGACCCAATCTACAAAGGGAATTTATCATTAGAGGCCGGTGATTTATCAATAATGTCTATGTAATGGAGCCAACAGAAAACCCCAAATGGACAGGGTTCAGAGGGCTTACGAGTGGGTGAGCATGAAACCAGATGCGAGCATAAAGTTGAACAAAAATCAAAACGGCGGCAGGGAGCCTTCAACAAAGCTGGATTGTAAACCGGCTCTCTTCTGCAAGCCTCCCCTCTTCCCCTTTTGTTTCAGCAACAGGGTGCCACCTTGAAAACGAGACAAAGGAGGCTGGTAGCACTGACCCCATTCCTGTCAACACCAGTAGATCCTGTATTTCTCTGTAAGACCCCCAGCCCCTTCCTCCAGGCGGGCTTACAGTTTTGAAGGCATATTTTTCCGCAGCCTCCTGTGCCCACAAAGCAATAAAGCTATTGCTCCCCATAGCCCAAACCCTGTCTTCACATTACACCTTGGTTCTGAAGCACAAAGTCCGTTTTCAACAAGAAGCACATGGAGATTCAGGGTTAGTGGTGCCCAGAGAGGGCATGAAGGTCCACCCCCTTCCCCACACCCCGTGCATCTCCTCCATCTGGCTGGCCTCGGTTACATCCTTTACCCTAAGTCAGTAAGAGTTTCTCTGCATTCTGTGAGCTGCTCCAGCAAATTAATTAAAGCAAACAAGGGGGCGGGGGGTGGGAGGGAAGCTCCGATCTACAGACAGTGGGTCAGAAGCCCAGGTGACAGCCTGGACCAGTAACTGGCACCTGCAGGAGGGCAACCTTGTGGGACAGCGCCCCTCACCTGGGGGATCTGACACCACCTCTGGGTGGACGGGGTCAGGGTCAAGTTTAAGAGGAGGACCCCAGCAGGTGTCAAAGCGCTGCTCGCTCGCTCAGTGGTGTGGGAAAGCCCCCAACACACACTCGAAAGGTCCCAGAAAAAGTAGTCACTGAAACAAAACCAAACTTGAAAAATCACATTCCTGAGCAGCATTGGTGATAACAGTGTAAGAACCAGGAGAGATCATCTCCAAGATACCCCGTTGGGATAAACTCATCATTTCTAGTCTCTGGGAGCCATTCCAGCAGCAAACGGCCCCCCAGATGGGTCCCGTCTGGTCACAGGACCACCTGCTCCTTGGCCAGGAAAAGCGAGGGATCTTAATGTTCCCAAGACCGCATCCAAAGCCACTTCCGCAGGAGACTATCGGAAAGGGGGCGTAGATGCTCAACAGATAGGATGACAGATGCCCACCAGCCTGTGGCTGAGCATTTCACATCAACATTCCAGACCAAAGGGCATGGCTGCCTTTATTTGATCAGGATTTGCTTCAGGGCAAATAAAGTGAAACTGATCTCTCAAGATGCTGGAGACATTGTCTGAACATAGCCTTCAGCGTAGCCCAGGTTTACTCGAACCGTCTGTGAGTGCCACATCCTCAGAACTTAGGATAAGATTCTTCCAGATTCCCTTTGATCCGCGCCCCACTTTGACATCAGAACTCCTAAGAGACAACATCTCTACGGGCATCATTTTTCAACATCCTTGTCCAGAAAGTACCGAAGGGGGTGCAGTATCCGAAAAATTCACAAAATACAATGTAAGGTTATGAAGTCCCTTAAAACCAACAGCTCTTGCATTATTCAGATCTGAAAGAAATCAGGAAGAATCTTTGTTCCCTAAACTTAATCCAATTGATTAAAGCAAGAATTGTTTTTTTATAGGCCTTCCAAATGTTCTCCCAATCACAAAGAGATTCCGGTGAAAACATTTCAGACCAAATCCTGGACGTTCACAAATCGGCAACCACGTTTATTTAAACAATTTAGAGTAATTTGAAATGCTTTCTTTTCCTGAAAAATAAGGGCAGGCTGACAAGTTAATTGAAGAAAAGACAGACGTACTTACACAGAATCACACGATATTCGGCAAGGACTGGAAATGACACGCTTAAAATCCATCAATTTCAAAAAAAGGAAATTAAAATGGCACATTTCCTGTGTCTCTCCTACTTCTTAAGGCCTAAGTGCGTGTTCAGTGACTGTATGTGTGTTTCTGTATACCCAAGGTGCTGTGGAAGGAAAACGTTTTTATCTATTACTTGCTCTCTGTAATTTGTTTACCTTTGTTATAAACCTTTCCTTTGTGGGGCGCCTGGGTGGCTCAGTCGTTGAGCATCCGACTTCGGCTCAGGTCATGATCTTGCAGTCCGTGAGTTCAAGCCCTGCATCGGGCTCTGTGCTGACAGCTCAGAGCCTGGAGCTGCTTCAGGTTCTGTGTCTCCCTCTCTCTCTTCCCCACTCCCACTCTGTCTCTCTCTCTCTTTCAAAAATAAATAAACATTAAAAAAAATTTTTTTTAGGGGCGCCTGGGTGGCTCAGTTGGTTGAGCGTTCAACTTTGGCTCAGGTCATGATCTCACGGTTCATGAGTTCGAGCCTCGCATCGGGCTCTGTGCTGACAGCTCGGAGCCTGGAGCCTGCTTTGGATTCTGTGTCTCCCTCTCTCTCTGCCCCTCCCCTGCTCATGCTCTGTCTCTCTCACTCTCAAAAATGAATAAATGCTAAAAAAAATATTTTTTTTAAGGAAAAAGAGATATGCAGACCAAGAATACGAGAGGATGCTGGAAGGAGATTCTGAGGAACAGAACTGTGCCCTGCCAGGTCCACAGAACCCCCTCCAAGGGGAGTCTGGGGTGGGGGAGACAGAACGAACCCCTCCCCTCCAGATACAGTGGGACATAATGAAGCAGAAAGACCTGTGCCCTAAATTCCTGCATAGAATCTTAGGTGTTCTACGTGTCGGTCCCCAACTCCACCAGGGCGTTGATACATCTGGCTGTTAAGTCAGCTACTTTAGAGGCTGAGGCAACGTGCTAAGGGCCTGGGGCCCCAAAGAAGGCCAGGAACACCGTTCTCCACAAGCTCATGCTCTGCGGGAAACGGGGCTGGATAGAGAGACCACACGGTAGGAGGAGACGTGGACCGGGCACTGCCAGGAGCAGACAGGAGAAGCCACTCTAAGAAGATGCCAACGTGTAGAGGTGGAAATGGCTGGTTTCCAGATGGGATAAGGTGCATTGAGCGCAAAGAGGAAGAGACCCCGTCCCCAGCTGGGACTGCGATGCCTCCCAAGGGAAAAGAGAGGTGGCCATCAAATTCACACCTGATAAAGCAGCCTGGGAGATCACATCCATTCGGGGGATTAAATAAAGACCAAAGAGACCAGAAACCTGCCTTCAATAGCATAGAGTCCAGACCCAGACTTGGAGCCCAAAACAGAGAAACGGTCCAACGTACACTCATGTGGGGACTGCGGGCACCTGGCGACATCTCTAAACGCAGCAGAAATGGTGGTGACCAACGCCACCCCATTCTTCCCCGCCAGGACATGGCGTTTTCCTACAGCCGTGAGATCTTGTGCAAACCCTCGCACCGAGGCAGAAGGGGACTCCTGTCCCTTCCTTAGACTCAGCTAACGTTCGATTTTCTAGGAGAAGCCACCAGGTTTGACTTGGTAATGTGCTCCCGGTGTGCTGCGGGCACACGGCCAAGCTCTCCGGTAACTCGGAGCGATGGCTTACTGCCCTGGAGGACCCTGGACTGTGGCAAACGTGGCAGGTTCGGTGCCACAGTCCTTCCTCAACGTGCCTACAGACACGCGGTCCTCCGAGGGGCTGTCGAGGCAGCTCCCTCCCTCAGGCACAGGTGTGTGATGTGCAGGGAACCGTTGACACGTTGGTGCTACATTTTTGTGACAAGGGCTGTTGTATACAAATGGAGAATCAGTTTCCAGATGTGTCCACTGTATGTCCGGCCCCGGGGGGCGGCCAGCCTGATACGGGCAGGGCAGGTGGAAATCCTGGGCCGCGGGCTTCCGGGATCCGATCGTACGCATTCAGTTTCTGGGGTTTGGGAGGAAAACACAGCAAGGGTGCACCAGCCACACTGAGGTCTGCCTCTAGGTCCGGGATCTCTCTCTCTGCCTCATCCGTCTGCCTTTTATTGGGTCAAAAGCGGACACAGAATGTTCCCCTGGCTCCCCGTCATCAGCTTATTAGTTTGAATTTGAGAGACGGGCGAGGGAATGAAAACGTAGAGCTCAGGTTCTGAGAGGGTTCTGAGCAGGTTCGTTCTCAGAAAAGGGTGAAAAGATCACAAAAGCCTTCTCCACTCCTGCCCCAAGCACAGGTGACGCCCTCCTGGTTTCCCCAGGCCCCAGTCCTGCCGCCCCACCCCCTAAGGCCACGGGGAGAATTCCCTCCACGCCTGCGCTCAGGCACTACCCGAATCATCTACGATTTCACTTTTGCCTGAGCCAAATGATACACACATCTGAATACAATTAAGAAAAAGTCCTCGATGTGTCCGGCTGTGGCAGATTTATTTCACTTCGCATGCTGAGCAGGACAAATACTGCATTATTCCACTCCCACGGGGCATGGAAAATAGTCACTCTCGCAGAAGCCGAGGGTTAAGTGGTGGTTTCCAGGATCTGGGGGAGGAGGAAGCAGGAGATGCTCATCGGGTAGCAAGTTGAAGCCCTGCAAGATGAATGCGTTCAGAGACGTGCCGCTAATAATGCAGCCTTGCACACGTAAACGTCTGTTAAACGGGCACATCTCACGTGAAGTGTTCTTAACCACAACAGAAATAAAATGCGGTATGCACACCCAAGGGAACGGTACTCCGCTTTGAAAAAGGAGACTCTGGGGCGCCTGGCTGGCTCAGTCGGTAGAGCATACAACTCTTGATCTCAGGGTCATGAGTTCAAGCACCACACTGGGCACAGAGCCTACTTGAATAAAAGGGGGAAAAACAAGGAGGCTGCCTGCTACAACATGGATGAACCCAGAGAACGTGATGCTCAGTGGAATAAAGCAGTCACAAACAGAAAACAGCGTAGGAGTCCGCTCACACGAGGCCCCCAGAGCAGTCCTATTCACGCAAACAGAAAGCAGAGGGGTGGTCGCCAGGGGCTGGGGGGCGGGGGGGGGGGGGTGAGTGTTTCCCGGGGACAGAGTCTCACTCCCGCGGGATGACAAGGGTCCGACCGCGGTGACGGTTGTCCAACCGTGGGAATGTGCTTACTGAACACCACTAAGCTGTTCCTTCAAAAAAATGGTTAAGAGGGCAGATTTTTGTTATGCGTATTTTACCACAATTAAAAATAAAACCTTAAAAAGGAAAGAAAAAAAGAACAGTAGCCGTCAGGGGTCACTGTATTCAGTGGCAGAATAATTAAAATCGAGCTTCCCCGGCCCTTGCCTCACCGGTCGGCAGGGCTCCCGCACCCGGAAATCTGCACCCTCCACCTGGCTCGGAGCAGAAAGGTCTGACCCTGACATTTCCTTCCCGGGGGTGGGGGGGGGTCTCTCTGCCTCCCAGGCTCCTCTCTTGACCTCCCTCTGCACTCTTCCCGAACAGGGTTCACAACTGCAGACGTGTGCACGCAAAACAAACAAAACAGGGAAAAAAAAAAAAGGCTCTGTTGCAGTCATTCCGGAAATGAATACAAGCCAACGTCAGGGTCAGGGTCACAGGGGAAAGGACGGGGCGTTATTGAATCCACCATTCATACCTGGAAAGTGGGTCTCAACGTCTCAACATCAAAAAGCAAGTTTTACATGCACCCCCCCCCCCCCCGCTTGCCAGCATGCAGACTCTATGCTTATTTCAAAAATTAACAGTGCTCGTGGGCTGGCGGAACGCAGTATTAAAGAACAATCCGATGTGAGGAGTCTCTTGTTTTGCTTCTTTCAATCTCGGGTGCTGCAGAGGGGTCGTTCCTTGGAGGTTGGCAATTCAGTTCTGTTCTGCCCGTATAGATGTCGCTTCAAATACCATCTATATGCCAGTGACTCAAAACTCCGTATCCTCGGCCAGAATCCTGCCACACTGAGCTCCAGACCCTTGTAGCAGCCACCCACTCAGCAGCCCCATCTGGACGTCCTCCAGTCATCGTGGCCAAAGCCAGCCTCAAGGCCACCCCCACCCCCACCCCCACCCCGAGGCTTCTCCCAGGCTGGAAGAAATCTCAGGGACTAACCACTTCCTTTCCTCCCAACCTCAGTCCGTCATTTGCCACGTCCTCCTACACCTGCCCGCTCCTCACCACGGCCCCCACCCGAGTCTCTGTCGCCTCCTGAAGCACCCCCGCGGTCCTCAAAACTGCTCAAAGCAGCGAGAACATTTTTGTTGGTTTCTTCTTAAGGCAGGCCCAGGCCTACTTTGCTGCAACGCCTCCAAGGGTGTGTCTGTCTAGACCTTCCCGACCTGTCACATGCCTCCTCCCTTCTTCCTTCTCCCTACCTGCTGGAGTCGGCCACCTCATTTTTTTTTTTAATGTTTATTTTTGAGAGAGACAGAGCATGAGCAGGGGAGGGGCAGAGAGAGAGTGGGAGACACAGAATCCCAAGCAGGCTCCAGGCTCCGAGCTGTCAGCACAGAGCCCAAGGCGGGGCTCGAACTCACAGACCGTGAGATCATGACCTGAGCTGAAGTCGGACGGTCAACCGACTGAGCCACCCAGGTGTCCCAGCCATGTTGTTCTTCCTTATTTTACTATTATTTTCTTAGCAACCCCAGCCTCCCTCCTGCATCAATGAGAATATATAAGATAAAAATCATTAGTTACGTTCTCAAAAGACATTTAAAGACTTGATGTAGCTGCTGCCCATGCCGTTTCCTGTCTGGGACACACGGGAAGTCTGCCCTGAGATTTCAGGGGGGACGTGTGAATGCCCGACTTTATCTTCCTTTACTACACAGATCTCGGACATGGGGTGTGTTGCATGCAGGTGTGGGTGGGGAGGGTCACTGCGTGCCACAAGCGGCTGGACACCCAGGTGGCCAGGGACTCTGGATGGAAACGGGACAAGGCATGAGGAAGAAATACAGATGTGCTGTATGAGACAACTAATCTTCGGGATTTATCTGCTACCACAGCTGAACCTGTCCTAATAATGATTTCAAAACATACACGGAAGGGGCACCTGCGTGGCTCATTCGCTTGAGCATCTGACTCTTGACTTCAGCTCAGATCATGATCTCACGGTCCTGAGATCGAACCCCACATCGGGCTCTGCGCTGACAGCATGAAGCCTGCTTGGGATTCTGTGTCTCCCTCTCTCTCTGCCCCTACCCCACTCGGCCTCCATCTGAAAAATAAACATTAAAAAATGATAAGAAAAAATCCTAAAAAATTTAAAATGAAAATAGAGATTCTCTCTCTGCCCCTCCCTTGCTTGCATGCACGCTCTTTCTCAAAAAAAAAAAAAAAAAAAAAGGCAAAAATAAATAAAACGTATGCATGAGACAGCCCCATTAAACAAGTGTTTATGACCCCAGGTAAACAAAGGTCAATAAATAGGAAAAAGAAAAAAAAAGGCAAAATGATAGTTACCAAATGTCAATACTGGCTACATCTGAACATCAAAATACTAAGAGAACTTTCTTATCTTTTTCTCTATTCAGATAATTGTCTACTATGCTATGTACAAGATTTAACTTTAAAACTACATTTTAAAATAATTTTTTTTTTTAATTTTTTTTTTCAACGTTTATTTATTTTTGGGACAGAGTGAGACAGAGCATGAATGGGGGAGGGGCAGAGAGAGAGGGAGACACAGAATCGGAAACAGGCTCCAGGCTCTGAGCCATCAGCCCAGAGCCCGACGCGGGGCTCGAACTCACGGACCGCGAGATCGTGACCTGGCTGAAGTCGGACGCTTAACCGACTGCGCCACCCAGGCGCCCCTAAAATAATTTTTAAAAATCCCACATAAAATCAAACTCCTCCAAATGCACCGCGGGGGTTACACTTTTGGCCCTGAATTCATCTGATCATTATGATGTGAAGACCCATTGAGAGAGGTTATGCATGTGGCTATAATTATGGGCTCCAAATACAGGAATTTAAGACACAAAAGAAACACGCCCATCGTGAGCCCATCTGCAGAGATGTGCTTCTCAGCATCTGGTACAGCACGGGGCTCAGGACATGCCAACTGCTCTCTCTATGCTTCACGCACCTTCGCGCTCCTAACCCATTAGGAGGTCGATGCCTTTGAAAGGTGAGAGGGTAACTCAGCAGACAAGGGGCTGTGAGATCCGACTGTAATCTCTGAACAGTGCGCAGGCTGCCCGAACGGCAGCAGAAAGGGCGAGCCTCCTTCAGGCACAGACACACACGGGCGAGGACCCGGTGGGCTGCTTCCCACAGGATGCCTGTTCGTGTCCCTCCTCCTCCTGGGATACACGAACCTGAACTGTGCCACTCGCCCCCCCAACACGCACACGCTGAGGCGACAGCATGCCAGCTTCTCTTCAGGCTCTGGGCCACGATGACTCCCGAGAGCACCTCCTTTCCTCCAGATTCCCTTTCAACAGCTGACGATTTCTGTGCGAGGCTACGACAGGTTCCCGGAAGCTGACTCACATCCCTTCCCCGGGCTAAATTCATCAAACTTTGCCTCCTCCTGGTCAACAGCGACCGACCGGTGCACAAGTGAGCACCTGAGCAAATGGGACCCACCGCGGTGAACACTGAGACCCAGTACTCCAATGCTAGACCAGAGTGCTCGTTTCGCCTCAGGCCTAGAATCCATGCGGATCCTTCCGACATAAGAAACGATAGCCTGAGGATAAAGCTCAGACCTGGAAGAGACCAGAACGAGGACAACCACAGAGAGGTGAAGCCAGAGCCTCTTTAGAGACACACCGCTGCATCCATGGGTACCCGAGGCCGACAACCCCTGGATGTTCCAGTTCTGTGCGCCAACACGTTCCTTTTCTATCGTCTAAGCCAGTTTGTCTCTTCTGTTACTTACAAACAAAACATCCCGGGTGTCGGGGCAGGTATGCGATTGCCTGAAACAGTTGTGAACTAATTTTCTATTCCCATCGACCGCATGCGTGAGCGATCTCTGCCTACTTAAGACGAACAGACTGGTTTTGTTTTGCTTTTGTTGTTTCTTTTTTTTTTACCGAGAGCGGCCACCAAAAATTTAAAAACCTCCAAAAAGGTTTTTCTGGTTCTTTGTTTTTAAATCCCAGAATCAAGCTGTCCTACAGTGACTCTTCCTTCAGCGTCCAGAGAAGGATTCCAGTCAGGTCCCAGGAGCTTGCTCCGGGCAGGTAGGCTGCCCTGTCTCCTGCCCGCCCGCCCGCCCGCCCGCCCTTCCAAGTGCCAGGCGGCCACCCCGGATTCCAAGTCAGCATTAGCATTCTGCCTTCATCAGCAAGCAGGTGAAACAGACAGAGCTAATGGATGAAGACGCCTCATCAAAGCCGCTGGCTCTAGGGGCTTCCTGTCACGCACAACGTCCCCCGATGTGGAGTCTGGCTGATCCACCACAGCCAGGCAGTCTGCTTCTGGAGTCGGGAGCCATTTATGGTGCAAATCAACTGCTTTATCCCTGTTTGGGGAGATGGATGGAAAGCTATTGCTGTCACTCTGTTTCACGCATCAGCTCGCTGGAAAAGCCATCCAATATGTTTTGTGCCACCCACGCAAAGGCACCGGGGTGGGCGGACGCACATCCGTGGAACGCCACGCTTTTGTTTTTCCTAAACTTCGCCTGAAACGTACAAAAGGCTAGATTCTGTGCAGATAGTATTAGCGTGCACTCACTCGCAACTCCAAGGCACTGTTGTTTTTTCACATTTACATTTAAAAGGAAAAGCACCACGTACGGTTAGTAAGCCAGAAGTTGCAAACTGGCCTCCCGGGGCTAAAAGCTGATCCATACACCATGCGTTTCTTAAGTCGAATTAGAACTCACCTTTTCAAGGGACAAATTCGAAAGGGGAGATCTGGATGTGGGGGGAGGGGGTTTGCCCTGAAATATCAAAGCACGCTGGCAGAGCTCGAATGCCAACCCGCGGTTACCACCCTCAAGTCTCTTGCTCTCTACACATACGGGTCACCCAACTGGCCCCCGAGACACTGAACTCCCCAGGAAAGACTTCCCAAGAAGACATTCCAGTCTTCGCAAATACTCTGAATAACGGAAGCCCTCAGCATTTACATTGTAAATGGTGGCGATCCCATCCTATTAAGCTTTCTTTCTTTTGCCTCCTGAGAATCCAAGAGGCAAGGATTGGATGTAAAGGACTCTAACCCAACACACAGGGACATCCCGTCAGCATCGGGAAGCAGGAAAGAAAAATACGAAACCCTAACGTCTCCTCTCTCCTGGGCTTCTCCCCCCACATTCGAACGATAATAAAATACTAACGTCAATAAAGGCGGAAAAGCAAAATCACTTCTGCACCACAGGGAAGCAATCCGACAAAGAACTTCGCAAATTACGGGCTTCTATCGCCAGTAGTCTTGGCAATGGACAGAAACAGGTGACGGATCTCCCGACAACAACCCGGTCACATCCCCTGTGGACAGACGCTAACGTGTTCATGTGACGAGTCACGCGGCAGGCTGTGTTCGGGGCTTCCTAGTGGCCAACCTGCGCCACCTCCCTGAAAACCAGCACCCAGTTAGCTCAGGTTGTAGCCAGCCCTGCACCAGCCCGCCCTAGTCCAATCGTGGCGAACCCGTTCTTGTTCACCTGGGATCCCCCGAAAGGTGGGCATGTGACCCGGACCCGCCTCGAGGAAAATGTGTGTGCGTCTGCGGGGGGGCCCCGGGGGCTGTCTGGTTACACGGATCACACGGCGCGTTTGCAACTCTGTGGTTTACAAAAAACGATACTGCCTGGTATCTGTCACTTTTCCCCAGTAAAGTAGCAAAGCCTCTCGAGGAGAATGCGTGTGTGCCTGTGTGTGTTTACGTCTAGGCTTTGCTTTTACTTCCAATTGTGATAAAACACACAACACACACACCATAACATTTACCATATTAATCATTCTTTTTTTTAAAGGTTTGTTTGTTTAATTATTCAGAGAGCACGAGCAGGAGAGGGGCAGAGAGAAACTGTCCCCATTAAACGCTAATTCACCCCGTTCCCCTCCCCTCGCCAGCCACCATCCGACTCCGTGTTTCTGTGACCCTAACTCTCCGAGAAACCTCCCATGAGTGAAGTCATACGGTATCTGTCCTTTTGGGTCCTGCCGTTTCGCTTTGTATCATGTCCCCCGGGTTCACCCCTGGAGTGGCAGGTGTCAGAATCTCCTTCCTTTTTAGGGCTGAGTCACATCCCATCGTGTGGAGGGGCCGCATTCTGTTCCCCCCGCTCAGCCACTCAGCCACGGAAGGTCACCTGGGTTGCTGCCAGGTTTTAGCCGTTGTGACGAACGCTGCTGTGCGCGTGGCTGTGCAAAGGTGCCTCCCACGGCTTCGATGATCTGTGGTCCATACTCCAAAGTGACCCTGCGGGATCACGGGGCAATTCTATTTTCAGCTTTCTGAGGCCTTCCATCCTGTTGTCCACGGGGCTGCAGCCACCAGTGGGCATTCCCACCGACAGTGCACGAGGGCTCCCTTGCCCACATCCTCACCAGTACTGTTGTCTTTTGATTTTCCCACAGTGGCCATCAGACAGGTGTCTGATTTCTCCTTGTGGCCAGGGCCCCCCGCTTCTGCCTGCTTCTGTCCGTCTGTCCCCCTGACCTCAGAGTGTCGAGGGTGAGGAAGAAGTCACCATGCGAAGACCGTGGAGGCAGAAACGGGGACGAGCTTGGAGCCAACGGCCGGGTCCCCAGCCTCAGCGACGTCAACAAACGCCTCCCCCCAGACTTCTTGTGCAGTTAGAAACATGCGCTCCGTTTCCTTCAAGCACCAATAAACTGGCTCTCTGTTATTGCAGCCCAGAGCATTCTTACATTCATCGGCTGATACACTTCCAGCAAGCTTTAAGGAGACGGTGGGATTGTGCCTTGCGTTTGCAATTTGGTCCCAGAGTCACCCAGCAAGGAGAGAATCCATTTGTTCCGGACCACCCTCAAAGCCTCTGCCAACACACAGGAGAAGCGGTGACCATGGGGCACACGGTCAAGCCTGCACGGTCGTGGTGGTGATGCAGGGAAAGATTACAGACTCCCGGCTAGATAAGATTTCTCCAGGGAGAGAGGAGGACGGGAGGGCCCTGCCCCCAAGCCCCGGACACAGCAGAACGGCGGGGTTTTCTACTCCCCAAGCACACACGGCTCCTCTCCGAGAACGGCCTTGACTGGGGAGGGCGGCAAGTCCCTGGAAAGCCACTGGAAAGCATGCTGACCACACGCCTGGACAGAGGGCACAGTCTTCATCCAGGAGGACTTCTGGAATCTACAGGGGATGTTCACCCAGGGCCATAAAATAGTGAAGGTCAGAAAGGACTCACACAGGAGGCTGGGGGCAAATCAGTAAGAGTCCCCGAGCACGTCAGGGGCTTGCCTCTAGGACACACAGGACTCTGCCGGAGACACGGGGCTGACTTCTCCTGACTGCAGACCCGTGTATGTGCCACCTTGGAGAGAAACTCTCCCGCGGGAAGGTGCCACTAAGAACCCGGTGAACCAAGGTGTTTTACGCTGAGGTGCAAGGTAGTTGCACGTCCCTGAGATCTGAGAGGCCCAGGGCCCTGGAGGCCCCTGAACACACAGCCTCCTGACTTGGAGGTGCCCAGGGCGTCCCAGGGCTCCGTGCGCAGGAGGGAGGGAGGGCGGCTCGGCCCCGAGCGCACAATGCAATCAACGCACCTCCGCCAAGTTCCCTACCAGCGCTGTCACCCCGCTTGGCTTTCCCGCACGAAGGCAATGATGGGCTGAGTGCTGGTTTTGCCCGCCCTCGTCCTCGTGTGGCTTTGGGGGAAGTTTAACCGCCCTGTGTGCCAGGTTCCCCACCCGCAAGATATCAGCACCCGCCTCGCTGGGGTTCTGTGATGATTAAGGTAAAGTATGAACACGACTCAGCCCAGGGTTTGTTTGGTGTTTGCTCACGGTCACGGGAGGGTCCGCTATTATTATCATCAACCTGGTAAAACGCAGCAGCGTTTCTCGATCGCTACGCGAACAGAAGCCGCCCTTCATCTGCCACCACCAGGCCCGCCGACCCGCGAAGCGACGCCCTCCGTGTGCTTGAGAACCATGGTGATGCCGTGGTTCCAGCGAGCATCTTGGCAGCAAAGGTCTCGGGAGCAAGACGAGAGCCACTTTCTCCCCCGATCTCTGCTTTCTCGTGGTCCATCCTGAGCCACGTCCACTAAGTAATGCCCTGAACAGCTAGACGTTTCTGCCTGCTGCCTGTTGAACAGAGTGGGGGATGCTTGACGGTCAAGGTCAGGGCAAACGAATCACTTTCACACACACGTAAGCCTGTGACAAAACGTCTAGTGCTTCACAGATACCAGCTCATTACCCCTCAGGACAAATCTGTGTGGTCAGTACAATTCTCCGACTCTTCCCCAAGTAACTGCCCGGGTCGGACCCGTGGTACCCACCCGGGAGGGTAAAGCACCAGATTTCCACCCAAAGCAACAGTGGGGAGAACCCAACTCGTGCACCTAGAATCCACAAACGGGATCACCCGGTGACAGCACTGTGCCTTTCTTCACTTAACGAGTCGGACGGCTATTGCTAATATAAAAACCACTGACCTACCTCATTCTTTCTAATAGCCGCAACATTCCCAGGGATGACCGAAACGGAATCTGTGTGAATTTCACACACGCATAATTGAAACTGATGGAGACCTGAGTCAAAGATTCAATTGGTAAAATCTGAAGTTTTTACCATGACAAAGTATAGTTTTGTAGGGAAGACTGTAAAGCTTATTTTTTTAATTCAATGATTTGGATTCCATACACTTGGAGTGATGTGGATTTGGAATTCCAAATGACTTAATGATTTGGACTGTGTGCGCAGTGAGGGACGGTCCATTTAACTTCGGGGGAAAAGTCAGGATCAAAGAAGGGAACGGCGGGGTATTTTAGAGAACGTAAATGTGTACATTCAGGCTGCATCTCGCATCTCTAGATCCCGCCGACGACCTGGAAAACGGGCTTCGTGTCAACAAAACAGACGCACTCAACTTCCCCCGGGGCGTGTCTGCAACGGACCCCTGGAAACACAGCTGTCCTGCCGTTCACACGTCAACAGGCAGTGGGTTATCGTCTCTTCCCACATCGTCATTGCCCAGGATAACAGCACCTAGATGTCTCTAAACGCCTAACAGGAAGTCCTAGGAGCGTCTGAAAGGAGATCATTGAAGCCAGCAGAGGCCCAGGACTGCATAACCGTGTTGCTGACATTTCCAAAGGCTGACCAAACCCAAGTCCGAGGGCCCACAGGGACGGAGCCACCGGGCATTTAAAGCCAGGCGGAGCCCGTGTCATTTATCTTTCTCGGCATCTTTGAGGAATGGAGGAGACACAGACGCCGACAGAGCACAAGATTCATTGCTGTGCCACCAAGCAAAGGAACCCAGAGGAGAAAGACCTCTTTTCATCTCCGCGGGGCAGAACACCCCTGGGAAGAGTCGGGGGTTTGTTAGAGCGACCCGGGGGGAACACAGGCTGCTTCTGTGCCTGGGCCACTTCTGGGTGCCCGGGCATCTTGGATACAAACTTCCTCTGCGCAGAAGAATCCCATTCCTGGGCGATTCAGGCTGATGAAATAACGGAACAAAACGGAAAGGTACACTCGCTCGCTGTATCACGTGTCCGACGTGGAGAGCCCGCGGCATGCTGTGCACCATTCCGGGGGCTGGGGTGCAACTACCCACTGGCAGACACAGTGTGTGGGCGGGAGACGGGCACGAGCAGGGACGCAGCCGCTGGGATGACTGGAGAGCGCGGTAAGTGAAGACGTCCCAAGGCGATGCACAGCAGGAGGCAAGGGCCCTGGTGGTTGTTACGAGGCACTTGAGAACGGCCTTCCGCAAGAGGTGAGGTTTGAGTGGAGGGCTGAGTCAGGAAGGAGTTGGGCGAGAGGAGATTTGGAAGTAGCAGAATGTTGCAAGCCCCAGGGCAGTGAGTGCAAAGGCCCTGGGGCGGAAGGAAGTTCGACCTGTCCCAAGGACAGAGGGCAGGCTCCAGCGGCTGCAGTGTGTCCGCTGTGTACCTCTGTATGCCCCCAAAGGGTTCAGAGCGGGATGATCTTCACTGAGGAAGACTGGGAGCCACCTAAATGCTAGGAGCGCAAGGATGGTTAAACAAGCAACATCACGTCGGTGGATGGAATCTGCGCAGTGACCAGGACCCCAGCGTCAGAGGGACGGGAAGAAAATTCCAGCCCCGCTGCTTACGATCCACGGGAACCTGGGCAAACCCCTCAGAGTCTCCATCTTCTCAGCAGTTAAATGGGGACAGCGAGGAAGCTGGCTCTGTGGGTTACTGTCCGTAGCAAGTGGGATAAGGCTCGCAAAACTCGTGCAGCATGCTGGGAATCGCGGTGTTCGTTTAAAAACCGTTTGCCTTTACTTACGAGGTGGAGGCTGGTGATGCCACGTGAACAAAAGGCAAGAGAAAACGACTGTCCAAGGACCACACACGTAAATGGAAAGTTGCACCAGTCCTGTGGCTCAGAACCGCAGGGCACCGCGAGGGCGTAAAAAGAGGACTGATCCCATCAAGGAGGCGAGAAAGGCATCCCTGGGGAGGAGACGGTTACCATGGCCACATGGGGACACATTTCATCTCCGCGTCTTGGGAACTTTGGTGTCTTTCTCTTGCGGAAAAGCAGACGCACAGACACGGCGGTTACGGCCACGGTAAGAGACGCGGCCGCTGAGGGCCAGAGGTGTTGCTGGAATTTCGTTTTGCAGCCCGGGTGTATTCAAGGCACACCCCGTCTTCTCGTGCACCCTCCCCTAGCCCGGCACTCCGCTCTGGGGCCACCGCAGGGTGGTTTTGTTCAACACACAAAAAAACAAACAGTTGGGCGCGTATCCAAAGGCACACCGCTGCGTCCCACAGGCATCGACCCAGCCAAGTCTCCTGCTGAAGGGAGCGTCCTAATTCACCCAAGAACCAGGTTTCTGAGAGTCACCAGGCTGCACCCAGGGATCCCTCCCCGGCTGGCGGAGACAGGGACACACGGCCCCCATGCACAGCTTACTGTCGCCCAGGGGTTTTCCGAGCTGTCACATTTCCGCCGCCGTTAGCATTTCTGTGGCAGAAGCTGAAGCCAATTAACTAAGGGACGGAAAGCGACGGCATTTGTAAAAGGGAGGCGGGCAGATAAATGCAAAGGGCAGGAGAAAACCAAGGAAGTGAGGAGGGCGGTGATGCCACAGGTAACACCAAGTGACAACCTGTTACGAGTGGCCCGACTTCCTTCTGGCCCCCAGGGACACCCTCCTGTGCTCTCTCTCCGTATGCCAGCTCCCGGAGGCAGAAAATCCGTCCCCCCCCCAAAAAATACACACCACCTGTCATTATGGTAAAACATAAACACACACAAGCATATAGATACAAATGTAGGCACGGTTGTATGTATGTATCTACATGTGTGTATATATATGTATATTTTGATACTGAGTATCAGTACCCCACTTCAACAACAAGAAAAAGTGTCTTCTGAGAAACCGCGATCCAGCAACCAATGAGCCCTAAAATTGAGCCGTAATGAATTTTGTGTTGTGCTGCTGATTTGAACAGAATCATCCCAGGAAGGCTGGGAAAGGGGAATGTCTTTAACCCCTTTGTTCCAAGAGACTAGAGCCTTGGAAAGAAGTGTAAGCAGGGGATGGGGCGCCCAGGGGGCTCAGTCGGTGAAGCATCCGACTTCGGCTCAGGTCATGATCTCGCGGTCTGTGAGCTCGAGCCCCGCGTCGGGCTCTGTGCCGACAGCTCAGAGCCTGGAGCCTGTTTCCGATTCTGTGTCTCCCTCTCTCTCTGCTCCTCCCCTGCTCGTGCTCTGTCTCTCTCTCTCTCTTTCTCTCTCTCTCTCTCTCAAAAATAAATAAACATTAAAAAAAAATTTTTTTTTAATAAATATAAAAATAAACACAGTTGCTGAGATCTGGAGACTGCCATTTGGGAAGTCCTTCCAGAAGCTAAAAGGGACAAGCCCAGCCTCTTTCAACAACTGTGTTCTCCCCTTCCTTGTTAGACACTAAAGGTCCCCCAGCCCCACCCAAACCCGCCCCAATTTCCCAAAGACTGTCTTTTTCAGTTCTCTCCCTGGACTCGTGGTCGATGGTGTGGCGTGCCCAGCCCTGCTGTGAATCCACGGGGCCCCAGCCACCAGCCACCAGCTCCTCACCTGTCACAGACACGGAACGTGGATCCCTCACTGCTGACGCATCACAGCCCTACCTCGCCGCTCGCCTTCGGTGAGCTGCTTTGTAAAAATTGCTTAATTCATCTTCTCAAGCAGCAGCATACTTGGTGATAAACATATTCAAATTGGATACTTAAGAAACGAAAGACTGTGTTCCTTAATCATTTATGCAAGTTCTTGCTTCTTCACTAGGGATAAAAGTAACAAGAACAGCTTGTCAGGTCTGTAGCTACATCTTTAGATAATAGGCTTCAAAAAAATGCCTTCTTTCCAGGGAGGGAAAAAAAAACAAAAGACCTCCCCTTGAAATCACGAAGTCCGCTCCTTCTTAAACTGTTGCTAACGGACGTCTACACCCTTGAGGAGGAAAAGAAATCCATACCTTGAACAGTGGCATTTCCAACCACAAAGTCAGGCACTGGGACGTCTTCCGATTAACAAAGGTGTTTTTAAACAGCGGCCGCGTATATCTGATGACTCGTTTTACAAAATGCTACAGAGACTTGCTACTGAGCCTTGTTACCGGTTGGGCGACACGTTGTAAACCTTCCCCAGGGCAGTGTCATTTCTGATGTTTGTTACTGTTATTTCCTGTGGCATTTATTTAAGCAGAAATGGGAAACCCAAAGTGCTGGGGGTGTCGGGGCTCGTCGGATATCAGGACTTTGAAGGGGTATTCCAGGGGGAGCTCCCTGGGTGGGGAGATGACGCCTTGTCTCAAGAGGAAGTCAAGACTCAGTGCCCATCATTACGGACCGGGAGAAGGCGGACATCCTTTTGTGTCCTCCTAGGTGACACTGCCTAGACTTTAAAAATGAGCAATTCATCTCAACTTGAAAAAAAACGTTTATTTATTTTGAGAGAGAGACAGCACGAGTCGGGGAGGGGCAGGGAGAGACGGGGAGAGAGGGAATCCCAAGCAGGCTCAGCGCTGCCCGCGCAGAGCCTGACGGGCTTGAACCAACAAAGCCATGAGATCATGACCTGAGCCGAAGCCAAGAGCCGGACGCATCACCAACTGAGCCACCCAGGAGCCCCGATCCAAACTTAAAAAAAAAACAAAAAACAAAACAAACAACTAAATGTGGGACAAACACAATACATGTGTAAGTGAGATTCAGCCTATGTGGAGCCCCCCCACGACCCTTGGTGGACAGTGTCTCAGTGGGACCGGAACAGCCACCCGGCCTGCCTCACCCCACCTTGACTCTCCATCACCAGAGTCACCAAAGAATAACCACTTAATCCTACGAATACAGAACGGTCACGGGGACATTCTGAAGCAGGTCTACAGGATTCGCCTCTTCTGTAATAACCACCCCCCTCCCCGGCTCTTTTCACCCTTTCATGAAATACAAGGTCATCACCGGCCATGGTCAAGAGCACCCCAAACACACACACACACACACACACACACCTCAAATGCAAAGAAACACACACACACACACACACCTCAAATGCAAAGAAATTTACATTTGGAAAACAAAGTTAGGAATGTCAGGTTAAAATCATTCTACAGGCCACGGATGATTTTTAACAATCTAAGACAAAAAGGAAAACTTTTTCGTAGAGGGAAAAAAAAAAAGACAAAACAAGAAAAATCTTCTCTCCTCCTTCCCTCCCTCCCCTCCCCTCCCCAAAACGAAAACTATTCTTAGAAACTACACTCTTTAAATTTCAAAAAGCTCTGCTAATTTACGGAGCAAACCCAAGTGTTCCACCTTCCTGATTAAACTGTTCCCAAGCCTGACGCTCAAGCAAGCCGGGGTAGATGCTTAGCCCAATCCTATAAAAGTCTGGATAATCTGCCTTGATCTAGGATGAACAGGGTTGCCAGCACACCGGTAAAAAGGCAGCTGGAGAATTTGTCAGTAGTTATTTCCAGCTGTTTATTATTCCTGGAAGACGCACAGGAACACTCAGCACGATCAAGTTCCCGTTAATGGGACTCAGTCACGCCGTGGGGTACCATAATCCTATGCCTGGAAGACGCTTTAGAAAACAGTTTGCAAGTTGCTGATGCACTGGGATGATTTCAGACAACGGGAGGCTTTTACACCGAACAAATGTTTGGAAGGTGTCACTGTGGAAAAGAGTAACTTGAACTCTGACCCAGATAGGGCCTTATTTTTTGCTTATTTGGGGATGAGATAACAGTACAAAGGGAGCTGCTACAATCCTGAAATTGAGGAGCTTAAGCTGTTGTACATCTTTTTGTTTCATGGCGGGGGTGGGGGGCTCTCTTAACAACATCTGGATTTGCCCATCATCCTTAGACGGCTGCTGACTGCCACCCTCAACAATGGACGCCGGACCCTGGACTTGTGATAAGGGCTCCACGGACAACACAGAACAGAGGTTCCAACCAGGCATGGTGACTTCTCTCTCACGGAAACACCATCCAGCGCTAAGCGCTCCAGGACTGATCTGTGCCCCCATGACCAGCGGAGAGCTTGGCCCCCTCTGTCTTTCTCCACTCACGTCCTGAACGTTCTCATGAAACACAGTGGTTGCAGCAGCTCCGGGCATCACGTGCAGAATCCAGCCCACAGGAAGGATAGAAGGACAAATGCTCTTCAAGGACATTTCTCAGATGTTCATTGGACACGTCCACTTACAGCCAAGTGGCTACACCTACAGCTACGAGAAAACATAGCTCTCATTTCGGGTGGTCGTGTGCTCGTTTTAAACCAGGGTCCTGTTTCTAAGGAAGGAGAACGGATACTGGGAGGGACCATGCGAAGGTCCCACCGTTTTCAGTCACAGCCCCTGTGCGGGCAAGTCTCACATACTCGCGACTTATCATTATGACGATTCCTTCTTCATTATTGAATGCCGTGGGGCCACGTGCTACAACAGGAAATGCTTACGACTCTCCTCCAAGGCAGAACCCTCAGCCGGTGTCCACAGCCGAGTCTGGCCCAGAAGTGTGCCCTGCCCACGGTGACACGGTGAGTTGTGTGAAGAGCCCCTGCCTGACTCCAGCGCTAGAAGCCTGCCGCCTCCGAGAAGCCCACGGGCATGCTCCCTCCTGCTGAGTCCGGTCCTTGGGTCCCTGGCTTCAAACCCGCGGGGATGCGTCTGGCCAGCTGGCCCAGGCCCGGGATGCACTGCTTTCCTGCTGTTTACGTATTACCTATTCTCACTTGAAAGACGCGGTTCCCCAGGTAGTGAGCCTGACTGTGTGCGAGGCACCGTGCCGAGCCACGATCCGGGCCCATCGGGCATCCGCAGGCCAGCGGGGAAGTGAATTTCAAGCTTCCATCAGCCCCCTACACCCGCTCCACACGTATATGACCAAAAAGGATCCCAGGGCTATTCATCCAGGACCCTTTGTCATCATTAAATTGAAGATAAAAATGGAAACAGTGGCTGGAGTCTCTCTTTGATCCACAGCAAAGGCACGTTAATAAGCACGTTTCCGAGGAGAGGGCTGAGGAACAGGGAACTTAGTGGTATTCCTGCAACAGCCGCGGTCAGGAATATTCACAGGAAATGAATTCCTGACCAGCGTGAGAATACACGAACAGGGAGATCATCTGGGTTGCTAAAGCCCGTCTGTCTTGACAGCTGATGACAGCTTGTGCACTGGGGGCTCAAAGGCACGTTCCGGGGGTGCACAGCGGACGATGAAAGGTTACGTCGTCAAAAG
The DNA here is from genome assembly GCF_018350155.1 of Leopardus geoffroyi. Taxonomy (NCBI): domain Eukaryota; kingdom Metazoa; phylum Chordata; class Mammalia; order Carnivora; family Felidae; genus Leopardus; species Leopardus geoffroyi. Next base: position 2,513,228 of record NC_059339.1, on the reverse strand, counting down.
CTTTGTCATAATCTACATTTTAAGATCTGTAACATCTTAAGAGGAGGCTCCGGGAGCTACGTTCTTAAAACTTATCTGGGATCCCAGAAGACACTATCAATACGGAAGGTGCCACATCTGTCTTTCTTGGCCCTTGATCTATACACGTTAAAGTGGTCCGCCGGTCTTCACGCACACAAACCTCACAATACTTCTGACTCGTGTGTCAGAGTCAATTCCAAGCACACAATGAGGCAGACTTTACAAAGCAGCCCGGGAAAATTCTGAGGACGGCCAGAAGCCAGGCATATTTCCGAGTGTTTTTTTTGGGATACCATGAAAAGTGACCCCAAGATACAGTGGCTTACACAAGACGCAAGTTTACTTTTTTTTCCCATGTAGGGAGTCCTGGGCCAGCAAAGCCCTTCCAAAACTCTCAGCATATGACTTCCACCTCTGGGTTCAAAGCGGCTGCTTTGGCTCCGCTCTCACATCTACATCCAGCCAGTGGGAAGCAAAGATACAGGAAGCACTTTTTAAATCCCTTCTCGCGCCTCACCGGCACGACGTCCGTCACATGGGCTCACGGCACCGCAACAGAGGCCAGGAAATGCAGCCTTTAGCTGGGCGTCCAGGTGCCCAGGGAGAAACCGGGAGTCACTTCATTAGAGAAAGAAGGTGGGAAAGGATGCTGGCGGGCTGGTGGGTAACACATGGCCACATCCACACTAGAGGAGAGAAGGCTTCCCAAAAAGTTCAAACTCATCGTAACCTCTCTGAAGACAACCTCAACTGCAATGCAGCGGTAACTCTTGGGAAAGACAGAGGGGCGTTCACGACGAGGTCCGTGCATCACATGATCCCCCAGGCGGGACCGCGGAAACTTGCCGAATGGCATCTCAGACCACCGGCTCTGCCCCTGCATTCTGCTGCCGCTTCTTTCTGGCTGTGTGACCCTGGGCGAGTCACACAACCTTTCTGTGCCTCTGTTCTTTTCTTTTTTTAGGTGTCTCGACTTTGAGAGAGCGCGTGCGTGCACGTGCAAGCAGGGGAGGGGCAGAGAGAGGGAGGGAGAGAATCCCAAGCAGGCTCAGCACTGCCAGCGCAGAGCCCGACACAGGCTCGAACCCACGAACCGTGAGATCGTGACCTGAGCCAAGATCAAAAGCCCGACGCTTAACCGACGGAGCCCCCCAGGCGCCCTGCCTCTGTTCTTTGTTGGCCCAAACTGGGGCGAAAGTAGCCCAGATGTCAGTGGCACAGGGTGAGTCAGTGGCACAGATGTCAGTGGCACAGGGTGAGAATTTGCTGGCACGCTGTGGCCGCAGCTAGAGGACCATGCCTAGTTTCTGTCCCAGCATCCGCTTGTGCCCCAGACAGTGGGGAAGAGGAGAGGCCAGGAGCCGCTCACGCCAATCCCCTCCAGGCAGCACACGTCACTCCCGCTCACGTCTCAGTGGCCACACGTCAGCCGCACAGCTGCACCCTGCGAGGGAGGCAGGAGAGGGAGTCCGGGTACATTTTTCTCGGACAAAGGGACGAGCCCCCACGATGCGGTTCAGTTCCCGCCCACACTAACCCCTACCCGTCCTTCCAGACCTGGGCTCTTAGCTTCCGCCCCTGCTGACTCAGCATCAGCTGTGGGGGGAGGGAGGCCAAGTCCCCGCCAGGAAGCGTCACCTTGTCCTTGGACCCAGACAGCGCCCTACTTCTCTGAACAGCAACCCTGGTTTCTGGAGGCTCTGGGGTTTGAAGACATGATGTGAGCGCTTTCTAGGAAGAACCCCCATGGCAGATGCGTGGGTCTCTTTCCAACGCCTTCTGAATGTACCACCCTGAGCCCAGAAAGAGGTTTGCTTCAAATCAGAGCTCGCAGCAAGGTGAAAACCACAGAGGGTGACGGTTAGTCAAACACGAGGGACGTCCCATGTTCAGAGATGCACATGGTCATAAGGCGGGCGCAGACACGACCCGGTCACAACGTCTGGAACCACCTCTTTCCTGCACAAGGTCAGGGGGCTCACGTGGGGCCAAGCGAGCGGGGAAAGCAAGAGTGAATGGTGTAAGGGCTGACAGCGGGTTGCATCTGAACCAAATGCTCACAATGTCTTCAACTTCGAAGGTTCTGGTTTGAGTCAAAAGCTCGGGATTTGAGATTTATGAAAGCTGAATGCGGTGGAGGCCACGAACACCAGTAAGAAGCAGGTGTTCGAGACAGCACTGCTGACGTGGCCGCTTGCTGGTGTCCCGTGCCTGTCTTACCAGCAGAGGTCAATTCTGCCTGGGAGGGGGCAAGAAAGGGCCGCAAAGTACGTCTGAAATCCCAGCACGCCCCAACATGGTGAACGACCCTGACGCCTTCAGAAATTCCAAAAGTCACAGTTATACATGCGCTTCTCTCCCCCCTTCGCCCTCTTCCAAGATCAAAGGAGATAACAGTTTTTTCAGGACATCCCTAGGTGACGTCACTAGCTGGCACTCAGGGGCCCACTTTGTAGGAAAAACTCATCTTGGAATCCTGAAAGTGCTCTCCGAGTCGCAGGAAGCTCATTCTAGGAATGTGAAGCGGGGATTTAATGCCAAAACAGAAAAGCACGGACACCTGGTGGGGGTGGGGGGTTCAGTCAGTTGAGCAGCCGCCTCTTGATTTCAGCTCAGGTCATGAACCCTCAGTTTCATGGGTTTGATCCCTGCATCAGGCTCTGCACTGAGAGCATGGAACCTGCTTGGGATTCTCTCTTTCCCTCTCTCTCTGCCCTTCCCCTGCCTGTGCTTACTTGCGCTCGCTCTCTCTCTGTCTCTCTTGCTCAAAATGAATAACTAAACTTGAAGCAAATCTTGAAAATAAAAAAAAAAAAAAGCAGAAAGCAAAACCTCTCTTTTGTTAAGGGCACAAAGTCCACATGCAGTGGGTGCACCTGCCTTTGTTGGTGGTTTCTTTCTCCTCCTCCTCCTCCTCCTTCTTAGTTTTTCAGTATTCAAATTAACTCTTGAAAATCCGTTCTATTTACCATTACTGTCTTTCAAAACTGTCGATTCCCGTAGTGTGGCAGATAAAAGGCAGAGGGCGTGATGTTTATGCTCCGGCTGCTTCCAGCGGATGTTGAGGACAGCCCGTGGGCTTTTTCTCTCTCGTTTTCTCTGTCTCGTCCCTGCTTCTGCAAGCACCTATTTAAACCTAAAGCCAGCGGCGCAGGGAACGTGTGACCTAGTCCCCTGTTAGTAACGAGCAGCTTGGAGTGAACCGAAGGCTGATCCCTTCGCACAATTTCCGACGGGAGGCTCATCCCCAGAACACACTGCTGGGTCTACAGAGGAAGGCTTTCGTGTTAATCCCACAGACCCTGAACGGTCCGCAAGCCGACCCACGCAAAATGTCACGAGCTTTCACCTTAAGACGCAAGTTTCTGAATTCTCCCGCGGCCACCCGCGGATAGGACGCACCTGCCCTGTGCCAGGCCCTGTCGCGATGCCAGGATTGCAGCCACCAGCGGACGGCGTCCTGGCCTGCGGGGCCCCCTCCCGCCGGCCCGGCCGCTGTCACCGCCCGCCGATCGGCCCCATCCACTCACGGCTACGTCTTCTTCCTCCGGTTAGCGTCAGACTCTGCAAACAGTGGTCACACTTCTGACGGGGACCGTGCCGCGGGCCAGCTGTGAGGCCAGGCACGTGCGACCGGTAGGAGGGCCCCGTCTTCCCACGGGGGAAACGGAGACGGTCACACCTCCCTCCAGGGGCTCGGTACGTAATGAGGGGACACACAGGGCTGCCTGGCAGACACGGGTGCTAAAGACGCTCTGCTTCTCGACTCCGGTCAGTCTCCACCTGGGAACGAAGCCACGCGGCCTTGAGGAGCCGGACACAGTGTGCAGGTGTGAAGTTTCACTACGTGCCCTGTCCCTGACACCTGCCAAGGACAGAGCTGGGCCCCCCTGAGAGCCCTCAGCACACCCCCGCGGTGGTACGTGACCCGGGGCTTTGGGGAGACCATTAGGGTTGGCTGGAGTCACAAGGATGGGCCCCGTCATGGGATTAGTGTCTTGATAAGGTGGGGGAGAGACACCAGCTCGCGCTCTCTCTCTCTCTCTGCCAGCGAGGACACAGCGGGAAGGCAGCCAGAGCTGGGACCCCCGGCCTCCAGACCTGGAGACAAGCTGTCTGTGCAGTTTCAGCCTCTGTCTCCACTGTTTCCTTACGGCCGCTCACCGCCTCAACCACAGCACGGGTCTCCTACTCCACGCCGGGCTTCACCTGAGACTTGAAGCGCAAACACACGAACCGGCACTTACGTTGTGAGATCTGACCAACCGCTGTCTCACACGCTGAGCCCAAGTTTGAAACAGAAAAGATGTCAGGGAAACACACGCACGAACACAGAACACGAGCCGTCGGGAGCACAGATCACGGCGCGTCCGCGTGGAGGGCGGAACACGGGACGAGGGGGCTGGTCGGTTAGGAACACCTGTTCCCAAGAGAAGACCGGGACCGCGGAAATACAGATCGGGGGCCTGAAGGTCACTGGCATGTCTCCCTGTCTTCCCAGACAGCTCCCTGGCAGAGGGCAGGTGGCCCCGGACAGCCACCTTCAGCAAGGCGGGCAGTCCCTCGGGCATAGAAAAACACGCCCCGCTCCGCCCACCGTCCAATGCGTGGCTGACATCCAGCGTAATCAGAAACGAAGTTAACTGTCGTTGAATTTCCTGACAGCTACACTGTCTCCCGTTTCACTGGGTGTATTTATCACACGGTTCCGGCAGAATGTTGGATTCTGGTTTATTCCATTGGCAACACATGGGTTGGAAGTTTGAAGGCTGGTGCTAGCCAATCACGGCTCCCAAGCCTGGAAGGGACCCCAGGGCCTGTGCACGTGTGCCCTGCTTGGTCCCTGGGAGAGGAGCCCACAGAAAAGACACCTGCATTTAACAGATCCCTGAGGGCGGTGCAGACAAACTTCCCCGCGTCACAGAGCCCTGTTCCTGCCTCCACTCCAAGGGCACGAAATGTCCCACAGCCAACGAACAGGGTGGCCCCAAACTCACAAAAAACAAGAGACAGAAATGTTGAAGCCGTGAGCCCAGAATATACTCAAGTGAGACGAGCCACGTACAGCATGAGGAAGGGGCTGGAGAGGCCAGAGGGCTCCCCAGGGACCCCATGAAAGGAGGGGGTGGGGGTGCTGCAGGGGACGGTGGCCAGGAAAAGCTGCACCCAAATCAGGGGACATCAACCCAGGAAATACCACTCTCGGTCCTCACTGCAATCACTATCAAAAAAAATCTCCCCAAATGCTACCCATGGTACTACAAAATCCCTTTATTTATTAAGACTTTGATCTCAAATTTGCAGATATTGACTTTCTGGCTACTAGTGATTTGTTGGATGGATGGAAGGAAGGAAGGAGGGAGGAAGGAGGGAGGGAGGGAGGGAGGGAAAAAGGAAGGCAGGCAGGGAGGGAGGAAGGAAGGAAGGAAGGAGGAAGGAGCGAGGGAGGAAGCAGGGAGGGAGGAAGGAAGGAAGGAGTGGGGAGGAGGGTGGGAGGGAGTGGGGAGGGAGGAAGGAATGAAGAGAGGGAGGGGGGAGGCCTGAGGGAAGCAGGGAGGAGGAGGAGGAGGGAAAGGGAGTTTCCACAGGAGGTGCCCTCCTGCCTTTACAGGAGGCCCTAGGACTCTGGTCCAGGGGGGAGTTTCATGGCAGTGACTATAACCCCGTGGGTGTCTCTCTCCCCTCCCTGGGCCTCCGCTTCCTCTCAGTAAATGAAAGTATTGCACTTGGCAGTTTCTAAAATTCCTTGCTTGACTCTTAATGCTGAAAAAGGTGACCTTTTATTTGCCCAAACTGACCCGAAATAGACACAATAACATTTAACTGACTTTCCCTAAAACCTCAGTCCTTAACTTCCCAAAGGGCCACTGTGGGCACTTGCCTCCCGAGAGAGAACGCAGAACCCCCCCCCCAGGGGCCTGCAGCTGGCCTAGGGGCCCAGGGCACTGCCCTGCTCCCCATGAACACCCTGCCCTTGCAGGGGGAGTGCAAGGCCAGGGGAGCCCACAGGTTTGGGAGGGTGAACCCGAGGAAGCAGGGGCAGGTGGGTTTCCAGAAGAGGGAGTGGGCAGTGCTGGGGGAGGGGCCCGGGGGCAGGGGAGGGGGTGGTGCCCCCCCCACCACCCCACCCCCCCACCCCTGGTGCAGGTTCCAGGAGGCCACAGGAGCAGGAGACTAGGTTCCACATCTGTGATCCGGCCCCGGCCCCCCAGGACACAGGGAACCCACAGGACCCCGAGTGATGGGACACCAAGGCCCTAAAAGGGGGCGCTCTCGGAATCCATCATGAAAAGCCCTAGCGCTTCGGCCTTCTCTGTCGTCTCCCCGGACCAGGAACTGGATTTTCCCGAGGGGGCGCTCCCAGTGCACCCCAGAATCCTCGGCACAAACGACCGCTTCCTGCGCCCCGCGGTCCATTCCACACGCGAGGCCACAAACTCGGAGAGCGCGGGGGCTTTGTCCTCCGTGCACCTGCCGCTTCGAAGCGCGTGGCCTCGCGGCTTGCCCACATTTGTACGGGACCCAGAGAACAAGTCAAGGACCGGAGGGTGACGCGCGGAGGTCAGGACAAAGGGAACGATCGCGGTCTTGGGCAGGATGCGCGGAGAGAGGCGCAGGCACACACAGATGGAGACCGTCCCCGAACCCAAGCAGAGGAGGCCACAGGCTCAGTCCTCGGAAAGGCTTTCCCACGCAGGGTGTATAACGACGCGGTCAAACTCGGGAGGGAGAAACGGGAACCCCACACGGACCGGCTCATTCATCCGCCCACCCCGCTTTTATCGAGGCGCATGCCGGTGTCGGGATTCACCCCCGGACAAGACTCGGGTCTCTGCTCTCAGGCGGCCGATGTTGCCTTTGAGGAGCGGGTGTTGGGCGTACGTGACAAGGCAAGGGCCCAGGGAAGAGCTTCCCGGCTGGATGGAAGAAAATAGGCAGACAGGAGCCAGGCATCTCTGGGGAAGAGAGAGAAGGCCAGCGCGGCGGGAACCGCATGGGACAGAAGTCAGAGCTCAGACGAGAAGAAATAAGGTCCCACGGCGGGCCGGGGACGAGTGTGGACTGGGGTCTGAATAGGACTGCAAACCAGAGCAGGGCTCATTCAGCACCTGCAACCCCCCGATGTTTATGCTGGGACAGACCTCTTCAGGGACTGTCTAGAGAGGCTACACGGGCAAGAGCTACCTGGAGGAGACCCAGCGCGGCCTGGTCAGCGTGCGTCATGGAGGCTGGCCCCAGGAAGGCTCACGGTGCCTTCCGGACACCTGCCCGCAAACCAAGGAGCCACAAAATCCCGTCACCGTGGACACTTCTTGACAAACCATCAAAATCCACCAGAAATAAGGATGAGCCTCTGCATCGTGGCGTGGTGCATTAAGACAACACGTGTCTAAACCCACAGCTCAGCACCCAGGCCACCCTGGGCACGGGCCGTGGTGCCAGTCCTCATCCTGCTCTCCCAACAAATAAACACCTGGTCCCCCCACCACACCAAGCCGAGTATCTGAAACAGAAAGATGTGTAACAGCGAGTTTGGTTCGAATGCCTCGGAACTTCCCAAACATTCAGATTACCCCCATCTATGAAATTCGGGGTTTGTTTTCAATGTGAAGCACTTCTAAAAACTGGCAATGGTCTAAGAGTCAAAAGCACAGAGACCTTTAATCTGACACTAATGGTGTCTCTATGATTTTGGGGACCTCAGTCCCCACTGGAGGTCGCAAGCTGAGTATAAGCTGTATGTTCCTCCAGTTTCAACACCTTTGTGACTTGGGGCAGCAACACATAGTCCAATCAGTGGTGTCGGGTCAAAGACTTCAGGAGAGACCAGATCCTGCCCCATTAGCATCACAAAAGCGTGCCTTTTCATTTGAGTTGCTTCCAGAAGCAAGGTCCTAAAACACATGGGTCAAAACTAGAACACGGAATAAACCTTATGGAAATGTACCCACAGACTCCCAACAAAAGAGAAATTGACCTTCCACGATTAATTACGTGGAGCATTAGGGACCGTACATATATGAAGTTACATGCAGTTTCATCATTTTGAAAATAAAATACTGCTTCCAGACCAAAGTGGTGAGAAAAATAAAGTTATTCATTCTGACTCCCTGTCAAGCTACAGAGGTGGTTAAAAAGAATGTTTTAAATGGCTTAAAAAGTCATGGCCTTGAACTGACCACTGCAGACTACAAAATAAAAATATTTTAATGTTGATTGTTCTCCCCCTTCTCCCCCCTCCCCGTCCCCATCACAAACATCCTATTCCTTGAAAGGAATAGCCTGAGTTGGCCTCCACAGTAACCAACCTGTGCTTCTCTGCACGTCTGCAAAAACCAAAGTTATGATTTTTCAAAATCTAATTACCAAATGAATCTCTCAGTCTCAGCCAGCTCTTTTGAGTTTTTTTAGCCACTGATGCCAGGAATCTTGGCTGTAAAAAATCAATCTGAAAAGCAAACAGCTTCAGAGCCATCAGCAGCGTCCGACAATCCACAGACCTGCTTTCCAGAGAGCATGTTTAATAACCCCCATGCGTGCGACACTTTAAGGCAAAGACAGAAGAGGCTGTAGGCCCCCTTTACCTATGCGCTTCTTGAGGGAGGGAAGATAATGACAGAGGGAAGATAACCCGCTGTGACTTCGGCAGGGTGATTTTATTACAATGCTAAACTACAGGATAAGTAAACTGATCTCTTAGCATACCCTTCAGACTCCAAAGCCGTTGTCTGAATTACTCTGGGTGAAAAACAGAAGTGCTGCATTACTGATTCCTGGATGGACTGAGCATCTCGGTGTAAAAGATGTTCCCCGTCTAGTCAGCCTCACTTAAGGTGTGTGTCTGCTGGGTTTTCTTTATATATACTGCTACTTTTCCTTTTTATCGGGTAGGATAGCGCTGGGCATGGTGGTTCAAAGCAGCAGCGTTGGGACTTTATCTCAAACACCAACTCTCCTTGCCAGCATCTATGTAGTCTTGAATAGGGTCTTTACTCTCTAGGAGCCTCGACTTCCTCATCTGTAAAATGGGATACGTGTGAACGTGTTGGCTGAAACCATGACTTCTCCTTAATACTGCGCCTTGAGCACTTAGAACCTCAAGAATTCTGTAATAAATAAAGACTCAGAGAATATATTTGGGAGTGGATCTTAGCACACCATCCCATTCTTTTTCCCCATGGGATAATTTCTCCAGCTGTGTTGTGAGGAAAGAGGGCAAAAACATTTACACGTCTCTAGTAAGTATTACTGAACTGCCTTTAAAAACTTTTTTCTTTTACGTCGTCTCTGGGATCTGCTCTCTTCGGGAGGACAGGAACACCTCCACACCCTCTACCTGATCAATCCCCAAACCACTGCCACTGAGTTAGGAGAAAATAGCACATTGTTGTTTCTTTGGCTTTACGTGAGGATGACAATATTTCTCAAATTGTTTAAAATGTTTATTTTTGGGGCGCCTGGGTGGCACAGTCGGTTAAGCGTCCGACTTCAGCCAGGTCACGATCTCGCGGTCCGTGAGTTCGAGCCCCGCGTCGGGCTCTGGGCTGATGGCTCAGAGCCTGGAGCCTGTTTCCGATTCTGTGTCTCCCTCTCTCTCTCTGCCCCTCCCCCGTTCATGCTCTGTCTCTCTCTGTCCCAAAAATAAATAAACGTTGAAAAAAAAAAAATAAAAAAAAAAATGTTTATTTTTGAGAGAGGCAGAGAGAGCACAAGAGGGGAAGGGGCAGAGACAGAAGGGGACAGAGGATCTGAAGAGGGCCCGGCGCTGACAGCAGAGAGCCTGATGAGGGGCTCAAACTCCCAAACCGTGAGATCGTGACCCGAGCCAAAGTTGGACACAACCAACTGAGTCACCCAGGCATCCTTTTTCAAATTTTGTTATAAAACGTTCTGGGGGGGCGCCTGGGCGGCTCAGTCGGTTGGGCGTCCGACTTTGGCTCAAGTCATGATCTCCTGGGTTCACGAGTTCAAGCCCTGTGTTGGGCTCTGTGCTCACAGCTCAGAGCCTGGAGCCTGCTTCGGATTCTGTGTCTCCTCACTGCCCCTCCCCCACTCACACTCTTTCTCTCAAAAAAAAATTTTTTTTAAATATTCTGTGAATTGTCTGTTAATGTCCTGTTTTATTTTTCTATAGGATCTGTTACAAACTCTTCCACAATTACTTGTTATATATAGTTAGATGTTTATAAAATGGTGCCATAGGACAGCAAATCAATTTACTTTGGATATAGTGTGGGGTTTTTGGTGGTTTTTTTTTTGGAAAATCAGAAATGTTTTCATATTTTTTATTTAAATTCAAGTTAGTTAACATACAGTGTCGTCTCGGCTTCAGGAGAGGAACTCACTGATTCATCTCTTACCTACGACACCCTGTGCCCATCCCAACAAGTGCCCTCCTAATGCCCATCCCCCATCTGGCCCATCCCCCCCACCTCCCCTCCATAAACTCTCAGTTTGTTCTCTGTATTTAAGAGTCTCTTTGGGGTGCCTGGGTGGCTCAGTCCATTAAGCATTCGACTTCACCTCAGGTCATGATCTCACGGTTTGTGAGTTCAAGCCCTGCATCGGGCTCTGTGCTGACAGCTTGGAGCCTGGAACCTGCTTTGGATTCTGTTGTCTCCCTCTCTCTGCCCTTCCTGTGCTTGTGCTCTGTCTCTCTGTCTCTCTCTCTCTCAGAAATAAAGGTTTAAAAAATTTTTACAGAAAGAGTCTATTATGGTTTGCCTCCCTGTTTTTATTATATTTTTCCTTCCATTCCCCTATGTTCATCTGTTGTGTTTCTCAGATTCCACATGTGACTGAAATCATATATTTGTCTTTCTCTGACTTATTTTGCTGAGCGTAATACATTCTAGTTTCACCCATGTTGATGCAAACGGGAAGATTTCATTCTTTCTCATCACCGAGTAATATTCCATTATATATAGACCATATCGTCTTTATCCATTCATCAGTCAACGGACATTTGGGCTCCTTCCATCACTTGGCTATTGTTGATAGCACTGGGAAATACAAATCAACACCACAACGAGATACAACCTCAAACCTGTCAGAATGGCTAAAATTACCAACTCAGACAATGACAGGTGTTGGTGAGGATGTGGAGAAAGGGGAATCTCTTTTGCACGGCTGGTGGGAATGCAAACCGGGGCAGCTCCTCTGACAAACAGCGTGCAGCTTCCTCAAAAAATCAAAACTAGAACTCCCCCTACAACCCAGCAACCCACTACTAGGTATTTATGCGAAGGATACAGGGGTGCGGATTCGAAGGGGCACGTGCGCCCCCACGGATATGGCATTTTAAGTACACAGAAACGTAATTCTCGTCTGTAAGTAATCAGAGCTATCAACGTTTTAAATGTGTTGTTCTTTTGTAGAAACACACATACACGCTATCACTAGGCTTTCTATTTAACTCCGTCAAACTCATTCTTGGGCCTATACTGTAGTATTTTATTAAACTTTGTAGTCTGGTGTTTCGTTGTTCCTTTTCTTCTTTTTAAAGATTTTATTTTTAAGTAAGCTCTACACCCAACGTGGGGCTCAAATTTACAACCCCGAAAATCAGAGTTGTGTTCTACTGACTGAGGCAGCCAGGCGCCCCTATAGGGTGTTTTCATATCTAACAGTACAAGTCTTCAACCTTATTCTCCCTTAAACATTTTCCTCGTTACACTAAGTCATTTATTTTTCTTAGTGAACTTCAGAATCATTTTGTCACATCACCCTTAAAGAAAACACTATTTTTGATTGAAAAGGTAAAATCATAAATTAATTCTGGATAATTATACTAGATAATGATCTATGTAACTATATTATATAATTATATAATATGGAATCTTCTGTAATTTTGTGTAAATGGCCTTTTTGCCTTCACTTCTGGTTTATAGGTTTTAGTTATTTATATAGTTCCTTCAATTTAGAACATTTTTGTTAAGTTCTTCCTAAATTATTTATATTTTTGTTATTTGTGAGTGGGTTCTTGTCTCCATGCTACGTGCAAAGCAAGTGTTGCTATAGTCAGACAAAATTATTTTTTTTTTTAAATTTTTTTTAATGTTTATTTTTGAGAGACAGAGAGAGACAGAATGTGAGTGGGTTAGGGGCAGAGAGAGAGGGAGACACAGACTCTGAAGCAGGCGCCAGGCTCTGAGCTGTCAGCACAGAGCCCGACGCGGGGCTCGAACTCACGGACTGTGAGATCATGACCCGAGCTGAAGTCAACTGCCTAAATGAGCCACCCAGGTGCCCCATTTTGAAATTTTTTTAATGAATGTTTATCTTAGAGAGACAGAGAGAAAGAGACAGAGAGAGAGAGAGAGAGAGAGACAGCACAAGCAGGGGAGGGGCAGAGAGAGAGGGAGACACAGAATCCAAAGCAGCTCCAGGCTCCGAGCTGTCAGCACAGAGCCCGATGTGGGGCTTGAACTCACGAACCGTGAGATCATGAACTGAGCCAAAGTTGGACGCTTAACCGACTGAGCCACCCAGAAGCCCCTACTTGGACAAAACTATTGTTGTGGCTTTACTCTGCATGCCCGAGTTTCTCCAACTCTCTGGAAGACAACCGTATCATCTCTTGATAATGAATTTCCTCATGCAAATAAAAAGGAACGCACGTGTCAATGCATTTCTGGAAGAAATCTAAAGAACGGTATTAAAATGTACTGGACATGAGCAGGCAGCCTGATGGGGAAGGGCTTTTTCTTACTCAGCACCGGACTATACATATTTATTTGGTTATTCGGACTCTGTGGATGTATTTCCTTTATTGTGTTTTAACAGGAAAGAGGTTTATCTGAGGGAGATGAATTATCGGCTGTTGTACAGTGTTCTGTATACTTCTTTTTGTCGAAAGCATTAATAATTACTTAACGTGATCCATTGACATCCTTTCCAATAGGCTGTCGTGATGCTTTTCTTGCCTCACTGCATCGGTTAGGGCAAAAAGTCTCGACTGTTTTTAACCTCAGCACAAAGCATAGAGGGCACTCCCACGCTCAGAGGATCCCCGGGCATGTGCTGTGCACCAGGTGAAATGCAGAGTTCCCCGGGTGTGAGACACATCTTCATAGGTGCACACGTGCGGAGACCATGCTCAGGTGGGAGCGACAGGGTTCACCAGATCACAGGGTGTCTCCTGATGAAAACCATTTATACATTCTGAGGCACATACACCATGTAAGAAGCTAGTCTTGACTGACCTCACAAGTGATTCTGAAACGAAAGTTCAGGACACCAGAGCTGCCGGCCTCAGCGACAAACATGCTGCTTAGTCATGATGCCAATAACGGGCATCCTTTGTCTCGTGGTTCCTTATATTCCACCATGACGTGTAAGGTGGCTGCTGGACCCAGATACGATCAGGTATCTACAATGTGGGAAGGGGTCATTCCGCTCATGTCTTACTGCTTTTATATCTTTAAATTAGAAATGCATGTTGAGTTTCACCCAAACAATTGTACATCAAGAGGTCTCCTTTAATACATCTCTTAATGCTATACAATTCTTGCTGGGTTGTTTTTTTTTTTTTTTTTTAAACTGGTTTTACTAATGTATTATATTACTCCATTTAATTTGTTAGTGGTTTTTAGAGTTATTTTTGTGGGTGAGATTTTCCTCTTTTCTGTTTAAATTTTGGTTTGAGCTTAGGTTGGCTTCATAAAATTCAATGAAAGACCTTTATTTTTACCTGCAACTTATGTCTCTCTCCTTTCTATTTATTTATGTGTATAGCCAATGGAATTGAACACTCCTTTAAAACATAGAGGAAAACATCATACAAACCCATCTGGGCCCAATGCCTTTTTTTTCTTCCAGGGGAGAAGAGTTTAATAACATTTTAAGTTTCTTTCCACATACTCATTTGTTACAATTTGTGTTTTTGGTTTAAAACAAAGTTCACCTACAAAAACATTTACCATTTCCACAGTTTTCATGTCTGTAAATATGTTGGTTTCAAATGTGGCTCTTTTAATTCTTGCTTTCCCCACTTCTGTCTTCTCTCGCTACCTTGGCTCAGCTTCCCGTCTTACCCAAGTCTGTCCTACCCCAGTGCTATTGAGGTCGGCTCTCAGCAGCATTTTCTTTCAAAACTATACACGTCTTCTGCACCTTCAACGCCACTCTCCTCATCCTTTATGGAACCAAGTCATCTCATTCTGTTATCTCTGTCTTCAAATGTGGCTAAGCTTTCCATCCAGCCCAGGTTCCATCAAGGGTCTCTTCCAAAGGGATCCTGACTGTTCTCTTGGCTTCACATACATCATCAGCCAAAAGGCTAAGCCCACTTTCTTCAGGTACATGTGTGGGGGTCACTCTCTTCAGCCCACTGTGTTGGGGGCGGGGTGGGGGGTATCTGTTCACCCTATGAAACAACTCTCTAACTCCACCACATTTGAGAAATGGAGGCTAATTTCTCAACAAGATGGCACATGAGGTGTGACCACCATATTCCCTACTAAGGAGCCCCCACAGAAGCCTGTTCACGTGGACCTTCTGGGGTTGCCCTTTCCTGAGGCCGCCTGTCCCTTCCCCCACATCCACAGATGCTTCATTACGTTGGAATTATAATCCCAGGTTAATGTTAATTGAAGAGCCCTGGGTCGGGAAGGCGGGGGGATGCCTCAGAAGGTTCTAGAAGTAGCCTCTGTGTACTTATTAGGAAAACTCCCATATATCTCTAGGATACCCATTACACATTATTAAGGAGAATGGAAACCTACAGTCCTCCTTCCACGCCATCCCCCATCCCCCACCGGGGTAGAAGGGCCCATGGGCTTCCTCCAAGGACATCTCCCAACGCCTGGAAAACTGCAGATATTCTGAATTCTGGGTCACATGCCTAACTCTTTAAGAAGACCCAGCGTTGGGGCGCCTGGGTGGCTCAGTCGGTTAAGCCACCGACTTCGGCTCAGGTCATGATCTCGCGGTCCGTGAGTTCAAGCCCCACATCGGGCTCTGTGCTGACAGCTCAGAGCCTGGAGCCTGTTTCAGATTCTGTGTCTCCCTCTCTCTGACCCTCCCCTGTTCATGCTCTGTCTCTCTCTGTCTCAAAAATAAATAAACGTTAAAAAAAAATTAAAAAAAAAAAAAGAAGACCCAGCGAGCAGCTGGTATGAGAAAAGGAGGTCCAGTTGTCAGATTTCAGAGTTTACCCCTGGACTAATTCATCCGTCAAAAGAAACACAGAGTAACATAGTTTTCAAACGTCTCTGCGGCTTGGGGACAGACATGCAAATGGTTAAAGAGATGTTTGTTTATTAATACAAACGTTCCGGAAAAGCCAAGCAGGTTATCTGGTTTCACATTTTGCAAAGGAAATTAGAAAGCTAAGATAATTAGTAGAAACACATCTAAAGGCATTTAATTTTTATTAATTTAACCGCATGGAATCAGCCAAATTAAAGCAAAAGGAAAAAACACAGGAACTGTTTAAATAGTGCAGGACAATCTTTTTTTTTTTTTTTTTAATTTTTTTTTCAACGTTTATTTATTTTTGGGACAGAGAGAGACAGAACATGAACGGGGGAGGGGCAGAGAGAGAGGGAGACACAGAATCGGAAACAGGCTCCAGGCTCTGAGCCATCAGCCCAGAGCCCGACGCGGGGCTCGAACTCACGGACCGCGAGATCGTGACCTGGCTGAAGTCGGACGCTTAACCGACTGCGCCACCCAGGCGCCCCGAGGACAATCTTTGACCACAGGCTGCCTTCTAAGGCTTTCATGCCCTGGAGGAAACAGGAGTTGAAGTGCCACAGTGAGCCCAGGGGGCTTGCCCCGCCCCCTGGCCAGGGGTGGGGGTGGGGGGCGGGGGGCGGGGAGCATCACTGCTGGAGGGGAGGGGCGTGACTGCAAAGAAAGGCAGGTTCTGGCTTTCCAGAGACTGACTGTTCTAGAATTCCTGGCTTCTGGCTTGAGCGGAAATTGCAAATTGGTAAACTGCAGGCCAAATCCAACCTACCAACTAGTTTCCTCTGGCTCACACAATGCTGCTTTGTTCTTTTTTTTTTTTTTTAATTAGTCGTGAGCCTTAAAGAATTGGGAAATTTCACCTGAAAATACAGATTTCAGGCTTCCTTTGGACATAGGAAGTTCCAGCAATATTGGGCCGGCATTCCACAGGTCAACTGTCACCTGGGGGTGACAGATTCGGGTCCCCGTGGGAGCCAGTGCCCTCCAGGGCCAGACTCCTCCCTGGCAGTGGTTTTGTGGCCAACCCACTTGATTTGCGGGGGGCCTCATGTTTGCATACCTCACTCACTTCCGTGATATGCTGGTGCTTACAAGCAAGCTTGTTTTCTATCGCTGCTCTAGACAAATCTAGAGGCCCTGAGACTGAGGAGTACCTACTGGCACTGAGCTGTCAAGAAAGGAATCAGCCCCCTGGACCAGGACACCCTGGGGGTGACAGAAGGAGATGCGCTCGTTTCTGCAGCCTGGGGACTGCCCTTTCCATCTGAGACTCCCTCGCATTTCTGCCAAAACTCATTTTCTGCCAAAACTCATTCCACCCGGGGAGAGGCGCACAAACACGGTGGTCACAGTGATTCTTACTCCAGCTTTGGAACGAAGACATCCTCCTAGATAATCCTGGGACTCTAAAAAAGCATTCTATGTGACACGACGCCCGAACCCCCAAACATGTCCCCACTGCACCTGAACGTCTCCTAACAGGAAGGTAAGTCCGTTGTCCTGTGATCGACTCCACGGCCGCAGAGACATCCCTCCAGAAAGGGTACGATGTGGACCAAAGTGGGGGGACACGTTCTGCTAGCATCTTTCCAAGATTTTAAACGGGGACAGAGGGGCAGTGGTTGAAAGGGCGGGCCTACGCCAGCCGACTCCATCTTGTTCTGTGTCCTTCACCTTGACCACACCTCCTCCCCTTGAGTAAACCCCCCTCACCTGCCTAACAGGACTTGGACCCTTACCCAGGACCCTTCCCCAGCCAATCGGCTGAGGCCATAGGCATTACCGCACCAACTGCCCCCAGGCCCCAATAAAACCTTTGTCCTTTCGAAACTCGCTCTTTTTCCCTGGTCGGTGCAGGTAGGGGACTGAGCTCGAGCTAGCTCGAATAAAGGCTCTTTTGCTTTTGCATCGGACTCGGCTCCCTGGTGGTCTTTGGGGATCACAAATTCTGGGCATAACATGGTAAGTGTGTAAATGAGGGAAGGTGTGTCGAGAAGCACAACTGAGGTCTGAGCTTCTATGGGTGGGGGCGGGGTGGTTCAGAAAGGACGAGAAGGAAGAAGATGGGGGGTGGGGGTGGGGGGGTTAAAGCCGCAAAGGAAACGTCTGTGTTTCTCCGGGTCTGCATTGAGCCTGCTGGGTGCCAGGCCTTGGGCTGAGCTCCGGGGGACCCCCCACGCTCCCTGCTCTGTCTCCCTAGAATTGTGGGTTTCGGCCCAGACGCTGAACAAGAAACTCGCTCTCTGTGGAGGGTCCAAAGTGGGGAGCGGCATCCCTCGTGCTCAGGGCTGCAGCAGGGCTGAGGGCATCTTGGGGCCCAGGGAAGGGGTGATGGGTAGATGCCCCCGGCATCTGTGCTCTGGAGTAGCCAGAACACGCAATGCCCGGTACCTAGAGTGAAGCCTAAGGAGTCTACAGCCGCGCCTGAGCAGGTAGGAGGGTGCTTGAGTGCGTTTTTTACCTTTTTGCTTACAATAACTGTCCGAGGAAAACAGTAAGAGATGGGACGTAAAAATGCAGATTTTCTGATTCTGTTGAGCAAACAACGAAAGCCCTGACTTCGCTGGACCCCCGTCCACTGGTGACCAGCACTAGCGAGAATCACCCCAGGAAGGGCTGTGACTTTGGGAGACTGGCCATAAATGGCTCCCCAGGGTGCCATCTGCCAGAAGCCACGACACCCTCTACCCTTCCAGACAGGCCTCTCCGTCGCAGCCACGCCCAGTCCCCATCACTGCTTGATGGAAAACGGAACACAGAATACTCAGTCTCAGTGGCCACATTCCGCAGCCCTCCCCTCTCCCAACTCTTGGGTATAAAGTGCTCAAATCTGGCACCGCCGCTCTTATATTTTATGTTTGCAAAGTTCGGACAGGACGTACCACCGATTGCTCAAATCTGTCTTGGGTTTTTCCTTGTCTCCTACCTGAGAGAATTTCCTGCCGTGAAAGGCAGGCAGGCTGGACCCATTCGGATTAAGCTGGACTGATGGAGATGAAAAGAGCTGCGTCTGACGGAGGCCCAAGCAGCCATTCACCTGCAGCCACCCCACCTCGGTCCATTATCACTCCTTCTGCAGCAATCCGTGTTATCCTAGATAGCCCTCCGGTTTAGCATTCAGTCTCATCATGCGGGAGGTTTACTGAACAGGGTGCAGATTTAGACCTAACAATGAACTCCAAAGCAGCGGGCAGGGAATTAGCATGAGAAAAACCTTAAACGTGTCTTTATTTTTGCTGACAAAACTCTTATGTTGGTCTCGACTTCGTATTTAACACCATGGCATTACACACATGGGACTCTATTCAGGAAACAGTGATTTCGATTCTCAGCCGAAAGGAAACAGGTGCATGCAGCCTAGCACCGTTAATGATAAAAGAAATTTAAATCACACAAATATCGTAGAGCACAGCCTACTTGCACTCATGACACCTGCATTCTCCTGCCATTTCTGCCTAAGGCAGTCTATTCTTTATTCAAGTGATGGAAACACGCAGAATTCGGTACTGTCCCGTCTAAAATATAGATGGAGAATCAACACGGGGACGTCGAATTGTCAAACTCGACCCCTCAAAGAAAGACACTCTCAGACTGGTTCAGAAAACAAAATCTACCCATTCCTGAAACGCGGTAAGGACGAGGATAAAGGCTGGGCACAGTTATTTCAAGAAAGCAGGGATACAACAGTAACAGAAAAAGTAAATTCAAGATCAAGGAACGAAATGTATGAGTCTGAAGACTAACATATACGATGTAGCCACAATGATTATTAATTCTCAAAGGCTCACTTGCATAGCACTGAAATATTGAAAACCTGAATCAGATGTTGAAATATATAAAGCAAAAGTTGTTACACAAAGCAATAAGGGCAAATTGGACAGAACACAGTAGAAATGGAAGATATTTAACACACTACTTTTTTTCTGACAGGTCCTGTGCATGAAATGGAAGGAAACAAAGACAGACAACATGAAAAATGTAAGTAGTAACGTTTAATTAACAGCCTTCTGTACACACGAAACTACAATATTACAAAGGTATATACACTTTTCCAAATGCCCCAAAACGCTTAGAGACACTGTCCACAGGAAATGTCAATAAATCCCCGAGAAAGAAACAGAATAAACGTTTAGACCACAATCTAGTAATGTTGTAGGTTCTTTTAAAACAGTAAGAAGGGGCACCCGGGTGGCTCAGTCGGTTAAGCGTCCGACTTCGGCTCAGGTCATGATCTCGCGGTTCGTGGGCCCGAGCCCCGCGTCGGGCTCTATGCTGATGGCTCGGAGCCCGGAGCCTGCTTCGGATTCCAGGTCTCCCCCTCTCTCTGCCCCTCCCCTGCAAGTGCTCTGTCACTCTCTCAAAAATAAATAAACACTAAAAAAATTGTTTTTCAACAGCAAGAAAATAAAAACAAGTTGACTACCTACAAATGTATAAAGTCTTCTAGCAAAAGCCTTGGCTCAAGTTGGAAATCAAGGTCGTGATGGAGACTGACAGGTGGGGAGAGGAGGTACGGGGAGCCCATGGGTCTCCCTTCTTGGTGGAAAGAAGACTCCTTCAGACCCCGAATGAAGAAGTCAGGCAGAGTTCTGCTCTAACACATAACCAATATCAATAAATCCTATGTTTTTGAAAACCTTCTAACCTCAGTGTAGCTGGGGAAAATAGCAGCTGACGTGCATGTTTGGAAAATTAAAAAAAAGAACTCTTTAGAAAGACCAATAATCAAAAATGGTAAGCCTCCGATTAATCTCGGAAATATGGGCAGGAGCTATAAATGATGAAAATTAGGAACGAGAAGGTAAATAAACACAGATGCTCAGGAAATTTAAAGACAGAATACTGTATAAAGCCCTATGCTCATAAATTCGAAAATCTGAGGGGGAAAAAAGATGTTTCTAGGAAACTGTAACGTGCAAAAATGGACTCTGGAAAATATAGCAGCCTAAATTGGAAAAATGAGCATCTAACATATTAGAAGTTACCGAGCAGTGGTCCCTAAGAAAAAGCACTAGCAGTGGGAAGGAGGCGGGAAGGAACATCTCACCAGCCAGTAACAGAAGGGAACGCTCTCAACCCGGAACCTGCCAAAACTCACGACAAAACACAAATACTACCTTAATGGCAAAAATATTACTAGCATTTTTTTACGGAAGAAGGGCAGAATACCTCTATCGCCAGCATTTACCAGCAGAGGTCCTAGGGAAGGAAAGGAAGCAAGAAAAAGTACGTAAGGGACATACGGATTTGAAAGAAAGACTGATTTACTAATGGCAGACAAAAGGAGTGTCCATCCACTGACAAATCTGAAAGCCTGTTTTTCTGTATTTAAAAAAACCTAAAGAATATAAAACTGAGGGGCGCCTGGGTGGCTCAGTCGGTTAAACGTCTGACTCATGATCTTGGCTCAGGTCATGATCTCACGGTTCGTGGAGTCAAGACCCCATGTCCAGCTCTGTGCTGACAGTGCAGAGCCTGCTTGGGGTTCGTTTTCTCTCTCTCTCTCTCTCTCTCTCTCTCCCTCCCTCCCTCCTTCTCTCGCTCTCCCTCCTTCTCTCTGCCCCTCCCCTGCTCCCTGCCTGTGCGCTCTCTGTCTCTCTGCCAAAATAAATAAACAAACATTAAAAAAAGAATACATTAAAAAAAACATTAAAAAAGAAACATTAAAAAAAATCACAAAATGTTAGCATTTCTTCATTTGGAGTGGTCAGTAAATGACTGATTGTTACATTGTTTTGGGGTAGTATCCAGAAATATGTGTGCAGGTGTGTGTGTGCGTGTGTGTATGCACATGTGCATGCACGTGCTTAATATTTACCAAAAAAGGGGCAATGGGAAATCGGGCACCCTCGGTGGTTTCGTATGTAAACGGTTCCCCATATTCAAGGAAAAGATACGCACTCGTACACTATATAACCCGTTCCCTAACCAACAGAAAAAATAGTGTATTCCAATAGAAAAACAATATAGGAATGTAAAGACGGGATTTACGTAACATTTCTAAAACTCTAAACAAAACAAACTTCAGCATTGTGACTAAGTGGAACCACTCCAGGAATTCAGAAGAAATAGTGAAACATTTGCTAATTTCTTACCATATTAACAGAACAAAGAAGAAAAAGCATGTCACCATCTTGAGCCATGCCCCAAAGATCCACTTAAGGAAAATCAGAATCGCCCCTAATTAAAAAGCCCCAAGCAGAATAAAAGAAATGGGTATTCTTAAAGAAAGTATTGGTTATTTACCACTGATAACAGTACCCGCCTGGAAAATCTGTTCAAACCTCCAGAAAAACAATCACAAATCATAAGAGCTTTCAGTGAGGAGGGCACAAAACAAAGTCAGGAACCTGTTTACAGGAAACCATAACCCGTTACAAATGCAGCGGCAGAAAGTTTCCATTTATACTCTCCAGTGGAGAACACAATATCAACGAGCAGATTTAACAAGCAAACTGTCAGACCCCTCGAAGAAAAGGCTTAAACTCTACCGAGGAGCGTAGAGTGTTGGGGGAAATTCCAGCTACTGATTCTTTCCAATAGTAATCGTTTACTCCGCCCTTAGCATGCCTGGGGCTGGATTGGGGTCAGCCTGGTCCTGCTTCCCACGTCCCGTCCTGCGAGGCTCACGCCAGTGGGCGCCACCCCACCTCCTCCGGGGGTCCCCCTCTATCCCTCCTTCACCTGAACACCCAAAGGCTTGGCTGTGACGAAGAACCACCCCAGAACCTCAGCGCCTGCTGACATTCTCAGTGAGACCTCAACATCCACAAAGACGACCCTCAGACCTCTGGGCTCTTGGTTCTTTCTCAGATTCTGGGAGGGGCGGGCAGAATTGTGGGCCCCAGGAAGGTTCCTGCCCTAGTCCCAGGACCATGACAGAGAAGAGACACGGCCTCTGTGAATGTGTCACCGGACAGCGATGCAGGCAGGCCAGGTCCTGGGACCCATGACCAGAGAGGGTCCCCGGCTAGGCTCAACGAGAGAGTGGGCAGGAGGCGAGGGCAGAGCTCACTGAAGGCAGACAAGAGTGTGTGCGGGTGGTCTGGGATTCGCATTCGACGGCTTCATCCGGTCGTGCTCTCACCTGGGCCTGTGACCTATTCTAAAGAAACCACTAAGGCCTGGTCCCTCACAAGATGGCCACATAAGGCCTGTACCCCCAGGCAAGAGGAAAGTGGGGGGTGCAGGTTCTAGCAGGAACAAAGGAGCAAAAAGGAGGTTTTAACGGAGTCCTTCTGCTTCCCTACCTCAACAGGGCAAAATGGGCTTTGCCGATGTGATTCGGGGTGACTCTGGCATAGCGGGCATTCTGGGTTCCCTGGGGAGGGCTCACGCAGCCACCGGAGCCCCTGAAAGGCGACCCGGGAGAGGAAGCCGGACAGACCGAAAGGTGAGGAGGGCCCAGCGTGCTGCTGCTGGCTCTGGACACGGAGGTGGCCACGGGGGAGGGCAGGAGGGCCACCCAGCCGACAGCCAGCCACGAGACAGGGCCCTTTGTCCTAAAACGCCCAGGAACTAGGTTCTCCTGGCTGCTTGGGGAGCCCGGGGGCAGCGTCTCCCCCAAAGCTTGCAGCTAAGAGCCCAGCCCCCGACCCCTGGTGTCAGCCCAGCTAGACTCTGAGCAGCGAGCGACCTGAGCCCGCCTGGACGTCTGCCCTGTAGCCCGAGCGCTAAGCCCCGCGTGCTGTGCAGCGGTGACGTGGCCACATCCCTCACTCGGCGGCAGAAAAGGCCATTCACCCTCTGCCATCCAGTCCCAAGGGTACAGCCAGGCTGAGCCTTCATCAGGAAGGGCACCGTCTACACCGCCCTGCACCCGGGCGCCCACGTGCTCACCACGAAGCCCGACCCTCCCTCCCTCTCTCCTCTCCCCGCCCTCGCTCTCCTGTCTCCGTGGAGCTTGGCGCTGGGTCCACGGGGAGCCTCTGGGCACTGTCACCGGGCACAGCTCCTGGCTCACGGCTCCAGCAGCCGTCCTGCCAGCCTCCCAGAGTCCCCGTGGACCACACGCACACCTTCCGGAGTCCCCTCTTCTGAAATCTGCCGGCCTGGATTTGCCGTGGCCGCCAAAGACCACGAGAACCACGACCAGGAGGTGCCACTTTGCGTCTTGAAGAAACTCCGTCTCCCTTCATGGCTCTCTGTGTTCTGTCCTCAGCCCCACGGTTCAAACCTCTGTAAGAATCGGCTCCGGACCCAGACCGTCTCGGGTTCCTGCTGCTCAGTCCTGAAGACCTTCCAACCCCGTGTCGTCCCCACCGCAACCACCAGCCTCGGGTCCGCGCATCACAGGGACGGCGCCTGTCCGTCCGTCCCGCCCGCTCAACAGCATCTGGGAGTCAGCTCCTCCCTGGGCCACACTGTCCCCTCCTGGAGGCGACCAGCTCCGGAACCTTCTTCTTCACGCCGGGTCCCTCTGTCCCTCTCTTCCCGGATAATCCTCTGCCCACAACTACTGA
Source organism: Leopardus geoffroyi (assembly GCF_018350155.1). Classification (NCBI taxonomy): domain Eukaryota; kingdom Metazoa; phylum Chordata; class Mammalia; order Carnivora; family Felidae; genus Leopardus; species Leopardus geoffroyi. The sequence continues at coordinate 2,489,550 of NC_059339.1, read as the reverse complement.
ACACAAACTTCTCCAGACATGGTCCCTTCCATGCCTTCACCACACTCGTCCCCTGGGGCAGCCGCTCTGCTCCTGTGGCTCTAAATGCTATCAGTGAGTGCTCCCCTCCTCTGCGTGTCCAGGCCTGCCACGCCCCTACTCCCCACGTTTACAGGTGCAATGCCTAGCTGACATATCGGCTTCTCCAAACGGGGCTGACGCACCCCTTCCCGATGTCCTTCTGTCCACCTGTTCCTGTCTCAGTTAGTGGCACCATCGGGACAGCGGCTCAAGCCAGTCTTCCCCATTCCTCCCCTCCCCTTCCTGCCATGTGCAGCCGTTGTCAGGGTGAACTTGAAAATAATGTAAACGAGACAGAAGCTCACCTCACTTCCCTCTGAAAAACCTTCCTTGACTTCCTATTTTACCATATAAAGTCTGAAGTTCCTGGTCTCTGGGCCCTACATGTGTGGGACTCTGGCTTGGCTTCCAGCTTCGCTGGTAAAGAGGACGCTCCCGTCGGCTTTTGGCCCCCACTACAGACAAGCCTCCCCCCAGCCTCTCCATTCCCCATTATTCCCATCAAATTATCTTTTCCATTTCTTTCCATCTGCAATTCCACCCTTACCCGTGTGTTCTCAGCCGCCCCCAACAGCCTAAGAGCTCCATCAGACTGAACACTTCTCCTGGAACATACTAGATGCATAACGGGTATTTATTGGTAAAATATCTTAAGACCTACACAAGAGTGTTAATTGTGCGGTAATGAACCTAAGGGCATTTGTTAAATAAAGGTTAATACATGCGTGTAATGTAGATTCATATGCAGCCATTAAGGGAGGGATGTAGTTCTTAGTTCCATAAAAACGTGTCAGAATCCAGGATATATTGTGGGGTGAAAACGCAGGTTTTAAAATATCATAATAATATGATTCTCCCAGGCGCCGCTAAGCAATGTAATATGTGCGTAAGTCCCTGCCGCCTCTCGGGGGAAGAATGCACGTGCGGATGGCAATCAGAGCCACCCCAGCCCGCACCCACCAGAATGTGCCACAGTCTACCCGTTCCAGGCGCTGCCCCCACATCCAGGGCCCCTGCCACATTTCTAGAGGACCAAGGGCTGATATTTTCTCAAACCGTTCCAAGCATCACTTTTCCTTTGTTTTCAACAATTTATTAATTTTTAAAGACAGAGAGAGACAGAGCGTGAGCAGGGGAGGAGCAGAGAGAGAAAGAGAGGGAGACAAAGAATCCGAAGCAGGCTCCAGGCTCCGAACCGTCAGCACAGAGCCCGACGCGGGGCTCAAACTCACAAACCATGAGATCATGACCTGAGCTGAAGTCGGACGCTCAACCAGCTGAGCCACCCAGGCGCCCCCCCCCCCCCCCAAGCATCTCTTTTTAAATTAGATGGCCATGTTATGGCCGTCAGGGACTTAGTTTCTGTTAATAAGGGTTTGTGTGTCTGTCTGTCTGTCTGTGTGACCATCGGAAAGGGGAGCCCCCCAAACATTCAAGGTGTTTTCTCTGGGTGGTAGGATTTCAGCCGTTACCCATTTTTTGCTTTCGGCTGGTCTTCACCGTCTGAACATTCTACCATTATTTTATGTTCCTTTTACAACTAGAAATCAAAGTTCTTTTCCCTTGGAAAACAGAGACAGAAGCAACGCCTGAGACACGGGATGAGTTCGGCGTCAGCTATGGAAGGCTGCTGACCACAGGGAAACGCTGGTTAGCAGCTGCAAACCCACAATTCACGGGGTTCCTTCTGAGGTCTCCGTCCCCCTTGCATCGTATCGTTGGGACACGAGGGTGAACAAAAGCGTGGGTGGGGGGGGTATCTGCTCTGCCCGGGATCAGTGTTTGCGGAACACTAACCCAAAACCACAACAGCCACCAGGCAGGTGAGCAGGGCAGACTTTCTAGAAAACTGCCCTGCACCTACCTCAGCATCTCAGACTATGTCTTCTAGAACTAGGAGCCTCTTTTTTGAGAACACAGAACAGAGGATCAGCCAGAATGCGAATATCCGCACACACGTGTGGCTACAAATAAAAACCCCGCTATCTTACGACTATAGTTTGCATTTCTCACAAAGTGTTACAATGTCTGCCATTTGTATGCCCCAACCTGGGTCAGAGCGCAACATGGGCCGGTATCGGCCCCATTTTCCAGACAGAAAAACTGAGTTGCTACCTAAGGCTCCCTTCTGAGACAGTGTGGGGCTAATTTATTACAAAAGGCACCCACGATCTTCTGTGCAACTTGCACCGAGGAAAAGCTAAATATTAATTACAGGAAAGCAGAGATAAAATAAACCATACGTAAATAGAAAAAGTCAAAAGAAAGGAGACGTGAATTCTATCTTCGAGCCCATAAACGGAAGATAAAAATGATGAACGCCACAATTAAGAGGAGATGGGAGAAAGATCTATTTTGTAATCACCAGCCCTCCCAAGTGCCGGGGAAAAGGTTTCCTCGTAAGACGTTATGTCAGAGACTTATTGCGAGCTCATCCCGAGACTATTCACTCTAGAGCTGACGTTTCTTCTCCGACGTGAGGCCTCTGATGACAGCATTTGCTAAAACGAACACAGAGGATATTCTCAGGCCCGAACAAGTAATTCCAAAATACCGGGATCGTTTTATCGAAGACAAAAATTCTGGAATGTGATCACACACGGGAACGTAAATAGATACCATATCTCCCTCTTCTGATAATGAGTCAGCTTTTATTACAGCCATCCAATTTTATCCAAGAGCATTTGGCTAATTAGACAGGAGTCAGTTTAATAACTAGCTGACGTTAGTAAGAACAGAAACGGAGTATAAGAAAAACCATGTACAACTGCAAAAGAATGGCTGAAGCTGATGGTAAATTTATTTCTCACGAACATACGATGCTTGCAATTAAACTCCCTGGCAGGGAGATCTTGACCTTAATAAACTCATGCAGTGGCCCAGTCAACACGTTTAGTCTCTGCAATTAAGAGCCTGGGAAGGGGCGCCTGGGGGGCTCCGTCGGTTGAGCGTCCGACTTCGGCTCAGGTCACGATCTCGCGGATCGTGAGTTCGAGCCCCGCGTCGGGCTCTGTGCTGACGGCTCGGAGCCTGGAGCCCGCTTCCGATTCTGTGTCTCCCTCTCTCTCCGTCTGCCCCTCCCCTGCTCATGCTCTGTCTCTCTCTCAAAAATAAACAAACATTAGGACAAAAAAAAGAGAGCCTGGGGAAAGTCTGGCTCTTGACCACCAAGCATTATTATCTATGTGTGATTCCCAGGGCTCTGTCGGGAAAGCCTCAGAAGGTCCTCACTCCGTTTGAGAAGCGGAGGCCAGACGTCAGCAAGCAGGAAGGACAGAAGGATGAAACCCACAAGTAAAGAGAAGACGGAGCGTGTGGATGTAGGTCTTTGCGTGAAGGCGGGTGGGCTGCCTCTCACAGGAAGAGCGTGCCGACAGACGGATGCACTCGGGTGACGGACGCACTCGTGTGCACACAGGCAGCCTGTGTTGCCACTCTCCTTTCTTAGGAGCTACTGAAGTTTGCATGAAGCCTGTCTACCCCCCACCCCCACCCCCGGCCACTTGCTGCAGAAAACTCTGCAACAGAATGAAAACACAGATGCACGCTACCAAGTGCAAGAACACGTTCTTGGATCGCACACTCCTTAGAGACAAGGAGGCCCGTTTCACCTTGTTCGCACCCACCCCGCCCCGAGCGTCCAACGGGGCAGCGCGGTGCTCCTGAGGCCGGCTGGCGCTCCGCGAACGGACATCGGAGCAGGGCTGGGAAGGAGAGCTGGCCTCCGGTCTCACCGTCCCTGCCACTACATGTGTCCTGCCTGACAAATAAAATATGCTAAGAAACAGTCACAGTGTACGCACATTAACGTAGATGCCGGGTGAAATCTGGATAAAACCGGTCCCAGCCTCTGATGCCACCCTGTGCAGAGGTACGGGTCTGTCCCAGGTCCCCTGTGGCATTTAGCACGGGGAGTATGGTGTAACCTCTGGAGTCAGGGCGGATCTGAGCTCCAGGGAGACTGTCACCTCTCTATGGCTTCCTTCACCTGCAAAATGGGAACAAGGACGGTCTTTGTCATTCAGAGTCCGCGCAACTCGGGGTGAACGGCGGGCCCGGCGCGCGGCCAGCTGAGGGCAAAGTGGCGGTCGGCGGTCGGCGAGGCTGCTGGTCCCACCCAGCCTGGCCGCGACTGTGCCAGCACCACCCGCTGTGGCTCCTGTGGTTCCGGGCGAGTCCTCCACTCTGCTCCCCCGGAGCGCTCGCCAGGGCCTAGGCAATGCTGGCCGCAGAGGCCACGCGGGAGGATCGCCGCGCTGACCGTGCCCTGGAATCTTCCAGAAGCCGCTCAGGACAGCTTCCCCTTCCCCAGAGAAGCCGGCATCACTTCCTCCTCCTTCCCTCCTTCCTCTCCTCCCGCTTGCTCCCTGAAGCTGTCCTCTCTCCCAGCAATCCTAGCCGCAGCAGAGACCGCACCCTGGGGGACCCAGAATCCCTCCAGGACTTGTTTTTCAAAGACCACTCTCCCTCCGCCAGGATTTCAGGAGGCAGCAGTTGCAAAGTGCGGGGCTCCCACCGCGTTGTAAGCACCGACAAAGCCCTTTCCAGCCTCCCTGTGCGGGGAGCGGGCACGGTACACACCTTTTGCGGGTAGGGGTCAAGGCAGGGAGAGGCGCTGGGTCTTACTGACGTGTGGCAGAGCTGGGGCACAGAGCCAGGGGACTCTGACGCCAGCCTGGTGTTGGTTTCCACTCCAGAACACTTACCCCTAAGTTATAAATACCTCAAACTCAGATTTAGCCACAGGGTTCAAGTGGAAGGCTCATATGTAATGGGAGGTAGACCAGAAAGCCATGTAATCCCAACCATGCGTGCTGTGTTTAACGCCCATTATGCAGAGGTGCACATTGGGAAGACCGACTGTAAGATACATGTGAGCACCCCCACCATGAAGGAGCTCCTATTTGGGGTACAAAGGTACCACGTATACACATGCCAAAGCTAGAGGAACAAGCAAAATTGAATTAAGTGTCCCCCAGATTTTCATTAATAAATCCGCAAGGACCCAGGAAAGGTTCACCACAAGCCCTGGCGAATCTGACAAGGAGCATAGAGGACTTCAGTCTCTGGTCAGTCCCTCCCTTATCCTTCCTTCCCTTCCTTCCCCTCCCCTGCCCCTCCACCACCGTCCCTTCTAAACCAGTTTTAAGAATGGGTAGCAATTAAGCATCCTGAGGTGGCATTTTCTGACTCCGATTCTTTTTTTTTTTTTTTTTTGATGTTTATTTATTTTTGAGAGAGACAGAGCATGAGCAAGGGAGGGGCAGAGAGAGAGGGAGACACAGAATCAGAAGCAGGCTCCAGGCTCCGAGCTGTCAGCACAGAGCCCGACGAGCCCGACACGGGGCTCGAACTCACGAACCGTGAGATCATGACCTGAGCCGAAGTAGGACGCTCAACCGACGGAGCCACCCAGGCGCCCCGATTCCGATTGTTACACACTGTACAGTAAAAGCAGCCCCTGGTCAGAGTCATTTGGGAAACGCTGGGTTCAAGGAGTGGAGACATCTTCTCGGAGACCCCTTAGATTCTCTGACATGGGGATGATGTATGCTGGGAGTCTGTACTGCGGGAATGTATCTGCCCAGGGAGAACTTGATTTCCTTTCCGCCTGGGGAACACACGTGCACAAGTGCAACGAGAAGTCAGGTACTGACTGCAGGGTGTCAGAGGGCTGCCCCTCCGGGAGGCTGAACTGTAACGGGTGACAAAGCCACTGGCTAACTGGCACCTCCACCACCGAGAAATGGGCCCATGGGGCGCCTGGGTGGCTCAGTCGGTTGAGTGCCCGACTTCGGCTCAGGTCATGATCTCACGGTTCGTGGGTTCGAGCCCCGCGTCCAGCTCAGAGCCTGGAGCCTGTTTCAAGATTCTGTCTCCCTCTCTCTGACCCTCCCCCCATTCATGCTCTGTCTCTCTCTGTCTCAAAAATAAATAAACGTTAAAAAAACAAATTAAAAAAAAAAAGAAAAGAAAAGAAATGGGCCCATGGAACTACCCGGAAGGCACCACAAGTCAGCCTGCCATCCCATAGCTTCAGGGTTTGGGTATCTAAGCCCTCTGCCAAAACTGAGGTTGCTGCAAAGGCAGCCAGAGGAGGATCTTTTAGAGAAGCTGGATTTCCAGCAGGTCTGCGTCATCTATTGGGTCTGAAGAAACGTGAAAAGATCCACTGGAACAGGACTGCCATCAGGGAGGAAGTGAGGGAAAATACACGTGGGCCATTTGGACTTCCAGGTGACCAGCTGGGACCTTACTGAAAGGCAGATTTTGACTCAGCAGGTGCGGCAGGCGGGCGAGGACAAGAGTGTGCGTTCCTATCACACTCCCAGGTGCTGCCGGGGCCCGAGGCCTTCTCTGGCCACGGGGCCGACCAGCAAAGATTTAGGGAAGAAGGAGCCCTTCTGCTCTATGGAGGAGGGTGAGGGACGTGGTCTTTGCGCTCACAGAGCACACTGCTGGGGAGACAGAAAACCAACATGTCAGAGAGACGCTGGGGAAACGGAAAAATAAAGCAAACAAACAACGCTGGCAGGATATGTCAGGGGACAGAGGATGGCAGCGGGCTGGGTGGGTGGGTGTCTCCGAGGACGGGACAGGGAACCGCAGCTGGAGAGGAGAAGGAAGCAGGCAAGGACTCCTCAGGACCCCTGAGCCCAGGGACTCACTAGGAGAACCTACAGGACGCAGCAAACAGCCATGCTGGTGACCGTGACTCCTTCCGGCCAAGGGACACGACACAACACTAGCACAGGGAAGAGGGGCAGGAGGTGAGGTCCGGGGGAGCCGCGCTCAGGCTGCCAGAGTCCTCTCCCAGGGGAGTCACAGAGGACACGCTTAGCGCCCCCTGCGAGGAGTGGTGATGTGGGAGCTCACCAGGAACCGTCACCAGGAAGCGCACCCGAGACTCAGCACCAGGGCGTTTACTGCTGTCGCTGAGACACCTTCTTCCCGGCATCTACCAATACCCAGACTGCCCGAGGAGAGCAGGTGTGAGGCCCGGTGAGCCTCCCTTATCAGTCAGGGAAGGGGGGAGCCCTCCTACCATCCGAGGTCCCAGACCCCACCCAGGGGCCAGCTCGGCAGGCAGCCCTTCCAGGGAGAACAGTCCCAGCAAGTGCGTTTCCAATCTCAAGCCAGAGCTCCGAAAGCAGGTTAGTTTGCTTGGAGCTTCGTGGGCTGAAAGAACCCAGAGAAGAAGGCAGCGGTCACATCCCCGGGCGATCACATTCCAGGCTCCATCACTTCAGGGTTAAGTCACGTTTAACCTCAAATGAGGCCGTCATGCAAAGCACTGGATGAGAACGTTCTCACCATCATCAGCAGGTAACTCAACCTCCTCCTCATTTAAAGAACGGACATCGACTGAGGCCCTACAATGAGCCAGGCATTAGCACACAAAAGGGCTTTCCAAGTGCTTTTCATCTCTTAGCACCTTCCAACTGGACAGCAACACTGTGAGGCACAGTCTATCATGCTCCCATTTTACAGGTGAGAAAAGAGAGGCAGGAATTCGAGCTGAAGCACCAGGAAACCACTTTGATCCGTTTTCCTTGTTCCAGGGACATCATGGGCCGTGTTCCAGGAAATGTGACTCTAACTGGACGGCAGGCAGGCTCCCTCATCAGGGTCTCAGGGCAATTCTGTATTTTTCAGTTACTTTTTGTTTTCAAAAGATGCTTCCTACAGCTATGAATACTCCGTTCTGTCCACTTCCCAGCTTGCAACCACGTGTTAGCCCGTCAGCCCCCAGCGAAGGTAAGGTCACATCAGGGACCGAGGATCTGTGTCCCCGGAATTCACGGAGCCTAACCCCCAACGTGCAGGTTCGGAGGTGGGGGCTGTGAAAGGTGATCGGGGTTAGTTAGAGGAGGTCGTGCGGGTGGCCCCAGGTGGGGTCAGCGCCCTTAGAGGAGGAGAGGGACAGACACCAGCGTGCGCTCTCTCCGCCGTGCGGGGACACGGGGAGAAGGTGGCCCTTGGCAAGCTGGGACCCTGACCTGGTACTCCCAGCCCCCACCGCTGGGAGGAGAAACTGTGGTCTCTGAGTGGGCACACTAGTTGTGTGGTGGCCTGGAGGGGGCCAGGTGGCACTCCCGCCACCCGTTACGTCCTCCTTCCACTGTCTCGCAGAGAGGAAGGGGGGAGAGACCCTTCTTCCTGAGGGTGTGTGCCTGGACAGTCCCCTGTTCTCCACTTGGTCGTTAACAACTGTGGCCTGCTCTGCGAACCTGTTCCTTTAACGCAGACGGGCAGTTACGTTCTCCTACCACCTGTCTCCAAAGACAGCTTTCTCTTTGGGCTCCTCGGAGTGTCCCAGGGGGCCCCACCTCTCCTCGAGGGGCTACGGGGTCCAGGCTCGAGCTCTCCCCACCCGTCCATCCATCCCAGCCAGGGAGCCCCGAAGCCTCCCGCCTGCTGTCCCTTGCCCCCTGGCGGACCGGCCTGGCAGTGGGACGGCGGGTGAGGGGCTTACGCTCCGGCCGCTCACCTGTGGGGAGCACGAGGGTCTCTGCCGTGCCGTGGGGCCCCGGGTCTCTTTCTTCCCTACGTCCCATGCCCATCACGTGAACGGCTGGGCTGGCGGATCCCCCGCCTGCAGACCCCCGGCACATGCCCAGGAGCGGCAGGAGGTCTGGGAGGGGACGGGGCAAACACAACGGCCCCTGTGGTCACCCACAGGCCTGTTCACAAGCAGCTCTCCTTCCAGGCACACCCCCTAAGGTCAGGACTGGCCGTGTCACCTGCTTCGCTCCCGGAATGAGCACCAGTCCTGTAGGTCGTTGCCAGGTACAGATTCCAAAGCCCAGCGCCTGATTCCACGGGGAGCCCAAGGGCAGGTGTCCCCAAGGAGCCTCCACCAACCACGTCCCAGAGGGAGCAGGGCTAGAGGGACCCACTCCTGCTGGCCAAGGCTGGGCGCGACCACCCGGTGAGCGGATCCAGTGTAACAAAGCCAGCCTCTCCTGGGAAGGAGACTCTGAGCCCACCTCCCCTCCCTCCCGCCTCCCTTCCTGTGTTTCTGGATGGTGAGCAAACACCTCTGAGGGCACAGCCTGGCAACACGGTACAGAAACAGACAAATGTAGGGGGGACCGAGATGGGAGCCCATCGGAATACCGCTGCGAAACAGAAAAGGGTCGGGGGGACCGCCTTCGTGAATTTTTGCAATGAAATGGGGGAGAGGGGGCCTGGCTGGCTTAGTCGCACCGGTGTGCAGCTGCTGATCTCGGGGGTCACGAGTTCGAGCCCCACGCTGGGTGCAGAGATTACTGAATAATAAAATCTTTAAAAGAACAAAACGAAAAGGCACATACGGAAGGTGTGCAGCATGACAAACTCATACACGTGCACACGGAGTGGTGACTGTCACCGTGACGCTGATTGCCCTACGTCCGCCACACGGTGTCCACTGTGTCTGGGGGGGGGGGAGGGGCACCCGAAATCACTCTCAGCAAACTTCCAGGACCCAGCACAACCTCGCGACTGGTCACCCGCCGTCCACTCGCCCTCTAGAGTCCCTCGTAGCCTCCGCCCAGCATCTCCCTGTCCGGGGCTCCCACCCGGGGGTGGGGGGGTGCCTTCCCAGCAGCACTGGCAGTGACGCCGGATGGGGAGGTGACGCAGGACGACATCAGAAACCCGTGCACCTGTGAACTCAAGCGGGAGAGCCAGCCAGACGAGCTGTGAAGGGGTCTCTCCTCGGAAAGCAGAGTCAACGAATTCTGTCCGGAGCTGACACGAAAAACTCAACCGGGCAGTGCCAATAGGCTCATTCTGAAAATGAGGCTACGACAAAACGTGAAAAATACGAAACTGTTTCGGTGAATGTCATATCGCAATCTGGCGGCTCATGAGGCAAGGGCGTACGTATCTCATAGCAATAAACGGGAATAGTGGCAATTAATGATGGGCCACTTGTCTTTTTAATGGCTACTTTGTATTTAAAAAATGTTTGATGTTGGGGCGCCTGGGTGGCGCAGTCGGTTAAGCGTCCGACTTCAGCCAGGTCACGATCTCGCGGTCCGTGAGTTCGAGCCCCGCGTCGGGCTCTGGGCTGATGGCTCGGAGCCTGGAGCCTGTTTCCGATTCTGTGTCTCCCTCTCTCTCTGCCCCTCCCCCGTTCATGCTCTGTCTCTCTCTGTCCCAAAAATAAATAAACGTTGAAAAAAAAATGTTTGATGTTTATTTTGGGGAGAGAGGGAGACACAGAATTGGAAGCAGGCTCCAGGCTCTGAGCTGTCAGCACAGAGCCTGATGCGGGGCTGAATCCACAAACCGCGAGATCATGACCAGAGCCAAAGTCAGACACTTAACCAACTGAGCCACCCAGGCGCCCCCTGAGCACCTTCCTGTTTAGTCTTGTCCTGAGCTCTGTCCACGTCTCACCTTCCTGTAGCGTGTGAAATAAATACTATCATTATCACCCCCATTTTCAGGGAAAGAAACTAGGTAACCTGCCCAGTGGCACCTAGTTAACACACAGCAGGTGCTCAGTCTCTCTTGGCCCCAAAACGCAGGTTTCCACCCCGCGTGGTTGGGCATCACCGAGAGCACTGGAGACCCAGAGTGTAGACAAAAGGATATAAACACCTACACCAACAATGTTTCACTCCTCCCATAACAGGGGCTCGCAGGACGTGGAGGGCAGAACTCGTAACAGAGCACCTGATGCTTCCTCAGCTACAGAGCCTATTAGACACAGTCCCTGGTCATTTCTGTCCCAACTCCCGTTGTTGGGACCCACGCTCTGCACAAGGCACCTAGGATGCCTCGTTTCCTGTGCTGACATTTCACCGAGGCACCTCCTTGCCGGAGAAGGAGCCATCCCCAGCCAGGAATCACACAGCGAGTCTCAGAGGTAAAAGGGTGTCTGAGAAAGTTCTCGTCGCTGGAAGAGAAAAGTTCTTTTTTTATTTTTTTTTTAACATTTATTTATTTTTGAGACAGAGAGAGACAGAGCATGAACGGGGGAGGGGCAGAGAGAGAGGGAGACACAGAATCCGAAACAGGCTCCAGGCTCTGAGCCGTCAGCCCAGAGCCCGACGCGGGGCTTGAACTCACGGACTGCGAGATCGTGACCTGGCTGAAATCGGACGCTCAACTGACTGAGCCACCCAGGCGCCCCGAAAAGTTCATTTTTAAGCCCCTCACCTCCATGAAGCCCATCCTGAGCTAACAGATGCAAAGTGCTGTTCTTAATGTGAACACAGAACCTGGGGAAAGCACATCCATTAAAAAATAAAATATGTATAAGCTGCCTGCTACATTCACTAAGTGATTAAAAACGTAATCTTCCTGAAGAAATGTGCCACATATTTGTTTATATTAATGTTAATAACGTGCTAACTAATGATAAATGTATGATAATTTATTCTAAGTGAAACGAAGTGTGCCCTAAAGACAGACTCTCTAAATGAAAGCATAACCACATTCTCTTACCAGGGTGAAAATGACTGCATGCAAATTATATGCAAAGGCACCCACAGTCGCCAAATAACAGCAAAGTGGGGGTCCTCAGAAGCAGAAATGATTGGCCAAGGTTCTAGGACATGGTCTGGCCCTGGCTGCTGTGGCCCAGAAATTCATCTCATAGAGCAAGAGAATTTTCTACAGCACGCTCTTTGGGCGCATTTAAGATTCAGGATTCTTAGTCTTTGCTTCTCCACACATAAATAGAATTAATAAAAACTGCCTAATGTTCCATTGTGTGCATTTAGAAATCATTAAGCCAAACTATTTCTGTGAATTTAGAAATTATATAATTATTATCTTTATAAATAATGTTAACAATTCTAATCTACCCATGCACATAAATCTCAAAATATCTATTAGCATTCACAGCGGTCTTACATCACTCCCCACCCCCCACAGCCACCGCCAAATTACAGCCTATCACCTATGGTTGGGTACAGTTTGAGCACTGAAATTAAATCCAAGCAGTTATGAGTGGCTGACATGGTTGGTTGGCTGGGCAAAGACCTTTATTCTCTTCTAGGCTAACAGAAAGGGAGGGAGGAAGGGAGGAAGGGAGGGAGGGAGGAAGGAAGAAGGAGAGAGGGAGGAGAGAGGGAGGGGCGGGATGAAGGAGGGAGGGAGGGAGGCAGGGAGGCAGGGGAGAGAGGAAGGAGGGAGGGAGGAGAGGGAAGAAGGAGGGAAGGAGGGAAGAAGGAAGGAAGCAAGGAGGAAAGATGAGGGAGGAAGGAAAGAAGGAGGGAGGGAGGGAGGAAGGAAGGGAAGGAGGGAGGGAGGGAGGGGAGGGAGAAAGGAAGAAGGAAGGAGGAAGGAAGGAAAGAGGGAAGGAAGGAGGCAGGAAGGAAGGAGGAAAAGAGGGAGGGAGGGGAGGGAGAAAGGAGGAAGGAAGGAAGAAGGAAGGAAGGAAGGAAGGAAGGAGGGAGGAAGGAGGGAAGGAGGGAGGGAGGAAGGGGGAAGGAGGGAGGGAGGAGGGGGGAGGGAGGGAGGGAGGAGAGGGGAGGGGGACGGAGGAGGGAGGGAGGGGGGAGGGAGGGGGAAGGAGGGAGGGGGGAGTGAGGGGAGGGAGAAAGGAGGAAGGAAGGAGGGAGGGAGGAGGGGGTGAGGGAGGGAGGAGGGGGGTAGGGAGGAGGGGGAGGGAGACAGGAGCCAGGTCTGGGCCACAGCTGGGACCTGGGGGCAGGCGGGAAGGTTCCACCCGAGTGTGGGAAAGGGTGTGCACTGTGCCACCCGAATTAGGATGAGTGTCTCTCGACCCTCGGTCTGAAATGACAAAGGTCCCACAGCAAAGAAGCAGAGCCGTCCCTCGTGAGAAATGCGGGGTGTGACCACAAACGAGGGCAGCGACGGCCAGGGGCGGCAAACTTTGGCATCAAACCCCGTTCAGATGCCCAGCTGACACGCCAGCTCCCAGCCTGTCTATCTCCCTGAGGGTCGGGTGTCACCCCTCACTTGTGGACGAGAATCGGGATGGTGCGGTCGTGGCACTCGACGCCTCTTGGGGGCAGAGGGTCCAGAGCTCAGGCTCAAGCTGCATCGTGTGCCCGAACCCCACCCTCCACCTGTGCACCCGGGGACACAGTCCCCACCCTGTTCGGTTGCTGCAAGGACGGAAGGAAGGGGCCCAGGGACAGAGGCCAACACGTGGATGGGCGGATGGATCACGTGCCCACACACACACACACACACACACACACACACACGCCCAGAACAGCATGTGTAGCACAGGAGGTATTTCATGAGGGGTAGTAATTGTGACCACAGGGACTGTTACAAAACTACAAACCTGAGTGTCTTAGTCAGAACTTCCAGTAATTGGGGACAGAAAAGTCACTGTAATTGGACAGACGCTGAGAAGTGATTTTTCCTGCCACCCGCTACTCAAATTTCTAAGTGGCAAAGGACTCCCGGGGTCCCCCGGTGTCGGTATTCTCCCTCCCTCCCCTACCTGCTGCCCCTCCGCCCTCGTGCCCACAACAGGAGCCCCTCTCCCACCATGGCCTCTGAGGGGCCAACACGTCCCCACCCGGGGGACAGCACGGGACACAGACTTTATGTGACTGGCATACAGCCACCATCTAGCCCTTTACAGAAAGCCGGCCCCCCCTCCACTACAGCACAGAGAGCCGGTCCACTTACGAAGCAGGGATGGTGGCCCTCCAGTTCTCCCCACCGGGCCGCAGGGGGAGTCACATGTGAAGCTGCACGAGGAAGTACTGTGTGGTTGTGCACCACGAGCTAACCACCAGCCACGCCTCTCTCCTCCTCACAGGGGGCTGTGCTCGTCCCCCGATCACACAGGCTGAGGCGCGGCCACGGCTGCTCAGCCCTGCCTGTCACCGTTGCCCTGAGCCCAGCCATGGTCCAGACAGAAGGCTGCGTCAATCGTCACATCTCTGTCCCGGGGACGTCCCGCAAAAGCGATGCCTCCGGGGGCCCCACTTTTACCTTCAAGGAGCTTTGTTCCCTTGGGTCCACCCTCCCCACTCTGGCTTCCACCGAAGGAAGAGCAAATCGACCGATGACACATCTTCAGAGACTCGGCCTCGTGCACCCGGGTGTCACCAGCAGGTGGTAAGTGGCTCTCACGGGCCTCAAGGCTTCAACCTCCAAAATCCTCACGCTTGACTTTGGGTTGTCCTGGGACACAGGCGTGCCTTCCAAAACACAACTCGGCTTAGCGTTCACAAACTCCCGGGAAGTGTCCCCACCTGACACTACGGTCGAGTCCACAGAACTTATCGCCAGATCCCCTGCAGGCCGTAGGGAACACAGCCCTGCACACAGAACACAGCCCTGTTTCCCTTCTCCCCCCTTCCTTCACCAGTGGAGAGTATTTCCTTTTGGATTCGCTTACATTTTCATGTGAATTAGGGCTTTCTACGAAGAAGAAAGTTATGCCAAAGAGAAACCCCCACCCCTTCCCCACACTGGGCTCTGGTTTCCACCCATGTCCCCACGGGCCACCCATCGAGCCATCTGGCGTGTGTCCTCCCCGGACACTTGTCAGGCTGCGAAGTAACTCAGTCTATGCGTCTCTGTGTTCTTTACGACCGCCTGGAACTAACAGGACGTGCATCTTTTCAGGGCCTGTCAGCCACAGAGACGCGGTGGCCAGGATTCTCACTTTCCGATGAGCTCTCCAGGAGACTCAGCTGCCCTGCCCGGTTTCAGAACCGCTGATGGGGGGGGTCAGCCTGTGTCCCCCCCCCCCCAATAAGCGGACGATGTTTCTGCCAGCCTAGGCTCCCGAGCGGGGGGCTCTGCTGTCTGGCATCAATGTGTAAGACCAACAACAAGTGCTGACTTGGCTGGTTGAGCGTCCGACTTCGGCTCAGGTCCTGACCTCGCGGTTCGTGGGTTCGAGCCCCGCGTCGGGCTCTGTGCTGACAGCTCGGAGCCTGGAGCCTGCTTCGGATTCTGTGTCTCCCTCTCTCTCTACCCCTTCCCTGCTTGTGCTGTCTCTCTCTCTCCCCCTCTCTCTCTTTCTGTCTCAAAAATAGAAAATAAACATTCTTTTTAAAAACGTAAGTGCAACCACGATGGTGTCATCATTTCACGGCATCAACGTGGAGCAAACACACCTCGTACGTGGGACGTGACGCGTGCGGAGCCCCTCGAAGAGGCCGGGGCGACCACCACCGTTCCACGTCTGGCGCAGCTCACTGCCATCCCCTCCCGGACCTCCGCAGCCACGTGTGGCTCAGACCACAAGACCTCGGGGTCCTCTGGGGACGGCAGAGGGATGGTTTCCACCTGCTGGCTCTTGATATCCACGCGTGGCTTCCTACCACCTGCAGGACGGCTGTTTGCACACTGAAGAGCTCTTATCGTCGAGTGTTTGGCTCGTGTCTCCGGGGATGGAAGCTGTGTGTGCGCGCGCGCGTGTGTGTGTGTAGCACGCGCACGTGCACATGAATGCTGACAGCATGCACCACGGCTCAAGTGCCTTCTGCGTTTCTTAAATGAAAAGGGGAATAGATTAGCTCTTTGCCAAGCCAAAGTAGGGCTCACCTAACAACGGAATGACAGTTTTCCTTCTATGCACATAAAATAAATGCTTCCCATGAATCATTAAAATCAGAAAGAAGATCCTCTCCCTAACACCATAAAGGGATAAATTGCTGCAGTAAAGTGACTCCCTCGCTGTCTACGGCTGTGTACACATACTGTTAGTAAAAAGCAGCAGTCGGAGGCAACATTATACTTGGATCTCTACAAACCTAAGAACTTTGGGCACCCCGCAAAAAATTACCTTGTAGCTACAGCCATTAACAGACTAATTAAGGCAACCAGTGAGGAATCTATTCCCTAAGTGATTCCAAATTTTGCAAAGCAAAGAAGGAAAACCAATAAAAGGTGGGGGGCGGGAAGTCTATTCTCTACCTACAGGCTAAAGGGATTTGTTTCAGAAACACTCTCTAGGAAACAGAAAACGGAACTCTGGTGTTGGTCGGCTGTCAATAAATACCTACGTGTGTGACCACCACCACATCACATCTGCAAGGGAAATACGGTGGCAATTACACGGTAACAAATGTGCCATCGAAATCTCATTTTTATCTTTCATAGATGCTGCCTGCTTTGTTTCAAGGATGTAGATTGTGGCAAATACCGTCTGATAATTTTTTCATTTGGCATCTCCCCCAAAATAATTTATTCTCAAGGATACTACTTTTTTAACATTTTACTTATTTATTTTGAAGGCGGGGGAGGGGAGAGAGAGAGAAAGCAGGGAAGGGGCAGAGAGAGAGGGAGAAAGAGTCCTAAGCAGGCTCCCTGCTGTCACTGCAGAGCCCGATGTGGGACTGGAACTCACAAACCGTGAGATCATGACATGAGCCAAAACCAAGAGTTGGTTGCTTAACCAACTGAGCCGCAGAGGAACCCATCGAGGATATTGCTTTTAATTTTTTTTAACATTTATTTATTCTTGAGAGAGAGACAGAGACAGAGCGTGAGTGGGGAAGGGGCAGAGAGAGGGGGAGACACCGAATCCAAAGCGGGCTCCAGGCTCTGAGCTGTCAGCACAGAGCCCGACGCGGGGCTCGAACTCACAAACTGCAAGATCATGACCTGAGCCAAAGTCGGACGCTTAACCCCCGGAGCTACCCAGGCGCCCCTCGAGGGTATTACTTTTAATGGAAAACACACCTGGAAACACAGAAACTAACTTCAGATCCTCAGCGCTCTTTACAAGGGGAGAGGTTTTGCAGGGAGGATTTTAGGACAAAATTCACGTATGCAAATGAATCTACCTGAATGACCAGATTTACAAACAAAGCGCCCGCTAAATCGCCCAGGACTGGAATCCCGCAAAAAACAGATCGCACCTGGCCAGCGCCTTCCTCAAGGAGGCACGTTCTCTGAACAGAAGCGCCTCTGTGTTTATGGAAGACGAAAGAAGGAAGAGATGTATTCTGGCTCTAAGCTTGCTCGGGCCTTACGAGTAGGGACCGTTCTCCACCCAGAGAAACGCTTGGCTTTAGTGGCGGTTTTGATTTGCTGTTAGTCTTTTTAACCCCAAACACCAGCGCAGACGATCTGGTCCCCTCCGCGTACTGCCGGGCGACGAAGCTGCAGCCTCAGGTTGGTTCTCCGATGTCCGTGGCGCTTTGGGGCCCGTGAAATATACATGAGGTGGCTTCCTGCCACGTGCAAATGAAAACGTCAAGTAGAACTTACTGTTTGGAGGCAGATCTCCGAAGGCCCTGGCTAATTTAATACGTCTGTCTTACACGGTTACGCGCAAAATGTAATCCAAAACATCTATGTGTTCTTTCTCCAAACAGAAAAATGAAGCGATTTCCCAGCCTTGACACTAAACAGCTGCCCCACCGAAGAAAGATACGAACCCTCTGACATTTTCATGAACCGATAAAATCTGATCACTCAACGTGCTTTGCGGGAACAGCAGCTCTCTCCGTTACAGAAACTGCTACCCTGAATTCCTGCTCTGAAACCCTGGCCATAAATCAGGATTAAAAGCCGTGGGGGAAACTGCTATTATAACTCAGAGACGTCAATGGGATCTTCCCTAAATCACTCTGGAGCTCAGAGAAAAGTAAGTAAATAAGATTGCCAGAGACGTAATCTCCAGAGCAGAAACTCCACTCTAACCTTCTTCCTAAAACGTCCCAAGTGGAAGAGGGCGTATGTCGTCCAGTCTCCGTCTGAGTTCACAGATCCCTCCAAACGCAGGGCTGGAGGCCAGGCCACCAGAGGGTGTCTGTCCGCGGGGACAGCGGGGCAGCCCCACTGCCCAGCACAGGCCTGGCTCCTCCTTCACTCAAACTTTAAATCAGGCCCCTCTGCCCTGAGTTACAATGAAGGGAAGTAAAATAGGGCCAGCGTGACACACACGTGGGTCTGCGTGTGGCAACTGCTGCTAATGCTCTGTAAAAACAAAAACCTTAAAACGTGAAAGCTGACCCTCCCTATGAAACGGCTCCTAGAAATTCATTTTTTAAAAGGATGAAACCCCAACGTTAAAAAATCGACATGGGGCGCCTGGGTGGCTCCGTCGGTGGAGCGTCCGACTTCGGCTCAGGTCATGATCTCACGGTTCGTGGGTTCGAGCCCCACGTCAGGCTCTGTGCTGACAGCTCAGAGCCTGGAACCTGCTTTGGATTCTGTGTCTCCCTCTCCCTCTGCCCCTAACCCACTCGCATTCTGTCTCTCTCTCAAAAATAAACATTTAAAAAATTAAAAAAAAAAAACAATCTTTTAAGGGCCCAGTAGATTGAGCAACCGACTTCAGCTCAGGTCACCATCTTGCAGTTTGTGGGTTCAAGCCCTGCATCGGGCTCTGTGCTGAAAGCTCGGAGCCTGCAGCCTGCTTCGGATTCTGTGTCTCCCTCTCTCTGTGTCCCTCCCCTGCTCACATGCTCTCTCTCTCTCTCTCTCTCTCTCAAAAGTAAGTTAACATTAAAAAATTTTTTAAAACATTGTTTAGGATAAAATTTAAATACAGAAGTGGAAACTCCGATATTTTCTGTCCACACCGGCAAGGACACCACCCTCTTTGGAGAACGATGCTCAGAGAGGTTGCTCTCTCCATCTTTCCGAGACACCAGTTGTGGAAACGGGGGCGGCTGGGAGTGAAGCAGACTTGCCCATCACAGTGACAGCCCCAGGGCTCCCGCCCCTCACCTGCAGGGGCCCTGAGCACCTGCCCCACAGACCTGGGCTGTAAAAATGGACGACAGAACCTAAGTCAAGTTTCTGCAGCCTAGTGTTGAATTCCTTGATTTACTTGTCGGCATCTAATAAGTGGGAATAAAAAACCTGGACCTTCTACCTTCAACCCAGGAAGCAAATCACATACACTTGGAGAAAAGTAAAAACAGAAGGATGATCCAGACCTTCTGAAACGCACACACTAAAAGTGAAAAGTTCAGTTCCACGGGCTGTGCCATCCTGAAGCCGTCGCGAGTGGCCCGTGAAGCAGTCCCTTCTCCAGCCACAGGAGGCCAGCTTGTCCCTTTGCTGCTCGGGGGCCTGGGGAAGCTTTGGAAGCTGTGTCCCTGTCCCTCAGCTGCAAGGCGGACGACAGAGGCCCCCACACAGGACTGCCGTGACAATCCACGAGGCCACACCCAAGCACAGTGGCTGAGCAGCGCTACCCGCTTAAGGAGTATCACCCAGAAGCGTTACTGCAGACCACGTGACCAAATTTAAGAACTATCTTTAGTCGTGTGCCGTGCCGTTTGATTATAAAACAGCGGAAGTCTACAGAATCGTACAGGTTATGCTTACGCAACCTTATCACACACAGTAAATACACACAGTATCACACACAGTAAATACACACACACGTCCATACGTAACGCACATTCCATGGCCGATGTGCTATATGCATGCACACACTTAGAGGTGCACATACAAAATTATGATTTTGTAAAGTCTCAGGAAGGTAGTCACCGCAAGTTTTCAGGTGCTAGGCTACCATGCCCTTCGTTCTTGGAAAATTTCGAATCTCGGATGAAAGAAACAGATTCACACACCTCTGAAAATCCACTTCTAAGATTTAAAAAAGAAAAAAAAATACCACCATAGGTTGGTTCTTTCAAAGTCCCCATAAGATTGTCTAATGAGATCAAATGACTTCTTATCTCTGGCATTCAAGGCTGAGAGATGGTGAAATCCCAGTTTAATCAACCCTAAGTCCCACTGTTCCTTGGAGAGAACATCTTCTTCAAAGCCATGAACTTCAGCCAAAAGTTTGTTAATTTTACCTTGTGTAATTCCTGCCCTGCTCTGTAGTAATAACGAGGTGCCCTGAAATGTTAATGCTGTTTGGAGTTTTCATTTAAACCATTTCTTAAACGTATGCCCTAAGTTCTCTCCCTTTAATAGATAAAGTTAGGATTCACAGAGGGAGAAGCAAAGACGGAATATGGTGAAAGAACCAAAAGCCAAAGGTGAGTAGTGGGCACTGAAATATTAATTGTATGTAAATGAGAAGTGAACCGGAGCAGTGACCTCAGTAACACTCAACAGAGGAATGGGTATCCAGTCCCTTTAATAAAAATTAAGAGCAAATATAAGAAAACGAAGAAGAGGAGGAAGAAAAAGGGGAGGAGGAAGGGAGAAGGAGGGAGAGGGGGGAGGAGGGGGAGGAGGGGGAGGGGGGAGAGGGGGGAGAAGGGGGAGGGGGAGGGGGAGGAAGGGGAAGAGGTTGAGGAGGGAGAGGAGGGGGAGGAGGGAGAAGGGGGGAGAGGGGGAAGGAGGGGGAGGGGGGAGAAGGGGGAGGGGGAGGAAAGGGAAGAGGTTGAGGAGGGGGAGGAGGGAGAGGAGGGGGAGGAGGGAGAGGAGGGAGAGGAGGGGGAGGAGGGAGAAGGGGGATGGGAGGAGCGAGGGGGGAGGAGGGGGAGGAGGGAGAAGGGGGGAGAGGGGGAAGGAGGGGGAGGGGGAGGAAGGGGAAGAGGTTGAGGAGGGGGAGGAGGGAGAGGAGGGGGAGGAGGGAGAGGAGGGGGAGGAGGGAGAAGGGGGATGGGAGGAGCGAGGGGGGAGGAGGGAGTGGAGGGAGAAGGGGGATGGGAGGAGGAGGAGAGGAGAGGAAGAGAAGGGGGGAGGAGGAGGAGGGGGGAGGAGGAGGGGGAGGGGAGGAGGAGAGGGGGGGAAGAGTAGGAGGGAGGAGGGGGAGGGGAGGGGGTGGAGGAGGAGGGGAGGAGAGGGGAGTGGAGGGGGGAGGGGAGGAGGAGGAGGGGGAGGGGAGGAGGGGGAGGAGGGAGAAGGGGGATGGGAGGAGGGAGGGGGGAGGAGGGAGTGGAGGGAGAAGGGGGATAGGAGGAGGAGGAGAGGAGAGGAAGAGAAGGGGGGAGGAGGAGGGGGGAGGAGGGGGAGGAGGGAGAAGGGGGGAGAGGGGGAAGGAGGGGGAGGGGGAGGAAGGGGAAGAGGTTGAGGAGGGGGAGGAGGGAGAGGAGGGGGAGGAGGGAGAGGAGGGGGAGGAGGGAGAAGGGGGATGGGAGGAAGGGGGGAGGAGGGAGTGGAGGGAGAAGGGGGATGGGAGGAGGAGGAGAGGAGAGGAAGAGAAGGGGGGAGGAGGAGGAGGGGGGAGGAGGAGGGGGAGGGGAGGAGGAGAGGGGGGGAAGAGTAGGAGGGAGGAGGGGGAGGGGAGGGGGTGGAGGAGGAGGGGAGGAGAGGGGAGTGGAGGGGGGAGGGGAGGAGGAGGGGGAGGGGAGGAGGGGGAGGAGGGAGAAGGGGGATGGGAGGAGGGAGGGGGGAGGAGGGAGTGGAGGGAGAAGGGGGATAGGAGGAGGAGGAGAGGAGAGGAAGAGAAGGGGGGAGGAGGAGGGGGGAGGAGGGAGAAGGGGGGAGAGGGGGAAGGAGGAGGAGGGGGAGGAAGGGGAAGAGGTTGAGGAGGGGGAGGAGGGAGAGGAGGGGGAGGAGGGAGAGGAGGGGGAGGAGGGAGAAGGGGGATGGGAGGAAGGGGGGAGGAGGGAGTGGAGGGAGAAGGGGGATGGGAGGAGGAGGAGAGGAGAGGAAGAGAAGGGGGGAGGAGGAGGAGGAGGGGGAGGAGGGAAAAGGGGGATGGGAGGAGGAGGGGGGGAAGAGTAGGAGGGAGGAGGGGGAGGGGAGGGGGTGGAGGAGAAGGGGAGGAGAGGGGAGTGGAGGGGGGAGGGGAGGAGGAGGAGGGGAGGAGGGGGGAGGAGGGGGAGGAGGGGAGGAGAGGGGACTGGAGGGGGAGGAGGGGGGAGGAGGGGGAGGAGGGGGAGGAGAACGGCTAACATCCCTTGTCCTCACCAACAGTCAGGACACTACTGTGCTCTCACTTGGAAACATTTCACTGGACAATCCCAAAACCCAGATTCCCCGAAGACTCCGAGGGACACCTGCCAGCCCACACAAAGTGACTCCGGGAGGCTGACACACCGATCGAGGACACCGATCGAGGACACGGTCGTACCACACATGGTAGGACTTTTTCTTTTTTTCTGCGTCTTTCCAGCTGATGACACCAGGAGAAAACGGCCGTGTCACGCTGGTGTATCCAATTTCCAGCATTACTGCTCTCCCCTCCGGACCTCGGCAGACAACACTCATTCCATTTTCGCTGTGTTTAATTGTTATTTCTGTTTTTCAGAATTCTGGCTTCCCATTTCGATTATAACATAAAATTTTGCTACCTACCACCTCTTTTATTTACAAAGTGTCTTCTTTGCAAAAAAAAAGAACATTCAGCAAGCAATCGTGCTGTTGATTGCAGAAACGGCAAGCATTGCAAAGGCCAAATGCAAAGGACTTCCCTGCGTTTGAAAATCCTGGTGGTGTCACAGGTGTGGGGCCGCCCTTAGAAGTATGACCTCAGGCAAGTGTCATCCCAGCCGCGTTCCTTCAGCGTGTTTAACCGCAGGGGCCATTTTTAAACCAAGAATCGCCACAGACTGGTCTAAACAGGGTCCCCAATCAGCCCAAGTAAGACCTTTTTTTTTTTCCAGAATAAGAAAAAATGGAAAATACACTTTAACAACAACAACAACAAGAATATCACTGAGTGATCACTCTTAAGCTCACGACCACAGAGTCTACCAATCCTGACCCTTTCAAACACTTAAGCATACTCTTACCGTTAACGGAACACGCCAAGTCGCGATGTGACTGCAGGACCTAAAGGAACTTAAATTTCACTGGGAAGACAAGATACGCACCAAATGCATGGAACACAGAACAACGCAAAAGTGATTCACTGCAACTCATCGCACGCTGAAATACGGTAAAGGACCAAAATTACTTGAAGAAAAAAACAAGAGAACAGCCGGGTCACTGTTCCCGGGATGCTCGGAGGAGAAGGTGAGACTCATCATGGGGGAGAGGGGGGGCTGTTACTGCAGTTTCTGAGTTTCAAACCACTCAGACGTCTTCCTTATGGCATATTTAGTCGCGCACGTCGGTTGAGCTGGGAGAGGATGCTGTCCAGAGGGCGTGAGGAGGTGCCCAAGCCTTGTGTGTGGTGCAAGACGGGACCATGAGACCGCTTCTGTGTGCTTTCACATTATTAGAGTTTTTATGGCGCAAATATACTGCTTTTATTTATTTACTTTTAATTTTTTGTAAGGTTTATTCATTTTTCAGAGACAGAGAGACAGAGCGTGAGCAGAGGAGGGGCAGAGAGAGAGGGAGACACAGAATCTGAAACAGACTCCAGGCTCTGAGGTATCGGCACAGAGCCCGACGCGGGGCCCGAACTCACGGACGGCGACATCATGACCTGAGCTGAAGTCGGACGCTCAACCGACTGAGCCACCCAGGCACCCCCAAATATACTGCTTTTATAATCGAAAAAACACAAGACCAAATGCACAAAAAGTTGCTACTGATGAACGGATAAAATAGATACCAAAAGATACTTTAATGACTATCTAACCTTTATCTGGAATCTATTCAAACTGGTTCCCTGGAACAGGCAGGCAGCCTTTCTATCTTGTCCGTGGTGGGACGCGTGTTTTTAACATACCTGAAAATAGGATTCATCTCACAAGATGACATCTTCTTTGCAATGAAAAATAGTAATAAACCAATTTAACTTCACGTGCTCGGAAAAACTGAGAGGGAGGGACATGGCGGGGAAGAGAGAGAGTAATTTAAACAGTGCAGGTAATCCTGCAAATTATTACTACCTGAGCACCTGTCCTGCAGGGCGGGGGAGATAGGGGAGGCGGGCTGCATAGCTACCTCGACGTCAGACTTCTGGGCCCCCTACGCCTCTCCTAACTTAAGTGTCTTGCTGAGACCAGTGTGACCCCAATATTTAGGGATATTATTTATCCCTATTGAAAGATCCAGCCAGGGCACTGGGGTTGCTCAGTTGGTTGGGCATCCAAATTAGACTCAGGCTGTGTGCGGACAGCGCGGAGCCGGCTTCAAATCCCATCCCCCTCTCTCTGCCCTGCCCCCGCCTGCACTCTCTTAAAAATCAACCAAAAAAAAAAATTAAAAATATTTAAAAAAAAAAAAAAGATCCAAGCCTACCTGATGCTCATGTGAACACAGAGGACCTTCCCTAGCTCTGAAAGACAACCTTCCCGTACTGGCCTCGCTGAGGAACACACGTGAGCCCCTCGCGTACGTGTAAATAAGACAGAACACCACTGCGCGGCTGGAAACGCCTCGAGTGCGAGCAGCTGTCCTAAGACCACAGTTGTGACATCACACTTTCAGCTGCACCACAGCCAACCCTCTCCCCTCTACGGTTCTTCTGCACGGACAAGGGGCTGAGTCACGGGCCTCCACGGGTGAGTAACCATAGGATGCGGACTTGGAACATGCTGCCCCATTTAGCTTGACGGGCTGGAAGTCACGCTGAGCATTATCCATTGGGAAAAAACGATGGAGGGGCTCCTGGGTGGCTCAGTCGGTTGAGCATCCAACTCTCCATGTCAGCTTGAGTCGTGATCTCGTGGATGTGGGACCGAGCCCTGTGTCAGTCTCCAGGCTGAGCTCGGAGCCTGATTGAGATTCTCTCTCTCTCTCTCTCTCTCTCTCTCTCTCACTCACTCCCTCCCCCGCTTGCAAGTTCGCATTCTCTCCCAAAAAAAGATGGAATCACATAATTCATGAGGTGGGGGGACACTGTTAAGCTCTGTGGATGGTCACATGTCCCCCCTTCACTTCTGATGTGATTTCGGTGAGAAAGGTTGGGTCATCCTGATGAAAATGTTCCCTGTGTTCTTGAATCAAGTTTACCTATTGGTGGGCACAGAATGGGTAACATCAGACCCCTTCCCTGTTCATTCTATTTCAATATCTGGAAGGAAAATATATGCAAACTAGGGAGATAAACAAGAACCTGAAATACATATACGTATATACATATGTATTTTTTAAACATGCATCTGAAGGTGATGTGTCTTGTAGCTAATATTCCAGGGATGGTTCATAATCAAAACACCACTTCCCTGTAACAGTGTTTAGAGGCAGAACAAATTGCCGGAAAATGGCTTCATGTAAAAGTAGCGTCTAAAACCCCAGGAAACCTGAATGTTTTTTCCCTGTCAGTTATAGACATATATATATATATATATATATATATATATATATATATAGACGTATCCAGAGCCACCAGTCCTACATGAGTCAGAAACCAACAACAGCAAAACCATTTATGATACTTTTTGGGGAAAGCAAAATGTTTAAGACTGAAACCATCATGCCTATAATCCCCATAATTTCCCACTCTGTCTTACTAGATTTAAATTCCAGGGGCACCTGGGTAGCTCAGTCGGTTAAGCACCCGACTCTTGATTTGGGCTCAGGTCATGACCTGAGGGTCGTGAGATCGAGCCCCAAGTTGGTTGGGCTCCACGCTGGGCACAGCGCCTGCCTATGATTCTCTGCCCCCCTCTCGCCCCTCCCTTCCACTCACGTGCTCTCTGAATAGACAAATACATAAATAAATTCCAGATAGAACGATCACATTCAAATGTCATCCCACAAGGGCCAACCAGTAGCCCGCCGGTAAGATATATCTCAAAATTTAGCTACGAGTTTATAGGAGATTTATCCCAAATTAAAATGAGTGGCAAGGGGGCGCCTGGGTGGCGCAGTCGGTTAAGCGTCCGACTTCAGCCAGGTCACGATCTCGCGGTCCGTGAGTTCGAGCCCCGCGTCGGGCTCTGGGCTGATGGCTCAGAGCCTGGAGCCTGTTTCCGATTCTGTGTCTCCCTCTCTCTCTGCCCTTCCCCCGTTCATGCTGTGTCTCTCTCTGTCCCAAAAATAAATAAACGTTGAAAAAAAAAATTTTTTTAAAAATAAAATAAAATAAAATGAGTGGCAAGAACAGAATCAGCATGTCACAAACAAGTTCCATTAAACTTCAAATACAGCGATCACCGACAGTTTATCCGACCGTTACTCTGTGCGATCAATTTCCTGCACACTCACCACTATCCTTTATCCCACCTCCTTCCCTTTTATCATACCTTCCACAGGAGACATCTGGGACACATTCACTGTGCTTTTGTACGAAACACAGCATGAAGATGTAACAAAAATATCAGAGGTTACTCTTCATTTCTGAACAATGCATTTTCAAGTGTGTGACTCCATCGTCTCCCAAGTCTCATTATTTCCGCTGGAAAGTACAGGGTCACTCTTCCTATTTCCTCTTTGAAGTTAAATGCCATCTTTCTGTTTCGAGCAGTGTTGGGATGATTTCTTTACCTGGATGCAGCTCCTTCTGTGTCTGTGTTGAGGTCACAGGTCTTCTGGACTCCGTGCCTCGATGGTTCTCACCTCTTTGGAGAATTTCTACCATGCACTGCTCTCTCTCTCCCCCTCTTTGGTCTTCAGAGTATGTTTTACTGGCCTCCATTCCAGTCACTAATCTCTTTTTTTTTTTTTTTTTTTTAATTTTTTTTTTCCAACATTTATTTATTTTTGGGACAGAGAGAGACAGAGCATGAACGGGGGAGGGGCAGAGAGAGAGGGAGACACAGAATTGGAAACAGGCTCCAGGCTCTGAGCCATCAGCCCAGAGCTTGACGCGGGGCTCGAACTCACGGACCGCGAGATCGTGACCTGGCTGAAGTCGGACGCTTAACCGACTGCGCCACCCAGGCGCCCCTCCAGTCACTAATCTCAATTTGCTTGTAAACCAACTATTATTCTTGGGGCACCTGGGTGGCTCAGTTGGTTAAGCATCCGACTCTTGTTTTCAGCTCAGGTAATGATCTCACAGTTTATGGGTTCAAGCCCCATGTCAGGCTCCGTGCTGACAGCCAAAGCCTACCTGGGATTCCCTCCCTCTCTTTCTCTCTCTCTCTCTCTCTCTGCCCTTCCCCCACTCATGCATGAGTTCTCTCTCAAAATAAATAAATAAATAAAAACTTTTTTTAAAACCACTATTCTTATTTTCAGTTACTCTATTCAGCTCTACCACTTTTATTCGATTCATCTGAACATATTTTGATTTCCTGCTAAATCTTCCCATCACATCATCGGTTTTCTTGAATACATTTAGGATAGGTATTTTTTTTTAATGTTTATTTATTTTTGAGAGAGACAGAGATAGAATGCGAGTGGGTTAGGGGCAGAGAGAGAGGGAGACACCGAAGCAGAAGCAGACTCCAGGCTCTGAGCTGGAGCCCGACTCGGGGCTCGAACTCATGAGCTATGAGATCATGACCTGAGCCAAAGTCGGACGCTCAACCGACTGAGCCACTCAGGCGCCCCCAGAATAGGTATTTTTAAATACATTATGGAAATTCCAGTACCTGGATCACCCTGGGTCTACATCTGCCCTCTCTACCGTTGGTCCGGGCTCTTTGTGCATCTGGCAATTTTTTCCTGAATGTCAGACGATGCATATGAAAACCTGTAAAGGCTCTGGATTATGTTAACTTCTCCCCAGGGAGAGCTTATTTTGTTTCTGGCAGGCAATTTGAGTTAGAGGAAACTATCTTAATCCAGCCTGCAAGTGAGCTATTTCGAAGCTGATGGTGAGGCTTTTGTGAGGGTTACTCTAGCTCTGGTCCACGCAGACTCTTGGCCCGAATCTTGGCCCTTCGGGAGCCACAACAAGGAGCCTGAGTGTTTATGGGCCCAGGTCCCAAGGGCTGGTCTGGAACCCGATTTTTGTCTCTGGCAAACCGCACCACGAGACTGCCGAGGGCACTGGCTTAGCTCATCAGCCTTGGAGCTGCCGCTCCGTTCCATTCCTCGGTATTCCCACTGTCGCTATTACTTGGCAAATACTTCAAGGGAAATACTGGTGCACAATATTGGGCCCCCTCCTCTGCCTCTTCTTCCTCCGCGTCCCTTACGTCAGCCCTGTCACCTGCACCACCCTGACCCCAGGGACTTCCGACCACCCTGGTCCACTTTGTTTCCTTAACATCAGCAAACACACTGGGTCCACGGTGATTCTGAACATCGGGATGCCCAAGGTACTGGGTCTTCTGTGGTGGATGTAGGCATCTGCACGTTCTGACCCCCCGCCCATGGAGAGGGGAGGCCCGTCCTCAAATCTGAGCAGGTTCAGTGACCTACGGAATAGGAAAGGGATGCTCTGCCAGCCCCACACCCGAAGGGAATGGCAGCTTCCCCTCCTGAACCTTGGAACACCACTGCGGGAAAGGAGGTCCCACGCAAGAAGTCTGACCACCATCAAGCCACCAAGCTTTGAGGAAGCCCGAGGCAGCCAAATGGAGAGGCAGCATGGCATCATCCAGCCCCTGGACCAGACATGACCATGGAGAAGCCTTGGGATGATGCCAGCCCCGGTCACCACCTGCCTACAGTAGTGCTGGGGACCCCAAACAAGAACGACTCAGCTGAACCCAACTCCAAGAATCAGGAAAGATACTGATCAATTATAGGCTTACTACACTAACTCTGCAGGTGATTTGCTTCTGGAATATATAACCACAGCATCTTCTTCCTTCAAGTTCTGGTGGCCTGGTAGTCTCTCCAGTGTGTGTGTGTGTGTGTGTGTGTGTGTGTGTGTGTGCGCATGAATCTGTGTCTTTGTGTCTGCATGTGAATCTGTGTGTATCCGTGCGCCTCTGTGTGTGAATGTACGTGTGTCTGTGTATCTGTGTCTCTGGCTGTGTCTGTGTGTCTATACGTGTGAATCTGCATCTGTGTGTGTCCACATCTGTGTACGTGAATCTCTGTGTGTCTGTGTGTGTCCACCTGCGCCTGTGTGTATGTGTCCGTGTCTAGGTGTAGGAAAATCTACCCCAAGCCACTACTCCATCTGAGCAAAAGTTCTGGTCTAATCTGAGACAGCCTATCCCAGCTGGAAATGGAAGCTGTTCCCATTAGAAGCACAAAATCCTCCATTAAGCCTTAAAAGCAATCAGAACCGCCATTGGGTCCGAGTAACACAGACAGACGCCGGTGGCTGGCCTGGTGGCTGCACTCAGGTCCCTGCAGGAGCGCCGGCTCCCCAGAGGGTCCCTTCCCGACCGGCCCTCGGTCACCCCGGGTCATCTCCCAGCCTCATACCATCTTTGCCTCTGTCCGTGGCGCTCACCACAACCCACACCACACGTGGGCGTCTCCCCCACCCCCCAGTAACTGCTGTGAGTGCGGAGAGACAGCCCGTAACCCTCTGCACCACGTTAGCTCTCCTTTCGGGCACGTGCGGGAACACGGTGTCCCTCCCAGAGAAGGTGTTCGTGCACAGCCCCGTGGCCCCGTGGCTGGCTTTGGTCGGTGGAAAGTTACAAAGCGGACTGTGTCACTTCAGGCCTGAAGCCGTGTGAGCACCTGTGCCAGCCTGCGTCTCCCTCCACCGCCCGGCCAGCCCGGTTCCAGGTGGGGATGCTGCCCCCACCAGCCTGGGTCCCAAATGGGAACCCAGAATGCCCAGCAGGGCCCGTGGCTGAAACTCACCGGACGCGTCGTGTGAACAGACATCAACCTTAGTTGTTTTAAACACCAGAAACTCAGGGGCTGTTTGTTCATGTAGCAAACGATAGCCCATCCTGACTGCATCGAGCAGAATTCGGGGCGCTACCTTCGTGGCCGTGGGCCAGCACCCTAGCGCGCGGAGAGGACGTTCGTAAGCACCTGACAATGAAAACAAATTCAAGGGATTCTCTTCCCAATGTCATTTAAGACACAGCTAAGTCTCAGAGATCACGAGTAATTCTCTCCGTGACACCATTCAGGCTTGAGGGCAGAACTGCACGGAAAATCATTTATCCCCATGTTTACTTCCCTTGTATCAGATTTTATTCATAGCTAAATAATAACCCAAACTTCACATGCTCTCCAAGGCAAGCCGACCACCGCCACTCGCCCAAACTGCCATATTTTTAGAAGAGAGAGAATGAATATTATCTAAAATGGGGGTGTGTCCGCTCCAAATTAGAAGAACTGTATAAAACCTGCAGCTTAGCAGGGCATCGTTAGTAGACTATGAATCTACTGAATTAAGTCAAAAGAGCAGAGGGCATACTGCCCTCCACACGGTGAACATCACGGTTACTGTCCACCCAGCAGGATCGTCCCTGGGAACCGCGGGTACCTTCTCTGTATTCGACATCTGAGATACCCAAAGATAATGCTAATGGCTCCTTTGAAAATTATCACAGAGATTGTGTAAGACTTGCTGAAAATGGTCCCTTTCAGGATCTGCCCTTCAATGAAATGTGGAGGACTCGGGACACAGAAGTGACAGTTTTCTTCCTCGATACATAAAGAGAATTGTCACCCAGTACAAAATACGTCAGCTTCGTCTTGAGATAAAAACAGCTTGTTTTGGGGCGCCTGGGTGGCGCAGTCGGTTCAGCGTCTGACTTCAGCCAGGTCACGATCTCGCGGTCCGTGGGTTCGAGCCCCGCGTCGGGCTCTGGGCTGATGGCTCAGAGCCTGGAGCCTGTTTCCGATTCTGTGTCTCCCTCTCTCTCTGCCCCTCCCCCGTTCATGCTCTGTCTCTCTCTGTCCCAAAAATAAATAAACGTTGAAAAAAAAAATAAAAAAATAAAAAAAAAAAACAGCTTGTTTGGATAAGTTGGTCCTATTAGTAAAGGAGATTTGAAAATAAAAACACACACACACATACCCCTTTCTCCACTGAAGAAAAATGCAGAAGAATATCAAGAAGATAAAATGCTCTACGTGACTCTTCCCCATGCCCAGCAGGCCCTGGGTAGACACCACTGGGGAGAAAAAACGAAAGACTACTTTCGGGAAGACTTGGGCACAGCGGTCCTTTCTTGGGTTTGAAAACCCTTTGATCAGTCACTTCCATTTTTTTTCCACTTCTCATCTTGTTCCATAAAGGTAAAAAATAACTTTGAGGTTCCATTTCAGTCATATACCCGAAGATTCAACTGGCACGCCAGTTTCGAGGCGCCTTTGGCACGCGTGTGTTGGCCAAGAGGAAGAAGAAATGAATTCCCGTGTTCTGGCTCGCCTTCCTTCCCGCCCCGCAGAATCACATTCTGTTGTTCCCGGTAATGCCCTCTGGTTGCACCCGGACCAGCTTCCTTCCTTTTCCCGCCTCTGGTGAACCGCAAAGTGCCACGTTCAGGCTGCAGATCCCAGACTCGCGTGGAGGCTCAATACTCAGAAGGGAAATGCTCCAGAGAAACGTGTCTTCGGTCACGGGCAGGAGTTTATCATGCCGCAAGGTAGACCTTTCCCACCTCCAGTTTCCCAGTTTCCTCTTTTACAAAGGGACACATCGGAGCCGCACGGTGGTATAACCGTGTTAGAGCAATTCTCATCTTCTAAACACAAAGAGCTATTCGTTCTCATCATATATATGTGTATATATGTGTATATATATATATATATACACATAATATATAAATACAGCTCTTAAAACATCATGTTTAAGGATACGAATGAGCTCTCCTAAAACGCAGAATCAAAGCCCAAACAAATGCAACCATAAAACCACACTTGTTTTTCTAGGCGGAAAAAAAAAAACCCTCCTTTAGTCTGAACCATCAGTCCACAGCCAAAACCAAAACCTTCGGGTGCAGTTCGCTTTGAGTCTACAAAAAGCTAATTGCTTCACGGGGTGTCTGGGTGGCTCGGGCGTTTAAGGGTCTGACTTCGGCTCAGGTCACGATCTCGCGGTTCGTGAGTTCGAGCCCCGCGTCGGGCTCTGTGCGGACAGCTCGGAGCCTGGAGCTGCTTCGGAGTCTGTGTCTCCCTCTTTTTCTCTCTGCTCCTCCCCCGCTTGTGCTCTGTCTCTCTCAAAAATAAATACATGTAAAAGAAATTTTTTTTTACAAAGCTACTTGTTTCATTTGCAGGATAATCAGATTTGAATCTACCTGAGTTCTGTTAATACAGCCACGCAGAACGAACACACACACAGCATGATTATGAAATGTCAACGCCGCTGACAGAACGAGGTACAGAAACCAGGTGGTCACTTTGTGGACGGGGCCCATCGGGGAAGCAGGCGACAAAATTGCAGGAGGCAACTCTTCTCTATTTAGTTCAGTGCTTGCAGGCAATGTGCTTGCTTTTTCACACACAGTACCTCGCTTGAATCCGGTGATACGACTGAGTGTGATACTAGGTCACGCATCATGCAGGTAAGGGACGGGGTCAGAGAAGGCTCGGACCGAACAGTTAATCTATCAGCAGAGCTGAAGACTTACGTGTTGCCGACCGACCACCTGACAAGCCCAGGGTCTCCCCCACGCCATGGCAGACCCCCCACCTGTCCTGTCCCACAGACAGGGGTATCTGGGAGCGCTCGTAACGGCGGGAGGAAAACACGCGGCATCGGCCTTCTGTTTGGTAAGAGCTCCCACTGAAACACGGGCTGCCCGCCAGTTCGATTTCAGTTGTGGAAAGCATGATCCCGGGCTTAATTCGGGGTTATTAAACGGGAGAGCTGAGGGATGTGTAGGTCCAGGTGTGAAAGCAGTGCTCTCTGTCTCGTGCTCACATTGGAGGAGCCACAGTCAGGGAGGCGGGTACAAGCCGAAGAGACAGAGGAGGAGCCAATCAGAGAGTTCTCTCCAGTTCCGGGCAGAGAACGTTCCAGAACGTCCTAAGCAATAACTCAACTCCGAATGTGTGCAATGCGCCCACCGTGCCCCTCCGAGGACATGTGCCGGCTGCTTATTTTAAAGCTTTTGAAAATAATCTGCCATGCAAATACGAAACAGGTTAAGGGGACACCAGGGGCAAAAATGTCAGCCGAAGGTGACATCCAGCCTCGTGGAAACATGAGTTGTACACCGTGTGGGTCTGGGGTGGTCTGGTTGAGCTGCGCATGGGGTTTTGATTTCTGTTTGTTTGTGAGTCTGGTTGTGAACAGGACACTTTACAAACATGCTCTCTGTCAGAACCAGAATGCTTTCTAAAGTACTTTGCAGATGGGGCAGCTGGGGGGCTCAGTTGGCTGAGCATCCGACTCTTGATTTCAGCTCAGGTCGTGCTCTCAAGGTTTCGTGAGTTCAAGCCCCACATCGGGCTGTGCACGGACTCTGCAGAGCCCGCTTGGGATTCTCTCTCCCACTCTCATGCTCTCTGCCCCTCCTCGGCTCATGCTCTGTCTCTCTCAAAAGAAGTAAATTAAAAAAAAAAATTTAAATAAAATAAAATAAAATAAAATAAAGTAAATAAAATAAAATATAAAATAATAAATAAAATAAAATAAAATAAAATAAAATAAAGTAAAATAAAGTAAAATAAAGTAAATAAAATAAAATAAAATAAAATAAAATAAAGTAAATAAAATAAAATAAAATAAAATAAAATATAAAATAATAAATAAAATAAAATAAAATAAAATAAAATAAAATAAAGTAAAGTAAAATAAAATAAAATAAAATAAAATACTTCCCAGAACTGAGTAAGAAGCCTGACAGGCCAGAGATTGATGTCATTCAGTCAAGGGAAACTTTGTGCAGATATATCTGGACCTTCCAGGACGGGGAGGGGAATCCACATTCTACATTTTCAGGACACCTGCTGCCCATCACTGCCAACCATGAGTTATTAATACAAACGCTATTCCACACGCACTGAGGACTTTTTCATACAAATACACAAACTACTTTTCTTCATTAGATTCTTTTAAAAGAAGAATCAAGAGACAGCGGGGGGCCAGACACTTCTATTGGTTCTAGCAGATTCCACCATGAGGAAAACCGATCTCATAAAGTTACCGGTGGGTGTTGATCCGAGCACTCAAATCAGAGCAAAACTGAGGTCAATATTTACTTCGGAGGGAACATCTCAATATCCACGCAAATATTAGCTCAGTACGGAAAACACAGCCTGTATTCTGAATGCTTTTGTTCAAATACTTTCACAGATGCAGACAAAGGCAGATGTTGCTATCCACAGCGAAAACCGACTTCTACAAGTAAATCAGGATCACATTTGCAGAGAGAGCTAATCTGAGCACGTGAGAAAGCTTTATTTTCTCCATACTGAATAGTTTCTCAATTATTTGGAAATTAGTTGACTTGCCTTTCATATTTAGGATTTTTAAACCTCCTGATTCATTATAGAATTTTTCCCCCCTTAACCAGACAGATTTTCTTCTCTTAGGCTGCCGTCATAAATATTAAATTGAAAAAATTGTTCATTTACTACAAGTTGCCACATTGTTGATTAAATTGTACACATGCCAGCATTTCCGTGGCTCTCAGTTGGAGATAATTGTAACTTTAAGTAACATGCAGAAGGCTGCATGAAGGTACAAGGATGTTTACCACAGCATTATTTGTAATAGTGAAAAATTACAGGCAACCAAAATGTCAGCAGTGATAAAACAAATTACCCCACGATAGCCTTGTTTTATTTGATAAAATATGTGCGCCCTTGTATATGCAATACTGCTTCAATACAGCTGTGCGTGTTGTACACTTCACAACTCCAGGCAGGGGAATGTCCACATTGTAGTCCACGTCAGGGCCCAGCAAACCGTTTCTATGAGGGGACAGACGGTAAATGTTTTAGACTCTGAGAGTCACAGGGTCTCTGCCACAACTATTCAGCTGAGACTACAGCAAAAAGCGGTCAATGACGTAACTGAGTCACTGTGGCTATGTTCCAATAACACTTTGTATTTGGACACTGAAATTGGAAACGCCTATAATTTCCTCCTGTCACACAATATTACTCTTTTGATTTTTTTAGCCATTTAAAAAATGTAGCTCGGGGCGGGGGGGGGCAGGTAGAAAATGACCTTTGACCATGAGCCACCAATCGCTGACCCGGATCTCCATGAACGTCAGCCACTGATGGTGGATGGTGTGCCACGTACAATCTGCACCGCCTCACAGGTAAATGGAGCACAAATGCATCAGGGCTGACACTTCTCAGCACACAAATAGCTTCAACAGGTGTTACCTAGGACCTTCTGGAACCGGGCAGCGGGGGCAGGTGCTGATGCAAAGTCTGCAAATCATATCTTAGGAGTAAAACCGCGGATTGCAAGTGACTTGCTCTGTGCGTGTTCTGCAAGATGGGCAAACATTCCCAATAACTCTTAACTCGATAAACGAGCGATGTCTTGCAATACGAGTCGTACGTGACACCGAATGTCACAGGATCACAAATGAGCCAGTGGTTCTTCTCTCTCTCTCTCTCTCTGCGGGATTGTGGGTGATCATCTCCCATGCTCGGATGCTCATTCTTAGGCCACAGTGTCTGGCAGAAATCAGTGATTTTTCAGAATGTTAGCAGGTGCCCACAATGGGCACTGGTGGGTTTTCTGTCACCTCAAAGCACCTGTGGACAGTCCTTTGCTTTTCCATCTAAGACTGAGCTTAGGAATGCTTTGCTTCATTCCAGGTCAGGCTGCCTGCGGATATAGACCCGTTCCTCTGCCACCTTATTGCCAGTTACATTAAATACAGAATATGACAAGAGTTTATTAATAAAGTCAACATCCGTGTGAGCATATATAATGGCCCCCATGCAGAAAAAGGTTCCATGGAGCCAGTAGGTAGCAGTGGTTCCATTAATGATTGTGAAAGTCACCCTGCACAATAACCCTCCTCTCTCTTGTCTCCCTCACATCAGCCATGCAGGTTTTCAAAGGTAAGTTCAGGTTATTTATTTTTTGTATTTTCTTTACTATTTTCTATTACAGTATTATAATCACTTTTATGTGAATATTTTTCGGCTGTGGAACGAACCATCGGAGTTTCCATTACTACTTATGGGGAAATTCGCTTTGACATGTAAGTGCTTAGGATTCCAAGAGTGTTTCCAGAACAAACTACACTCGCAAACCAAGGCTTTCCTGTATTTGCTGAGTGTATATACTTTTCTCAATAGAAATGCACAAGTGATTCTTGTTAACGGCTATGAAAACGAGGCAGAAAGCGTGCTGTGAGGGGCGTGTGCTTGGGTGGAGACGGTTCCCTAGAGTCCGAGCAGGGCAGCTCCGCGCTGGGGTGGTGACAAGGTGTCACATGATGTTCCCCAATGGTGGTTACACAGGAAGTGCGTTATGGCGGTTCATTAAACCACCACGTATGCCTGACGGACTTTCAGGTACGTGTACCATCCTCGACAACGGAAAGCATTCCAAAGGAAGATTCTATGACAGAAGAATCCTCATCCTTCCGAGCGCTCTTCAGCCTTCCCTGGAGCTGAATCAGGAGACTGAGTTTGACCATAAAAAATTAAAACAGAACATCCTCCAATAAAACATCGCACCCAAGATACGACTATTCCGTCCACTTCGCGGCCACAGACGGATGCTGGAAAACATTCACGGGAACATTCTTGACTCTAACCTGTGCACAAAGATCGGGGACCTTGTCCGGTGAGAACTTTCTCCGTGACAGCAGAGCCCGCCTGAGGGAGTTCACGCTGACAGAGGGGGGCACGCTGGTGCACATCATCCACTCTGGCTTCTATTTAACTTTGGAAATCAGGTTCTTTTTAAATGAGAAATAAAGGCCTCCTAGGGCGGGTGGTAGGGTGAGCACTGGGGGTCCTAAACCCCCAAAGAGAAGCACAGAAACAACACAGGGCGGGGGTGACGGGGGAGAGCCAGCTGGCTGGAAGGACAGGCCATGGTGCGAAGGCTCTTCCCCCAAGGTCACCTCCTCTCCGGAAGGGAGACCAAAGCAGTGACGTCTTCAGGCTCCTCTGTGCTACCATCAGGGAGTGTGGGCTCTCCCCAGGCCACACTGCAGGCTGTGACTTGTCCCTGAAGGGCCAGCTGTGGGCTGACTGACAACGTGCAAATGCAAAGAGCTGCTGCTGTGTCCTTGACTTGATCTCTTCAGAAGGCCCGTGAGCATCCACTAAGAGGGGCAGATGACCACCTGGAGGCCCCAGATGATTCCTCTTCTCATCTGTCCCCTGTCTTGCCCCATTTCCTTTGAATATAGCCATGTATCTTGTTTTTATGTTAATTTATTTTGTGAGAGAGAGAAAGAGAGAGAGAGAGAGAGAGAGAGAGAGAGAGAGAACAGGGGATGGGCAGAGAGAGAAGGAGAAACAGAGAATCCCAAGCAGACTCCACACTGTCAGCACAGAGCCTGACGCAGGGCTCGAACCCATGAACCATGAGATCGTGACCTAAGGTGAAGTCAGACACCTGACCGACTGAGCCCCCCAGGCGCCCCCGGAGTCAGGCATCTTGCTCTCTACCTTTGTTTTTAAAATACCAGACTCGCTGGTTCTTAGGTCCTTTATCACGCTTTATACAATTTCCCTTACCTCTTTCCAAAAATGACATTAAATGTTGTGTGGCTGGCGGCTGCTTGTTTATTCTGTTCTGGGCATGTCAGGGGTAGGTTTAGGATAAATGTGACCCCAAACAAACTCACACTACTAGGTCTGATTTTCTCTCTGTGTCTACTCCTCTGCACCGTTGAGGAGTGTCTCCCTCTCTCTCCAGCCGGTGTCCAATTCGGACAGTGCTCTCTCTCTCTGCCCGTACTGCTCAGTGAACCAACCTCCTCTCTACCGCCTCCTTCCCTCTCCTCCTCTTCCTCCTCCTGACCTTCCCATGCCCCACCCGACATGCAAACATTTACAGGACCAGCAACACACTGGCTGAATTTCCCAAGGTAGGTGTTTCGTTACAGGTTTTCACAATGAGTGATGTTTTAACTCCACTGAACACACACGGCATGGAATATGGGTAAGATGGTTTGGAAGAAATAGAATACAGTCGAAAGAAAGCAAGACATAAAGGTTCCAGAATAGATCTGTATGACCTGCTTTGAGGCG
Organism: Leopardus geoffroyi; assembly: GCF_018350155.1. Classification (NCBI taxonomy): domain Eukaryota; kingdom Metazoa; phylum Chordata; class Mammalia; order Carnivora; family Felidae; genus Leopardus; species Leopardus geoffroyi. Next base: position 2,451,885 of record NC_059339.1, on the reverse strand, counting down.
TTAGTATGTCTTTCTGGGATCTTTTCTGATTTTCTTTCTTTTTTAAAAGTTTATTTATTTTGAGAGAGAGCATGCATGCAGGAGAGGGGCAGAGACAGAGAGAGACAGAGAGAATCCCAAGCAGGCTCTGAGCTGTCAGCACAGAGCCCGATGCCGGGCTCGAACTCACGAACTGTGAGATCACGACCTGAGCCGAAGTCGGACGCTTAACTGACTGAGCCACTCGGGCGCCCCTCTGAATGTCTATGGAGAGATCGTAGGCTTTCAGTATTTCTCAAAATGTTTGCCACCAGACAGAAAAGGATAAATTTCATTTACTTCATTGGACGTCTGTGTGCCCGGTGCACCTAAAGCTTAATGTGTAAAGTGGAGGAGAGACAGAGGTTCCAAAGTGACTCATGGAGTCGAAATCGTCACTGAACATCCCTCGGCTTCCGATGGGCTCACGTACGCGTTCTGGTACCGAACTCTTCGGCCTCGTTCGTTCGAGGACCACAGAGCCGGAGGAAAAGACAGGTCTGCAAACACACACCGGACGCAGCCGCTCTGCCTGGGGCGACACGGTGGGCGACCGGCACTGGGGTCTCCCCGCTGCCTGTAGGTTCTACATGGTTCTGCTTTAATCCAAAGTTTCTGTAGAACCTACAGTCATGACAAGACGTCTGCTTTCACATGAGCCTTAAAGGGGCCACGGAAGTTTGGAAGCAGCCCTCCCTGTGTGTTTACCGCACAGTAGGTACTGGGCTGATGGTCTTAGACGGGAGTTGCGCAGAGGTGCACGCGCTAACTGTTCTGCTCTCTGAAGGGCCGCGGAAGAGAACCTCTTTGCAACTGGCCTTAACCACCGGGGTCCCGGCTGGATGCTCCCAACCCCCGATCAGCGGTCTCCGTCTCCTTCCAGGGGCGTTCATAGGGCCGGGGCTGTGTTCGAGGGGAGGGGTGGCTTTCCATTCAGCACACAGGCTAAGGTAGGGCACACGGGCCATACGACCCCACCCCACGACCCACACGGCACAGGGCTGACTCTGGGAGGTGCCAGGAGGGGTACAACAGTTCCAAGATGACAGAGTCCACGCGAGCCGAACAGGAGGGCAGCAGTGACACCGTGCAAACTAGGTGGGAGGCGATGGCACACAACCCAACTCACAGGTGGCCCTTCCCATGACACGTCACCTCCAACACTTTGGGTCTGCGACGTTCCAGGGCGTGGAGCGAAATGACAGCTGACGAGGCCTGCGGGGTGGTCACGGGATAACACGAAACAGCCACCTTCAGAGCGGTCACTCTGTTCCAGGCGCTGTGCCACGCTCTTCCCGTAGGCGACCCCACGTAGCCCCACCCAACCCTCAGAAGACAGGGGGGCCCAGAGCCCACGCTGCAGACCAGCAATCGACACACGCAGTAGGCGCCCCGGGCGGTGAACAGGGTGGGCACAGCAACTCCTCCGCGGCGTGAAAATCCCCAAAACTGGGTGAGTGAAGGTACGAGAAAAACCAGCCTCGTGGGACAAAAGCAAAACCACAGTGGAAACGGCACCCCCGGAGAGGGTGGGCGGGTGGGCACGCGAGGTGACACATGCATCACGTGCCAGGGCTCTCCTGCCCACCTCCCCGCGTGCAGTACGTGGGCCCCGTCTGTTCCCTCGCTTCAGAAGGACCCGGCCGGCAACCTCAGACCTGCTTTGTCTCCACTCAACGAGCTGCCTGCATTTGAAACTTGGACATTTCCGTAAAAATCTGGACTTACAGCTTCTCGTGGAAAATGTGAAGTTTGGGGGGCAGGACACTCACACGGCTCTTGGGAACAAGCTCGTGGCTGGCCTCTGACGGGGCCCCCACGCCCCAGCCGCATGGGGCTGAGCAAGGTGACGGGTTAAGGAAAACCACACGTATTTCAGAAATAAGGCCAAAAGATTACTGCCTGCCCTTTCAAAGTCACGCCAGAGCACTCAATGAGCCCACCCAAATGTCACAGGATTCGCCAGGGAAAGGGGACTTGGCTTGACTATTTACTATTGATCGGAGCCCAGACTCCATAAGTGTAGATGTTTCCCTGTAGGAGATGGTAAGTTGCAAACGACTGGAGTCACATGGAAAGAAACCCCACTGGTGTCTGTGTCCTCGTCCATGGGGCTGGGCCTGCATCAGAGCCCACAGGCCTCCCCCAGCCCCCTTTCCTTTTCCGCTGAACATGCGTGTATGCGTGTGCCCGCATGCGTGTGCACATGCTCACCAGTGTGTGTGCCTGCATGTGTGTGCACGTGGGGGGGGGGGCCTGTGTGTGCACGCCTGCATGGGTCTGCATGGGAATGTGTGTGTGCATTGGCACGTGTGTGCCCTGGGAGTTTCTCATAACCACCTTGTGTCCGGCTGTATCCTCATGGGCCATGCGAGGATTTTAACCGCTTGGGAAAAGTTAACTTTTGAAAAACTGTTTGGTTTCCTGCAAATCGTGATTTTTGGCAAACGACACATCGACACGCCTTTGCTGCGGCGGAAGGAACCCAGGGACGCCCTGCCCTGCTGAGCGGCTTTTTGAAGCCCGACTCCGGAAGCCACAGAAGGCAGGTGGGTGTCCTCTCCCGGGTCCCCCAGGTCGGGCAGGGGTTTCCAGGGCAGAAGGCAGGGTGGGAACGTTCGTCCCCCCGGAGACCAGGACCTGCCATCCTCGCCCAAGACACAGACCCGCAGGCATCAGATGCCGCACGTGCAGCACATTTCGACGCACAGGTGCGGCTCTGTCCACACAGCAGACGGCAAACCTCCCCTCCCCACTCACCCTGAGCCCCTGGTTCAACCCATTCCCTCTCTGCCCTCTGAGCTCTTCATTTCCGACAGATCCAGACTGACTCACGGCAGCCACACAGGTTGATGGGCGAGGCCCTTCCGGTCACATCCTGGGAGCTACGTGCTGACATCCTTAAAAGAATTTAGAAATAAATCTAATAGAGGGCCTTTCACGCCAGAGAACTGTTTATTCGAATTCCATCAAGAGGGAACACAAATATAATCAGCGAATGGTCTGCGATTCAAAAGCACTTAGCCAAGCCCCGTATCCCCGTGCGGAATGTAACCATTCATTCCCTTGTCATAAAGTAAAACACCACTGAAAGCTGACACAGCCCGGGGTGAAGGCTGGATGCTTTAAGCAGCAGCAAGACGAACGTCGTTTATACGTGTGTGAGCGTGTATACATCGGTCCACGGCAGCCGGGCTACACAACAGCCGCACAGCACGACAGGCGTCCGCATCGTGGTGGAAGGAGCCGGCCGGCTGCCGCGGACCCTCCCTCCGTGGTGCTGGAAGAATTCCAGGAGAGATTTAAACGGGGATCCAGGGACGTTCATCGGTTCATTCGGAGAACCGAGGCATCGGAAAGGGGGCAGGCTGCCTGTCAGACAAATATGGGCCGTGTGGCATGAAACTCACTGTAATTTTTAGCTCAGGCAAGAGCACGAGCCCCAGACCTCTGTGCCGGGCTTAGAAGCCGGGTTAAAAAGGAGACGGTGCTTTTATGCGCACGTCTGGCAGGCAGCGGGATGAAAGTCCTTCACAACAGTGAGGAATGGACCGGGGACCCGCGGGGAACAGAAAGGAACAGGTGCCCAGAGGCGAAGCCACGGCCTTCCCCAGGGACTGGAGGGCGGGCGCCCGCCTCCTGCCGAGACTCAGGCGGGCGTGTGTACCATTTCACACCGACGTGGGGAACCCAGTATTTTCAGGAACCTGTTGGTCTGGTCTTTGTAAAAGGAAGGCTCATTTTACACAGCTTCATTTCTCCACTTGACAGCGAAGGCTTTTCTTCTCTGGTATTCTGAGCTCGCAAGGGCAGCCCTGACACATCCCCAGCTCAAGCAAGATTGCTGGCACCGCCTTCGAAGGGCCGACAGAAAACAAGAGTCCAAAACCTCTGGGGTTGGTGTAGACTCTGGCCTTCCCCGGGGAAAAAGGAAGTGCTGTAGGCCCAGCGTATTTTAATACATAAAGTGCCACTGTGGCGGCATCTGGGTTGGGGGCGGGGGGCAGGAAGGAGAGCATAACATTCTTTTTCGTCCTTTCCGGGTGACAGTGCCCCCACGAACCACAGCAGCCAGCACCCCCCCCCCCCACCTCGCAGGAGGGGAGCCCAAGAAGCAGAAGCAGGGATGAGACCACGTCTTGCAATTACGGGCACGGAGGGACTCTGGCCCTGCGCTAAGTGCGGGGGTCTGGCCTGCATCTTCTCTCATCATCCGGCTGCCGAGTGACGTGGGAGCAGAACACAGATGCCCGGAGCCGGTCACAAATGATGGGGCTGTGGGGCCTCCTCTGTGCGGGGCACAGCTCTGCAGCGCCCCCCGCCCCCGGGCTGCCCTCACTCACTTCTCCCAATACCACGAGGCGGGTGCTCTATCATTTCCACTAGGCAGACAGAGGGACGCAGGGGCAGCGTGGCCCGTGGGCACGCGGCCAGCGGGGTCAGGAGCCTGAGCCCCCTCGTGGTCTCACGCTTACTTTCCTTACGGACCGGGGTGCCCCGTCACTGCAGGCGGGGTGCCCCAACAACTGAGCCGCCGTTAGCAGGGCTTGGGTTCGTTTTTCCTCTCACGCTGTTGAGGTTCCAGTCAACAGGCCTGGGGTCTAAAAGGTACGGTCCACAGCGGCAGGGGCTGCAGGGGTAAACAGCAATAATGAGGCACCAGGGACGGGGGTGGGGCTGACGTCAAGCGGGCAGAAGGTAGTTTCTGGGGTGACGGAAATGTTCTCCGTCTCGACTAACAACACTGACATGCACCCATTGGTAAAAACAAGCAAACAAAAAAACCCCACTAGCTATCCACTTAAAGGGGGTGCACTTTATTGTATGCAAATTACACCCCAAAGAAATTGACTTCGAATGTTTTCAGAGGTGTGTATTCACTTCAAGCAAACAACTTCCTTTTTGGATTAACGCGGGTGCACCCTACGTGCACAAGAAAAAGCCACCTCGGAGCCTCCAGCAGAACCTCCCGGAAGATCCAAGCATGAGCAAGGCCCTCCTCCAGCCCCCGTGATCGAGACACGCTCCGTCCACGGGCAGGATTCCACGCGGTGAATGCATCCGGGCTCACCCGCCCACAGCAGGTGCCAGCCCTATGGCTGTGACACCCAGGCAGGGCTGCACGCCGGCCCTTCCGGGGCTGAGCTTCCGGAAGGTCATTCACTCCTCCGGCAGCCGTGGATACAGCAGGTGTGCCCTGTTCTGTCTTCCAGCAGAGGAAGCGAGTCCAAAAGTGCCCATTCCGGCCACCGAAAGGCAAAGAGCAGGGCAGGAGCCGTCCCGCGACAGAGTAACACCAGCTTCGCGTCAAAGATCCAGGCTTGCAGGGCTCAGGGCTCTGGGCCCCGGGGCAGCGACACTGGCCACGCCTCGCCACCCACAGACCCCAGAACCACTTTCCAGGCCGCCAGTGTTACACCTTGGGTTCTGTCTTTTAACGTAAACGTCTTTAGGCGGGACACCCCCCCCCCCGCACCCCTTACGCCAAGCGGACTCCCACACGAAGGTGCCTCCTGGTGCCCAGAGATATCTGGGTTTGTCGACTTTAGACCAAGCACTTCCTTCGCGGGGAACGAAGCAGCTCAAATGCCCGGTCAGAAGGGACCACGCTGTGGGGCACCTGTTGTTTTTCTCAGCCTAATTTTATGCATCGAATTACAACGGCAGCCAAGAAAAAGTCCTTATTTTTCAATGTCTGGGCATGAAAATCCTTTTGACTCTGAGTGAAAAGCAATGACCTTGACGTCCTTCTTGGGCTGTGCGCTACCTGCAGAGATGTACGTGAGAAGCGGGTGTGTTTCACGATTAACGGTCCCACACGCTATAGGCAACACACGGCTCTCCGTCCACACCTGTGTCTCCACGCCCGCGCCCACACCCACACCGGATAGAATGAACACCGGACCCACTTCAGAACCCTTGGAGTTTCCTCAGTGACAAGCGTCTGGGATCATAACGAGCCCCTTTCCACCGCACCGGAGTTGACGCTAACGGGGTGACTGACAGGAGGGAGCGGCCACGGCACAGAGACCACACAGCCCCAGCCTTAGGAAGCAGGACCATGATTTTAACCAGCCGTGCCCACGTATCGGAACCCCACATGAAACCCTGCACCCTGACGCTCACCTGCCCGGTGAACACATCCCTGTGTGGGGGTGGGGGGGTGCCCAGATTCCACATAAAAGCTCTGCGCCCACCCCCAGACCTTCCCTATGTGTCTCCTCCCCTCACTGTTCCTGACTCACACGCTTTATAACGAAACTGTCATCGTAAGTATGGTTTTCCAGTGAGTTCTGTGAGTCCTACAGAAGCCATGACAACTGTGAGGGGCTCATGGGAACACGGGCTTCATAGACACGCTGGACAGAAGTGCGGGCAGCTGGAAGGAGGGCAGTCGTGTGCTGGGCCTGGGAAGCTGCCGTCGGAGTTAAAGGGCTGTGACGTCAGCCCGTGGGGTCTGAGGCCCACTCGGGGCCGTCACTGTTGGGGCTGAACCAAACTGCAGGCCCCCCCCCCCCCAGCTCGTGTCAGAAACAACACCAGCACCGCTGTCTACATAAACACCCACAGAGGGCAGCCGGAAGCGGTCTGCTGGCTGCTAGGCTAGCACCTCCAAATCCTGGCCTACGACACTCACGCACCACACTGGGAAGCAGCCGGGGGCCCAGGAGAAGCGGGAATCTGCTCTCGTTCTCCAAGTCCTGCCTCCCCTGGATCCTCAGGCGACAGGCAATCAGTGAGTCATGGAAGTAACCGATGGTTAGGTGGAGGTGAGCCTGCCTGGAAGCAATGGGAGTCTAGTCTGGAACTTTCTGGAAACCCTCGAGACAAAGAAGCCCCTCTTTCTTGTTGCTGAAGCAGCTCGGCAGACGGGAAGCGAGACTGGAGCTGTTAACACTCACCCTGCTCTCCTGGGGACAGGTCTGCCCGAGAATGAAGCCGCCATGAGATCGGGCAGAGCCACGACGCGAAAGAGACGGCAGTATCTGCACCCTCTGTGTCCCCCGGGCCGAAGGCAGAGTGCCCCCGCACGCAGTGAGGAAAGTCAAGAAACCCCCCCTCCGCCAGCCAGTTTTGGGGGGGGGGGGTTCTCTCCCAAGCATCCCAGTGAGTCTTGAAAAATAGACAAGGCTGAAATCCACCTGAATTCTCCCCACAGGCAGAGGCAAGTCACGAAGGTGCTAATACTGGCCCTATCCTGTGTAGCTGGGGTCAGCTGTGAAATCTCCAGGCCCTTTGCACGTCCACTGTCAAACTCTCAGCAGCTGGAAATTAGCCCTGCAGGTGTGGGAAGCACTCTGGTTCCAGCGTTTGGACCAAAAACCTGTGTTTAGAGGCTGTCAGGCTGGTCTCTGGGATCCCCGCTAAACCCCCGGCCCCTCCGCTGTGGGGGGGGAGGGGGGTCTTCTGTTCCAGCCCAGCCAGCAGAGGGGAAGGGACGGGTCAGAAATGCTGCTCCTGATCCACATCCGTGTGGGTCTACGTTCACCGAGGACCTGCCTTCCTTAATTCACAGCCTTGACTCAGACAAAGACACGGGCTCCTGGAGGTGATCAAACCCTTCGGTGCCACCTGCGCTCGTCCTGCCAACCTCCCTCCAGCAACTGCAATCAAAGACCATCGCTCTCTAAATTGGGTGACTTCTCGGTGGCAACAGAGGCTCCAGAGATAGGATTAAATCCCTCCCAAGCACGGAGGCTGCTTTAATATCCCGGCTCTTTTCTCCGATAGAAGGAAACCTCCCCGAGCAAAAGTAGGAGATCAGAGGCCCAGAACTCCTAATCCAGTTTGTACAGGAAGTGGAAAGACGGAAGATGTTTATGGCACGAAGCACGTGACCTCTCTGATCAAAGGGCCGTCTTGACGTCCAGACTAACATTCAGGACCCCCACCTCCCTACCCCGCTCAGGGCCCCCAACCTCGGTATGGTCGCCTCAGCATTAGCGAGTTCGTGAGACGTTCAAAGACTTCTTCTCATCCGACTGCGGAGTAATTTACACACTTAACTCCCTCTTAATCTAGGAGCCGTAAAGGTCAAATCTGCTCCATCCGCAGAAGAAAACGAGCATCCACCTAGGAGCCCAATCGGCTACCTCATCCGGGAAAGCCCGTTCACCACGTTCGAACACCTCTGAGTCCACGGGGACTAGTCTCCAAGGGAAGTTTCTGGGTTAAGTGCTGAGCAGGATGTCGGGACCGTGCATGCTTGGACGGGTAAGGTCATTTCCATCACATCAACAAATTCATTAATGAAAGGTGTATCTTGGGCAAGACTTAGTAGGCTCGAACCAAACACGGACTGGACATCATGCACCTCCTCCGCCACGTGTGCAGGTGAACAGAGAGACCCGGGAGCCTCTCGGTCAACGTCAGAAAGCTGGGCTTGCGTGTTCACAGACATTCCTTCGTCCACAACGAGGCAGGCAGGTCTCCGGTGAAAACCAGAGTCCCGTTCCCGTGCACAGAACCGTGCAAGCCGGCCCCTGGTGGCCCCGTTACAAACTGGGGGGGGGGGAGGGGGGGGGGCGTTGCCGGGGAGTCCTGGAGCCGCGCGGTGGCCAGGAGCCGCTGTCCGGCCGGGTGCCACCCCGAAGTCACTGCATCAGACGCAGGCAGCAGAGACGGTCCTCAAATTTCAAATCTCCGTCTCGTCCCGGCATCTGATGGGAGAGGGGCTCAGAGCAGATGCGGTCCTCTGATTGTGATTAACCAGCGGAAGGGGGACCGCACGACACGAGGAAAGAGGTTGCTTTGATTGCCATTATCCCACCATCTCACTGATTCGCTGCAGCACAAATGTGGGCAGAAACGAGGACAATTAAGAGACAACCAGACTGCTGTCGCCTACGTTATTATAAAAACAAACAATAGGAATTTAAGCTGACTTGTCAAAAGCAGCAGGAAATCTCAGCAACAGAATTTTTTTTTTTTTTTTAAGTCCCGGGCTCTTTGCTGACCGGCTTCCGTGGCTCGACGCGAGCCAGCGTGAGCCCAGCTCAAAGACGGGTCCGCCTCGTTGTGACCCCTTCCCACCCTGTCCCAACCACCTCTTTTTACCACGAGACCGAAGAAACGAAACCCACGCAGACCTGACTCCACAAAAGCAAAAATGCACTCTTTTGTGTTCCTTTTCGTGGGTGAGAAAAAGGGGGGCTCTTTCTGAGGGTGAATTTCACATAATTTGCAAAAGAGAAGTATCCCGCCCGGAACCGAGGATGGATGAGCCCGTTACGTTTTTGTAACGTAAATTGGACCACACAGGTTACCCGGCTTTTTCAAACCTGCCATTGGCTTCCCCTCGATCCACGCCACAAGCCAGCTTCCTACCCACGTCTCAGATTCCACCGCCTGTGGCCCTCGTCATTTGCGACAGGCCAACGCCAGCGACTTGCGCACAACACAAGTCAGAAAACTACGGCTCCTGGACCAGATCCAGACAGACGGCCATCTGCTTCCGTATAGCCCACAAAGTGAGTATGGTTTCCCATCTTTAAATGACTCCAAAAAAACCTATGAAAGAACATTTCATGACATGTGAAAAGCACGTGAAATGGCACCGTTAGTGTTTATGAATAAAGTTTTACTGGAACAGGGGCCGGGACATTTTGAGTATTCGTTGTCTGGCTGCTTTGGCACTTCAACAGGCGATCACTCATGACAGCAATGGTAAGTACCACCAAGTCTGAAGTAAGCACGTCAGCGTTATCTATGCTCAGGGTCTTTACTTGGACCCCTAGAAAGTTCTGGTCCCAAATAATCCTCAAGTGCCTCTGGGTCAATCTTTCCGGGCCACCATAACACAGTCCCGCAGACTGGGGGCTTATAAACAATATAAATTTATCACTTCCACTTCCAGAGGCTGGAAACCCCGAGATCAGGGCACTGGCACAGTCGAACTGTGGGGAGGCCCCGCTTCCTGGGCACAGGGCAGAGAGCAGACATAGGAAGCAAGCCCGCCTGACCCAAAGGAGAGTTAATCCCATTCACGGAGGCTCTGCCTTCTCATCAAATCCCCGTCACCTCCAAAGGCCTCGCCTCCTGATACCTTCACGTGGGGTAGGGTTTCAACCTATGAATCCAGACACAGAACAGGTGTCTGCTACGCAAATACCTCTTCCACAGAGATGGCTCCCCTGATGTCATCCAAACACCACCCCGCATTCCAGACACTCAGTAGCATTTCCTTTCCAGCACGTAGCATTTCTGAAATGATTCTACTCACCAGTTTTCTGTCATCTGCCTCCACACTAGAACATAACCTCCGTGTGGGCAGACATTTCTGTCCTCCTATTCAGTATGGTGCCCTGCACACCACAGGTGTCTCCAAATATTGGATGGATGGATGGACCGATGAATAGACGGATGGAAGGATGGATGGATGGATGGATGGATAGATAGATGGAAGAATGAATGGATGGATGGACGGACGGACAGACGGATGAAGTCACAGCAGAGGAAGCACCAGGAGAACTATCTGGCCTTACCTCACTGTTCCCAAGGGCCACCCACAAAAGCAATCATCTAAATTGCTTACAAATGAGATCTTAAAGGCTCATTATGTGTGTGCACATGCACTGGAAGCAGTGATTTATTTGATGGGAGTCTCGAATACATATCAGAATTTGGATTGCTCTGTTGGGCGTTTCTTCTGCTTCTCATCTCCCGTTTCTTTTTTTTTTTTTTAACCTCTTTTCCTTCCATGTAATAACAGACTCAAAAGGTGACAAACTTGTGCTGTCCTGACTCATACTTAGGAAAGCCCCTAGGTCCAAATTAGGACAAACGTTCCAGGGACAACACATGAACCTCAGCGGGTGGGTGGGCACAGCTCAGGACAGGCACAGGCATCTTACCCGCTCCAAGGCTTGGCATTGCGTGGGGGACAAACATCAGAATGAGTGGGGCTGGCTTGGTGGGCAAACGGAAGGTGAGTGTGTCACTAGAAGCCACAGCAGCCACGAGGCACCAGAGAGGAGGGCCCGTGGGAACAGCAGCCCAGCGAGGACTGCCGGCTCTCGAGAGACACCGGAAATCCAAATTCATGTTAATTCTTCTGATTTGAGATGCTGGCAATTCAATTCCGAAAACAACGGCAACATTCTAGTGATCGAAGATGACATGTCCAGAGGCCACGTCTGACCTGCCAGCTGCCATTTTGTTAACTCTGGCCCGGAGATTTCCAAATTAATCAACACTGCCGTATTCACTCATTCATTCATTATTTACGAGAGCTCTGAAGGCCTTCTCAGGCTATGTTCTCAGCATTGTTAAAATGCCGACACTACGTTTCAGAGGCCCAAAATAAACACAGCCCCTGGTCTCAGACGGCCCACCACGGCGCTCCAGAAAGTAGACAAATGCATAAAAGCACGAGCAAATCAACTTTAAGTGGGGTCCGTGATATCGTGTGTGGATTCTCACGACTAAAGAGCAGGCAGTGTGCCAAGAAGCATTCATTGCATCCCAAATACAGTTATTTGGTGATGTAAACTCAGCTGTTAGCATCCCGATCACTAAATTCTACCCTTTAGAACAGGACTTCCAACGTTTTAATGATGCTAGCACAGTCCAGAGGAAGAGTAAACACCTCTTTGTTGCCAACTCAGCAAGAGTTCTTCACTTAGAGGCTTGTTTTGAAGTTCAGTGGAAATACTGGCTGGGGCTTTATGTGCTTGGCTGTCACTTCTCATGACTATTTCCATGGCCATCGCTCTCTTCCTTTGGTGAGTATATTAGTCAGGATTCTTCCAGCGGTGACTGAGAAAAACCTAGATAAAATCAGCTTAAAGAAGACAACAAAAAGGCTTTACTGGCTCATGTAACTGAAACTTGAGCTTCAGGCACGGCTGGATCAAGCCTCAAATACCACCACCATGCTTGGCATCTCCCTACATCTTTGACTGCACTCCGCGAGGTGACTTCCAGCAGCCCCAGCACACCCGATGCTCACGGTCATTCATCCCCACAAAGAGTGAACTTATCTTTTCCACGGTTTCCACCAAAAGTCATAAGGCTGCCTCTCTTTTCCTGGAATGGGATCGGGTACCGATCCTTGACCAGCCACTGGGCCAGGAGGACGGGCCGTGGTGACCGCCTCATGGCTGGGCCACGTACCCACCTCTGCCACCAGAGGTGGGCTCAGCCTGCCTTCACCGTACAGACTGACCCAGAGAAGGGGTGTCCTCTCCCCAAGAGAACCAAGATGCTATAGGAGACCTGGGAACGGAAGGCGTGTGCGCACACACGGCTGACACCCCCCACGATGACAGTGGGCTCCCCCCTGAGTCCAGGGTGAGGGAGGCACGGCTTTGTGAAGAAACCGGCTCCTTCCGACCCCTTCAGGAAGGAATACAAAATACCGTCCTCCTTCCAGGGCTGAGACGGAACGAAGACCGTTCGCCACGGCTAGGGGGCACACGCGTCCGGGGAGCCAGACCCGCAGAGACGTTTCTGTGCCCTCTCCTAAATCCCAGCCGTTTCCTGTGCGCACGTCGGACGCGCGGATCCGGCCGGTCAAGGGCTGACGCTCCGAGGCACCTGGCAGCGGAGGGAGGGATTTGCTCCGCGGAGAGACACCCTCAAACGCGTAGGGCAAATAAGGTCACGGAGAGCCAGCCTCCTTCACGTGTCTCCTACCCTCGGCCCGCAGACAGACACGGGTCAAAGAGCAGGCCGAGCGACTCAAGGGCGGCAGCCTAACGCCACCTGCCCCCGCGCATGCGCACACGCCACACGCACACGCGTGCGCGCAGCCACCACCTAAGGCCTCGTCCCGCAGCCTCCCCACGGCGCTGTTCGGGCCGTGAAGGCAGCCTGTTCCGGAAAGCTGACTCCTGGCGTCTGTGACTCGGCACAGGGGTAGCCGCCGCTTCTCCAGGCCGGAGTCGGCGGGCCTGACGTCTGCGGCCCAACCACGCGCTGAAACCTACACGCGCGGGGCCGCCTGTATCCTCAGCCCCGGGATGACGAAGGGACGCCGGCATCCCTTCCACACACTGAGGTCGGCTTCTGTCCGCTGTGCCCTAGGGACGGAGGCCATCTGCGTCCAGACACTCAAGCAAGAAGGCTCAAAACTACCACCGTCTGTATCAAAGCGCCTTTACAGTCCGTGCCAGGAAATGCCCGCCTGGGCAGATAAGGCTGTGAAATAATAAATAACCTCCCTGTCTGCTTCAGGAAGTCGCCCGAAAACTGATTTATGCGAACAAGAGATTGCTCATCGGGGCAAAGAGCTTCCCCCCTTCCCAGAACGACAAAGGCTCGCCTGGCCGCAAGGCTCGCTTAGCCCGTAACTGCGGTGGCACAGGATCCTCAAGCCTCTCGCTCTCGTGTGCCCGCGATGCCCGCATGGCCTCGCCTTCAGTCAGCTGGGCGCAGACCCCCAAGTTCTCTACCTCCACACCTGACCTGGAGTGTCCTGGGATACTACCGAGAGTCTCTCCAGATTTCTCCTTACTGCAACAGGTAACAAAATTAGCTTTGCTTAATCACGTGGCTACACTCGAGGTCTCTGGGAGATGGCTGGTTGCCACCTGTGAGCATTTCCCAACACTTCTCTTGTTCCATCCGGCCCTGCAGGCACATCCTGGCTCCCAGGTCAGCGGGCCTCACGGAGGACGGGAGAGGGGTCAGGACTTCGGCCCCATACGCTGTGTCTGGGGGACTTCTAGGAAGGCAGCTGTATCTTTTTCCTTGGCAGCCCCAGCAGCAAACACCTGTCCGGGAAACTGGACCGGGGGAGCCCAGTCTCCTCCCCTTGTCCCTTCACCTCAAGACGGCACAGCTCCTGTCGCAGGGAATCTGTCACCCCTGCCCCCGCCGGCTGTCAGCCTCTCCTCACCTCTTGCACTGAAGTGTCCTCGCAGAAAGGATTTGACGTCCTTTCTGTCTTCCGGGTTGGACCCCCACGGGGATCCGTAACATAACTCACCAGGGGCCTGAATGTCAGGAAGTAAACGTCCTTCAAGAAGACGAGACCTCACCTGTGCCGGAGCCAGAGGAAGAGACTCCAGGTGCCCCACAGGCCGATGCTGGTGGACAGCCTCGTGGCCAGATGGGGGTGGGGGGTTCCGGCAAAGACGCGGATCTAAGAAAATGTCAGATGGAAACACGAGCAATCATAACCTAACAAAAACCTCACACAGATGAGGAATCATCAGTGGGCTTACTCGTGGACCTGAAAAGGGCCAAGGGAAGCATCCGTGTTAGGAAAACAGGTCAACAGAAATTACTGCCCCTGAATCTGTGCAAGAGAAACTAGAGAGTGAGAAGCAGGGCATCCTGGACCGCGGGACACTATGCAAGAGGCGGCCCAACCTGAACTGGAATCCCAAGGGGAAGAGAGGGCGAAAACAGAAATGAGTGCCAACTTCCCCAAAATAACGAAAGACATCAAACTGCACATCAAGAGGCTCAAAGAGAATCAAACGGTGAAAATAAATTAGAAAGAGCATATATTGACCCGTCATCTCCAAACAGCCAAGAAAAATAAAATAAAATTTTGATGGCAGCCGAAGAGACACATTACACACAGAAGAACCAAGATGAGGATTTCAGCGGACTTCCTCTCGGAAGCCACAGGGGCCAGGAGACGATAAAGCAACATCTGTAAATAAAGAACATATTTTCTGGAAATAAAAATATCCCCAAAAAAGTAAAAGCTAGGGCTACATTGCCATGAGACCTCTAAGACAAGAGAGGGCAAAGGCAGTTCTTCAGACAGACAGAACACATAAACCAGGCAGGGACGGGGATCGACACAAAGAAATGGAGACTCCTGCAAATGGTTAAAGTCAAAGCAGATATAAAATCCAATTTTCTCTTATTTTCAATTGCTATAAAAGATAATTGACTATAGAAAGCAAAAATCATAACAACATCGCGTGGGCTTTTACCATGTCTAAAAATAAAGGACACTAATAAAACGAACAGGAAGAGAGAGAAATTGGAAATTTACCGTTGCAAGGTTTTCATGCCGCATGTTAGGTCATGAAATACTGCTTGTAAATTAGATTGTGATAGAGGTCCATACTGAAAACCCTAGGGCAGCTACCACCGTGATTTTTTAAAAGTATAAATAATAACCTAACACTCAAGATAAAATACAACTATAAACAATATTCCATTAACTGAAAAGTAGGCAAGGTGGGGGCACACACATAAAAAAAAAGAACAAACAACACACAACTGAAACGATGGTACATTTTAACCCAAATATATATAAAATTACATAATTTTATGACATATAAATCGTCTAAACACCCAATTAAAAACCAAAGATTGCTGGGGCACCTGGGTGGCTCAGTCGATAAAGCATCTGACCCTTGATTTCAGCTCAGGTCATGATCTCACAGTTCGTGAGTCAGAGCCCCTCATGGGGTTCCATGCTGACAGTGCAGAGCTGGCTTGGGATTCTTTCTCTCCCTTTCTCTCTGCCCCCCCCCACCCCCGCTCATGCTCATGCTCTCTCTCTCTCTCTCTCTCAAAATAAATAAATAAACGTTAAAAAAACGATTATTGTAGTGGATATAAAAGCAATACCCAGTCATATGCTATCTATAGAAAATATACTATAAATATAAATACATTAACTACTTAAAAAAAAAGGATGGGGAAAACATAGGTAACTATACCAGGCAAACAGTAACAAAAGAATAGAAGTAACTCTATTAAGATGAGAACAAAATAAGCCATAATATGGTGGGAGGAGAGGTATTATATGTTTGTGAAGGGGCCAATCCACCTACCATACATAGCAATCCTAAATGTGTTTGCATTTAATAAAAGGACTTCAAAAACATATAAAGCAAAAACTTGCAGAACCAAAAGGAGAAACAGAAAAATCCAAAATTATATTTGGGGAGGTCAACACTCCCCTCTTAGTTACGAAAGGAACAGAAAATCACTCAGAATTTAGAATATTTGGAGAACACTATCAACTGAGTAAACTAACTGACAGCTACAGGGCACTCCACTCAACAAAAGCAATAATACAATATTCCTTTTAAAATGTAAGGAGCACAGGGGCGCCTGGGTGGCTCAGTGGGTTAAGCTGACTTTGGCTCAGGTCATGATCTCGCGGTTTGTGGGTTCGAGCCCCGCATCATGCTCTGTGCTGACAGCTCGGAGCCTGGAGCCTGCTTCGGATTCTGTGTCTCCCTCTCTCTGCTCCTCCCCCGCTCGCACTCTGTCTCTCTCTCAAAAATAAATAAAAATTAAAAAAAAATTTTTTTTAAGGTAAGGAGCATTTAGCAAGACAGACTTTATTCTGGAACATAAAAAATACTCAAACATATAAACAAATTGACTTCCTACGACGTCTGATCTCTGACCAAATTGGGATTAAACTAGAAATCAGTATCAGAAAGGTATCTGTGTTTCACTCTTATGTGGATCCTGAGAAACTTAACAGAAGACCATGGGGGAGGGGAAGGGGGAAAAAAAAAGTTACAGAGAGGGAGGGAGCCAAACCATAAGAGACTCTTAAAAACTGAGAATAAACTGAGGGTTGATGCAGCGTGGGGCGGGGGGGGAGGTGATGGGCATTGAGGAGGGCACCTGCTGGGATGGGCACTGGGTGTTGTATGGAAACCAAGTTGACAATAAATTTCATATAAGAAAAAAAAAGGTATTCATGAAATCCTCAAATATTTCAGACATAAACAACAAATATCTAAATAACACATGGGTCAAAAGGAAATCCCAAGAGAAATCAGGAGAAATAATTGTAAATTACATGAAAATAAAGTTTGAGGGACAGAGCTTAAACAGTACTTGGAGGAAAATGTATAGCATTAGGTGCTTTTATCAGAAAAAGATGAAATGTCTCAGAAAATGATCTAAGCCTCCCTGTGAAGATATTAGATTTTAAAAAAGAAGAAAAGTATTGGGGTGCCTGGGTGGCTCAGTTAGTTGAGCGACCAACTTCCTCTCAGGTCACGATCTCATGGTTTATGAGTTCAAGCCCACCATCAGGCTCTGTGCCGACACCTCGGAGCCTGGAGCTGCTTCGGATTCTGTGTCTCCCTCTCTCTCTGCCCCTCCCCTGCTCATGCTCTGTCTCTGTCTCAGAAATATATAAACATTATAAAACTTTTTTTTTAAAAAAAAGAAGAAAAGTATTAAAACCAAAGCCACAAAATGAAATAATAAAAATAAGACTAGAAATCAATAAAAATGGGGAAAAAAGAAAAACAAATGACAAGTGAAAGCAGGCTCTTTAAAAAGACACATAAAATTCATAAACCTCTATCCAGACTGACCAAGAACAGAGAAAAGAAACAAACCGCTAAGTGCAGGAATGAAATAGAGGACATCACTACAGATCTCACAGTTAGGAAAAGGCAGATAAAGCAATATTATGAACATTATTCCCATAAATATGATAATTTAGATACAATGGACCAACTCATGAAAAAAACATATACTACCAAAACCCACTCCATATAAAACAGGTAATGTGAATAGTCCTAAAACCATTAAATGATGTAAATAGTCCTAAAACATTTTAAATTTGCAACGTAAAAGCTTCGGAAAGAAAAAACCTCCAGACCCAGGCAGTTTCACCAGACGACTTAAACTGGACATTTTAAGAAGCACTACATTGAATGCATAGAGTCTTGCCCAGAAAACAGAACAGGAGGGAACATTCCATGTCTCATTCTACAACACCAGGATGACTCTGACACAAAAACTAGTCAAAGACATTTTTTAAAAAAACTGTAAAAAAAGAGCTTAGACACAAAAACCCTCAATATTAGAAAATCCAAGACAGCAACACATAAAAAGAATTATACCACGACTAAGTTGGGTTGGTGCAAGGAATACAGGTGATTCAATATCTGAACATCAACGTAATCTACACTATCAACAAAAACCACAGGACAATGGAACGGACACAATAGAAGGGTCAGACAAAGTTCAAACTCCATTTATGATAAAACCTTTCAACACACAAGAAACAGAGCAAAACTTCTTCATCTTCATACAAATCATCCACATGAAACCTCCAACATCACGGTTAAAGGCGTGCTATTGGGAACGGGGCAAGGATGGGAGCTATTCCCACTCTTACTCCACATTATCCTGGAGGTTGTGCAGAGGGAACAGGGCGGGGTGGGGGGAGTCCTACAGATGGAAAACGGGGCCGTAAAACCATATTCACAAATGGCATGGCTGACCATGCAAAATATTCCCAAGAGTCTACCAGAAAACAAAACCAAAAATAAATGAGTTTGGGACACAAGATCAATATACGAAAATCAATATACAAAATCAATATACAAAATTAGGTGTTCCTATATAATTGCAATAAAGACCATAAATTCAAATCTTAAAAAAGAATAAATACCATTCACAACAGCTCCCCAAGAACATGGAACACTCCGGCATAAATCTAAAAGTCATGTACAGCATCTGTATGCTGAAAATGATAGCACAGTGACGAGAAAAACCACAGAAAACCTAAATACACCATCAGATGTACCATGCTCATGGATCAGAGGGCAGGTTGTTAAGGTGGGAGTTCTCATTATTACAAAGGTGTATCTTCTGCTTAGTCGATGCAATCCTAATTAAAATCCCAGCAGTTTCTTTCTTTTTTTTTTTAAAGAAATTGACAAGTTAGTTCCAAAATGTAAACTGCAGATCAAAGAAACTAAAACATCCAAAGCGTTTTTAACAAAGAACAGAATTGGAGGATTCACATTGCCTGATTTCATGACTCAGTATAAAGAACAGCCATGGAGATCGGGGGTGGGGGGGGGTCTCGGTGAAGGAACAGACGTGTGGGTCAGGGGAACAAAACCAACAGTCCGGAACATGCCTACCACATAAGGTCGAAGGTCTTCACAAAAAAAACAGAAAGCTGATTTAAGAGAGAAATAAGTCTTTACAACGTATTATGCCAGAACAACTGGGCATCTGCATGCAAAAAAAAACTAAAAGTTGACCCAAAATGGATCATGGACCTCAGTGTACAACCCAAAACTATTACATTTCCAGGAGAACATGCTTTGTGACCTTTCATTTGGCAAATATTTCTAAGATAGGAAAAGAAAAGCAATTCCATAAAAGACAAAGGGAACTCGGACCTCATCAAAATAAAGAAATCCACTCTGCCAAAGGCCGGTTACCAGGAAGAAATGACACATCGCAGACCAAGGAGAAACGATGTTCAAATCACGTATGTGGTAAGAGACACATATCCAGGCGACACAAATAATTCTCCGAACGGAGCCAGACAGCCCACATTAGTTGCCTGTTTTTTTTTTAATTTTTTTTTTTAACGCTTAACTCATTTTTTGAGAGACAGAGACAGCATGCGCAGGGGAGGGGCAGAGAGAAAGAGAGAGACACAGAATCCGAAGCAGGCTCCAGGCTCTGAGCTGTCAGCACAGAGACTCATATGAGGCTTGAACCCACAAACCGTGAGATCATGACCTGAGCCGAAGTCGGAGCTCAACCGACGGAGCCACCCAGGCGCCCCTAGTTTCCTGTTTTAAAACAGCAAAGGATTTGAAGATACTTTACCAAAGAAGATACACAGATGGCAAAAAAGCCACTAAAAACCATTCAACATCATTAGCAATCAGGGAAATTACGGGATATCATTACACATGTATTAGAAGAGCTGAAGTAAAATTACAGCGTGAAAATATCAAGTGTTGGCAAGGGTGTGGAGCAGCCGGAAGGTGACACGTCCCCGTTACAGACGCCAACCGTTAACCACGTTGCGAAAACAGCTTGAGAGTTTCTTAGTCTGTGAGCCACACACTCAGCACATTGCCCAGCCGTCTTATCCTCAAGCGTGTACCCACAAGGCAGTGGACACGGACATTCACACCAACACTTGCCCACAAATACCTGTAGCGGATTTATTCACGCTGGCCAAAACTACCAGCAAATTGGGCGTCTTTCGTCTGGCAAACGGAAAAACAAACTCTGGTCTGCCATACGGTAGGACGCTCCTCGCTAAGGGAAACAGGTGAACTCCCAACACATCCGACCACCGGGAACAAGATCGAATGCGTTGTGCTAAGTGAAAGGAGCCCAACTCAAAAGGCTACACAGCGTGTGACACCATTTATAGAACATTCTAGAAAAAGGAACAACTACAGAGCAGCGGCTGCCAGAGGATGAGGGCGGGAGGAGGTACCAGCCGGGGAGAGCACAAGACTCTTGGGGGTGATGGAAATGCTCTCTGCATCCTGACGGTTACAAGACGATCTGCATTTGCCAAAATTCACAGACCTGTGCCGTAAAAAGGTGACCTGTACTCCATGCAAATTTACCTTTATTAACGGGACACACACAACCCCCCAAAAATATCCTCTCACGGGATTCTAATGTGCAGCCAGGGTTCAGAATCACTGCTTTACCTCTCGTCCACAAAAACAGATGCCTTCCTTTGATGGCTTTGCCTCACGGCTCTCAGCCTTGACTTCCCACCAGAATCACTTGGGGGGCCCTTCAAAACCACCAGTGCCCTGATCCCAGGCTATTCTGATGTCCTCGGTCCACGGCGTGGCTTGGGCCGCGGGATGCTGAACCACTGGACGGCTGATTCCTCCCGAAATCCCTACGAGAAACCTTTTAAAACTATGTACCCCCTTCGCACATATAAAAAATGATCCGTATTGTTTCTTATCAGCGTTCCAACAGTTGCTAAGGATAAAGTTTCTAGTGTGTTGTAAATCTTGACATTTAAGATTAAACCGTTATATCACTCTCTTAAATATCTCCACCGGGATATAAATAACAGAATGCCCTGACACCCACCACCATCCATTTATAAAATCCATGAAGAGCTCTCCATTAACAACCAGAAATGTGCCATTGTTCCCTTTTCTCCCGAACTCCTATTTCCGTTCTATTGCCTCACAGAATTTTATCCTAATGTAACGTACTGTACTCTTGAAAATAATGTATCCATTATCCCACTGTACCTTTTTACAACAAAAAACCTATGTGGATACACACAGAACTTAAACTTTTTTTGGTCTCTTCTCACTGTAAGAGTCTCAGTACTCAAAAAGGTCTTCAAGTTGGCATTATTACAATTATGACTGGGGCACAAAACAGCATAAATGTCTCCCATTTCCATACATAACTTTTTTTAACAAAAAGCAATTCTCCTCCTGTAAATGCACCTCTTAATGCGCTATATGGGGTGGGAGTATTCTGCTGTCTTGACCAAAGGAATTGTCTCACTGTACTCGCGGGACAGTGGAGGTTTTAATGCCTGTAAGAAATGAATTACAGTTAAGATCGTAGATGGAGGAGAGCCTTTCTATCTTAGTCAAAGCTGTGTGTGTGTGTGTGTGTGTGTGTGTGTGTGTGAGAGAGAGAGAGAGAGAGAGAGAGAGAGAGAGAGAGAGGAGAGGTGTAGACAGACAGACACAGAAGATAACAGGCCTAACTGTAAATTTGGAGAGATCAAGTTAAAGAGTGAATACTACACCTGAAGCTAGGGAAACCTTGTGTGTCAACTACAGTAAAAAAAAAAAAAAAAAAAAAAAAAAAAAAAAGATGACATTTAAGAGCAAATGCACGGGGCACCTGGGTGGCTCAGTCGGTTGAGCGTCCCACACTGGCTCAGGTCATGAACTCACAGTTTGTGAGTTTGAGCCCCACATCAGGCTCTGTGCCGACAGCACAGAGCCCACTTTGGATTCTCTGCCCCCTCTCTGTCTGCCCCTCTCTTGCGTGCACTCTCTCAATAAAATAAAAAAATAAACATAAACGAGCGAATGCACGCAGAAGTTAAGGATCTGTGAACTCGTAACCTTTCAAACACCCCCAATGAACTCCTCCCAGAAGGTCTCTGCCTTAGGCTCCCCCCATGCATACATCCTATTTCAAGGACACACTGCTCCAAACAAACAGCGTAAATGAAAGGGAGGACTGACACCACCCGAGCTGCTCGTGCCCCCACCGCCAGGGCCCGGGGACATCACATCCAACACACGTGGGCTGTCTGTATTTCGTTTCCCCGCTTTTGGCGGACACGGAGGACAGAGAAGTCGTGCTCTGTCCTACGAAACAGCACTTCCAGCCCCGGACAATGGTGACAGGCGTGGGCCCCACAGCCACTGCGAACGTAGCTGGAGCCACCTGTCACCACGCGGAAACATCCATCAAGGGGAGCAGAAAAACCCACATCTTTATGAAGATCTCCTGATTTCAAAATACTGACGAGACATTCGTTGTGGCAGCCACATGAGACGTGCCTGCGGACCACAGTCTCGACCTGACTCCCGTCCACCCAGAGCCACACCCCGGACATAAGGTACACAAGGCAAGAGAGGGCTTTTTCTTTTCTGTCTGGTAAAGACATGACACACCCTGTTTCTCTGTTCTACGTCCTTCAGATTCACGAGGCCTGTGTTTACATTTAAATTGCACAAGAATACGGGGCGCCTGGGTGGCTAGGTCGGTGGGGCGTCCGACTTCAGCTCAGGTCACAATCTCACAGTTCGTGAGTTCGAGCCCCACGTCAGGCTCTGTGCGGACAGCTCGGAGCCTGGAGCCTGCTCCCAATTCTCTGTGTCTCTCTCTCTCTGACCCTCCCCCCTTCATGCTCTGTCTCTCTCTGCCTCATAAATAAACAAACATTAAATTGTACAAGAATAGTGATAATGCCCCCTTCCTATCAAAAATCTCTTTACCTCAACCAAAACAATTCCAGGAAAATTACTGCAGAATAGTGAAAATGAGACATTTGGCCCCGACCCACCCTACAAGCCGTTTTCCTTTCCAAAGCCTAAATAGTAAGCTATCTAGAATTCAGAACACCTTGGAAACTGTGTCACTACAGGAGAAACCCGAGCCCCTGCCGTCAGGGCCAAACTCCGCACAGAAATCAAGAAGAACGCACCCTTGGTGACGCATTGCGACCAGACGCCCAGAACTCGCTAAGCTCCACGCGAGTGGCCGCACCCCTAAACCGCCGTTCCCTTCCCAACACGCCGCTGCTCCCTGAAAACGCAAATGATACCGTCTGAGTGGGTCTCTCTCCCTTCCAAGAGAACTCCCCGGGCTTTCGGGGACCTCACGTTTCAAAATATTGAATGCTTGTGAAACAAGCAATTGCGTGTTTTGATGCCTGCTTTTAACAGCACATAATGCAAATATTTAATCACAGCAGTAATTCCTATTGTGCATAGTTTTTACATCTAATTAAGGACTCTGAAAAATTACAACCATTGGAAACAAGAGCCTTCATCACATTTACACACTGGAAGGGAGAGAGAGTCACTTCTCTGGGAGGGGACAGTTCTGTACGGAGAGCTGTCACCTGAGCAGGAACCCAAAATTCCCCGTAAGGTTAAATATTGGAGACCGTGTGAACGTTTTCATTTTAGGTTTAAAACTACAAAGACCGTACGTGTGGAATATCGCTCTTAGGGTGAACATCCAGCACCCACGATCCTTTCTGAGTAACGGCATTCCAAATTATACATATCATGCTCTCCCCATTCTCATACCAGCTGATTTGGGTGGATTCCCACTCCTGGCTCTGCCTAAGGAGGCTCATGGAGCAATGTGGCCTCTCCAGAGCAGGTCCAGAACTTTGATGGAACTGTGAAAGGAAATGTTCTTTCTTTTTAGCAAATTTTGGGTAAGAAGATTTAATTCTGAGCTGGGAAGCATCCTGCCTAAATGAGGGGCAGTGTCTCTAAGAACAGAAGCAATACAGTTAAAGAGGAGCAGAGAGGCTCTAGGGCCTTGTGGCATCACACACGCACCTGGATCAAGCCTTGCCTGATGCCAGATTACCCGCAGAACTTCCCTTACAGGAAGCAGCATGTTTCCTTCTCCCTTCCGGCAGAGACTGTGAGTACTCACCACGCGTAGGGACACGTGCTGCTCTACATTTTCCAGCCCCCCGCCCCCCGCGGTCAGAGGGAGGCCTCGCTTCTAAGTAAGTGCCGGTCAGTGGGAGGTGCGCATTAAGTAGTGAAGCCAGTTCCGAATCTGGACGTTAAAAGCATCCCACGTGATCCTCTGGCCCTCTCTTCCCCTCCCGTGATGCCTTCAGAGGCCGTGTGCTCCAAGCGGCATAACAAGAAGGTGGAGGCAGGTCAACTAGGCTCTAAGTGAACAGGAAGTAACCCTTTCTCAAATTAACCCACCAAGACGCGGGCATTTGCTTACCCCTGTACCGTAGCTGGCCTATCCTCACTCCTGTACCCCCCAGGCAACCCGAAAGCTTTGTTTCATGCCTGCAACACAAACGTGTCCAATTACTGATCAGTACAAAGTGCCACCTTAAGTAAATCTCAGGTAGAACATTTCTGTTCAACCCGCAGGTTCTGGGAGACTGTCCTATGCCTTGTTTTACATTCCAGAAGGGGGTCGTCCCAGCCCAAGACCTGCTCTGATTTCTGCCTTTACAGCACCTGTTAAATGTTGACTGGGAACAGTAACCTAGAGAGAGGCCCTTGGGATGATAAAACGGAACCGGCCCTCTTGAGGGTCTCCTGCTCAAAGAAACACAAGGACTACGTTCAAATCCTAGAAGGCAGAGGGATTGCCTAGAAAACCCAGAATCAAATCAGCTATGGACTGAGCATTTCTTTCCCAACGCCATGATAAGGAATGTCAGAAACACACAGGAAGACTTCTTGCTTCCTTCTTTTTTTTTTTTTTGTTAATGTTTCTTTGTTTTGGGGGAGAGAGAGAGACAGAGACAGAGACGGAGACAGAATGTGAGTGGGGAAGGGGCAGAGAGAGAGGGAGACACAGAATCCGAAGCAGGCTCCAGGCTCCGAGCTGCCAGCACAGAGCCCAACACGGGGCTCGAACTCACAGACCATGAGATCACGACCTGAGCTGAAGTCGGACGGTCAAGGGACTGAGCCCCCCAGGCGCCCCTCTTGCCTCCGTCCTATCGCCCTCTTGGGAAGAGAAAACTAACAAGGGTGAGATACTCCAACATGACTCTCTCAGCAACATCAATAGTGTCAAAAATCAACTTTAACACAGCGCGAGTTTCTCTGGATTCCAAAGATCGGAACATTTATCACCAATTCCAGATCCCTTCAGAGTTGCCTTCTTGAGTCCTGTTAACCAGCCCAGCAGAAACCTCCTGGAACCAGGGTTCAGGGCTGGCTCAGGTACTGGGGGCCCCGGGGAAGCAGCAACATCCAGTCCCCGGGGCCCCCAGGTGTCGGGAGGAGGGCACTGGTGAAGGCGGGCTCTGGGCCAGAATGGGAGCAGACTGTGGCTAGGGGTCTCCCCACCCCCCACCCCCACTGGTCCTTCAGCAAACTGGGCCCCCAGGGCGCCCTGCGGGTCTACACACACAACCCAGCAAGCCCCCCTCCACCGGACAGAGCCTGCGGCCAGCAGCTAAGAATCCTGGCCAACACAGAGCGAGCGGAGTCCGCAGGAAAGAGATTCCAAAGGGTTATTCGGGGGACACCAAGGACGCATCCTTCCTCTCACCACATAATCAGAGAGCGTATCCATCCCTGTACCGATCACACTACTTTACCAGAGACGGTTATGACTGTGTCCCACACTTCCCTGCATCAAGTCGACGGCAGAACTGACTTCATACTCCTTTCTGCCTCCTGAGAACCTAGCTCACCGATAGGTAAACAACAGCCCTCAGTGCCCAGGACCGGTGGCATTCCTTGCCGGAGATAAAAAGTCAGAACTGGGTAGATCACAGCCTGAACTTGAATATTCTCTGCTGTGTGTGGGCAGTGGGGCTCTCTCAAATGCCATCAAAGTCACAGAACCGTGAAATTCCAGATTCACTTATGTAATGGTGATTCCCAAACAGCATGTCCTAGAGGGGACCTCATCTTCCCGGCCAACAAAATAGCATCCTAACCGCCTTTTCCCTTCCTTTCCTTTCCTTTCCTTTCCCCTCTCCTTCTTTCTTTAAATCCAAGTTAGTTAACATACAGTCTAATAATGGTTTCAGAAACAGAATCTAGTGATTCATCGCTTACATGTGACACCCAGGGCTCATCCCAGCAAGTGTCCTCAGTGCCCATCCCCCATCTAGCTCATCCCCTCACTCACCTCCCCTCCAGCAACCCTTAGTTTGGTCTCTGTATTTAAGAGTCTCTTATGGTTGGTCTCCCTCTCGGTTTTGTATTATTTTTCCTTCCCTTCCCTTATGTCCATCTGTTGAGTTTCTCAAATTCCACGGAGGAGTGAAGTCCTATGATATCTGTCTTTCTCTGACTAATTTCGCTTAGCATAATACCCTCTAGTTCCATCCACGTTATTGCAAATGGCAAGGTTTCATTCTTTTTCATCGCCGAGTAGTATTCCACTGTGTGCTTGTGCGTGTGTGTGTGTGTGTGTGTGTGTGTGTGTGTGTATCTACCCATTCGTCAGTTGATGGACATTTGGGCTCTTTCCAGTTGGGCTGTTGTTGACAGTGCTGCTATAAATATCAGGGTGCACATGCCCCTTTACATCTGTATTTTTCTATCCTTTGCATAAATACCTAGTAGGGCAATTGCTGGGTCGTAGGGTAGTTCTATTTTTAATTTCTTGAGGAACCTCCACACTGTTTTCCAGAGTGGCTGCACCAGTTTGCATTCCCACCAACGATGCAAAAGAGATCCTCTCTCTCGGCATCCTCGCCAACATCTCTTGTTGCCTGAGTTGTCTTAAACACATTTTCTTAACACATTTGCCTTGTCCCTCCTCCCCTGAAACCACCATCGCTCTATCTCCAAGTCACCTGCTGACTAATGACCAAGGAGGCTCCGGGTCGCAGCCCTCTTCACAAAGCGTGCCCGCGGAATGCTTGCCGTAAGCAAGTCTGGACCTTCCTCTCTGGCCACAGACTGTGTCACCTCAGCCACTGCAACCCCACAGCCTCCAGGCGCCGAAGCACCTCGGGGCACCGGACCACACTGTGGGGAAAACAGAGCTTGGGGCACTGGGAGCCACATCCGCAAAGAGCGGTGGCTTCCACGTGATGCATTTACAACGGTTTCCAGGGACACTCGAGGCACTCGGCAAAGTTCATGGGTACCACACACATGGACACGTGCCGTCACCAAGGGCATCACGGTTCCACGAAACCAATGCTCTCAGGTGCGAGGGAGACACCTGTGCAAAACCTGTGCGACAAGGGACAGACGGCCCTTCTGGAAACAGGAATTCTACCCATACTACGTGGCCAGGGACTAAACTGCCATAAATCTACCCAAAAAAGGAACTCAAAGCAAAAATTATGCACGAGGATAATTTTTTCCTTAGAACAGTGGAAAACAAGAAATTCTGGAAATGTCCAGCAAGAGCTAAAACCTTTAAGCCATGATGCATATGTTATAAGTATGTTCGCAGTAGGTTTTTATTTATTTTTTTAACGTTTATTTATTTTTGAGAGAGACATAAACAGAGCCCAAGCAGGGGAGGGGCAGAGAGAGAGGGAAACACAGAATCCCAAGCAGGCTCCAGGCTCTGAGCCGTCAGCACAGAGCCCGACGCAGGGCTCGAACTCAAGAACCGTGAGATCACGACCTGAGCCGAAGTCGGACGCTTCACCGACTGAGCCCCCCAGGTGCCCCAAGTTCACGGTACGTGTTTAAGACATGGAAATATTTACGTGAACATAGAGCTCAAAAGAGTCCAGAACGCAAACTACGTGTAGCATCCACAGTATGAACACAATGATTCAAAGAACCCACGGAAAACAACTAGGATGAGACACATCACAACGGGAAACGGCCGTCCTTGGGCAAGGAGACTGTGTTTACCTCTCTGTCCTCTCAAAATTAGCTTGAAGTAGCTGCCATGGAAGAAGCAGGTGAGGAAGCAGACAGGAGGAGGCGAGGACACAGGCAGGAAACGAGATAAAGCCAAGGAGAAAGCTGATGTAAGAGACGTGTCACTTGCTTACAAAGAGCAAACGTGGCTCAGAAGAGCCCGAGGAGTTGGAGCAAAGAGAGACACTTAGAAACTCACTTACAAAATTTGTGGTGTCCACAGGATAAAGTGCAAACCATTTCTCAGGATAAACACAGCTTTTTTTTTTCCCACCCCCTCCCTCACCGCCCCCCCCGCCGAAGTACTAAGACCTAGCAAGCATTTCTCAGGAAAGGCACTGAGGAAAGGGATCGTGTTCTAATAGCCAAAGTCCTTGCACCACCGCTCTACTCGGCCACCCACAGTGACACAATCCTCACGGGCACCCCGAGCCCCTCCCACGCGTTGCAGCTCGGGGTGGGGGGGGCACATTGTGTGGCCCTGGGGTCAGTGTGCCACACGCATCCCGCCCGCCCCATTTGCTAGACGGTTCCCACGTCGGGACGAGCCGGGACGGAGCACGTGCCCGTCTGCAGCCAGAGCCAGCGTCTGTGTGCCCGAGACAGTAACGCTCACCTGGGAAAGGCTGGCTGGGGACCCCAGGACGCCACCCCACAGACTGTGCTCAAGGCGGACCCCCAGCCATCTGCCACCATGGAGCGGCCAGACACCCCGCGCCCGGTGCGGCCCGTGTCTGCTCTTCACCGTGTCCCCAGGGGCACCAGCCACACGGCCACCCTCAGTCCCCAACCTCAGAGAGCCAGAAATGCCCGTTTCTTCCTCCTGATGGCAGGGACCCCGTGTCCGTCTGGAGTCCTCGTTTCACCCAGAGGCCAAACAAAGTCTCCGTCAACACCCCCCTAGTTCCAGGGACGGGGGTCTAGGTTCCGGAAGCCCAGCAAACCAGAAGGGTTCATTCCCACCACAGCCTTCGCCGTGTGTCCAAATGGCATCTGGTCCCCTGCGGGCAGTCCCTGCAGACCACGGCTGGACCTCCACGGTCTTTGTTTCTTTTTCACTTCTTTTACTGTTTACTTCGTTTGAGAGAAAAACAGAGTGTGAGCGGGGGAGGGGCAGAGAGAGGGAGACACAGAATCCGAAGCAGATTCCAGGCTCTGAGCTGTCAGCACAGAGCCTGACGCGGGGCTCAAACCCACCAACCGTGAGATCACGACCTGAGCCCACGTCGGACGGACGTTCAACCAACTGAACCACCCAGGTGCCCCTGCACCCCCATGGTCTTGACCTCAGGGCCTCCTGAGGTCGCCCGTGCCCTCCCATCCCCCAGCCACGTCCGCACCACACCCAGCCGGGCAAGGAAACGTTCTGTGACTCGCAGCACCTCTAGGGAGCCCCCTGCCTGCTCACCGCGCAGAAATGTTTCCCCTCTGCCCCTCGCCCCCGACGTTCAGGGCACGCGGCCCCCACCTGTGACTCCCCAGTGCACCTGGGAGGACCCCGTGTGGCCTCCGTCACCGACAGCACATGGCGATTCGGGGCGTCTCAGCTCAGCGCTACCCTCTCCTCCCTTGGAGCCAAACGTCAGGCCCTTGGTCGCGCGCTTTCTGCCGCAGCGAGACGCGGCGGCCTCCACGTGTCCCCTGCCTGAAGAGAGGGGTCCGGGGCGACCGGGAAGGGGGCCAGGCGGGGGAATCTGCAACATGGACCCACAGCCTCTCACTGCCCCACGGGCTAAGCGAGGGGGTGTCCAACACCTCGCACCCCGACCAGCTACGTGCTCACTTCAGCGCCCCGCCTGCCCGGACGGCTTTCCCGACGAGACGCCAGCCTGAGGACGGTCATCTTGCCTACGTCGTGAACCTGCCCGGCGATTTCCCCCACCGACGTGCGATCTCGCGGTTTCTCACGCCAACAGGAGAACGGCAAGTCCCCAAGAGCTAAAAACACGGTGAGACCGCCCGTCTTCTCAAACCCGGATCTGACGCTCTATCGAGACGCTTCACTTCAGGCAGAGAAGGCAGGACGTCCGTGCCCTCTCTGCTCTTTCCCTCGGCCACTGTGGTGCCATCTGCTCTGACAACACGTGCTCGAGTCTCTTTCCCAACGCGTGTCGGGATTTTGTCTACCCTGAAGTTCACGGACCTGCCTCTTTGCGGATCGGTACACCGTTAAGTGGCAGGGTGTCTTGGGCGGTATTTCTGTGTCAAAGGAACCCTCAAAACCAGCGTCCCACAGCAGAAGTGGAGGAGACCGGCTGCGGGCTGTCGGGGGCCCCCCTCATTCCTTCCTAGAAGCAGGGTTTTCTTTAATGAATGACAAAAGCAATGCAGGTGTGTTCTGAGCCCTTGGTCTCACATCGGCACAAGCCCGCAGTGGGTCCCCACGATCCCCACCACCTCCCTGCTGCCGGCCTCCCCTCGAGACTCACTGCTCAGTCGGGCTTGGGGTGTGGCATCCAAGCCAACCTCACCGATTCACCCGTTCATGGGACACACCGTCCCCCTCTCGAAAGCAAATCGATACGTGTCTGTCTGCCTTCCTCCTACATGCTTCTGCCTCTTCCTTTACCTCCTCTCTAAAGAGCTGCCCCCCACGCCGTCCTGCAGGTCCCTCCCCCCCCACACCTGGGGCCTAAGGGTGCTGGTGACGTCAGTGATGTGAGTCAGAGTGTCACTTAACCCTTTGCGACAGTCTGGGAATTAAAGATCTACATTGGTAGGGATTTTTTTTTTAATTTTTTTTTTAATGTTTATTTATCTTTGAGACAGAGAGAGACAGAGCATGAACAGGGGAGGGGCAGAGGGAGAGGGAGACACAGAATCTGAAACAGGCTCCAGTCTCTGAGCTGTCAGCACAGAGCCCGACGCGGGGCTCGAACTCACGGACCGCGAGATCATGAGCTGAGCCGAAGTTGGCTGCCCAACCAACGAAGCCACCCAGGCACCCCTATATTGGTAGGGATTAAGAGATTAAGAGGTACCAACTACCAGTTATCAAGCAAATAATTCGCGGAGAAGAAAACCACAGCCTAAGGAAATCCAGGGGATACGGCTGGAGCGACGTCCTCCCATGGCGCCAGGCGGTGACCGCTGAGTCACACGCACGATGGTCGATTCTTCGTGTCGCATACGCGACCCCACCCGGACACAGTACCCCCGCTCCGCCTCAACAGCGACCGCTAGGACATAAAATAAATAATACAACTACCGAAGGCATGTTTAAAAATCTACATTTCAGCCCCTGTTTGGTACCATTTCCCATCGCTGCTGGAAAATTTCAGGCCGAGGAGATTACAGACGAGGACGTCCTTTCACCCACTTGTTCAACGCGGGTTTGAACTTACATGGGCACCGTTTTCAAGAACGACAGTACTGTCCTGGAAATAGACCGCATCATGGTTCCCTTGATAACGTTCTCCTGGCTCTAGCTCCCTTTGTCGTAAGAACGCGGTAAGAAGTTCACAGAACACGGAAACCCACGCTCATCGACTGTGTCCGTGGTCCGTAAGGCTTCCGGTCAACGGCAAGCTACTGCTGGCAGCCAGATTTTGGGGAGTCAGAGTCCTAAGTGGAGCTTCTACTGCGTAGGGGGGAGGTCGGCGACCCCGTCCCTTGTGCTGTTCAAGGGCTAGATGTGTGGAGCACCAGCCACACTAGGCTCTGAGCTACAAGTCGAACGAGGGCCTCTCTGTACTCAACGGTCAGCGAGTCTGGAAGCACGAAAGAAGGGACTGGTTTTCAGGTGTTATAAACAACCACGAGCGGCCAAGCGCATGGGCTGATCAGAATCCAGACCCTGCCCGTTTCTGCTTGTGAGATCTCGTCTGAGCCTCACTTTCTGCATCTGTGAAATGGAGTTAATAACAAACCCCAACCAGTCAGGTTTATCTGAAAAGTCCCCCCAGAAATCATTGTCCTGAATCACTCAGCACAGCGGCCGTACAATAATTACTCCCAAAACTAGCCATCGCTATTATTGACCAAAATATTTCCTATGGCACTTTGAATTACTGAAGGAAAAAAACAGACAGACAAACAAACAGATACGCGATTAAATTATCTTACCCTCAGGCAAAGTGCCTTTCGGGGGTATTCCACAGTCTTGAGCATACTTGAACACTGATTGTATCTTTGCAAGGTCCAAAGAACCATACCACGTACTGGAGAGAAATCAAAGCTACGTAGAAAAATACACAGTGTGGCCCCTAGAGGAACTTAAAGTTTGGGACAGGAGAATCTAGGTATAGAATGTAACCCCCAGAAAAGGTTGAAAACGGACACGCAAAAGGTATCTGTGTCCAAATCCCTTGCACGCCTGTGTGTCACCTTACGGGGGGCGGGCAGAGGGGTCTTTGCGGATGCGATTGAACAGGATGGGAGATGATGTGGATTGTTCTGGTTGGTTCCCCTGCAAGTGCGTGCTTCTACAGGGAGGCGGGGAGACTTTACACACAGACACAGAGAGGAGAGGCTGAGAACGGAGCGGAGAGGCGGGTAGCACCAGCCAGGAAGACTGCAGTGAAGCTGCTGGTGGCAAGGTCTGCGGGCAGGCGGCCACCAGAAGCTGGAGGAGGCAAGACACGATCTCCCTTGGAGCCTTCGGCTGACAGCTTGATTTCAGCCCTGCGATATTAAGTTTGGACACCTAGCCTCCAAAACTGCGAGAGAATAAATTTCTGTTTTTTAAGTCCCCACGTCTGTGGTAATTTGTGAGTGGAAGGATGGATGGAGGGAGGGATGGATGGAAGGGGGGGAGGGAGGGAGGAAGGAAGGAAGGGAGGGAGGAAGGGAGGGAGGGAGGGAGGGAGGGAAGAAGGGAGGAAGGGAGAAAGGAAGGAAGGGAGGGAGGGAGGGAGGGAAGAAGGGAGGAAGGGAGGAAGGAAGGAAGGAAGGAAGGGAGGGAGGAAGGGAGAAAGGAAGGAAGGGAGGGAGGGAGGGAAGAAGGGAGGAAGGGAGGAAGAGAGGGAGAGAGGGAGGGAGGGAGGGAGGGAGGGAAGAAGGGAGGAAGGGAGGAAGGAAGGAAGGAAGGGAGGAAGGGAGAAAGGAAGGAAGGGAGGGAGGGAGGGAAGAAGGGAGGAAGGGAGGAAGAGAGGGAGAGAGGGAGGGAGGGAGGGAGGGAGGGAAGAAGGGAGGAAGGGAGGAAGGAAGGAAGGGAGGGAGAGAGGGAGGGAGGGAGGAGGGAGGGGGGAAAAAGGATGGCTAGATGGATAGCCTGACGAACAGAAAGACAGATGAATGGGTAACGACCGGTTCAATGAACGGAGGAGTGGCTTCAATGGACAGATGACACAGAAACATAGGGTAGTAGAAGCTTCTGCAGTAGGGTATTTTTGGAGCTTTTGTTTTGTTTTTCATTTTTTTCTTGGCTACCGAAATGGAACCAATTAAACAGATCCTCATACTCGGAATTCTACCTTTCTTTGCGTGTAAGTATTTGTTATAAAACCGTATCTGTTGTTTAACTTTTCTAATTCGGAGGAAATGAAAGTTAATGATTCCCCTGTTCCCCAGTCCTTTAACATTGACGTGTAAGCAGCAGAGTCCCCCCACGTCTCGGCCTCTCACACAGGCACCGGCCAGCTCCCTCCTGGATAGTTCTGCCTCCCCGCCAAGCCCGGACAAGGGGCGGCTGTAAACCAGAGCTGTTTCCGGTCCAAGGCTGTACCGGATTTCTCCTGACACTCCCTCCACGGAGGCGGGGGTTCTCCCCCCTCCGACACCCCTCTCTGGTCCTGAGACGGGACCTGCATCCCTGCAGTGGCTCCTCTCCCAGCCCCCGGGGTCGCCGAGGGTCCGCTTCTCACTGCCACGTACAGGAGAACCCACCCTGGAGGCTGCAGGTGCGGGTCACGACAAGCAACCTCGATGCGGTGACCTTCCTGTGTTCGTGGAAACGTGCCCGCTCCCCGCCCACCTCCCGTGTTCTCATTCCTTTGTCTTGTCAGCCCCCACTTTCCATATCGTTGCCCCCCCCCACCCCGGAAATGAACAGCAGCGTATAAAAACACAGTCCTGGTTCACGTCAAGTTCCCAACAGGACTAGACCTACATGTAAGACACAAGCTCTCTGGCAACTGGACAGAAGACCATTCTCCAGGGAAGTCTGGGACCAGAGGACAACGTGGCCAGTCACTTACTGACCTCATGATATCATCTCTAGGTCCCCAGGATAGAAGCACAAACAGCCGAGGGCCTGGGTGGCTCAGCTGGTTGAGCGTCTGACTTTGGCTCGGGTCATGACCTCACTTTTCGTGGGTTCGAGCCCCGCGTCGGGCTCTGTGCTGACAGCTAGGAGTCTGGAGCCTGCTTCGGATTCTGTGTCTCCCTCTCTCTCTGCCCCTCCTCCACTCACACTCTGTCTCTGTCTCTCTGTCTCTCTCTCTCTCTCTCTCTCAAAAATAAACACTAAAAAAAAAAGTTTTTTAAAGGAGTACAAACAACGAAGCTTTATTTTTACTTGCTTTTCAATCTATGGAAGAGTGGGTTTGCTCTGTGACCAATCCCCGCCTGCTCACGAATTACGTGAGGTTCTAGGACATCAGCCTGGAATTAAAATCTGCATTTCTGTTCATTCAAGGATTCATATTTGGAAAGAATGAGAGCGATACAGTAAAAGCAACAACACGCTGAAGCAGATATTCAATATTTGGAAGTCATCTCCGTTTTTTCATCGGCCCCAGACCCACCGGGCACTTTGGGTTACGCGCACGTGTCCGTGCGTGTGCAGACCTACATTCGCTTCCAATTAAAATCCTTCAAAACAGAGTCCATATTCGATGTCAAGCTGGTCTAAAACTTTCAGGTGGTCAAAGATTCTCAGGGGAGAAATGCAATGTGCACACGCGAGCCAGAACGAGCCATCCCTGCATTTAGAAATCACATCTGCATCAGGAAATTTTATATAACATGATGGCATGGCGGGGGGGGGGGGGGGGGGGTCACACTTTTTCCCGTTCTTCGGTATATTGGGAAAAATCACCGAATAACCGACCTCGGGCTCAGCACTGTGCTTGCCGCTGTAGGAAAATCCACACAGCACTGACTCACTTCTGAACAGTTTGGCTGAGTTAAGGTCTCTAAATTCAACACACAAAATATGCCACACGCTGGGCTGATGGCATCATTTCACACGCTGAGACTCCCCACCCCCCCCCACCCCCACCTCGCACAGGCCCTTGTTTTAAGGACATTTTTCAGGGTTTCCACTTGAAAAAGTTGAATGGCATCGGGGAAAATACAGTCTTCTCCAACACTGCCCAATCTCATAAAGAAATCAGTAACGGAGCTACGTACATACCCGAGGAAACGTGAGAGTTAAGTCATATTTACCCAGCTATTCTGGACCTTTCTTAACAACATAAAAACAGAGAAGCCTCTTCCTTTCAGAAAATCAAGTGACAACCAATAAAGAAATATGCCTCACAGCCATATGCAAGACCGCTGCTGCTGCTGCTGTGAATTGGGTGTTTTTTTTTTTTTTTTCTTTAACCTCGCGTCTGCCTGGGTTGGATTCACTGAATTCATCAACCTTGTCTTTGGTTCCGCGTGCACACCATAAATCCCGGAGGCCCTGGTCCTCGGGACTGCTCTAACTCCTAATTAGGAGCCGTGAACCCGCTCCAACAGCACTTGAAAAGACGGCGAGCGGGGTGGGCGACCCTC
Source organism: Leopardus geoffroyi (assembly GCF_018350155.1). Classification (NCBI taxonomy): domain Eukaryota; kingdom Metazoa; phylum Chordata; class Mammalia; order Carnivora; family Felidae; genus Leopardus; species Leopardus geoffroyi. Next base: position 2,416,462 of record NC_059339.1, on the reverse strand, counting down.
CCCTCCCCAGACCACAGCGAGCGAACGGTCCTCGTCGGGCCTCAGGTCCCGGCCTTCCTCACCTCCGCGATTCTGCAAGAGCTCGCAGAGATTTCCTGTCATCAAAAGGCTCTGTGCATGACAAGTGGCTTTGAAGTTTCGGAGCTCTCCTCTCGAAAATCTTTTCAGAAAAAAAATCTGTCGACGGGGATTGGGGGGCACCCACTGAAGCCTGGTACGAATCTCCACTTTCCTCCTAACATGATTCCCTGCAGGAGGCAGGCGCTGGGAGGGAACCGCTCACAAAACCGAGAGTCCGGATCGATAAGAAGAAAGAATTGCTGGTACTTTCCACCGTCTCCTGCGTGAACCACGTAACTCCTCCTTCAAGGAATCAGCGCCCTGAGCCTCCAAGGCGGCTGCTGGATGCGGGTCTGGGTGCTGACTGCAGGGGAAGGGGGCACACGGGGCAGGGGGTCGGTGCCTGCACTCAAGCTCCGGGTCGGGGCCCTGCTGACAAGTTGCGGTCAGAACTCCGCGGCGAGGCCGTGCGGACGCTGGCGCGGCCCCGCGGCCCCGGAGGGCGGGAGCCTCGACCCCGCAGGACACCCCTCCCCGAGGTCCTGGGGGCAGTGGGGTCACTCCGGGGCCCCGTTTTCGGCAGCCTGCCAGGCACTGAATGCATTCCCGTACACAGGAGGGCTCTGGAATGCTTTCCTCACAGGTCGGCGCCGGCAGGGAACGCGCCAGGTGCACGCTCCGGGGCCCTTCCAGGTCATTCCAAGCCCCCTCCCCCGGCAGGGCCCGCCTCCCCTCCCCTCTGCGGCTTCTCCGCGGCCCCCTCCCCCGACGCAGGGCTATTTTTCCCGGCGTCCGTCGCCAGTCTCCCCGCGGACCTCGCGGCCAAGTCCCCCCGGGAGGGACCTGCAACACGCGCACACGACACCCACGCCCTCCGTCCCGGCCACCCCAGCCACGCGCGCTCCCGCACCCTCACTCGCGGCAAAGTTAGTCCCGGGCCGGAGGCGGCGGCGGCGCTCACCTTTGGAGAGCAGGGCGGCCAGGCTGATGAGCACGGGGGACCAGCGGTGCCACGGCGTCCCCATCTCAGAAGGGCACATCCCGGAGACCCGAGCGCGGCTCCTCGGCTCCCGGCGCCGTCCGGGCGCGGACCAGCGGCCGCCGGGCCCGGGTTGGCCCCGGGGGTGGAGAGGGGGGGGGGAGCGCGGCTAGGGGCGCGAGCAGCCGCGGGGCCCTGCGCCCTCCGCCCGCCAGCCCATGGCCGGCCGGGCGACGACCGCGCGCGGCTCCGGACTGGCTCCCCCGAGGCCGGCGCGCGCCGCAAACCCCACCCCTCGCCCCCGCCGGGCGCCTCGCTCGGGTCCGCGCGGGGTCGGGCCTCCCGCTCGGCGGGCGAGGGGGGCCGCCTCGGGAGCGCGGGAGCCGGCTAGCGCGCGCGGGCGGCGGGGCGGCGGGGCTGCGGCGGCGGCGGCGGCGGCGCGGGGGCCCCCAGGGGGCTGGCCGGGCGCGCGGGGGGGCGCGGGGCGCGCGGGCGCACGGTCCCCATGCCGCCCGCGCCTGAAGTTTGGCGGCGCCGCCCCCGCGCGCCCGGCTCCGGCCCCCGCCCGCGGCCCCGGCGCGCGAAGCGCACGGCCGGCTCGGGAGACGCGGCCCCGGCGCGCGGAGGAGCGGCCGCCGGCTCGGGGACCCGCGCGGTGGCCCCGCTCGGCCGACACCGCAGCCGGCGAGGAGCCGAGCGCCGCCGAGCCCTGCGCGCCTGGGAGGTTGGGGGGTGGGGGGTGGGCTTCGCCTTCCGAATTTGTCTGTTTTTGAAAAGCCCCACCCTTTCGGAGTGACAGCCGTGAGCCCCAATCCGCGAAGTAGGGCCCACCTCTTCCCCCCCCCCCCAACCCCGGGGCCGCCCGCTCGCCCCGCCCTCGCCGTCCCCCCTCCTCCCCGCGGGTGCGGCTGGGAGGGGCTGCCGGAGGCGGCTGGAAACCTCGCCCGCCCGGAGCGCCCCGAGCCGGCCGCCCAACCCCCCCAACAGGTGGCGAGACGGCCATCTGCCTCCCCTGCGTCCCCAAACCTCCAGCGAAGGGCCAGCCCTCCGGCCTGGGGGGTACCTCGTGCGCTCCGCCGGCCAGTGGACGCGAAGGTCGCCACAGAGGGTCCCTCGGCCCGCCCCGGGCATCCCCGACTACCTCTGAGGAGGAGGGCCTCCGACAAGCCATCCGGCCCCCAGCCCCCGGAGCTGGAATGACCACCAAGTCAGGGACCCTGAAGGGATTCCGTCTTGACCACCCGCCCCCCCCACTAACCCCTTCCCCCCCGGGGCCAACTGGAACTGGGAATTGATCGGCTGAGGGCCAACGTGGCCTTGAGCATATCGGACACAAGGTTCTAGGTTTATACCTTCCTGGATCCCTAATTAAGACAGCCCTGAAACCGAGATCACTAAGCATCATCCTCTGAGTTTAGTCCAAGGACCCCTGCGCTCCATGTGAGCCTTTGAATTAACCGGATCAAAATCAGAGGCAGAGAAAGCATTCTGAATATTTTGAAAATACAACACCCAAATCAAATGAGGCGAATTTACCCAGTAGGTGAAAACGGGTCTTTATCATCCGGCTAACAGAGCAGATGTTTTGATTCTAGATGCCGTGGTTGTGAAAATATGCCAAAGGTTTCAGGGTTTTTAGCTTTCAAAGTTTCAGGGAAGATCAGACAGGCGGGTGCTTGTCTCCCCAGGACGGTCTCTGCGTTTCTCGGAATGTCTGTCTGTCTGTTTTTCTTTCGTTTCCTAAACTTCTGCTCCTCCTCTCTGGGTCTCCTACAGCATTGTAAAGAGTTAATGCAGCAAAGAACGTTAAGAGGTTGTGTATTTCAGCACTCGAAACTTGGGGAAGCGTCCCCATCACTTGGAAGCTTGTTAAAAATGCTGCTGACGAGGGGCGCCTGGGTGGCTTGGTCGGTTAGGCGTCCGACTTCAGCCAGGTCACGATCTCGCGGTCCGTGGGTTCGAGTCCCGCGTTGGGCTCTGGGCTGATGGCTCAGAGCCTGGAGCCTGTTTCCGATTCTGTGTCTCCCTCTCTCTCTGCCCCTCCCCCGTTCATGCTCTGTCTCTCTCTGTCTCAAAAATAAATAAACGTTAAAAAAAAAAAAAAATGCTGCCGACGAGCCCACCCCAGGAGCCTCTGATTCGGCAGGTCTGGGTGGTATTCCTAAAAGGGGCTTCAGGTGAAGCTGACACAGCTGGTCCCAGGACCCCTGGCCTAGCTCACCATACTCACCTCCAAGATGGGGAAACTGAGGGCTAACCCCTGCCCACCTGGCCTCCTCATGGCAAGGCCAGAGTCTGCACTGAATGCAGATTCCAGGTGGCCAGAGTCCGTTTTGATGGGAAACAAAGTCTGTCTTTTGAGCATTTCCCCAATGTGTAGACTAGAATTAATAGTCCCCGTTCTTTATTAAAAACAACCATCTTCTATTCTGAAATCAAAGTAAGTTGTTTTTATTTCTTCCAGAATTACAATCATCAGATGCTCCTTTATGGGGAGGGGGCGGGGGGGGGGGTTCATTGCAAAAGATTTCTCTGTGTCCTTAGGATAAAACGTGGCTGAAGGCTCTGGCCCAAAATGTGAAACCATTTCCCCGTTATGCAGAGTTGGCCAAGTTTTTTCTACTCTTTGGTGCGGATGCTTTTTGGGAAGCCGAAACTCCAGAAACCTGGTCAGTGGCTACAATAAGATGTAAGAACCGCTTCTCGGGGATGCTGTTGCAGCAAACACATCTAATCTTCTTTGGGTAATTAGCCCGGCTAGTTGTGGGGAAGCCGAGCCTTCTGAAGCCTCCAGAAGCGCGCCAGGCCCGCCAGGTCCCGATGCCTCCGGGACCACCTCCCCATCAGAGCGCCTGCCTTGTTTCTCTCCAATTAATTGTAAGAAATCTGCTTTCCTGCAAGACTGTGGGTTTCATCTGCAAGGCCATAAATCAATTTGTAAGCCTAATTTTGTCAGTAATTAAATAGTACTAATTGTTCCTGCCGTGTGGATTATGCTTTACATGAGGCAGTTTGGGCCCTCGTCTTTCAAGGAAACAAAACATTCTTTGAGGCAATTTCAAGTGGTACCAGCTTTGACAACATGGAGCCTGCTTGGGATTCTCTCTCTCTCTCTCTCTCTCTCTCACCCTCCCTCTCCCCCCTCTCCCTCCCATTCTCTCCCTCTCCCCCCCCACTCCTCTCCTACTCATGCTCTCTCTCTGAAAATAAATAAATAAACTTAAAAAAATTTTTTTAAGAGGTACCAGCTGGTAAAGGTGGAAAGGAGTCTGCTGGAATCCCCATGTGGAAGGGAACTGGACCTCTAGTGGTAAAGAAGGTGCCCTTAGGTCCTACAAGATGGGGCCCTGTTTAACTGACAGTTCTCCCCCAGTCCTCCCGGATGCATCCAGCAGAGAGGATCAAGCCTGCAACAATTGTTGCACATTTGCAAACGCCCTTGCTTCTTTTAAAACAGAGGAAACCTCTTTCTGCCCAGCGTGACGCTAGCTAGCCAGAGTGCATTAACGCGGCTTTCTTTTTGTTTCGATTATTAATATCTTTACGTTCCCACTTTACCTTTACTTAGTGGCAGGTTTCCTTTTTCAAATCAACTGAGGTAAGTTTTTGAGGAGTGGGCTGACCTGAAGGGGAGGACCACGTCACCACTGATGCAGGCGTATACGTCATCTTTATCTGCAACACGACCTGGGAACGCAGGGAGGAGTGAGTGTGGGAGACACTGGACGTGAGCCGCCAGATCAATCCCTCCTTCAGGTACAGGCAAGCCTTTTTGGATCTCTTTTTTTTCCCCCTCAATCTTCCCAAACGTGTGCAACAGCCAGGAAATAGGCCGGAAACGGCTTATCTCGTTTTAAGAGTGGGGACAGAATTGTGCTTTGGAATTCACCGTCAGGAACACCCATGCGCTTCTCGGGGAGCCGGGGGGTGGGGGAGAGCATGTCTCCAGCAAGATTACTCCAGGAGGTGGCCTTGAGGATGGCGTGACCGCTGTTGGCCAGTCCCTGTCACTCTGTCCTTCCGGACGCAGGGATGACTGTGCCTCTGGGTCCCCGGGAAGGTGACGAATGGAATATGAGCGAAAGTGGTGAGGGTCTCTTCCGAGATGAGGCAGCGAGAAGCCCCCCGTGGTGCTTCGCTCCGTACCTCCCCCACCAGGAGGCTCGAGGAGACCATGCGTTTGAGCAGGTGCAACTGCTACGGGGTCGCGAGTCCCTGTCCGCCAGCCCCGCAGGCCCGTGGGGGCCAGAACACCTGCCAAACCGCACGAGACACCCAGCAGCAGCTACGGCTGTCACTGTGTTAAGTCACTGCACTTCCGGATCCTTCCTGGTTGCCTTACTAATATGACACTGTCCTTTACTCTCCCCACTCGGCCCTCCCTTACTCGTCTCCTTGGGCTCCATAAGCAACTGTTAAGAACCCAGCATGCCGGCCTCCCAAGCAGCCCCCGCCATCGCCAGGTGACCTTAAGGAGCAGCCTCTTTCCTGAAGGCCAGGAGTACTGTGCCCCGTTTGCCTTAATTTCCTGCGTCGGGGATCCGTGCAGACCCTAAACGGTCTTCTTTGACTTCTTTGGAGTTGGATGCTGTACCCCCTCGAATAAATCCTGCCTTCGTACTCCTGGCCGGGCCAGGCCGGGTTCCTCCGTCAGGGCTGAGGATTCTGTGGGGGTCGGAGAGAAGCCCCCTGCGGAAGGACCTCCTCGACGTGCCGTGCACTTGTCCCTCGCTGGAGCCCCTGACGGTGCCACTAGCTGTTTGCTACGTTAGATCCCACGGCCTCCACCCACGAGGCGCACAGGCTTCCTAAGGGGAGGTGTGGTCCTCATGGGCCGGCTACCCAGGGGAGAGGGACGTACAGGGACCCCTTAGTCCATGCCGTGCATATTTATTACACGCCTGTCATCAGCCAGGCACGGTGGATCCAGCAAGTCAACAAGGAGCCACCACGGAGCTTACGTTCTCACAGGGACAGACAGACAGGGAACCAGGAAACGAGGAACGTGATACTTTTAGAAAGACCCTGGGAGAAACTCAGGCAGGATCGTGTTTACCTTGAGAGAGGTCGGCCAAGGCTTCCCTGACGAGGTGGCCCGGGAAGCAAGGCCTGCTGACGCGAAGGACCCCGTGTGCAGATCTGGGTCGTAACCACGCTGCTGGAGGGAACAGCGAGTGCAAAGGCCACGAGGTACGTCAAAGCCGGAGGCTCCGAGAGAAGCCTGTGGCTGAGGCAGAGGGAGCCAGGGGAGGAGGGGCAGGAGGTGAGGTCAAGGGTACGGGCTGGAGACGCAGGCAGGAGGACGACGGAACCTCTCCAGGAAGGAGAGAAAACTGGAGTTTAGGGCCCCCCCCCCCACCATCCGATAAGACGGACACATGGAAAAAGGCCGTGTTTGCTTTCCTAACTGAGCACCCACAGGGTTTGGTTTCCTGAGGCCGTTGAAAACCAGTGTCTCTCACGGCTGTGGACGGCTGGGCTGTGACCTTACAGACGCCTCTGTTGGGGAAGGACTAAACTCATTGCAAGCGCCTCTGAGCCATACGTAAGTGGTATCCCAGTATTATTACCGAGAAAACGGTTCCCCAGCCCTGTCCACACGGTGACACGCAGGGACCCGATCCTGCCTGGGGGGAGCCAGCGCGGCCACGGAGGGAGAGGCTTTGCTGCCAGTTTGTGGATTTTGCCAACGTCAAAGAGACCTGAGGTCCCATGTGAGCGTATAACGGCTTCAAAGCTGAAATGGGAGGACAGTTTCAATGGCCTAATTCGGAAGAGATTTAAGGTGCTTTGGGCAACAAACAAATGGAAATAATAGGGCTGGGAATGCTTCTGGCTTAGAACTCGATTTTCCCTCCTAATAAAATTCCTCCACATCCACCTCGTAAATCATGTGTATGCCCCAATTTCTTCCAGAAAGTGAACCGTCCCCCATGACGTAGACGTATGTGCCTGGGATTTTAATGATGGAAGAGTGGAGACTTGCTGGTGTCCCCATATCTCCCCACGGACGCGCCGGTCCAGGGCGGGATGGAGGGCCCCCACCTGCACAATCACAAAAGTCTTTTTAAAAACTCCGTAACGATTCTTAAATGCCCCCGTTTTGTTTCACCAAAAGGTCTCTGCTTGGCGCTTAACTCGATCAACATTGAGTAACCCACTGTGACTGCATGCGATCAATTATCTGTACACGGATTTTTAACTCCTCGCGGGACAGGTATCCGTGTCTGCAAAAGCGACTCACGGCCAGTAGGCAGCTGAGTCCATAAGTGAACGCACGGCGGGTGTGGCTGGAGGTAAGTTTGAAAGACCAATTGAAATTGTTCCTCGACAACAGTAAAATTGGTTGCACCGGACCAACGTTTTCATTATGACATGAATGGATCAAAAAGGCTGAAAAGCAGCACCTGGAGACCGGACTCTCTGGAACATTCCCTGTTACACAGCCAGAGAGGACAGTGAGGCTGAACTGTGGTCCCGGGCGTCAAGGCCGCATCCGTGGGCCTGCAGTGACCCCTAGTGGCAGCCCAAGACACCTGTTTTCCCACAGAAGAATAAACGAGGGACGTCTCCCGCTGTAACCGACCGGCCGCCAAGTTGTCACATTTGAATTAGATTGTATTTTTAAACGAGCTCACGCACCCATATTGATTATCCAAGCGAATGTTTCCAGATGGGACAGTGCTGGAAACCCTCCGCTTTCTCAGGTCCTCTGTCCCCTCCTCCGCAGGATCCTGTGGTCTCTCCAGTAAAGGTGAAACCCTGGTTCCTTGGCTACGGGGGCTAGGGGGAGGGGGGGTGTCCCCAGGGTGCTGCACAAGAAAGAGACACCTGAAGCAGGGAGCCCCTGGGTCCTGCTCAGAAAGGATGTAGTGTTACGTGTCATTTAAAGACAAGTGAGTTTGGGGCGCCTGGGTGGCTCAGTCGGTTGGGCATCCGACTTCAGCTCAGGTCATGATCTCGCAGTCTGTGAGTTCGAGCCCCACGTCGGGCTCTGTGCCGACAGCTCGGAGCCTGGAGCCTGCTTCGGATTCTGTGCCTCCCTCTCTCTGCGTCCCTCCCCTGCTCGCACTCTGTCTCTCTCTCTTTCTCTCTGAAAAATAAAGATTTAAAGCAAAATTAAAGACAAGTGAGTTTGTAAGAAATATAAAGTCGTACCAGTGGCATTGACCCTGGCGGTCCCCAGTTAAAACAGGGGGCCTTCCGGCGGGATATCCGGCCATCCCCCTGGCTCAGTCTCTCAGGTTTGAGAAAACGAGAGCCAGAAAGAGGGAAGCTATAGACTTAAGTACTGCGGCCTTTTAAAGACGCTGCCACACGGATTAAATAACTTCGCGAGTCTGAGCGTGAGGAAGTCATGACGACTCACCGTGCCGGGTGTCACCTGAAAGGGGCCGTGGGGCAGGGGCTCCGTGCAGCTGTGGCCCAGCTTCATGCTTCAGATAAACTAAAACTCAAGTCGCGGGGGCTTCTTTGTCTTGTCCTTTGCTTTTATTCTGGCGTTTCTGCACCGAGACCACTTCGGAAGTTGCTCGTAGAAAATCTGTCACGAGAAATATGCACTGAGAACGTATGTGTCTGTCAGGTGTTTCAATTTCTCTCCCGAAACTGGCCTTCAAAAATTACAGTTGGGCTAAAGTTGCCACGCTAGCAAAACCAGGGTTCGCCACACACGCACGCACTTTGAGGGGATGCTTAGGAGTAGCTGGAAGGTTCTCCGACCGTGTGCCTTGTTGCCCCAGCTGGCCCTGCTGTGTTTCCCCTGTAAGACTGTGCAGCCCTCCTGGGAGTGCTCCCACTGTTGGTCTAGAGTAACACCTAAGCCAGACCAACCACAGTCCTGCCCCAGGACCTTTGCACCTGAAGCGGGAGGGGAGAGCCACCTTTGGATGTCTGGAATGTGTTGTGGGAAACTTAGACGTTGCTGCGTTGCTGGCCGTGTGGCCCACGACACGATCTGGAGTCCCGGGCGAGGCAATCGCAGGGGAACAGACTTGAGACAGAGTCTGGCTGCCTTAGTTGTTCATCCTGGCCCCTTCTCATGCTCCAGGAAGCACCCTGGCCTCCACGTGAACTCCACTGTGTGGAGCCAGTCCAGGTGGGGGTGTCCCCTGTTTCATTCCTCCAGCCGGGCTCCTGCTTCCAGCCCGCTTTGGAGAGACATGAATTGGTTCTTGTCACCCTAGCTCAGAACCTTCCATGGCTCCCACCTTACCCAGTGAGGATTTCAAGTGCCCACAGTGCCCTGCAAGGGGGCTGTGAGCTGCCCTTCCTGTCCCTACTTGTCCCCTATTTCAGCCGGCTGTGCCACCCTCCTCCAGTGCATAGGCATTGCTCCTGACACAGGGCCTTTGCACAGACTGATTCCTCTGCCCGGAACACTGTTCCTTCTGACACCTATGTGGTTCACCCTGGTCTCTGCTAAATATCACTCTACAGCAGATTCCTTCCCTGGACATACTAGCCTCCTGTCCTCACCCTGTGCTGGGTGTCAGGTCAATTATCAACCCAAAATACTATATACTAAATACTAAAATAAAATACTGTATACAAAATGCTAAATACTACAGTGGTTTAATTTTCTCCCCACCCCCCACCTCGGAATGTGAACTCCCTGAGAGCAATAGCTTTCTTCACTGGCATATTTTCACTGCCCAGAGCAATGCAGGGTAATGCAGGCATTCTATAACATTTTTCTTTCCCCGACTGGGGTTGGTTAGTGAGGAACTCACCACGACTGGTGATTTCCCAGTTCCCCTGGCCACCCAGTGCTGTTCTGTAGGATGGTTACGGAGAAGCTCCTGCTTGGGTTTGGACTGACGGCTGTGTGACCTTGGCCGAGTTACTTAACCTCTCTGGGCCGCCGTTTCCTTACCTTAAAAATTGTAGAGTATGCTATCACCCAAGTAGTTGGGCTGTTCCTGAATTAACTGAGGATACCCACATAAAGCACCTACATGATGCGCATCCTAGCACAGCGTTAGCGGTAAAGAGAGAGCGATGGCCAGATACTCTTTTCCACAGGAGCAGAAATGCTTCAAAATGTGTTTTTCCTCGTCTGGTTTCCCTGTTTGACTGTCCACATAATTTATGGGGTTTCTGCAGGGTCAGGGCCAGATACAGATTTTCTTAGCATGATGCTAAATGATCTCCATGGGGATCAGACTCATAAGCAAAAGTCTTGTTGGTCTTAGGCTCACATTAGACCTCTAAGAACATCAATAATGCAGAAGTCAGAGAGAACAATTCTTACACATCGGCTTTACTCATCCTGGAGTTGAAAATAACTCGCTTTTTTTGTGGTTAAGTTTTTCCTTACTGCATTAAAAAAATTCCAAGCCTTAGGGTGGGGGGGTGGGGGGAGAAAAAAACAAAACCAAAAAAACAAAGAAAGAAATAGACCCTGGAGGACACCTTATATAATCGCAAATTTTCCGCGATGAAGTGTCTGCAGGTGTAAGCTCCGTTTGTTGATTTTTCGTTCTGGTGCACACACGTCGGGGAAAACGCTGACTGCTGTAAACCCATTGTGCCACAGCTCAGGTCGTGTGCGTGAGCTGTTGCACCTCCGAGATCAAGTTGAGTGTCAGACTTACCGTTTTAAAATGGTGTTGCTGGGTGTTTATATAACGTGTGCGGCATGGTGTGGCACGGAGACGGCACGCGTCCAGAGCGCAGCCCCAGCCCGTGCCCGCGGTCACGCGACCGGGTGCGTGCCATCGCCTTCCAAGGTCAGTGAGGGTCCCCCTTTGCCCCTCCGCCTCCAGAGAACCCCTGTCCGCGCCTCTCTGCCTTCAGGCAGAGAAACCAAGACTACGAGAACTGATGTGAATAAATAACAAATAATCCGGTGCTAATTCCAAGAACCTACTTCGCCCAGTAATGCCAACCTCTCCCCTCCACCGACCACATCAACGTCCTGCCACAAGCTAACTGGGGCACCCGTGCTTCCCAGAGATGGTTGCAATCACGTCTCCCAGCCGGGCGCTGTTTTCAGTGCCATCCCAACACTCGCCCACCCAGAGGCGGGTCTTGGTCCCCTTACCTGAGACTCTGAACGGACTTGTGCCTCACAAGAGACCTTGGAGGCTCGAGGCGCACGGAAGGAGTCTGACTACCCCAGGGGAGGGGCAGAGCCACACGGAGAGCCCATGTGCTGGCTTTCCAGAGAACAGCCCTTGTCTCAAGCCCGCAGTGGCACCCCCAGACATGTGGGGTACAGGAGCCTTCAGATAACGCCAGTCCCCAGCCTCTGCATCAAGCCTTCCCAGATGAGGCCCCTACTGTGACCAAACATTTGAAAAAGGGTATTTTAAGCCATTAAGTGGGCGGGTGTGAGCAAAGTAGGCCTTTGTTCATTTCAGCTCAGCCAATAAACACTAGTTAGGCACCTACACTCTGTCAGGCCCTGGGCTGGGCTGTTGGGATTCAGGATCCACAACTGGCCCCTGTCCTGTGTTAGTTCTGACCCATGAATTTGCAAGTTAAAGAAACCCAACTTAACCTGACTCTGGTGGGTCATTGACTCGAGTAACTGACAATTCCAGGGAGGTCCTTCAGGAAAGGCTGGATCCAGGGCATTAAATGGCATCACCAGGCCCTAGCCTCTCTTCGTCCTCCCAGCTCATCTTTCGTCAGTGTCGACATCTCCGTTGACTCCCTTTTTCTAATCGTTCCCTGGCATCATCTCCAATAGGGCCACGGGCCCTCTGCTAATTCCCGTCGCTGGAGTTTGGGGGCGGTCTGGCTGCATCGGATTTGAGCTGCACAGAGGTGCTGAATGCCCTCCAACCGCATGCACTGAGGGTGGGGAGGGCTCTATCACCGAGGAAATCCACAGCGATGTTATCAAAAGGGAAGGATTTGCGGGCATCCAAACACAGCACGGGTCCCGTGCGCCTGCTCTATTGAAGGGAAGAATGAGGATCTGTGTGTACAAGGGCGGTCAAGAAAGTCCAAGATCCAGGCTGACAAGTTCTGAGTCTCCTCCTCACTTTAGAGGTGAAGAAATCAAGACGCAAATACGTCCACAACGCGTCAAGATGGCACCTGCATCCAGACGAGGCGCCCCAGCACGCGGCTTGCTCTGCTGTTCTGCCACAGATGATACCAACCATTACGCCAGGCACAACCCTGATTTCTCCCAGTCGAAGGGATTTAGACTCATGATTTTTTTTTAAGTAAAAAAAATTCTTTTTAATGTTTATTTATTTTTGAAGGAGAGAGAAACAGAGCATGAGCAGGGGAGGGGCAGAGAGAGAGGGAGACACGGCATCCGAAGCGGGCTCCAGGGTCTGAGCTGTCAACACAGAGCCCGACGTGGGGCTCGAACTCACAGACCGTGAGATCATGACCTGAGCTGAAGTCGGACGCTCAACTGACTGAGCCCCCCGGGCGCCCCGGGCTCATGATTATTGATTCCAACTTCAAATATACAGGAGAATAAACCAAGTTCAGTTATTTCCTCCTGTCTTCTGCCAGCAAACTCAGATGCTTCAAGCCCGTCTTGCAAAGCTTATTAGGTAGAGGGCAACGGCGTCTGATTCCCCCAGATGGCAGAAATCTCTGTCCCTTACAATAGATTTGACCACTGACAAGGTGACAGCCCATCTAAGCCTCTGTTTCTTGACCTGGAAGCAGGAATGGGGGATGAAAATGAGGCTTCAGAGCCTAAGCTGAGATGTGTTTTTATTTCGTGGGACGTTTGAGATACAAGCATCTATTTGCACAGGTTGATTTGCAGGGGGAAGGGGGCAGAACTGGCCGGGAAGGTTTTCTGCACAAGCGTCTGTTGGTACAGGTGGGAAGCTGGTTGCAGGGGACGGTCAGAGGTGTGCCTTCCCCGCGCCTTGCTGCAAACCCTCAGACACAAGATTGGGCTTGTGGTCTATACTGGACCCACCAATATGTATAACTCAGGGGGCCGAAGAGCCCTTCCCTGGAGAATTTGCAAACTGTAACCGGAAAATGCAAGCCCTCATTTCTCCTTGCAGAAATGCTGAAAAGGTCCAGAGCGTCTAGTAACTGGGTCCCCCGCCTGGTAGAAAGCGGGGCTTAAAGATTGAAGCCAACATTTAGAGAGCAAAAGAGAGAACCCCGGGCAAACCTGAATAAAGCTCAGGTTTGAGGAAAGCTCAAAGCCAGTTAATGTGAGCATCAGTGTCCACGGTCACGTTTGTTCTCAGGGACCCATGGAGCCTGGAGTTGTAAGGGTGGGCGAAGAAAACAAGGTATGTAAAGTTTCTGGCTCATAAGAATTATTCAATGAATGTTAGCTCCCTTCTGTTGGATTTATCCCACCCGTACGAGGCATCCATTTGCATCAATATTCGATTCCCCTCAAAGAGCATCCATGTTTAATCGGCTTGGAAAGCTATGGTCCCAACTACAAGTATCAAAGCTCGACTGTTCACTTTGCCATTAATTTCTTCGTGTGTCTAAATGTGAAATCTTCCGACGAGTAGAAATCTCCCTCACTAGTTGGTCACAGAGTACAAATGGTCATTTTTCCTTAATGGTTAGAATCTGGGGTTTCTGTTGAAAACTTCTTTTGTCTGCCAATCCTAAATAGATTCTCCATTCTTCAGCCGACTACGATGTATCTTTTCCCCATCAATCTGGGGAAACCATTTCCAACATGTCACCAGTGACCTGCTGATTGCAAATCTCAAGGCTGTGTTGAATGTCTCATTGGCCTTACTTCTCTGTAACAATTAACACCACCCACGTACTTCCTCCTGAGCCTGCGATCCAACTGTTTTGTGACCATGGTTTTCTGGTTTCCCCTCCCTTTACCATTTGTTGTCAGTATTAATCTGTGGTTTTCTTCTTCTCTTGCCATCTCGTAGGCACCGTCTAGGAATAGAGTCTTTCTTCAATTCCGCAGACTCTCCTCAGCACCTTGTCGACACCGTAGCTTCAACCAGCAACCGTGAAGAGACGCCACACGTCACGCCCAAGAAGTCGCTCCTGAGACCCACACTGAATTCCCAACTGCCTGTTGGACATCTTCTTTGGACAATTCAAGGTGTCACTTTTCTGTAATGTCACAAAACGCATCCACTCTCTCTCCCCTTTCTCTGTGCCATGTCGTATTTAGTCCCCAGCTGCTCACGGACTTGAAGTTCTCCCCCAGTTCTAGCCCTCCCTCACCCCCACGTACAATAAATCATCCAACCCTGTTATCTTTCATGCTGAACATGTAGGCACGTTCTCTTCTCCCCTGGGCACCCTGCCCCTGCTGGGGTCCGTGGGGTTTCTCATGTAGGGTGGGTATAAACAGGGTGTCTGCATTATCTTCCCTGCTGCCTCTATTGGCCCCACAGCCTCCAGGGTGATGTTACTGCAAAGGAATCTGATCGTGTTCTTTTCCCGCTGAGACTCTTGTGTGGCTCTCTGAGACCTTCTGGACAATGCCTAACCCCTCTTGTGAGCCTTCTTCCCCACCACACACCTCCTCCCCACCTCCATTCCATATACTCAGGGTTCCAAATGCTCGAAAACAGCCATGTGGGGTGACTGGGCTCTTTTCCACTGCACGCTTTTGCATGTACTATTCCATTTTCTTAGAAAGAGAGCATCTTCTCAGTGTCCCTGGTAAGCTGTCCCTTGGAGACTCAGATGCCATGTGTCCCGTCCTTACCTGACTCCTCCCTGCAAATGCCGGATGCACAAGGCCACAGCCTCTAATGACTGGAATGGGACAGAAGTCCTGGTGTGTGACTTCCATGACTGGATCTCAACAGGTGTCTTACCGCCCTCTGGTTCTCACCTGCTTGGAACACCTGCTTGGAGAGAATCCTCAAATAGCCCCATGGAGAGGATCAGGGGGCTGGGAAGTGAGGGCTCCTTCCAACAAGGATGCAAGAGAGCCACTTAAGGAGTGGCTCATCCTCTGCCCCAGACGAGCCTTCAGATGGTGCAGCCCCCGCCCAACAACTTCGTGGCCACCTCCTGAGAGACCCTGAGCCAGAACCACCCAGCTAAGCTGCATCCAAATTCCTGAGCCACAGAAACAACGAGAGAATCAGCATTGCTTTAGGCTAGTAAGTCTGGGGCTTGTTACCGCCATCATCGGCCATCCAGCAAAATCGTTTGAGAATTGTCCTAACCGTGTATTTCTATGTACATGTGTGCCATGCCCCTCCCCCACACGTCAACACTGTTTCACGGCTGGGCATTTTGTGCACACTTATCATGGCTTTCATAGTCACAGAGATTCCAGAAATGACATGACCTTCTTTAACAACCACCCAATCCCTGCTGCTGGAGATTAGGTCACTTATAATTGTCTGCAATTATAAATAGGCTTTGAATATTATAGTAGATAAAATTTTAGGGCACGAATATTTTCCTTAGGATAAATACTATGAGTTTATTGCTACATCAAAGAGGATGTACATCCTAAGTCTTTGGATAAACGTTTCTAACTCATCTGCCAGAAACATACCAGGCTACAAATTTTCTCATGTCCTAACCAAGTGGGCAATTTTGGCCCCTGGCGATGTTTGGAAATGTCTGGAGACATTTCTCGCTGTCACTTTTGGAGGGAGAGGGCCGGCCACTGGCATCTGGAGGGGACAAGCCTGGGATGCCAGACACCCTTCCCCACAAAGAATCCTCCAGAAATGTCAACAGTGTGCAGGTGGAGAAACACTGTTTACCACCAGATAAGGGTGTTACTTTTTTTGGTAATGTTTATTTATTTTTGAGAGAGAGACAGAGTGCGAGCAGGGGAGGGACAGAGAGAGGGAGACACAGAATCCAAAACAGGCTCCAGCCTGAGCTGTCAGCACAGAGCCCTACGCGGGGCTCGAACTCACAAACTGTGAGATCATGACCTGAGCTGAAGTTGGACACTTAAGTGACTGAGCCCCCCAGGCGCCCCAGGGAGTTACTATTTTTAAGATTATCTGCCAGTTTGAGAGTTGAGAAGTCGAATCTCATGGTTGCATCGTTTCTGCTTTTATTTCTTACTGTCGCCACCAGGAAGCACACAGCGTTTTCACATGTTTTTTAGTCCTTGTTGTCACTTGCTTGTTCGCGTGAGCCTTCCAGGGTGGCCAGTAAGAGCCCTTAGTAAGTTGTGAATGCTCTGTCTTAGCTAGCAAGCACTGCCCCCCCTCAACTGGCCGGGTGGTTTATTAGCTCTTTAATGCTATTTATGGTCTGGGGGTGTGTGTAGAAACATGTGTGTTGTTCTAGTCAAAACCGATCGTTAACCACGTCGGTTTTCGTGGTTTCATTTTCTTAATTAAACTCGAATCGATCTGGATTTCATTGTTGTCTACGGTGTGGGGTGAGGACGTGATTCTCTTCTCCTATGTCAACAGCCAACCGTCCCCATGCCGGGGGTGAAGCCGCCCAGCTCCCCCCCAAACAGAAGTGTGAACGGTATGTGTGAACTTCTACGGAACGAAAAGCAGCGCTTGTGAGATCGTCGGCGTTCTGTTCCCAGTGTGCATCGGCCTTGTCTTAATCACAGCGAGTCGTAGCTGTGGACGTGGGCTGGGTTTAACAGTCGGCAGTTGACCGAACACCAAGCGATTCGCTCTTCTGGGTCCACCACCCTTCGAGGTATGAGGTTGCTCCTTAAAAGTAAGTGCTTTGTTCCAAATCACGCGCTCCGCTGCTGAACTGCCGGGGCCCGTCGCAGTGGAATCTCTTTGTGTATCCCTGAGACTTGGAGCCATTTCTTGGGCATTGGCAGAAATAAAGCTTTTCCTTCTAGATTCCCCACTGCAGGATTTCCAGAGCCATATTTACTCGTAGTCTAACAAGAAGTAAACCTCACCAACCGCCCCCCACCCCCACAAATTTACAAATGTCATCAAGAGGCACTGTGAGATCTTGTCACGTTATTAAGATTGCATATCGATCGGACACACGGCTGGTAAATGGACTGATAAAAAAGCTTTCGTTAAAATAAGGAGGTAACTCGGAAGGGAAGCTGTGTCCTACTGACACTTTTACCTGTATTTATTATGCATCTATGTTTCCAAGTGCATTTCTTTATTCCTTGTTCCCTGGCAAATTGAGGTGATCTTTGCTTCAGAGGAAGGAGACCTCCCACCTTGGGAGCTCTCAATCCGCGTGGAGAACGGCTTTGTGGAAATGGTGGTTTAGGAGAGGCAGCAAGCACCTGCTGGCTGGCCCAGGGAGCCTCGTGGTACGTGGGGCCACGTTCTCACTCACTGCCCCGTGTCAGGAGGCTCAGGGCCCAGCAGCTGCCCCTGCTCCTCCGCCAGCTGGGGACAAGGGTCCCCTGAAGCCCCTTCTCCCTTCCTCCTTCCTCTTTACCCTCCGCCCCCTCCCCTGCACCAGAATCAACAAAGGTCCAAAGACTGCTTCCGCTGCTCTCCGCCGTGGGCTCCTGGAAGGTCTGTGGGTGCAGCAGGACGCTTTCTCGTGGCCACTGTTGGTTGGACCACGGTGAGGTGACCGTCACATGCCAGACCGGTCAGAGAGCCTTCCCCGAGTTGGGAACTGAATCACGAGGCAGGATGTCAGTCTCAGGGAGCTGGGGACGCGTGTTCTCCACCCGCCACATGGACGGAACAGCAAAGGAGAGCCCACTGCAAAGAAAACAGATTCGGATTTCTTGGTCATCAGGGGTGAATCCGATGGAAAAAGTAGCTTCTTTGGGCTGGTTGTGGAAGAAACCAGATAATGTGAGGAAGGAGGCAACTTCTCCCAGACCCAGACAGACGGTGCGCTAGGGAAGAAAGAAACCGGTCCCGGGGAAAGCCAGAGCATCCAAGACTAAGGAATCTCCATTAAATAATCCTCAGGGTCTTGGAATGTTCACCTGTACATATTATGGTTCTCTGTCAACCTGGACGCCTGCGGTAATGGTGTTTCTCTCTACTCTAATCAACCGGCTGGGAAATGGGCTGGTATTAATCTCTCACTCCTGGGAAGCAGGTGGGAAAGAAAAAAGCTCTGTGCTCTGAGGTTACAGCTCCTTCTGTCCCTAAACATGGCTTCAAGTCATGTCGAGCACATTCAACCAAAGAGGACTAAGACAATTCTTCCCCCACACGCCAGGCCTCCTACCTGGAGCTTGACACAAAGACCGTGGAGAATGCTGCAATCTTCTGGAAGAGTGACTCAAGCATTGAGAGCAGAAGATATAATCAGAAGTGACAAGTGTCTTAAACACCTTTCTCAAAGTTCAACGAGTGAACATTTATGTGTTTTGCCGGCTCTGGATCCGTTCTCCCTTCTTCAGGATCAGGGATCTTCATCCATAGCCTTTGCGGACTGGACGCGTCCCCCACAGGCAAGCCGAGCAGGGTGGATGGAGGTCCTCAGCCCTGGTCCTAGGGACATGCTGCCTGACAATAGAAACAGCTCAGCAGAACACACAGCTTTGTGATGAAAGGAGATCCGGCCATCATGTGAGCGCCTGAATCCAGCCATGCCTGAAGCCAACCCTTTGCATCCCCTCCGTGGTGATACGAACCAAACTCCCTTTTTTGCTTAAGTAAGTTTGGCTCGAGATGCTGTTATTTGCAGCTAAGAGCCCTAACTAACAAAGCACCAAATTGTCCATGGACATTAACAACAAAACGGATTGTGTCACTGCCAGGTGACATTGTACCTTTTTTCAGGAGTCACTGTGAAACAGCTCTCTACTACTGTATTTTTTCATTCATTCACAAAGTGAAAGTTTACCAGGTGCTTATGGTTTGTTAGTCACTATGGTAGATTCAGGGGGAGATCATCAATGGTTAAAATAACAGCATTAAAATGGCCCAAGCCCACTGTGAACTTGGACCTCTTTCTTAACCCCTAAATCACAATGCTATTGGGAGAATTTAATCAGGTCATGTTTGTAACCCCCACAGCATCTTACACATAGTTTATACCATGTAAATGTTAACCAGTATTCCTAAAGAGAGGGTTACAATGTGGTCCCTGCTCTCAAGCAGCTTACAGTCCAGGAAAGTTTTTGTTTTTTTTGCTTTTTTGTTTTTGTTTTTTTTTTTGTTTTGTTTTTTTGGTATGAAACAATTATATGGTCATCTTTCATTGATTTAAAAAAAAGCCACATATGGATTTCAAAGCACCTATAAGATCATTTATCTTAACAAAAGCTATTACCATTAATGAAAAGGAATCTAGAAAAAAATAAATATGAATCTGACTGATAATGAGATATCTGTTGTATTTCATTTAGGGCTGGCTAATTGACTTCTGGCAGTCTTAATAAAGGAGGGGAAAATGACACAGCTTCGGAATCATCACTCCCACAGAATTAAACAATTCCATGAATAATTCACTCTCAAATCTGTTTTATAGGAATAAAAATGGTAAACAAAGGTCTGTTTCCCAAATGACATCAGACATGCACAGAAGCCACCCAAGATATCAAATTAAATAAGCATCATTAATAAATAATTTGAACCGCTTTGCCTAATGTGTTGGATAAACACATTTGCATGCCGAAAGCTGGGGGGCCCTCAGCTAAGTAGGAAAAGAAAGAAATTCAGATTCCTGGGGGCATTGTTTGTATTTTAATAATGTATGACCATAACACCACATTTTCTTCTTTTTATTTAATTATTATCTAAGAACAAAACATTTGGGCACTAATGAAATTTTCAGAAGTAATTTATCTTTAATTGCCTCCATTCCATCCACGCCTCTTGTTTTCAAGCAGAGAACTGATTTCAAGCCTCTCCCTGCACACCCCCCCCGCCCCACCCCTGTCGCCTCCCTGCGTTCCATCAGGTCTCAGCTCCTCCCCCGCCCCTGCTCTCTTATACCACTAAAGATTGACCTTTGGAGTTTATTTTTCCCAGGATCCCTGGCCACCTGGTTTCTGACGACATTGGCCAACAGGGGACGTGGGTGGCAGGAAAGGTGTCCCCATGGCACTGGTTCTCAGCAGATGGCCTCAGGACTGTCACCTCCATCCATGTCCCCAGCCTTAGGATGCTAGCAGCTCCTCTGGAGTTCATGCCACCCTGTCTGGTGCTTCCGTTCCTCCAAAAATTTTAATATTTTATTTATTTTTGAGAGAGAGAGAGAGAATGAGCAGGGGAGGGGCAGAGAGAGAGGGAGACACAGAATCGGAAGCAGCTCCAGATTCTGAGCTGTCAGCGCAGAGCCCGACGTGGGGCTCGAACTCATGAACGGCGAGATCATGACCTGAGCTGAAGTCGGACGCTCAACCGACTGAGCCCCCCAGGTCCCCCTTCTCCAAAAGTTTTAACTAGTGCTTTAAGTTATGTCCTCCTGTACTTATGTAGTTGTGTCCTGGTGTGGACAGTTTTCCTGACCAGACTCTGCCTACTGTATGGACTCGCCTGTCTCTTCCCGCAGAACTGTCCCCTGCCCGTCCTACTCCCTCCTTAAGGCTTCTTCCTCCTGCCCTGAGGCCTGCATTCCTTCCACAAGGGCACCGATCTCCCGCCCACCTAACCCCACTCCCGTCGGTGACCCTCTTCAGGCCATCTCCTGGTTAACGGTTGTCTCCTCTGGATCCTTACTCTCCTGACCTCAGACAGAAAACTTTGCCCTGCTGAAGCTCACGCCAGCAAATCCCCCGCCCATGCTGGTGTCTCTTAAATTCTGACCTTGAGGACAAGCCATCAGCTTTATGGAGAACTGACCACTGCTTTGCTTTTCTACCTGAATGTTCACCACTGCTGGGGGGGGGGGGCACATCACCTCATGCGAAGTTCTGTCCCCTTCTCTCCTGCACCTCCTCACGCTCCAGAGGTTCCCAAGGGGAAATTTCGTCCCAGGTCTACCATTCACTGAGTGTGCTGTCTTGAGCAAGTGACTTAGCATCTCTGAGCCTACTTGCCCCATTCCTGCACCAAATTGTTCCTGAGGTTGTACCCTGCCCAAGAGAGAAAGCATCAACCAATATTCCACGACTGTGTCTCTGTGCAGTCAAATTTCTATCAGAGGAGCAAAGTCGCAAAAATTCATTATACTTACAGTGCTGTCAATGATGTAATTATTATTGTGACAATTAATGCAAGGGGGAGGTACAAGAGTGTCTCACAGAGGGAGGAAAAGGGTCATTTTTTGTCTTCTGAAGCGACCATCTTCTCCCTGCGTCTTGAGAGGCTAAAGCTCCTTGTCACTTATTAGTTACAGTGAAAGCAAACTCAGTTTTGTGTGTTGTTGCCTCATGGCCGAGTCTTGGTGTTGGATCAACAAACAAATGACTCCCCGAAGGACACGGACTTCCACGCTTGGGTCTCTTGGTGAACTCAAGGGGCAAGACTGCAAATGGCGGGTGGAAAGAGCTCTCTCCTGGCCCTTAGCACAAAGGTCATTTAGGAAATAAATGGGTCACTTTTCTTCCTTCGTATGAAGCAAATAATTCAAGCTACCCATCCAACAGGAACCTTTTGCCATTTGATATATTTGCCTAGAAATGAAACTGTCACCACCCAACCCAAGCTGACATGAGGAAGGTAATAATTTATTAGACAGCATAACTGGAAAGGCTCAGATCCGGTTTTATACATGGCTCGCCGTGAGGTCGGATGATGTTCGGGAATCTGATTTCTCTCGCTCCCTCTCAGCTGTGCTTGTGTCCCCCCCTCAGATCCGGGCCTGGGATGATCAGTCTTCTACTCTGTTGGCTCTTGCAAAGCCTTCAGCCTCCTTCTGATTGGACCTGCTTCGGTCATGTGCCCACGGCGGAGCCAATCAGCGTGGCTGGGAGGATGCTGAGGATGCTGTCCTTGGTCCTGCCCAGCACTGGCTCCTGGACCACAGGAGCTCAAGCGAAATCTGGGCGCAGTTGCTGCCTTTGAAGGGTCCGGATACCGGGAAGCCAGACCCAAATGACCTCCTAGATCTCAAAACAAACAAAGATCCTGGAAGTGGATGCTTTCCCCATTGCTCCTGTGAAGCTCTTGACCTCTAAAAACCAAGTCACAGATTTGGGGGAAGGTCTTACATATACATCACTCCCTCCCCCCTTCCTGCGGGGGTGGTTGCGGCTGTCACTGAGCTTCCGTTTGGAGGGACGGCTGCTTGCACTCGTGCAGCCCTGAGCTCAGGCAGACCCCCCAGCAGCCCAGCAAACCCACACAGCAAACCCCATTTCGGAAAAGCCTCACGCGTTTCCTACTGACCTTTTAATGATGTAAGCAATTAATCCACACAGTTTTCCGGACAATTAATCTTACGGAAAGGTCCAAAGTCTGCCTGCTTGCGGGAGGAAGAAAAGAGAACTTTTGAAAAATAAGCAAAAATAATAACCTTTGAGATATTCCCCCAAATTTCTGTGGTAGGATAAACCATACTTTTCCTAAAAGATGAGGAACGTAGGGGGGCCCACTAGTGTGCTCAGACTATTATAACAAAGTAAAAGAGACTGGAGGGGGGTGCTTAAAAACCGGAAGTTTTATTCTGTCACAATTCCAGAGGCTGGAAGTCTGAAATCAAATATCAGCAGAGCTGTTCCTCCCTGGGCCTTTCTCCTTGGCAGCAGTCAATCTCTCCTCCTATGTCCTCCTGTGGTCACCCCTCTGTGTGTGTCCACACTCCCTCTTCTTAGAAGGACACCAGTCAGATTGGGTCAGGGCCCACCCTAGTGATCTCCTTTTACCTTAATCACCTTTTAAAAGAACTTATCTCAAAATAGAGTCACATACAAAGGTCCTGGGGTTAGGATTTCAATCTACAGAGGGAGGGGAGTGCACAATTCAGCCCCTAACAAGGACTTACTGCTATTCCTGTTAAGAGAAGTAGCTCTTTGTAGATATGAAAATGGGGCTTCATGAGGATTTAAAAATCTTATAGTTGTATATTACTGTTTTTGCCTTTAAAATGTGAACATATGGGGGCACCTAGGGGGCTCAGTCCGTTGAGTGTCCAACGCTTGGTTTTGGCTCAGGCCATGATCTCATGGTCTGAGATTGAGCCCTGTGTCTGGCTCTGTGCTGACAATGTGGAGCCTGCTTGGGATTCTCTCTCTCTCTCTCTCTCTCTCTCCCACCCCTGTTCACACACTTTTTCTCTTTCAAAATAAATAAATAAACTTAAAAAAATAAAATGTGAACATATATATCTTTTAAGACTTTATTTGCAAGTAATCTCTACCCCCAACGTGGGGCCCAAACTCACAACCCCAGACCAAGAGTTGCACGCTCTGTGGACTGAGCTGTCCAGACACCCCATAAATGTGAACACATTTTAACCACCCTCTCCCCAAGGAAGATTACATGGGGCATAGGAGATCAAGACTCAGAAATATGTCACCTTTGGCAGTGCTGGGGACCAGAAGGCCCTGACACACGGCGGTTGTGCGTGTCCAACCAGCACCCTCCCAAGCCTCTGGGAACAGCACCTGTTTTCCCTAGAAGGACCTCCAAGCCACTGTGCGTGGCCTTGGCCTCAGCAGCCACGTGACCAGGCGAAAGGCATCAGGTCGTCCCCCAGGGACCTGCATCTCCCGCTTGGTGACGGAGGTGAGAGATGGTTGGGGCGGATCCATGCCAGGGACAGACTGTGGTCTGTGCACCTCTGTCCTTTCAAATTCACCCTCCCTGACTCGGGAGGGAAGCGTGCAGACACGCTCTTCGGAGTGGCTGGGGAACAGCATTTGCACACACGAGTACCCAGTGGCACACCTCTGTGCATCTCGCAGCAGAGACTCCGAGGGCGGGAAGGAGCCCCCTAGAGGAAGCCAGGAAGTGCGTCTGGCTCTCACCCCTGAAGAGTAGCATCTCAAGTGTCCCTGTGGACCTTCACCCACACGATGTGAGAAGCCCGGCTGCAGACAGAAATCCTGTAAGTGATCTTTCAGGCGGGATCACAGGCCTCGAATGACGAGGCCCACGGGCGACCCTGACCTCCCAGCCAGACCTGGTGCAGGCCGAGCAGTGTGGTTTTCTGGAAGGAGGTGCGGCAGGGACGCGGGCGTCCCCAGGCCAGCCGTGGTCACGCACACATCCACGTTCCCGGCCCAGCCGTCTGTACTCAGATGCCTCCTCGTGAAGCCCCAGGCTGACGGCCTTTCTCCTCTCCCTCTCCCATCCCCTGGGACCGATGACAAGGAAACCACAAAATCAGGAGCCTTCTGTGTGGGGCTCCTCAGGAGAGGGCTGGTCGACCTGCCGCTTACCCTGTGCATTTCCGTGAGGAAAACTGGAACGTCGGGAGCTGGAACGTGTGCACGTACACGTACACGTACACGTACACGTACACACACGTGTACACCTGCCTCCTATCCCTGCAGGTGTGTGCCACTCCTGCAGTAACATACTTGAAGGGGAAAAACTCCAGACTCTGAGAAGGAATGTTCTAGAACGGTTGGGATTGTCACCCGCAGCCTTATCCCTCGTAAGCCTGGAATGAATTCATGGGGATCCACACGTGTAGGTTTGGGGGGGGGGAGCATTGAAGCAAATGGAATGAGAAGACAGGGCATAGGCATATCAGGGCTAAGAGAATGTCAGGCGATGGGAGTCTTAATGGACCACTCACTGGTCCCACCATCTTCCTGGGACCTGAGTGCCCCCCTCCGTCTCCCTCAGAGACACTGGTCACTCAGGCTGAGGCAGAGCTCCTCCCTGGCTGGTCCGCCATCATCCGTCCTCCCAGTCACTGCAGCCCACTGGTCACCGCATGCTCTCTCAGGCGAGATGGGGCCCCAGCGTTCTGTGTGGACGTCCCGTCCACCAGCTTGACCTGCCTTCTCCTGGCCTGGGTCCCGACTTTATTTGGCCCATGTGCCTCCAAGTTTCAGGTTCGAGTCTCCCTTTGGAGACACAGGGTGTCCGTAAGCCTGAGCTTCGGGGAAGCAGCACCTGCATCTGAGGCCTGATTCTACCACTCGTGGGCTGTGTGACCTTCAGCAGGTTATTTGACTTCTCAGAACTCAGTTTCCTCAGGTACGAAATGAGGATGATGCCAGTGTCTTCCTCTAAGGATCGCACGGGGGTTAAACGAAAAGCCGTAGTGCAATGCTCGGAGCTCAGTGTCCACTCCAGACGCATTAGTCGTTAGTGGTTAATTATTAATGATTAATATTATCCAGTTTGTCCCCCCCTCCCCCGCCGGACCACAGTACAGCTAACTGGCCCCTCCTCTGAGGTGCTTTCTTCCTTGGGGGGCTCTCGGGAGGGGCATGGAAGATTTCGAAGCTGGGAACGCCCCAGTTTAGCTGCCAAGAACTACACCTTTTCAAGGCTGTTACGTATAAACCCCAAGTTACAGTAGAGACCCCAGTAACTCTCAACAAAGAAGCTCAAATTCCAGATCTGGAAACAAAAGACAGACCCCACATCGCCCACGTTGGCAATAGGTTTATGTCGGAACCAACAGAAACGTCTGAAACGCAGACAGGAACCCCACACAGATTTCCCAGCCGCTCTCCGCAGACTGCAACTGGGAGAGATAATTCATCACCATAAAACAAACATCCATTTCACACTTGCTTGGCAATGAGGATGCTCTTATTTGCATAATGATGGTGATTTGCATATGATAAAAATTTGCCTGAGTGAGTCTTGAGCTCCAAATACATTCAAATATGATACCGTTGGTACAATTTTCTCAAGGATCCCAATTTAATACTATTTATCTAATGAAAGGAAAAAAATAAATATTGGCTCGAGAGTTGGTGTTAAATTATAGTTGAGTGAAGTAAGCATGCGAGGAGCGGTTTGCCTTTCTTTGAAGTCCACAAAGTCTACAGGTGGGAATCCTGCTTGAAATGGATGTTTTCAGTCACACATGTGCGAAATCGTCCACAAAAGTCAGGAGCAGAAAGGGTGTCTTGAAGATAGGCGTCCTCAAGAAAGAAGGAAGGAAGGGGAAAGAAAGAAAGAAAGAAAGAAAGAAAGAAAGAAAGAAAGAAGGGAGGGAGGGAGGAAGGAAGGAAGGAAGAAGGAGGGAGGGAAGGAGAAAGGAAAAAGAGAGAGAAGAAAGAAAGGGAGGGAGGGAGGAAGGAAAAAGAGAGAGAAGAAAGAAAGAAAGGGAGGGAGGGAGGAGGGACAAAAGAACCAATGAATGGACAAAAGAAAGAAGGAAAGAAAGAAAGAAAGAAAGAAAGAAAGAAAGAAAGAAAGAAAAGGAAAGGAAAGGAAAGGAAAGGAAAGAAAAGAAAAGAAAAGAAAAAAGAAGGAAGGGGGGGAGAAAAAGAAGACACCCTCCAGGTGAGGAAAAGGAGTTCCTCTGGAAAAGGCGCACAGGCAGAAACACGAGCACAGCTGAGCGCTTCTGGAAGGTCCGCGCCCTCCCAGAAGCCGCCTTCCGTCTGGCTCAGCAGAATCGAGAACTGCAGTGTGTGCCTCTTCGGGCCTGATTGCGCCTCACGCGCTCCCCACGTGGGTGGCTGTCTAAAATATGCTGCGTGTCCCTCTTTGGTCCTTCCTGCCTCCGAGGGTGGGTGGACGGAGCCTTCTTTGAACTCGTATTCTGAAGGGAGGGCCTGGGGTCAAAGCTCGAGGAGTGTTGGCGTGATGTGCACGTGCGTCCCGCCCGAGGCCGTGTCGCCCTCCCTCCCCAGCAGAGCTGCTGGTGGCGGGGCTGTTGGGGCCGGGCCGGGGCAGCGAGGACGGGGACGTGTCCTCTCCTGCAGTACAGGCCATGACGCTTTCTTGACGGCAGTCGGAAGTAGGTTTGCCACAACCCAAAACACGGAGGCGCGCGCGCACACAGGTCTCGGCTGCCAGGAAATTTCGGAAAACCCTGCTCACCCTGATACCCGTATCCTGTGGCACGTGCCCCCTGTTACCTCCCCTCCCGTCCTGTCCTGCGTTGCCCTAAGCTGCTGTCTGTCTTCGTACGTGACGACCACATCCCACGATGGTGATTTAAACACTCGGGAATGAATTGAGGTAACAGGGATGGAAATTCCACAGGAGAGAGCGGAACCCCCAGGATTTATGTAAGAGTTTCTGTTTCTGCTTCCCTATCATCTCCCTTTTTCTCTGCCTTAAACAAAGAGAAGCCAGCCCTTTGGACCTGTTCTGTGTGGATTCTCGAACTGCTGCGTTCGTCTTACAGGAAATCTCTGGTGTCGGCTTAGAGAAGTGACATTATGTCTCCACCGAGATTGTAGAAAAGTTAATTAAGTAAAGAGCTTCTTGCCCCGAATGGTGTCATGGGTGTAGGAGCTCACCTGGGCACGTGGGGGCTCTCCGTGCTTTGACTTTATCGGGGGTGCATTTTGAGCCGAGAAGGAGAAAGGCTTCTGGCCGCCCTCGTTTACATACCTGCGGGGAAAGCAAGCACACTGAGCTGACCACGCGCAACGGCCCCAGGGCGTCCACGGGCGTCAGATCTGTGAGCCCTGTGATGCTATTTCCTGGTCCTTCCCCCACGACAGACGTCACCCGCCAAATCGCTCTCCTCCTGTCCTCGGAGACCGAGCCGACCAGAGTCCCTCCCAACACCTGGGAGTGGTCGGAAAGGCGGATGAAATCCGCTTGAACCTCAAGTCGACACACAGGCAAGCGTGCGAGCCTCCAACCAAGCATCAGGACGTGTGCCAGACCCTGATATAAGTGAATATTTTACTCTTCATCGTGGACTCTGGTGTTGGATAATTATGACCAGTGTCTGAAATGTTGTTGTTGTTGTTGTCGTTGTTTTCAAGAAGGAAAGGAAAGAAAGATTGGATTACCGTAGAAGTTCTGAGTGATGAAGAAAAGCACTCCCTCAAATATCACTGGCTCTCATACAAAGTTATCTTGAAAATCTCTCGCAGCTCTGGCTTTCGATAATCACACTGAAATCAAAGGCAGGTGGCGACTTTAATTTTGCCAAGTCCAAGGATGGCAAACACCGCTTGATAATGAACGGAGACCCCTTTACTTCTGCGAACAGATCCCACAAATATTTATTGAGCACGTACTAGGTTGGTGGGTTACGTGGGTAATATGAATGGGTTCTAGTCTCCTTCCTAGTGACTATATGGAGTGGTTAATTAAGGTCTCTCATAGACTAACCCATTTTTGATATTTGGAGACCGTGATTAAAACAATGAGCCGGAGTCTCAAACACAGGAAATCACACCAGGTGGGAAGAAACGGCCCTCTGAGCAGCGTTTGCTCACGTTTGCACGGGGGCCCAGATCGGCCAGGAAAGGGCGCTTTGTTTGCTCCCAGATGTCCATCTGCTGGCGTGACCCAAACACGCCTGGTTTTCTTAGACCAATCCCGCTGACGAGGCTGGTGAGCTGTTCAGATCTTCCCAGGAGCGATCTACGCCCCGTGATTTATCTGTCTCAGCCACCGACACGCCCAGAAATAAAGTTCAGGCACATGTCTGGGCATCCTGGTATGCGGGTATGTGGGTCTGTTCTCAGGAGAGACTGGATACTCTTCCTGTACTCAAAACGCCTCTGTCTTGTGTGGCATGAAATCCAGATTCCTTAGAGTGGTCAATGCGACCCTGCATGACTGGGCATCATCTTTACGACCATCCGTGCTGGGTACCCTGAATTCTGTGCCCTCCCTGGATCTCTCCCCCCACATGCCTGGCTTTCTCTCCTTCTGCAACTCTCCTATCAGATGCCACCCTGTAACCCCCCCCCCCAGGACCTTAGAGCAACAACTCACCAAGGAGGGGGTTCTTCTTAGGCTTCCCAGGCAATTGCCACCACCACTGCATTGTGTGAGGACATCTGGGCAGACCTCTGAGTCCCGAATATCCCCCAGCCGATGCTTACAATTCCACCCCAAAAGTTCTCCTTTGTGTAAGGAGTTGTCTCCTCCTTAGACTTTTATTAAAATGCAAACACTGTAACAGATTACTTAACACATTATTTCCTTAACACTTGAGTAAGACAGAAGGTATCAGACAGAGTTCTCTTCTAGCCCGAGAAAGGAAGTTTGAGAGAGAGGTACAAAAAAAAAAACAACAAAAAACAAAAACCAAAAAACCATCTTGTCTTTCCCAAAAGAAAGACGGGACATTGTTCCTATTTAACAGGTTTACCTAGAGTAGATCCGGAAAGGGGTTCTTAATGTTTCAGTCGTGGTGTGTTCAAAATTGGTCAATTTTAGAGTGGATTTTTGGTGAAGGGTCTGACATAAATCCTACAAAATGTACCAGGCGGGCGTATTACCTTACTGTGGCTGTTGTGACGGGTTACAACAAACGTGGGGGCTGAAAACATCACAAATGCATTCCCGCCGTCATGGCGGCCAGAAGTTTGAAATACATTTCACTGGGCATCGGCAGGTGCCAACCCAGCAGAGCCGGTCCCTTCTGGGGATCCCAGGGGAGAGCCCATCGGGTGCCTCTGGCTTCTGTGACCTCGACTTCTACGGTCGTCTGCGATCCACCTGCCTCTTTCTAACAAGGAAATCGCTCGTGATTGCATCTCAGGCCTCCAGATAGTCCGGGATAACCTAATTTAATCATCTGTGCAAAAATCCCTTTTGCCGTGTGGGTAACATTCACCAGTTCGGGGATGGGGGCTTGGATGCCACGGGGGCCATTACTCAGCCTTGATAACAGGATTGTCTCTTACTCTCACCCGTGGTATTTCTAACCCGGAGCAAGGACCTTAGCCAAATCCAAAAACTGACAGGAGAGATTGTAGATATTAACTGAATCCCACACGATTCTGCACGTTAGGTGAGGTTCAGGGAGTAGCTCTCAGAGAGAATTAAGGCAGAGCTTTGGAGCAAAATGTTGGCCAAGTGACTTTGCTGCAGCGGTCTCAGCAGAACTGTCCCGCAGGCATTTCCTTTCCAGCCCTGGGGGGGGGGGGTCTCACTGGGGCTGTTAAACGGGCACCCGACACCACCGTTCAGCAGCGGACAGTCACGGTTCGGCCACATTGTTTATTTCTGACTCATCCTTTTAGAAACCATTCCCTGGGACCCGCCGTCACGACTCGTACGAATAAAAAAGCCGTTAAACTTTTAATGGAGCGCGACCTCTGCCCGGACACTGCTGGGATTCTTCCTCCGGCTGCCGCTCATGTCTCAGGAGTAGAAATGAACGGACTAAGAGTTTGCGGCTCGATGTAGTTAAAATCTAATATATAAATATTTGATAGGAGTGAGCTTTGTGAACAACGCCCCAAAGGGAGGAGTCGCAAAAGAAACAACTATCGATTGGAGGGATTGGATGAAACCCGACTCCCCTGGAATGCCCAGGCCTTGCGACGCACTTACACGCGCACGCACGCCAAAGAGGCAACCGAAACGTAGGTGCCATGTTTGCAGAAGCCAGAAGATCTTGAACTAAAGGCTAAAGGGTGCTTGCGCATCAGTAAGTGAAAGACAGATGGATGTGGTCAGAATTTCTACAATGTTAGGGGAAGGGTACTCATCAGTAAATGTTCAGTTTTACCTTCAGTTGGTTGTGTTTTTCAGTTGCTAATACTTTTTTTAATGTTTATTTATTTCTGAGGCAGAGAGACACAGAACATGAGCAGGGGAGGGGCAGAGAGAGAGAGAGAATCCCAAGCAGGCTCTGAGCTGTCAGCACCGAGCCTGACACAGGGTTCAATCTCACGAACCATGAGATCATGACCTGAGCCGAAGTGGGATGCTTCACCGACTGAGAGCCCCCCTAGGCTCTTCCCATGAGAAGGTAGGGAAATTGGAGCCCAGGGGGGTCCCACAACTAGGAAGCGTCGGGATGGGGGCGCAGGGCGGGCTCCCTGAGCCGGGACTCTCCAGGGTGGCGTCACTCAGCCTCCTCCGGCACAGTCAGGAGCGTGGGCCACAGTCTGATCAGGAACCAAGTGACACATGGCTCGGTGAGGCCCCTCTTCGTTCTCTGTTACCCATCCCCTTTCTGCCAGAAGGGAGGAAGGGGTGATGTGGGCACACGTCGGTGTCTTCTGCCTTGGCCGTATGACAATGAGTTCAGTTCCCCGTCATGACCCGCTGTGCTGGGCCCGCTCCCGCTCCCTGGGCCACCTTGCTTGCCTCCCTTGGCTGAGGGCTGCTGCCCTGCCCGCGCATCCTCTTTCCTGGAGGGCAGAGGACCAGTGTCCCCAAGCACTGCCGGGAAAGCCTCAGGGCTCCCCAAAGCTAAGTAGCCTTCATCACCCAGCCCATCCAGTGACTCCCTTTGTGTCCCTGAGGCTCACTGCTTCCCTTGTGCAGAGGATGAAGGGAGGCCCACGGCCCCGAGTCACCGTCTCAGCACCCTGCGCGTGAAGCCTGGCCCTGTCGCCGTTCAGCGGCCGGAGCACCTGTTACCCGCGAAGATTGGTTGAACTCTTGGGTGGGGAGCCTACGTGCCCGCTAACGGGACAGCTTGAGTTTCTCCAGATGCTCCCATTCCAGGGTTCTGTCATTCAGCAGGATGGCTTCCGCGTTTATTAGTATAAAAGAGAGCAATCAGCTGAAAGCCGAGGCACCATCTGGAGAAAAAAAATCGATGTCTCTATATTTAGGCCAGATGGGAGCAGATTCAACCCAGCCGAACGGCACGTGTCTGTGCAAGTACGTGCCAACGGCATTCTTGACGCTCCGTGGCACATGCTCGTTAGTTACCAACTTGGAACAACGACGTTCAAGCCAGGCTCTGGGCAGCGCCCCTGTTTATAGGGAACCCCAGAGAACAGCCCGCGGAAATAGCTGTGGGAGTGGGGACAGACAGCCCCCTCCAGGCACTCCCAGCCGCCGATGGAAAGCGCGGCTTTTGTGTTCTGCCCTGAGTCCTGTTCCAATGGAGCCCAGCTGCCAGCTCACCCCTCGCAAACGGAGGGACATGGTGTCCTGGGCATGATGTCCCCCTGGGCCTCACGGTCCCTGCTGGCACTTGGGTCGTCAGAGCTCTGTGTCTGATGCATGAATGTCTGGCTCAATCTCTAGGACTCGGGAGGCACTTAGGAGTTTATCATTCATTCGAGGCAACCAATGTTAATCGTCGACTATGTGCCAGGCAGCTTGGTCAGTGTGTTTAGTGGGCAACTGTGTCCTTTCCAGCTTTGCTGAGGTATGAGGGACACGTGCCAGCTGTGTGTGTTCCAGTTGTACACAACTGCGTTCTGGCACACGCTGTGGAGTTGTTACCATAATCACGCTAACGGACGTCCCCGTGTTTCCCATAGTTGCCCTTTGTCTCCCATGCCGCGAGAACACCGACATCCACCCGGAGCGCGTCCTTCAGGCTCTGGAGGCATAACCGACAGAAACCAAGTCTGGCTGACTTCAGCAGAAAAGGGATCTATTAAGAGGACCTGGGGTGACTCACGGGACCTCTCTATCCGGAAGCCACACGGCAGCGATGATGCCAAACGTGGTGTTGGCGGTTTGCTGTGAGAAACACGTGTGCCCGGCCCCGGTACAGACGCAGTGCCCCCGTGGGAGCCGGGGCGGCCTCTGAGCCGCACGAGGATGCCCCCCGTGGCGGCCCCGGCCAGCGCTGGCTTCGTGGTCCTTTCTGGAATAACAGGCACACAGTGAGATCAGTGAGATCAGCCGGGGACGGATCCCAGCTGGACGAGGCCATCCCGGGGACAGTAGTGGGCCAAGAGGAGGAAGGGACGGGATCCGCCGGTCCCGCTGGCCTGTGGCATGGAGGACAGACGGACTCCCTGTGCTCAGACACGGACGCACCATAGTTTATCCGCGACACCGGCCAGCGTTACGTACCTTAATTAACACGGAGACACCGCCCGAAGCAACCCATTCCACGTACAGCCACGTTCACGGGGGTTCGTTTTCTTATTTCAACGGTTACAGGATTGCCAACGACTTGTACGTATTTTCCTCTGAGTTTGTCTGGGTTTTCCAGATTCGTTTATCTAAAAGCACTTTCCAGGGCACCTGGGTGGCTCAGTTGGTTAAGTTCCTGGCTCTTGACCTCGGCTCAGGTCATGATCTCACGGCTGGGGAGTTTGGGCCCCGCCTCGGGCTCCGCGCTGACAGTGCGGAACCCGCTTGGGATCCTCTCTCTCCCTCTCTGCTTCGTATGCTCTCTCTGGCTCTCTCTCAAAATAAATAAATCATTTTTTAAATTTTTTAAAAATTAAAAACTTACAGCTTCTCAATTGTGGCAAAAATATATTCCCATGAAGCTGGTGATGAAGGCTTTACGACATCCACGAAGCAATCACTGTATTTCCTGTGACTTCATAACGGAAAAATAAATGGTAAACTGCATTAGCCCTTTGCAAAGGGACAAAAAGAGAGCGCCTGCCCTGCCACCAAAAGTCGTGACGTCTGGACACAGGCTGCTTGAGACGTTGAGAAGTGGGTCAAGATTTCATCAAGCGAGCAATTGGCACGATATGGGGACACGGACCCCATCAAAACCGCAGAGACTCTGTCAAATCCGGTGTGGACTGATGTCTCTGCTGGACCAATGCGCAGGATGGTCATCCGTAATCATTATGCGGCTGGGCACTTCACATTTATCAAGTATTTAATCCGCGTGATGCCGTGTAGTTAACCCCAAATCAATTTCCAGCCTCCCTGTCTGTCTGCTGCTTTCAAATAAGGCTGGAGGGGCGCCTGGGTGGCCCCGTTGGTTAAGGTCAGGTCATGATCTCACAGCTTCGTGGAATCGCGCCCCGTGTTGGGCTCTGTGCTGGCAGCGTGGAGCCTGCTTGGGGTTCTCTCTGTCTCTCCCTGTCTCCGTGCTCCCTCCCACTCGTGCTCTCTCTCTCTCTCAAAACAAATAAATAAAACTTTGAAACAACAACAACAACAACAACAATCAAACAAGGCTGGAAAACCAAATACCCTTCCCTGCAGCAAAGGGAGGCCTGCACACAGTACCAGCCAATAGAAATCTGGGAGAGAGGGAAGAAGAACCACATGGCTGCCGCCATCCCCAATTGTTCCTGCCTTGAAGACTGATGCGATGGCAAGAGCTGCAGCAGCCGTCCTGTGACTACGAGGGAAAGACTAGGGCAATCCTAACCGTACAGTCCTGAGACACGAGCGGGCCGTGAACGGATGCCTTAGGACTAGCTGTCTGTGAGAAAAAAAAACTCCCCACTGACACGAATTACTAGCGGTTAATGTGTTTCTAACTCAGGGGAGTCTCATCTCCGTGTTACACGTGAGGAAAGTGAGGCCCAGGGAGGTGAAGAGACTCCCCCAGGGCAGTGAGCTGCTGGGCCAACATCGGAGGCAGAGTCTGCACAGTTCATTAAAACCCTGCACCGTGGAAAGTGGGGGCTAGGAAGTCAAGGGTACGAGCATCTGCTCAGTCCTGTTTAGGGGACAGTTCTGTCATCTCAGGTGAAAAGAGTACCAGATCACTAGAAATACTTCGGTGTAGTAGGACAGGGGTGACACGGGGCATCTTTCGTGGCTTGGGGAAACCTGCCTGAGGATAATGCCCCCTCCCACCCTCCCTCCGTGTCCACGTGTACCAGACTGCTCTGCTGAGAAATTACCCTGTGAAGCAGCAAACAGGAGCGTGGGGTCTCCAGAACATTCTGGAAAGTCACAGGTATGCTCACGTATGTCTTTGGAGCCTGGCCGTGAGAAATCACGTACCCACGGCCAAGTCCTCCTGGATGACCCGATTTTTATCAAAGCAGAGAAACCCAACTTGGCAGAGGGATTCCTTCCAGGAAGCGGAGCCGCGAGTCCTGAAGCAAGTGCAGGTCCCAGTATCCTGCGAGGGCGAGGGCCCTTCTAGAACATTCTGTCACTAGGATAGCAGACAGACCTAATCCAATATCTATTCCATAAGTATGAAGCAATGCTAGCTCTCGGTGAGGGTGTGGCAGCCTCGCATGTGGAAGTTGTTAGCTGGCTTCTCTGACATCCTTTCTTGCCAAAAACGCAGGGATTATTGGAGGCCCCGGGGACCGCTTTGCCTCGGCTCAGACAGGTTCCAGAGACAGGAGTGGGTTTCGGGAAGGGAGTCCCTTGTGATTGATGCCCTGTCCGGGTCTGCTGTCCTGGCGTAGGCCTGCCTGGGGCGTCTGTCCTTGAATTAGTAAGGACTCCTCTCTGCGGGGGTGGGGGGGGGCGCGCACACTGGCTCAGGGGAACTCAAGGGGGGTGGGGCGTGGGGGACGTTTAACAGCAGGAAGGGTGTGAACGTCCGGAGAAGAAGGAGGTTAAAAACCACTTGAACTCTCTTTCCGTCTCTCATCCCTCTACTCTGCACATCACTTCGTTCCCTCTGCCCTGGGGACCTGGATTCTCCATCGAGTGGGAAATGTGGCTGCCAGCAGCAGCCAGTTTGGGTGGATAAAGGTCCCACTGGGATCGGGGACCCGGCTCCCTCGCCAGATCCCAGCTCCAAACATCCTGGGACGGTATCTGCAAGGGGGCTTTCTGGCCAGCGTGGACTAACCGACCTCGGGGACACGGAGGGAAGGCGATGTGGAGGCACGGCCATCCCCTGGGGAACGTGGCAGGTCCCGTGGAACTGGCTGTTCCCAGAACTGGGGCAATGTTGGCGGCAACCGAGGTACCCCCTTCCCCCGCCTCGGCACGGGACAAGCCAGGCAGAGTCTTCTCCTCTTTCTCTCCTTCCACACCCCTCCCCCCCATACTTCTCAGGTTCCTGTTTGTCTCGGGCTGTTCCCACAGGGATGCTGAGTGTGGGCAGTCCAGAGCACTGAGCGAGAAGCGATAGCAGCTGGCCGTGGCTGAACGCTTTCCAGAAAGCCCCCAGCCGTCTCTTGTGTTGGGGAAGAAGCCTTCATCTTACGTGGAAAGCCAGAATAGGAACATCACGTCTTAGGCTGACATCGCCATTATCTCCCCCGACCTCACGCTTACAACTGGTTTTCTGATTTATAACAGTAGCATGTTAATTACATTTTAATTGCGCCAGGAAAATATACGTATATATTCTTGTAAGATGCTGAAATTCAGGGGTAACACTGAAGTTCTCAACAACTTCTCCCTCGAGCGCAGACCCTCCTTCTCTCTTCCCCAGAAATAACCACCGGTCCCTGTTTGCGTCGTATCTCCGTGGACTTTTTTCTCCGAATTCACACGTGTGTGTTGGAGCACAGAACTTGAGGAAAAAAGTCGACAGAACCGTAGATGATCTCAGGCAGCTTTTTTATCCGACAGAACATCAGTGAGCTATTCGCACATCGTTGCTTGTCGGTCCACCTCTGAAACCACACTTCCCTGCTCACGGACATTTGGACAAGTTCTTTCTAACTTTCCCCCATTAACTGTGCTGAAATAGACGTCCTTGTGTGTGGAGGGGAGCGTTTCCCCAGTGGCATATCGGAGGCGTGGAATTTGTGTCTGCTTTTAAAATCCCATCGGATGGTCCTACCCGCACAGCGAGACGACACCTACCTCCAACACACTCATCAACCCCGGACGCCGACAATCCTTTACCGTTTTGTTACCGTTCTCTCAAGTGGCAGCTTGAGAACCCGAAACGTGATCCACGAGCGCCCGGTCTGTGTTTTGCAGGCAGTTGATGGTGCTTGCAAGGCGTGAAGACAGTTTGAGCAAAGCCCGGCATTTCATTAACAATAGCTGACTTTTAAAATCAAATGACCGGCTATGTGCAGAGTTTCAGCCATTCACTCTTATCAACAGTTATTTGTGAAATTGACAGTCTTTGTGAGTTGTTACCAAATGATAAACACTTAGATTCCAAACGAGATGTCATTAAGAAGCTTCGCTTTATGTGTGTAATGGGATAGCAGCTGCCTCTTTGCCAACAAAAGAACAGTATTTCTTTAAAAAAAAAGAGCCTTAAATTAAAGTCAGAAAAACATTCTTGGACATGATTCTGTAATAGATGGAGCTTTGGATTCATGGGTTGGGCAGAAAATTGGACTGGGAGAAGTTTAAACTCCTTCCCAACTTGGAGAGCCTGCGTGTCCGTGATTCATCGGGTGACTCTCAGCCACAAGGACGACTCAGTCATTGGACACACTTTTACTCGTCTCCCGCCATCTGCCTGGTGCTGCCGTGGGCGTCGGGAATGGAGCAGGGATCGGGACGGATATGGCACCTGCTCTCAAGTAGCTTCCACCCTAGACGGAAGGAGTGGCAGTCATCCAGATAAGGCACACCCCAGATAATTTCAGAAGAATCTCGGAAGAAAAACACGGGTTGTCATGATGGAGATGGGCTGGCGTGGGAGTCTACGTTACCGAAAGGGCCCTCAAGCTCGGCTAGTGGCGACAGACTCATTGAGAAAGATTCGGAGGAACTACATTTTGGGATGAGGTCCTGGGGGCGGGGCTCACTCTGGCTTCCTGGCCACCTGTGGGGGAGGAGAGGACCGTCAACGCTTATCTAAAGGCGGGGGGGGGGGGGGCTGGACGGAATGACTTCTCAGCACCCCTTCCAGACTTGGATGTTACAGCTTTCCAAAACATTAGCAAATCTTACCTCTTTAAAAAAATTTTTTTAACGTTTATTTATTTTTGAGACAGAGAGAGACAGAGCATGAACGGGGAAGGGGCAGAGAGAAAGGGAGACACAGAATCGGAAGCAGGCTCCAGGCTCCGAGCCATCAGCCCAGAGCCCGACGCGGGGCTCGAACTCGCGGACCGCGAGATCGTGACCCGAGCTGAAGTCGGACGCTCAACCGACTGAGCCACCCAGGCGCCCCAGCAAATCTTACCTCTTAACCTCCCTCTCTGCGGACACAGGAGCCCAGGACAGGAATGACGTGGGCAGCTCTCGGTGATGATTGGAGGGAGCGTCCCCAGGCATCACCAGCTCAGCCCTGACGGTAGACACCTCTGGAAGCTGGCAGCTTTCTGGAGGTTCTACTAGGTTTATCCAGTTTGGTCTTTACACGCAACGGTGGAGGCAGCTAGACGTGCTGGGCTTGAGCCCTGGTTCTGCCATTTAGGAGGTATGTGACCTTGGCGGAGTTCCTTGACCCTTCTGTACCTCAGTCTCCCAGCTGTAAAGTCCTCAGACATCTGGGAAAGGTGAGCTGCTTAGCACCTGCAAGGCACGTGACCTCTGGCACACAGCAAGCGCTCAGTACGAGCCGACTACCCTGATCCCGGGGGATCCCTCGCGCTGATGAGGTTCCTTGGGGGAGGTGCCCAGGGAGACACGGGGCCCAGATGACTGCTGACTGGTGAGCGTCTCCCTCCGGCTCTGTCCTTGGTGCATGACCGTCTTTGCAGGGGTCCTCCCCAGCCTCTTCTTCCGAGGCGGACCCTGCACTGCCCTTCCGGTTGAGGACGCCTCGGCACGAGCACCAGGACGCCCAGACTGCCCACTGGCCTGTGGAGAAGCCCCTGCAGGACCCCTCCTGCTTCTGAATTAGAGAGTCTCTTTTCCCGATGCCCCCTGCGCCCTGGGGTATTCGATTTGGAGAAAAGCCAAGGATTCCCAGGTGATTTCTTCTCCTTTCTCCATCGTGTCCAGAGACACTGAATGTACAGCATCCTCTGCTTGAGGGAGAGGGAGAAGAAAACGATGCGTATGACACAGAAAGATCATCCCACACGACGTGCACGTGTCCAGGCAGCTGCCGGGGCCGGCGTGTGGCAGCCGGGGCCAGCCGTGCCCAGAGGCTGCAGCCCAGCGTGGGGACCCAGCAGGGAAAGGGTGAGTGGTAGGCACGCCGACCCCTCTCCCCCGCCCGGTCTCCTGCCAGTGTGCCCCATTGGCCAGATCTCCCCACAGGATAATGAAACTGTCGGTGCCATTCACAAAATTCAGTCCCTGAGGCACAGAGCACTGGAGAGGAACCCAGAGGGGCCGAAGGGAAACGCCTGGTTCAAAAGCTTCTGCTCTGATCTGAAATGATCTCTGCAGGGGACGCATTTTGTCATGCTTCCTGTAACTCGGACGTCTATTCAAGGGAAGAAGCTGAGGGATGCCTCCTGTGACACCCCCTCATTCCCCCCAGGTAGAAGGTGGCCAATGGACGATATCTGTGCAGGAAAAACATCAATTTGTGATCGTTACTGCTGCCTCCAAGGATGGAAAAGGGACGGCCCCCAAATGACACCAGAGAGTGCGTGCACGGTATCGTCTGAAGGATGGGCTTTCCACTTACAGGTAGAATCATATTTAATCATAAGCTTGAGGGACGACTGTGCTACCTTACATAACATCCATAAATTATCCCGGTGTACTTAAGAGTCGGGTTCATTGATTTATAATACAGTTCATTTATAAAAACCAAACTTATTTCACAGATGACAGCAGCTGCTTGAAACACTCTTTCAAGTGAAGGTGGCCTACAAATTATCCGGCGGTTTCGTTTGGAACAAATTATTCATGAGAAATGCAGTGTCAGCAGGAAGGAGGCTACATATTAATCCCTGACAAGATGAGCTTGTATCAGTATCTGATCATTATTTTGACACTTCAGGACGGGAACACGGCACTCCGATGGGTGAGGGGAGCACAGAGGGAGACGGCAGGCTCGCGGTGGCGGAGAAATGCCACGCGTGATACACGGTCCCCCAACATATGCAGGCCCTGCGGAGCCTCCTCTTTTAAAAGGGGCAAAGCGGGTCTATCAATCGCTTTGTAAGAAAGCAGCATACTTTTACTGTCTCCGTTTCTGAGGGAGGACGTGGCAGGGCTGTGCCGAGTCCCCGAGGGCGGGTGGTCCATGTGTCATTGGGATGATGTCTCATCTGAGGGCTTGGCTGGGGAAGAGTCAGTTTCCACACGCTTGCTGGCCGCTGGCAGAACTTTCTTAGGCTGCCGCCTGCCCCCTGCCCTGTGCCCTAACGTGGCCGCTTGCCTTCATCGAGCCAACAACAGATCCCAGCGAGGTGGCCGCTACAGGACCGTAAGCCATAAACAGGCACGGACCCCAGCCGCACTCGGGGAGGGGGCCACACCGGGGGTGACTCTCAGGAAGGGTGATGACGGGACCGCTTGAGCACTTGTCTGCCGTGGGAGGAAAGGCCAGAAACGGGCTCGGGGGGTGAGGAGAGCCGGCAGCTGAGAAGACAGCGGGGCAGACACGAAGACACAAGAAAACATGTAAACGAGAAAATGGTTCAAAGACATTTGTTATTTTTGGATCGCTGATCTCCGGCACAAAGTAATGAAACTTCACTCCAAGCAGGTGCAGAGCAGAAAAGCACCCCCCTTGTTTTATGTAGCGTTGAAGAGCAGAATTGTAACCAGTGCCAAAGACGTCCCCACTGACTTTATTATTTTTTTAAGTTTACTTATTTATTTTGGGAGACAGAGCGAGCAGGGGAGGGGCAGAGAGAGAGAGACAGAGGGAGACAGAGAATCCTAAGCAACCTCCAGGCTCTCAGCACAGAGTCCGACAGGGGTTGGGGTTTGGGGGGCTTGATCTCACGGTTCATGAAATCATGACCCGAGCTGAAATCAAGAGTCAGAGCTCAACCGACTGAGCCGCCCAGGCGCCCCCGACCCACTGGCTTTAATTTTTTTTTTTTAATGTTTATTTATTTTTGATACAGAGACAGAGAGAGAGCGTGAGCAGGGGAGGCGCAGAGAGAGAGGGAGACAGAATCCGAAGCAGGCTCTAGGCTCTGAGCTGTCAGCACAGAGCCCGACGCGGGGCTCAAACCCACAAACCGAGAGATCATGACCTGAGCCGAAGTCGGACGCTCAACCGACTGAGCCACCCAGGCGCCCCCCCCCCCACCCCGCCGCTCCCCACTGACTTTAAACCAAAGGCCCTATCACTGTCCTCCAGGAAGGCCCGCCAGGTGTGTGTGGCTTCCTTCACCTGTTGGCCTCATGTCGGCTCTCCAGCTGTGGACTCGCACGGGAGGCCTGGGCACCAGGCTGCTGACGGAAAGCCTGCACTCTCCTCCTAGGTTTTCGCGGAGTCACTGAAAGGCAGGCCTCTGTCAGGCTTCTACTTCGGTACTTTCCACGTAGCTTCCTCTGTCTCCGGACGCTGAGGGGAGAATGAGGACATTGGAGTCATGCCTTCTGATTCTACACAAAATAATCATATCGCGCAGTGAAAATCTCTCTCCCTCGTAAGCCCTCCACTTGATTAAATGGCTGAGTGGGCAGGTTGGCATTTCGGGGAGACATTCGGTGAGCAGAGCTACGTGTCTGTGTCTCGACTCAGAAATCAGTCCGGTTACAAGCGCAGAGAATCTCCCACTTTTTTCTCCAGCTTTTTTCTCCAGCTCCAGACCCTGTTACCAGATGAAATGCCTGTCATCCTGTGTGTCTTCGGACAACTCGAAATTCGTTGTGGAATCCTACGTTGTGGGTTACGCATGCCCTGGTCAGGATCTCACGGTTCATGATAATGGAGATAATGGTTCATGATAATGGATCCTCTCCCAGCAACACTGAGAACGGCCGAGTTGGGGGGGGTGGGTTACGATAGGACAATGGATCACAAGGTCAATCTCAAACAGGCCCAGGTATGTAGGGAGAATAAGGTGGCTTCTTCAGGGGACAGACGGTCATACGTCACTCGAGGACAGGCACCCCGGGACTCCTGGGGGGCTCAGTCGGTTGAGCGTCCGACTTCAGCTCAGGTCATGATCTCATGGTTCATGGGTTCAAGCCCCGCCTCAGGCTCTGCACTGACAGCTCAGAGCCTGGAGCCTGCTTCCGATTCTGTGTCTCCCTCTCTCTCCACCCCTCCCCTGCTCACGCTCTGTCTCTCTCTCAAAAATAAATAAACATTAAGAGGGCAAGCACACACGTGACCTCACACAACACCGCCGACAAGGAAGAAGCGACTCAGAGCTGGGCTCCCATCGAGGGCCAGCCATTTGCACATCACCCGGCACGTTTCGTCTTAGCAAGGCCGTAACGAAGACGTTTTGGGTGGCGTCCACAGAATTGCCGAGGGCCGTCCGTGCAGAATAATTTGACGCAGAAGGGTGGGTCCCGTGGGCAGGATCCGCCCACGTGGCAAGACAGGAAGGGCAGGGATCTTGGCCAAAGATGGCTTCGCATTGCTTCGCTGGAATTAAGCACTAAAATTAAATTAGTCCGGAGTAACGGTCCCTATGTTTGTAAACACCACGAAAGAAACGTAGTTTAGAGTGGCCACCCCGTCTTGATTCTGTCGGCTTGCCCGTCAGGCATGTGGCAGCAGGGGCCCTCCCGGCCTCCCCGAGTTCAGGTAATCCAGGCGTGCTCAGTCATGACCAAGGACAGGGGCCAGCGGGAGACCTCCCAGCCCTGTCCGTCCGCGGGCTCGGTGACCCACAGCTTTCTAGATGGTGGCTGCTCTCTGATAATACTCTGTCATATACTTGAAAGTTGCCAAGAGAGGAAATCTTAAATGTTCTCATCACACAAAGGAAACCGTAATCATGTGATATGATGCAGCTGTCAGCTAATGCTATGGTGGTAATCATTTTGCAATATGTAAGTATCAAATCGATATGATGTACACCTTAAATTTGTACGATATTACGTCAATTTTATTTCAATAAAGCCAGAAATAATAAAAATAAAAGTCAGGATAGCACACTCGTGGCTGAGCTGTGGACACGTGTGTACTGTGACCCTGACGTGAACGTCGTTTTTAAGCTGAGATTCAGAGACTGTTGATTCACAGCGTAACTTAGCCTGTGCTGACCTATACACGTTTGTGTCTGTTACCTGTATTGTCAACGATATGCTGGTGGTTTGTATCTTATTCTGTTCTACTCTATTTCGTTTATTTCTAAAACGTTGGTTGTGGGTGCCTGGGTGGCTCAGTTGGCTAAGTCTGACTTCATCTCAGGTCATGACCTTGCAGTTCGTGAGTTCCAGCCCCGGGTCGGGCTCTGTGCTGACAGTGTGGAGCCCGTTGGGATTCTCTCCCTCTCTCTCTCTCTCTCTCTCTCTCTCTCTCTCTGCCCTTTCCCCACTTGAGCTCTCTCTCACCCTAAAATAAATAAATAAACTTAAAAAAAATTAAAATGTTGGCTGCAATCCGATAGATCTCACAGCTCACGATGTTTTTGAAAAACAGCCTTGGGGCGCCTGGGTGGCGCAGTCGGTTGAGCGTCCGACTTCAGCCAGGTCACGATCTCGCGGTCCGGGAGTTCGAGCCCCGCGTCAGGCTCTGGGCTGATGGCTCGGAGCCTGGAGCCTGTTTCCGATTCTGTGTCTCCCTCTCTCTCTGCCCCTCCCCCGTTCATGCTCTGTCTCTCTCTGTCCCAAAAATAAATAAACGTTGGAAAAAAAAAAAAAAAGAAAAACAGCCTTGTGAATACACATTTATTTTGGGATTGGTGGTTAAGCCTCTGCCTCTCTGCCCAGGCCACACGTTCGATGAGGCTGTGGCCGGGTCAGTGAGTATGTGGCGAACGAATGAGTGAACGAACAAATGGAATGATTTTATTTACTTATTTATTTAAAAAAAATTTTTTTAACGTTTATTTATTTTTGAGACAGAAAGAGACAGAGCATGAACGGGGGAGGGTCAGAGGGAGGGAGACACAGAATCCAAAACAGGCTCCAGGCTGTCAGCACAGAGCCCAACGCGGGGCTCGAACTCACGGACCGCAAGATCGTGACCTGAGCCGAAGTCAGCCGCTCAACCGACTGAGCCACCCAGGCGCCCCTTATCTACTTATTTAAACTTCCTGATCCCAGCAGTCCTTGAGACCCAGCATAGGCTGAGCCAGTGAGTGCCACGTCCCACACAGAGAGCATGGTGGCAGGGGCAGCAGGGCTCAGAACGTTCCTGATAACAAGGCCAGCACCCATCAGTTTTCCCCGTGATTTCTACCCACCATCGAAAGAGTGGATCCCCTTCCTGTCATCTCCTCGTCCGAAAGACATGCTCACGTTCCAAGCTTCCCTTGGAAACGAGCCCACGCTGCTCCA
Organism: Leopardus geoffroyi; assembly: GCF_018350155.1. Taxonomy (NCBI): domain Eukaryota; kingdom Metazoa; phylum Chordata; class Mammalia; order Carnivora; family Felidae; genus Leopardus; species Leopardus geoffroyi. The sequence goes on along the minus strand of NC_059339.1, from coordinate 2,372,806 downwards.
ACTTGCAGGAACTCGGGCTGGGATCCACATCCATACGCTAGGAAATTGAACATTAAGGCAATGTCTCGGGAAGGGAAGCTCGGAATGAGATCCGTTCAATTATTGCAAGTTCAGCTTCCATCCGGAAGACACTTCTTAATTGCCTTGGCTGGGCTGCGGGTAACGGAAAGGTTAAATTGGCTTCAAACTTTTATTTTATTCACTGTGTGATAACTGATTTCAAATATTGAACTTCCTTCAGAGGAACAATAAATTACTTTGTGAAATATAGATTATGCCAATAACGGATGAGCCAGATATAAATGGAATCCCAATATCTTTGGGATATATTCCTGTGTGCATGTCTCTAGAAACTGGAAGAAAAGAGAGCGCCCCAGTAGTGAAATAAAGCAGCATGGCTGGTGTGTGTTTTTTATACGTGGGATGCCTGGGTGGCTCAGCTGGTTAAGCGTCTGACTTTGGCTCAGGTCGTGATCTCGTGGTCCGTGAGTTTGAGCCCCGCGTCGGGCTCTGGGTTGACAGCTTGGAGCCTGGAGCCTGTTTCCGATTCTGTGTCTCCCTCTCTCTCTGCCCCTCCCCTGCTCACGCTCTGTCTCTCTGTCTCTCAAAAATAAATAAACATTAGAAAAAAAAAATCTAAGGAAAATGAAGAGAGCGTCTGTCGTCCTGTTTGCTCCATGGGGAAGGCGCCAGGCTGGTGTAGGAGACGCTGTACCAAGGTCTCAGGCAGGGGGGTCTTGGGATGGACGCAAGCCCGCTCAGACCGGCGGCACTGTGGAGGGCTGTCCTAGGCGTGCTGCGACGGTGGCATCCCTGCCTCCCATCCATCAGGCCCGAACATCTCTTTCTTTCTCCCTGTGCCCAAACATCTCCAGATGTTGGAACACGTCCCTTTGGTCGGGAGAGAGGGGGCCCTCGGCTGAGCAGCTGTGAGCAAACGGGAAGGCTCTGCCCGGGACGGAGCGAGCAAGAGAGTCACAGCCGAGGTCAGCAGGGGCCACGGGCCACGCGCAGGTCCCGTGCGCCATCCTGAGGCCTTGGCTTGTGTTCTGCACGGGGCGAGACGCCGCCCGGAGGATGCCCTGGTCTGAGCTACGTTGTAACTGCCTCGGCCGGGCTGCCGCAGAGGATGAACGGTCCGGGGACAAGAGCGGAGCAGGGTGGGGTGGGAAAGCTAGCCAGGGATGAAGCCGTCCCGGGGCACAGCAGGTGCAGTGCAGGTGAGGAGAGGGGCCAGCCCGGGCCCATCCCGAAGAACGGCCGCTGGGGATTCGGGCGAATGTGAACGCGGTCTTCCTGGGGGACCCTCACGCCTCCGAGCGACGATTCTGGGCGAGCGAAGGTGGGGCTTAGGGACTCAGCGGGCCAAGACAGGAGTCAAAGGAACCAGGGGGACTTTCTGCAAATGAGGTGTTTGGTGGTTACTTGTGCCTCTATTGGATAATTGCCACATTCGAGATTTAAAATCCATCTTTCTGTGATTTTAGTCATTTTCTCGTTTCCAGAAAATCCATAAGTGTTTTAGCGATTTTGGTTTTCTGCCTCACGTCGTGTGCCTTCCGCAGCAACGGATGTGGGTTCCCTCTCCGACTAGAAGCCTTCCGTGGCCTCTGGCTCCCTGTGAGGTGTGGCCAGCGGTGGTCAGACTGGGTGTCTATGCCCACGGCCACCAGGGGTCACCAGGGGTCACCTGGGTCCTCCACCGAAGGCCACCGCCCCGGCATGTGGCCCCGTCCAGAACCACCCTCTCCAGGTTCCGCGGCACTTCCTGCCGTGCCCGCCGGGTCCCCAGACAGTAACGGTCCCCAACGTCAGCTGTCCCAGAGCCCTGCACCGTCCCACACCCTCGCGGGTTTCTCTGGATCCTGTCCACCTGGGTCCACTCGGTGGCTGTCCCGTGGGCTCTCTTTCCTCCTGGGGCTCCGATCCATGCAAACTTCATAAGAAAACCCAGACACGAGTGACAAGTACAGGGGGCGCCTGGTGGTTCCATCAGTTAAGCGTCCGACTTCGGCTCAGGTCATGATCTCGCAGTTCGTGAGTTCAAGCCCCGCGTTGGGCTCTGTGCTGACAGATCAGAGCCTGGAGCCAGCTTCAGATTCCATGTCTCCCCCTCTCTCTGCCCCTTCCCTGCTCACACTCTCTTTCTCTCTCAAAAATAAATACATATTAAAAACAAAACAAAAGAATGGGTAGTACTTTATCCTGCAGGCTTCCCTGGGTTTAGTCCAGCTCTGGGGCCACGGCTTATGTCTCCTTCCTGCCCAGATGCTGTCAGTTTCAACGTTGCTTAAAGAAGCAAACAGAAGCGAGCAGCAAAGGAACACCTTTGGCTTTTAAAATAGACCTTGTGAGATGGAAAGGCTTCCAACAAGTCCCGTAGCCGGAGGCCTTCCGCCACATTTACAGACGCCAGAAACACCACGGCAGCTGTTTCTAAAGTTTGCAGCCTTTCAAACCCCTGCAGCCACTGCCGGGGTGACTGGTGGCAGCTCGCCTGCGATCTGGGCGAGGCAGAGGGCCCCCATTCCGGGCCATTTGGTGGAGTTCTAATTCCAAACGCCACACCAGGAGGGTAAAAAAAAAATTTTTTTTTTAAAGCAGGAATTAGAGTGGCCTCCCAAGGCAGGTCATTTGGAATGAGAGATTTATAGTGAAGGTTTGGGAAAGTCATCTAAGGGTTTAAAGTCCCCTAAGGCAAGGGTAGAGCACGCACCGATGTTTTCTGAATTGCACGAAATGGGTCATGAGGCAGGAGGGAAGAATGCATAGCATCGTCGTCTGTATGCGGGGTTGGGGCCCGGGAGACGCCTGAGCACTGCTCACACCCACCTGGGGCATCCTGAGCGTGAGAATTCCAAACGTCCACTTCTGGGAGGATGGGTGGACGTGCTGTGTCCTATTCCTCGCCCTGAGCACCGCTGACCGCCACGGACATCACATACGAACAGACACCAGGAGACTCCGAAGGGTCAAGAGAAGAAGGCAGACCTCACAGGGAACTCAAGTGCGAGCCCCGCGTCGGGCTCTGTGCTGACGGCTCAGAGCCTGCTTGGGATTCTCTCTCTCTGCCCCTCCCCTGCATGTGCTCTCTCTCTCTCTCTCTCTCAAAATAAATAAATCAACGTTAAAAAAAAAAGACCCGGGGTTCAGCAGAGTGGTCAGCTTGCAGATTGGGTGCTGAAGGAGTCGGCGACCAGAAAGGCTGCTCTCTTTAGCTACGGGAACAGGAAAGGGACAGATTCTCCGATGGAAAACCTGCCCCCCCCAACAAAGGCTGAGTGGGGAGCCTTGACGTCCAGCCTCGCTGGTGGCAGTGAGGTGTCCCCCGGGCCCCTGCTGGAGTGGAGTCCGGGAGCCTGGACATCAGCGGAGGCCAGATGGGGAGCGGGAACCCGGCAGACGTCCCCTCCGAGGCATCGGGTGTCAGTGGAGGCTCCAGAGTCTCAGCAGGAGTGAGCAGCCCCTCTCCCTGATATCAGAGGAGCCAGAGTCTCGTGCGAAACGCCTCAAGTGACAGGATTCCAAGACAAAGTCTGTCAGCATAGACACAACCAGGAAAACCCCAACCTGAGCGAGAGAAAACATCGACAGATGCCAACAGCGATGTGACACATTAGCTGACCAGGATTTTATTTCTTATTTAAAAAAATTTTTTTAAAACATTTATTTATTATTGAGGGACAGAGAGAGACAGAGTATGAGCAGGGGAGGGGCCGAGAGACGGAGAGACACAGAATCTGAAGCAGGCTCCAAGCTGTCAGCACAGAGCCCGATGCGGGGCTCGAACCCATAAACCATGAGATCACGACCTGAGCCGAAGTCCATTAACCGACTGAGCCGCCCAGGCGCCCCTAGCTGACCAGGATTTTAAAGCGGTCTTTGTAAAAATGCTTCAATGACAAACACAATTTAAACAAATGGCGACCAGAAAGTCTCGGCCAGGAAGCAGAAGACACAGAGAAGAAACAAACAGGAATGTTGTCCCTGAACAATGACAGAACCGAAATAAGGTCGGGGAATCGTTCTCAAGAGCAGTAGGGACTCCGCTCGCTGTGAAAGAGAACAGCAGCCTGTGTCTGCCCAGCCTAGACACAGAGAAATGTGGACCAAAAGGCAGAAGGAGCCACGTTGAGACTGTGGCAAGAGACGTCACGTCTGTGTCCCTGGGTCCCAGAGGAGAGGAGTCAAGGGGTCGAGCAGGAAGGAGAGAATTCCAAGAAACGATGGCTGTGAATTGCCCGATTTTGCAAAGAAGGGGGGCAAAAAGAAACACAGATTGGAGACTACAGATTGGAGACTACAGATTGGGCCGGAACAGGTGCTCACGGTCGTGGAGGGAGCTGGGGTCTCAGACCAGCGCTGCCCCCCACACGGCCACAAGCCATAACGAAGAGCTCATTCTTCAAGAAGCAAATGGCGGTGATGACACAAGTATCCTCGAATGAGGGGCTTACGCAACAAATGCTGGTTTCTCACCATCCCGGAGGCTGCAAGGCCAAGATGAAGCCGTCAGCAGGTTCTGGGCGTCTGGCAGGACCCGCGTCCTGGTCCACAGACGGCGTCTGCTTCCTGTGTCTGCTCCTGGTGCGAGGGGCGAGGGCCCTCTCCGGGGTCTCCTTTGTAAGGACGCTAATCCCGTCCGTGAGGCCCCGTCTCAGGCCCGATCGCCTCCCAAAGGCTGCCCCTGCTGGTACCACACACAGGGGGCAGGATGTCGGGACGTGCACTTTGGGGAGGGGGCCACAGACGCTCAGCTGGTGGCAGTGCTGCGAGCAAAGGTCTGGGATAGAGGTGACCGACACAGTCAGGCTGTCCCCACAGCCCAGGAAGCGGGTCAAGTGCAGGCGGGCGGCAGGCACGTTTAGCAGCTTTGCCGGTTGGAAGGACAGGGGCTTGACTCGAACCAAGGTCTGCGTAAGAAAAGGCAAGGAGGGGAAAAGAACACGGCAGAAAACAGAATTGTCTCTTTGCGGGGGGGAGAGCTCTCGGTGGCGTTTGTTACGAATCCAGTCTGCTGTCGGTGAATCCGGTTTGCAGGTGAAATACCTAAGCTCTTCCTGAGGTGTCCCCGGTGGAAGGTTGGAGGCGAGGCGGTGGCTGGGGACACAGGCAGATGGAGAGACAGAGGCAGGCAGACAAAGGAGCCCATCCCCCTTCTCCAGGGGGCAGGTGGGGACACCTACATCGGCTGGCCAGGCAGTCCTGCCCAGCAGAGTCCCCAGAGCCCCCAATAGAGCCTGGCTGGAGCTCAGGGAACATTTCTTAAATGAACTTCCTGAGTGAATAACCGGTCCGACAGGGATGGCTCGTGCTGGAATCATTCCTTTCTTGCTGCTCGGATACCTCTTGAACCCCTCTCCTGCTTGGCCCCCACGTGGGAGCCCACAGAACAGAAATCCCCGCTGCCGTGGCCCTTTCGACGAATCGACTGGCATCCGTCTCAGGGCCTGGCACAGAGAATTATTACGCGCTGGCTCCTGTCCCACGGAAAGGCGAAGTCCGTTTGCCAGGCTCCACGGGGCTCACGTGACCTCTCTTCACCTCTTGAGTTAATCCCTCGATTAGCAAAACGCACAGCTTTGCCGCTGGGTTTACACTTGTTTCGTGAGGCCGGGAGAAGACCAGCATGTCCTCACTGGATTATGAAAGGGGCTGCGTGTCTGGCCCCCTGTGCCCCACGGGCCGGGCCTCCTTGTGTCCCTTGGCCTCACCGAGTCGGGCCACGGAGATGGGGTCGAGCCATCGGCTGAGGGTGAGGGAGCCCCTTCGCCTTCTCGGGTGGGCGGAAATGGAGGTCAGGGCTGGGCACGCAGGGGGTGCACAAGGCCTCCCGGCCACTGGGGAGCATGGTGGCTCTGGGTGGGGACCCGGGAGCCCGGCGGGCCACGAGCAACCCTGTCCCGTCCCCGCCAACAGTCCAACCCTCCGGACAATTCTGCTTGGCAACGGGAGACTTTTTCTCCCTGTGGTCATTTGCGGGGGGACCAGCTCTGCTCTTGTCATGCAAAATGGCTCCGTGCTGCCTCGTCCAGCCCCGGGAACCGCATCCAGTGTGGACAATTTAGCAAAGGGAATACGGGAGCCAGAGGAGGGAGAACCGTGTCCCTGGAAGAACAGAACAAAACACAGACATCACTTTTCTCCCCCTGTCTGAATACCCTGGAATTTGCAGAAACGTGTCTTTATGGGTGTGTGCGGGGGGGGGGGGGGGGGTGGGGGGGTGGTGACACTCCTCTGACTGCTCCCGGCTTCCCGGCCCCCCACCGGCGGGATCTGAGGCGCAGGGGCGTCGGTTGAACAAAGGCTGGGGGCGCTTGGAAAAGAAAACGTCTGTACGTCGCTCACCGGGCCTGAAAAAACTAAATGAGGGTTTGGTTGCAGATGGGAAGCGACAGGAACCTGTCGCGGGAGAGGTCAGCACTGGTGCGTGGAACTCAAGGGCTCCGGGAAGGAAGGGCCCCCCGCCGGGGTCTCTGTCACAGCCACGGCGGACTGAGCCTCCGAGGGGGGGGCCTCGGCTCGGATCCTCCAAGGGAGGTGAACGGTTGGCTCTAAATTCAGTATCCACCTGAGGCTGGGGTGGCTCACTGGCGCGTTCAGACCCTCGGTGACCTTGTGGTTTGGGGGAAAAATCTGTTTGGCCTTTGACCCCGTTTCGGCACAGAGCCCCTGCAAACCTTGGAATTTCCTGGAGGAGAGTGATAAAGGTGACTTTTGTTACGTTAACGCAGAGACTTTTGGAAAGCTCCTGGGGGTGGGCTGGCGCTGGGAGCCCCAGTGATTAGAGGGCTGGGCTTGCCATCGAAGTGGGGAGGGGATCTGGAGGCCGGGTCAGTGGAGATTTGGGGCGAGCGGTGCCCAGAGAGGCTATGACCGTCCGTGCCCCCTGCCCCACACCCCGTGCGTCCCCTCCACCTGGCTGGCCTCAGTTACATCCTTTACCCTAAGTCAGTAAGGGTTTCTCTGCATTCTGTGAGCTGCTCCAGCAAATTAGTTAAAGCAAAGGAGGGGGCGGGGGAGAGGGGAAGCTCCGATCTACAGCCAGGGGGTCAGAAGCCCAGGGGACAGCCCGGACCAGCGACGGGCACCTGCAGTGGCAGAGGTGGGGGGGGGGGACAGTCCTGTGGGAAGGAGCCCCTCACGGGGCGGGGGGGGATCTGACGCCACCTCTGGGTGGACGGGGTCAGGATCGCATGGCACCCGAGGATCCCAGCTGGTGTCGGAGCTCAGCCCGGTGGTGTGGGGACCCCACAATTGGAGGTGGGGTCAGAATTGCTGTTAGACCAGGAAGCTGGGGTCATTGCTCGAGGGGCCCCCAGAAGGCAGAATGAAGACTAGGGTCCTTAGGGAGGTCCCAGGACTTGCCCCGTGGGTCCGGGGATGCCAGGGAGGCTCCACCGGGTCTTGGTGGGACAATGGGAGAAAAGACAAAAACATCACTTGTTCCTTTTTTCGTTTGTTTCCTTCGTGGTCTTAGAGAAACCACACTCTGAAGAGAAAGGCAAACTCAGAGACAGAAGCTCAGCTTCCATTCATTTCCTTTGCGTGTGTGTGCGTGCGTGTGAGTGTGCACATGTACGTGTGTGTGTATGTGTGCATGCGTGTGCGTGTTTGTGCGTGTGTGCATGCATGTGTGCGTGCACGTGTCTGTGCACGTGTGCACACGTATGTGCGCGTGCAAGTTTGTGTGTACGTGCACACGAGCGTGTGGGCGTGTACACGTGTGTGTGGCCGTCCAAGCCTCACCCGCGGCATTCTGATGGGAATGCCGGCCACGTGCGACACAGCAGGAAGCTTGGGGTCTGGTGACTGCAGCCTCCACTTCCGGGAGGTGGCGCTTTGGCTGGGGGTCTCCTTCCCCACAGGAGACTGAAGATGAATGAGTGAATGAACGAAGGAGTGAATGAATGAGTGACTTAATGAATGAGTGAATGTGCAAGTGTAGTCGAGTGAGTCTGACTCTCCTCTTGGGCGAGTCCTCTTGTAGTTCAGGCTGATCTCGTTTTTCGGTCAGGAGCACCAGGCTCTCCAACGAGGTCCGCGCTTTGCCATATTCGGGACACAGAAGGCACACATTTTCCACACTGCATTTTGCCAAATCTCTCTTTGTTTTGCAAGTACTCCTGAAACAATTATTTCTGCTTCGACTGCCAGGGCCCCACCTCCCCAAGTGTTCCCTGGTGACCGATCGCAGAGCCCTTTTCAAAAATCATGGCAACGAAGCTATCGCTTAACGGTTTTCTTGGCCAGCTCCAAAAGGGTCACTTTGAAATTTTATTCGTTTAGATGAAGAAACACCAAGGACTCCCCACACATAGCCCCCGCTCCATGTACGTGATTACAGCGGAATTTTGTGGGTGTTTTTGCAAAACCCACAGCATGTGCCAGTTAATGGCGGGGCCGGGGGACCCCATGGAGTCAGTGAGCTGGATTACTGTCAGGCAAATGGCACGCAGACATTAAGAGCGCGCTCAATTATGGATGACACAGAACAGCCGCCTCCTCTCGAGGTTATCAGTGGCTGTGATGCTGTGCCTTTCATTATGCCGCTCCCGTCTATTCCAGAACACTACCTCTTTAGAAAAGCAGTGCATGGAAATTCTTTATTAATCACCAGTGGGAGATTCGCCTGCCCATAGAGTGGTTGTAGTTTGTTCGTGTGTTTACTTCCAAAGTCTTGAATCCTACTAGGAAATCTGCCTACAGGAAAACTCACTGGCAGCTAACGCCGAATGGACTCGACCAGGGGTGGGTCGTTCCCCGGGAGAACTACCCAGGGAGCGCCGTGTAAGGCAGTGTGCCGCGTGTCTCCTTTACGCCGTGGCGGTGATGGGGGATTCACGCTCGCTTAGGGGACAGGGTCACATTGGGACGCCGTGGACTCCTCCATCGGCAGTTAATGGAAGTAGATAGAGGTGAAAAAGATCAGCGTCCATTTACCTGCTGGGAACTCGAAAGAGCTTTACAAAGGCGTGTGTGACAGAGAAGGGAAGAAGAAACAGAGGGAGCTCGCGGGAGAAGGACTTTATTTCTGGGGGAGGACGGAAAAATGGTCCTCCCTGAGAAGGAAAGGAGAGACAGGAAAATACGAAATGTGCAATCTGATCAGCTGAGTGCCACAGCACGGTTAGGTCCCAAGTACAAGATGTGGAAGACTGGGCTTCCCAAAGATGGCCTTGTCACGCCTCCCTCCCACGTGGTCTTCTGTGAGGTGTCCTTGGCACTCCAACACAAGGAGGAGGCCATTTCTTTCTCTGACGGTTCAGCTGGGCTTGGAAGTGACACTGTGATTTTGTATCCAACAGCAATTCTTGGGAACGCTTATGGCCCCGAGCCACCACGTGAGAAATCCACGGACTCCAGGCCGCCATGTTGTGGGGAAGCCCCGGGCAGGCACGTCGGTCTGCAAAGCACCCGGTGTGAGAGTGAACAGCCTTCCCGTAACCCCAGCGGCCAGCCTTAGCGTCCTCCCGGGTGACAGCCAGACAGCAGGGAGCAGAGAAAAGTGATCCCTGTGGCACCCTGTCCAAATTCCTGGCCCACAGGACCCACGAGCGTAATTAAACAGTTTTGTTTGGGGCTGATAAGCTTTGCAGTGATTTGCTACTTGGGAATAGTAGCTGGACACCGGGATCTCAAGTCTTGCCAGGACGGAAGGGCTGGGGGTCGGTCTGGAGATATCCAGCATAATCTCAGGGCATGCCTCCTTCCTGGTGAAGATTTGAAGCATCCCGTGTCCCGTGTCTGCAGTTGACCTTCATGTGCTTCAAGGTCAACAAAGTGGGAGAGAGAAAGGAGAAAGGTAAATATGGCAAAATGTCAACAGCGGTTGCATCTAGGCAGAGATTATTCTGGGTGAAAATTAAATGCAGAGGAGAAGAAAACATGGAGAGGAGAACCTTCAGTTGACCTTTCAGAACCATGAGAAGAGAAGTAGAAGAATGGAACGGTGTGGAACGGAAGGGGGGCCTGAGGACCCGTGAAATCCCTCAGTCCTGGTCCGACCTACTGATCAGGTTATTTGGAGGCAACATGACAAGGAATTAGCCGTATTATGGCAAAGTAGTCAGTTGTTCAATAACAGTGATGGAAACAGGGCAGGACCTGGTCTCTCCTCGAACAGTTTCACAACTTCAAACCCGATGTCTACAGGGACACGGAAAATACCGTATGGGGGTGGCGGTGGGGGGGTACCTAGAGGAGAAAGATAACAATGCATGAAGCCTGATGCTCTGTCTGCAGGGGAGGCTGTACTCAGCTCCGGGACACGACTGCCCTTCAGGGACACCAGCCAAGTCCTGTCCAACGGGCCCATTTTGTTTGGAAGTCAGAAATCAGGATGGTTATGTGAGGCCTTACAATTTTTCCAATGTGGAAAATGAATTCAAAATGTGAAAATACAGTGCAGGCCAACTAAAATATCTCTATATCTTATTTGTTCCAGAAGCTGTTAGTGTGAGACTTCTGCTGAATTAAACCTGGCTGATTAGTTTCTCACCTCTGCCCCTGGGGGTAGTTTTGGACACCACAGAAATGAAAGATGCCTGGGCTAAAGGGACATATGGTGTGACATTTGGCTCTCTCCTCACCAGGATACCTACCTCTCTGAGAGGAATCACACTTGCCACCAGGTCAGCACGTCCCCCCCCCCCCCGCCATGGGTCCATCCATCACACCTTCTCACTAAATGTCCAGGACCCCACCCTCCTTCTCTGAGGACCTATCTGTGTCCTGGCACTTGCTTTTGCCCGAAATTGAGTGGTCTTGAGGACAGGCAGATGTCATTATTGTCGAACGGCCGACGAGCAAGGACAGCTTGGTTGTGCTACCTGGTTGGGGCAGGTCGTCCGAGGATGCTGTTTCAAGCTCTGCCTACAAGGTCCTCTTGGCTGAGGGTCTCCTAGCTCCACCTCCCCCCACCCCCCGCCCCATCCCATCTCTTTCTCCCTTCTCTGACCCTCTACTCTATCCCCAGGGTACATTTTCTATCCTAATATTCTAAAAGGAACTCTGGATGTAATTCATTGTCTTTATTTTATACACCAATTTCTCTCAGAGCCCAGGCTCTAAGGCTCAAGTTATTTTTTCTGTGGCAGCCTCTTCTCTGAATCGATGTTGGATGGATAGATCCCCAACCAGATGGAAGCAAAGACCGAGAACAAAAAAGGAAGAAAATACCATGAAGAAGGAAAAAAGATCAGAATATGAGACGTTGTCTTATGCTTTATCTTGTATAAACATGAGTGTGAAGGGGTAAGGGAATTAGAAAAAAAATCAAAAGGAGGAAAATGGAATGAATCCAGACACTAGTTCACAGAAAGAGTCCCACCTTGGGGTGGGCCACCAAGTTACCTCTAGGCTTCCTGGAGTCTGTGTGAGCCGTGAGGTCAGACTTCATGTCAAATGCTACTCTCTCTTCCAAATACAAGTCAGGTTCCAAGTAGGTTTGCCCAGATAAACTTTAGGGATATAGGATTGGACCATGGTTGTACCATGTTGAATGCTAACTTCTTGGCTGTTGTTGCATTGTTTTTCTCTGCTTGGAGAAATAAGGGGGTGTTTGCTACAATAACCGGGAATCCAGAGACAAGGATGGCTTGGTCCCCAGCACCATCATGTGAAGGGCTGGGGACAGGGAGAGAAAGACTATGAAGCCGTTATGTGTATGACCAGGGTGGGATATCTCTGTTCAATGACCCAACAAGTTCAGACCTAAACTTACTGATCAATTTCACGAGTGGTATTTGTTGGATTTGCCCACTGTAAGAACTCGCAGCCAACCTGACTCATGGGGTGTTGACTGATCTGATCAAAACATAGGAGTGGTCCTGCTTGTTTAGATGTGGGAGTGGCAAGGTCTCTGTGAAGTTAGCACTTTTTTCATGGTGCCATGTTGGTGAAGGAGAAGGTCTGAGTGGTCATGCTGGGTGAAAGGGAGGATAAGGGTGACAATGTTGGGTGAAGGGTAGGGTATGAGGACAATGTTGGATGAGGGGGAGTGTATGGGGGACAATGTTGGGTGAAAGGGAAGGTATGGGGACAATGTTGGGTGAAGGGGAGGCTGTGGGCAACAATACCGGTGAAGGGGAGGATATGGGCAGCCATGATGGGTGAGAGGACAGTTTTAGCCAACAGTTACAATGTCCTAACCACACTGGGCTCACCTCCTCCCGCCTACCCTGCCCCCTTTCCCATTTTTCTACTAAAGACAAACTTGCTGATGCAGTAGTCGTCTTGCAACCACAATATCTTTGCTTTAACCATCCTTCCGAGAAAAGAGTATTAGGAGGGGCCTCTTAGGTGCCACAGTGAAGGTCATCTGAATGATGATAAAAGGCTCTGCAGAAATCATAAAGCTCCTGAGAGAACAGAAAGTACCCAAAGCTTTCTCCCGGAAGAGCCTAATAAGCCAATAAATGGCTGACCCTCGCCTCACCTCTCCAGCCTATTTGTCGCACAGATGATGGAGAAGTTTTGATATTTGAAATGACAAGGAGCAAACCACGACCTAATGGTGGCTGGCTGAATTCCGGGGCAGAGCTGTGCGGGATGTCCTGGTCTGTGACACTTAGTGGCTGCCCTCTGTCTCAAGTAGAAAACCCAGCAAACAAAGTTGCTTGTGATGCAGAAGTCAGCCAACTTTCTCTGTAAAGGTCAGAAAGGAAATGTTGAGGCTTTATAAGCCATGCGGTCTCTGCCACAACTACTCAGTTTGGCCACCGTAACATAAGAGCAGCCATAGGCATTGGATAAACCAATGCACATGGCCGGCTTCCAATAAACCTTTATTTACAAAAATCGAGAGGGGACCAGATCTGGTCTGTTCACAGATTACTGATTCCTGTTCTAGGACACCACTAACTTCAAGATATTTTAGGGAGGCCAAAAAATGTATTTCTAGCTATCACCCAGCTGGGCTGTGTTGTATTAAGGGTAGACAACGTAGCCGGTAGATGTTTGTGTTGCAGGATCATATTTTGATTCTTTTTTCTTGTTTTTCCTGGGACTTTCACCTTTTCAGAGGGTGAGAATAAGTCATCCATCACCCTAGGTGAGGTGAGGTTTTTACAACAGAATGAATAATAGAGACACATTCTTAAGGTTCTTTTTTCTTTAAAAGTTTAAATTTTGGAGTTTTTTTTTTTTTTAATGATAAAAGTGATATTCTAGATACAGCAATAGTGGTGGTTCTTCCTCATCTGGTCAGGGCGGTTTTTGGGTGGAAAGTGAAGATGTGAGAGAAAAATCTGCAGGTAGACTTGCATTTTCTGGAGGAGGAGGAGTTGAGGGAGCTCCCTCTGAAGCCTGGGCAGCTGGGGATCAGGATGAAGACGTGTGCGTCTGGGAGGCTCAAGAGCTGTGACAATGTAAACTATGTCAATTTCCATCAGCCAGAACTGAATTACAAACAGAGACCTCATAGCTTCCAGCGAAAAGACTGAAATGATCCGAACTTGAGCCGTTTATTAATGCTAAGACCAAGAATCCAGGATGGACATTCAAACAAATATGTTTCCTTAGCTACCTGCTAGCATTTATTTTTGTCTGATAACACAAAAATAATATTTGATCCTAGAAAACATACACACTAATTTTGAGAAGGGTAAATAGACATATTTACATGATCTGTTTTGAGTTTCAGACTGAAGTCGTGTTGCTTGCTGGACAAAAGGATTGCAGCTCACACGGGGGAGTTCATCTCCCCTCTTGTACTCCCCGCCCCCCGCCCCAGACTACATACGGGTCCCATGAGCTGAAGAGAAAGAAAACCATCAGAGGTGAAGGTATGTCAGTTTCTCAAATTTGAGTCACTCTACAGCATGTCTGGTTATTTTTGTTGTTGTTGGAAAGTATGGCTGGAAAGCGAGAGCTTTATCTGTATCGGCTGTCTGTATCTATCTGGTATTAGTCAGCGTAAGCTAAGTTGTGCTGCACTAACGACTAACACTAAGCCCAATGAACAAATACCTATTCCTCCTTCGTGTTATATGTTCCTTATGAGTCAGCCACAGTCTATTCCAGTGTCGCTTGCTCTAGGATTCAGAGTAAAGTAGCAGCTTCTAACAGCCAAGAGAACACAGCAGGACGGACAGGGCTCACTGGATTTTCCCCTGGATGTGGCATGCTTCATTCTACTCAGATTTCACGTTCTCAAGAAAGCTACCTGGGTATGCCTGCCATTGGTGGTGTCAGTATGGAAGATCTTCTACAAAGGAGGAGAGAGAATATTGAGGCAAAAAAAGAATTATATTATCGTCTTTTTAAAAATGTTTTTTAAATTTATTTTTGAGAGAGAGCACAAGCAGGAGAGGGGCAGAGAGAAGGGGACAGGGGATCCGAAGAGGGCTCTGTGCTGATGGCAGTGAGCTCAGTGTGGGGCTTGAACTCACGAACTGTGAGATCATGACATGAGCTGAAGTCGGACACTCAACTGACTGAGCCTCCCAGGCGCCCCTATTATTGTCTTTTTAAATATTAATTATGGTACACAAATTTCCATTTTGAATTCCAATTTGATTCATGCTCTCCGAGTCTTCAGGGGAAAAAAAAGTAAATTATTAATTTTCATCAGTAATGCAAAGCCAGACGAGGTCATCAGAATCACAGAGTAGAAAAGTCAGTAACTCGAAAGACTTGGGTCTTCATCCTGGTTCATGGGTGGGAATCTCAGGCTTTCCAAGTGTGGTCCCCAAGTGGGGTACAAGCTGCCCCCCATCCTCTTAGCTGGGATTGCACCCAGACTGGCCTCTTTAGTTAACTTCACTGGGAGGAACAGGAAGTCCTCAGAGGAAGGCAGTCTGGAAGATACCAATGCAACTTTTTGGGTGATTTCTTCTTATTTTATAGAACTGGTCAACCATGTGCCTGTGTGTGTCACACCACAAGATGACAATTCACGGGAGAAAAATTGTCACTTTTCATAATTCAGAGGCTGGAATGATTGCACTATCCCCCCAAAGATGAATATTCCCAGCCATTATAAAAGCGTAGTGGCATTTGACAGATGCACTGGAAACACCAGAGAACCAAAGAGCCATTTGTCACTGCTGGCATTTAGATTGTCAGAGTCTGTGTTGGACCTTCACATTTTGCTTCTGATCAGAAACAATAAAATGAAAAGTGCTTGCTGAAAGATGTGCAAGTGACCATAGAAATGTATGTTTTCTACTTTTTCAAAAAGCAATAGAGAAAACCCACGTGTGGCTTCCAGGAAGGCTCTTCCTGCATGTGGGAGGGGTCCAGTTTGGAGTTTGAATCCTCACCATCTTGGTGAGCCCTTGGCTCCTTTTCAGGTCAGGTCAGACACACTTTAGGTTACACCTGCCAATGAGCCCGGAAAAGACCTCCTTACAGGCGGGAGTCTGCTCCTGGGATTCGGTCGGTGCAGCCCTGCCAGAAGGTCAGTTGCTGATGCTCATCAACATCTCCATCATCACCATCATCACCGCCATCATCGTCACTGTCGCCATCATCATCGACAGAGAAGAGAGAAAACACTCAAGTCCTATTTTCCCCCTAAGTACCACCTCTCCCATAAGCAGTTGATTTTGAGGTCCTAATCACCCACAAACAGGTACCCAAAGACAAGTTCCAGCTCACAAACATATTTTATTTGTTCCACCCCAACCTGGTCACCCTGTGGTTTTAAAAACACCTTCACCATTTTCAAGCTGGGGGACTTCCCCCTAAAAGCCCCAGCTTCTTTTGAAAATTGGAAGATTGGGCTACCTTGGGCTCTTCCATTGGCAACAGTTGGCTCCAACTGAGGAATCACTGCCTCCTTTGGAAGACACGCTCTTTGGAACTCACCACAGTGCTCACCATCCTTCATTGCCTAGGGACTGTCGGCTTAGATGACAGTCTATTTATATTGCCTGGTACGCTCCTATGGGTATATGGGTTTGCTACCCCATGCTCGAAAATGTTTGATTTTGACCTCTCCTAATCTTCCCATTTGTCCTTAGAATGGGTTTAGCCTATAAACGCAAATAGTACTTAAGATTTTAGAAGTTTCCAACTCCGTCTGCCCAAATACTTAAAATACACAGTTTTAACTGACTACCATTCAAGATTCAAGGTTTCTGTCGTCTGCCTCAAAGAGGCAAAAATATTTTTTCCTGTAAGTCAAATCAGCAACAATATTGTAAAATATATATGATTCAATAATGGTGTTAGAATAACTGGGTGTCCATATGGCAAATAAATGAAAACTGCATATTCTCAAGTAGAAATGCCCTTTCTAGGGTTGACAGATGAATTTAACTATTTATATAAACAGTACCAAAAGGCAAATGACAAAATGGGGAATATTTGATATTTCATAAATACACAAATAAGGCTAAATTTCTCCTATATAAATATCTTTTACAAATCGATGAGAAAAAAAAAAAAAAGACCTAAAACCTCAATAAGCTAGTCCACACTGGTGATTCATCGTTGGACATATAAGCTCTTCGGGACTATAGGCAGGTGCTCACGTCCATGCACGTACGATGGGAATCGTCGTGGCTTTCCTGTGGGTCCATAGGTCTTCTCATAAGGCTGATCTACGTTGGAAAAAAATCAATTATTCCTCCTGGGGGATGTTTATGCCTTAAAACCTTTGACTGATCCTTGTGACTGCTGGCTCCACAAATGGAAAACAATCTCATCCCGGGGCCACCGCGCAATCCAGATGCTAGAGCAAAAGTCTAGACTTCACGGCTTTAGCCAAACTGTTGGTAATCAACAATGCACACCAGCTGAGTTAACTCGTCTCTTGGTTGCAAGTGTTGGATGTTGGATGCCGTGAAATACACCCAGTGGCAACCGCTAACCAGGGAGCTACCACAGAGCTGGAATCACAGTCAAGGCCAATTCTTGATGACAAGTGCTGGGACTCCAACAAAGATGAGCCACCCTTCATCACGTGAGACAGCAGAGGACAGAGGCGCACAGGTCTCCAACACCATGATGCTGCCCGCACTCTTATTTCCACGTAGTTCCTGTATTTGGGGTTCCCTAATTACAACAGCCCAGGTTGGACTCACTGATAAAGCTGACCCCAAATGTAACCCCATGCCCACCCCACCCCCCAAGTGTACATGCTAATTAAGGAGCTCTTTGTAGGAAGATATCCAATCATGGGGCATACTCTTTATCATTCTTTGTAACCAGCAATGGTCTCTTGTTTGTTCTAAGCAAACCGTCCATGCATTTGGCCAGACCATGTTTTTCTCACCTTGTACGAACCTCACTCCTACTACTTCATAATTCATGCAGCTGTCGAGGCAGAAAAGCGTTCCCCCTGTTCTGGGTTTTTCAGTAGGTCTAATAACTAAATTGATACGAGACAGATTAATAGGAGAAAGGCAAACAAAAGTTTTATAACGTGAATACCTCCTATACACATGGGAGAGACCAGGAAAACTGAACAGCTCCCCGAAACGGCTGAAGCCATCACCTTCCACGCCACCGTCATTGAGGGGCAAAGATGTTGGGGTGGGCAGTGGGTTATGGGTGGTGGCCAGGAAAAGACTCAGTAAACAGAGCGAGCTTGCTGTGTGGACTTCTCCACTGGTAACAGTCTCTAGAGACTGAGAGTCCTCCCCCCCTTCATGGTACCGACACGGAGATGCCCTTACGAACGCAGGTTTCCTTCTTGAATGTAAATGTCTCCCACAGAAGGGTAACTTCACTGTTCAGAGCTTTCCCTGTGTCTGCTGTTTCTTAAAAAAAAAAGTAAAAACCACCTTAAAATAATCAGTATGCAAAAGAGGCATATTCTAGGGTGGTGTATTTTGCCCCCTTCTCCATGTGCACATTGAACGAACGAGTGGATGACTTTCTCTAGTCTCCCGCAGATACTCAGAAATTGACGCCCTATATGCTGATGTCTTTATTTTTTTAATTTTTTTTTTCAACGTTTATTTATTTTTGGGACAGAGAGAGACAGAGCATGAACGGGGGAGGGGCAGAGAGAGAGGGAGACACAGAATCGGAAACAGGCTCCAGGCTCTGAGCCATCAGCCCAGAGCCCGACGCGGGGCTCGAACTCATGGACCGCGAGATCGTGACCTGGCTGAAGTCGGACGCTTAACCGATGGCGCCACCCAGGCGCCCCAATGCTGATGTCTTTAATACAGACCTCATTTTAGTACTAATCTCAACGGAACTGACACTAGCCATCACAATAGACAAGCCAAAAACGTCGCTTGTTTGACACGATCACGGTTAGTTTTGCTCACAGCACAGACGTGTTCCCTGGGGCAGCTGTGCCCCATGTGACGACTCCAGAAGCCAAGTTGCTTCCCTATGGGACACAGAACTTCTGCGTTTGCAACCCAGTGACATGAAGGGTTCGAACCACTTCCTGAATGTTTTTTAAAAATTTTTTCATGTTTTATTTATTTTTTAGAGAGAGAGAGAGAGAGCTTGAGAAGGGGAGGAGCAGAGAGAGGGGGAAACACAGAATATGAAGCAGGCTTCAGGCTCCGAGCTGTCAGCACAGAGCCCGATGTGGGGCTTGAGCTCACAAACCGTGAGATTATGACCAGAGCTGAAGTCAGATGCTTAACCGACTGAGCCACCCAGGCAGCCCAAAATGTTTATAAGGGCCATTCTTGGAATGGGTTACATCACTTCTGCCCATGTCTCTTTAGATATTGATCATATGGCCTTGCCCAGATGGGGATCTGGAGATCATGAAGTCGTGCATGGGCGTTTGATATCTCCACAGCAAACACACAGAGAGATATGGGTCAAGTCACTTGGTCTCTGCTTAACTTGCAAAGTGAAAAAAAAAAAAATTGTCCTAATCAAAGATTCTTGTTTGAGAATATGCATCCAAATGACCCAGAGAGATTTTTCGATAATCCAGATTTAAAAGTACCGAATTGGAATCGGCAGGGACAGAGACCTCGTGTTTCAGATTTCAAAGCTGTTCCTCAGTGACTCTAAGCACGATTGAGCTGAGAACGACTGAAGCTCGTCATTCTAAACCTTCTCTCGGCTCTTACGTTAATTCTGTGGTTTTTCCTATTAATCGACCAGTAGAGAAACGTAGAGGGAGGACCCCTAGCCGGCCACGCTCTGCCACCTGCTTCCCAGAAGACTGAGGTCCCAGCGTTCTGTGTCCCAGCCCTGCGGGATCTCAGCGAGATTCCCACATTGGACCCTCCAGTGACGGTTCTCCGGACCTCACCCCGTTTTGTGCTCGGCTCGATTCACCGAAGCCACACCCAGTGTTGCAGAACTGGCGTCCTGGCTGGAAAGCCAGCCCCAACACAACATCTTCTTCCGAAGGACCCTAGATGAATCGGCATCCCTCTTTCCCCTGGACCGGCTCCACAGTTATCAACAGGCATTTGCCCCTCTGCATCTAAAATATTGGAACGCAAGAGTGCCGTTGTCTGTAAAACACAGCGTACCTCCCTGTTATGTCAAGGTTCGTAACACTGTGCTTGAATGAACTGCCATAAAACGATGAACGCGGCTGTGCTGAGTCAGAAGAAAATGGTGGGTTTTTTTTTTTTTTTTCTACTGACCTGAAACTTTCTTCCTTTTGTTAAAGAGGTTGGCCTGTTCTTTCCAACTTAAAACAAAAACAAAAACAAAAACAAAACTATTATTAAATTAAACTCCAGGGGATGAAGAGATGGCCCAAATGAGGGCCACCGGGGACGCTGAGTGGGGCAGGGGGCCCTCAGGCGGCCTTAGGACCGCATAGTAAGAGGACTTGCCTGGTGTCTGGGTTCTAGGACGTTTGCTCTGGAAAATCTGATCCGAAAATGAGACGACATGGGAGCAAGGAGAAGAGTGAGGTGTGGGTGGGGTAGGGGCCCCGCGTGTGCCCATTTGGTCTCAGCCCCGTTCCCAGCCCTCTGGGCTCCGATGGCCACTACTGGGGCCGAGAGTCGGAACGGCACGTCTCCAGGCTTCCGTACCAGCCTCTCCCGCTAGGCTCTGCCTGGACTCTCCTGCTTCTCTTCCGGCTGCATCCAGACACGGTACAAGAGCGGGAACCGTGTCGATAACAACTGCGGGCTCGTCAAGGGAGCATCTCTCGGATGGGACCTTGAGATGGACCGATGGGCACGGCCTACACACGCCCTTTGAATGCCGCTTCAATAAATAGCCAAAACCTGGGGCGCCTGGTGGCTCAGTTGGTAGAGCGTCGGACTTCGGCTCAGGTCATGATCTCACGGTCTGTGAGTTCGAGCCCCATGTCGGGCTCTTTGCTGACAGCTTGGAGCCTGGAGCCTGCTTCCGATTCTGTGTCTCCTTCTCTCTCTCAAAAATAAATAAACGTTAACAAAAAATAAAAAGTAGGTAAATAGCTGAAACCACGCTCGAGGCACAAAGGGACATATTCAGCCCCATGATGGGAGGAAGTCAGATCCTCACCACCTGCCCTCTCCAATGCCCGGTCCAGCCTGTAACAAAAAGGAGACATTTCCTGAAAGATATCTCAGAATGAAGAAAAATTAGGACATATATATATGGACCAGAAGTAGGAGATATTCATGGGAGAGCTGTTTGGATGGGGAAGATATTGGAGACCGAGGACATGTAGGGACCCGGCTTGTCTGAGCCCCGTTCCTTCGTGTCCTGAAAGGTAAAATGAAACAACGCACAATTAATGTGTGGATTCGAGAGGATGCCACGTGTTCAGAGCCAGGCCCACAGCAGGTGCTCAGGATGCAAGCTGAATTATAAATCTCTTTTTAAAAAACTGAGCCATCGCTATAATTATTATAGTTACAATGACTAAAAGCAGCTCAAACTTCTTTAGAGGTTAATTGATTGAAAGCTCAGTGGAAATGTGGGCGTCAGGAACCACCTGATCCAGGGGCTCCCGCGAGGCCGCCAGGACTCCGTCTTTGCACATCTTACGGTCCTTCTGTCCCCACGCGGGCTCCACCCTGAGACTCCATGTGGCGGCAAGATGGTGGGCAGCTGCCCAAAGCCAAAACCATCTGGGGCAAGTCGGGGGGGAGGGGCTGTGTGTGGTGTGCTAAGGAGTGTGAATACATTTATTTTTCAACAGTACCGGGAAAAACCCCAAATCAAAACAAAATAATCTCATGGGCCGCCTTTGGCTGTAGTTGAGCCAAAGCAGGCAAGCTGCTTATCCCCCGCTGATCACTACCCTTAGGGGATGTGATGCTCTGATTGTCACATGACCACCCCTGGACCAGGGGATGGGGACCCCTCTCCCCGACGCACCTGAACTGAGAGAGAGAGACCGGAAGAGGTGGGATCCACGGAGGGAAGTCAAGTCCCCCTGCCTGGAGACAAGGAAAAGTGAACAGCGAGTAATGAGTCTCCTGCAAACCTCCACCTACAGAAGGGGCCGTGCGGGTATATTTCCGTGTACCTAGCAATCCCCTTGGTCTAAGAGTGGGGACCCCTTTGGGAAAGTAAGCCCCCTTCTGGAAGCTTCCTGCCGCCTCCCTGCCCTGGAGCTTGACTTCCACGGCAGCCGACGTGCTCTCACACGAACACGCCTGGGCCCCTGGGCCTGGCTATGCTAACAAACCACCTCCCACAGGCGTCTCCGCGCAGGGGGAAGAAACTCCAGTTGATTTGTGTCTGCTCCAGTGTCAAGCTCTTAGTCACAGAAGCGGTTGATACTCGCGTGGAGAACTCGGGAGTGCAGAGAGTGACTAATAAAGCTGACACACAGCTCACACGGCGGAGACGAGGAAAAGCAACCAAAAGCGAAATCTGCCCTACGGGGTACAAGTCCCAGATTCCGGTTTCTCCGAGACCCAGCTCTCTTCCGGGCGCCCTTGCCTCCTCGGTGCCGGGGGGTGGGGGGTGGGGGGAGTGGGGGACGCGGTTCCCGCAAACAGTAACCTCCGCCCGCTGCATGTCTGTGTCTGCAATCAAGAGATTACAGAGGTAGCAATAGGGGTGGGGGGCGGTGAGCCCCAGCCTCTCATAGACCAAACCCCTCTCCTTCGTTGCTGCTGACGGGTCAGAGGCAGCACCATCCAGACCGGGTGAGGCCTCCTGGGGCCGCTCGGCGTCTCACATCCAAATGCAGGGAGAGCACAGCAGAGGGAAGCTTCTCTGCCAAAATCCTGGGCTGACACCCACGGCCAGGCCAGGGGCCTGTGTTTAGAGACAGTTGAGAGCTGGAAAGCAAGTCGCCACCCGGGGGCACCGTGTCTAGAGATGCCTTCCGACCGAAACCACCCCCAGGCAGTAAGAATCCAGGGAGCCACCTGACCTGGACCAGGGGACCGTCCTGCGTGACCTGGCCTCCCTGGGGCCCGCACCCCCGCCTTGCCGGGCTCGGAAACGCAGAGCTCCAGGAAACGCTGCCTTCGAAGCGCTAGGGACACCTTCTTGATCCCATGCAATTTGCTAAAGCCTCTGTAGGGACCATTATCTCAACCCTGGCAGCAATCTCGTGAATTAGGTGCAGTCACTGTGTGCGTGCCCGTTTGGGTGGCCCCCATCAATACCGCCGACCCAGTGTCAGGCGTGTTCCAGTTGGGATGACGAATGTCGTCCTAATGATCCGTTCTACCTACGAGAATACAGCATCCCGGCCTCCCTGCCCGAAGCAATGCCCAGCTTCACGGCCTGAGTGGGACGAGAAGGGTCTGGCAGTGAGTATGGGACCCAGGCCTGCCCCCTGGGCACGTCCGTCCTCCTGGCCACAGGGGCGGCCTCGAAGCAGGGTGGCCTGGACTGGAGCCAACAGAGGGACAGGGAACCCGGAGACTCGGGGCGGTGAAGCGTGCCCATCCCCGCCTCCTGCCTCCTGGCCGGATTGGGTTTCTGCCTTCGAAGCTGGAGGGGCCACGGATGGCACAAGGCAGGACGCAGAGAGCCGAGAGGCACCCGCAGGGGAGCAGTGAGCACGCTGACCGTGCGCTCTGCGCCGAGGCGGGGTCCTGGGCGCCGCTCTGAAGGGCCACGGGTCCCCTCTGCGGTCCGCTCAGCCAGCCCCCACCCACGCAGCCGCGGACCCTGCCGGCCGTCCCCAGGGCAGGAGGGAGCCGGCGACACCCTTTGGCAGAAAGCCACGGGCTGACAGCCCGCCCACCTTCCCAGCTCCCGCACGTCGGGCTCCAGGGGACTTAATAGCAGCACTTGATTTCCGAGGACGGCCCAATCAGATGCCTTTCTTGAGGTAATAATGCTTCATTTTCCCCCTTTTTGTGGGATGGAGATCATCTCCTACACTCTCCTTCCCAGCTAAGCACATCATCAAAATTTAACTTCCTGCATCTGTGGAGATAAATAGGGCTTTGCAGAAACGGGCTGCAACCCAGCGTTCGCCCTCCTCCCCCCCAGAGCTTAAGACCCCAGCCAATCGCCGTGTCCAGTGAGGGAGAGGCGGCCGGAGCCCCGGACCCCAGGGTCGGCCAGCCCTCTGCTCCGGGGTCGGGGTCACGGGAAGGGGCCGATGAGGAAGGATGGCAGGGATGCAGAGGACCCAGCGGGGAGGCGAGACACCCCCCCCCACCCCCCGCAGCCAGGGCAAGACCCTTCGGGACCGTTCCTTGAGTGCACGGCACCCCTGATTGGATTCTCCTGCTCATTCTGTGAGACGATTTGTTTTTGCAGGATTTAAAACATATCAACAAAGCCCTGACCCAAGACGTGGAAGAGGTTTCTCCCAACCTGTTCAGAATCGGTGCAAATTTCATTACCGGAGAAAGGCTGGCGAAGCGTTCACACAATTCGGAAGCACAGAAGCCCCCTCCCCCTCCCTCTACCCCTGCCCTCCTCCCGCACACACGCTCCAGGGCACGCTGGGTTCTGAACCTTCCGGCGTAAGGCAAGCTGATGCAGGAACGCAAGTGTGAGACCCCTGGGTGATGCGGGGACGTAGCAGACGCCCGCGGTGTCTTGTCCCCCTTCCCTGAGAGCCCAGCCCCCTTTGGGGTCATGATTTTCCCGCGGAAAGATCCGGGGGCGTCCAGGCACCACGGTTACCTCTCCACCTGCTCTCAAGGGCCCGCCGTCCACCGCACCTGCCGGGCAGCACGGTCTCCCAGGAGATGCCACGTAAGCCCGGCTGCGTCTACCACCGGCCCAGGAGGCCTCTCTCTCCCACCGCACGCACAGATGGCCTTCCCATCAGCCTCAAACAGCCCAGGCACCACGTATATTAGAGGAAAAAAAAAAAATCCCTAAGTTCTGCAAAGATCTCGTGCCGGCAGGTTTAAAGCGATATATCGTGTCTCAGAACTACAAGGGCGGGACTCCCCTTGTAGGGCAAGGGTTCCCATCTCAGTGTCCTTAAGCCTCAGGGCTCCTCGGGGGAGCACGACGGTATGCCTGCGTCAGTCAGGGTTCTCCAGGGAAACGGCACAGCCAGTAGGATACAATATATACAATATATACAATATATACATGTGTGTCTATGTCATAAACAGGATACGTGTATGTGGTACATAGGATCCACAGGATATAACGCATATGTTATGTATCAGATACAAAAATATATTATGTAGCGAGAGACAGAGAGGGATGAAGGAATTGGCTTCTGTGGTTACAGGGACTGACAGGTCCCGAATCTGTAGGGCTGGAAACTCAGGCAGGACTTCTGTGTCACAGGCTTGAATCAGGATCCTTTCTTCCCTGGGAAACCTCAGGTTTTGCTTTTGTAAGTCCCTCCACTGATTAGGTGAAGCCCACCCACACCAAGGAGGGGAGACCTCCTCTATTTCAAGTCAACCGATAGTAAATATTCACCACATTCACAGAACACCGTGACGTCTAGGCTAGCGTTTGGCCAAACGGCTGGGCACCCGAGCCCAGCGAGGTGGACACATCAAAGTCACTGTGTGCCTCACGGCGGGGCCGGCCCCTTAGCAGGGGATGTGGGGCGGACCACGTGAAAGTCAATAAACTGAGGGAACCGACATTTTCTGCAGTCTGGACCAAGGGTGGGGGGCGCAAAGCTGGGGTGCGATTGGAGCCTAAGAAGCCCGCGACAGGTGCACCCGTCTCCATTGGCAGGGGTTCTAGCCCTGAATGTTCTAGATTGACCAAGTGTCCTTGTGTCTGGCTCTTCAGACCCTGAGATGAACAGCGTTGGGCCGGGCTTGGGAGCCGCAGGGGCGGAGAGAGAGGAGGAGAGCAGGGAGAGGAGAGGATCCAGGTCAGGCAAAGTGGAGGAGCTGGGGGCAGGGGGGAAGGAGGCCGAGCCGCACGTGTGAGTGCGGGGCTGTGACTCCCCCGCCCCCAACCCCGACCTCGCCGGGAGGCGGGGACGCGGTGCGATGCTGCCACCCGGTGTCCCTCGCGGGTATTGCAGGCGGGGACGCGGTGCGATGCTGCCACCCGGTGTCCCTCGCGGGTACTTCCGCGGGGAGGTTTCCCGAGTTCGTCAAGCCTGTCCCTTCACTCGCCCCTCCCGACCTTCCGAGGAATCGCTCGCTCTCCAGTCGTGCCAACACATGTCACAGACTATAAAAATGTAAGCAGTAAGTGACAACCTGGCGGGCGGGGGGGCGACGAGGCGGGACACGGTGTGACCATCCCCTCATCTGCGCCAAGAAGCCAGCCGGCTTCACTGAGTCCAGAGTTCCAGGCTCTGGGCTCTGGAGGAGGGCGCCGCCCATCAACACGCCTTTCTACGGGGCGCGGACGACCAGAACCTTCCATGGACGACCGACCAGAGCAAAGCTCAGAGGCGCGGCAGCACGAGCCCCCCACCACACACCCAGCCCTCCCCCCCCCCCATGCACGCAGGGTGTGGGTCCGGCCGCCACTGGCCGCCGGCCTCCACCTGTGTGCAGCCCCATGATGTGGACCAGCCTCGGCCCACGGAAGTCAGATGCGGGGCCCACGCAGCTGTAGGTTGTCCAGCCGCCACCCTCACAAAGGTAAGGAGAAACAGGTGACAGTCTTCCCACTCGTTGCTGTTTGGATCCGCACCCTCCCTCCCCCCAGCGCCTCCCCCCTGCACGTCAGGACCTGCTTCCGGAGCAGGGAGGGTCAGCGCAGGGCCAGAGGGGATTTGCATCCTGCTGTGGGCCAACTTGCGCCTCTCTGTTCTCCTTCCCCTTCGAAGCCCCTCTCCACACCCCTTTGTTCTCAAGGTACCTGTGGACATAAATGTTATGTGGACTGTTTTTTAATTTTGGTTTCTTAATGTTTATTTTTGAGAGAGAAACAGAGACAGAGTGTGAGCTGGGGAGGAGCAGAGAGAGAGGGAGACACAGAATCCGAAGCGGGATCCAGGCTCTGAGCTGTCAGCACAGAGCCTGACGCGGGGCTTGAACCCCCAGACCCGCGAGATCCTGACCTGAGCCGAAGTCGGATGCTTAACTGAGCCACCCAGGCACCCCTACTTTTTCTTTTTCTTTAATGTTTATTTATTTTTGACAGAGTGTGAGCGGGTGAGGGGCGGAGAGAGAGGGAGACCCAGAATGCTAAACAGGCTCCAGGCTCTGAGCTGTCAGCACAGAGCCCGACGCGGGGCTCGAACTCACGGGCTGTGAGATCGTGACCTGAGCTGAAGTCGGACGCTCGACAGACTGAGCCCGCAGGTGTCGCTCTGGGGACTTCTACAGTCAGTCTGTCCGTGCCCTCCAGCTGGAAATTCTGCGGGGATTGCACTGAATCTGGAGACTGATTTGAGAAGACGCTCTGTCCTCCATCACACAAACCACGGCATCCGGACGAGACGATGAGAAAGTTCTCCCGCCTTCGAGGCCGCACACCCTCCAACTCTCCGCGCTCAGCCCAGTGCCTCACGTAAATGCTTGGGGCGGCTGCTGGCAGAGTGGTCCCTGGCCGGGAGCCCGAACTCGTCCTACGGGAAGGCAGGCCTGCCCCCCGGCTCCTCCAGACCGTTTAGGACGGATTTCCAGCGGCTCGGCCTCTGGGTGCCATCGTGCCGCCGGAGACCTGAAAATACAGCCCACGTTAAAGAAGCCATCGGGGAGGAAAATGGAGAGGGAGTAATTTAGGGAGACGAAATGGGCAGGGCTGTGGCCACTTATCATTGTCTCTGGGACCGGGGGGGACGTCTAAGTGCAGAAATGTCAGGACAATCCATCAGCCTGCGACGTTGACATGAAATGAAATCGTGTCGTTAGCCCATAAAATATAGGATTTTGTTTTCCCTCTATCTGTCAGTCTGTTTTATGGTTGGTTCAGCCCTGCAATAAAACGGGAAGGAATTAGGGAGCCTGCTGGCTTCACTGGTCCTCGAATACACTTTCCGAAATGATAGAGCCGCGGGTACGGACGTTCGGGCCCCGGGCGAGCACTGTTTATGCAGACGGTACATGGCAGTGCCTTCCGGGCCACGAGCCCAGCCAAGGGGTGCGTGGTCTGGGACGTAGCACGTCTGCAGTGAAAACTAACCCGCGGCCTGCCGAGTCGTAGTTCCAGGCCACCCCACGGAAAGGGGGCAGGTTACCACAAAGCTGACTGCCTCAGCGGGAAGGAGAGCCTGGTGGGTCACGAATTACTTGTCAGTCGGGTGAGGGGTCAAAAGCATAAGCTCCCAGACAGAAGATACATAAGTGATGGCGACGTAAGGTAGAGCATCGTTTCTATGGCTAACAATACGGTATCGCGTATTCGGAAGTTGTTAGAATAAATCTTAGAAGTCTGCTTCACAAGAAAAAAACTTAAATTTTTTTTTTAATGCTTACTTATTTTTCAGAGAGAGAGAGAGAGAGAGAGAGCAGGCAGGGGAGAGGCAGAGAGAGAGGGAGACACAGGATCGGAAGCAGGCGCCAGGCTCCGAGCCGTCAGCACAGAGCCGGAGGCAGGGCTCGAACTCACAGACCGCGAGATCATGACCTGAGCCGAAGTCGGACTCTCAGCCCACTGAGCCCCCCAGGTGCCCCCCGGCCTTTTTTAAAGAGTAATATTTCCTGGCAGATGTCTTCAAAAACTGAAATCAGTTTTCGAAAACTGAAACCAGCAACGA
The DNA here is from genome assembly GCF_018350155.1 of Leopardus geoffroyi. Lineage (NCBI taxonomy): Eukaryota > Metazoa > Chordata > Mammalia > Carnivora > Felidae > Leopardus > Leopardus geoffroyi. The sequence goes on along the minus strand of NC_059339.1, from coordinate 2,344,905 downwards.
CAATAATGATTTTTTCTTATCTGTTTATGACTCCACAAGCTGGAAATGGCTATTTGTACGTATGATATCATGATTTAAAAAAAGCTTCAGTGTGCACACAGAAACAAAAGAATTGCTTCTCCCGCTGTTCTCTGGGCGTCCCTGTCACCTGTGGTCTCGAAAGTCAGAAGACGGTCGGCTGGAGTTTGCTGTGATGTTCTCTGCCCGCCGCAGGGAAGGCACGCAGCCCGCCGGTGGGGATCGGGTGGAACGGGGGAGGCCCAGGCAGGGCACCTGCTCAGGGGCGTCCGTAGCCGCCCCCCCGCCACTTAGAAGGCAGCTCAGCCGACCGTCACACTGAGGACGAGCCCCTGCACCCCAACTCACAAACCCACCACCCTGAGGAGCGAGCAAAGAAACCACAGCAACGCGGGCGGGAGCCCCACTGGGTCGCGTGGGCGGAAGTCACCGCCAGGCCCCTGTTGGTGGACTAGCGGGCGGGCTGTCCTTCGGTTCTTGGCTGAGGGAGGGAAGCGGGGAGAGAGGAGATGGTCGAGCGGCCGCGGTCCCCGAGGAAGGGGAACAGGCTCGGGCAGGGCGCGTGTGCACCTGAACCCCGCGCGCACTCGCGCCGCCTGGCAGCACCCCCGGTGCAACAGCGGGGCGCTGTCTCCCGAGCTCACCCGGTGTTCTCGCGTCCTGCTTGCGATTCTCCGATGGCTTCCCTTTGCCGCTGGGACCCAACCAGAGCTCCTGTGTGCGGACCTGCCAGCCGGTCCTCCCTCTCCTCGGCGCTCTGGGCTCGCTCTCCAGACGCCCTGCTCCACGGCTCCTCCTCGAACAAGCCAGGCCTTTTGCACCCCAGGGCCTTGGGACCTGCTGTTCTGATGCCCCCGGCTCTTTGCTCCGTTCTGCCCGCTGCCTTCCCTTCAGAGCCACCTCTGCAGAGACGCGTCCCCTGACTGGTCCCTCCGCATGCTCATCACAGCCCTTCGCTACCCGAGATGAGGTAGGGATTTGTCTTCTGGTGACAGTGTCTTCCCGCCAAGGACGTGAGCCCCGCGAAGCAGAGGCTTTGTCAGTTTGGGTGGCTTCTCCGCGTCCAGTGTCGCGGACGGGCCTCGCGCACGGTCGGCCGTCAGTAAATATTTGTGAATGGATGAATGATGAAGAAATGATACGGGGCTGAGGTCACTTAGAGCTTCCTGTGAACTTGGGAAGAGGCTCTTTCTTCCATTTCTGAGCCCTGGAACTGGTCGTGCATCCTCCTTGTGACCCCAAACAGAGAGAAGGGTCACAGGATCCTGCCTGATGCTGTTGCAACCCCTGGTCCCCCCCCCCACCCCGCCTCCTCCCTTCGTCCCTGTGCCGTCATCTAGAGCGTCACCAGGCCGGGTGATGGCCAGAGCCAGCACGACGCGGCCGTGCCTCCCGTGGGCTTTGGCACCCAGGGAGCGAGGGGCTGGCCGGGCCTCCAGGTTGAGAAGCCCACAGCCCCGTGTCACACGTACTACAAAGCCCAGGCCTGGCTGTCACGGAGCCCACAGTCCCCGACTGTCTCCACCGGGCAAAGCAGAGGGTTCCCGTGACCCCTGAGGACTCAATGCCTGGAAATGGGACTCTGGTTGGAGAAGGTCTCACTCAGGGGATGCTAACGTCAGCAGTGGGAGGAGGCGGGGCTCTGGAGTGGGGGTGGGACTGCTGTGCACCCAGGTCAATCCAGAGGGGCCCGAAGCCGAGGAACCCCTCTCCCTTTGCCTCCTTGGAGGTAGCGTCACATCAAGAGCTGAGGCTGAGAAGTGACAGATTTCCTGGGTCCTCTCGAAGGAGCACGTCAGAGCTGTGGTCAGAGTAGGCTGTGCTGGGGCCTTCACGTACGCCCCGCAAGGGCCCCGTGGGCCATAACCTGGCTCCGGAAGAGAAGCCGTTGGGGGCCGGCTCTCCTTGCAAGCGGAGAGAGGCTCAGAACCCCCAAGGAGGACCTGCTCCCCAAGTCCATGCACATCAGGAAGTGACAAGCTGGCTCACCGCCCGGGTGCCTCTGCGGCTGCCGTGGGGGTCCCGGCTCTGCACGTGGCTGTCTGGTCACAAAGGGCAAAGGGTTGACCCCATGGCCAAGCCTCCACCTCTCCCCATGCCTCTCGAACATTCCAACACAGACCGCCAGGGCGGAAAGTCAGAGTCACGAAGTCTGCCACGCTCGGGGGTGCTTGGACCTTGGCCCGTCCGTCCGTCTGAAAGTGTCTGTCCAAGGGCTCGAGCTGCAAAATGATTCAAGTACCCAACATCTATCCGTCCTATGTGCTGTGCGCCATTTTGAGCGCTCGGGCTTATCAATAAACCAGGAAACACCTTGGGCTTTGAGCTCTGACCGCAGACCGGGCACACTTGCCCTCATGACCTTAGAACATCCTGACTGGTCAACCTGGGAGGTGCAAACCCTGCTTTGATCACATGAATATATGAATGAAAAGAGAACGATGGAGTGCACTGGAAGATATTTCTTTGTAGATTCCAAATTTCCTAGTGCGGGTTCCCTCGGAAGGAGAAGTAGGAAACGTCTGGTCTCCGACTCAAAGGGGGGGGGGGTGGTGTTAGCACTTCTACCTTAGGATGGAAGTTCTCCGGATTCTGTGGATCAGCAAACGATAGCACACGGGCCAGCTGCTGGCTTCTGTCGATAAAGTTTTATTGGCACGCACCCACAGCCATCCACGGAACAGGTGGCCTGTGGCTGCTTCTGTGATGTAATGGCGGAACGGGGTCATCGCAAGGGGTCGTTGGATCCCAGAAAGCCTGAAAGAGTCATTCTCGGGCTTGATTCTGAAAAAGTCTGCCAAGCTCCAACCTGGGCTGCGTGCCTGTCCCAGTCGGGACTCAGCGACCAGAACAGGAAGTGCCCTAGCTCCCGCGAGCGGAAAGGATCTAATGCAAGGAAGTGGCTGCTTCTGAACGCATCGCGAGGGCGAGAGCAGCAGCCGGGAGCCGAGACTTCCAGAAGTATCTCTCCGAGCAGCCCCACAGACCCGGCCCCCCGGGAAGTCTCTACCTCCACCATGTTTGCCAGAGTGGGGACCCAGGGCAGACTATCGTCGGCAGTCAGGAGGCCATTGCCCGGGAACTGCCTTGGGACACCCGGGAAGTCGGTGAGTGTGCACTGGCCACAGACGGAGAGAAAAATCCCATCACCTTCCCAACTGTGTAGAAACAGCAGAAGCTTCGGGGGGGGGGGGGACAACCGTATCTCCCAAATGCAGAACCAAATGCCCCTGGACTCCCGCAGCCAGGAGCCCAGTGTGGGACAGCACAGGGCAGACAGGTGCAGTGTCCATCCAAAACGTCTATCGTGATGCCAAAGGCACAAGTGAAAATTAACACAGGGACCTGCCACAAGGCAGTTCCGGCGCCCGGTCTCCCCCCCCCGAGAAAGTTTCCCCAACTTGCTCTGCGCCCCACATTGCTGTAGAAGGCTCGGAGCCCAACATGAAAGCTAATGGGCCCTGCGTCTAGCAGATGCGGTGTCAGCCACACAAAATATGCCAGCGAAGGTGCCAGCTCCCACATGTATCTTAAGGAAATTGGCGAGCTGTAGACCACGTGACCGATCAGAGGTGGAGGTAAGGGGACACCCTAACATTTCCCATTTACGACTACCACCATGCACGGCTCGCCAGCAAAACTGAGCGCCATCCCAGCAAGTATGAACATAGACTCAATGTCATAGCCTTTGAAACAACAGGGTGATAGGATTATAGCTAAGTCCTCCATCAATCTGGAAAAATGAAGGGCCTTTTCCCTCCGTGTCCCTGAGTCCAAAGCATCTTACTCTAGACGAAGGGTCAGGCATCCCGTTGGAGAACAGATGGAGAATAGACCCCTACAGAGGCCCTCGGGTGGTGAACTCTGAAAGCAGAGCAGAGCCTCTTACCTGATCGGTAACCTGAAAATAGATCCTCACATGCCTGAAATATCTTTGGGTTAGCCTCGATCTTAATTAACATTAAAACTATTGGCCACATGTTTTTAATCCCTTGAGAGTATAGCAAAGCAATTCACACAAGCACTTCGACAACGCAAAGCCCTTCTTAAAAAAATTGTATTATTATTTTTTTAGTCCAAGTTAGTTAACATACAGTGTAGCAAAACTCTGTCCCTTAAAAAAAAATACAGAAGGAAGGTGCGTAAATACTCGCAAACTAGTTAACCTAAAAATTTAACTCGAGATATTGTCATCAAACGTTGAGTTCCTTCCGAGACAAAGAATTTTCTCTTTCTATGAAAATATTTGTTTTAACTGTTCCGTGAAGCATTGACAGGTGTCTCGAGACTCAATGCCAGGATTTTGCGTGAGGCAAAAAAGAAAAGTGTGTGCCCTGTGCACGTGATTTTATGTGTTTTTGTGATGGTGGTTTATTCCCGGAATATTGAAGCAGTTTAAAAATGCTGAAAACCTGGAAAGGAGGTACGTTAAAACTTACGGCATGATTTTAAGTATATGCATTTTATTTCTACCCAAACAGAATCCACTTGATCAAGAGAAATGACCCTTCTCTCGGCTGCAAACGAGACAGAAATAGAAGGTTTTGAAAATATTGTCAAAGACTGCTCTCACACTGTCCTGCCGTCTCAGCCTCCGTACGGATCACACGGTGGCGGTCCTCACGCACATTTTGCCATTTTGTTCCTCTCGGGTTCCTTGCATTAATTTAAAATTCTGTTCCTGCGGCACGTGCCCCCCTCTCTCCAGCCTGGGGTCCCAAACGAGGCAAGTCTGTTCTAGAAGGGGATACTGCCCAGAAGCGTTGCCGCAGAAAACCGCACAGGATCGTTAAACATTCTAAGGTTGGCACATTCGGCATAAAAGATTGATTTTCCTCACCAGCCTTGCGACCATCAGCCTGAGAGCTGTGACCTCATTGATCTAACACTATTAAAACCGACCGACATCAAAACTGTGCTGATATGGTTATAATTAGGAACACAGCCAAGGCGTTCTTCCTCGAAAATAAAGAGTTACTTTTCAAGGAGGATTAACGAGAGACTCTCACAGAACTCTTTGAGCGCAGCAAGCCAGTAGATTTTCCACGACAAGAGCTTTGTGACCTCATAAACAGCGAACAGTAAAACAAAACAGGGCGCAGGGCTGATCAAAGACAGCCTCTGGATTATTTTACTAAGGTCTTAGATTTAATCTTCTCATAATCCGGCTCTAGAAGAATTCACTGAAACCAACTTTTTTTTTTTTTTTTTTAGCGATGTGGTTTCATCACCATTGCTTGGTGAGTAGATTGTAGCACACGAGATTTCCTACCAAGTTACAAAAATGCTTGCCTATTGACCCCCTTCAAGATGACCCGACATGAGGGATAGTCAAGATGACTTAATGGGGCTCCTGGGGGGCTCAGTCAGTTAAGCGTCGGACGTCGGCTCAGGTCATGATCTCTTGGTCTGTGAGTTCGAGCCCCGCGTCGGGCTCTGTGCTGACAGCTCAGAGCCTGGAGCCTCCTTCGGAGTCTGTGTCTCCCTCTCTCTCTGCCCCTAACCCACTCACGTTCTATCTCTGTCTCTCTCAAAAATAAATAAAAAAATTAAAAAAAAAAAAAGATGGCTTAATATTTTTTTTCCCCTAAAAACGTTTCCTGTGACTTGGGATCCATCAGAAATGGCCGGGCTTCTTAGCAAATAGACCAGATGGCCTGAGGCCACCCTGTGCTGTGTGGTGCTCGTGGGGCGCGTGCTTTTGCACGGACACGCAGCCTGTTTGCCTGGAACCACTGTCCATTCACTTCCCGCCCTTCCAGTCGACTTTCTGAATCTGGGGAGGTCAAAGCTTTGTTATTTTTATTGCATTTTTATCTCGCTAGCTCTGACTTCATGCTTCAGGCCACCGGGAGCTTCTGTATTGTAAGTATATTATCCAAATATCTGATTTTTCTGGGTCATCCTAAATCTGATCAGCATGCTCCGAGGCTTTGATAACATGGTTGAACAGAATACGATTAGGACCGGATCTTTGTGTCCCTACAGCCAAGAGTGCCCTCCAGGTGAGTCTTAATCTGGTAACAGCAGATAAGAATTTCTTCTAGCTCTCCTGACTCAATACATTTCCCTTGCTGATCTTAAATGCATTCTCTCACCTGCTAAAATTCAGATACATAGAGCTGAGCTATCCCCCGATCAAGAAATTCATCTCAGAAAGGAAGTAAACTTGGCTTTGATGTTGGGCTTGCTCTCAGTAAACATAAAAAGTTTCTCATTTTCCTTTGGAGAGCTGGCAACTCAGGTAATTCGTAAAGGATATTTCAATTACAAAGGACAGAAGCCATATAACATGGGCTTGACAAAAAAAGGAAGTTATAGGATCACATAATCGAAAAGTCCGGGTGTGGTGCTAGCTAGCTTCAGGCATGGCTGGATCAAGGAGCTCAGACATAGTCACCAGAATCCAGTCTCTCTCGGCCTTTCATCTCTGCTTTTGCACATGTGTTGGCTTCTTTCGTAGGCAGTATCGCCCTATCTGGGAGGAAGATGACTTCTAGCATCTTCAGCCTTCTTTCAGCTATAACTCCGGTGAGAAAAGATTTCTTAAAAAGGTAAGTTACAGACACCCTTTGGCCTGATGACCCAGCTTGCATCAATGATCTATTCCGGATCAATCACCGTTGCCACCCATCATGATGCTGTGATTGGCCAGGCCGACTCGGGTCCCGAACCATAGCCCCAGCTATCGGGAAGCGGGGGCAAAGCTGTGCAGACCAAACGGAATGTGGGGGGGGGGGGTGGTTCTCACAGAAAATCAGGGTTGCTGCTCACAGAGAGACTAGATTTCTGGAAGACAAGAGTGTAGACGGTGCCGAGACTGAGGGCATACGCTCAGATGTACAGGTGTCTCAGCTCCACGGAGCTGGGACAGGAATTCTTACAGACTGTCCCACGGGACCTGTACGGTCCTCGACCGTCGCTCACACACCCACCCCTGCCTGCCTGCAGCCACAGCCTCCAACACGGGCTTCAATTTCTGCCAGGTCACAGCCCTGCTGTGTTTTCCTCTTGGAAGGAATATCTGCCAGCGTGTTTATATACTATTTGCGTGCATTTATGTTACAGCTCAGGCTCCTGTGATGCTCCTTTAGGAAAGAGCGCCTTTGGAAAAACATAGAAAATGGTTAGCAAAAGAACTCGTTAAAAAAAACCTCTTCTTTCTTACTTTTATCCCCCCTCTCTTTTTTTTTAATGTTTATTTATTTTTGAGAGAGAGAGAGAGAGAGAGAGAGCATGAGTTGGGGAGGGGCAGAGAGAGGGGAAGGCACAGAGTCGGAAGCAGGCTCCAGGCTCCGAGCTGTCGGCACAGAGCCCGACGCGAGGCTCGAACCTGTGAACACGAGGTCTAGACCTGAGCCGGAGTCGGACGCTTAACGGATTGAGCCACCTAGGCCCCCCTTTTCATCCCTTTCAAGTGCAGTTTAAAAGGACATCTGAGAGGAGCACTGATTTCTCCATCCCTCCCGTGGAAATAATGGTCCAACACTTGGCTTGGCCTTTGCTGGCATTCGCCTCCCTCCTGCCTGAATCACGCACCTACTGTGCGTCCGTCGGGTCCCTCCCGGCGCTCGGGACCCCGGGGGCACGTCTTTCCCGGCTGCTCCGTCCTCGTGGGCACCTGGGCAGCTGCCGGTGCGCTGCGGACTCGGCTGGCGTCCCCACTGGACCAGTTTGAACTGAACGCCCCAACCAGAGCTGAGCTGCCAACCACTGCACACCTTCCAGAATTCCCGGGGAACCCCTCTGTGGGTTGGGAGGCGTGGAACACCAGGGGACGCTTGGAAGTGTGGGAGTGCCGCCTCTGTGTTGAGAGGCGGCTCCGACCTGCCTTTGGGGGTCACGAGGGAGATGACGGGAAGGTCCCCGGAGAGTCGGCCGTCTCAGCTCCACTGGGGCAGCGCGGCCCAAGGAAGGTGCACGCGGGGTCTGCCGTCGCCCCGCCAGGCCCGGGCGTCGTCACCCCCGGAAGGGGCGGCCCCGGCTGGGCCGTGAGCACCCGGGATGCCTGCCCCCCGTTCTGCCCGCAAAGGGGGCGCCAGCGGAGACAGACCCCGAGTTACCGTAAACGCCAGGGGTGCTGTTTCCGTGTGGGAAATCTGCACTCCGGGCCCGCCGGCTGGAAACAGCTTGGGCACAGCTTCCCTTTACCCTGGACTTTCTTTTTTTACGCCTAGTATTTGAAAGTGGGGAGATTTCCTGTGAAGACAAAGATTTATGGATTCTTTTTCAAAGTCAGAATTTCTGGGGCGCCTGGGTGGCTCAGTTAAGTGTCTGCCTCTTGATTTCAGCTCAGGTCATGATCTCAAGGTTCACAAGCCCCACATCGAGCTCTGTGCTGACAGCGTGGAACCTGCTTGGGATTCTCTCTCCCTCCTCTGTCCGCCCTCCCTGGTGCGTGCTCTCAATCTCTCTCTCTCTCTAATACATAAATAAAGTTAGAAAAGGTCAGAGTCTCTGCCAATGCAGGGCTCTGCTCTGACATCTGCAGTGATTGCCGAGAGCAGGGCCGGCAGACCGCGACCGATGCCCCACATCCAGTGCGGGTCCCGGTTCGGCCAATAGTTTTGTCTCATTTCACCCAAGCACCTGCCTGCCCTTTGCGGGGTCTCCTCTGCCACACCAGCACCACGGAGCAGCCGCCACAGAGGCCACGGGGCCCACAAAGCCCGGAGTGTTTGCCGTCACCGGCCCTCGACGGGAGACCTGGCCTTGGGGTGGGCAGCCCGCCGTCCGGCCGAGCACACGCTCCCGGCGACCGACAGCCCCTTACCGCCGTGTCCGTGTGTGTTTCTATTGTTTTCTTTTTATGACAGCTTTCTTTTTATGAAGGAAAGCAAGGACTTCTGCTTTCCTTGTAAAAGAGACACGTTTCCCTTGGCTTTTTAGTTCTCAAAATCGCCAACAAAAGACAAACCATTTTACCAAAACACATGGAGTGAGCGTATAAACATATTTGCTGGCAGAACGGAACAAAGATCCTAAATGTTAATGTGCAGGAGGTGTCTGTGCGCTAAGAATTCTTGTCGAGAATGTTTCGGGACGGCTTCATCCGCGGCAGCTGTCTGATCCTGGAGGAAGTCGGGCTCCTTCTCTGACCGAATACTAACCTCTGCTGATCCCCGGGCCTTGAACCTCCCTAAACTGACCCTTATTTATAAAATTATCCGTGGGAGAGGGGGCTCGTGGGTGGCTCAGTCCGTTAAGCATCCGACTTCGGCTCAGGTCATGAAGTCAAGGCTTGTGAGTTCGAGCCCCGCGTCGGGCTCTGTGCTGACAGCTCGGAGCCTGGAGCCTGCTTCGGAGTCTGCGTCTCCCTCTCTCTCTGCCCCTCCCCTGCTCGTGCTCTTTCTCTCTCTCAAAAATAAATAAACATTAAAAAAAAAAACCCACAGGAAATGGCCGCGCAGGTGAGTACACAGAGAGGCAGGGACGGGGTGGGGGGACCTCGGGCACCACTGGGGACCACATAAGGTGGTGCAGCCACAGTAGCAAACGGAGTGGTGGGTCCTGGAAAACTGCACACGAGTTGCCATACGACCCAGCAGTCCCGCCTCCGAGTGTCCACACACAAAGGTCGGGACTCGAGCAGACACGTGCACAGCCACATGCACAGTGGTGATACAGCAGCCGAAACGGGGAGCAGCGCAGGTGACCAGGTAAACAGCGGGAAGTCCATCCACGCACTGGGACGTGATCAACCCTAAAGAGAAAATTCTGGAGGGACCGTGAGGTTGTGATGCTGAGTGAAATGGGCCAGTCGCAGAAGGACAGAGGCGCTGTGCGATCCCACTGCTGTGATGTTTCCGGAAGAGCCACATTCGTAGAGACAGAAGGCAGGAGGGTGGGCACCCGGGGCTGGGGGGCTTGGGGATTAGAGTTTAATGGGGGCAGAGTTCCAGTTTGGGGCAGGTGGAAGTTTCCGGAAGCCGCACAGGAATGTGAACACTTCGAAACCACACGCGTAAAACTAATTAAAGTGGCAAAACTTACATATATTTGGCCACAATGAAAATTCCTATTTGCAAACATGTTTTAAATGTCATAGGCTAATGCCGATTTTGGAGAAATTCCATCACCCGGATTTCTTTGCCAATTTCACCTCAAGTGCGTAAGGACAGAACCTTCCTCACACACACACAGCAGCTGGTTAATTCACCGTTTCTCTGTGCAAGACCAAGAAACGAGGAGACGGGTGCATAGGGACACAGTGCCGAGGAGTGTGTGAGGTCAGCTCAGCAAGTGTGACAAAGCCCGGCAGCTCAGCCTCCAGCCGACAGAAGCAAGCAGGAGTGATGCGCGCCCTTGGGTCGTGCTCTTGTGTTCCCGCCACGCACGGTGGGGAGAGAATCCCGGCTCATCCCAGACTGAGGCACAGGGAGCTGCTGAACCCACAGCCTGAGCCTGGCGCTAAGCCCTGCACAGCCCCGCTGAGACCGGTCGACCCCCAATAACCTGCAGACTCAGGAGCGAGAACACTAAGGTGTATTGATGCAAAACCAGAGACGTGGGGCTTGGTTGTTACGCAGCAAAAACGGACCGATACACCTCCAGCAGCCCTTCCGGCAGAATCGTAACACTGCAGACGCCCTGAATGACGTGCTGTCCAAGCCTCCGCCTCCCTCGACGCTCCGACTGCTTCCGCTGCTGTCTGCTGTTCCAGCCCGCCAAACTCGTCCTGCTTCGGGATCTGTGCACCTGCTGCTCTGTCTTCCTGGGAAAGCTGTTCTCAGCAGATCCCGAGGCCGACTCCTCCTGACCATTCAGGCGCCTGTGTCTCAGGTGTCCCCTCTTCCACGGCTACTCTGCTGACGCCGTGGCCCTGGGTCCCCTCCCTCCCTGCGTCACGTCCCACACGGATCTCAACACTTCCCTCTTCTTGTCCGTGTGTTTATCATCCACCATCCGCCTCCCGTCCAGACTATGAGCATTCACGAGAGGAGGACGCGTACCTGTCCTCCCACTGCCGCCCTCTCGTAGTAGACGCTCAACAAAAGTTTCCTGAAATGTACCTAAATGAATTTCCATCTCAGACATGTGAGGGGAGGCAATGGCCAGATACCACACACCCACAGCGAGAAGACTGTAAGAAGAATGAAAACAAGGAGAAGGCTGGTGGGGAGCGCCACGAGGTAGGTCTCCAGGGGGCACCGGCCCCGTGAGGCGGGTTGGCGGGGAGCCCTGGGCGCCGGGCAGGTGGGGGCCTCCGGTCTGCCTTCACGCAAACTGCCAAGTGACTTGCGGCGAGCTTCTCGGGGCTCGCCGATCCCGTGGGCAGCCTGGATTGTTTGCGTCAGACGAGAGAAAGCCTTCCTAGGTGGGAACCTTCCTAGGGTTAATCATGTCCCAGTGCGTGGATGGACCTCCCCCTGTTTACCTGGTCACCTGCGCTGCCTTCCCCACCTCCCTGCCTCAGAGACGAGGCAGCCTGGAGACGGGACGTGTCGTTGCCCCTGCCCCGCCAGAGAGAGGCCTGAGAAAGAGTCTTGTCCTGGGAAGTAATGATCCAGATAATGACGTGCTTGTCTGATCCGGCTCCCTTCATCTGAGCACCTCGGAGCGCTTAGAAGTGGTAATGATTTAACGAGTGTCGCTGGACACGAAGGCGTTCGAACGCAGCCCGTATCTCGGATTCCCCGCCTGGGAACTGGGCTGAACACAACCCATCATAATGACAGCCCGCGGGCAGGGTATCATTAGACGGTTTCGTTTGGGGGAGGGAGACACCAGGCGAGGCCAGTAACACCACCGCCTGCTCTCTGTGCCCGGGGATGCCTGCAGGCCAGCGAGGCGTCCCTGGAGGGGACCCAGGCGTCTGGGCCAAGCAGAAGGGACTGGGGACGCGGAGGCCACAGGCTGGAGCTTCGCGGGGAGCGCCCAGAAGGAGGTTGGCGTGGACGCACAGAACAGAGGCGGCCCCCTGGCTCGGCGAGAGCGGCCGAACGGAAAGACAGACAGACAACCCCATTTACGAGTGGGCAAACGACTGGGGACAGACATTTCTCCGACCAGATAAACAGGCGTCCGACGTGCCAGTAGGTGGGAGGACCTTGGAAACTCGGTGCTCAGTGACAGAAGCCACACACAAGAGGCCCTACTGTGCGATCTCGTCTACACCATGGCCGCAGAACGGTGATCCACAGAGACCAGCAGCCTGGCGGTTGCCGGGGAGGGAACGGGGGCAGGGGGACCGCTGCCCAGGGGGGACCGCTAGCGGGGCGGGGGCTTCTTTTGGGGGTGACGTACTAAATGACACGGGATTGTTCACTTTAAGGTGGTTAATTCTGTGTTAGGTGGTTCAAATCCTTCTATCTCTTTTTAAAAATTTTTTAAAATTTATTTTAGAGAGAGAGAGCAAGAGAGGGAGAGGGGCAGAGAGAGAGGGAGGGAGAGCGAGTCTCAAGCAGGCCTCACGCTCGTGCAGACAGAGGAAACTCCCACCCCGGTGATCCACCAGTGAGGGGGATGCCAGGATGACCCACGGATGGTAGCACCTGACCGGGTCAGATCAGCACCACGCCTGACCCGAAGCCATGCTGGCCAGCTGTCTGTGAGGTGGGGCCAGCACATGGGCAGATGGCACGGCATGCACAAAGGTCCTGGGGTTGAACGGAGCTTGGGAAACTCAAGGAACCGAAGGGAAGAAAGACAGTGGGAGACAGGACTGCCAGCCTGTAGGGGGCATGGGGACAGCCAGGGGAGACTCAGGCAAGCCAACAGTGGGGACGGCAGAGGTCTTACTGGGGGCAGAAGGGCCAGTTCCCTTCAGAGAATGCTTCTCAGCAGCCTCCCCGCCTGGATGCTGAGTCTGCTCGAGCCGAAGGGGCATCTGACAGGGCACCCATGCCTCCAGATTTGAGCAGAGGGCCCCCCCCGAAATCGTCTCCAGTGTTGCCTGAGCCCAGCATGGTCAATGCCCTGCATCCCTCACCCCACCTTCGCCACCGCGAAAGCTGCCACCTGTTTTGAAAGGGGAAACTGAGGCAGAGAGGCGAGGACAGCTTGTCCCCAGGGGGCAGAGCTGCTCCGGGATGGGTCCAGGCCCCCCGGCCGCTGAGCCAGTGCCCACCCTGGCGCGTCTGTGTGCCCTGAGCTCCCCGGCCGTGGCTGCCCCGCGTTCACGCCCATGCGTGTTCTTCTGAGTCAGGCCCGCCCGTGTTCTCCGGGCCCTGCCGCCTGCCTCTGGCCTGCAGGGCAGTGGGCTCGGCAAGAAGGTGCCTCCCTAGCCCCGTGGCAAAGGCCTGGCCGGGGAGAGGACTTCCCCACCGGACCCAGTCCCTTGGCTGCCGCAGTGCCCCCAGCGGCCACCGGGGGGCGGCATCTGCGCGGTTACGTGCGGGCGACCAGCCGCAAGGGCCTGCCGTGCTGATCCCTGCGCTCCGTGCCCGCTCCGCCACCCCCGCCGGCTCCTCCCGGCCTGTTTGGATCCCCGTGTCCCCATCCTCAGGGGTCTCTGCCCACCGAATTCCCTGCAGAGCTCACTCGGCCGGTGAGCACCGCCAGGGAGCGGCTCGTCCCAGAAGCAAGACCCGGGCCTGCCATGGCGGAGGGGGGTGGGGGTGGGGGGCGGTTAGGAACTCTGGACGGAAGCGTCGGCCCCGGGCCAAACCGGCCCCGAAAACAAGACGCGCAGGGCAGCGGCTGGGCATTCGGGAGACCATGTGCTCACACGCACGTGCTCTCAAGTACGCAGGTGCACACACACACGCACGTGCGTGCACAAGCCCCCCCCCCCCAAACGGTGGCTGGAACCCGGTAGGGCTGAATTCCGCGTCGACCAGCTGTGGCAACGTGGGCCTGCAGGCCGCACCTGGCCCACAGATGTGTGCCGTTTGGCCCCCTGAGAGTCAGAGAAAATTTCTTGAGTTGCCAACATTTAAAAACCGGGTATTTTCAGACACACTCACGAAATCCCTGTGCCCTGGGGACATCAGGGGCCTGGCCGGGTGGACTCCTGTTCCACGCCGCCAGGTGGGCCGAGGCTGAGTGGAGGCCGTCTCCCCCTGGGTGCCGAGCCCGTGTCCCTGGCCCCCGGACCAGGATCTTGCGGAGGGCGCGCACTTAACACGAGCACGGCCATTGCGGGCCTCCTAGGATCGGAGAGTGGGGAGCCCCGTGCCCCAGCCCACGTGTCCCAGGAGCTCTGAGAGTGTTCTGGCAGGAAGGCACCCACAGGATGATCGGGTCCTGTAATGCAAAACATCTGCGAAGCCCAAGGGCACAGCTTGATCTGCCGGAGAGATTGAAAGAGGTTCAGAGAACGCCCACCGCGGCCCGGGCTGTTCTGCTGTGATCTGCTCCCTCTGCTAGAGCCCCGGCCACACACACGCGTGCTTGCTTACCCACACGTGTGCACACTCGCAGTGCTGGCTCGTCCAAGCACAAGTTCAGAGCCAGACGAGAGCCCAGACTTTCATTTTCCCCATGAAAATCATCCCTGCCCTCCCCGCCCAGCAGGTGCCCGAGGGTTCTCTGCGCCCCTGGACCCCCAAGCCCCCCCCAAGTGCTGAGGCCGCCCCATCCCGGCCTGAACTCGTGTCGCCTCGAGATCACGGTTAAAGGGGAGTGTGTGGAAATGAGGGGTGGTTTCAGCTCACACCTGCAGGGGGCGGTGTGCACGGGGGCCTCTGGTGCTGCCGTGGCTGGAAGGGCCGCAGGGACCCGTGAGACCGCCGCGTCCGCGTTTCCGAGCAGCAGTGCTCCGCAGGAACCAGGCGTGCAAGGCTCCGTGTCCTGCCCTGCCGTGGCCTGAAGCCGGTGACGTGAGAAGGCGGAGGTTTCCAAGGCCGGGGTCCTGCAGCCTGTCCTGCTGCCTGGGAACTGAGCTCGAGGCTTCCAAGGACTTCCTGGAAAGGCAGGAGGTTGGAGATCCTTTTAATGAGTTTACTCAGCCTTTGGAATATCAAGTGTTTGTTTTCCTAAGACTGGAAGGAAAGGGGCAACAGCCGGCCCCCTCCTGGGCAGCCCAGCTGGTTTGTCCTCAATTTGCTGGGGCCTCTAAAGAGCTCGCAGTGTTCAAAGGCCTTTCGCACCTGAGGCCCCCTGGTTCCGAGCCTGCGACACAGGGCTTTGTAATCCCTGAGATCCCCAGGCCAAACACGGGCACCAAACAGCCCTTCCCCACGTTGCTTTGAACTTCAGTCCCGGGGGGCGTTTTGGTGTAAGCAGGATGGGCTTTGAAGAGGAAGTTGCTCTGTCCTGTGTGGGGATGGGGGGGGGGGGTGGGGTGGCAGAGGCCCGGCGGGCGTGACCAAGCCCACCCTCTGTCTCACACCCGTGGGGCCCCAGGAGCTCGCAGGGAAAAGACAACCAGGCCCGGCTTACCCCTTTAAGGATTTTTGCAGTGCGCATCTCTGACGTGCTTTCGGACCTGTGGGACGGTACTGAGAATAGCACGGGAATTCCTGGACAGCCCCAGTTTTAGGAACCGCAACGGTAACACCCTAACGCTTTACTATGTCGGCTTTGTCTCTTTATGTAATTTCCCTGTGAGCTTTTATTTATTTAAAAAAAATTTTTTTTAACATTTATTTATCATTGAGAGACAGAGAGACACAGAGCATGAGCAGGGGAGGGGCGGAGAGAGGGGGAGACACAGAATCTGAAGCAGGCTCCAGGCTCCGAGCTGTCAGCACAGAGCCCGACGCGGGGCTCGAACTCACGGACCGCGAGATCATGACCCGAGCCGAAGTCGGACGCTCAACCGACTGAGCCACCGAGGTGCCACCTCCCCCCCCCCACCCTCCGCCCCGTGAGCTTTTAAAAGGTCAGTCTCTAACGACATAATTGTCACTGCAATTCCTTCTCCTTGCCAACACGAACACATTCCAGGCACAGACAGCATCCCTGGCCGTCCCCACGTCCCCGCGTGGCCCCCCACGCCTCCCTGGAGGACGCTGCCTCGCGGGCCTCGGGCGGTGCCCCAGCTGAGTCACTGCCCCTCGCTCTGCCTCTGTCCGTCCGCCGCGGGTTTGTCTGCAGCCACCACCGGATTCCATCTCTCAACAATTCTGTCTCCGAGATCTTGCCAAACTGGCCCATAAAGTCTGAAGCTTTCTTTTCCAGCCGGTGTCGTGTTTTGTTCTCATTGGACGGGCCCCAAACCGAAGTGTGATGTTCTCGAGCGTGAAGGCAGGCGTGGGGGGAACTTCTGGCGGGCGGGCGTGTAAACGAGGGGTGGGGCATTTCCACGTTCCCCTCGAAACTCACAGCGCGTCTACCATCCAGCCCTCCAGTGTGGTCTCCGGATCCAAAGGAGAGGCCGGGACGCGGGTCCGGGCTCGGGGGGGTGGGGGGGGGCGCGCTGCCCGCCCACATGCACACACTGCTTGCACACGGTCGGAGGCTGAGCCACACTCCAGTGGGAATCACCGTGACGGGAGGGAGGGGGACTCTCGAGCCCAGCCGCACGTGAGAGCCTGGGAGTGCTCTGCAAACTCGGAGCCCACGCCACACCCCCAAGGAGTCTGTTTCCCTCGGGGCTCTGTGAGACTCAGGCACCGATCACCAGTGGTTGGGGTATTTAGTGACCTCACCCGTGGCTTCCCCGCTGGCCGGCCGAGTGCAAGGGCCAGACCCCGTCCCTCGGCTGTGTCGTCGCCTGGAGCTGTGGCTGCATCTGGTGCCGTTCGGGGTCAGGGAACTTCGCGGAGCTCCTCGATTTGGCACAAACCCCCGGTGACCACACACCGAGGCAGGGCCTCCTTGTGAGTCTTTCGCCCCGTCCCCTTGAGCAGGTTGCGTACTGCACAAAGGCCCCTGATGATCATGTTGACGGTGGCGGTGATGGTGGGGCAGGTGGTGATGACGATTATTCAGCACCTGCTGTGGGCCAGGCCACCGCGGACACCTTTCAATGCGTGATTTCACTCATTCCACCTCTGGATCCTACAAGATGGGTACCCTCATCCGCTCCCCGTGGAGAGGAGGGAACCGAAGCAGCAAAGTGGTTAATCTGACTTTGTCCAGAACGCGAGGCCAGTGGGTGCAGAGCCCAGACCCGAAGCTCTGAGAACTGTGGTTCCCAGAGTGCATTTGCGAGGCACCCTGGGGCCTCCCCAGCAAACACGAAAACGCCCTGTGTTCAAGGACAGCGGCTAACGTCTGTCAGGCACCACGCAGACTGCTCCTGTGCGGCCATTTGGAACTCCCGAATAAATAGGAAGCTTAGGTAGGTGTTCCTCTGGGCCTCGGGTGGTGTGGAAATACGACTAAGACTCCAAGGAAATCTGGGAACGTCGCTCTCAGATCTCCTCTCTACAGCGTATGACAGCCTGGTGTCACCCCTGCTGGGGTGCCTTTCCGTGGCTCCCTACTGCCACTCAGTGAAGCCCCAGCTCTGTATCCTGGGGTTCCAGCGCCGAAGGTCGCCTCCGTCCGGACTTCCAGCCCTGCGGCCGGTGAACTGGGGAGCCCGGCAGCTTGCGGTGGTGACTGGAGCTCCCCGCGGCCCCCCGGCCCTCCTCTGCGGCAGCAGGGGAAGAAGCCTCCGCGGAGACATTCTGCTCTGTCTCCTTAATGAGCCCGGGGCCGCCCAGGATGAGTTTCCCTCTGAATTAGAAGCCGCGGTGCCTCGCAGACCGCGGGAGGCCAGGCTCCTCTGTTCTGTCGCCGGGTCTGTGCGGCTCCCCAGGCAGCCTCGAGGCCTCCCCCCCCCCCCGCCTGGGGCCCGCAGATGACAACGCAGGGGCCCCGAGGAAAGCGGGCGTCTGGCTCTCGGCCAGGGGGCCCCCAGGGGGTGGGGTCGGGGCTCCCTCGGGACGGCGCCCTTTCTCCAGCTTGCTCCCCTTTGTGGAGCATCTCTTGGGCCGTGAAGTGGGCCCCTGCAGCCCCACGCGTGGGGTGTGCGTCCCGCCTCCCCCCGCCAGCATCCTTGGGAGAAGGACGGGCTGGGGAACAAGAGCGGCCCCTCCTCACTCACTCCACCCGCACCCACCGGGCTCCCGTCTGCCTCGGGCGTGCCCTGCCACAGAGTCACCTATAAACACAGGACATCTGGTTAGATTTGAATTTCAGGTAAACAATGGGAAAAAACTGTAGCATAAGTATATCCCAAACATTGCACTAAACTAATATTCATCGTGACTCTGAAACTCGTATTTAACCGGGCATCCAATTTGTCCCGTTTATTTGCTGGCCACGACCAACCTGCATACCCACGAGAGCCCGTGCTCGGCAGAGAGGCCCTGCGGACAGCTGCCTTGGTTTCAATCCCAGGTCGGCCTCTTGCAAGCTCTGTGACCTTGAGCGAGTTAACTAACCTCTCTGTGCCTAGATTTCTACACCTGCCTATTGAGGATAAGGGTGGTGCGTCCTCGGAGTGCTCGAGGATGGCGTGGCCGTCGGGGCGTGTACGAGCGCCCCCCGCACGGGCCAGCTAGGCACGACCTCAGAAGCCCCGACCGAGCCGCAGAATGGAATCGTTGCAACAGAGACCGTGTGGCAAAGCCCAAAATATTTATTTTCGTACCCATTGCACAGAATGCTTGCCAAGGCCCGATCTCGATGCTGGGAACACAGCGATCAGGACAGAAAAGAAAATCTCTGGTCTTGCAGAAGAACCACTCGGCGGGAGGTGCCTAAGTAAAGGGCGTCACGGCTCCGTGACATGGAAATGAGGCGGGACGCCCGTGGGGAATGCCACACGGGTCTCTCCGTGTTAGACGCCTGGTCAGGGAAGCAAGATGTCAGTACTGACGCTCTGGGGGCGAGGGGTCCCCACGAAGGCGCCCAGAGGGGAGAGTTCCAGCAAAGGAAAGAGAAAATGAGAGCTCGGCAGAGGGAGCACCCCGGCCCGTCTGAAGAGCCTGGAGCCCCCTGTGCCCGGGGAGGGGACAGGCCCTCGCAGAGGTAGGGTCCGCGGGGCCCGGGCCCAGGGCTGGTGAGCACAGTCAGGGCCTGGGCTTTTCCCCGGAGATCGATGGGGAGCCACCGAGGGTTTGTGTTGAGATTCGCAAGAGGCAAGTCTCCCATCTTAAAGTGAAGGACCCACCGGTAGTCAGTACAGCCACGATGTGACCCAGACGCCACTTTATCTGGTTCCAGATACTTCCAGCGTCTCAAAGGGTCTCTCCCGTCCACCCGCCCTGGACTCGGCCACACCACCTGCAGCCTGTCTGTGTGGCCTCACCTGCCTGGGTGTCTCGCATACGTGGAACTGAGTCGCCGTGATGCGCGTCTGGCCGCTCTCGTTAGCCTCCCGTGCTTGAGGCTGAATAACGTTCCATCGCGTTCACGGACCGCTTGTCTGTCCTGGGACACCTTTGCTGTCCGGCTGCTGTGAACACGCGTGTGCGTGTGCGTGCTTGAGCGGAGGAGTGACATTTTCTAAACTATACCCCGGCGGGAGCCCTGTGGCTGCTGGGTTGGGATAAGCGGACAGTGGAGGCCTGGACCCCAGTTAGGCCTCAGGGGGCTGGTGAGGGTCCCCGGGGCAGCAGGTGTGGCCTCCGGCCCCCGCGGAGTGGGAGCGGCAGGGAGGAGGAGGGGACCGTGAGACTCCGGAAGGACCAGGTTGAGTTGATCCAAGACGGGGACAAGGGTGGAGGGGCAGGTGCCAGGGAAGGCGGTGCATTTGCTTTGGGGACAGGTGACGTTTGGGAGGTCTCACGGGAGCAGGAGGCCGCTGGGTCCCCGAGCCTGAGAAATAGACTTGGACGGGTCTGGGCACACATGGGACTGGCCTCGGTCACCAGCACAGACAGAACATTCTTCCCTGAGTGCACAGGCTGAGCCAAGGGGCCCGGGAATACAGCCGAGTGGCCCTCTGGGCTTCTTGGGGTGCAGACCTCAGTTTGTAAGTGAGTCACAGCATGGAGTGTGCTTCAGGGTTCGGTTCTAGCGTGACCCGCAAAAGCTGTGGGGCCTTGGACAAATGACCCACCCTCTCTGTGCCCCACCTGCAAAGCAGGAGTCACGATGGCCTCAGAGGATGGACTGAGGGCTCACTAAGCACGTGTGTGGAATGTGCTGTGAGCGACATTGGACATCTAGTGAGCACCGTGGGTGCATGGTCCGGACCGGGAATACTCTTTAATGTGACCCTGAGCCCCCTCGTCCCTGCAGCCCCGGGGCCCAGCGCAGGAGGGCAGAGCCAGGAGGAGCCAGGCCGGAGGGCAGTGTGGTCGGGAAAGAGGGGAGGGAGGGCAGCAGGGAGGAAAGAACGGAAGAGGCTGGACCGATGTTGGAAGCGAGCAGAAGGGACGATGGTCCCCGACACGTGCCGAGAGAGGAGACCGCAGCAGGCTGACGGGGGAGCGCAGACCAGCTTGCGGTCGACACGGGAGGTGAGCACAGGACAGGACAGGGCGGGACAGGGTGGGAGAGGGCAGCACAGGAGACACCATAGCGTCTAAGTGATGACACGTCCGTTCGGGGCGCGCGTGCGGGCCGGGCATGAAGCGAATCCCCTCCTCGGCTGGGACGGAGCCCGGTGGGTGCGGGTGGAGTGAGTGAGGAGGGGCCGCTCTTGTTCCCCAGCCCGTCCTTCTCCCAAGGATGCTGGCGGGGCTGCAGGGGCCCACTTCACGGCCCAAGAGATGCTCCGCAAAGGGGAGCAAGCTGGAGAAGGGGCGCCGTCCCGAGGGAGCCCCGACCCCACCCCCTGGGGGCCCCCTGGCCGAGAGCCAGACGCCCGCTTTCCTCGGGGCCCCTGCGTTGTCATCTGCGGGCTCCAGGCGGGGGGGGGGGGGGGGGGGGAGGCCTCGAGGCTGCCTGGGGAACCGCACAGACCCGGCGACAGAACAGAGGAGCCTGGCCTCCCGCGGTCTGCGAGGCACCGCGGCTTCTAATTCAGAGGGAAACTCATCCTGGGCGGCCCCGGGCTCATTAAGGAGACAGAGCAGAATGTCTCCGCGGAGGCTTCTTCCCCTGCTGCCGCAGAGGAGGGCCGGGGGGCCGCAGGGAGCTCCAGTCACCACCGCGAGCTGCCGGGCTCCCCAGTTCACCGGCCGCAGGGCTGGAAGTCCGGACGGAGGCGACCTTCGGCGCTGGCCCTGCCAGACGCAGCCGGCCACCTCTTCCTACAACACAGTGTTTGCCAATGAATGTATCATTGTACCTTCGTTATAAATCAGCATAAATCATACACTCCTCGCATCAGCCTACTCCATCCTGGCGTCCTTAGTGATAATAAACACAAGTTTTGCCCAAGCCGATAACCACTGGACAGCTTTGGGGGAAGAGAGTCAGGGGCTGCCTGGGGAGGCCCTGAGCCATCAACTCCTGTGCTGTTTTCCGCACCCCATGAGGACCCGGGGGCGAGTGTGGCCCCTGGGCGCTCTGGGGGCTGCTGGGAATAAACCAACATTCATGTAGAGCCAAGTGGCTCAACCCTTGGAAGAGCCGGGAACCATGACCTGTGTCTGTTGGAGGCAGGCGGGTTCATGGTTCGAGTGCGCCTGGTGTGGGACAATAGGGAGCAGTGGGGACTGGGGCAAACTGGAGTTGCCTGACCCATCTAGAAGGGCAGCCGCTACTCGCCTCTGGCCACCGCCACTGGTAGAAGTATTCCAGATCTCCCACTTTTCAAGGGAGGTTGAGATCTCGATTTTAAAAAAGCCCATCTGAG
Source organism: Leopardus geoffroyi (assembly GCF_018350155.1). Classification (NCBI taxonomy): domain Eukaryota; kingdom Metazoa; phylum Chordata; class Mammalia; order Carnivora; family Felidae; genus Leopardus; species Leopardus geoffroyi. Next base: position 2,323,319 of record NC_059339.1, on the reverse strand, counting down.
TACAGCTGACACCCCAGTTACGTTAGTTACAGGTGCCCAACATAGTGGTTCAGCTTCTCTAGAAGCATCGCTGTGCTCAGTACAGCGTAGGGACCCCTGACACATGCAACATGATTCCCGGATGGTTCACTATGACGCCTGAGGTTGTGCCTTATCTTCCTGGAAGCCGGGACCTCCCCCTTCTCTTTCTCTGGGGCTTCTTAAAATCTAAATTGGGACCCCAGTTGTCAACTACACTTAATAAAGGGGGGAGTGGGGCTCCTGGGCGGCTCAGTTGGTTGAGCATCCAACTTCGGCTCAGGTCATGATCTCACGGTTTGTGAGTTCGAGCCCCGTGTCGGGCTCTGCGCTGACGGCTCGGAGCCTGGAGCCTCCTTCGGATTCTGTGTCTCCCTCTCTCTCTGCCCCTCCCCTGCTCATGCCTTGTCTCTCTCTCTCCAAATAAATAGACTTAAAAGAATACTGAAGTGCCCTGCATTCTGTGTGCACAGCAACAGCAAGTGCCTGGCGTCCACCTCACGGGCACGCGGACAGACGTGGGATGGGGCAGACGTCCACGCACACACGGGCTCGCACCAGTAAGTTCAGCCGGGCAGACTTTAATCAAAATTGAACACTTAGGAAGTCTAGAAGGCAGGTGTTTTATTTCAGAGTCCAACGGCAGGCCAACCCGTCACGGGCACTTACTGTGTGCCTGGACCTCGGCGGGTTCATGTGCGCTGACCCTGTCATCCTCATGATGTTGTGGTGGGTGAGCCCTGACAGCCTCCTTTTGCGGATGGGGACACTGATTTAGATTCTCGTGGCCCGGGCCTCTCCATCTTCCTCTTGCAGGCGGGAGGGAGGAGGCCGGGGAATCGCCCGGCGGATGTTCGGGCCCAGAGGTTGGAAGCATGCTGCTGTCGCACAGGCAGGTCCCGACCCCGGCCGGTGGCACACCGGGCCCTCCCACCGGCTCCCCGAAGCGGCCCGTATCCATTCCTGAACCTGTTCATGCTAGTTGCATCTGCTACTGTCAGCGTGTGATTTAATGAAATATAATCTCAGCCAATGAAATACGAGCGCAAAAATCGTTTCTGTGAGAAATACTTAGAATGCTTCGGAGAGATCTAATAAAAGCGGTTGCCAAAAAATTGCCTTCAGAGTAGATGTGGACCAGACAACTGAAATATTTGAGCGATAAATCACAAAGTGCATAAAAGAATCCTCAGCTTGGGGGGTTTCTCTGCATGCTCACCGGGCTTTAAATAAACAGGCTCGAGTCACAGAGGTGCCTTTTAGGCTGGTTTTTGTCACAAAGAGAATGAAACACCTATCAGAAGGCACACGCTCAAAACAAAGTATTGTCCCCATACTGAAGTGTTGGCAAATAAATGCGTGTCTCTGTGTTTGTAAGTTAAGACAAGACACGTCAGTCTTTGTTCAGAACCCATCGTGACATGGGATGATTGGGCTTGTAGACGTCTCATGTCAACGGTTACTTTCTAGAATTTCCGCGGCTGGGATTCCATGACGCTCACGCGGACAGCATCACTTATTTTTCAAATCCACGAAATCTACGTGTGAGCACAAACGAGGCTCTCCGAGTTCCTGGGAACGGTGTTCTGGGAGAACTTACTGCAAAAGTGGGTTTCCCTTTCCCCACCACCTGCTTGCTCCTGGCTCACCCGCCAGCCAGCTCGTGCGAATGTGCCTTGCTGCCCTTCCCCCACCGCCTGCACGGGCCACCGGGACGCTGAGCAGCCAGGCTTGTAATCGGGACACAGGGCATGTTTAGCGACTGTGTACCGATTGGCAGAGCAAACACAGCTGCAAGGAGATACCCCATGCCCCAAGTGAAGCGCCTCCTTAAAATCGCAGACGGGGCTCCCATGGGTAACGTTCTTCTCAGGGACACTCTGTACCACGGCCCGGGAGAGGCTCACACCCAGGTCCTTCTGGGACAACATGGCTACAGCCAACCCCAAACATCAAAACCCTCCCTGTGAATCTCACCGTGGACTCCAATGGCACTTTGGACAATAGTAACCAGACGCTTGTAGAAAACAATAATATTTTCTAGGAAAGGCCGGGAGAGGTCCCTTTCCGTCTGTCCTGCTGACAGAGGTTTCGGTGACCTGATTTTTTCATTTGAACGAGCCCCGAATGAATGTAGCTTAGCCGCCTCAGGCCAAAATAAAGACTATTTGCAAGGAAACTAGTAGAAGAAAAGTTCGTCAGCCTCCACCCTGGACTTTACAGGAATGAGATTTGAGGGCATCTGAAGACAAGGGCTAATGAAAAGCAAGACGAGGGGGATAAGAGCCCATTATCTGGCTGGATACGCGCAGAAAGTCAGACTTTCGTCTTGGCCATGGGCCTGTGTAAGGTCGTTGCTCTTGGGCTGGCTTAAAGAACGTCCCCCAAATTCATGTTCACCCAGGGCCTGGCAGCCTGGCCTTCCTCAGGAGTGGGGCCTCTGCAGATGGGAGTAAGGGTTTCTGGGTGAACTCACTCGGCTTCCGAGTGGGCACAAAATCCAAGGCCCGGTGTCTTCACAGGAGAAAGGGGAGGGCGGCTTGGAGGCAGGGAGGCGGGGGGGTGGGGGGGGGAGGGCCGCGGGGGACCAGAGGCAAAGACTGCAGGGACGCCCCCACAAACCAAGGGCACCCGGGCCCCGGGCTGAACGAGGCAGGAAGCTTCCTCCCCGGAGCCCCAACGCGGCCCTGCCCACAGCCTGGTTTCAGACTTCTGGCTCCGGAGCTGTGAGAAAACACACTGCTGTTTTTTTAACACCCCTCCCTGCCGCCCGCCCCCCCAAGCGCCCCAGTTTGTGGTGGCTTGTTACGGGGTGGGTGGGGGTTGGGGGAAGCAACTATGAGTAGGCATCACCACCGGGAAAATGTTCGATAGGCCCAGGACCTCCTGTTTATCTGTTCCTCCTGCTTCTCTCGTAACTACTCTTGCAGATAAAATCTAGATCCACACTCTTCCGCGGGCAGGGGCACTGGGGTCAGACGGGGCCAAACCCTGATCTCACCACCCACGGGTGAGCTGCTCGGTCTTGCCCTGAACCCCAGATTTCTCACTTAGAAATTGGGCATAGAAACAGTGCCAACGCCTGAGACGGTGGGTGCTGAGCGGACAGGCGCCCGGCGCTGGTCAGGAAGCCTTGACCGTGAGGGATGGGAGGGATGGGGGGCTCCCCTGCCCGGCCCCCTCCCGTCCGGGCGCACGGACCACGGCCACACGGCCCTGTTCCACGCCTCTTTCCTCGTGCTCCAGGTGGGTAAGGAAGGCAGAAGCGGCCCGTTCCGCAAGCCCACACCCCAGGGAGGACCTTAAGCAGCAGAGTGGGGAGGGGGCTCCCGGCTCGGATCCTCCCCGGAACCCAGCAGAGAGAGGCCGGCCTCTGTGCCCCAAGGCCCGCCCACTCTGGGTCTCCGACTCAGCAGACCTGCCTTCCCCCAGAGCTCGGGGCCACTGCCAGCTGGGCGTGGAGGCTCCACCTGGCTGTCGGGACCTGCCCAGATTTCCCGGCAGAGGCAGAGTAAGTTCGAGGCACAGATAAGCATCTGTGTGTGCAAACAAACCGGTCTGCTCAGCCCGGCCGCCTGGTGTTATCGCTGCCCCCCGAGGAGCTCAAAAGTTCTGCCAAGGCCTCCCGGAACCTGAGGGCTGAGTTGCCCTGCAGCACCTGTGACAGCGGGGGGGGGGGGGGGGGCCCGGCTCCCCACGTGCCTCAGACCAGCCCGGTGGCCTCACCCGGTGGGTGGACTGGGTGGACGGCAGAGGTGGCCGGGTGTGGAGGCAGGAACGTCCCGGCTGGACGGGAGGACAGGTCAGCAGGCCCAGCCACAGCCAAGGAGACGTTCCTGAACCGAATTACACCTGCAAAGACCCTGTTTCCGAAGAGAGTCGCTTTCACAGGGCCTGAGGGTTAGAACGTGGACCCGTTTTGGGGCCACAGCTCCCCCCGCCCCAACCCCCATGAATGAGTTCCAGGGTCACGTCACGTGCCGGCGGTCTGCGGCTGTGACAGACCACTCCAGGTGCAGTGGTAGGAAACCGCAGCCAGCTTCTAGGTTCAGGGGTTCTGTGGGTCAGGAATTCAGAGAAGATACGACAGGATGGCTTTTCTCTGCTCCATGATGTCTGGTGTGAGGGGGGGAGGGGGCGGTCAACCAGCAAGGCTCGAAGACTGGGGACGCCTGAGCAGCCAGCCAGGAGTGGGGAGTCTTCTGGAGGCTTTTTCTCTTACACGTCCAGTCCTGGCTCCTCCGGGCCTGTCCCCAGCACCTCCGTGCACCTGCGCTTGTGGCTTGGCGGCCACATTCTAAGCAGGGGGCCCCGGGAGAGAGTGTCCGGAGAGCTGAGGCTCTAATACAGCCAGGGGGGATCTGTGCAGGCCCCGGCCTGGCCTTGGAATCGGGCAGAGTCCCCCCACCGTGTTCCATCAGTTACGAGCAAATCGTCGCGGCCAGCCCGCATGCAAGGCGACAGGAGGTTGGTCCGTGCCTTATTGGGAGGGTGACTAACTCACTCTGGGGGAAGCTTGTGGGACACATTGTGTGCGCCTCTTGGGCTGAGAAGCGGAGACATAAAAAGGCCACGACTAGTGAGTGGTGGGGCTAGGAGTCTATCTTTGGAGCCTGTGTTCTTGACGGGAGTGACGTCCTGCTTCCCCTAGGGCCATCCTGCCCTTGCCTGGCCCTCCCTGTGGTTCTGGGATGGACGTGAGGACCCGAGAGCCACCTGCTTAGATGCTGGGGTGCCTGGCCACCTGCCTTCCTCCGTTGAGGGTGGGGACCACCCACATACCCAGGATTCACAGGTAGGGGGGATGCCTGGTACCTAGAGGAGCCTGGGTAAGCAGACAGGGTCCTGATTGTTTAGGTGAAAGCCACTGTGAGTACTCAAAACCTATGCATCTTCTCCCGCCTCCTCAGATGGTGCCACGGTGCCATGACCCCTGCCAGGAAGCGTTTGCCATATTTGGCGTTTTGCCATGCATTCCCCATGTGCCCTGCCTGATTCACCAGCCAGGTCCCACCTCAAAGAAAGAAAGGAGAAGGGCTATGGGTCATTTCTGCAGGGCCTCTGTCAAGTCGGAAAAACACTCCCCCTTGGGGCTGACTCAACCACCCTGGTGCACAGCAGTTTTGTGTGGATTAGAAAGAAGTGTTCTTTCCTCCAGCCTCCTTGCCTGGTGCCCTTATGCAGTGTACAACCTGCCCGACCGTACAGAGCAGCCCAGAGTAATAAGATTCTCAGCTCCCTCTTCTGGTTTACAGGGTTTTGCAAAACCAGGGTTAGCTGAAAGTCACTTCTTCTGTAGCGGCTCTATACCCTCACGGGCTCCTTACAAGGATGAGGGGCCCAGCCCAGACTGATCTGGTCAGGTTTCACATTGGGGCCAAGAAAAAACACTTAGCAACTCGCCTTTGCTCTGAATTCCCTTGTCTTTTATTTTCAGGGGGAATGAAATACAGGTTCGATTCATAATTTTATTTCAATCGCCAAATTATCGATGAGAATAAAAAAGTTTCGCACAAAACAAAATAGTTTGGCAGATGCTGTGTTCGCGGCCGGTCGGCCGAACAGAAAGTAAACAGACGTAGAAGACTCGGGAGCGGCTCAGAATGAGTCACGCTGGCCCACAAGAGCTAAATGTCAGATTTGCAGGGACTTGTGAGCGGGAAGCCACAAGTGGCCACGGGGGCGGCATTTACACCACAGAAATTGGCAAGTGCTGTGGACGCGGGCTTACTGTGTGTACAGCCAGTTGTTAAACATTCTCTGCACGCCGCTGACGCGGGGGCAGAACGGACTGAGGGTCAGATACTGTCTTTTAACCTAAAAAGTGTATAGAAAAGAGGACAGAGGATGTGTTTTGAAAAAGCATCCCCAGAAGGTCTGAGCGTGAGTCCTGGGCCCTCGGACAGCACGTGCCTCAAAACAAATCAGATTTCTGTGGCCCAGACGCAGCCTGGCTCCATCACCTCCTGGGGCAGGGTGCTCCCCCCTGAGCCCTTGGGCACCTAAGCCCCTGGCCCTGAGGCGGTTGTCAGGGAGGAGCCCCGAGGAGAGTCGGGTGAGCAGGGCAAACTTTCCAGGCCTCAGAAGCAGAGCCCAGTGCTGTCAGGAGCCTGGGGGACCCAGGAGGGGATGTGGCCTCGGGGGACTTTTCACGCGTGGGCTCCTGGGCACAGCTCAACCTCCTGACCTCTTTCCTTATCTTCCATCTTCCACACGGGGACAGGTGGCTCGTCATCAAGGGTGGGTGGGAAGGGGGTGTGCATGTCAGTCGCAGAACGGGACGTCGGGACGGCCACGCACAGCAAATCTTACGGTGACACAGAGACCCCAGGGTGGGCACGAGGGTGTCGCGGCCCACGGGATCCCGAGGTGCACCCCGGCTTATGATTCTCGAGGTCCACGAAATCAGATGGCGTGCGCGCACCTGTACGGCCAGCAGCTGCCGCCCCGGCCGGAAAAGAAGTCCCATTTGAGGGGGTCTGTGGGTGTTTCCACGGCCACGGGACTCCTGCTTCTGTCTCTATTTTTCCTCTTTTGTTCTTGACGATGGTGTCTGCACTCGGGCCATGAAGACGTTTGGTTTAGGTCACAGGAAGCAGGACCCTCAAACGCAGGGACCCCCAGCTCACGGACCTGCGGGACGGAAAAGAAAGAAAAGCGGGGAGGCGGCTTATGGATTGTTGCCGTTGAGCGAGACGGCCGGTCAGCAACCTCCTGTTGCTCTGGCCTTGCTGGAGGCAAAGCCAAAAGCAGGTGCCGTGAAAGCCCACGAAAACCCCGGGTCCCAGCCACAGAAGGAAGGAACGTTCGGGAAGGGCGAACGCGGAGCGGGTAGAGAAAAGATTGTTCCGAAAGGTCACTCGCGTGTGGTTGGCCAAGCCTCTAAAAATAGCCCAATGTTCTGGTCTGAAAGGTGATGGGGCCGCGAGTGTCTGAGAGACGGGAGGGCCGTGGCTGTCTGCCCCTTTTTACTACTTTTTAGTATCGAGGGGAAGCCGGCGTCCTGAACGTTATCGAGATCCGGGCAGCGTTAGCGCCAGATTTCACGCGACTGACGGTCGTCAGTATGTGCGTCCCCCAGCGAGGAGCACGCGGTGGGAAGAACACGTCCGGTTGTGTCCGTGCTTTAAAAAACGTGAGTGTAGGGCAGCGAGGGTTCGTGGGAGTGAAGCGCGTCTGCGGCCCCAAGCAGTCTGCGTGAGGCGAATTCACTGAATCCTCAGGATAAGACCCCTGCCCCGTGCCACTGTCACAGGCACGTCACAGATGGGGACGCGGAGGCAAAGTGGGCACGGGAGCTTGGCCAGGGTGGTCTGGTCGGTGCTCGGGGTGGGGGGGGGACCAGGGTTTGAACCCGCTGGCCTGGCTCCGGGCCCCCTCCTGACACTGTGTCCCAACGTGTCCCCCTGTGTTAACCTCGCCCGTTTCATTACCTGCTTCTGCTTTCAATCGCAGTCAGAGCGCCACAGAGCTCGCGTCACGTGGGCATCGGTCAGAAATCCGGTTTGCGTTCGAAGTGGCAATTCCACGGAATGACTGGCCCGCGGGCACCCAACGGGCCACACGTGGGGCAGACGTTCAAACCCAGATCTGCGGCTCCCTGGCTCCTGAGAGAGCCACCCAAGCCCCCCGTCCCTTGTTTTTCTCGTCTCTGAGACGAACGGGACCCCGACGTGTGCCCGCCAACCTCGGGGCGCGGCCGCTAGGACCCGGCGTGACGGGCGGGGTCCACGGTCGCAGGCAAAGCCCAGACCCGCTTCCCGCGGCCGGCCGGGGTGGTGGCGAGCACTGCCCTACTTTGCAGGCGGGAGCGTTCAGACGCTGCCCCAGATACGTGCTCGTTAGCGGGGCCGGCGCGGAGAGAGGGTGACCTGGTGGCACCCCGGCTCTGCAGCGGGAAAGGCACGAAGACCACCCTCTGCGCTCCGTTAGGGGAGAGAAGCTGAATTGTACTAAGCGTGCTGTTCCAACGCGATGGCCCACGAGGCCGGGAGGAGAAAGGGAGGCTCGGATGTTTACAAAGTAACTGCAACGTTGCCCACTGGGTGTTCCGCTCAGCTACTGACCTTCCTCCCGAAGCTCCTTCTGTGTCCCCGGAGCACCTGCGCGTACACGGAGCACGGCCGGCGGGCGTCCACGCTGGGGCTCACGTGTCTCAAATACCTGGGGAAGCCTTAGAGGGCACGGGAGGCGGCGACGTCCTTCCCGGAGGGGCCGTGGGGACCTGTGTCTGCCCCAGTCGGGCTGAAGGAGACGCGGGGCCCAGGAGACACAGGGGAGCCTGGGGGGAGACGCGGCCGGGCCCACGGTGGTGCAGAGCGCAGCCCGTCACCCCCCGCGTGTCCCATCGGCAGCGACAGTGGCCACCGGCATGTTCCTGACGGCTCCCGAGCGCCCGCTCTGTGGCCTGGTGCCACGAGCCCCGGGTGAGTGTCGTGGAAATTCTGTGTCCCACAACCCCATATGCGTGGCCGTTACCCGTCGCGGGGGCGGAGCAGAGATGCGTGGTGAGCGGCACACCCAGGGCAGAGTGTGCAGAGAGAGCAGGCGACGGCTAACGTGGGCGGGGGGGTCCCGGGACACCCGCTGCCGGGTGAAAATCGCCTCCGGTGCAACCAGCGTAGACGGCTTGTGTCCGTGGATGAGAGGTTTGGGGCTGGCTCGGGGGCCCTCACGAGGGCGGCCAAGGCCAGCGGCAGTCCTGAAGGCGGGCAGGGGGCTCCGCTGGCTCGCCGGAGGGGCCGCCGCCCGGAGGCCTCAGCTCCCCACCTCGCCTGCGTGGCCCCGCGACGCGGCCTCTGCTGTCCCCAGAGTCAGTGGGCCGGATGGCCAGCAGCACGTGCCGTGCCCTGGTGACCCCGGCTCGGACGTGGCTGGCATCCGCCTGCCAACGTTTACCTCTCAGAGATGAGCCACGGAGCCTCGCCAACCCCGAAAGGGAGAGCAGTCAGTTTCCACCCCCAGCGAGCCCGCTCTCCACGTCGTAGATCCACGGACGTGTTCCAAAGCCACTAGAGAACTTTCTAGCGAGCAGGGCTCCACACACAAGTGGCGGGAAGGGGCTGGGGAGACGCAGGTGGGTGGCGGGGGGGGGGTCCTGCGGGGGTCCACGCGCCAGCGCGGGTCTCACCTGCGCCTCAGCGACCTCCTGCCTTGCCCTTTCTTCTCCGGGCGCTTGGAGAGCTTCTGACTCCTGCTCGGCACGGGGTGAATTCGGAGGCGCAGACGGGGCTCCGGGAGGTGGAGGGAGGCAGCCCCATCAGGCATGCACACTGGTCACGCGGGAGAGCCGGTGACAGGAGACAAGGCCCTGCCCTGCTGGAGGTGGGTGTGCCCCCTCGGTGCCCGAGCCCACGACAGTGCGTGGGGGCAACACCACGGCCTCAGGGGCTTGTAGGCAAGCCGACGTCCAGGGTGCCCCGGGGCTGCTGTTCCCCAGTCCCCATCAGCCCTCCGTTCAGCCCCAAAGCCGACGGTGGACCCACGATGGGAGCAAGAAGGAAGGGTGAGCACTGTGGAGCAGGGGCCGCGTGCACCTGTTGTACAAGGTCAGGGGCCACAGGCCTGGGGCTGCTCGGGGGTGGGGGGTGGCCGGGGGGCCTCACCGTGGAGGTGCCGGGAGGCCCCGCGTGCAGGGAGCCTGGGGTCAAGACACCAGGAGCACATGGGGCCCTGGGGTGACTGTACACGTGGCGGGAAAGCACGGGGAGGGGGGAAGGAACGGAGGTTGAGGCAGGACCAAGGACGGAGGCCCTGGTCAGACGGAGACATTCTGCGATTACCCAGAGCCCCGGACGTGGAGGGAACCCTCTGGAAGGCAAGGTGTTTAAGCACGTGGACTTATGGCTCGTTCGCTCCTCCGAAGACCGCGTGCATCGGCCCTGCTGTTGTGCCCATTTCGCAGAGGAGGACACTGAGGCTCGGAGAGGGAGGCGACTGCTCAAGGTGGCAGAGCAGGTGGCCGTGCGCGGGTGTCTCAGGGAACGACACACAGGGGCTTCCGGAAGTGTAAGGGTACACTGACATTCTATTTATTAATCGACTTTCCTGCACATCAGCGCCGGGAAGGCGCTGCTCCTCCCCGATCTGCTGTGGGGTGAAGGTGGGCGTTTTGAAACAGCGCCTGCGGTCAGGCCAGCAAAGTGCAGGGCGGGGGCCGTTTGGAGGCTCCACCTGGCCTTCTCAGAACGACCTTGGCCCCACTCCTAAGGCTCCCCCCCAGGAAAGCAGGGCTGCTATGAAAGTGCTCCCTCGCTTTTTGTCTGCCAGACATAAAGGAAGAATGCGATCGGCCTGGAAACCATAACAACTAGCATTTTAGTGTGTTTGCTTTCCACGTTTCCCCCGCATTGGCGCGTGTGCACCTGACACTGTAATTCGGGCCACTGAGAAGCATACGTTACAGAAGTGGACCAGGGGCGCCCGGGGGGCTCAGTCCGTTGAGCGTCCGACTTCAGCTCAGGTCATGATCTCACGGTTCGTGAGTTCGAGCCCCGCGTCGGGCTCTGTGCTGACAGCTCGGAGCCTGGAGCCTGGAGCCTGTTTCAGATTCTGTGTCTCCCTCTCTGTCTCTGCCCCTCCCCTGCTCACGCTCTGTCTCTCTCAAGAATACATTTTAAAAAACATTTAAAATTTTAAAAAGAAAGAAGTGGACGTTGTCTCGGTAAAACACGAGGAGATCCGAGGGGCCCGCTGGTGCCCGACAAAGGCCGCCCGGGGCCCTCTCACGTCTTCCTGGAGCACGGTGACAACTTCCTCTGCCTTTGACCAGAGAGATTACATCACCGTCCCCTCGCTCTCTTTGTTTAGTTTTGTTTTAGGCTGTTTTTGAAAGTGTCCAGACTTCCTGCAGCCTTGTTTGCTTTCTAAACTCTTGTCATCCACTTGTCCCGTGCCTTGATTGCACTCTCAGCGGACCCCCCGCCTGCCGGCTTTATTCCGCGCGGAGCCGGGTCTCCGTGAGAGGTGGCGTGAGGACGTGCCGGCCGCGGTGCCCGTGATGGTGGGGACAGCAGGCATTGCTGCCACACGAGTCCGTGCCCCGTGCTGCGTCCCAGGGCCCCCGTGCTCTCAACGCTCCGAGATCTCCATTTGCCAGGTGCAGGCGCCGGGGCCTGAATCATTTGCCGGCACGAGTCTCTTCAAAGCCGTGTCCCTAATCACTGACGAGTGTTGCCTCAGGAGGGGGCAAGAGGGAAAGAGATAAAGAAAGACACAGACGCAGAGATATCCAGACAGAGACACAGGTGGAGGATGTCTCTCGGGTGAGGCAATGAGATTCCGTCCACGCTCAAAAGCTGACGATGGTCATCGACGGTCAAGGAGACCCCCCACCCCCACCCCCCACAGTGGAGAAGCCACCGGTGGAGGCTCGGGGACAGTCCCAGCCAAGCCCAGTTCTGCTGAAGGTTTTGGAGAAGGAATGTTTTGGAATTCAGCAGCATATTAACAAGCACCCGGGCAAAAGCGTGCAAAGAACAAGACAGACATTTAAAAGTAATAGTTCCGGATTATTTGTTCTCACGATCGGAGGTGGGTTAACTGAACAAATAGAAGAAGATTAAGTATCAGGACTAATTACTACGAGTTACCTTACTAAGGAGTTTATGCTTCTAGCGATAGGAGGATTCTGGAGGCAGGAACACCTTAGCTGCCCAAACAACCAGGCTCCCTCTCTCTTCTCGCCCCTCTGTGTTTGTATGCGACTTTTGTCCTCAAGGCTGCAAACTTGCTCCAGAAGGTGAGGGTCAACAACGACAGGTGAGCCCCGCGCCCTCGGAGAGGCTGAGCTGGAAGCCCCGCCCACTAACCCCTGCATCCATCTCATTGGTCAGGACCGGTCACGTGGCCGTCCCAGCCGCAAGGGAGTCTGGGAAATTGAGTGCTCCCAACGAATTGTGTTTCTGCTGGCGAGGGAGATCGCGAGACCCTCCGGCGCTGACGTGTCCCCTGCAATTATGCCACCCGATTATTCCAGACCCTCCGTAAAAGGGAGGGTCTCGCGCTCCCAGCTCTGCGGCCCAGTGAGGACAAGGGTGCCTGGCACGTAGCTCCACGAGTATTTGCCGCCTTGTGTCAGGTGTAGCCACAGGAAGCTCTCGGTGGTCAGACCCAACGGCCAGGGGTTTAGGGAGGGCGGCACGAGGCTGGGGGGGGTGGGTTGTCCGTTGGCTCGAGCTCCCAGCTCTGAACACCAGCCCAGAAAGGACGACGATGGCGAGGCAGATGTTCTCACGGTGGGGAGTCACGAGCGAGCTCAGGTCGAACGTGCTGCAACGTATCTCGAGAAAGAAACACGCTTTGCTGGAAAAATTCATGGAAACAAATCAGGGGAACCGGGTGGGGAGACCTGGGGAGTCTCCACTGCCTCCCGGGCTGGGGGGCTTGCCTGGCTCCCTCCGTCGGGCGTCCTTCTCGGCCGGGTCGGAAGGATGTCACCCCCGAGGAGCAAGTCTTCAGAGGCTAACTGATTTCACTCTTGGGAAAATTATCCTGGCGATCAGCCCGAAGCCTCTTTCCCTTTCATCCCCTGCCTCTAATAGTGCCTCCTTGGATCAGCATGAAAAGCCGGCGCCCCCCCCCCCCTTGATGTTTTTCCTGCTTGGGCTTATCACACTAGGTTTCGCCATCACCAGACAAGCTTTCACGTTTACGGAGTGGGGCACCGACCTGCCCCACAGGCTGTGAAACTTCATGGGTGGGTGGGAGACGGGAGGGGGCTGGGAAGCGTCCAAAAGTCATTAAAACTAATTTGGTTCCAGGTAACAATTATGCCCCAGCTGTGTGGCTTTCTTCCCAACCACCCAGACGCTGTGGGTCCTTCCTCTGCGGCTCCAGGCGTGGGGTCCAGGAGGTCTGGGGGGAAGAAGCCGGTGGGTCAGAAGATGACGGCTGAATCCTAGAAGGGGGATGAAGTGCTGACCGTGAGCTTGACGATGGTCCTGAGCGCAAGCAAGGGGTCCAAACCGAGGTAAGAAGGGACACAGCGGTGAGCCGTTCAGCTGGCATCTGGTCGACCTCAGTGGGTCCCTGCTCCTCGTGGACTCAGCTATCATTTTAGCGCCCACAAAAACCCCATTCGGGGTCGCAAAGCTAAACGCCTCTTCGATGAACGTACAGGCTGGGCTGGGCACCAAGGGATGCCCTGTCTAAGGAGGGCGCGGTGACCCCACCCCTGCCGAAAGTCACCCACCACGAAGCCATGAAGGTGCAAAGTGGCAAAATCTCGGGTCTTACCTGACAAACGAGAAATCAAAACGTTCGCTTGAAATTTCCTGTTCTTTTACAATTCTGGCAACGTAAAACGTTCGAGCACCTCACAGGTCAAACAAATACCTGGGGACAAAGTCGCTGCACATGCCACCAGGAGACAGCCCCCACCCCACTCCGTCCTGAGTTGGGAGATACGCACCCTGTGGCTGCCTTTCTACTTCCCGGCTGAAGCTCTCTGGGTTCGGGTTCAGTTTTGGTTTGCTCTTGCCGATTCGGCTCGACCCTTGTAATTTGTTCCCTCCCGGTTTTACTTGAGAGCAAAACGTTCTTGCACCTGTGCGACATTTGTGCTTTGTGAAATGCCCTGATATCTTCTCCCACGTTTGGTCCTCACAAGTGGGAGGTGGACTGGTCACGTTACTGCCCAATAAAACAGAAGCAACCTAAGGGCTCGCGTGACACCTTGAGGATTGCAAGACTGGCGTCTAACCCCCAGGATTCTGGATTCCCGAGAGCAGAGTGCATTGATGTGCAAACACCGGGTGCCGGGTCCTTTCCAGCCAATGACCCCAAGCCTCCGTTTCTACGAGTTATTCTCACGAGGCAGACAGGAGACTGGGGGCCACTTGAGAATGACACCCAGATGTGGCTGGACTTCCCCAGCCTCCTTTCCGTCGGCACGGCACGTTATCAAGGTGGGTTAACCCAGATGCCTCAGAGTTCAGCCCCCGTATTAGCGGGCATTAATTCCTTGTTCCCCGGAGCAAGAGCTTCGTCTAATCAAAGCAAAGGATCATTTACGGGAGCTCCATGAGGAGCTTCCAGAACCAGTGGGAAGGCTGGAGGACCCGTCTTGGGAAAAGAAAGTAGCTCCAAACAGCTGGTGGCAGGAAGAGCTTGAAGGTCCCCTCAATTGTCACTGATATCAATCTCCTTCGTTTCATTTAAAAAAGAAAAAAAAAGTCTGTGCTACGGGCGCCTGGATGGCTCCGTCAGTTAGGCATCCAGCTTCGGCTCAGGTCATGATCTCGCAGTTTGTGAGTTCGAGCCTCCCGTCGGGCTCTGTGCTGACAGCTCGGAGCCTGGAGCCTGCTTCGGATTCTGTGTCTCCCTCTCCCTGTCTTCCCCTCCCCTGCTCATTCTCTCTCTCTCTCAAAAATAAATGAACATTAAAAAAAATTTTTTTTTTAATTCTGTGCTAGCCAATATCACTCAGGTTTCAAAGTCATGGGAAAAATAGTCCGGTTGGCCAAGTTAGGATCACCTGCGTCTGCCTTGGTGGGAAGGGGCAGGCAACCTGATTTACAGACCCACCAAGTCCGCACAAGGCGGGGGGACCCCCTCGGGAGATGGTGCTCCAAAATCCTTTCTCCCTCCTTCTTTCTGGCAGACGGCTGCCTCGTGCTTCCCAGCCTCCTGTGCAGGTAGACGTGGGCACAATGCTCGGGTCCAGCCGCTGGGAGGTGGCAAAGTGATGGGACCCACCCACCAGACCTTTCTCCACTGCCAGCTGCTGGAATGGCAGGTGCCACGCCGCTCAAGACAGGGGGACTCGCTTAGCCCGGGTCTCTGAACGACCACGGCGAGCAGAGCGCCCCCGCCCCCCCTCTACCGCTTGTACGATCACATGAACAGGCATGAACTTTATCAAGTTTGTGAGGTACGGACCCTGCGGTCTACCGTTCAGAGCTTGGTCTGCCTTAACCAGAAACGCTTATTAACCAAACAGGGGTAAAGGGGTGGTTCTGTGGCCAGAAAGCAGCAAACGTCCGCGATACTCCAGAGACGGAACGAAAATAAACCTTCCAGCACGCAACAGCCTCCCTTTTCTTTTTTTAATTTCTTTTTTTAAATTTTTTAAACGTTTATTCATTTTCTGAGAGAGAGAGACAGAGCATGAGCAGGGGAGGGGCAGAGAGAGAGGGAGACACAGAATCCGAAGCAGGTTCCAGGCTCCGAGCTGTCGGCACAGAGCCCGATGCGGGGCTCGAACCCACGAACCGCGAGATATGGCCCGAGCCGAAGTCGGACGCTCAACCCACTGAGCCACCCAGGCGCCCCCAATGGCCTTCCTTTTTGTGGTTCCACATGTTAGGGCGAGTTCAGCCCCATGTGGGGAATTAGAACACCCAGCTTCTCGAATGCCATCTGTACCAGCTCACGTGCCGCTCGGACATTCCTCACAGACCCTAAAAGGAGCCAGATCCAGATTCCTCTGGGTCCTCCCCCTCCCCAGCTGGTCTGTGAATTCTAATAAATCCTGATTAGCAGGGCTGTTATCACTGCTCGGCGTTGATTTTCCTCTTCTGCTCCAGCACGTTCGTTTGCCCGACCCGGGGACTGCAGACGCGGAGAGATTTACACACCTTTTCTCTCGCCCTCGAGGTTACCGAACCACATAACTCAGGAACCTGGCCCCACCGGGGAGCTGACACCGAGACACAAGATCTTTTTGAACACTTGTGGGAAAATCAGAAAGAGAAACGGGCTGGCCCGTGCAAACATTCCAAGCCTAAACACAATAATGAATTTTGCACACATCAGTGGGTTCTCTGTTGCCAATTAAGCCCTCCGTGGGGGTCGTGCGGTTCACTTAATCCTTGCTGCCAAAGACACGACCCCCCCGAATACCACAGGGATGAAGGGCTGGAAACTCCATTACGGAGATGACCCAGAATCCTACCCTACTTCTCTGAAGTTTAAACAAGTATTTTTTCGGTCTCCTCATTTCTGACTCTGTCCAGCGGTAAAGAGTGACCAGAAAAATGGAGCGGAGCAAGCCCCCCACTGACCTCTGTTGTTAGAAGTAGGCGTCTGTGTATTTAACATGCCCAAAAATGAGTAGTCGAGCCCCCAAAGGGCGGCTGTCGCATGTAGCAGTCAAAGGGAGGCTTCTGGAACGATAACGAAGAGGGTTGGGGGGAGTCTGTACGAAGTTTTGCGGACAAAGTCATTCAGAAGCAAAAGGTGATGGAGTTTTATTTCCTTCTTTGTTTTATTAAAAATAAGAACAGCCAAAAAAAGAAAAAGAAAAGAGAAGGAAAGAACAACCAAGAGGTGATAAAGTCAAAATTATATTCAAAATAGTCTTTATTTTTTTTTATTTTTTTTTTCAACGTTTATTTATTTTGGGGACAGAGAGAGACAGAGCATGAACGGGGGAGGGGCAGAGAGAGAGGGAGACACAGAATCGGAAACAGGCTCCAGGCTCCGAGCCATCAGCCCAGAGCCCGACGCGGGGCTCGAACTCACGGACCGCGAGATCGTGAACTGGCTGAAGTCGGACGCTTAACCGACTGCGCCACCCAGGCACCCCTCAAAATAGTCTTTAAAATTAAACTCAACTTACAAAGAACCTGGCCCCAAGTCTAGTGACTGAGTAGAGGCAAGCTGACTGGAAAGTAGAGGCTTTGGAAACGGGGCCTCCCAGGTTCACGTGCAACCCTGCCCTGCTCGCGGCTCCTTATCGTGCAAACAGCCCGGGCTACCGGAGAGCCTCTAGGGTCCAGTCCGTAGGATAAAGACAGTACTTTATAGGTGCTGTAGAGTTTCAGGTATATAGTAGGAGCTTATTAAATGTTAGCTGTGATTAAGAACAAGGGTGTTTAGGGGCACCTGGGTGGCTCAGTCGGTTGAGCGTCCGACCTCGGCTCAGGTCATGATCTTGCGGTTCGTGAGTTTGAGCCCCACGTCGAGCTCTGGGCTGACAGCTCAGAGCCTGGAGCCTGCTTCGGATTCTGTGTCTCCCCCTCTCTGTGCCCTTCCCCCACTCTCACTTTGTCTCACTCTTTCTCTCAAAAATAAATAAATGTAAAAAGAAATAAACAATAAAAAAATAAAAGAACTCTTAAAATACAGAAATCGGCTCCTGGGTGGCTCAGTCAGTTAAGCATCCAACTTCGGCTCAGGTCGTGATCTCGCAGTTCGTGAGTCCGAGCCCCGCATCGGGCTCTGGGCTGACAGCTCGGAGCCTGGAGCCTGCTTCTGATTCTGTGTCTCCCTCTCCCTCTCTCTCTGCCCCTCCCCTGCTCATGCTCTGTCTCTCTCTGTCTCAAAAATAAACTAAACATTAAAAAAACAAAAAACAAAAAACAAGCGTGTTTAAACAGAGCTTCAACGGCATTTCCTATAAGGACGTCATGAGTTTCTTGGCCTAGGTTGGGCTGAAGTCTGGTAGGAAGGAAAGAAACGTTACCCAGCATGCATCCAATGTTGGTGTAGATACAGGCATCAGAGCTCTCACGCACGCTGCTGTTTTCTCGTGTCGGCTCTGTGAGCCTGGCAACACAGACCCCTTCTCTAGTGTCTCTCTTTTTTACAGAGGAGAGAACCAATGAGATACGGTGTATTTCGTATATACGATTATATGTTCTATTTAATACCTGGCCGGTTTGCTCCTCCGTAAAATATACCGTATATGGGATACGTGTGTGTGTTTACGCACAAAGCCGTATGTGCGCGCACGTCCGCACGTCCACGCGGACCGCGGCAGTCAGTGGGGAGCACGTACCCGGTCAGCAGGTGGGGCTGGCGCTGACCCGTGAAGAGTTGAGCGGCGCGGGCGTAAGGGGACGTGTTCGCGCGGGAGCGGGACGCGGGGGTGTCAAGATGGATCCCGCCAGATGTAAGACTCGGTGCGGCTCTGGGGCGCACACACAACAGGGAGGTGCAGACGGGGGGAAAGGCCTGCAGTGACCTCGCAGGCGGGGACTGGTCCGGAGCCCCTGGCACGCTCCCGAGAGCCCACCCGAGGAGGGAAAGCGGTCGGGCGGACGATGTGGGCGGGCGACAGGAAGCAGACGTACCAAGGGCACATCAGTGCGTGACCTCCCGGCGCTCAGACAACCTGAGGGCCCATTTCCACCGTCCGGGTTGGTGACAACAGCGAGCTTCGGCAAGTCTGTGGGGAAAGGCTGGTGTGGGGCCGCGGGGGCTCCCTCCAGGCTCTAGAGGTTGGCCCGTGGCTTTGACTCGGGGACAACCCTTGAGCTCTCTGCCCCAGAGGTGCACCCTGCTAGTGAGGCGTGTGCCCCGATGTCGTGAACCTGCGTCCGTCAGAGAGTCTCAGGGACGGGGCCTCGACGGGGAGATGGGGACTCTCAGCACGACAGCCTCAGTGGATGTGGACACCTGAAGAATTGGGGGGGGGGGTTACTGCCCCGTAGCACAGGCACATTCGGCGTGGACGGAACCATCCAGTAGTGCCCAACAGTCGGGGACACCGAGACCCTGCCCTCCACACCCTCCCGCGGTGCTAGCTTTTCCCAGGGTGACCCCACCACACACACTGAGCCTGCGGCCTCCGGCACTCGTGTGAGCCACGCTGTGTAGACGGGGGTCTGCTGAGCCCCCCTTGCTGGGTGCATGAAGGATTCCGAAGAGAGAATCAACACAATCACACGAGTGATTGCAAAGACGGCCGTGAGTGGGACTGGACGTTTGCGAAGGCGAGCACGGGGAGGGGTTGGTTTCGAGGCTCCCCGGAGGACGGGGGGGACCCAGGAGCATGCTCTGGGGCGACAGCCAGTTCACTCGTCATCAGGCTCCCACCGGCCAGCAGTGCAGGAGCTCACAGAGTCCAAAGCCCTGTGCAGAGCCAGCCACCGGAGGACCACCGGCTCCGTGCTCCCCCAGCACCAGCAGACTCCTCCGAGCCCGCCAGGCCGGGACCTGTGCCTGGCAGAACTCGCTGCCCCAAGAGCCGCCATCTGACTGGCACACGGCCTCCCCCGAGCCTCCTTCCTCTGACCGCCCGCTTCTATCCGCGCCAAAGTCCCGCCGGCACCCAGGGCTCCCCGGCCGGAGGACTCTGTGTCGCCAGAGACCGCAGGGCCCCCCCAACCGCTGCTCTGCTCCGCTAAACGAGCGCGGCCAGGAGCCCCGGGCACATCAGGGTGTGTCGCTGAGGGTGTCTTGGCTGCTAGGCCTCGGGCATCCTTCCCTGGCCCCGCCCCCGCCCCCAGGCGAGTGGGGGGAAGCGGGGAAGGTCCCCGTCCCCACCCGCCCCAGCCCTGAAGTTCCCATTGTTCTTGCCATCCCCCCTCCCGCGCTGCTTCGGGACCAGAGTGAGTCCACTTCCTGCCACGACGGGGCCGCGCTTGCCTCCACCGCAATCAAAAGCCGAGGGCTCGCACATCTCCGTGTGAGGAAAGATAAAAAAGGAAAATCCTCGAGGAAGCTCCCTGGCCCCACGGCGCAGACCATTCCAGGAACCGCCCGCGTTCAAAGGCCGCGTGCGCCGGTGGTGTCCGCGGCCTTCCCGCGCCCCTCACATCCTCCTGTCTTTGTCTTTCATGTAGGAACTGCGGAGATTCTCGGGACGGATGAGCACTTTCTTCCGAGGTGAGATCAAAGGGGCTGCGCGAGCCTGCTCGTCTGTTTCTGACAAAGCGAACTTCCCCACGTCTGTTCTGGCCGCCCGCCTGGCAGGGAGGCCGTCGGGAGGCCGCGGGAGCGGCCTCGACTTTCCGGGCCCCGTCCCAGCTCCGCCCTGAAGAGGCCCACGGCCCGCGGGGCTGCGTGCCCGAGACGAGCCCACAGAACAGGCAGGGGGCTCTCACACCCACCGAGCGGCACGCCCGTTACCTCGAGATCGGGGCGTTCACGGAGGGAGCGAGAGCTTAGGGTCCCGCCAGGTACCGGCCGGGGGCGGGGGGGCTGCTCGCGAGAGTCTTGTCAAGTCTTTCCTCGGCCGACACGTCCAGATCCTAGCTGAAGAATGTTCGCGGGCGAACACACCCGTGCAAACGGCACTCCGCCCCGCTTTCAGACCGTCTCCGGGCCCCTGGAAGCCGTCCCCGTGACCCTGCCTGTTTGCTGAGGGTTTCGGGGAAACACTCGCTGGTTGATGACCTCAGGGCCATGGGACTGTAATAAAAACCACTGCGGTTTGTTAGTCTAGGGAGTGTGGGGTTCATCTCCAAGGTGAGCTGCAGAGGCCCTAGGAAGGAGTGTGGGGGCCCGTGCGCGTGTGTTTGCACGTGGGCCTGCGTGTCTATATGTGCATGTGAGTGTGTTTGCACATGTGCGTGCACACGCATGAGTGCGTGTTTGTGCCCGTGTGTGCGTGTGCGTCTGTGTGTGTTCAGGGAAGACCAAGAGTGCTGTCCCTCGCTCTGTTTTCGCGCTGGGGACACTCAGGCATCATAGAAGGCCGCTTGCCTTTTCACTCACAAGCGAGCCCTCGCGTCCAGACCAGCGGTAACCGCGGCCGCCCTGGCTGTGTCCGCCCCATTAGCTCCCTCACGTACATCTGCGGGGCCTTTGATCTGGGCAGTGCCTCCGGTCACAGCCCGGAAGACAGCGGTGCCCCTGAGCTGGGCTCCTAAGGGCTCAGGTCCCCCGGGGTGGGGCCGGCCTCCCCCCGCTGCGGGCGGGCCCCGGTTTCCACGGGGCCCGGTGACCACATGCACGACCGCTGCACGCAGCCAGGCCCCTCCGGGTGCAAGCCTTCAGAGATTCTCCAGATGTTCCAGGAAGAGAATTCCGAACCCGGCCGGGAACCAGCACCCACGGCTGGCCTCGGCGAGGGCCGTCCTCTGTGCCCCACCTCGCCGGCCCTCGCCGCGACCGGCACAGAAGTGGTGAGGATCCGGCGGAAATGGTGGTGGGAATCTGGGGGCTCGGGGAGGCGGGGACACCGGCCAAGGTGCACAGTGAGCACGTGTCCGGAAGCCACAAAGAGCCGCCGGCCACCAGGGAAAGGCCAGCGGACGCCATGGCGAGGCGGGCTCCCCAGGACTGCCCAAGTGAGAGCGCGCACGGGTGCGCCCGGCCTGTCCGTCCACACGGCGGGACACCGCTCAGCCACACTTCCCGTGACGTGGCTGAGCTTGGAAAGCAGGACGTGGAGGGAGGGGAGCCAGACGCACCAGGCCACGCGCTGGGATTCCGTGCGCGGGGAACGTCCACAGAAGCGAAAGCGGAGACGGGGGGCCGACGGGTGGTGGCGGGGGGGGAGGGGGCGGCGCAGCGGACGAGGGAGGACGACGTCCTGCGGGACGCTGAAGTGGCTTTGGAGCTAGATGGCCCAGCAGTGCGAGTGCCCCAACACCACTGAGCTGTGGGCACTTGAGTGATTAATTCTGTCTTATGAGCTTTTCCCCAAGCCCAAATAACGATGAACAAAGAAACAAACGCTGTGCTGAGATCGTCCCGCACACAGTAGGACGGCCGGGATGGAAAGACCCAGGGTAGGGTTGGCGCCTCTCGTGTCCTCGGCAAGACAGCAAAACGCTGTGGCCACCGAGTCAGGGCAGCTGTGACAAACGACCGGGGCCCCCCAGCTGCAGACCCTCAGTGTCTCCCAGCGTGGAGGCCAGAAGCCCAAGGTCGGTGTCGGGGCCCCGTGAGGCCACGAGGGAGGGATCTGTCTCCCTGAATCCTCACGTGGTCTCCCCCCTGAGCGTGTCTGTGTCTACGTTCCCTCTTGTTGAGAGGACACAAGTCCTGCGGCATTGGAACCCACCCTGGTGGCCTCGTTCACCTTATTACCTTTGTAAAACCCTCTCCCCCGATAGTCACATTCTGAGGTCCTGGAGGTTTGGACGTCAACGTACGACTTTTCGGGGGGCCCACGTCAGCCCCTAACAACTGCTCTGAGTGCTAACATATGGGTTGAACACATGCTTACCATTCAGTCTGCCGGTAAGACGGTCTGTATCTCATTGCAGTCTGAATGCCTCCTCCTCCAGGCAGCCTTCCTGTCTCTGGAGCACATCACTTGTTATTGAAAGGCCACCCAGGCACACAGGCAGCCCAGGGGCATTTCTGGCTCACAGATATGTCTCTTGGGTTCACATGTGATTTTAGTTTGAATCTGAACCTCTTGCCAACTTTTTTTAAAGTACCGGATTTCACATAAAAAGTCCAGATTTCCAGCTTCCGTTTAGAAATATGGAAGATTTGGCAAGAGCCGTTCACAGTTTATTGAACAAAGTCTTGTATGGGTCTCACCGTTACAGCCCTCCTAAGACCCCTATAACCAGGGACTGTTAGAGCCCCGTTCCGTGGCCGTGGCCACACAGGATCGTTCAACAGCCACACACATGCTCACAAGAGCGCCACCCACAGGTGCCAAGACGTACAAGCAACCCGAGTGCCCATGGACGGACGACGGACACAGAAGATGTGCTCCGGGCATTCGGGCTTTAAAAGGAAAGGAATTCTGACACCTGCTACCACATGCATGAACTTGAGGGTGCTGCGGCCAGGGAAATGAGCCGGTCACGAAGGACAGAGGCGGTTCGAGCAGGAGTCCCGGAACCCGGGGTCCCTCCGAGGCGTCGGGCTCGCTCACTACCCCTCCACCAGTGCCCGGAGCACAGCAGATGTTCGAAACTGGAGCCGGTGCCAGAGGAACGGTGGGGGCATGGCTGTGGTTTCCAGGTAGACGGGCAGGACGCTCTTCGCTATTCCTTTGACTGTTAGAGCTTCCTTAAGGAGCATGCACTTGTAACCCTCCTGAGGTCTGCAGATTTGACGCACACGTTTGCACTCGTGGTTCTCGGGAGGACCCGGCCACTTGTGCTGCTGGGCCCGCCTTCCCATACGGAGGGGGCAGGGGCGGCTGCCTCTCGGTCAGAGCATGCCCCCGGCCCTTTGCACCGGTCCTCACCGCCCCCAGCCGCCTCCCCCGGCCTGCGCAGCACCCTTATGTCCCCCGGCTGCACCCGGGGCGGGGCGTTTCAGTTCACAGACGCTGCCTAAAAGATGAGTTAGCCGTCCCGTGAAATTGACCGCGAAGCCCCAAAGAAGATTGCCTCATTTTAGTTCAGATCCTGCTTCCCACGGGGCACAACCGGCTTCCGTTTGGGGAGAACGGCGGGAGCCCCGGAACCACAGCCAAGGTCAGAGGTGAAGAGAAGCCCGAAATCCAAGTGTTCAGCCCGCTCTCTGCTGTAGGAAGCAGCCGTGTTGAGAGCCTCTGCGTGCTGCCTCCGAGACACCTGTCCTGCCTGGGGGTGACGTGACGTTGGGGGGGCGCAGAGGGGGCCGCGCTTGAGAAAACGCAGATTCCGGGGCCAGGGACTCCGAAACCAAGGGCGTGCTAAGCAGGGTCATCATACACATTAGCCGCACGCTCGACAGCGGTCGACGGTAGGAGCTGGACGCGGGCAGAGATCAGCGACGAGGACATACGAAAGCCGAGGGACGGGCCCGTGCCATCAGACTTTTCTCAAGGGCTGGGCTACCTGGTGATTTACAAAGTAATGAAAGACTCCTGCAAGAGACTCCAATCATCAGATTGAGTCAAGGTCTGTAATTGGCCTTAATTGGCCCAGAACTTTGGCACAGGCCACCGTGCGTTTTATTTGGGATCTGATTCCCGGCGCCCTCCTTCTGCACCCCATAAAAAACCCACGTGCGTTCTGCCCCGGAGTTGCCCTGCCAACTGGATCCGAGAAGGCTTTGGAAGCAGCTCATGCACACGCTCGGAGTGGAAACCCGCCTCTGCCCGGCTCGATGGCCTCACACAAGTGAAGAGACTTTGCTGAGTACGTCTCCCCGTCTGCTAAGCAGGATAATTACCCCTCACGAGAGTGTTACGGGCATCGCGTGAAATACAAGGAGGCTAGTGGCCAGGAGTGACTGGTCCCGGGCGGTGCTGGCGGGGTGCTGGTCAGGGAGGGGGAGAAGGCGGCCCGGTCTCGAAAGTCAGCAGCTCGAGCCCCACCCCCGACGCCCCCAAGCCCGGTGGCTTTGTCTCCCAGTCCACGACGTGGCTCTAACTAGCCGTGCCTGCTTTCCTGTGGGCAGTGCGAATCACATGGGGGTGCTGGGCTCATGATCATTCCATCCCCGACGGGCAGGAGCCTGAAGGTCCCCAGCAGCCAGTGATCATTCTGGCCCCAACAGACAGGAGCCTGATGGTCCTCAACAACCAGTCACGAGAGCAGCTGCCTTAGCGATATAAGGCAGTCAGATTTGGAAAAGACAGAATGACAATTCCTAATTCCTGGACACCCGCCGGGCTCCCTGCCCTGTGCAGGCCTCCTCAGGACCCTCTGGAGGGCAGGTGATCTTACACCTTGGGTGGAGGCTGACCCATGGAGAGGCCAAGTGGCCTGCAGAAGGCCTTCCGGCTAGCTGGGGACACCAGGATTCAAACCAGCTACGTCCACTGTGGTATAGTTACAGGAGATCCCCGGTGAAGGGAGACAGCGACAGCACCGTGGGCCAGAACATCCAGGAAGGGCTTTGCAGGAATCCAGAGGCCCCGATTGTGTGGCTTGGGGTTATTCATGACACCTTCCTCCCCGGGAATCTATCTCTGCAGCCGGAAAACAAACGGGCGGTTTCGCCCCAGACCTGTTTGTGTCTGGGCACCGCTGTCACCACAGACACGAAGCAAAGTTAACTTCAAAAGGAAATGTGTAGTACGAGGATAATTCACCTACCTCACTAGGATTTTGCCCACTCACCATGGAGATCTTTCCCGCGTCACCTCCAAGCCAATAGTTCAGGTCCAAACAGCTACTGGGGGCTCCCATTCCTTTCGTTCCTCCCCACCTCCAACCCGCCCCTCTCAAATGCACACGTCCCTCAACACCCCTTCCCAGACCATCTTGCCCGCCACGATATAGCCCTACCGGCCTTCACGACTCTCAGGCACGCAACCAAACACTGTGCCCATAGCCACGGCCCGCAAGGGTAAGGTTTTAATTACACCACATCCAAATGGAGAGCTCTTTGAGTCAGATCTGGCACTTTCCTTTAGCGCGCGTTATGATTCCGGGTTCCATGGGCGGTCTTGATTTTTAGAAACGCCAGATGTTCAAAGGCAGACGACCATCATGCTTTATCTCTAAATGCCTTAATGGAAGTTCGCAGCTACCATGTTTCAAAGTCCCCCAAAGAGAACCTTTCATATTCAAGAGCAAAGTCACTCAATTCAAAACTTTTATTAATAATGTAAAAGGCTTGTGTGACACACAGAAGCCAGAAAAAAAAAAAATATGGGGAAAACCAGAGGAGGCTTTGCTTTATCAAAGAGCAGCCAAAATAAAGGTTGGTCTTAATTGGGGGGCGGGGGGAGCCTCTGCATGGAGGGGGCCACTGCCTGTTTCTTCGAGGGTCCCCGAGTCACTGCCCGCCCCGCCGCGAACTGCGTTCCTACCGGCCGCGTGCTAGGACTCACCGCAGTCACACCCCCTGGCGCAAATAAGTTTGCCTCCCATACCCACCCCCTGCCCCCAAGGGGCCTAGAGCTTGTCCAACAGACCAAAAGTGATATGCTGATATCATCTGCACTTTGGCTTTTAGATTATGAGTAAAGCTGAGGCTTTTCTTTCTTGTGTTTATTGACTTCTTCCCGGGCACGCGGGTAATGTTGTTACAATAGGCAGAATCACAAAACCAGCTGGTGCATCTGCCGGGACCCAGAGAAATAAAGGACAGAAACATGCTGAAGTACATGGCCTGCAGGCAGTTAAAAACAAGGAGGACCAGACAAGTTGCTCTAGAAAAACACCTCCCAGATATAGAGTAAATGAAGGAGGCAAGAAACCAAAAGCATGTAGGGATCAGCCTTGGTTTGAAAAAAAAAAAAAAAAAGAACCGTTTATGTGCCACAGAATTCTGGAAGAATATTCTAGAATGTTCCAGGGAGGGTGGCGGAGGATTTTTGCCCTTAATTTTGTTTTGACTAACCTTTTTATGGAGAAATTTTGATTTACGGTAAACCTGACAAGGCCGTGCAGAGAAGCTACGAAAGGAAAACGGCTCCAAAAACCAAAGCGCATTCATTGTTTTCAAAGATGTTCCCTGTGTCCCTCACCCATTTCAACCTCCCCAAATCGGCCACCCGCCATCACCACGGGACACTTGTCACAGCACGATGGAGCGTCACCATGATCTCTGCCCCAGGCTCTCTCCAGAAGCCACCAGCCTTCCGCCAACGCCCCATCTGTCCCCGCAAGCACACGGCGTCACGTCTGTGTCCTTGGGCGCCTCCGGTCTGTGGGCCTTTCCACTTTCCATTTTCCGGGACCTCTGCTGACGGTGTTGAACGGTGCTGGTCAGGGATGCTGGGAAGTGTCCCGCAGTTGGGGTCTGTCTGATGGCTTTTCTCGAGACCCGACTGGGCTTGGGGGAGAGAATACCGCAGCCGCGGCTTCCCTTTGTGTCCTTCAAGGGTCCCCAACGCCCAGCTGGTCACCGCGATCACCAGGCCAAGGCGGTCCCTGAAGGTGCCTTGGCTTCAAGGCCCTGCTGGTCCCTTTCCTCCTCTGTCCTTAGAAGTGACCTCCGTACCGCATCCCCACCTCGAGTGTAGGGAGGGGGCCTGGGAAGACCCTCCCGGAGGGGAAGAGCCGCGTGCTGTATTTGGCGTTTTTCTTTTACCTTTAAACCCTTCTGTGGCGTTTGCGTCTTCAACCTGTGCACGGATGATTTCTGAAATTTAAAACTATTTCATTCCCTAAACAAACGTGAGATGCTGAGCAAAAATCAGGCGGACGGGGGTACAGTTCCGGTGATATTCAGCCCCGAGCGAGGCTTTCTGTCCTACAGCAGAGAACGCAGCTGCAGCACACTTCCAGATCCAGGGGCAGGCGAGGTGACGATGACTCCACTGGTCTATTTTGATGAGCGGCCGTGTCCCTGATCGTGTCCCCGATGAAGGCCGGGAGGGGAGCTGCCGCTGGCATTCCGGCCAGACGGGCGGGGCCCCACGGTGACCCGGGAGGGGACCAGGGGGCCCGGGCGTCCTCAGGAGCACAGGAGAAACCAGAAACTCATTAGCTGCAACCCCCGCTGTGACCTTTGCCCCCCGCGTGACCTTGAGAAAGCCTCTTAGCTTCCGAGGCCCCTTCCGTGGGGGTCAAGTGAGCTGTGAATGGAGTCCTGCCTGCCTGCGTGGAAAATATCTTTTGATGATTGATTAGCTAATGCTTGGAAACAGCTCCACTGCTAGAAGCCAGTTCCCCAGAAAGTGCTAAGCAGTGTTATTAAGGGATCAAACAGGAGGACTTTTGTGTCTGATGCCAAGATGGTTTTGTTAAATTATGAAACTCGCTTTGATAAACTGCCTGGGGGTACCATCTGTGACATGCTTAATGTTTTTTTTTTTTCCCCACTTCCCCAAGCTTATTGAATTATTTGTACACAATTTATTTTACTTTCATGGGGCATTAAATTACTCGGAGACCTTGAAATATTTTTTAGCCAATTCAAGGGCCCCGGATGCCGTCAGGAGAGTCTGCGATGGGTTTTCGTCTTTGGGAGATGAACCGGGGGGGGGCGTGTTCTCCTGTCTGGGGGTGGGGGGTGGGGGCCACCACCTGCAAAAGAGCTTCTAGTTCAGGTGCACGAGGCCTTTACATCCTCAGCTGCCCCTGCAACACGTGTTTAAAACAGGCAAACAGATCGGGGTCCGTGTAACCATCTCCGTGTTTTAGGCAGAACCATTATGGAAACCTCTGATGATGGGAAGTTTGGAAGGTACTCCAAAGTGGAGACAAGCCTGTGATGAATCCGTGTACCCATGGCACAGACCCAGCAGCCATCGGGTCAGGGCCGACCTCGTGTTGCCCCCACACCCGCCCACGCCATCGGTCCCTTCGGGTTGCTTTGAGACCAATTCCAGATCTCGTAGCATTTCATCTGTAAATAGGAAACGTACTTCTTACTAGGATAAAAGGGTTGTGGCCACTTCCCGAGGACATGTCAGCTGTGACCCTGGAGAAGTTAGTTCCTTTCCGTCCCCACCAGGTAGAGCTGCTATAAACCACCGATGTTGCTCGGGCAGCTCCGAAGGTGGCTCGGTCGCCGGCCCCGGCCGGGCCCTCCCGGGACATCTAGTCCCGGACGCTCACCTTGGAGGGAGGGATGTCCTGACCGGCAGCAAATCCCTGGGCACCCGTGTCACTCCCGCGGCCAAGCCCCGGCCCCGGGAAAGGCAGCAGCCGACAGAGAGGTTCCTCTTGGTTGATCGTATGTGACAGGGTACAGCCAGCTGGACCGTGCTCCTCCTTGACCCCCTCCTCCTTCCGCGGCTGCAGGGGCCGCCTTCAGGAGGAGGCCACTCCGGGAATTCGGACGCCAGCGAGGAGCACTTGGCTCAGGGGTCCTGGCTCTCGGGCATGGGTGCGTCCGAGTCTCCTGGGCAGCGAGTTGAGGGTCTTGCCTTCCCTCGCATGTTACTGATGTGAATGTGCTCTGGTGACAGCTATAGGGACGATCACAGTTTTAAACTGCACACACCATTCGACCCCGAAAGGAGACCCTGTCTCGGACAGACTTGCCTTTGTGCACATGACGCCCATGTGGCATCACTTATCGTGGCCGAAGACCGGCCAGGGATATAGTAGCATCCACGAGGGCCCGTCCATGCAACGCAATATGCTTCGGGCACTAAAAGGATACGGAACGTTCTCCAAAACGTGTGGGTAAGTGGAAAGCAAGGTGAGGGGCTGTGGAAATAGACGTTATCATTTGAGGAGGGAGTGCGGTATATGCATATGCGTTTATATACGTGTAGATACGAGGGCAAGGAAACTCATCTATCTACTTTCGTTCAGGAGGCGGGATCCATGTACACACAGACTAACTGTGCACACCTCTACATACATGTAAACAGTAGAGCCTCCGTCTTGTACACGCACCCGGCCACGTGTATTTAAACAGACACCTGGGGCGCCTGGGTGGCTCAGTCGGTGAAGCATCAAACTCTTGATTGCGGCTCAGCTCATGATCTCACGGTGCGCGAGATCGAGCCTCGCGTCAGGCTCTGGGCTGACCGTGTGGAGCCCGCTTGGGATTCTCTGTCTCTCTGCCCCTCCCCTGCTCTCTCGCTCTGTCTCTCTCTCTCAAAACAAATGAAGATAAACTGTTAAACATACGCTTGTCTGTGCCTGAAACATCTCTGTAAACATACCCGAGAAGTGGAAACAACGTCCGTTTCCTGCTGAGGACAGGGCTCGGCGGCTGGGGTCAGAGGTGGGAAAGAGGAAATCCTCCCGTGTTTTCTTCTGTCCTGACGGATTTTGCCCCTGATGTGCGTATGACCTTTTCAAAGAGATAAATCAAATAACTTGTTCGATTCAGTTACCTAGACCCCTCTCCAGATCTACCAAGGAATCCGTGTTTGTAACAGACCCGCTCTGGTTACCCTGGCGCACTCCGGCGCTGAGAATCTCTGCCCTCGGGCTCCGCACTTTTGATCTGGATTAATCTGCACTTACGGCGCGTGCAACAAAAGATCTCTTCAAGTGGCTTTGCTTTGTCTCCCCAATTACCTAAACTTCTGAGGGCAAGCACTGATTTTTTACATGCGTGCTCGGAAGGCGGGAGGGTTTTGAAATGCACGGACTTGAACAAGGACCCAAAACACAGCAATGCTGCTGCCCTGCTACTCGAATCCTTCCCTCGACCCCAGGTGGCAGATAGGAACCGACTGCAGATTCTTCACGACCCCTCCCTTTGACAGGGGGAGCGACGCTCCCTTTGCCCTGACCATTTGCTCCATCAACAGCGCAAGGTAGAAGCAATGATGTGAGACGCTGCGATGAGAACCCTTGCGGCTTTTCCTCGGGCGTCCTGGAACATTCGCTCCGGAAGAAGCCAGTGACCACGTCACGGCCGATCCCTCCCGAGACCACCATGCCCCGAGGAAGCCCAAGAAGCTCTCCGGCGCACATGGAAGGAGCGGATAGCCAACCGGTAGCCAACACGAGCTTGCTGCCCACGTGAGGGCGAGCGAGCCCCTCTCCCCCACCAACACCGCACGGAGCCCGCGGAACCAGCCCCCGGCACCTGCCACCCAAGCTGCAGACCCATGAACAGAGCAGACAAGGGCTGCTGTTTTAACCCCCAGGCTCGGACGGGAGCCTGTTACCCAGTCGTGGATTCCCAGAATGCTCTGTGCACGCGGGGCGACTGTCCCCAAGCCCTCTGTTGTGCTACTGGGGACACGGGTTCTCTCCTTTCTCGCTGATGAATAATGACTGCCATTTCTGAGCCGGTCTCTGTGCCAAGGGCCCTCGCGAAAACCTGTAATTATCCTATCTTACAGATTTTACACACGGTATAAATGCAGTGAGTGCTACCAACAGGGATGTCTATCGGGCTCTCCCCTTTTCTCTAAGTGGCCGCAATAGCGCGTCACCAATAGCCGTGTCGACCCACAGCGGAGTGGGCCCAGAAGGGACACTGTCCCCAAGCTGGGACCCTGGCTCCCTTCCCCGGGCGACAGGCGGGGGCCCTGAGGTCGCCAGCTCCGTCGGGCTTGACCCGAGGACAGGACAGGAGGGATGGGAGGGGCTCTGCCGCCACGAGCACTGGGCAGGGGTGAGGGGCAGGTCTGCACGCCCCGAGTACGGCTGAGACAAGGCGCAGCGTCCCCCCCGCGGCCCCGGGCAGGGCCAGCTCCCAGGAGCCGTCCTCTCGGGCTTCCCAAGTATGGGTTTCTGTTCCCTGCGTGTGCCGGCTCTCGCTGGTTTCTACTGGTTCTGATGAAACGAGTGTGTGAGATGCAGGAGGGCCACTGGGCTAGGGTCCCCCCGCCAACCAGGGCAGGGGAGCGCCGAGCCCCGTGCTGTGGGGCTGCCTGGAAGACCTCTCTCTGCTCTTTCCGAGATGTAATGACATATTGGCAAAACCACAGCACCCACAACCTTCAGCACTAGAGCCTGGGCCCTCCCGCCGCCCTGCCAGCTAATTTCTGGATACATTTTAGGGTAAGTTGCAGACATCAGTACCCTCCCCCCCTCAACTGCCCTTCACAGAACTTCTGTGATCTTATCTCAAAGCCGACAGTGCGAATCCCCGAGACTTGAGTTCGCAAAGGCTGCTGGTCCAACGAACTGTGTAGGGGGAAGCGTTTGCAACCAGCCCCAAAGGGACAGGACCTGTGTGGCTGCATAGAACCTTCCATACAGCACGCTGTTAGAAACATTTTAAACATGGGGCGCCTGGGTGGCGCAGTCGGTTAAGCGTCCGACTTCAGCCAGGTCACGATCTCGCCGTCCGGGAGTTCGAGCCCCGCGTCAGGCTCTGGGCTGATGGCTCAGAGCCTGGAGCCTGTTTCCGATTCTGTGTCTCCCTCTCTCTCTCTGTCCCTCCCTCATTCATGCTCTGTCTCTCTCTGTCCCAAAAATAAATAAACGTTGAAAAAAAAATTAAAAAAAAAAAAAAAAGAAACATTTTAAACATCCACAGACGTTGAAAGAATTGCCCAGCAAATGCCCACGTACCCACTACCTACTTTCTACTATTAACATTTTCCTTGTTTTATTCTATCAGATTTCTCTCCGTCTGTCCAGCTACCACGCCTCTTTTCTTACGATACGTTTTTGACAGGTGCCTGGCTGTCTCGGTCAGTAGAGAGGAAGACTCTCAACCTCGGGGTCTTGAGTTCAAGATCCATGTTGGGGGTGGAGCCTACTTTTTTAAAGAAATACGTGTGGGGGACACCTGAGCGCGAGTCAGTCGGTTAAGTGTCTCAGTCTTGCTTTCAGCTCAGGTCGTGATCTCGCACTTTGTAAGCTCGAGCCCTGCGTTGGGCTCTGTGATGACAGCATGAAGCCTACCGGGGATTCTCTCTCTCTCCCTCTCAAAATAAATAAGAAATACATTTTTTTGAGTAGCCGCAGAGGTCTGTGTCCTCCGCCCCCCGGCAGGTCAGCACACAGACCTCTCTCTATGTTCTGTAACTACGACGTTCGACATGTCTCTCTACTGTCTCCTCCACCGCCAGTGATTAAAAAGGAGAAGATAAAGCCAACTTTGGGGCAGAAATTTAGGGTAACCTGGGATGTTTACCCTCAGGGAAGCAGGATCGCAGACTGGATCTGTTTCCCAGTTAGATTTCCTCCGTCTCAACAACCCCGATACGATGGGGACAGTGAAAGGAAACATCACATTGTCTCTCCATCAGGACGGACGCCGTATCAGTTAGCGCTCTGTGGGGGACAAGGCCGACCAAGCCAGCGGAGGTGAACTCGAACACAGCACGTGTTTCTGTTGGATGCACAAAAGCTTAATAAAAACGAACTCTCGGGCGCCTGGGTGGCTCAGTCGCTTGGGCGTCCGACTCTTGATTGCGGCTCGGGCCACGATCTCACGGTTCATGGGTTTAAGCCCCACGTCGGGCTCCATGCCGACAGCACGGAGCCGACTCAGGTTTCTCTCTCTCTCTCTCTCTCTCTCTCTGCCCCTCCCCCACTCTCACTGTCCCCGTTGCTCTCAAATAAATAAATAAACTTAAAAAAAATCACAAGGAATACCACGTAGGGTTATCAACATAATAAGACGGTGTGTGTACAATAAATACTCAGGATGAGCGAGACACGAAGGAAGCGTTGACAACATTTGCCACGGTTATCGTCAACTTTCTCTCACCTCTTTCCTCTTCCTGGACTGGTTTGCTCTCTGCATTCAAATGCAGCGGGCTTTACAGAGGCTGCAGGTGCCAGGGACTACCCCGTCCCTGTTTGCCTTCCCGTGATGTCCTGTCAGAGGTAGGAAGCTGAGGCCCAGAGACATTCTGTCACCGCTTCAGGGTCACGCAGCTAGCAAGGGCCACAGCAGGTCCGTCTGGCCACACGTCTGAGCTGTTTGTACACACCCCTGTTTTCTCAGCGTTGGATGCATGTTGCTATTGTGCACAAAGCAGATGCACGTAAACATTATTGCATAAAGACTACCGTATTTATTTATAATATTAATAAGGAGGGGCGGCTGGGTGGCTCAGTCGGTGAAGCGTCCGACTTCGGCTCGGGTCATGATCTCATGGTTCATGGGTTAGAGCCCCGCGTCGGGCTCTGCGAGGACAGCTTGGAGCCCGGAGCCCGCTTCGGATTCTGTGTCTCCCTTTCCGCCCCTCCCCCACTCGTGCTCTGTCTCGTCCTGTCTCTCAAAAAATAAATAAAGGTGAAAACATTTTATAATATTAATAAGGAAAATATTTACATATGCCACCAAGTGGGTAGCTCACAGATATTTTTGCATACGGTGAGGCCAACGTAGCAACTAAGTCTAATTTTTTTAAGTGTTACTATTGAGTACGATTGTAGGTAGATAAGTGCTCCCCCTAAATTCTGAGAGTGTTTTTGCCCCTTTTCCCATAAGCTGACATCGCAGTGTGGGTCCCAAGTTTCTGTCTGGGAGGGTTTCCTGCATCACAGCAGATGTCACGCACGTAGCACACGACTCTGTGCTGAAACATCCAGCAATCACGCGAAAGGCCAGAAGGAAATACATCCAGGGAAAGAAAGAAGGCTGACGCTTCCCTCCCAAACTTGAACCAGAGCAGATGTGACGCCCTTCGCGCCTCGCCTGACGGTTTTGAAACTCAGACACAGGAACGCTTTGAAAAGGCTCAGCCTCCTGCGTTTCATCGGAAATGAGCCCTTTCGGCCAGCTCCCCGTTCTCCATCATCGCCTGATGCTTCTCCAGCCCCGGCTGGGACGGTCCGCCTGCTTCCAGAACGTTCTGGCTCTCTCCCTCCTGTCCTTCCTCCGGGCCCCGCCCCCAGCCCTCCCCTTCGCCTGGCAGAGGTCTTCTCCCAACCTCACACCTGTCGGGGAGCGGGAGTTGAAGTCCCCCCAGGGTGTGTCCCAGGTCGCCCGCCCCCTAGAGCACATTCTGATGACCACCCTGCAGGCCCGGGTTTCACGGGACGCCCTCTGTGCGGGGAGATGGGGGGACTGTCTCCGAGAGGACCTCAAGCTTCTTGTGGAGACTCTGCCGGAGTCTTCCTGTTCCATAAATGCCCCTTAAACGCCATCCCGCCACGAAGCCGCCAGATGCTGCTACCGTTAATACGGACCACGTGTCCAATCCCGCGCCGGGCACGAAGCGAGCCTTTTCCGGCACTCTCTCCGACATCCTGACGCCCGTCCCAGGAGGCGGGAAGGAGGGAGATCCCACTGAGAGCTCGCAGGGGTGATCTCCAGCTCATGCACCTGGGTGACTGGAGCCCATGCAGGAAGGGCCCCAAGGACGGGCTGGGTGGCCTGGCCCGAGCCAGCACGGACTCAGGGAGTAAACGAATGACCGGCACCTGAATGGATTCAGGGGGTGGGGCCTGGCTCGGGGCCCCGCGGGGTCCCCGCAGCGTGGGTGCGGGGGCTGCGTTATAGGCAGGGACTGCCACCCAGCACAGACCCCCGGCCCCCGACCTGCCCCTCGAGGAGGGCACCCGCCCCTTCTCCCATATGGGAGGGCGGCCAGCCCCGTGCGGGTGACATCATCCGGCTGGCGCCTTTCTTGTGAGCAGCGGGGGGGAGCCGGTAGTGAGATGCTCCTGCCTTCAAAGAGCAGGCCGGCGGGCGGGCGGGCTGCCCTTTCAGCCCTCCGCCTCCCCCCACTCCCTGCAGGGCCGCCCTCGTCCTCCCAGGGCCGACCCGAAGCCCCACGCCCCGGCCAGCGGGGGCAGCAGCCCCGGGGTCCCACCCAGGACGGAGGTCCCCCCCCCCGCGGGGGTCAGGTCCCTTGCTTTGTGTGACGTTCAGCGAGTCTATGAAGAAATGAAGCACCCCAAGAGTGTCACAATTCAAGTAATTGCATCCCGTCCGGAACACTAGGACTTCTGCGGGAGAATAATGGCATCTTCTCACGAAAATGGGACCCGGGGCCTGATGACAGCTGTTTGCTCCTTGCAACGCGGAGACTTAACTCTGTCTCCAGGCCACCTATGCTACCCGCGTGTAGTGCCCGGATGTGACTGTGTGTCTGGAGAGATAGCGGTCAGCCGGGGAAGCTTGGGCTCCCGGGAGGCAGGGAGGCCTGGCGGGATGGGGAGACACCAGCCACGTGGACCCCCGAGGTCTCGTCCGGGCCAGACGCCGGGAGGGGAGACAGGAAGAGGCTGACGCAGAGGACAAAGGGGTGGGGTGCTCCGAGACCCCAGTCGCCAGGCCACCGTGGCCTCCGTGACTACAGAGAACATTCCAGAAGGGCGAGGGGGATGTTCACCTCCGGGGCAGGAGGCCTGGCAAAGAGCCTCTCGTGTGTCAGGTTCAAGGTGAGCGAGACCGGACACTCTCCGGAGCCCCTCTGGGCCCCGAGGCCCCTGGCGCGGAGGGAGGGCCAGGGCTGGGGCATCCTGCCGAGCTGGTCCCGCCTGCCCCCGCGCCTGCTGGGGTTCGTGGGCTTGTATTTTCTTTTATCGTCAAGAAAACCGCCGTTTTCCAGGCAGCTTCGATTAAAGCCGCCCCCCCTCCCCACCTCTAGTAGTCACATCGCTTACATTTCAAAGGCCCGATCCTGACCTTGCTTCTTGCGTGATCCTTGATGAAAAGCATTTGTTCGGGATTATTCCTGAACGGCAGAGGAGATCCCCCCAAGACAGCCGGGCTCTGCGAGATCTGCCTCACGGCTCCAGTGGGGGCTGGGGGTCTCTGCAGGAGGGGTCGGGCCGACCCACTCTCCTCTGCCGCCCCTCGGCCTGGGCGCCCAGGGCCGGCCGGAGCCCCGGACGCATCACCACGGGCACGAAGGGAGCAGGTGAGGAGAGGCGGGGAAACTGACGGGCTGTTTTGGCTTTGGTTTTGAGGCCGTGGTCCATGTCCTGATAATGCCCAGGGCCCGGGGGTCAGGGAGAGGAGACGCGGCTGACGAGGTTCGGGAAGGGACCGGAGGCTGCCTGGATCGTGTCACCCCAGAGCCCGAGGGAGGCAAAGAGGCTCCGAACAGGAAGTAGATGTGACGAGGGAAGCGGGGGAAGGGGTCGGGAGCCAGGGGACGCGGGCAGCCTCCCGACGGGAGACAGCTACCTGCCTCGGGACAGCCTTCTGGGCGACCGCAGCCCTGCTCCCCCTTGGATTCAGCCAGACTCGTGTTAGCGGCCGGGCCTCCAGGGCTTTGCTGTTGGGAGCACTGAGTCTGAGGGCTCCTGTTCCCACAGCCGCGGTCCCCTGCTGCAGACACGCCTCTCCGCCTGGCCGGGACCCCCTGGGGGACCGCGTGGCCCGCAGGCCCTGCCCGCCGTCGCTGAGGGTCCCGCTGGAAAGCAGCGTCCAGACGCCGAGGCTGCCCAAGCAGGGATTCGCCGTCTGTCTCGGGGCCACCCCACACAAAGGCCTGGACCCCAAGAAAACAAAACCCAGGGTCCAGGTGGCCTTTGGCAGGACACCCAAACTTTCCTCCGCCCCCCCCCCCATCCCGCTCCAGTGGGCGCCTCTCGACCTGCAGCCCTCCAGCAGAACTAATCAAGAAGATTACAGGGCGGGCGGGAGAGACAAGTCAGTGGCTCGAGGGAGAAACCCGAGGAAAATCCCCTGGCCCCGTTTCCCCAAACTTTCCTTTGATTTCTTTTATTTTTATGTTTTTATTTTTTCAAAATTTCTTCATCACAGATTTCCGGATGCGTCGTCCCTGGTGGCTCACACAACAAGTTTTGGCAAAAGTCAGCGTCTTCCTTCTCGTCCCCGGCCCGGCTAAGGAGCAGGAGGGGAAGAGAGAAATTCCAGCCTGTCCACAAACCCGATTTCTCATCTCCACGGAGAAGTCACAAGATGGGACTTGCCGCCCGGCTGGCTCAGGGGGCCCGGGGTTGGGGTGGGAGGCTCGCGAGGAGGCCGGAGGTACAGTGTCACCGTGGGGGCCCTGTGTCTCAGGCTCCCCTTTCACACCGTGGGGGCCCTGGGCAGGTGAAGGGGGCTCGCCCGCAGAGCCCGTGGGGTCGCACAGCCCTCAAAGGGGTGGCAAGGACCACCCTGCACAGGGGAGCCCGGGCCCAGGTGTGAGTGGGCACGGACGGGACAGGATGGTTGTCACATTCTCCCTGCCGGCATGGGCTGCGCCACTCACACACACTCGTGCACGCACACTTGCACGCACACTCACACAGGCACACCCACGCCAAGCCTTCCAGGAGCGGCTGCACTCTGGCCCCGGCCCGGGCAGGGGGGCCGGCCGGGCCCAGCCGGCTGCAGGGTGCCCCTCGAGGCAGACAGGCTGCCTGACTCGGTGCCTCTGACGCTGCCCTCGGGCCGGGACTCCCCCCTCGCGGGCGGGGGCCGCAGACACAGCTGCCGGGTGGGGAGCTGTCCCTGGACAGCTGACACCTGGGTCTGGAAAGCCAGCAGTGGCTCCACGGGCCTTTCACACCCAGGTCAGCCGGGTCCCTGGTGCCCTTGAAGCACCGCGGGGCAGGCGGGAGGTCAAGGTCCAGCACCAGCCCGGAGCCCAAATCTGGATTCTTGCAGGTGCCCATGGGGCAAGGTCCCCGCCTTCTCCACGCCAACTCCAGGGTGGTGTCGAGGGTGAGCTGGGAGGCGGCGAGCCCAGCCCTGGTTACCCCGGGCGCCCACGGAGGCTGAACACGAGTGAACCCTGGGGCCTCGGGGTGAGCCCTCACTCGCGGGTGGGGCCGCGTCTGCAGCCGCTCCGGAGGCCAGGAGCTCTCCCCAGGGAGGGGGCGGCCAGCCCGGCTCGCGCACCGCAGATGCCCTCCCTGCAACCTCGCCTGAGTCCCCCGTCGGCTCCGGAGGGTGCGGACCCGTTCTCTCTCCAACCCGACAGAAGCTCCACAATCCTCGGGGTGGCTGGGGGCGCTGGAGGGGGCAGTGAGAGGGAAGTGCTCCCACAATGCTCCCCGAGCCCAGAGCCATTTCTGCTCCCTCCTTAAAAGGGATCTCAAGGCGCCTGGGGGGCCCAGTCGGTGAACCGTCCGACTTCGGCTCAGGTCACGATCTCACGGTTTGTGGGTTCGAGTCCCGCGTCGGGCTCTGCGCTGACAGCTCGGAGCCTGGAGCCTCCTTCCGAGTCTGTGTCTCCCTCTCTCTCTGCTCCTCCCCTGCTCACATACTGTCTGTCTCTCAAAAATAAATAAGCAATGGGGCGCCTGGGTGGCGCAGTCGGTGAAGCGTCCGACTTCAGCCAGGTCACGATCTCGCGGTCCGTGAGTTTGAGCCCCGCGTCGGGCTCTGGGCTGACGGCTCGGAGCCTGGAGCCTGTTTCCGATTCTGTGTCTCCCTCTCTCTCTGCCCCTCCCCCGTTCATGCTCTGTCTCTCCCTGTCTCAAAAATAAATAAACGTTGAAAAAAAAATTTAAAAATAAATAAGCATTAAAACAAAATTTTAAAGGGATCTCCGTCCGTGCAAACAGCACCAATGCCGTGTGTTCTTCACGCAACAGAAGGCGTCACCCGGCATCGCAGGGAGTGGAGTCCTCGCACCTGCTACAACGTGGTTGAGCCCCAGGACGTCATACGAAGCAGAGGAAGCCAGACACAGAAGGGCGCGCGTGCTGTGCGCGCCCACGTGCGCGGGACCCAGCGCTGGGGCTCCCTGCGCGGCTCCTGGCAGGGCCGAGGGGTTTGCGGGGGCTAATCGCCGTTCGCGATTCTGCGCGCTGCGCCACACCAACTCACTGCCTTTACTAACCCTGAGACACGGGTCCCCCACATTTTGACATCTTTGAAGCTGGGATGGGATGTCACAGGTTAGCACTGGATGTCACGAAATAACGCAACCAGTGAGGTCTTCGTGTGAAAAGCGAGAGAGAGCCAAGTTCCCAGCACCCACGCTTCCTGTTTACGGCAGACACGGACTTGGGTGTTGCTGCCGTTGCCCGAAGGGTTTTAAATTTTTTTTTTTTTTAACGTTTATTTATTTTTGAGACAGGGAGAGACAGAGCATGAACGGGGGAGGGTCAGAGAGAGAGGGAGACACAGAATCTGAAACAGGCTCCAGGCTCTGAGCTGTCAGCACAGAGCCCGACGCGGGGCTCGAACTCACAGAGTGCGAGATCGTGACCTGAGCCGAAGTCGGCCGCTTAACCGACTGAGCCACCCAGGCGCCCCGCCCGAAGGGTTTTAAAAAAGCAACATGCGCATATGAAACCTAGCGTTCAGACGACCTATTACTGTGTAATAAATGATCCCAAAACTTAGTAGCTTACAAAAGCCATTTTTTTTCCATCTTGCGATTCGGGGGGCCTGGGATCCAGCAGGATTCAGCGGGGCGGTTCCTGCCCCCTCCCCCCCCCCCCCCCACGTGGCACGGACAGCGTGTGCTCGGAGGGATTCGGCCATGGGAAGGGTTCCCTCACGTCCAAATGCCTTCACTAGCATCTCGAAGGGATGGCTGGGAGGCTGGGCCCCGTAGGAGCTGCAAGAAGAGAGCCTCACGTGCGGCCTCTCCAGCAGGCTGGCCTCACGTACAAGGACTTCTTCCACGGCGGCTAAAAGCCCGGGAAGCTTGTGTCTCCAGACTCCAAGGCCGAGCTGCAAGGCCCCCGGCGGACCGCCTGATTACCCATGGCCGGGACCCCACAAGGGCACGACCGTCAGGAGGCGGGGATTGGGAGCCACGTCGGAGGCTGGCCTCCACGCCAGGAATGACCATGGCCTCCTTCACCTTGCCTCCCGGCTTCCCGAAATGGACGCCTGCCATCTGTCAAGCACTGTCCTCAGCGACAAGTAACCAGTCACACACGGTCCTGTGCTCACGGTGGGTTACACTCAGTGGGAGGGGGTGGAGGGAGGCAGGCAGATAGCAAGAGAACATCAATGGGGCAGCTGGGAGAGTGACCATCGTTGTCAAGAAGGACCTCGGGAGGGGGGGGTCGGAAGTGCTGGAAGGGAACAGCGCATGCGCGGGCTGCCGGGCGGAGTGGGGCTGAGGTTCTCGCGAGACAGACGACAGGCATGCGTGAGAAGGGCGAGTAGTGGGAGGGGTCTGGGACGGGGCCAGACCGCAGGTGTCGGGGACCTGGTAAACGGCATGGGTTTTCTCCCCAGAGCCCTGGGAATGATTGATCCAAAGCCTTGCCCCAAGGCGGGGTCACTGGGTAGTTGGGTTGTGGGTGGCTTGTGGCCGGCTGGGCGCATCCAGAGGTGAGCTGGTTCGGCAGGACCAGCTTGTGTAGCCCAGCCACGGCAGGGGGGAGGCGTCTGCAGCACCCCGAGTCTCAGACGACTGCCTCCTGAGGCTTGTCGCTCCCGCCTACACGTGGCCCGTGCCTCTCTCATGCCCACACCAGGAAACCACACGCCTTTGCGGGGAGGACACAAGGGCCGGGCCACAGGTCAGGGAGGGCAAGGGCTGGGGTGCTGCCGTGCTACCCATCTTTCTTGACTTTATTCTTGTTCATAACCCCTTTAGCCACCCCCAAAGAGGATAGCATACAATAGGTGCATAATAAATGCTTGCTAATCGTGTGACAGCAGCAGACAGAATGATGCCCTCCCCCGTGATATGCAATCTGTGACTGTGTTACCTTCCATGGCATAAGGGACTTTGCAGATGTGGTTCAGAGTAAAGACGTCGTGATGGGGACACTGCCCTGGGAGGTCCAGGTGGGCCTGGTCTAGCCACTGAGGATTTCATACTGGAGAGCCTTTCCCAGCTGGGGTCACAAGGGGACACAATGACAAGGGTCAGGGAGGGGCTGTCTCAGGAGAAGGAGGGGGGCGCCCTGAGCCCAGGGGGACGGGAACTTGAAGGAGCTGGAGAGTCAGGGAACAGATTCTCCCGAGAGCCTCCAGAAGGAATGCAGCCCTGCAGACACCTTGACTTCAGGCCGGTGAGACCCGATTTGGATATATGCAGAGGGGAACGGGTGTTACGACAGCCTCAACCCCTCCTACAGTAATACTAACTCACGCCGCTCCCTTCTGCTCCGTGGTGAGGTGCACATTCTCTTACAGGATACATACTGCTGTGTTTGGGGTGGGGTGGTGTTAGCTGGGACTTTCTCACCGGCAGTTCCTAAGACCCAACTCAACGTGGCTTAAGAAACAAACAGAAGGAATGTTCTGACTCACGGGGATGGGATTGGTTAGATTCACGTGCTGTCATCAAAGCCAGCTCTGGGTCCTGCTCTGTCCAGAGCGCCCCCACTCCCACACGTGGTCCCCCCACAGTGTCCCTCCTTGGGCCCCAGCCGACACCCTGTCTGTTTGGACCCAGGAGACACGAACATTCTCTCCCTCACCTGTGTGAGCAGACGCTTGCGGCCAGATGCTTATTGGCCAGGACCGGGTCACCTCAGTCGAGCGGCCAAAGACGCCCGGTGTTGTGGAGGGTCAGGTCTAGTTCAGGGTCAGTGATGCAGCATGAGAATAAGGGGAGAAGGGAAATGGATGCTGAGTGCCCAAACAAACGTCTGCTCCAGGAATACCGGAAATTCGCTGGTTTGCTGGAGGGCCACAACGTGGACCCTGTGATTGGGGGGGTGGGGGGGTGTCTGTGGGTGTTGGGGCAGCAGGTATAGAAACGATATTCCCAGCGAACGCTCGGCTCGACCCGCAAGGTCACTCCAGCATGAGAAGTGAACACGGTGGCCACCCCTTTGTTCCCACGTGAAAGTCTCCCTCTGGGTCCGGGCCTGGGCACTAGGTCCCGGGGTCCTTTCCAACCCTGGTTCCTCTGCAAACAGCCTCCCATCCCCGCAGCTGCCCTCTTGGAAAGCCTCCTGATTGTTTTCTGTCTGTCATGCTGGGACTGGAACATTCACTCCTGGGTTTGTTTTCACAGAGTGTGCAAGCCTGAGTCTTGGCCTTAAACCAGGGAAATGATCGACTTTTTCCATCCGCCCGCTGCCATCCCCAACTGGCCTCCAGAAGGGCCCTGGGAACACTGTGGGCAGGACTCCTGAAGGGCCGGGCTTGCTGGCCACCGCCGGGCTCCGGGACGGACACCTGGGCTGTGCCCTTGTTCCCCGGGCGTGGGGACGGACTGCCTCCCACCTTGTGCAGATGCTCAGCCGTGGCTCTGAGGGAGGACGCGCTGACCAGGTCCGTCTTCTTTCTCCTACGCCTCTGTGACACCACCCGCCCTCAAGCTTGGCCTACCACCAGCCCGGAGGCCGGAACGCGTTCACCCCAGGATGTCAGCCCTTCGTGCAGCAGGGGAGTGAGTCACCGCTCACCCGGCTGAGGCTGCACTCAACTGGCACCACCAGACGAAAATACTTTGGGCTAATTCCTTTGGCAGCAGCATCAAAGCCCAGAGAGGACCAAGGCCAAGTTTTCTCCTCTTTCAAAAATAAAATAAAATAGAAACAAAAACAAATCCTGGCACGAAGAGAAGGAAAACTCTGATTAGCTCTCATCGCCCGTGTTTGCTAGAGTGGGAGGTGTGGGAGGGTGCGACCCGGGTCTGGTCTTTCTCACCATCCTATCCCTGTGCCTAACGTGGCACCTGACACACAGTAGGTGCTCAAGAGGTATTTGCTGGACGGTGTTCCGGTTTCTCCAGATGAGGCTTCACGACCGTCTCATTAGGCTCATGGGTTGAGAAGCTGGAGAGGGCGTAGCAGGGGTGGCTTCGCTCTGCTCTGCGGCACCCGAGAACTAGGGGCCGGACGGTGGAGTCACCCGGAGGTGTCTTCACGCACCTGTCTGGCGTTTGATGCTGGCTGGCTGTCAGCTGGGGCCTCGGCTGGGATGTTGGCCACACGCCTCCGGAGGACCGGCCCGTGTGCCCCTCCCGCTTGGGGTACCTCGGGCGTCCTCACGGTACGACACCAGGGTCCCGGGACCGGCAGCTTCCAAAGAGCCAGAGGAAGCTCGTCACCATTCGTGGTGACTTCTCAGAAGTTAAGTGGCGTTGCCTCGAGGCAGTCTGTAGCCCCCTCAGATCCAAGGGAGGGGAACACAGGTCTCTCCGCTCGATGGGAGGTTGGGGGGCAAAGTCGTGTTTCGATTCAGTGACGGACAATCCGCGTTGACTCTCGATTTCGGCTCAGGTCATGATCTCATGAGTTTGTGAGTTTGAGCCCCACGTCGGGCTCGATGCTGACAGCTCAGAGCCTGCTTGGGATTCTCTCTCTCTCTCTCTCTCTCCCTGCCCCTCCGCTGCTCACAGTCTATGCCTCTCCCTCAAAATAAACAAACGTTTTTCGTAAAATAAAAAAAGAGAGCACCTTGGTTGAGGAAACAGCGTATCAACGGGTGTGGTGGCCCCGCAGTTGATTAAAAGTGAAGCCAGATCAGTGTCCGCAGCTTGGTTATGCCGTGGCGCCACGGTTTTGCAAGATGCCAAGATGCGGGAACGGGGCAAAGACACCCAGAGCGTCTCCGTCCGGTTTTTGACGACCCTCTAGCTACTTCAGCTAAAACTTCGGTTAGGAGAATGTGAAGCCAGGCTCCTGGGGTTCGAACCTTGATTCTGTGCCCAGCAAGCCGGGTAAACACAGACCAACAAGTTTCTCGGCGCCCGGCTTCCCCCGTGTCAGGTGGGGCCGCCAACGGCACGGGCTCCGTGCAGCCGTTGACGAGGACAAAGCCAGAGCACGTGAAGGGGTAGGAGAACGTGCTCGCGCTGACGTGGCATCACGGGCTTTCGCCGCCCTCCTCGTGACGGGACCAAACGCCCTTCCCTCGGGCCCACGGGCATTCAACGCGACTCCCGTTCCGGACAATCAGGAGGAGAAAGCCGGAGTCCGCCCCGGGGAGATTCCCGCGCCCGGAGGCCCGCTTGCCGGAGAGATGCACCGGAGACCTGTCCGCCAGCCAAAGCGCTCTCTGGCTGCAGGGGAGCCCTGTGACACGGGCGAAAGGAGCCGAGGTGGGAGCACACGGCCGGGGTGTAAAACATCTGCTGTGCGGCCCGGGAGCGCAAACACACGGGGCCCCCAGGTCCACCCGACTGACCGCGTGGGCGCCGACCCCTCTTCTGGACGTTGGAACGTCCGCGGGTGGAAAACAGAACGCACGGACCCGTGATTGGGAGGCCGGCGCCTGAGACGCCGTCATGATTTTCCTCGCGCGATGGGTTAGTTCTCGGAGGCTCGAGGAGGCCGCCATCTGCCTAAGGCCACGCAGCTCGGACCTCGGCAGAGCCCGGTTTGCAACCCGCCGGCTGGTGTGCAAGTCTGTTTTCTGCCCCCGCTCCTCCCCGCTTCCAGGAGCAGAATCGACCCCTCGAGTCCACCCGGAGACGCGCCCAGGTGGGAGCCACTCAGCCCGCTGGGTGCACGGATGGCAACAGCCGGGCCTCCGGTGTCACAGGTGTTGTGACTGCCGGTCGTGACGGCCCTGCCCCTTGGAGCTCCGCTGGGGACAATTGTGCCCGACGGCCGTCACAAACATGTTGGTGGGGGGCAACCCCGGAGACAGACGAAGAGGGGGGCTCTTCAGCTAGACCATGTGAGTTTAAGTCTCACTAGGATGACCTTGGCCTCAGTCTCTTCGTCTGTAAAGTGAGCATCGTAAGAACGCCAACATCGTGGCGGGGCGGGGGGGGGGGGGGGGGGGCGGGACTCTTTCGAGGCTCAAACCAGCTGCTACAAGCAAAGAGCTTTGGGCTCCCCAGAGAGAAATCTAGATAAAGTTTGCAAACGAAAGGAACGTGATACCTGGTGACCCAAAATCAGAAGTCAAT
The DNA here is from genome assembly GCF_018350155.1 of Leopardus geoffroyi. Taxonomy (NCBI): domain Eukaryota; kingdom Metazoa; phylum Chordata; class Mammalia; order Carnivora; family Felidae; genus Leopardus; species Leopardus geoffroyi. Next base: position 2,278,810 of record NC_059339.1, on the reverse strand, counting down.
GGCACTTCCTTCCTGCGCCTTGGGGGGGCGTCCCCTCCCTCAGGAAGCCCACCATCCGTTTCATGAGTGCTGTGTGTGCCCGCACTGCAACCCTGCCCATCTTACTCGTGGCGGGGGGCAGGGGGGTGCGTTCAGGACCCTCCCAAACAAATGCAAGCAATGTGCTTCCTCCCCCTCTCCACCCTTCTGGGCATCAAAGGGAACGTGAGTCTTGGGGCTCCCTTGCCATCTGGTCTGGGGAAGGTTCTAGCAGAGGGGCCCCTGGCAGGCAAGAGGTCTGGAGGGCGGAGCAGGGGGAAGCATGGCTCTCTCTCCCTCTCTCTCTGCTCGGGCAGAGGCAACCTTGCTGCTGTGGCTCGGGCTCCAACCTCGCGGGGCCCCGCTCCTGTCCGGAAGGCCCAGCCCCGGGGGGACTCCTGCCGATCTCCCAGGGAGGCCGCACCACCGCCCGCAGCCCGCAGGGGTGGCGGCCCCCTCCCAGCGTGTGCCCACCTCCGACGCTGCCCCGTGCCTCCCGTCCACCCTGCCGTGGCCTACGGTGTGGGGTGGCGTTCATGGGAAGCCACGGCCTGCGAGTCCTGGAACGGAGCCCCCCCCCCCCCCCGACCCACGGAGCTCCTTCCACACAAACCCAGATGCTCCTGGCAGTGGGCTGAGGAGCCTCCCCCCAACACGCATGTTCACCCCAGAATGCGGCCTCCTCTGGAATGAGGGTCTTTGCAGATGGAATTCAGGTAAGGATCGCCTGAGGTCGCGCTGGATGAGGGTGAGCCCTAAATCCAATGACTGGTGTCCTTACAAGACACACACAGAAGGCACCGTGTGACGAGGAACCCCGGGGGAGAGAAGGGGAACGGACTCCCCCTGGCACCTGTGATGCCTCGAGTTCGGCCTCCAGCCTGGTTCATGAAACGCTCCCCCCACGCCCGTTTTGGCCAGACGTCACAGCGCCCCAGGACAGTCACACGCTCTTCTCCCCCCGCCCCCGCAAAGCCTGGCATCAGCAACCCCGGGGCCAGGACGGCGCCCGTGGCAAAGGGGTCCTGACCAGGCGCACGTGGGAAGGGCCTTTAAGATGCAGTAAAAGAGATGCTGTGAAGAGTAAAAAAGAAACCTGATCAACAAGATAAGAATTCAAGTTGGTGAAAGATGGGGGAAAACACAGCGGTCCCAGCTCTGCTCCGTCCGCCCAGCACCGGGGGCCACCAGGCGCCCCTGCTGCCGCGGGAGAACGGGGTGGGGGGCTGGCGGGGGACGCGTGGGCCCTCGCCACTCCTCACCCTGCGTCCCCGAGCCCGGCCAGCAGGGACCTCTGTCAGTGACGTGCTTCTGTGTCAAAGGTCTCTGCCTAGCGGAGGCTGGATGACAGTGGAGTGGCCCTCGCACACACACCTCCTCCCCCCGGGGCGGAAAGCCAGGCTGCAGGTGCGCGTCCGGGTCTCTCCCCTGGGCTTTCTTCCTCCGGCTGGAGCCCTGAGGCACCTGCTCTGGGACTTTCCCACGCAGCGCCCTCCCCCCGCTCTGCGTCCACACTGTCTGCCTTTTCCAGTCTCACCGAGGAGCCCCCCCGCCCACCGTTTCACGGAATTAAGCGTGGCTTAGTGTTGTGGGGCGAACCGTGTCCCCCAAAAAGACGATGCAAAAGCCCTCATTTGGAAAGAAGGTCATCGCAGCTGTTATTAGTTACAGTAAGGCCATAGCAGGGTAGGCGAGGCCCTAGTCCCACATGACAGGAGTCACACGGGAAAAGGCGACGTGAGAATGGGGGCGGAGCTTGGAGAGCCTGAAGCCAGGGACTCCGGGATGGCCGGGATCCGACAGAGCAGGGGGAGGCGAGGAGGGACTGGCCCTGGAGCCTTCCGGGACAGCGTGCAGGGCCGACACCCTGACTCCTGACTCCTGGCCTCCAGCATTGTGCAAGAAGGAGTGTCTGTTGTTTCAAGCCACCCGTCGGTGGCACCTCGTTTGGGCAGCCCTGAGAGACGAACACGTTGGCAAAAACAATTAGAGAGGTCCCCGCAGTCGGGCGGGTATGACAGGTAGCCGTGAAGGGCGAAGACCGTGTCCGAGTTTGTCCCACTTAAAGCCCGCGGACCGGCTCTCCTAAGGCGGCCGCACTCAGACTCTTGTTGGCACAAAGTTACGGCAGCTCAGCTGCGGCAGGAGCCCCGCGCCGGCCCGGCCGCGTGCAGCGGTGTGCAGGGGGGCAGGGGGCCGTCCCCGGGGACCGGCCGCGCCCGCAGACAGCCTGCTGGGTCACCGTGGCTGGGTTCGACCTCCCCACGCCTGACTCGAGGGGTGATGACAGATCAACTAGACAGACAGGCCGACCTGGCATTCCCAAAGCAACGCGGTGAGTTTGCTCCCCTGGCCTGGCCTGGCCTGGGGGCACAGGGGCCGTCTCTAAAAGCTTGTTGGCCAACCTGCCCGGAGACGCAGCCCGCGCTGGCCCGTCGCCAGTCCCAGGGCGTTGCAGGAAAGTCGGGGTGGGAAGGTGCCTCCGAGGGCGGTTCAGACGCTCCAGGGGCTCCGGCAGCTCCCGTATGAAGTGCAGGGAGTGAGCAAGCCCGCTGGGGATTAGACACTGGCAGCTGCCTGGGTAAGAGCGCTCGCAGGCCGGGGCAGGTGCGCCCCCGCGCAGGGGGGTGGACCGAGGCGGGAAAGGCCCTTGGCTTCGGGGTCAAGGAGAAAGCCCCGCGGGGCGCGGCCTGGCTTGGGAGGGGGCAGGAGGTCACGGCGGGGACAACACCCAGGACATGCCCGGTGGTGACGCCGCAGGACCGTGAGCGAGAGCATTAGCGCGTGCTCGTGCCGCGTCTTCCGAAATCCCGCCGCTGCGGGCCTTAATTTCCGAATCCAGGGCGATCGGCAGAGGCAGAGAACCAGGCTTTGCCACGGCCTTGGCGTCCCAACGACAGGGACCTCGCTCGGTGGACTCCTTGCTTCCCCAAGCTCCCCCATCCCCTGATGTCCAAACACTCCCGGAAAATGATTCTGGTCGTGCTGTTCTGACGTTTGTGCCAAGCTCACTCCCTGCCTGTCTGCCTGTCTGTCTGCCTGTCTGTCTGTCTTGAATCACCAGATGTGTCGTCTTCTCCCACCTGGAAGGCGTCGCGTGAAGGTGCCGTGAGCGGTAGCGTGTCCTGCGGGTGAGCTGAGCCAGGACAGGGCCTGGGAAAGTGCGGCCCCAGGCAGAGGCGATCCGGAGCTGACTGTTCGACAGGCATCAAGCCCCAGAGGTGCCTGAGTCACCGACTGGGGGAACGAACGCGGCCCCGCCCAGTCTTCTTTATCACTGTGATTTACCAAAGTCCCGCTGGGCCTGCATACAATCCTAGGGGCTCACGGAATCCTGACCGCCAGCTCTGTGCATCAGCCGGGGTCCTCCAGAGAAACAGAACCAACAGGAGACAGACGGACGGAGGGAGGGAGGGATAGACAGACGGATAGAGAGATTGCTAGATAGACAGACAGGATGGAGGGAGGGACGGATGGATGGATGGATAGATAGATGATACATAGACAGATGATAGATAGATAGATAGATAGATAGATGATAGATAGATAGACAGGATGGAGGGAGGGAGGGAGGGTGGGAGGGATGCATAGACAGACAGATAGATAGATAGATAGACAGACAGGATGGAGGGAGGGAGGGAGGGTGGGAGGGATGCATAGACAGACAGATAGATAGATAGACAGACAGGATGGAGGGAGGGAGGGGTGGGGGGGATGGATGGATGGATGGATGGATAGACAGAGACAGATAGATAGGTAGATAGATGATAGATAGATTGATTGATAGATAGCCAGGATAGATGGATAGATAGATAGATAGATAGATAGATAGATAGATAGATAGGATGGAGGGAGGGATGGCTGGATGGGTAGACAGACAGACACATAAATAGACAGATGATAGATAGATAATAGATAGAGTGGATGGAGAGATGGATGGATAGATAGATACCAGATGATAGATAGATAGAGATTTATTTTAAAGACCTGGCCCATGCCACCGGGGGGATGCCAAGTCCGAAATGCACAGGGCAGAGGCCCAGGCAGGCTTTCTACGTCACCGTCTTTAGGCAGAACTTCTCTTCAGGAAACCTCCGTGTTTGCTCCTACGGCTTCAACTAATCGGAGAAGGACCACCCACGTTACGGAGGATAATTTCCTTCACTTAGAGCCAACCGATCGCAGATGCTAATAACGTCCACAACATGCCTTCACAGCAGCACCGAGTTAGGGTTTGACGAAATCACTGAGAAGGGTCACCAAATCGACACGTAAAACTAACCACCGCACGCTGTGTGTCCCAGATGAGAAGTTAATTAGAGGCTCGGAGAGGTCACCCACCTCGCCCGAGATCACAGAGCCAGTAATGGGTGGGAGGAGACAGAGTGCAGCACAGGGGTCCCCGTCAGCCTCCTCAGCTGCCGTTGACCTGAGTCGTGGCGCCGGGCACGGGGGTGACCCCAATGCTGAGTGGGACACGGGAAGGGACAACGTCCCCCAGCAGTCACACCCTGTAGTCCAGAGCCCTGTCGTCCTTCCTGAGAAGTTCCTCCACGTGAGGGGATGGGTGGGCCGCAGCCCCTAGCACGTCCCGGTGGCCCCTGAGCTGGTCCTAGCTTTGCAGACCCCCCCGGAAGGTGCCCCGCCCTGCCCTGAACCCCCCGCCCACACCTGACCCAGCCCGCTGACAGCTACGGCTACCCTACCCGCAGGAATCGGGGTTTCCCACAGAACACCGTCGCATGATCCTTTCAAGAGGGTCCTTGAAAACGCAGGCCCGCGGGAGCACTGCTTCTCCGCGGACCCTCCCAGGGCCCCCGAGGGCCATCGCATTGTTTCCGGTTGCGTTCATGGTAAACTCAAGACCGTGAAACACCTCTGTCTTCGCAAAAGATAGAAGGCATCTTGGACATGCCTGAGAGACAAATTTTCATCCTAAATCTTTTAGGCGCACTTTCCAGGTGGTAGACTTACATGAAAAAGCAGAGAGGCACCTGAGGGGAGAAGCCGGCTCAGGTCACGATCTCACAGTTCCTGGGTTCGAGCCCCGCGTCGGGCTCTGGGCTGACGGCTCGGAGCCCGGAGTCTGCTTCGGATTCTGTGTCTTCCTCTCTTTCTGCCCTCCCCCACTCACACTCTGTCTCTTTCTCTCTCTCAAAAATAAACATTAAAAAAAAAAGAAAGAGTAGGGACACCTGGGTGGCTCAGTCGGTTAAGCGTCCGACTTCGGCTCAGGTCATGATCTCGCGGTCTGTGGGTTCGAGCCCCGCGTCGGGCTCTGGGCTGACGGCTCGGAGCCCGGAGCCTGCTTCGGATTCTGGGTCTCCCTCTCTCTCTGCCTCTCCCCTGCTAGTGCTCTGTCTGTCTCTCTTTCAAAAAGAAACAAACATTAAAAAAATTTAAAAAATAAATAAATGAAAAAGTGCCCTCCTAGCCAAAGATCAAAAACTGAAAAGCATCAGGTCAAGATGGAAAGGACAGGAGATCGTCTGCAAACGCACAGCTCGCAAGGCACGGCTGGTGGTTTAGCCCAGGGATGCTGAGCTATCTCCAGGCGTGCCCCTCAGGACGGAGGGCTGATGAGCAGGCCACGGGCTGCAAAGAACAGGACACGGACGTGGCTTCGGACTGTCAAGGGACGTGGGAGTGTCTGTCACAGGCGAGGCCTCGGGGGTGGGGGGGGGGGCGGGGATTCCTTCAAAGCTTTTGACGCAGTGGGATGTGATCATAGCCATCACGATGATCTTTTCAGGGAACGTTCCGTGATCGGGGAAGATTCTCACGATGGTGAATTAAGTGAAATCCAGAGCGGGTTCCGGAAAGGTCTCTACAGTAAGGTTCCGCATACAGAATCGTGCATTCCTGGGGATACAGCCTCCCAGAAGAACCAAAGACAGGAATGCTGTGCATCGAGCAGTGAGAGCATGGGCATCTCTGGGCGGGGGATTCCTGACGACCTTTGCTTGGATCTCTTTGCTTGTATGTCGTGTTATGTATGAACAGGTATTAATTCCATAATCATAAATCATTCGTTGTGTTTTATTTTTAAGGCAACATGGTAGGAGGAATTTCTGGAAAGGGTCACTTCTCTCAGACTCCCCAGAACTTCAGGGGGCTGCCTGTGAAGTTTGCCCAGGCACCACAGAGAAAGGCCAAACAGAGACACAAGAAACAACGAAAAAAAACCCCAAACCCAAGGGAGAGAGTTCTTGTCTGCAAAGAGGCAGCGTCTTCAGAGGTCAAACAGAACACGACAGATCAGGCCACCCTCAACGGCGCGACCCAGATGACAGGGACAGCAGAAGTTGGGAGGAAAGTTGGGGAGGGGACAGTGAGCCAAAGATGGCTCCAGAGGGAGGGCAGGGTCGGGCGCTCAGCTGGGAGTCTCACTCAAGTCCCTCAGGGTCTCCTCCCTGCGGGGTCGCGGGATGGACTTTGAAATCCAATGTGATAACGTCCGTGCCACCGTCCTGTGCTCCCCGTGCCCTGACGGGTGCCTGAATGAGTACCCCGTCTTATAAGCCAGTCTGATAGTGCCAACCTGTGGCCGGGCTCCTGGCTTCTCCTTTCTGGCCTTAGTCTCGACCCAGGGACCAGCAGGGCACTGCCTGCGGGTCCCGAGGACCAGCAGTGAGGCAGGACCACCACGGCTCGGCCATGGCCCTCCCTCCCTCTATCTGTGGCACCCCCGTCCCCGGTCCCCGGCAGACCCCTCCTTGCCCGGCCCCCTGCAGTCCACCCCCGGAACCCCTGCCAACGGTCGGCTTCGTGGCCCGGAAAGCAGGCTCTGCCCGCAGAGAGCCCGCCTTCTGCCTTCAGCCCAAGTTCGCGCTCAGGTGGGAGTGTCCCCCGTCATCCTCCAAAGGGAATGGGATCCGAGGGCTGGACGGCGAATCCGACCGGCCCGTGTCTCCTGCATCTGGAGGTCCCATGTGGTCTGAGGCGGCTGCGCAGAGCACCCCCGTCTGTGCTGGCTGACCGGCCGCACGCAGGAGCCAGGTGGCTCACCTTCCCTTAGCTCGGCGTGAGAACCGATGCCCAAACCCCGATGAGAACCCTTTGCACGGCTCGTGAGCCAGTCTCGCCATGGGGCTTCCCAAATAGTAATCACACGTCCCCACTCCTGCTCTGCGCCGGTGATCACGCTGACTTCACACACAGGGAAACTGAGGCAGGGACCTTCCCGGCCTCAACGGTGTGACGGGCTGTCACCCGAGTGACCTTGGCTCATGGTCGAACCCAGAAGCGGGGTCATCCCGGATGCAGGAGGTGGGATGTCCTCCCTAAGCCTGGGAGCTGGGTCGGACACGGCCCAGGCACGGCCCCATGAAGGTGACAGCAGCGAGGGGGGCTCCGCGGAGAACCGGGCTGCAGGGGGCCGGGGCCACTCAAGATCTCTTGAGAAGCTGAAGCTCCATTTTTGTGTGCGAAAAATTGCACACATATTGCAATGGCTGCAAGTTCCCTAATCGGTTCCAAAAGCTTGAAAGCACAGGACAGGCCAAACCACACTCGTGTCGCCGGGGCGGGGGGGCGGGGGGGTTCGGCTCTTAAGAAACAAGCGTGGCCCGTTTACCCAGATCGGCACAGTCCAGTGGAACTAGAACACACGCCACCTAGGTGTTTTAAGTGTCCTAGTAGCCGCTTGTAAAAAGTAAAGGGAAACAGGCAGAGTTGGTTGTGATAACACACTTTAGTCAACCATACTCCAAAATAGGTCACTTCAGCGTGATCGACATAGAGGTTATTTGAAACAAGTTTTAAAACTTATTTATTTACTTTGAGAAAGAGAGAGAGAGAGAGAGAGAGACGGGGCACGTGAGCAGGGGAGGGGCAGAGAGAGAGAGGGAGAAAGAGAATCCCCAGCAGGCTCCAGGCTCCGAGCTGTCAGCACAGAGCCCGACGCGGGGCTCGAACCCACAAACCGCGAGATCCTGACCTGAGCCGAACTTGGACGCTCTACTTGGACGCTTGGATGTAGAGGTTATTCACGGGAGGGGGTTCGGCACCTGCGACACATGTCCGGCTCCTTCTCTCCCCCGTCCCTTCCCACGAGGAAGCCAGCATCTGACCTGTCACAACACACGTCCCTAGGGACTCCGCTACGCTCCCCACACTGCTGTGACACTTCGAGACGCCATGCTTGGGTGTGAGCTCTTCCCTTCCCTCACTTGTCCTTGCTCCTTGCTTAGTCTGGGAGCCCCTGCCCACCTTTCGAAGGCCCTTTAAACGGTGCCTCTTCTGGCAATCCCTTCCACGCACCCCTGTCCCTTCGTATCAGGCACCGCCATTAGCCCTCACATCTTGCCACCGCCCCCTGAGTCCTACTAGGATCAGCCCCATTTTGCAGCGAAGAAAACCCAGGCTCAGAGAGGTTAAGCAACTTGCCCAAGGTCACACAGCACGTAGGTGGCAGGGCCGGGATCCCAACCCGGAAGTCTGGCCCAACTGTTCCATTAGGCCACTTGTGGACTCCTGAATGGTGACAGGGACCATGACTTAGTCATATTCTAGCTCATGACTGGCAGCCAGAATGGGTCACGTGCTTACCGGAACCTCATCAACAAGGAACAATCGCGGGAAGGTGCACTCTGAGCCCCAGCGCCCAGGCACTTGCCTGGGTCCCCGTGCACCTGTGGGGCCACGGCTGAGCACCCCGCGGTGCAGGCAGTGACCGTCCTGTCTCCATCCGGTTTCCCTCGTTTAGCATCCTCACGGCACACAGAAGGCTCCGAGCGTATCTTGATACCTCCTCTGTCTATCGCGTGTGCCCCACTACAGTATCTGCCCCATGGGGAGCAGGGGCCTTCTCTCCCTTGTCCGTGGCTGACTCCGCATCCCTGACTCGGTGCCCGGCACAGAGGAGGCGCTCCGTGTGTACCCGCTGAGGCGCCGAAGGAACGGTGGCTGAGTGAGTCTGTGGCTCCTGCTCGGAGGCTGCCTTCCGCACCAGTTCCCGGCCCCCGCCAATTGGCCTGGACAGAGGCAGGTCACGTGGGACACAGGGTGGCGTCCAGAGGGCTCCAGCGCGTCACGGTGCGATGACCGTAAGTCACGCAAGGCTGCAAATCTGCCCCCCAAACGCAGGCAGGTCAAATCACACACCGCCCGGTGTGGGCCAAACCGACATGAGTCGAGTCTGTGTTGCCCTCTAAGAGCGGGTCGGGAAGGAATCAGAGACTTCCGTGGGGGGGGGGGGGGGGGGGCGGGGGGCGGCCCTTTCTGCTCAGGAGGCAGGTGGATTTTTCTCTCTGCCAACGGTTTGTGCGTCCCTGTGTTTTACAGTAACTGCTCGTGTCGGATGGCACAGACCTGGTCTTACCAGGAGCAGGAGGAGGGGGCAGAAAACATTCCCCACGTCCCTGCAAAGCTAGGACCGGGGTCTGAAATGCCCTGCTCTACAGAGCGTTGGTCTAAGCACCTACACTTCACAAGGCATAGTGACCACGTGGCTTCATACACCACATCAAAAGCGTTTGTCGATGATGCCTTTTCCTCCATGGGGCCTGAGGCCATAAGTGGACCGGCTCTGACTGCTCCCTGGGTCCCCCGGATAAGCGTCCGAGCTGCCCAAATAGGAAGAAGCGAGTGTCGTCCTCGGTGGGATCTCAGTGGCCAGGCGTCTGTCCTGGCAGCTCTGTGTTTACACAGGGGAAGGGGCTACCTGTGTGCCCTCCCGGGGGGGGCGTCACCAAGCCAAAAGCAGACTCCTCTGGTGTCAGCCCCACCCTCCGGCAGCCACTGGACCCCGGCGAGCGGCTCACCATCTAGCCGTGCGGTGACCAGACGCTGGTTTCTGGGCACTGTCCCCGAGGAAAGTGCATCGGCTGCTAACCTGCTGTCACCCTGAGTTTACTGCCTTGACCAGCCTCTGGGGGACAGAGGCCAAAGCAGACCCTATGGACGCCTGGCCCCCACCCTTTCTCCTCCTCCCTCGCTGGCCAACACCCAGCTCCCCCGGAAGCCCGCCCCCCTCCCTGGGGCCCAAAGGGCACATCCCAGCTGGTCTGCACCAATCACAGCCTCCGCCCTGAGCCCCATCCTTTCTATCCCAGACAGAGGAACCTTCTTTGCTTGAAGCCCGTTGGAGCTGGGTCTTGTCACTTCCTTACAAGACTCCTAACCTTGGCAGTGATTAGCAAATGCAGCCTTCCGACACATTCCACCGTGGAGGGTGCCGTGAGCCGTTCCCATGCATCGTGTCACGTAAATCCTTTCGGCGACCTTTTGAGGACACAACGCTCTGCGTCCAAGGCCGTCCACGAGGTGGCCGCTGGCCCTAGGGAAAGGGGTTCTCCCAAGGGCACACAATTCAGGGGACCAGGTTTGGGGGTCTGTGAGCAACCTGGAAGAGGGAGCCCTCGCTTCCACAGAGGCCGGCGCCGGGACGTGTGGTTTCGGGGGGGGGGGGGGGAGGGGCTGTCCCGTGCGGGACCCGAGTCCGCACAGCTGGAGGGGCCCTGATTACCCCACTCATACCTCCTACGACCGAGCCTGGAGCCCCGTCCTTCTGGCCCCAGGGCCTCATGGGTTAGGAGCCTGGCATGAAGCCAGAACGTACAGTAGCAAACCTGTAAGTATATAAAGAGATTCATTGCAAGGAATTGGCTTACACGACGGCGGGGGCTGAGTGTCCTTCCCCGCTGGAACCTCACATCGTTCACCCTGCCACCCGCCCTGGACCAGGCTGACCGCACTGCTGAGGGCGGTGACCTCCTGACCGCAGCCGTCGGTCACCTGCGCACACACCTTCCCCGGGACGCCTGGGTGCTGTGACTGTTGCCCGGCCCAGTGACACACAGCGGGCGGCACGGCCACAGAGATCGCTGCCACTTGTCACTGCGTTGTCACAGAAGAGTCCCCGGGCACCCCCCCCCCCCCCCGCCTGCCTCACAACCCTCGCCCAGTGGCTCCTGCGGTCACTCCCCACGATGTCACGGCCGGTCGTAAGTCACAGGGCGCGTCCATGGGGCACAAGCTGAGCCCTGCCAGCTTTCCCCCTGCAGAGTCTACACCACCCGCCCTTCTCTTTCCTGCCACCTCCCTGCTCCGGCATCCCCTGGCTCCTCTGTCGACACCGGGGACAGGAGAAAGGGGCCGAGGGGTGGGGAGCGGGGGCCGCGGACCCCAGGATGCTTGCACGGCTTGCTCAGGTTACTCAGCCCTGGGGCACCCCGGGGCTCAGCCAGTTGGGTGCCCGACTCTTGATTTCGGCTCAGTTCGTGATCTCAGGGTCGTGGGAGGGAGCCCCACGGTGGGCTCTATGCTGACAGTGTGGAGCCTGCTTGGGATTCTCTCTCTCTCTCTCTCTCTCTCTCTCTGCCCCTGCCCCTTCCCTGATCGTGCTCTTTTTCTCAAAAAAAAAAAAAAAAAAAAGAAAAGAAAAAATTACTCAACCCCCTTTACACTTCAGTCACTTGGGGGGATGGACACAGCAGCCCCGACTTTATGAGGTTGTGGAAGGATGAAAGGAGTTAAATGGAGTTTCCTAAAAGGCTGGCACACCTGTTGAGTAAGCAGGAGTCAGCCGTATGCTCCGGTCTCCCGCGTCCCCACGGCCTGAGGGCAGGGGACGGCTAAGGCTCCTCTTTTGGCTGGGACCTTGGGGCCAATCCAGCCTCATGTGTCCGTTCTCGGTGCGTTAGTGGGTCAGTAGCACATCCCGTGGCTCCCGGCCGTGGAGAGAGCACCACCTTCCACATAGGACGGCAGCGTAGGAAAAAGTCATTTGTTCGATTGCTGAGAAAACATGAACTGGGCCCAGTTCTCGGTCTTGGGGACGCACACAAGGTCAAGCTCAGAAAGGCAGCTTCACAATTAGAGTATTTATATGGCTAGATTTTATAAGTAATACATACGTGTTAGGGAGAAGGAGGGAAGGAAGGAAAAGGAGAGAGAGAGAGAGAGAGAGAGAGAGAGAGCCTGACCGTCATCGAAGGAGGGAGAGTGTCCGTCCCTGAGGTCTGTGGCCTCAGCTACCAGAGCAGGAACAAAGACCTTCCCGAGTCTTACTTTGTGGCAAACAGTGAAATGCAGGCAGGAACAGCAAAACCGTCTGTCCTGCCCTCTTCCGGACCCTAGACAAAAACGTGCTCACTCCTGTGAACCGCCGTTTACGACGAGGGACGCAAACGGATGGCTTGAACGTGACTTTGTTTCCTGCAGTGAAATATGAGGCCAAAGCTTGACCTCTGTCCGCAAGGCCGCAGGGGTCTGTCTTCGCGGGACAGTGGGGGAGAGGCCCACGGAGGACCCGGAGCCCCTGCCGGGAGCTCAGTGGCAGTGGTGGCTGGACATGCCCGTGGGAGCAGCAGAGGGTCCGCGCCCAGGATGCGGCCGCCGCTTCAGGAGGCCCCCAAGGCGGCAGAGGGCCCCCCAGCTTGCCGGCTGCCCGTTCCTGGTTTCGTTGGAGGAAGACGAGGGAAGCCACGAGGGTAGCGGTTCCGCGCAAAGAAAAAGGCTCGCGGCTGATGCTCTTAGGAAACCGTCGGCCATCTAGCGGGCCAAGACACGTCGAAGAGCTGACCGGACAGAGCGGACGGACCTCAGCGTCGCGGCTAAAACCCCGGTGCCAGACACACCTGTAAGTGCTTTCTGAGTTGTCTCGCTGGCTCCTACCCCAGACCTGATAAAGGAGGACTTGGCATTATCCTCATTTTATGGCGAAGCTCAGAGAGGTTAAGCAACTTGCCTGAGGCCACACAGCCCAGGACAGGAATAAACCAGTCTGCGCTAGTACCTCCCACATGGTGTTTCCTCCACGTTTTCCTCACTGGTGACCCTAAAGGATCCCTTCAAAGGCAACAAAGCACGCGAACAAGAAAGCGATAAGGAAACACTTGTCAAGATGATAAGACAGTGGCCGACGCGTCTCAGGCAGGGGAAAGGGAAAAGGCCACCATCCGGGCCCTTATCTTTCTCCTGGCTGCCGACATGACACCAGAAGAGGGTCCCCAGCCGAGCAGAAAGCTCGGGCTGACCCACAGAGCCTACTGTGGAGAGGCCGTGGTGGAGGGAGCCCGGAGCCCCCCGCCCACTGCTGACAGCCGTGGGGCCTTGGCCAGGCTCCTTGGATGCCCAAAGGCTCCCGTTCCTCATCTCTAAAATGGGCATCTCCCCTGGACCGGCTGCTTGGGGTGCCTGTAAGTGAGTCACCCCCCAGGACAGGCTCAGCCAGTGCTGGCCACTCGTCAGATGCCCTGTTGGCTCCTGCTCCTTCTAGCATTTTCTAGCATTTTCATTATTCACTTACAGGAACATCTGCTCGTATCACCTCAGTCCTAACACTGTGCTTTCCCCGGACGCTCGCTCCCAAGTGTCACACCCTGGGCAGCTCTGGATTTCACTCCCTCCTTCCGTGGATGCTGGAGCGCTGCACCGTGAACCGAATGCTTGCTGCACGGCGGCCTGGTTCTCTACGTGCTCCCCGTGCGTTGTGACATAATCCTCCCCCTGCCCTGGGAGCCTGGAGCCCTGCCAGAGCCCATTTTTCTGCTGAGAAAACTGAGGCACGAGACCAAAGGGACCGCTCCCTGGGTCATGTGGGAGAAGGTGGTGGAGGGGATTCGCACCCAGAGCCCACGCAGCTCAGCACCGCGGCCTCGGGCCGCCGTGCGTTCGGCCATGTGGTTTCAGACTCAGCCAACCAAAGTCCAAAGTGGGAGTGTGGCTCGTTCTTGCTTCTTTTTCAGGCAGGACCAGGCTTTGAGGGTGTCCTGGCTCCGCCCCTCAAGGGACGGTTTCTCTGTTTAATCTCCCTCTGTCACCTGTGCGGGGGCAGCGGCCCTGGGGGCCGGGGAGGGGCTGACCTCTTTCTGGGCCTCCATGTGGTGGTGGCCCAGCTCCCCGGGACAGGCAGTGAAAATGCTCTGGGGTTGGGGGGGGGGGTGGTGAATCAGAAAGCAAACAGATGGGAACGTGGGTAATTAAATCAATATATCCCAAACAGACGAGGCAAGGGGGGAGGGGGGAGGGGGGAGGGGGGAGGGGGGGTGGGCCTGGAAGGAGGGGGGAAGCAAAACAATTAGGTCAAAAACTGAAGTTTGAACTCATCACACGCATTCATTTCCAACAGACTGTCCCTTAAAGCTGTGCAGAATAAAAACGCAGAACAAAATAAAACACGCGCATGCACATTCTAGAATCTCTTTTGTTCCGTTTTTCTGGAATTCTGAGGTTTCTTTTTCTCATATAATTCTTTAGAAGAAAAAAAAAAAGAAAAGAAAAGAGAAAAGAAAAAGGCAGTCCCATATAGAATAATGGGTTTAAGTCCTTCTTATAGGGGCCGGTTCTGTCACAGGTTAAGGGTCAATTTGGTTGTGTTTTAGAGCAGGCATGTGCTAAGCCTTTCCTATATTTTAAACAGATAATGTCCTTGTAATTTGGGAACACTTACACGAAGGCTGGCTTTGTCCCTTTTTTCCAGTATGTTTGTGGCTGCTGCTGTTGTGTTGAAAAAGAAATACTGTACCTTTAAATTAGGAGGCTCTGAATAATCAACCTTGGGCAGTGAAAAGACTAATGTGCTGTGGAGAACAAGGAGTTTAATCTAATTTAGTTGGAGGGTGTCTGTCTGCGGTGTTGTTTTTTGGAGTGTGGGAATAGGAGACTGAGCTGGCTCCTTGAATGGTCCCTCCTGTGCCAGAAGCAGTGGGGAGCCCCGTAGACGCCCGGGATCCAAAGCCGGCCCTTGAAAGGGAGATTAGAAGCATGCTCTGATTTGCAATTCACACTGGTGCACCCCGTGGAACCTTTGGTAATATTTCAAACCACATTTCAGGAGAAGTGGCCTTAAAATAACTGCCTAAATTGTATCGGAGTAACCCAGTGCATGCCAGTCATCTGCTTCACGACGTGCGTGCTTTTGGGGAGCTCTGCCCTCCGCACCCCCACCGGCATCTGACAAGGAGCGTTTTTAGGTGTAGTGCAAACTTTTGTGCCTGTTGAATTTGCCGCATTGCTTCCGGAGGCACAGACAGTGTGTTTTTCCCTAGTAAGTACCACATCAGAGGACGAAAGGTATTTTCCTTGCAGAAAAATGGGGGGGCCAGGGTGCCTGTTGGGATAGAAAATAGAATTTTCCCTGACTGCCTTTTTTTTTGTTTTGTTTTGTTTTTTTAAGTCTGGTAATAAGTTTCTGCAGAAATGTACCACAGGATGAGGTCAGGGAAATAGCGCCTACTGGTATCAGAGACCTCTCTGCACGTCAGGCAATGATCAGCAAAGAGACCACGTTTTCCCCTTGCTGGGAAGCAGCCTTGGAAAAGTTCCTGGTGAAATTACACACGTTGATGACACTGGAAGTTGAAAGACCACAATCCTCGTCTCACGGGATCGCCAAACCTGAACGTGCCGGGAGAGACCGTCCACGCGAGAGCCGGGAACAGGCAGTGAGAGGCAACCTGAGCCACGTTTTATCTGAAACTTCCCCAACGCTCTCCTCTTTCTTTTCACGAGCTCGGCTGACACGCTACAACTCTACTCTCGCAATTAGCCTGTACCGTGCAAAGCCTATGCTTTAATTTCTTTCTCTTGCTGAAAGTGTCAGTACTTTAATCTTAAAGAGATTATATGGGTTTTCTCTAATCTCATTTCAGAGAGCCGAGCACAGCGCTTAAAAGTTCCACTGACTATAACATAATAATAAGAGATGCAACTTTGATTTCTAGCAACATCCGTGTCAAAGTATTTTATACTTTGGCCTTTGCTAGAATGGAATGTCACTGCCTCGCTTTCAATTCCCTTCCATCCGAAAATATTTAGGTATCGTTCAAGATACTGCCTGACTTCAGAAATAGTCCCTTTCAAAAACCTTCTACTTTTCTGGGGGAACATTTTTGCAAGAGCTCGAAGGTAGCCCGTGTGTGAAGAGTAGTTCTTGGATATCTTTTTTTAGGTGGTTGGGGTAAAAAAAAAAAAAAAATTATATTCCTTGTCCCTGCATGTTATTTGAAATCATGTTTAATTATAAAGTTTCATTAAAAACCTTTGCTCAAAATTTTAGAGGCCTAATAAGATTTCCATTAATTTAAACATATCACTATTCCCACGACAGCCCCAAATGCTTTCTTTCGCCGCTTTCATCCATGGTTAAATATGTAAATAAAATGTCTAAAGTCATTCTTCAAAGAAGACAAAAGAAAAAAGAGCTGAGGGGAAAGACAGCCATAAAATTCCTCCCAATTCTCCATAACATTTGCCAGAGGGGGGCCGGTTGCCAGCCAGGGCCGAGCAGCAGGGGACCTCCCTGCTCCTAACGATCACACATCTCAAATCCCACACACAGGAAAAAAATAAAATAAAATATCTTTTCAGCTGGAGCCATCGAAAGGCCCTTTTCATTTATTAGTTACAGAGTTATCTCACAGCTGTTCATTTCTCATCTATAATAACGTCTATTTGTTGGTTTCTGTCTCAGCTGGGCAGAGCGGAGCCCTGGTGCAGACATTTTTATAAAAACGAGGGAAGAAAGCCATCTGAAGTGGTTATAGCTAAAATAATGGGTCTGAACATGGCCGAATTAGAATGGCACATAAAAGATCGATTAGGACACACTTTCTCGAATAGCTCACGCCCACTCCTGGCGTTTGGGGCTCTCCCTTGCGTCCAGAGTTTCTGTGGGAGAGAAGCAAAAAAGGCAAGGAGAGAAAATGGGACCAATGAAGGACCTCGGCAAGGCAGATTCTGGAGAGGCCAAGGGATGCCCGCTGAATTTTTTTTTTTAACTTAAACGTTTTAAAATAAGTCACTAAACAAACAACAACAAACACAAAATCATAAGAAGAATGGCAGCCTTTAAAACAGCAGGGTTTTTGTTTTGTTTTGTTTTGTTTTGTTTTGTTTTGTTTTTTAACTTGGGAAATAATGACACGGTTGAAGGTGTCTTTTCCACTATCTCCCTCCCTCCAGCCTCCTCCAACACCCCCACAGCGAGAGTCAGGGTAGCGATTCAGGGCCGGCTGCACAAATCTGCTTATTAGTTCTGGGGTCCTGGGCAAGCCTCAGCCTCAGTCTTCTGGGTGTTTACTGGATGGATGGATGGGTGGATAGGCAGGTGGGAGGACGCTGGGTAGGTGGTGAATGGGTGCGTGGATGATGGGCGCATGGATGGGTGGATGAATGTTTGGATGGGTGGACAGATGGATAGGCTGGTGGGTGGGTAAGTGGATATGTGACATCTTCCAAGTTTCTTACAGATGTAAAAGAGTACCACTTGTTTTAAATAAAAGCCAGTATTCCGAAGAGCCTTCTCAGAGGAAGGGCCCCCCCTTCTGCCACAGCTTACCAAAAGCTTCCCGGGGAGGAGGAGTGCCTGCAGTCGCCTCTCCCGCGGGAGCACTTCCTAGAGATAGCCAGCAAACCCGCAGCGCCTTCCCCTGGAGGGATGCATCCAGCTCCCCCAATGCCCAGTGCAGGGCGGGGAGACTGAGGGGGCCGCAGCGATCCACACCGCACACCTCTCCACTGTCAAACCTCAGAAAGGAAGGCGGAGGAAGAAGGTCCGCTCCTCCGACCTCTCCTCTGGCCGCAGTCATCCAACTGCCCCTCTATAGGAGATCCTGGGAGTCTCAGAGGAACTTAAAAAAGATCCTGACCTAGAGGGCGTCTAAGAGGAGAGAGACCCGCCCGGCCACCTCCTAGGGGAGCTGTTTATTTAAGGGTCACTACGGGCTTTGCAAGTTCTTCTGGAGGCCAGGAGTGGTGTGGGTGCCCCCCCCCCGCCCCCGCACGCCCAGGGCGGCAGACCCTGTGTCCCAAGTGACTTGTCACAAACTGGCTCCTGTATGAGGGGGTGAGACAGGGGCGTCCGCCCGGGACGCTTCTTCTCCACTTTCATCGAAAGTGAGTGGCGTGCGCGCCGCCCCCCCCCCCCACCGCGCCTCCCGCGGGAGTTGGGGACCCTCCGCGCGCGAGCTCACGCCGCGCGACCTCCCACCCCCAATGCCGCATCGTCTTACGGGTCTGCGGCCCAGGAGGGCGCAGGCCGGGCAGATCAGTCGCCAAATAATATAAATACCCGACGAGCGAATGACTTCCTATAATAAATAAACTCAGCCGCCTAGAAGAACTCAGCAGCCCTGCCTGGCGCGAGGCCCCTACACTGCGCGGCTTCGTCGGGGGCGACGGGGGGTCATCGCACAAACCAAGCCCCCGCTTCCCGGGGGGGGGGGGTCGCAAGCGCCCCGGGAGGCTGCCGCCCCTCCCCCTCCCCCTCCCGGCCCGGCCCGCGGAGCCCTCGCAGGAGCGGCCCTAAAATCCGGATTCCCCCGGCCCCTCCCCCTGCCCCGAGCTCTTCCCTTTGAAATTTCAAAGGCAGCCCCTCCCCGGAGCCGCGGCCCGGAGCGCAGGCCTGGTGACTCCCGGGCCTCGGGAGGATGCGGGCAGGTTTACAAGCCAAGGGGCCACTTTATGGCCAGGGCTGTAAAACGCAAATCCCACCTCGCTTTGAAAGCGCCCCCCGCCCGGGGCCCACCGTCAGGGCGAGGGAAGATGCGCCCCCCGGCCCCCCGCCGCGGACCACCCGCCCGCTCCGCCGGCCCCGTCTCCGAACTTCGGCGAGCCGGGCCCCGCGGCGGCGCAGGGGGGCGGGTGGGGGGAGGGGACACCCGGGGCTTCCCCGGGCGGGGGCGGGGCGCGCGGGGGGGCGGGGTGGGGGGCGGCGGGCGGGCGGGCCGGCGGGGGGTCCGGCCGGCGGGGCGGCGGGAGCGGGCGCCGGGCCGGCTTTCTCATGCAAAGCGGCGGCGGGGGCGGGGCGCGCGCCCGGGGGGCGGGGCCTGTCGCCGCCCGGCCGCGCTCCCCCCGCCCCCCCTCGCCTTTTGCGCGTCTTCTCCGCCCGGGACGCGCGGCGCCGAGCAGCTGCGGCCGGGCCCGGCGAGGCCGGCGCGGGAGGGAGGGAGGAGGCGCCGCCAGCCGGCCGGCCACCGTGCGCCCCGCGCCGCCGGCCTCCCGGACGCGCTCGCGGAAGAGCCCAAAGTTTGCCGCGGCCGGGAGCCGCCGCCCGCCGGGAGCCCGGGGCCCGTCGCGCTTCCCGGTACTGTTGGCCAACTTTGCCCGTCTCTCCCGCGTCCCCTCCCCGTCCCCTCCCCACCCCTCCCCTCCCCTCCCTCCGCGGCCCCCCCCCCCCCACCTCGCCCGAGGCCGGGGGCGCGGAGCGCAGCGCTCGGGCCGGCCGAGCGGGCATGGGCGGGGGCCCGAGCGGGGACGGGGAGCCGGGGCCCGCGGCCCGAGCCGGGCAGCGGCGGCGCTGAGGGGAGCCGACCTCCCCGCCGGGGCACCTCCGACGCCAGCATGCCGCGGCCGGGCCCCCGCCTGTGGCTGGTCCTGCAGGTGATGGGTTCGTGCGCCGCCATCAGCTCCATGGACACGGAGCGCCCGGGCGACGGCAAGTGCCAGGCCATCGAGATCCCGATGTGCAAGGACATCGGCTACAACATGACCCGCATGCCCAACCTGATGGGCCACGAGAACCAGCGCGAGGCCGCCATCCAGCTGCACGAGTTCGCGCCGCTGGTGGAGTACGGCTGCCACGGCCACCTCCGCTTCTTCCTGTGCTCGCTGTACGCGCCCATGTGCACCGAGCAAGTCTCCACCCCCATCCCCGCCTGCCGGGTCATGTGCGAGCAGGCCCGGCTCAAGTGCTCCCCGATCATGGAGCAGTTCAACTTCAAGTGGCCCGACTCGCTGGACTGCAGCAGGCTCCCCAACAAGAACGACCCCAACTACCTGTGCATGGAGGCGCCCAACAACGGCTCGGACGAGCCCTCCCGGGGCTCCGGCCTGTTCCCGCCGCTCTTCCGGCCGCAGCGGCCGCACGGCGCGCAGGAGCACCCGCTCCGGGACGCGGGCCCGGGGCGCGCCGGCTGTGACAACCCGGGCAAGTTCCACCACGTGGAGAAGAGCGCCGCGTGCGCGCCGCTGTGCGCGCCCGGCGTGGACGTGTACTGGAGCCGCGGCGACAAGCGCTTCGCCGTGGTCTGGCTGGCCGTGTGGGCCGTGCTGTGCTTTTTCTCCAGCGCCTTCACCGTGCTCACCTTCCTCGTCGACCCGGCGCGCTTCCGGTACCCCGAGCGCCCCATCATCTTCCTCTCCATGTGCTACTGCGTCTACTCCGTGGGCTACCTCATCCGCCTCTTTGCCGGCGCGGAGAGCATCGCCTGCGACCGCGACGGCGGACAGCTCTACGTCATCCAGGAGGGGCTGGAGAGCACCGGCTGCACCCTCGTCTTCCTGGTCCTCTACTACTTCGGCATGGCCAGCTCGCTGTGGTGGGTGATCCTCACGCTCACCTGGTTCCTGGCGGCGGGCAAAAAGTGGGGCCACGAGGCCATCGAAGCCAACAGCAGCTACTTCCACCTGGCGGCCTGGGCCATCCCGGCCGTGAAGACCATCCTGATCCTGGTGATGCGCCGGGTGGCGGGGGACGAGCTCACCGGCGTGTGCTACGTGGGCAGCATGGACGTGAACGCCCTCACCGGCTTCGTGCTCATCCCGCTGGCCTGCTACCTCGTGGTGGGCACTTCCTTCATTCTGTCCGGCTTCGTGGCGCTCTTCCACATCAGGAGGGTGATGAAGACCGGCGGGGAGAACACGGACAAACTGGAGAAGCTCATGGTGAGAATCGGGGTCTTCTCGGTGCTGTACACGGTGCCGGCCACCTGTGTGATCGCCTGTTACTTCTACGAGCGCCTCAACATGGAGTACTGGAAGGTTCTGGCCACCCAGCACACGTGCAAGACGAACAACCAGACCAAGAGTCTGGACTGCCTGATGGCCGCCTCCATCCCCGCCGTGGAGATCTTCATGGTGAAGATTTTCATGCTGCTGGTGGTGGGTATCACCAGCGGTATGTGGATCTGGACGTCCAAGACCCTGCAGTCCTGGCAGAACGTTTGCAGCCGCAGGTTCAAGACAAAGAGCAGGAGGAAACCGGCCAGCGTGATCACCAACAGTGGGATTTACAAAAAAGGCCAGCATCCCCAAAAGACGCATCTGGGGAAATACGAAATCCCTGACCAGCCTCCCACCTGTGTGTGAACTGGCTCGTGGGGGGGGGGGGGGAGGGGTGTGGGGGGGGCGGGGGGGGGGGGAGGCTGGAGTGGAAAACTTTTCCCAGACAGGACACAGTGGCAGTCAGAGCCACCGGTCGCTCGCTCGGTTGGTTTTTTAAATAAAAGTGAAAGAAAAAAGTTTTTGCCCTGAAAGTCAGGATGCTGTGATAACACTGAAAGTAAATATGAGCTTACAGGTTTGTTGTTGTTGTTGTTGTTGTTGTTCTGTTTTGTTTGCAGAAGGAGAGCCCCTTGGGGTTAAGTAACCCCTGGTGTAGCTAATTTGTGGTAAAGTGGTTGGTTCAGCTTCCAGGAGAAAACTTTTGTTTAGAACCTTCCGTAAATACACGGTGCTGTGTTGAGGTTGGCTTTGCTACCCATTTGCAAATCAGAAGGGATGACTTCTCTGTCAGTTGAAGCACTTCTTTCTGCTGGGTGGCGTGGAGGGGGACAGGGAGGGAGGGAGGGAAGGAGGCGAAGCTGGTGTCCAGGAAGGAGCCATCCCCGGGGGCCCACCCCCAGGAGGGCTGTGTATGGGACAGCAGTTTCTGTGCAGACAGGAAGAAAGGGGAGCCCTGACAATTCAGTACACTCCAGTGGGTTCGGAGTCACTTAAAATAGACTCCATCTCACCAAACCCCACATTTGCAAATGCAAACAGTGTGCGATACATTTCTTCCCTCTTTCCTTGAAAACGAAAAGACAAACAAGTATTTTGCTGTTCCAGAGAGACAACAAAAGAAATCTCAACAAAAGCACGGGGAGGCCCAGCCCTCAGAAACCCTCTAGTGTTACATTTTGTGGCTTTTTAATGGAAACCAAGCCAATGTTATACACGTTTGGACTGATTTGTGGAAAGGGGGGGGGGGGAGGGGAGGGGAGGGGAGAAAGATCATTCAAAAGTACCCAAAGGGTTTATTGACTCTTTCTATTGTTAAACAAATGGTTTCCATGAATAGATCCAGAAGCACTAGACAAGTCTAGTGTAACCTCTCTACCACACCCGGAAAAGAGTGGTGCTGCTTGTGTATATTTGTAATACAGGGTATTTTTCACGCTCCACTATTTTTATTAAAAATAAAATCTGTTCTCTAGTGTGGTGCCCGTCCCTTGTGCATCATGACGTTTCCCTCTCCCGAGTGTGGAGAGACGAGAGAAAACTTCCCCTCTGTTGGCTTTTCGGGCAAATCCTGAGCGTGCCTCTCTACCTAGAGATTACGGTGCTCCGGACGGCATGGCAGATGGGCGGATGCTAAGGTTGGCAGAATAATTTAATCTCGAGTTTCAGTGGACTTAACGCAGGAAATGCGGAAGGCTGGATGTGAGGGCCTGGTTGGAGACGCTTCCTCAGGGAGTGACTTGGCTGCAGAGTGGGGGTACCCTGGTGAGCCCCGGACCAGCCTCCGGTAATATCTCCGGGGCGTGGGGCCAGCCCAAGTAAGAGGACCAGGTCGGGGTAGGGTTCAGTTGCTTGCTGGGATCAGGTTGTATCTAGACGGTTCTGTGCACCCGTCCAAAGCGTGCTGGCTTTGTGGCAAGTCTCGGCCATGTTTACGAAACAGATTATAGACCTGGACAGGAAGAAAATAGCTGCTAAGGGTGGGCAAGTCGTTAAGAAGAAGTTAATCAGCTTTGTATGTCTGTGAACTTGACTCTTCTCCTGTGTTGGCTGCGGGAGGGACGTAGGTGATACCTGAAGGGAGCCCAGGTTCAGCAGTCAGAGGCACAGCCCAGGTTCAGCAGTCAGAGGCACAGCTACACTCAGGTCCTAACCCGGAGTTTCCAAGGGCACAGTCCAGACCCACTGCCGTGGGAAACCGGCAGAATAAACCACGCTATCCGTGGGGTCGTGGTGAAGTCAAGCTCTCGGTTGAACAAAGAGCCCGTAAGAATTTTGAACGTGTGTTAAGGGCTTACTAAAGACGGACAGAAGCCTGGAGTCAGGACAGCCTGTTTCTTGAAGAGGGTGTTTACGAATTGAGCCTGATGACGGTAAGGCCACCCTTGCGTCGACACCGGAGCTGGGCAAAGGTACGGGTCGGTTTGGGGGCACCACCTCACGTGGACGTGTGTGGCTGCGGCCTTCCCGAACAGGGACCCCGGGTGGTTTGGGATGACGTTCGGGAAACACCACCTGAGTAGGCAAATTAATTCAGAATAAAATCCAAAATTGCCTTCAGTGCATTGAAAAAGAAAGACAAAAGTTTTTTAAAAATGCCCGCAGATAAAAACCTATTTGTGGACTATTCCCACCCAGCACCCCCCCCCGCCGCCCCAAAGACCATCTAGAGATACTCGTCCATGGGTGTGTGTATGTACGTCATGTTCCCTTAAAGTGACTCTTAGGAAAAATAGAAATGATGTGTTGACGGAGCTTTGGCAAGTCTGGAAAGATAGCACTACGGAGAGCTGCTGTGAGCTTCAGAGCTGAGTGTGACCCCCAGATTCCTCCGTGGTGAACTCCGTGGACATCTGCCCGCGTTCGGCTGTGTCGGCTGCAGACCTCAGTCCCCGGGAAAACTAAGTTCCGCGGCACTAGAATGCGTTTCGGCGTGGATACAGACCGCAGGAGTCATGTTCGCAGATGTCAGAGGCTCTTACCACACGGTCGGGGCAGGTGCACGGGGCGGGGCCGAGTCGGCCGGAGATGCGTGCCCGTGGCCACAGAAGGGATGTCTTACCAAACTGCTTCTTGGGGCGCTTTCCTGCAGAGCCCCCATCTGGCCTGGGTCACGCGCAGATAATGTGTGAATTTTAGGAGAAGCATCGAGGCTCGAAAGCGCAAACGCCACCACTAGGCCCTCGGGTCCTCTCGAGCCGGACTCGGGACTTCCGCAGGAATTGTCGCCTGCCTTAACGTGGCGATTTCCCAGCCTCCCGGCCCTCGCCTTCGCTCCGGGGAGACGGAAGCCCGCTTTGGGGGACGGATCCCAGCCGCGAGGTCGTGGTGAGAAGCCCAGAGCAGGGGACTGTCCAGAGTCACGCTGCAGTGCGTCCCCATGTGTTCTGTCATCCTTTCCCTCTGCCGCCCAGCTCCTCGCCACCTCCTCCGTGCCAGCGCCCGGGAAACGGGGCACCGTGGCTCCGAGGTCGCGGCCCGGCGCGGGAGACCAGCACGCCGTGAAAGGGGCTCGTGAGTGACGCGTCTTCTGTGTACTTCTGTTTTGAGCGGGGGAGGCCTCCCAAGGGTGGCCCCAAGTGCACGCAGACAGCAGATCCCACACGAATCGTCTCACAGCAAGGCGATGCTGCAGGGACACGGCAATGGCCAGGGCAGAAGCAGTGAGCCGCGCAGAAGCCTCCGCGCGGCCCTCGCGGTGCCCGACGCCCGGCGGAAGTTCTCGGCGTGGTAACAGTAACTCCAGCACCAGAGGAGACAGCAGTCGTTGCTGCTGGGCCGAGTGCTTTCCGGGAGTGTCTCCTTTCACCGTCGCCCAGAGAGGTGCCGCTGTCAGCCCCGCTTTCCCTTGGGGCCCAGAGAGGTTCAGTACATTCCCAGGGTCACACAGCAAGTAAGAATTAGAGCCGGACGGGACAGGCAGTCTGCTCATAGGTCCTGGACCACCGACTCTGTCGGGTTTTGTTGCGCGAATGAAAGATCGCTGAGCACTGGATGCCACGTGCTTGCTCGATCTGCTGACCCTTTCTGGCAGGACCGTTCTCATCCCCGTGCCGCAGATGAGGACAGGGGACCACAGAGAAGTCGAGACACGTGCCCAAGGCCACGTGGGGAGCCAGCAGGAGCCCGAACGTGGACCTGGCTGTGTGGCTCCAAACCCACACCCGTGAGCACCGGCCCTCCCACCTCTCTCCATGGTCCTAAGGACTCCAGTGCATTGAGTTCCTTGGCCTTCACAGCAGCCCCCCCCCCATGCCTGCGCCGTGAGCCGGGGGGGCAAGGGCATCCTGGCACGGAGCACAGGTCGCCTCGCCGGCTTGGGAGACGACAGGAGGGGGTGGCAGCCGCTTGCCACCTGGTCGCCTCGCTGGCTGGCTGAGTGAGCCCAAAGGTGGGCGCTCAGGGGGCGGGGGCAGCAGGGCTGGGCCCAGATGGGCCGGAGGGGCTGGGTGGTCAGGGACGGCCACGGTTTTGACTGGGGCGGCCAGGGGGCGCTCGCCAAGACCGAAGAGGACATGTGGCCGCAGGCCGGAGGAGAATGGAAGGTGACAGTGGCGGGAGACGGGGCCTCTGATGTGCCGGGTGGAGGTCAGCACACAGGCTGTGCCTGGGCTGCGGGACTTGGGAGGGAGCCTGGGGCCAAGGGTGGGTGTCCCAAAGCGGTCAGGGTTGGAGGAGGGCTTAATTGGGAGCAGAGGAAGGAGGAGGAAGAGAGGGATGAAGAAAGGAGTGGGGAGGGGAGGAGGGAGGGAGGAGGGAGGGAGAAGAGGAGAGAGGGGGAGGAGGGCAGAGGAAAGAAGGAGGGGGGAGGGGGGGAAGAAGGAGGAGAGAGGAGGAGGAGGGAAGGGAGGAGGGAGGGGGGGACGGAGCAGAGGAGGGAGGGAGGAAAGAATAGAGAGGGGAGGAGGAGGGAGGGGGGACGGAGGAGACAGAGGAGGAGGAGGGAAGAAGGAGGGAGGGGGACAAGCGGAGGGAGAGCAGCCACTAAATTTCTCAGGGTCACAGTGGGAGGGTTGCGGGAGAGCACGTGACGGTCTCCTCTGGAGGTAGATATGTGGTCCGGATAGAGGTAAGGGGAGCTAGGAGGGTGGGCGCCTACGAATCCCTCCCCGCCACCCTCCGGAGCCTGGGGCATTCGCCTCTCTCTCTAACTTAACCCTTGGGCCACCCAAGCAAAATTAAAATGATCTCCAGGGGCTGGTATTCTTTAATACTCTACCGGCGCCCGCGGGAAAGCTGCTTCAAGACCGAAAACAGAAAACAAAAGTCAAGAAGTGACTCCAAGCAGTGGATGTCATCCGATTTCCCACACCGTTTTCTCGGGGCTGCGGACAAGAGGCCGGGGTCCAAGCTGGCGCCTAACACTTGCAGGGCGTGGGGCCGCCGTCCGATCTGGGCCCGAGCACCGTCTCGCCCCCACTCTGCCCCTGTTTCCAGTCTGCCTCGACCGACCGCCGGGGCGGGCTGCTGGACTTCTCTGCCTCCGTTTCTCTGTTTGTAGAACGGGGGCGCTGTCGGCGCCTGCCTCGCTGGGGGCTCAGCGTCCCCTAAGTGGCCCAACGTGTTCACCTGTCTGTTCCCCACGACTGTCCGGAGCCTGGAGAAACTCCCGTGTGCACGGTACCCAGAAGACGATCTGGCGGAGGGCAGAGGAGGGCTGGCATTGTGTTTATGGCCTCTCCCTCCCCCAGAAAGTAAGCCCCGCAGGCTAATGAGGAGTGATCTTTAAAGAGAATGAGGGTTTTTTTTAGAGAAACACTTTCCCAATGCCGTGTTCGGGTTACACAGGATACCCACTGGTCTTTCAAGTTGAAAAGGCAGGTGCAGTGTCTCTGCCACGGCGGAGAATGTGCTCGGCCTTCCTCTTTGAACACAATCACATCACACTCACTTCCCAGGGACTCAGACCTCATGCGTGGACATTTCTGTACGCAAATGGATGGAGGCGGCTGTAATGGGCCGACGGAGAAAAACGGCCAGACTTCAGGGAAGCTCGCAGGACACGCTCAGGCAACATAGCGTGGCGTATTTTTTAATGTTTTATTAAGAGTGTGAAGGCCAAGCTGGAGGGAGGAGGGAAGGAGGCGTTTGAAATCCGTGCGGGTGAAGTTTCTGCCGCTGCCGAGGTGAGCCTTCGTAATTGGGGACTCCCGACAGTCCCGCCCCTGGGAAGGTGCTCCCGGACCCCCGCACACTATCCGCAGCCGAGGGGCACTTCTCGAAAGTCCCTGAGTTTTGCTTTGTTGTTCTAAGACACATCTTTTGTGCAGGGAGGAGGGCGGATACCAAGCCCGCATCCAGAGGGCTTCAGTTTGTAGGAAAGAGTTCTTAACATCCATCCTTGAAAGACACGCTTCCGTCCCACACGGAGGGACTCTTCTGGAATCGGTGGCTTCCGGGAGCGGGGTAATGATGGATGGGATGCTCTCGGGCGGTCTCTGACGACCCGGGGTCTCTCCCAACAGATGTCCTCAAAGGGAGCACTCCATGGCGTTTGGGGGAATATTTGCACTAGAAGAAAGAAAGGGGGAAAAAAAACCCTCTTAAAAACCTACCTTAACAATGTTTTTGTAACTCAGGCAGGACTACAAAGTTATCAACCCTGACAGGTGATCTATCCCAGCCTGCTTTGAAAGGTGGGCGCCCGTGATTATGGGGGGCAGGTGCCGGTGCCGACTTTGATCAGCAGAGACAAGCTCTGGGGTCGGGGCTGCGTCCTCCCTCGCTCGCCCCTGGGGCACGGCAGCACCTGTTTACCTCCGGGCCGCCCTCTCATAAAACACTTGGGCTCTGCTGGCTCCCAGTAAGATTTTTCATTTGCAAAAGGCTTTTCTTCCCACGGCTCATCTGGAGTGATGTTAACCAACCTCGTGTCCATGTTGGCTAACTGTCCTTGCATTTCAGGCCGCGGCTTAAATTCAGGAACCCTGTAAGCCAGCTGACACTTTTTTTTTTTTTTTTTTTTTTTCTTAAAGGGAAGACATACTTTCTTAAGTACTGGGAGAATAAAAGTCAACTTGCCCTTCTGTGAGTGGCATAGCGGACAGAGGACGTGAGAGGTTGTATAAAGAATTTGTGGTTCTACTTTGCTCTAATGCTAATACAGGCCTGCGCAGACAAAAAGAAACACAATCAGAATGAAAGGGAAAGGTCAATTACAAAATGTAACTAAGGGTTTTTTTCCACCAATGAAGCCCGATACCGCAGCCATGTTCACAGTATTGCGTGACATCTTTTGGGTAATAGAGGGCATTAGAGAAAAGAGAGACAGGGCATTAGAGAGAGAAAAGCGTAAGAGAGGAAGGGGCATCAAACAAAGTTGGAAATGTGTTTTAATTTCCAGCCCACCTCTGTCTTCTCAAGGTTTTATTCTTGTAAATAAGATGATCCCACCGGGTTAGGGGTGTTCAAATCACTCAGTCTGGCCAAGCAGGTGGGACAGAAGAGTGGGTGTGTGTAGCTGAAAGTCAGGGAAGCTTCTAGGAAAGATTGTGCTTTGTGGTAAAAAGACAGATGACGAGGAAGCCTGTCCTTTTCCTGCACAGAAGTAGCGTGTGAAAGTCGTACGCGGAGCTGTTGCAACCGTTTTGTGACCATGAGGCAATAAACTCAGTATTAAAGCCATCGCTCTGAGGATGGCAGGTGCAAAACGAGAACGCCAACCTCACGATGACTTCATCAAGCGCCTACACCTCCAGGCTTCTTGAGATTTGAGGTAATTAACTGCCTGTGTCCTCCAAGAGTCCTTGAGTTGGGGGTCTTATGACTGGTAAGAAAACATATTTGATACGGTCAACTAGTCCAGTGCTTCTGAAATCTTAATGTGCATACAAATCACCTGGAGCTCTTGATAACCTATCAGATCCTAATTCTGTAGGTCTGGGCGGGACCCAAGAGTAATAAAGAATAATAAAGTAATAAAGTTTGTAATAGACTCCCAGGTGGTGCTGAGGATGCTGGCCCCCTGACCTAGTCTGAGTAACCATCCACCAGCATCCGCAGTGTAAAGCTCTTGCACATTGTTCCTGGCCACAATGAAACGGCCTTCGCTTGGGCACCACCACTTGGGTGTCCCAGCTTGGATTAGCTCTCCGTTTTTAAAAACGTCTTACATTGAAGTAAACTCTGCTTCCTTATGACTCTTGCCTCTTGGCTCTCCTTCTGACACACGGTCTGCTATCCTTCATCTAATTCATTTTCCCCACGAAGCCCCCGTGTCTTTAAAGTGGAGCGTTCTGTGTTCCCTGCCTCTGGTTGGATTCTTAAAACTGTGGCCCAGACAGCTTGGTATCACTTTGCTGACTGTCCTCCGAGTACGCTCACCTGGGTCTAAATTCTTGTTCAGGAGCGGTGCCCACAGGCGGCTTCGACTCTCCAGGAATTGCCGAACGAGGACCCGAGGATCACGGGACCCCTACAGCACGCAATATCCATAACAGTGGGACAGTAGAGGCATTTTTGTGACAGCGGGAACCGAACAAGGCTCTCGACGATTGTCCCACGTTGCCCCAGACGTGCCGGACCCACCCTGCCGTGAAGTAAGGCACGCGGAGGAGACACAAGGGAGACCGGCGGAAGCTGTCAGTATTGGCAGACGATGTGATCGAAAAGATAATTAGCTTAAAACAGAATCTGTGAGAACGGAATAGAATTGATAAGGAGACGAAGAGAAAACAAATCTGCAGAATTATCAGCTTCCTTAGGACCCAGCAGTAACCAGTTGAAAATATAAAGGACATAAAGACCACCTTTGCAGAACCTACGAAAAGTGTAAGTAAGCCGCCAAGAAACAAGGTGCGCAAGCCCTTTGGAAGAAAATGCCACTTGTTCCCGAAACGATAAAATAATTGGGTCAAATACTTGCCAAATGATACCATGTACCTGGCCAACATGTCAGTTGTCCCCAAGTCAATCCCTAAATATAATGCAATTCCTATGTAAAAGCCTGTATTCTTTGGAACTCTGCAAAATGATATTAAGCCACCAAATCTGAGCAAAGACCCAAAGGAGGGGAAGAAACGGAGACAATGGTAAGAAAGAGTGTAATTTTCACAACAGTCGGGTGCCCTTTAAAGCTACAGTAATGAAAACAGTATGGGAAAACAGCATTAAAACAAACAAAATATAAGGCCCAGAAAGAGCCTTAAATGCGTTTGGGACTTTATTTCAAATGAATAAGAAAGAAGGCCTTATTCAATCGATAATGTTGAGGCTTGTTTTAGATTTGGGGACATATTTATACCAGAGCTCTCATACATTTATCAAAATCTATTTTGGACTGTTCAAAAACGTAAATGTAAAAATAATACTACCATCAGGGGGAAAAAGCTATTTGAAATTGTCATTCCATGCCAAGTAAATTCTGGTAAATACTACCTATCACTTACCAGGAAGGAATTTTCCTAGTATGACACCACAGCCAAAACCAGTAACAAAAATGATTTGACTCCATCGAAATTACACATTCTATATGGCAAAAAAACAAAATAAAATAAAATAAAATAAATAGAAAATTTAAAATGCGAAATCCCCATGAACAAAATTAAAAAGCAAAAACTATAGTTTCCCGCATGGGTCTATACAGAGGCGATTCAAATGGGAAGAAATACAATCATCCGTAAACCTGTAGAAATAAAGTTCATCTCACCCAATGTAATCAAAGCGTGTGTGTGTGAAAACATGATTAGTTTTGCCTAAGACATTGGCACTCTCGTTTTAAGGCTCCTAATACCTAGATTTGGCTTGGGCGTGGAGAAACGGGTTCCCCGTGTCATGCCAGTGGGGATCTAAAGTGGATTGTCCTCACTGGAGCAAATGCAACGTGTATCCAACACCTTTTCAAATGGGTGGACCCTGTGAGGCAGGAATTCTACTAGCATTAAATGTATTGAAAGATGGAAACAATCTAGGTGTATACCAGCAGGTTGACTGTTCAATTCAACCGTGGTAAATCCTTAGAATATCATGTAGTCATTGCAGTAATTATGTAGAAACATGTTATTAACGTGGGCAGATGGCCAACCGTGTTACTAAGCAGGTGGACACCAGCCAGGGAAGACCAGGGCAGCCCTCTGGCTGTTTATGATTGGCATGTTTTCTGATTGGTTCATACCTATGCCACATCAGTCGTTAGGCATTTTGAATATTAATCTGCTGTTAATTGAACAAGGCAGGGCATGCGATACATTCTGTGGACTCTACCATCGCATTTTTCATAAAATGTGTGTATATTCCTGGGAAGACATGAAATGTTTACAGTGGTTATCTGTGCTTGGCAGGATTTATGGACAATCTTTGCATTCTTCTTTATACGTTCTCAATTTCAGTGTTTAGTGATAAATATGTATTATGTAGAAAGAAAGAAAGAAAAAAGAGAGAGAAAGAAAGAAAGAAAGAAAGAAAGAAAGAAAGAAAGAAAGAAAGGAGGGAGGAAGGAAGGAAGGAAAGAAAGATGGATGAGTAGGTGGATGGATGGATGGATGGATGGGAGGATGGATGGATGGGCAGACAGATGGACAGATGCACAGGTGGAGAGATGGATGGACAGATGCGTGGGTAGATGGATGGGTGGACAGGTGGATGGGGAGGTGGAAGTTTGGATGGATGGATGGACGGATGGGTGGACAGGTAGATGGATGGATGGACGGACGGATGGGTGGATGGATGGATGGATGGATGGACGGATGGATAGTTGAACGGATGGATGGATAGATGGACGAATGGTTGGGATGGGTGAGAGAGGGTTTGCAAAGCTATTAAAAACAATAGGATAATTGCGTACTACTTTGTAGATCAGAGGCTGCAAATCCAAACGCCTGAAGGGCTAGAAAAACAGTGAATGAAGCAGATAATGGGAGAGAGTAAACAATGAAAGTTATGGGGTCTCTGGATCTATGTGTCCTGTCTGAAAGGCTGCTGCGGCTAAGCTCCAAACCACTGCTGCAGTGCAGATTTGGGAGCTTGGTGTTAACAGAAATTCTGATTTTTCAAGATAAACCAGAAATCTTTATTTTTTTGAGGGGGGGCAGTTAGTGTTACGCTTTTAAGTATGGACAGCTAATCACAACTTGTAAAAACACTCTGCTAGCCTGCCACGTCTATGCCCTGTTCTAGACCCCAAATCTGGGGGAGAATTACAGCGGCTTTCCAGCGGGTCCCCGGCCCGAATGATTTAAGTTGGGCTCTCTCCCCGCTGTCCTCCACACCCCACGTCTGTCCCGTGCTCCCCCGACCCCTGTCCCTGCATGACTACGCTTGCCTCCCCCCGGAGACAAGCGTTACATTTACCCTGTGACATTTCCTTCCCCAAGCTCACGGCCGTCCCTTCGGCCCCGACTTGGCTCCCCCTTCCGGCACGTGCCTGGTTCTGAGCTCTTTCTGACGCCTACTTCTGTCATACAACGTGTGTTGTTCTTTCCGCGTCTCCGTCATCCCAAACTTGACCAGTGTTTTCTGGGGCCTTCTGGCTTCACAAATTCGTTGTGGGAGAGGGGAGCGGGCTTTCCAATTCCCTGAGTTGGCTGTTGGGAAACCACCAGGGAGCGGCTAGCAAAGGCAGCCGGTCCTTGGCAAGCCCGGCTTTGTTTCTGGCGTGGGGTTCTGACGGCGCTGGGGACGGCTTTGGTCGCAGCGACCCGGGCAGATTTCTGCGTGCCCCTCGATGCTGACATTCGTTAAGGGATGTTGCAGAAGTTCGGGAGCTGGGTGCGAGACCCGGTTGTCAGCATCCTTCCCGGCTCCGCGTGAGGCTGGCGGCTTGAACTGCACACAGTGGGAGCGTTTACACCGCAGAAACTGGCAGGTGCCCCCAGCAAGGGCAGCGTCTCCCTCTGGGCAGCTGCCCGCTGACTTTTTCCAGCAACCACCCCCCCACGAGCCGTCTTTGTTTTTCTTCTCAGATAGAAACGCAGGCAGCACAGTCTTCAACGCATGAGCCGAAGTGTATGTGTGAGAATTTCTCACACCTCGCTTTCTTTCACTACTTTATTTTTTTACTCTTTATTTATTTTTGAGACAGAGAGAGACAGAGAGACAGAGTGTGAGCTGGGGAGGGGCAGAGAGAGAGGGAGGCACAGAATCCAAAGCAGGCTCCAGGCTCTGAGCTGTCGGCACAGAGCCCGACGCGGGGCTCGAACCCACGAACCGCGAGATCATGACCCGAGCTGAAGTCGGACGCTCAACCGACTGAGCCACCCAGGCGCCCCACTTTCTCCACTTTAAATATTACCTCAGTTCTTATAAGTGTATGATTTATCTCCTGCTCTTGAATTACGGTAACGACGAGCAGACGTTGGAGGTCTTTCTCATTGTAGGGAAAGCGTGGCCGTGGCATCCGTTTCACGAATGGACGTGAGCTGGTTGCCTCCCCGCCCCCACCGGGATTCACCGGATCCTTTCTCTGTTCGGGGCTCTGTGTGGTTACAGGGGTGCAGGCGCCCGCCCCGGCCTCCATGGGCTCCCTCCATCCGGCTCCCCGGGGAGGTGGGCACGTGCGGGGTCAAGGTGCATCTCTGTCACCCGGTGGGCACAGGCCCTCCCTCCCGGGCTCCGGCGGCATGGCAAGGCCAGTACCTGGAGGGGAAGGTATTTTCAGAGAATCTGAACCAAAGCTATGCTCACATCGTGAAACGCTGGGGCCGTCCGAGCCTGAATGAGGTCATTTGGGCTTCTCGGTCCCGAAATGACTTTTTAGATCGTACGGCAGGGTCTTCTCCTCCTCGCAACCTACTGACAGAGGGGCTCCCACTGGCACAAAAGCGGCTCGTGAGGGCTTCGTAGGAGAGCCGAGGAGGTGAGTGGACCCACCCCGGGCTCTGGCCGTCTGTCCCTCCGTAGCAAGCACCTAAAACTCATATTCCCAGCGGCGCGTTGGTTTTGCCGGTGATCTGGTGAGCCGGGCATTCTGGAAGGGCTCGGCTGGGTTGTTGGGCTATGATCGCCCTGATGATGGCCGTCCTCTGTAGGGCCTCCCCGCGTGCGGCACGCCAGCCTCAGCGCTGGGTTCACAGAGGGTGGCCCCTCCGTGTGGGGTGTGTGCGCGAGGGCCAGGCCCGAGCCCTGTCTGACAAGGGAGTCTCGGAGCCACCTGGGTTCGAGGAGAGACGTTAGTCTTCACCTGCCCATCGGAGGAGGCAAGGACGCTGGGGCCCTCTGCAGGCCCGGGAGACGGGGCGCCTCCCAGCTCACCCAGAACAGAAGCTCACCTCCTTCCACCTCCCGCCACGGATCCCCCACCTTGTGGTTTTGGTTTTGGTTTTGGTTTTTTTTTTTTTTTCTCTCATAAATTGCAAGAAAAGGGTCCCCAGGTGGGATCATTCCTCCTTGTCAGAATCACGCTGTCCCTGTCTTTAGCGGCATGTTGACTTTCAACCAGAGGACCTCAGCCCTGGAAAGAGTGCGCGTTGGGCCGTTTTGCCCAATGTGCTGACGGGTCTGGTCTCCAGGCCGACGAGGGACACTTTTTGTGGGCCGAGTCTGTTTACTTCTGGAAAAACCTGGCTTCCTGTCTCTAAGGGGGAACAGGTTTAAAAGGCCTCATAAAAAAGTGCTCAAAGCCCCTTAACATCAAATGGTTCTTACAGGACAGCGTCTGATGAGTTAAGTGTAAAGGAATCAGAAACATAAGGCTTGAATTTCCTCGCAGATACACATAGGTTATAAATTAAGGGGGAAGAATCATGTCAAAACATGTTCTGGCACTTAGCCAGAACTGAAAATGTTTCAAAATTGGTTTTGAGATGCTGGACGTTCCCGTGTCCCGTCTCCGTGGATCCCTTCTGGTCTGCGAGGTTTAGTTATTTTTTAAGTAAACGGCAGTGGAATTGCGGGACGGGGGAGCGGCTCCAACTTGAGGTACCAAATTTAAAAAAAATTTTCCTCCTCCAAGACGGTCCCTCACGGAGACTCGAAACGCTCTCGTTTTGTGTTGGTTTTAATTGAGATTTCAAAGAAAGGGCCGTGGCTTTTATGGCGGTTGGTATGGTTCTTATTTAGATTAAGGCTCCAGGAAGGATAAAGCTCATTAAATTCAGTGCTCGACCAGGGAACGGCTGCGTGGCCTTTGTTTCACCTGTTTTCGGGAGGTTTATGTACCTACAGCCCTGCGTCTGGCTATGGGCAGAGCCCGCGTGTGGACAGAGACTCGGGAACCTTTAGGAGGGAAGGGAATGTGTACGACCGTGTTCCCAGGGGAACGTCTGTGAGCTGGGGCTGCAAGGATAGGGATGCACCACATTTTTCGTTTAAGCTTTTCGTTTTAGAAACTTTAGACGTGTCATAGTTCTTAAAACGGATGCCCCAGTGCCAGCTCAGACCGGAATTGATCAGCGTCTACGTTGCTAGGGGTCCTCAGCGGGGACGCTCCCTCCCATCCTTAAAAAATCAGCTCAGCGGTAGGAATGTTGTCCTGAGCAGCCCCAGCCACCAGGGACGTCACAGACCCTCCCGCCCCTCCCCCCGCCAGCTCAGCAGAGACCGGCAGGGCTGATACCCGGGACCCGAAAGCCAGTATGACCTGCCCTGTCCTTCCAAGCCACCTTCGGCCAAGGTGCAGGCCAGCGGGACGCCGGCTGTCCCTAGAAATACCTTCTAGTTCCTGCCCACAGGGCTGTGCGGCAGGGTGAAATGAGGACACGGGTGTAAGCAGCTGTCAGAGCGGCCAGCGGGCATCTGGCCTTAGCTGAACGCCTGCGTGCACGCCGTGCCATGGGCGCGTCCACACCGTGTCTACACTGGGTATTTGTCAGGTTCCAAGTCCCTCCGGGAACCCACGCCGGGCTGCTCCCTCGCCGTTTGCCCCTTCGGGCCCTCGGTCCTCCCTGCTCTGCCCGCAGGAAGCTGGCCCTACTCACCGTCTCCTGTCCTGCGCTCTGGGCCCGCCTGACAGAGCAGTGATGGTTTTCCTCTCCCCACTGGCCCGCTCCTGTCTGGCTGTGGCTCCCGTCCCTAGGGGTCAGCCCTCTGGGGCCGAGACATCACGGTGCCCACCCGGGTGTCCACGAAGCCCTGCCGTCCACTGCTGGGCTCCCCACGCCACCCACACTTGGCTAGGGAGTCAGTGACTTAGATGGCCTCCAGGTCGGCCCGCCTGAGCGATCCCGGGCGGCTCCCACAGGACACGTGTACCCCTCAGGGCTCTGCAGGCGGGTGTCCCAGATCTGGATGCTGGCAGCTTCCGTCCCAGGCGAGGGCGGTGTCCTGGCTCACGGACGGCCACCGTCTGGCCGTGTCCCCCCCGCCTCACCTTCCCCCGAGTATGCAGACACTTTGCTGACTTCTGCCTCCCACAGAGGTGCCGACCCTGTCGCAT
Source organism: Leopardus geoffroyi (assembly GCF_018350155.1). Lineage (NCBI taxonomy): Eukaryota > Metazoa > Chordata > Mammalia > Carnivora > Felidae > Leopardus > Leopardus geoffroyi. The sequence goes on along the minus strand of NC_059339.1, from coordinate 2,242,818 downwards.
CTAAACCTGGTCACCCCCAGAGGCCCCGCCTCCTCACACGGTCCCACTGGGGGCCAGGACTTCCACAAATCCACTCTGGGGGGAGCACAAACGTTCCCGCGGATGCCGGCCGCTTCCCGCAGGAGCCCCGGGTGCCGCACGGTGTCAAGACGCGAGCTATTGGCCTCGTTTCCACGTTTCTCGAGCATCTGCAGGAAAACAGACGGACCTGACAGTTGCATGAGGACGAGAGCTCAGGGAGCGTGCGAGGAACGTGATCCCCACTCCCACAGAGATGCGGGGCCCCCCCACCTCACAGACGGGACATGACGATTGAAGAGAAGGAGGAGAGGCAAGGACACTACGTGACAGCATGGTGATCGATCTCCCCCGGCTCGGAGCCTGAGCCTCAAGGTGCAAGGTGCTCAGTGAATCTTTAGGTTTCTTTTTAACGAGACGGCGACGCACAGAGTAAGGCGGTGAGTGGCCAGGTCTAGCCGAGCTCTCCCAAAAAGTCCGGAGAAAACGGGCACCAGACGCAGGCGGGGAAAGGCAGCCGCGATGTCACAGCGTCGCAGACCAGCCACCCGCGGCTCCTCCCTTTCCGCAGCCTGGTTCTTCCAGAGCTTTCGCGGGGGAGGCGGAGGCGGTGCTCCCCCCGGGGCAGAGCCTCCGTTTCTCCTGACTTTCCACCTGTCAGAGGCGTCCGCAGAGGGGGCCCCGGGGCACGTGCCCGCAGGCGAGGGTCCGCCCAGCCCCGCGGCCCAGGGACGCTGGTCATTCTAGAACAATGTCCGTCCGTGTCCACCCTGAGAGCCGTTCTCTGGGACACACCCAGTCCGCCCCGTTTAGTGGCCTCCTGCTCTGCCCCTGCCCACCGCCCACTCGCTCCCCTCCCCACACACCTTTAGGTTGGTTTTTCTCCCAATAATTTATTGAGCTGAAGTTCATGTGAAGTCAAGGATTCAAAGTGAACAACGTTGTGCGGCCACTTCTGTCGCGTTCCAAAACATCTCCACCCCCGCTCGGGGGGACCAGCCACAGGCTTCCCTGAAAGGCCATCTGACAGGCCCCCCCTCCACCCTCCCAGGATGTATGCCGGTCCCCCTCCGGATGCAGGACGCACAGTTGTCCCCGTCATCTTACCGTCACTCCTGCCTCGAGCCCAAATCTGTGCCCTCGTCTAAGCTGGAGGCCTCACCTTATTCTCTGCCGGTCCCTCCTGAGTTTCCAACGGCTCATTTTCTCATTTCCCTCAAAACTTAATGAATAAACCGGCTGCAGGGGATTGGGTTGTGTCCTGATGTCGGGTTCTGTGAATGTGCCCTTATCTGGAAACAGGTCTTCTCAGACGAAATCGAGTCAAGGGTCCTGGGATGTGATCACCCTGGGTTTAGGGTGTCTCCGGAAGAGGAGGAAGAAGATGGAAACACAGAGACCTAGGGGAGAGGACGAGGGAAAGACAGGGGCGGAGACACGGGTGATGCAGCCAGGGGTGCGGGACGCCTGGGGACACCGGGAGCCCAGGAGGCAGGAGGGATCCCCCTGCAGCCCCAGAGGGAGCGCGGCCCTGCCCACACTTTGCTTCCAGACTTCTGGCCTCCAGAACTCTGAGAGGATGAATTTCTGTTGCTTGGAGCCACCCAGTTTGTGATCATTTGTCACAGCAGCTCCGGGAAACTGATACACGCCCACAAGTGTGTCTATAGAGGGGTTGTTGGGAACACAGGTGTGTGAGGAACACGGGCTCGGGCCAAGCCTGCCTCCCGGCACCTGCCAGCTGCGCGACCGTGGGCAAGGAAGTTCACATCGGTGTGGCTCCCAGGGCAGCGAGGACGCACGAGTCCCTCCACCTGCCTGTGCAGAACACTGTCAGGGACTCGGGGCTGGGTCCACCCCTGCCTTCTCAGCGCACGAAGGGTGCACACAGGTCCACGCCGGGACCCGTGAACGGTGCACGCGGGGTTTACACTCAGACCCGTGGATGGTGTGCCCGCGGTCCGTGCTTGGACCCTTGGCGCATCTCGGAGCCCTCCTCCCCCGTGCTCCTGCATCCGGGCAATGTTGCTTGCCCGTAGCAGGGCTCTCCGGCTGTCTTCTGCATTCGTGCGCCCAGCCGGGCCCGGGCCGGGCTTGCAGCTCCTCTGGGGTGGTGGGGAGGGCCCCCCGTTGGTCTGCTCGCCAGGAGTGTCCCCTGCCCTCAAGTGTGCAGGAGAGTTTCCATAAAGTCCAGGGTTTCCTGTAAAGTCAATGGTGTGGCTCTCCAGAGTCCTGCTCCCCCGCCCCGGGAGAGACGACCACGTTTTTATTGGCTAAGAGGTGTGAAGTCTGTGGGCGCCTTTCCAGGGGAAATGTGGGCATATCTGGCCTCAGAAATGTGCAGGCACAACCCCCGGGGGCTAACTGAAGCCAAGGCACAGAGGCGCACCCAAAGGCGGGCACACAGCCCCCGATCCTGCGAGCAGGGCCCCGGGCACCCAGAGATGGTACCGGGCCACCTTTCCCGCCTTGCCTCCAGCCGCCCAGCGCCACCGTTCTGGGGCCGGGGAATTTGCTGTGGCCGCCAGGTGTGGTCTCCAGGAGAGACCAGGAGAAACAGGACAGGGTCAGGAGCTATTTGGGTGAAGAGTACACATTCTCGGGCCTGCCACCCCAAACCCTCAGGTCCCGGGCGCTCAGCGTGGAGTCTTGTCACGTGATATCAAACAGAAGTCGGCAGAGTCGTGCGGGTCCGGGATTGAGGCTCTTAGAAATGGAGGGCGTGGGGCGCCTGGGTGGCTCAGTCAGTTGAGCGTCCGACTTCGGCGCAGGTGATGATCTCCCGGTTCGTGGGTTCGAGCCCCGCGTCGGGCTCTGTGCCGACAGCTCGGAGCCTGGAGCCTGCTTCGGATTCTCTGTCTCCCTCTCTCTCTGCCCCTCCCCTGCTCTCTCTCTCTCTCTCTCTCTCTCTCAAAAATAAACATTAAAGAAAAAAAAGAAAAAAGAAATGCAGGGTGTGGAGCTGCCTGGCTGCCCGTAGTTGTGCGGGGCAACGCGTCTGACTCTCTAGCACTCTCCACAGGGGCCCCACCTGGTTGTCTGTGGTGCAAGGGGACGGGGGTGGGAGGCCGGCCTGCAAGCCGCCGGGTGTCCAGACCCCCTGGCCCGTGCCCCCCGCCCCCAGCCCCTCTCTGCTGCCTCAGCAGCAGCCCTAAGGACAGGTCAGGGATTCCAGGAGTCACACAGAAGAGAAAACTGCCCCCCCTCCCCGCCCCGCCCCGGGTCCTGCTGACTCAGGCTTTCGGGGCAAATGGACAGAAACAACTGTACCTGGTTTGTAATGAAACACTGACTTCAAGAGCCTCAGCAGCTGTTTTCTGGGACTCGGTGCCCAGCTCCAAAGCCCCGAGCTCCCGCCCCAGCGTCGCCCTGGCCCAGGCCGGACATGCCAGCCACGGAGCAAAGTCGAGGAGGACGTTTGACCATCCGAGCCCGGGAAACCAGGCCAGTGACCTTAGGTCCTCGGTCACCATTTTCTCAACTCCCTTTTCCACGGGACGAGCAACCTGTGGGATTCTCGGGGCTCCCCTGCGAGACCTGCTCCCCGGGTCCGTCCCAGCAGGCAGGGACCGGGTGGCAAGCAACGGGGCTCACCATCCCCAGCAAGAGGGGCTGTGGGCGGTGAGGAAGGCGAGTCCAAAGGAGGCCTGAGGTCCAGCGCCGGGACTCAGGAACCGCCCGGCAGGCGTGCCCCCGTCCCCAGGCCCCGTGTGACCATAGTTTCTAAAATAATCTCCAGCCGTTCCCACTGGTTTGTGTCACCGGCTGCAGAATCCCAGCTGGGGCGGTGCCACCGGCCAGGCCAGGTGGGAGAGGGGTCGGTCGCCCTTGGGCCTCCGTAGTGGGAAGAGGAGTTCTTGAGAAGGCTGACCCTGACCGGTGTACCTCCTTGGAGCGAGGCCTGGAGGGCGGGTAGCCCCCTCCCCAGCAGGGGCCCGAGTCAGCCATTCCACAGCAGCACACCTGCGAGCTCCAGGTCGGATGCGGGTCAGCACCAGACGGGAGCCAGGGTGCCATTTTCCCGCCCACTCTCCTGTGATGGCGGGACCCCCCTCCCTGGGAGCCGTGGTGTTCTCCGTGCCTCTCGTGGGTGCCCCCCTGCCCGGCCTGCGTTCAGGGGTCTCTACAGACAGCAGCCGCTGGAATAGGGCCGGGGCTCAGGGCTGGCCTCGCTCTGTTGCCCAGATCCGGTGAGCCAGCCGGAAGGGGTGGAAGGCCACACCTGCGCCAGCTGGGACCGGGACCCGGCAGAGGATTAAGCCGGGAGCTCTGACCTTGGGGCGGCCTTGCCAAGTGCAGGAAGCTGGACGCCAGAAGCCAGACCCCACTTGAGGCTGGGCGCACACAACATCACGTCCTCTGCACGCGTTCCGTCCGGGCGGCCTCGGCCACCACAGGGATTTCCTCTCCCGCCGGGGCCGCGCTACCTAATAGCCCGACAGATGACGCGCCTGGGATGCCGGAAAACTATGGGCGCCAAAGCTTCATCTTAAAGCGTTTAATATTTCAAAGGGAGCCTGAGGGGGAGGCCAGCACGGGAAATGCTGGACATTCGCTCGCATATTTTACCCTTCAGAGTTGCTTTTGCTTTGAGTGATTTGCAGGGGCACGAGGCTGCTGGAATGTTCTTCAGTGTCACACGTGCGGGCACACCCCCAGCTGGCCAGGAGGCCCCCCCGGTAGTGTGACGCTCCCGGCCAACAGCCGACCTTTTCTGTTCTCTCTCCCAGGGGCAGCAAAATTAAAAATCACTTTTTTTTTTTTTTTTTTTTTTTTTGCCTTCTACTGTACTTGGATGACCTTTCCGTGACGTGTCGGGATGTGCCGTCTTCCTGAAGCCGCTATCTGCCGCTGATCGAGACCTCAGGTTCTCAGAGTGGGGTCCCCGGGGCCGGCACATCAGCGTCACCTGGGAGCTGGGTAGACACAGAACGGAGCCTTCTCACCCCAGACCCGCTGCATCAGAGTCCCCGGGACCGGCCGGGCAGCGCGTGGCCGTCAAGCCCCCCATGATGCTGTGCGTGGCAAAGTTCGAGAACCGATGGCTGAGTCAGAGCAAAGGGGGAAGCCAGACGCACGTGCTTCGCCAGCACAGGGCACCCCGCCCTTGCAGACACGCCTGCTTTCTGCTTTCCCTGGGAACCTCCCCACGACCCCGGTGGCCGCGCCCGTGAAAGAAGGATCCCATAATCGTCGCACGCGAATTGTATATTAAAATGTGTTACATTCATTAATTAGTTTGGATAGTGCCAAGAGCTTGTAAATCTACTCAGGCCCTTTTCATACGAGGCTTGGAAAGGTATTTTGGTTTTCTTCCCGGTTTAATATACCATTCATCCCCGGAAGACAAAACAGAACAATACATACTTGATGTGTATTTGTTAAATGTATTTATAACAATTTTTGCTCTCTTTTATAATCGACTTGTTTCTTTTAGCTTCAATTTCTTTCACCTTTTCACTTTAATAATTGTCTGTATTTGAATTTATTCCTCAGTTTATAGCATATCCTTTTTACAGATGTGTATGTATACATCATCCTGATACAGTATTTGTTACATTTGTTAGATTCTTGATTTAAAGGTGTGTCTGCCTTCCACCATTTTCCTGTTTTCTCTCCAAAACATTCTTTGAAAAAAAAAAAACCACTGAACCCACTGAAGGTGGTAAAACGTCTCACGAGAGCAGCTCTGGGCACATCCTGTGCATTCTAAGATTTCATGTGTTTGTAATTGTTATTCTAACGTCCACAGTCGGAAAGTCTATTTCCTCCTCCTTGACAGACTTTCAGAAGGCAAATTTTTATTGTTGGAAACCTGAGCTTCCTATTTAAACCTTCACAATGACCCCTGCATTCTGGACTGTAAACCTGGACAGTGCCGACACTTTTTAAATGTGCTAAGGTTTCTTGGTGCCCGATCTGTCCTTTGTGCCGCTGGCGTGCAGGTAGGTTGATAAAGGGCCTGCTTTCTGGAAGGCACGGGGCGGTGAGTTGTGGTCAATCTTAGTGCTATGTGGTGGGTGTCTCTTCTTCCCTTCTGTTGCATTAGGAAGTTGGAGGTCGGTGGGGGCTGCTGGCAGGAGCCTTTTTTTTAAATGTTTATTTTTGAGAGAGAGAGAGAGAGAGAGAGAGAGAGAGACAGTGTGTGAGTGGGGGAGGGGTAGAGAGGGAGGGAGACACAGAATCCGAAGCAGGCTCCAGGCTCTGAGCTGTCAGCACAGAGCCCGACGCGGGGTTCGAACTCACAAACTGCAAGATCATGACCTGAGCCGAAGTCGGTTGCTCCACCGACTGAGCCACCCGGGCGCCCTGCAGACATAGCATAATTTCAATGGGAAGATGACTATATTTTCCAAAACGGCAAAAAAATAAAAAAATAAAAAATAAGAGCATTGTGGTTTTTTCCAGGTTTTGTGACTCTCTTTCCTCTCTGGCCTAGTGAGACAGCGCTGGGTTCTCATCTCTGCCTCTGTTCTATCTGTTGTCCTATCACATACCATGTAGCTTCTGGAACACTCTGGGAGATAGTAGAGTGAATATGTGTCCAGGATCCCTCGTAACGGCCTTGGGGACGCCCAGGGGATGCCCCAGATCTCTCTTGGAGAAACTGTAATTTTTTATGCTTAAACCCATTTCGAAAAGTACTTGCTGTGCCTTTGGCATAGGTCTAGGAGAGGAAGACCCAGCGATCTGAACGGCTTTTGCAGAAAACAAGAGCCGGAGGCGTGTCAGCCCCGCTCTGCCAGGCACCTGTCTTGTGCGCCTCACGCGGTTTTAGAGACAAGAGCGCGTCGTCCCAGTGCACACAGGTCTGCTGACTGTTTTCGGTCCCGCAGAAGGGAGCCGAGACATTTAGGGCGGTTCTCGCCCGTCTCCCCTTTAGTTGAGGATCTGCCTTTGTTTCCCTGACCTGTAACGGCACGGAGGGGCGTGGCCCCGCTTGGCAGGCGCCTCTGCTCCGTGGGGTCGCCCCGCCACCCAGGTTGCCTCCGCTTGGTTGCCCTTCCAGTCCCTGGAGCCTCGCCTTCACCTCCCCGAAGCAGCCATGGGAGTGGCCGTGGGCACCAGCCCTGGTGCCAGGCGAGATTTGATCTACACAGGCGTTTGTTTTCGAGAACGACAGCCCAGCAGCGTCTCTGTCGGCTCCTGCTGCTGCCGTAAATCACCCCAGGCCGAGTGGCTTCAAAGGACATTCGTTTCCCGGGGTTCTGGAGGCTGCAAACCGGAGCCCGGGTGCCGGCACGGTCGGGATCTCCGGTGAGACCTTCCTCCGGGCTCACGGAGGGCCGTCTCCTCCCTGCGTCCTCACGCGAGAGAAAAAGAGTGAGCTAGCTCTCCTTGTGAGGGCCCGGGTCCCATCCTTGGGGACTCCACCCTGTGACTCATCACCTCCCAGAGGCCCCACCTCCTAATACCAACATTGCAATTAGGGTTTCAACACACGGGTTCGGGGAGGACACCGAACATCCATTCACGGTGTTCGGCAACCTTCCCCTTAAGGTGCTTTGTCAAGAGCGGCCGAAAGGGAGGCGGCCCCTCTGGCAGAGCAAGAACCTTCCAGAAGCTTTCTCAACGGACAAGACAATTCGCATTTGGTTTGGTTTGACTTTTTTGGTTTCCTTGTTTGGTCTTTGAGACCGTTGACCCGGCATACCTAAGAGTCTCAGCGATGGTGCCGTCACCTTCTCATCAGCCAACATGGCACGCCATCTCAGAACGAGGCAAGCAGAAAACAAACAATACAATCATAACAGTCATCATAAGAAACCAGCAGTCCTGCATTGTCGCATCTGAGAACTTGGAGAGTTCTGTCCGTTGACTCACATTTTGATGGGGCCTGTGGACTAACCAGTATTTCATTTCCAGGAGCTTCCTCGGAGTTGTGGCTCCGGTGTCTGAATGAACAGGCAGGTGCTCTCGATGAAAGCCCCGCAGAGCTATTTTTGTCACAATGAATCCACGGGAGGCCGCAGTGCCTTCATCCTGACCTACTTCCCTCAGCCCCTTTGCAAGTGCACTCGCGGCCCGAAGGATTCTCTATTAGCGTCTGGCTTGCCGTTCCCCTCTTCACCCCACCGTCCGGGAGAGACAGGCTGTCTGGCCTGCGTTTGGCGCTTGGGTTATTAGACGGCCTTCCTAAACGTAAGGACCGGGAAACACAGTGGGGGAGCAGCCCTTGCTACTTTAAGGTTGTGTTATCACCTGCGGCTCCTGCAGACGCAAATCTCCGTTTGTGTCTGGACCCTGTTTCCCTGTCTTATAGCCAGACCTTTGGCCCCAAACCTTCCACGAGAGCCTAGTTTTCGTAGGCAAGAGGCAGAAGGATTTTGGACAAGGAGGGAAGGTGTTAGGAAAGAGGCAAACAGAGAGGACACGTTAAAGGTTCAAGAACAGTGTGGTGCTGTTTTCCCGAAACAGACGCCGTCGTGGACCTCTGATACCCACGCGTGCCCCACAGGACTTACACGCGGACAGAGAACTCCGTATTTAGGAAGTCAGATAAAGTATCGAGCCTCGGAACACCCGAGAAGCTTTCGTATGTTCCTCAGCCCATGCTGCTGTCTTTGAACAACCTACAGCTACTTTGCCCGCAACTCAAAGGGCGGGACTCCGTCACCTGGTGACATTCTTGTTTCTCGAGACCGTTGTCGACGATGTCTTCCAAACGCCCCGGTGGTAGTGCTCAGCGATAACCAAGCTCCTCCTTCCTGAGCTATTGGCCCACCAGCTCGAAGGTCTCCGGGCCCTGCTTGTCACGGGCTTCTCCAGCGTTGCGGATCAATAGGCCGCCGTAGCGCAGGAGAAGCTGCCTCTCTGCCTGACGCTGCTAGAAAAAGTAATCACTAACGGGAAAAGTGGCACTGGGCATGAGAGGAATACTTGATTAAGTATCATAAATAAACCTTTACTTCATGCCAGTACTGGAGGTGCCGAAGTTACTGTAAACGTCACGTTGTCAAAGGTGTTAGCGCAGTAAGACAATGAGGAGAGCCCATCCACGGTCACCTGAAGGCCTGTCACACTGCTGTGTGGCCCGCACCTCGGATGGGCCCAGCGCAAACCGTATCTCAGAGCCACCGCGGTTACCCCCGAACGCGGTCCTCCAGTAATACTCGCATACGTGCGGGCGGGTGTTTGTGGCATCGTTTTTTTTTTAATTCTTTTTAACATTTATTTATTTTTGAGACAGAGAGAGACAGAGCATGAACGGGGGAGGGGCAGAGAGAGAGGGAGACACAGAATCCGAAGCAGGCTCCAGGCTCTGATCTGTCAGCCCAGAGCCCAATGCAGGGCCTGAACTCGTGAACCGCTCGAGTGAGGCTCGAACTCACGGACCGCGAGATCATGACCTGAGCCGAAGTCGGACGCGTAACCGACAGAGCCACTCAGGCGCCCCGTGGCATCGTTTTTTGTAGTAGCACAAAATGCAAAAGGAAGCAGACGTCCACAAGAGGTTAGCTAGAGTGCTGCACATTACGGGGAAGCAGGGAGCCCTGGGGAAGGGCGGTCGTGCCCCGCACGCGCCCGCAGCACAGCCCCCTGGATGGACGTATTGAGTGGAGGAAAAAAAGCAAAGAGCCCAACAGTCATCAGAGCCTGATTGATTTGTACAGAACGACAGGTACGTGTCCGTTTGCTTGTGTGAACGTTCAGAGCTGAAAAACGGAAGGACACAGGGAAATATGAACAACACTGCTTCGTGAGACAGGAAGTGGAAACCGTCTGGGGAGGGTAGGAGGCGTCAGGGGCCGGAGCGTCTGAACCTCTGTGTTTTCTGTTACTATGATCAATGAATGGTGGGAAAACCTGTCATAGTTTACAAAAATGATACTTGAGAGGCACTTGAGGAAACTGAACACGGACTGGGTGTTATTTTACATTAATGAATTGTTGACAATGGCCTTGCTGTGGTGTGTTTTAAGGAAAACGCTCCTTCGTAAGGAATATGCACTTAGGTGTGTGCAGGTAAAGTGATAGGATGTGCGGCTTCAAACCCGACATCAAGGGGCATTTGTGTGGCTCAGTCGGTTGAGCGTCCGACTTCGGCTCAGGTCACGATCTCGCGGTCCGTGAGTCCGAGCCCCGCGTCGGGCTCCGTGCTGGCAGCTCGGAGCCTGGAGCCGGCTTCGGGTTCTGCGTCTCCCTCTCTCTCCGCCCCTCCCCTGCTCACGCTCCGTCTCCAGGGCCACCTGCAGGGCCTTGGAGCCAGCTTTTCGGTTCACACGTGGCCGATGGTCACACGTGGCCAACGCTCCTGAGTTCTCGGAAGAAACTAGGCACACAGATGGGGGTCTGCCTGGGGCTAGCAAGCAGGGAGCTGAGACGGCTGAATTTGAGGAGCGCTCACTCTGGGGGCAGCCCCGCCCCTGCAGACCCATACCCTGTTCAATACAAAGTGATTCTGACTCCCTCGGAGACACCCGTCCATCCAAGTCCCTCGTGTTGGAACCCCTTGTCGGGTGAAGGGTCTTTAAAAGACGTTTTGAAATATAAACGGGGAGCACGGCCCCAAGGTTTCCTTTCATCGCAGAGATTATAATCTCATGGGGCTGCAGGAAGTCAGCAGATCAACAGAGAAATGAGCAAGATCTTTCCAGAAGGGGGAAAGGGGGCCCCCGGGGGGTGGCTACGCCGGAGGGGCGGCTGGGGGGACTGAGTGGCCCGCGCGAGGCCTCGTTCCAAGGACCAGGACGCACGGCTCTTCCCGGCCCAGGCCCTGCTCCCGGCCACGTGTGGCGGGGCCGGGGAGGCTCGCTGATGCCCGGGGGCCGAGATAACCCGCAAACCCTCTGCCCGGCCTCGCTCCCGTTTCCGCTCTCGCTTTCCTGCGCCTTCATTTCCCGCTCACCTGCGTCAGCGCTCTCCTTCGGCCCCCAAGGGATGACGGCTTCCGTCGCGCTTGGGGCCAGGTGTGGAGAAGGGCGAAATCTGGGCTGGAGCCCCCGTGACCCGAGCCGGCGACGGCGCAGCAGAAAACCCGCCTGGAGAAAAACCGGAGGGGCTTTTAGAGGCTCCGCCAGGTGGCTTCCCTTCTTGTTCCCCGTCTTTAACTTCAGGCCAGGATAATGCCGGGGGAGGAGCCACTTTGGAAAAGTGGGGGAGCCTTCCACCCCCAGGCTGCTGGAGGAAGAGGTTCCCGCTGTGACACTTGAAAGCCCCGTAGACACGTCTGAATTTATAATACGCTCTTGAAGCGCTCATTCATAGTCCTGAAGGCAATTTCAAAGCCACGGAGAGGACGGATGACGCGTGGCCGGCTTAGGTGCTGGCAAGGGTGTCTCCGGGGCTCTCGGGGCAAGGGCACGAGCCAGACTCTTCGCAAACAGCACCAACGGCCAAAACTCTGGCGCTTAATTCGATCCGGCACACGTTTGTCGCGTGCCGTCCGTGGAGCACAGGTCGGGAAAGGGCAGGAGATAAGGATCCGAGGTGCCCGTGAGGGCGCGCGGTCCGCGTCGGGAGGGGCCTGGGCGGGGCTCCCACTCGCTCTGGACACACGGGGGCGGGGCGTCCGCCGTGCGCGGGGCTCTCTGCTGAGGTGGGGCCGGGGGGCTGGGGTCCAGGAGGCTGTTTCGAGGAAACCGGGTGCACGCGGGAGAGAGGCGACGGGTGACAAAGAGCGAGTGACTCCGGGAGGAAAGTCATTCCGTGAACTTCAGCCAGAAAGTTACCGCGGTGAGCCGGGCACAGGTCCGTCCCTGGGGTGGAGGCGCCCGCCCACCCGCTACCGTGGAGCTCACGGGTCAGGGCTGTGCCCGCTGTAAGACGGGATGTGAGCGGTGGGCGCTGCGCGATAAGGAAAGGCAACGGGGAAATGGGGCCGGGCGTCACTTCTCGAATGGGATCGCAAGGAGAAGCCAGTGGGAAGGGGGTGTCAGAGGAAAGCCCTGACGGAGGTGGCCCCCGGACGTGTCAGAGAGAAGAGAGATCCGGGCGGACGGACCAGGCTGTGCAAAGGTCCTGAGGCAGGGACAGCCCGGCAGGCCCAACGAAGCCGGCAAGCTCGGCGGGAGAAGGATGGATGTGAGGGTGAGGGGTGGAAGACGAAGCCACGGTGGGGGCGGGGTCCCACCGTACTAAGCCTCAGCGACCGCCCAGCGCTCTGTGGGTTCGCCTTGAGTGAGATGGGGGAGGGTCGAGGGTTCGGGAGCGGAAGCCAGGATCGACATCCCCCGGGACGGGATGGGGAGACCGAGGCAGCGACAGGTGTGAGGGTAGAGCGGGAGCAGAGGAAATGAGAGTTCACTCCTCGCGGACCAACCGAGGGGCTGAAGCAAAGCCTCCAGGAGCGTTGTGGTGGGCGCCCGGGACCCCCTGCTCCCTGGAAATCCCAAGGAGGGGTGTGCGGCCGGGCGCGGTCAGGGGGGGCTCCACCCACCGCATCTGGGTCCAGGCGAGGCCGGCGGTAGCTGTCGGAGCCCTCGGGGGTGCTGCCGCGGGAGTCCCGCGTCTCCTTCCCTCTGAGGCATCGTCTGCCGTGACACCTGCCACCAGGTTGCGTTCCTTGAAGGAAGAAACTGGGCTGACAACTCACGTTAGGGCCTGGTGCTGTCTCACCACCTGGAACTCGCATCGCGTGGCAGGACCTCTTTGAGACGAGTGTAGACCCCGAGATTCACATCACGCAGCTCTCTGCGCGTGCAAAGTGCCAAACGCACACAAAACCAACCTGTCAAGGTGTCTGCAAACTTCTCTGTTCAGAGTCCGACTCCTCTGAAACGTTTGAGGCCAGAATCGTAGCTGCCCAGGTTTTCCCACACGCCTGGGGGCAACGGTGGTTCCAAGTCATGGGCGAGGCTGCCTGCCTCCCTCCTCCCTCCCTCCGTCCCTTCCCTCCTTCTTCCCTCCCTTCCTTCCCTCCCTTCCTCCCCCCTCCCTCCTTCCTTCCCTGCCTCCTCCCTCCCTCCCTTCTTTCCCTCCCTCCCTTCCTCCCTCTTTCTTTCTTTCTTCCTTCCTTTCTTTCTTCCTTCCTTCCTTCCATAATCTCACCTATTTTATTCAGAGAAGGAATTTGACTGAAGCAATATGACTTAATTTTGAGATGATCTTGAAATGTTTAGTGAACTGAAGTGTAATTCCATACGGTCTTAGAAGTAAGTACATTTTTCATCTGTACTACAGCGCTTTTTTTTTTAATTCTTAGCGCGTCTTTTACCTTTAAAATGTTCACTATTGGAGTACAGCCGGCATTCAACGTTACGTCAGTTTCCAGTGTACGATAATGCTCCCTTTCCGGAAAGAGCTCTCCGCTGTGGGCTCTATGGCTTTCTTGGACCACCGATAGCCGTTCTGCAGTGTTGAACTTAATGCTCTGTCTCTCCAGACACATCGCTATTGTGTTGGGCGCAATCAGTTACAAAACACATCCTCGTACCAGAAACGTCAATGCAAAAAGATACACCATTTAGAACCAACGGCAGGTGGTGGGATCGACTGCCCAGCGACGCGGTCCAGGCTAACAAGGGGAAAAGGAACGCACGAGAAATGCCTGTGCTCAAGCAGGCGAGCGTAGGAGCTGTGGTCTGGACAAACGTCTCGGGCGGCCACGGCCACAGACCTCAGAGGCCGGCGGCAAGTGTTGGTGGCTCCCCGGTGGGGGTGGTCCGGGGCTGAGCGGGCCTGCGCGCGTGCGAGGGGTGGGCTGGCCGTGCCTGCGTGGGTCTCCTCCCCAGCAGGCGCGCCTCCTCGTGGTGACAGAGCACGGGGACAAGGGCAGACACACAGGCCTCTTGAGGGTTGGAATGAGCACGCTGTCCCTTGCATCCCACTCTGCTGTCTAGACCAAGGGTCGCCGGCCTAGACTCAACGGGAGGGGTTGGGCGTTCACCTTTGTGAACGTGCGGGTGAAGTTTGGAGGCCTCGTTCCAACTTCCCCGGGGGGGGCCTGACGAGCACGGTGCCCCAGAAACACGGGGACAGCGGCCAGGGGACACGGGTGCGGTCAGACTTGCAGGGGGACAGCGGCGAGGGGACACGGGTGCGGTCGGACTTGCAACTTCCTCGGGTGCGATCGTTGCAAGGGCGTCGGACCCAGGGTGCGTCCCTGGTGCCGGTGACCAAGGTCGACCGGAGTGGTGGGGTCCCAACTGTCTGGCCATGACTGCCGGAGGCGCTGTCTACATGGGTGGAGAAGTCCCCCCGGGGCTGTGGGTGGGGAGGACAGGCTGGGTGTGCGGATCCTGTAGTTTCATAACAAAGAACCACACCCGGGGCAGAGAGTCAGTGCTCCAAGTCTCAGTGAGGGGGGCACCGCAGGGGGGTTGGTAGAAGGCAGAGGTAGGAGGGCGGAGAACACAAGCGGATGGCAGGGGCCAGATGCACGGGGCCTGGTGACCTTGACACCCTCCCTCCGCGCTGGCTTGGCCTGCTCCACCAAGCAGAGTGCTCCCTTCATCCCGTGCCCCGGCTCAGCTCAGGGAGCTGCGGGACCTTGATGGTGGCTGGTCCCTTGACCACCTTGACCGGTCCGCCCACCGGCACTGGTGTCTCTGACCTGCCCTTGATCCTGGGCCACCCTCGCCAGATACGGGGCTCCGGGCACCTTCCCAGCCCCCTCCACAGCCGCCATTCTATGCGGCGACAAACAGGACTGGGGAAGGGAGGCCTTGGACGGGCATTTCTGGTTCCTTCTCTCTCCTTACTAAGAGTGTTTTTCCCACTACGACTTGCTTTCCTCCCCTTGTCTGTTGACGTCGTCCTCAAATGTACAGGCTTCAAACAATAGCTCAGCTTAATGCATTCTAGCAGAAGGAGAAAGCGACGAGCATGTCATGGAAATGTTTAATTCCTTGTTTGCACACAAGGCCATTGCTTACAATATGCTTATCAAAGGCGGAATCATGAAATAATGTCCCCCCCTGGCCGAAGACGTCCCTGCCGGAAGCCACAGAGGCCGGGGGTTTGTTAGGCTGCAGATGCCACGAAGGTGGAAATCATCTGACCCGACAGAGGGAGAGTCCTGGGTTTTCCAGGTGGGCCCAGTAATCACTCGAAGCCGAACTGACGTCACCCCTACCTCCATCCACTTTCCCTTCCCCGGATGAGTTGAAAGCAAATCCTAGACATCATATCATCTACTATTGATGATTTCAGAGCATCTCTGTAAAAGACAAGGACTCTTTCTTGAACAAAACCGTGATATCATTAGGTTCATAGAGCAGTAAGCCCCTGACCGCGTCAAAAACCCATCAGTGTTCGCATTTCAGTCGCCTCATGTACTTTGTGCGGAATCCGATCACATCTGCACGGTTTCATTCATTTATTTACGTATTTACGTATTTACTTAACTTACGCGTGTTGATTTGAATCAGGAGCCAGAATCACTCCACACTTTTGCCTCGGGGGTGATAGCCTTAAACCTCAGCATTTGTGGAAAAATCTAGTTTCCACGGTCTGGCTGTGCTTGTGAGTTTGGGTTTGTCCATCACGGCCTCGTGGCGATGCTAATATTCTTCTCCGTCTTGTGCGTTTCCTGCCAGTTGGAAATTGGATGGCCAGGCTCGATCGGTTGTCACCTGGATTTTCGGCAAGAAAGCTGCAGGCGTGGGGTGTTGTTCTCCCCTCCCCCAGAGCAGGGAGGGGCGCCGAAATCTGTCGCCTTCCACTCTGATGTCTGGAGCCATGGTGTGCGGAGCCTGGGCCTGTGACCTCAGTGCAGTGGTGTCGTGGTGGTTCCGTGTTCACATTCTGTTCTGGGCGTTCTCCTTCATCTGTCTGCTGGCCCCAGCCCGCAAAGAGAAGGTTCTTCTCAACTGTACTTGGTTATCAATCGGCAACGTTTTCTGAATTGTTTCTTGATTAACGAGCATCGGCAACAAACCTAAGGTCTGCTCTGTGTTCGGGGGGCTAAGGCCTGCGTGTCGCTAGAGACCCACGGGGCTCCCGATGGTTGAACGCTCACACACAGTCCCTCTCCGGCCGAAGCAAAGGGGCCCTGCCTTCTTGAAGGGGTCTCTGCTGCCCCAGTTATTCTGGCTTGAGGGCCCTCCACTTCTCCACGTTGGGTTGTGTTGAGCTGTGTCCTCCTCCCCCCAAAATCCCGTGATGAAGTGCTAACACCCAACACCGGAGTTAGTTAAGATGAAGTCGTGAAGGTGGGCCACGATCCAATATATCTGCTGTCCTTTTGAGGAGGGAACATTTGGACACAGACATGCACACACGGAATGAAGGAGGCGTCCACAGCCGGGAAGCACCGACGGCAGCCAGTGCCCGCCAGAAGCCGGGGAGAGCCCTGGGAAGGGGCGACCCCAGCACACGGTCACGGCTGCACCTGGGAACAAACGTCCACTGCACAGAGGTCTCCTCTCTGGCCGTTTGTTTTCACACACGCTTGGTGCATCTCCTACTGGTCTGGCATTTTGCACCTGGAAGTCATTCAGAGTTTCAATGCAACAAATATGTATGGAGATCCTACGTCAGGGGCTGCTAAGGATAATGGATTGAAAGAGGAAATAAATCATGTCCTCTACCCCCGTCTGGAGGCATGCAGACACTTAGCAGGTAAATATATCAGATGGTCACTCACACCGATGGACATTCACGTTTGTACCATGAAGGGCAATGAAGCCAGAGTGGGGTGGAGGGTTTGGGGAATTGAATGGAGATGAGGGAGGTCGAGGCTGCAGGGCTGGGGGCAGCTCGGGAGCTCGGGTGGACAGCTGCCCGCCCCAAGGTGAAGACATGGGAGGAACCAGCCTGCGACACAGGGGCACAGAGCCACGGGGCCTGCAGGACATCAGGGGTGGGGGGCTCTGGCAGACACTGTGGTCCCCGAGCCCCAGCTCACGGGGACAGCCTAGGGCACAGCGCTGGAAGAAGCCCACGGAGACCCAGGGACAACACTTCTTAGGACCATTCTCTTAACTGACGAATATATTGGGTTGGGGGGAAATGTTGTTCGGATGATTCACAGGCTTCTCTGCGGTTTCCCGTATCAACTGGTGATTGGTTGGGGGGGTGGGGGGGATGTGAAGGGAAACCCCGTGGCCTCAGCATAGACCTAGAAACTGGACAGGGAGCCAGCAGTGAGCAGCACAAGTTGCCTGGTTCTGCTCTATTTCCCTCATATTCCCCTCCGGTACCCGGGTAGGAGTCCCGCTTCGACCGGCTTCAGTCCCCTCACCGTCTCCAGCATCCCGCTCACAAAAGCAGTGTCCTTGCTGCACAATCCCAAGCTGGGGACGGACCCTGTGTCCTTGTCCCTCGGACGGTTGTTGGAAGGACCTCATACGTGTAAGCCCAGTAGCCCCAAGCCAAGGCCAAGGGCAGGAGAGCTCAGCACGAGCTCCGGAAGCAGACGGGGCTGAACCATCACTGCCCAGCTCACTCTCCACATTCGCGACATGGAGACAATCACAGGGACTTCACGGTCTCAAGATGAGATGAGATGAGATGGCGCCCAGCCCCCACCAGCCCCTTCTTGCCCTTTTGACACACTCACTGTCCCCACTGCCTTACGTCCTTCTGACACAAAGCAGCAACAAGAGAACAGTGCAGAACACTAAACGAGGGTCCGTGAGCGTGAGAACCGGTCTGAGATATTTGCTGGCATCCCCGGTGCCGAGCTCCCAAAGGAAAGATCAATCGGGACCCCCTCAACCCTGGGTTTATCAGAAAAAACGAGCCGGCCTTCGTCAGGGTCACACCCTGCTTTGTGGACTCAGAAGTCCCCACCGTGTCTGTGCCATAGTTCCCGATGCTTAGAAATTCGTCCGATAAAATTCTCGGGAAGCAAGAGGAGTGGGGGCCTGTCTTCTCTTGTCGCAGCTCCACGGCTCTCGGCCTGAGAGGATGAATGTCTGACGTGCAGGGAAGTAGCAGGAGCCCCCCACCCCCCCCCGCCCCGCTCAGCTTCGTTAGAGAAACCCAGGAGTGTCTGAAAACGGCAGAGAAGAGTGCCCACGTGCTCATGGGACAGGAGAGGCCATGCTCCTGGTTTTGCAGTGGCGGGAACGTCATGGGGACAGCCGCTCCGGGATGCAGAGGGGGCCGTGTGACCAGGCTGGGGGAGAGGCCCCATGAGAGTTTAGGCCCCTGAGAATAGCTGATGGGGCCCTGGGATACGTGGTATCACGTCCCATCAATATTTGAAGACACTGAAGGAAAGGGCCAAGTTTTCCTTGGAGCGTGCTGCTGTAAACCGAGCCCTATTCCAGGTTTTATTTGGAGGGTGTTACTATAAACTGAGCCCTATTCCAGGTTTTCCTTGGAGCATGCTACTGTAAACTGAGCCCTACTCCAGGACCAGGATGCACATGTGAAATTTTGCTTCATCAGAATCAAAGACAATGAATTGGATCGTGCAGCGACCACACCACAGGAGACCGTGAGCACTTCCCCCTCAGGCTGTCCCTGGCCACTTGAAGACACAGAGAAGCAGGTCTCCCGCATGAGAGTCTGTCCCTGCTGTCTGGGTGGGTCGGCACTGGGCGGGCAGCGTGAGCTGAGGCTCTCCTGGAATCCAGGGAGAAGGCCGTGTGTGGAACAGCACAGGCCGGTTAGGGGCCCGTCGGGACAGAGAGCCAGGGGGAGCTGTGCTGCTGGAGACACATTCGAGGGGGATCCCGCGGACAGGATTTACTCTTACCAGGTGCCCCTCCAAGCGTCCGGCTGGCTGAGTGCTGCTGCGGGAAGGGCCCCCTCCAAGGTCGGAGCCTCGAGTGGGTATCGTGAACAGTGCCTCCTGGTTAAAGTGAAATACAGCCTCACCAGGGCCCCCGCGTGGTTCTGGTGACTACCGTCCTGCTTTGCCCCGGGATGGAAGGGCTTCCTGGAACACAGGACCTTTGGAGCCCAAACCCGGAAAGTCAGCTGCCCGTGACCACCTCATGTCAGCGTGCTCACACGGGGGTTTCTGGAACACCCCGGCTCCGGGCTTCGGCCCTTGCCCCTCCCTTTTCCTACAACACTCTTTGACCCAGACCTGGACCCGGACCCGGACCTTTCAACGGTGACCTGATTCTTGTGATCCTGGCCTCAGGTCCCACACCACCTCCTCCATGAAGCATTCTTGGCTGCCCACCCCCCCCCCCCCCGCCTCCTCCCCTGTTTTCCCGGTTGTGTCTGTCAGGAGGGACTTTATTTGGGTGTTTATCGTGCGCTTACGGCTGCGTGTTTCTCTAGGAGGTAACCTCCGTGGATTCCAGTCCCTGAATGCAAACGGGACGTGGGTAGACGGGAGAGGGAAGAAATTCTATGCGCCCAAGCACACCGACCAGGATCCGCTGCCCCGTGATGCCCCATGATGCCGGCACACCACGCCCCGAGCCTTCGAGACAACGCACACGCTGGGGCGCGTGGGCAGGGGTCCAGGTGTGACCTCTCCTGGGTGCCCCTGTGGCCACACTCCGCCCACGGGCACCGTCTCCCGGGGTCCACCGTCTTCCCAGCCCCCCATGCTTTTCCTTCTGTGTGTCAGAACCGGGCTTTCTGAGATTTACCTGCAGGCCTGCATTTTCTGCCGGGGCCCCTTCCCTTCCTGCCCGCGGCCTCCGAGGCTGCTCCCCCTGCCCGGCTTCCACTGGCTGCCCTCCCCTCCTTTGCTCCCCAAACCGCTTGGTCTCTGTGCTGCTACCGTGCGGGACTCAGGCCCAAAGCAGCTTTGCTTATGTTTAAAAACTTCTGTACGTCCCTCTTTCTCCTTTTAAATAGACTTTAACGCCTCAGGTGCACGGCCTCCAGGCCGTCAGCATCCCCACCAGGGGGACACTTGTCACAACGATGACCCACACGGACTTGTCGTCCTCCCCAGAGTGCAGCTCTTAGGCTGGAGTTTGCTCTTGGTGTTGGACATTGTGCGGGCTTGGGTGAATGTCTGCGGTCTCGGGCACACAGCGTGGTCTCCCTGTCTCAAGCCGAGCCCCCCCCCCCCCCCCCCCGCCGCCAGGGATGCCCCTGTTCACACCTCCGCTGCTGTGCCTTTTCCAGAATGTCACTGAGCTGGAATCGCCCAGTGAGACCCCCAGAGCTTTTCGCGCATGGGCCCTGGTTAGCTTCCCGCATTCCGTCCGTCCTCCCCGCAGCCTCTAGAAGGCTCCGTGTCCACGGCGGAGTGCACACGGGCCGCCACGTCCAGCGAGCAGAGTAACCGGCGTGAAAGCAGAAACTCGGACATGAGTCTGACCCTGAGGTTGGCGTCGGGGTCCTCCAGGCTGCCCCCGGTCCTGGCTGGAGGGCCCTCCTTCCCCGCCCCGCCCCCCACCGGCCCCATCAAGTCTCATAAAAATATCAAACGGGGAAGTAAAATCTCCCCCTGTTTTTCAAAAGCAAAACTTTAACGAACGGTCTTTGATCCACAAATGTAATTGGAGATGGAACGGATATTTGTCTAAACGCATTAATTTAATTCCTGGCCCAGTTTTTTTCTTTCCCCCTTATCGGAGCCCTTGTTCTAACGGTGCCTCTGGCAGAATCAGAAATCAGAGGGAAGGAACAAGTGACTCTTCGTGCAGCATAAGCACAAATACAACTTCCACTCAAAATATTTTCAGAACCAAGGTGCACGGAGCGGCCCAGACAAGTGGGCCCGCTCCGCGAGCGCATCAGAAACCCAGGCTCGCTGCCGTGCTGACGGCCACGGTCTGTCCACACGCGTTCTCGCCCACGCTCAGCGGGGGTCACGTGTGGAGCTCGGCGCTCAGGCCCCGAACACCATCTGCCCAAACGTTTCTCTCGCTGAAATTCACGAGCTGCTGGTGTCATGTCGTGTTTACAGACAGTGACTTTACGGCCCCCGTTGCGAAGTTCCGACGAGGTTTTGGGGAATGAGATGTCTTCTCTTACTCAAAGTGGAAGAGACATGGGGATTTAAAGCTGGATTTTTCCAGTCACCTGCCCGGTGCGCGTGCTCGGGCCGCCTTCACAAAACGCCACCGGCCGGGGGCCCAAACAACAGACGTTTGTTCTCAGGCTCCGCTGTTGGGACCCCCACAAACGCCTCTGGGGGCACATCCAGCCCACGGCACCTGCTCGGCCAAGCGTCCAACAAGACCCCGCCTCTGGTCTCACCAGCCGGGGAACCTCAGCACGCCCCTGGTTCGCAAGCCCTGACTTCACGCGTTCTGGGGGAAACTCGGGGTCTTGGCGGCCACCGGAAACGCCAGAAGCCCCCCAGGGGCCTCGCTGGCCTCAGCCCGTCTCCGATCACCGAACGTCCCCACAAGCTGGATGGTGCGGATTGATCCCACGCTTCTCCTTTGCTTCCCGGAAGCCGTGCCGGGCCTGGAGCCCACCCTGTGGCGCTGACGTGTCTCTCCTCGGCTGCAGGATCGATCGACGGTGTTGTAAAGGTTAACAACGTGTAGCTGTTTCCCCATCCCCTGCACAGTGTTGTCAACTGCCATCTTTATTCATTTCCCAAGGAGGAAAGTGACTCTGGCGGAACAAAGGCCGCGTGGCTGTGCCAGAGACGGCCCTCGGAAGCGTATCAAAGCCACGCCGAGTGGGAATAATTACTCGCTCTCAGCTGGGGGTGCCGGTGACACCATCTGAGCACCAGGGCCGCTCATTCCTTTCAACGAGGAAAAGTAAGAAGAAAATGCAGGAGCGATTCTGGGGAGAGGCCGGGGCCCGGGAGACACAGGCAGGACAGGGGCCTCCTTCCCTCCAGAGCTCACCAGCGGCCGTATCTGAGATGAGACAGCGGCCTCGGTTCTAAATGGTGTTTTTAAAGAGCCTCAGGGGAAGAGGAAGGAAGACAAAACCTTTCTTTATCTTCCACCCAGAAATCGAAATACATAAATAATAGAAGGGTTGGCCGAGGAGGAAATCGCGGGCTCGTTGAAGGACTTTCTGCTTAATAACTGATTAGGCTGCTCTTCAGAAGAGTCGGCTGTTATTCACTTTTTATTGCAAAAAATATATACGAATTCATATAAGACAACATCTAGGAGCCGAGGTCATACTGTGCACCCTCCGGCCCCCTGGGCGGGGCCGCGTGTAGTGTGCTCGCAGCCTGACCAGAGCGTCAGTTACGGGGTCCCCGAATGTAGTCGTGACCAAAACAAATCCGGTGCCCGTCGCATCCTTCCACCCTCCCCACGTGGTGCGCAACACAGAAGAGCGGGAGGTGTGAGCAAAAACCCTTCAATAGAGACAGGAGCGTTGTACGGGGGAGGAAAGGGACGAAGGGTGGGGGTGGATGTGCCCACATGTGTGTGACCGTATGCGTATGTGTGTGCACGTGTATGGGGATGTAGGTGCATGCGAGTATGTGTATAAAAGTATGCGTGCATGTGTGTGTGCTTAAGAGTGTGTGTGCACATATGTGTATACCTATGTGTGCACATGCATGTGTGAATGCCTGTGTGTAAAATGTGTGTGCGTGCAAGTATGTGTATAAGAGTGCATGTGTATGCCTGTGTGTATATATGTGCATACATGTGTGTGAAAGCGTGCACACATGTGTATGTGCGTGCATGCATGTGCATAAGAAAGCACGTGCATGCAATTATGTGTGTAAGTGTGTATGCATGTGTGTGAGAATGTGTGCAAATGTGTGTGTGTGCATATAGGTGTATAAGAATGTGTGTAGGCAAGTATGTGTATAAAAGTGTGCATTCACGTGTGTATGTGTGTGCATGAGCGTGTGCACACATGTATGCACATATGTGTATTGTGTGCGTGCATGTATATATGAGTGTGTGCACATGTGTGCACGTGTGTATCGTGTGCATGCATGTATGTATAAGAGTGTGCACACGTGTGTGTTGTGTGCATGTATGTACGCACGTGAGTGTGTGCACATATATGTATTTGTGCATGCAAGTATATATGTACGAGAGTGTGCATGTGTGTGCACACAGTGCGTCCGAGTGTGTGTGCATGTGTGGGTGCATGCGTGTGCAGGAGAGAGCGTGCCGTGTGCTTGCTGAGGTCAAAGCACAGAAGAGCCCCCTGCCCACCTCCACAATCTCTGGTCGTTCCTGCCACGGCTCCCGTGTGAACTGTGGCCCCGCTGCCGTTGGATCTGGAGCCCTTGATGCCCCGAACCTGGTCCATCCCAAGCTTGTGACGAGCAGCTAGAGTGACGGCGGGGTCTCCTCTCCTTTGCCTTTGCTCATCTGGATAATGACTTTATACAGCTCATGGAAATGAGCCCATCCGCCTATAGGATTCGCACTCTTTTGGAGATCAAAAAACATGCTTAGTGGGCTGGACGAGAGGGCAGGGTAAGTGGGATGAAAGTCCCGGGGAAGGACTGAGGCAAAGGCAGACGCGATCCCGGTACAGTGAGCTGGTGGCCAAGGGCGGTGTCGCTGGCATTGCACCTGCTGGGGGAAAATGCCCGCACTCGCCGAAGACATTTTCTTTAGGGAAAGTCGAACGACGTGCCGCTGGTAAGAAACGAGGGGGCCGGCAAGCTGAAAACGCGGACGGTCTCATCTCCACGCGGGTCCCCTCTCAGGGGGAGACGCCTCATCCTTCTGCCTGAAGGGCGTCCCCCGGGGCTGTGCACGGCCATCCTGAGGGCTTGTGGCCACCACGCCCAGCTTCCTCAGCCCTCTGAGCCACGCGAATAAAAAAGCAAAAACAGGTATTTGGGACCTTCGGATTCCAGGATTTGGAAGACGCAAGGAATAACAAAAATGCAGTCCCCGGTCCGGTGATGAGTGGACCACTCGGCACACACACAGACGAGCCCCAGGCCGGGCACGCTGCACACACACACACCAGGCCAGGAGCCCCGGCAAGGGCGCGCCAGAACTGCCCCCACACGCGGCTCTGGCAGATGCCTGCTTTGCGGACGGAGCCGGGTAAGCCCTCCGGGCCACCCTGAGTCGCGCGCGCTTTCTGCCATTGAAGTGACCCAGGCAAATCCGGGTGGCGTGTCGGGGGCTCCGATCGAGGTGGCAGTGGAAGAACAAAGCCGGCGGAATCACAATCTGGGGCCCGCGTGGGATGGAGACCTCCTTCCTGCAATAAACAAGTTGCTGCCCCCCCCCCATTCCCCCTCCGCCACGCACACACCCACTCCCCTCCGCCGGGGGCTGCTTAGATGTTCTGTAATAAAAATACCGCGCACATGCTATGTATTCCGTAAGACTGGTACAGCCGTATTCAAAATGAGTTGAGTACCAGGGGAAAAATGTTCCCCATTGTCAAAAAGAAATGGTTGGTAGGGCTTTCATTTTTTTTTTTTTTTCCTTTAAAAAAAGCAGTCGCTACTTTCAAAGTCAGGAAAGGCAATTTTTTTTTTTTTTAACACAAAGAAAGGGATAGCAACAGCAGGGTGTTGCCTTACTCTGCCTGTGCCCTTTAAAATTCCAGCTTCAGGATACACTATTAATTTTCCCCTTTCTCTTCCTGCATGAGGTTCTGAAAACGACCCATCGTGCTGCAAATCTGCAGGCAAATTAGCTGAAGATGGCTTGCCTTGTGGGATATGGGGTGGGTAGGAGTTCCTTCTCCGACTGCCCCCTGCCCCACGTGCTCTGACTCCGTTTCTCCCCGGGAGCGACTGGTGACCGCGTGGCCCAAGTCCTGCCGACGTCCCGCCCGGGCTCACGGAGACTGATGCGGCCTGTGTCTCTGCCCTGCCGCACAAGCCAGAGATGCGCCGCCGCGGTGACCCCGGGGCCCGCGGTTATTGTCAGCAGGTCAAAGCGCTGAATATCAATAGAGTCGGTCCTGCGCCCCGCAACCCACCCTCTGCCGGGAACGTAAACTTCTGTAACGCACGTCTCACCTCTGCCCCTGCCATCTTCGCGGCTCCTTGCTTCAAAGGACGCTCCTCACGTGGAAAGCGCTTCATGGAGGGAAAATGGCCATCGCCGCACAATTATTTCAGAAACTCTGCATTGTATTTTAACGGAGGGCAGACGCCCTGGCTGAAGTCTGGAGTGCTTTTAAGATGAAGATCTGAATCCTGAGGTTTAGAAACGGGCGCGTCAGAAGTACAATCGTGCCTGCACACGAGTCGGGTCTTTGCTCCTTGAAATAGATTAAATTAAAGAATGAGTCTCGGCTTGACAACTCGCCACACCGTTTTCAAATAAAGGTGACAAAATCCCAGTGCTAATAAAGCCACTTTCTTTTCTGCAAGTTGGATGACACTGTTGATTATTTGATAGCTCTTTGAACCTTCAAACAACGCTGACTTTGAAACGCTGGCTGTGCCGGGCGAGGAGTCCGCTGCCCTCTCCGAATGGGATTTCTCTTCCGATTCCACATCACAAGCCCTTCCTCGGCCAAGTACAATGCGAAGACGGTCCCTGTCGGCCTCGCAAGGAGGGACGCGGGAGCCGGAGCGCGGGCGGGGCGGCAGGAAGGGGGTGGGCGGGCGAGCTCCCGGGGGGGCCTCCCGGCTCAAACGCGTCCTTCGGGGAAATGTTAATACAACAAGCGGGTTGCGATCAACGCAGCGGCTCGACACACGGAAAGTGGGATCCCGCGACCCAGCCCGCTTGTCCGCTCCCGGAAAACAGCCGAGGGCGGCGTCCGGGAAGACGTTTTCCTGTGTCCTCTGGCGCGATACCCGTTTTTGCGAGAAAGTTTCTGATGGCGAGGGGGGCCCCCCGGGGACACACCTCTGCTTGGCACTAACCTTTTCGTGTCGCCGCGCAAATACTCGCGGGTCAATCAGATGGTTTATAGGCGGGTGCTTGATTGTCCCCCTTTTAGAATTTCCGTGTATGGGGCCGGAGGACGGTAAAAGGTGACTTTTGTCACCTTCATAGAGGTGTCTGATCTTTGGGGGAACGGTCCTCACACACATATCCCCACAGAAAAACCGTAGCAAACATCCCCGTGGCGATCACGTGGGTCGCCCTTCGTGGGTTTTGATGGGAAGCGCGTTCTCATGAGGAGAAAAAGCACAATGAGTTTGCGGTCAGAACGCAGACAGCTCAGGACATGCCAACCGGCCGCGAGTCCGCTCCCCACCTCTGCCCCCCAGCTCACGTCTACGCGCCCTCGCCGGTCAGAGCACTGTGACCGATCGTTCCGTGTGCTGGGCTCCCTGCCTCCTTGAAGACAGAAACTGCCCGGTTCACGGAACTCCCCCCAGTGTAGCTACACAAGGCTCTTCCCCACTGCTGTCCGCTGGCCGGTCCTGGCCCGGGTGCCGAGGCCTGCTCCAAGCAGTGGTGGGCAGGGCATTCGGACAGGTGATGTCTGATGGTTTTAGAAGCTTGTCTTGGCCCCGCGTGCCCTCCCGGGTCCCAGCCGGGGCTCCCAGTGCTTGTGTGCGAGCAGGAGGCAGGGTGCGGGGTGCCCGTGGGGAGCCGTGTGAAGACAGGGCTACCCGCCGACCCTTCCGGGAAAATCCCCCCCGAAAGCCAGACCCTGGCTCCCAACAGGCTGCTGCCCCACCAAAATGGTCATTGCGTGAGAAGCTCGGTACATCTTGTATTTCCAAACCCACGGGACGCTGTCTCTTTCCAGGTGAGTTGTGGGAACAGGGCATTCGAGCTGGTCTCCAGCCTCCCTGTCCAGACTCACCCATCCGTCCTCCACAGGACCACCGGAGCGAGCCTCTGTTGTTGTAAAAGCCACGTGCACTCCTGGTTTAAAATACATTCAAATTATCGCGTATCCAGGAGGAGGGCTGCTATGTAAACAAACAGAAAAGAACAAGTGTTGGTGAGGAAGTGGAAATGGGGAGAGATGTGGAGAACTGGGGACCCGTGGACAGCAAAACACCAGGAGGACGCACCCACAAGCCAGAGGAAAACGTGGAGCTTTTAAATTTTTTTTTTCAACGTTTTTTATTTATTTTTGGGACAGAGAGAGACAGAGCATGAACGGGGGAGGGGCAGAGAGAGCGGGAGACACAGAATCGGAAACAGGCTCCAGGCTCCGAGCCATCAGCCCAGAGCCTGACGCGGGGCTCGAACTCACGGTGGGACCGCGAGATCGTGACCTGGCTGAAGTCGGACGCTTAACCGACTGCGCCACCCAGGCGCCCCAAACGTGGAGCTTTTAAAATAAAACGATAGGAGGGGCGCCTGAGTGGCTCAGTCAGTTGGGTCCGACTTCGGCTCAGGTCATGATCTCGCGGTTCATGAGTCGAGCCCTGAGTCAGGCTCTGTGCCGACAGCTCAGAGCCTGGAGCTGCTTCGGATTCCGTGTCTCCCTCTCTCTCTCTGCCCTTCCCCCACTCATGCGTGTCTCTCTCTCTCTCTCTCTCTCTCTCTCCCTCACAAAAGTAAATGAAAAGAAAACATTAAAAAATAAATAAATAAAAATAAAATGATACGAGATTAACTAAAAAGAGAACAATATAACTTGAAACCAGAAACCTCAGAAGGGCTTTATACCCAGCCCTGCTGGTCATCAAGACTGTCACCCACCTAACGTGTAAGGACTGAGCCAGGATGCATCTGTGGATCTTTCTGGAGAACCTTGTAAGTTTATAGCTTCCTACAACCAACAAGAGCGGAGACACGTCAACACAGCTGGCGTGACCTGTGAATGTGTCCATTTGTTGGTGAGACCCGTTGAATGGTGTGAGAAGGTGAGGAGGGTGTGAAGGCTCTCTCCGTCCTGACCACGTCAGCAGAGGACAGCGGTCATAAGCAGAAAGTGGTGGGAAAACAAATGCGAACGTTTTTGCTATTTTCAAAGGAGGTGGCATTGGTTTTGCTACTTTGAGACTGTCATGCGTGTGACACGGGATAAGGCACCATTTTAACCAGTGTCCTATCACACTGACGTCCTTGAGAACGAGGCCACTGGGGTGGCAGCCAAATGACACACGTAAAGTAGGAGACATGACATTAAGAACCCTGTAGTCCTGGGGCCCCTGGGTGGCTCAGTCGGTTAAGCGTCTGCCTGCGGCTCAGGTCAAGATCTCGCAGTTCGTGGGTTCGAGCCCCGCGTCGGGCTCTGTGCTGACAGCTCGGAACCTGGAGCCTGTTTCGGATTCTGTGTCTCCCTCTCTCTCTGCCCCTCTCCTGTTCATGCTCTGTCTCTGTCTCAAAAATAAACATTAAAAAAAAAAATTTAAGAACACTGTAGTCCTAAATTTGAGCGGGAAAAATCAGCACGAAGCCCGGAGGTATTTTTCTTTACAGATCTTGATATGTAAACCTGTATTTCCCACCTCTGTCCACTGGAAGGTCTAGAATTCATGAATAAATTAATGGAATGAACACACCTAGCATAGATTGTGGTCTTGAAATGCCATTTCCAACGTAAACTAACAAATTAAACAAGACTTCTTTTCTGGAGGGATGACTGATGGCTGTCCCCAGGTCTGGGGCAGGGGAAGGAGAGAGGAGGCTGGCACCAGACAGCAGTGAGGTCCCCAAAGACTTCTAGAGTCCAGCAGGAAAAAAAATCTCAAAAGCCAACTTGGAAAGGCTGCCACTAACCAAAGGTGAGAGAGCACGAGCATCGCTAGGAAAATGACTATAATGAATTAAGACGCATTAAGCATGTTTAAATCTATGAGTTCACAATGACGTTGCAGACATAGAATCGGTTGCTGTTGGAATAGCTCAAAATGTTGAAAACTGACAGCAAAACAGAGCTCTCCTATGTGAACTGTCCCATGATAACTGTGTCACTGCATAATCAAATAATAGAAAGAGGAAACTGCCTTTTTATAAAACTATCCCAGCTAAGAAAGGAAGAAACATTATAGAATTATAACACCATCATCGGCTACTTCTAGTGAATTCAAGGTCCTAGGCGTCCAAGGTCACATTTGCCATAACAACCACTTGTGTTTCCAATGGATACCACTGTGAGGTTGATGAATTTGTCTCACTGAAAAAAAGGTTGAACCTGGCGACACCTGGTTGGCTATCGGTTAAGCATCCAACTCTTTTTTTTTATTTTGTTTTTTAATGTTTATTTATTTTTGAGAGAGAGAGTGGGAGAGAGAGAGCCAGCGCGGGAGGGGCAGAAAGAGAGAGAGACAGGGTGACACAGAATCCGAAGCAGGTTTCAGGCTCTGAGCTGTGAACACAGACCCCGATGCGGGGCTCAAACCCACGAGCTGTGAGATCATGACCTGAGCCGAAGTCGGATGCTCAACTGAGCCCCCCAGGCGCCCCAGCATCCAACTCTTGATTTCAGCTCAGGTCATGATCATGATCTCATGGCTCATGGGATGGCGCCCCGAGTCAGGCTCTGCGCTGACAGTGCGGAACCTGTTTGAGATCTCTCTCTCTCTCTCTCTCTCTCTCCCCCCTCCATTTGCACACCCTCTCCCTCCAAAAATAAACAAACATAAAAAAAAATTGAACCGGAATCTGATCAAGCCTAGACAGCCAACTATCAGTTTACAGGAAATACAAAGAACAGAGGAACACGGTGGGGACTGGTCTATAGTGACGCTTTCGGGAAAACCCCAACCGAGGGAATACACCACGTCCAACAGCCTGGTTTCTTCACCAAACAAATGACACAGAAAACAGAAAAGGGGTAAGGGAGGAGTCTATAGATTAAAAAAGACCTAAGAGACATATTAAAACGGACGAAACCAAACACGGCGTTGAGAGATCACACCTGGCTGATAAAACTGTGGGAAAAGGCCAGGAAGTAACTATCAGGAGACCAGGGTGGTGGTGATTTCGGGAGCAGGGGAGAGGGTTGGCGCCCAGGGGCCCCGGGCCGCGGAAGCGGGCTGACGGGATTCTGTCCTGTGACCCGCATGGTACCTACAAGGGTTTTGGTCATCGTATTAGGTGGGCTATACGTTTTCTTTATGTAATTTTCTGTATCTGCTCCATACTGCATATTATATATGCATGATAAAAGTGAAAAGCGTATATAACAAAGAAAAAAAATGCACATAGCATGCAAACACATTCAAATGTATTCCGCACACTTTAAAGCTGCATTAAAAAAAAAAAAAAAAAAAAGAAGAAGAAGCCCTGTGATTCTCTATCGTGTATCATTAGACGGGGCCCTTGAAATGTGTTTAAAAACAGACAATTCTGTAAGCAACGATGAGCAAAAAAGGAAATCTGAGTTATGTAGAATGAATAAAGCTGTAAGTTTTGAAGGGCTGAAAGGTAAGGAGTGTGTGTGTGTGTGTGTGTGTGTGTGTGTGCATCCTGCTGGAAACCCCAGTAGGAGAGAACAATTAACTACCGTGATGCATGTATTTCTAGTCTCAAGACGATTTATTTATTTAAGGTGTTTTGTCTCGATCAGAAGTGTTATCACATGTGCACGTTTGATGAGGCTGGTTTCCTGATGTACAGGGCAGGCGCTGTGAGCATCAGGTATGAATGAAAAATGTAAGTGCGTTCATTTGCTAAAGGAAGAACTTTTATTTGAATCAATATATAAACAGCTTTGGGAATACGGGGATAAGTAGACACACAATCTGTGAGCGTAAATAAATAAATACCGTGCTTATTAATTGGGGCATTACCAGCGCTGGCAGTGGGACCTTTCCCAAGTTCCTTCCCTCCTCTGCCTGAAAAATGGGAGTGCCAACCTTGGAAGTTTCGTCTGAACAAAAATGAGGGCACATTTGCAAGTGCTTGGTGAATGTTCCTTGAACAAGCTGCCCGGTGATGCTGATGCACATTCCTGGGACAAAAAATGAGCCGGAAGGAAAAGAAATTACTGCCTGGGACAGAGATTAAGGGCTGTGAGAGCAGTCCAGGCAGGAGAATGATCCAGATCCAAGGGGCAGAAGAGATAAGATGTGACGTCCGATTGGGGAAGGTTGGGACGCCATTGATGTAGGGAATGAGCCCGGAGGAGTTGGGCTCGGGTCGTGGGATAGTGAATTTAATTACAGACTTGTTACACTTGAGTCTATGGTCTATTTAGAAGGTCACGTTCAAGAAGCTCTCAGGAAATGGTCCATCGGCTCAAGGGAAGGTTCGAGGCAGAACAACGGAGTTGGCTCTCAGTGTGTGGCAGAAACCAGGGCAGGGAGTGTGACCCTTAGGAGTGCTCTGCAGACGTGGCCAGGGTGACCAACCACGGGACTCATAGCCACAGAGTCCGGGGACAGAAGAAACAGAAAAGGAGTAGCCAGATGGGCAGAAGGGCCATCTAGAAATCGAAGAAAGGGTGCATTTCAACAGGCGCCTGGTCCGCAGAGTAGAAAGTTCCTAGATGAACTTAAACGCGGTATTTAGTCTTTGGAAGGTGAACAGGGCCTTCAGACATGGGTTTCTATAGAGAACAAGGGGGCTGGGAGCCAGGCTGGTCCTGGCGGCCGAGCGAGCTGGAGAAAAGGCGCTCCGGCTGCCCTTGGGCTGCCCCAGCGCGAGGGAAGCAGCTGGAAGGAGAGCAGAGAGAGGGAGGACAGCTGAGCTCGGGGGCAGGTGGAGGTGAGTTTGGTGCCTGAAGGGAGGCACGAGCTGCAACAACGGGGACGAGGGAGGGCATACAGGCCACGAGCTCCCGTGGGGGGGGGGGGGGTGGATAATGCATGGAAGGAAAAAGAGCTGTTTTCCCCCAAAGAAGAGATGGGGACCATCGTAGGTTTGTTTCTAAGCAGGGGAGGGGACGTCAGGGGGCATTGTGGCTCGGTGATCTCTAGTTTCCCTGGGACGGAGACAGCAGAAACAACGGATCCTGTACAAATGGGAATTTGTACACACTGGGAGCAGACACCTGGAAACATACGGAGGCACGTGGCCTTATGATTCCAGCCTCAGGATGAGCGCCCTTGCCCGGAGTTGGCCAAGCACAGCCCGACGGCTCGGGTCTGTTTTCACCTCCAGGGTTCGGGGACTGACTTTTATGAACTCTTGGAAGAAAATGGGATGAAACACAACGGGCTGGGGGTTGCGGGGTGGGGGTGGGGGGTGGGGTGGCCGAGAGCCCTGGGGCATCAGGCACCTTACAGACCGAAGGAAAACTCTACTCATGAAAACACACCAGCACTAAAGTCAAGACAGAGAACCAGCATTTGTGGACAGATTTGATCATCAGACACTTTAATTTGGAAAACATTTTGAAGTAGGAATTTCCTTTTAGGTCCCCTAAGAGGTAACGGAGGGGGATCTGAGACATGGCCCCCCATGTTCTGGAACAAGGCGGAAATGCTTTCATCATTAATTGGATTGTAGTTGGGTTAACAAAGAATGCGTTTCAGTCTCTCCCTCCCTCCCTTCCTCTCTCCCTCTCTCTCTAGAAAAGGCATTTGGCCCAACTTTATTGTTCAGTAGACATTACGCTCCACTCACCCATTTTCTTTGCTCCTAAAATGTTTCTGAGATTCTAAAATGAGAGAGACCCATGCATTCCCTATGTCCTCTCTCTTTTCTACGTCCAGTTCTGGGATCACGGCTCCCTTTTGGTTTTGTTCTGGTCGGATGCCTTCCTTCTTTTATTTTTAAATTTTCTTTCTCTCTTTCTTTCTTTCTCTCTCTTTCTTTCTTTCTTTCTTCCTTCCTTTCTTTCTTTCTTTCTTTTCGCCTGCCTTCTTTTAACACTGTGCATCTTCGCGGCCGCCGTGTTGCAAAGACGGTAAAGCGGCCCAAGCTGAGTTCCACCTAATGGAAATGTGCCGTCCGGACAGGAAGCAGGGACCTGTTAAGGCTTCTCATGAACTGCGATCTTGGTTTTTGCAAAATACACGGAGGCTAAGAAAATGCCACCACATTTGCTTTGCACTTCTCCTGTTTAAATTTTTTTTAATGTTTATTATTTATTTTTGAGACAGAGAGAGACAGAGCGTGAGTAGGGAAGGGGCAGAGAGAGAGGGAGACACGGAATTCGAAGGAGGCTCCGGGCTCCGAGCTGTCAGCACAGAGCCCGACGCGGGGCTCGAACCCACGAACCGTGAGATCATGACCTGAGCCAAAGTCGGATGTGTAACTGACTGAGCCACCCAGGCGCCCCTGAACTTCTTCCATTTTAAAGACTTTCCGTCACGTCCAATGTTCCTGTTTTACCTGTGTGGTTTGGGAAGGATTCACGCCACGGTCTGTGCAGAACACCTGGGTAGAGACAAGTGGGAACTGAACGCGTACGGGTGGTGTTGCTGGGTACAGAGTCCAGGAGAAGAAGAAAGTAGCACACTCTTTTAAATTAGGAAGTGGTACCTGCGTATCAGCCACACGCTCTGCTGCCCTCACCCCAGCTTGACCGGGCCGTTCCCCCTCTTATGCCCCGGATTCTGGATCCCCCCTCCTTCCCCCGAGTGCTTCTCATCAGCCTGCAGGTGTGCTCTTAGCCGGTCTTACACGAACAAACCTCCCTGGACCCCTGTCCCCTCCAGCCCCTGCCCCGTTTCTCTCTTCCCCTCTCCACAAAGCTCCTGGAAGCTCCTGTCGGCCCCGGCTGTCTCCGTTCCCTGCTCTTGTCCGCTCTTGACCGCTCACGCCTGGTGTCCGTTGGGCAGCCGTGGGGGGATGTCAAGGAGCCGGCTGGATATGCGGGCCTGGGGTTTGAGCCAGAGGCCGACGGTGGCGACTCGGGGGTCACGACGGTGGAGGCCGTGGCTCGAGCCTTGGGGCCGGGGGACTGCCCGGCAGGCAATGGTGGGGAGACGCGAGGCCGCGCCTGGGCTCCGGGGGCCGCCCGGTTAGCTGGTCCGGGGGGAGAGGTGCGGGCTGGGTGCTGGGGGGCTTCCCCAGCGGTGGGCAGAGAGCGGGGTGTGGTCTCCGGGAGCCAAGGGAAACAGGGTCTGGGGAGAAGTGAGCTGTGGCCTGCGTCCTGCCGACAGATCGGGAAGAGGGAAGAGCGGAAGGGCCCAGGGGAAGCCGGTGGAGGCCTCGGGGGGCTTGATGGGAGCGGCCCGGCGGGGGTGGGGGGCGGGAGGGTCACGGGACTGCACGGAGCCCAGCGAACCCCACCTCAGCCTTCAGGCCCCAGAACTGAGAGGGGACATTTTCACCGCCACTGAGTTCGGGTGGCTTGTCCCAGGAGCCTCGGGAAACGAATCCAATGCCCGATGCTGCCAAAGAGCCGTGAGTGAAGATCACGGCCGACCGGACTCGGCGGCGGGAAAGAACGAACACGTACAGCTGTTGCTCTCCGTGCAGATGGAGACACAGACACAAGGAGGAAAGCGACTTTGTAGCAGCTGCAGGGGACCCAGCCCCTCTCTCACCGGCTCCGTGCAGATACCGAGCCGAGAGACCGAGAGATGCTCAGACCCGTGTGTGCGTCTCCCTCCACCTGCTGAAGAACAGAGCCCCACACTGCCCACCCGCCGCCCACGCGCCCTCTGCCTCTCGCCTGAGTGATTCCTGCCTGGTTTCACGGCCTCTGCTCTCACCGCCTCAGCAGCCAGAGCGACTGCCTAAAACTCGGTCGGTGCCTGTCGCGCCTCTGCTCCGACCCTCCTCGTACCGGCCCACCTCTCCCAGAGAGAAGCCGACGTCCTTACTGGGTCTCCGTGCCTTGTGGTCTCACCTCTCCTCCCTCCCAGGCCTCAGCTGTCACCTTCCTGTCTGCTTATTCTGCTCAGTTCCACAACAGGCCACACCGGCCCTACCGCAGGACCTTGGCACTTGCTGCGCTCTCAGCCGGAATGCTCTTCCCTCTGATTTCCACCTGGCTCGTTCCCCTTTCTCCCTAAACTCTATGCTCACCTGTCCCCTTCCCAACGAAGCCCCTTCTGGAACGCTGTCCAAAATTGCAGCCTGGCTTTCTTCACCGCTTCACGCTTTCCTCAGTCCGTACCGCCGCCTGACAGATGCTCTAGATGTTAGCTGTTGACCTTGTGTGCTACCTGTATCCGCACACTAGCTCACGAAGGCAGCCATTTCTGCCGTGTCCTGTTCGCTGCTGTGTCCCCGGTGTCTGGGACAGCGCCTGACACGTAGTAGGTGCCCAGTAAATACTTACTGAG
Organism: Leopardus geoffroyi; assembly: GCF_018350155.1. Taxonomy (NCBI): domain Eukaryota; kingdom Metazoa; phylum Chordata; class Mammalia; order Carnivora; family Felidae; genus Leopardus; species Leopardus geoffroyi. The sequence continues at coordinate 2,208,077 of NC_059339.1, read as the reverse complement.
AAAATGAATGAGTGAAATTCTACATCGGGTTCATGAACACTGGATGGTCATGATGGTGGGCCAGAAGTTTCCTTTTTTGGCACAAGAGAAGGAAACACTGAGGCATTCGGCCGGTTTTGTGAGGTCAGCACCACAGTGCCCTCGTCTTCGGCAAGTATCGCCAAGAATAGTGTTATCGGGGGAAGCCGGAAAATTCGAACCCTCGGATCATGATCCATCCGTTGATTTTTCAAGAGCGACTTTAGGTGGGATTTTGACTGCGTTCGATGTACCTGATTAGAAAGCAACGCCCCCCCTCCCCCCACCTAAATTTCTGTTTTATTTTTTTTTTAATTTTTTTTTCAACGTTTATTTATTTTTGGGACAGAGAGAGACAGAGCATGAACGGGGGAGGGGCACAGAGAGAGGGAGACACAGAATCGGAAACAGGCTCCAGGCTCCGAGCCATCAGCCCAGAGCCCGACGCGGGGCTCGAACTCACGGTGGGACCGCGAGATCGTGACCTGGCTGAAGTCGGACGCTTAACCGACTGTGCCACCCAGGCGCCCCCTAAATTTCTGTTTTAAAAGCCCGAATCTCAGTCCCAAATCCAGGTGACGGCAGGGTCCTGCTCTCTCGGAGGTTCTGGAGAACAGTCTGGTCCGTGACACCATCCGAGCTTCTGGGGGCTTCTGGCAATGCTCGGTGTTCCTCGGTTTGTAGAGCGATCATTGGAATCTGTCTGCCTGCACGCGGCGGTCTGTTCCGGACACGAGTCGCTGGCTGCGACCTGCCTTAGTCCGCCATGACCTCACCTCCACCCTGTAGGCTAAGACCCTCTTTCCAAATAAGGCTTCCGGTAGATGTGAACTTGAAGGGGGGGGCAGTACAATTACCCCCACATTATATGGAAAGGGAGCTGGAAAAGGCTGACCTTTCAGAGGCCATGTTGCCCAGTTGACAGAGAATTAAAATCAAAATATGAGGCCTTGTGATCTTCCTTTTCTTATAGACGGCAACACTCTAGGGGGCTAGCGGTCTGCTGTGCACCCCGGGAAAAGAGGGTTTTATTTAGAATATACCGTAGTGGTGCTTTTGCAGCAGGCGTCCAAGGAGAGGCCTCCGTGATGAGCCGCTGGGGATCTCGTCCCTCCCTCTTCCCCACAGTCATGTGCTGTCGTTTGAGTCTCTGCTTCTCCATCACCATCCTGGAGATATTGACACCCACAAACACCCTGTCCAGTAATGCACTCCGGTTCGGACACGGATAAGGTGCTCCCACACCCCAGAATCCTCAGGAGACCCCCACGTCCCCAGAAAATCTGGCATGTGACCCAAACCCTAATTCCACAGAAAACCTCCGGAGGACTGATCTCTAGCAGAGCTCTTGTCTTTAGGGGAGAAACAGACAGGAAGCCGCTGATGGGGCTCGCAGGTGTTTGCCGCTAGGAGCTGGGAGCACGGCCCCTCGGTGCTCCCCGTGCCACGTAAGCCCTTTCCGAAATCCCTTTGCCGGTGTGAACGGCTTGGCTGCTCATGTCAAGGCACTATCACAAAATCTGCTTTCTAACTGCACAGAATCTGCCAAGATTGACTTCTGTAGCGAAGATCCCACGGGTGTTGAGCGATATGAGGGACGTGCTATAGTAGTAATAGCTAACCTTGATGGAATATTTGCTGCTGATCACGCTCTGTTCTCAGAGTTTTGCACATCCTCCTTAATTTCGTCTTTAAAGAGCCCTTGTGAGTTAATTGCTACTATTACTCCCGCCCTACTGAAAAGATAAAGTTCAGAGGGTACCAGTGACCTGCCCAAGGTCACGTAGCTAACGAGAGGCGCGGGGACTGTAGTGGGGTTTTGTTTTAATGCGTGGTTGTATTGAAAAGAAACTGGCAGAATGAGGTAAAAACACAGAGGGAGGCAAACCCTAAGAGACTCTTAAATGCAGAGAACAGACCGAGGGTTGCTGGAGGGGAGGGCGGTGGGGCACGGGCTAGATGGGGGATGGGCCTCGGGGGGGCGCTTGTTGGGATGAGCGCCGGGCGTCGTGTGTAAGAGGAGAATCACTGGGTTTTGCTCCTGAAGCCAAGACCACAAGGTACGTTAACTAACGTGAATTAAAATTCTGAAAATAAAATAAAAGATCCTGGGAAAAACCACCGTTGGACACACGGTACGATAATAATCATTTTAGACAAGAATCATCCATGGAGGCTAAAACCAGTGGTGAAAGTTTGATGAGAAAGCAGCTATTTACAGAGTCCCAAAGTATCTCCTCGGAAGACACCAATTCCTTACAAAGGGAAAGACGGCAGCTTTGCGGTAGAGAGATCGGGTCGACCCCCCTCTATCCCCAGATAGAGTTCCATCATACGCCCCGTCAGCATTTAGCACCTGCCTCGGAGGTCACAAAGCTGAAGAAAGCATCATTCTCGTCTCAAAATAGTTGAGAGCGACAATCAATCATCTCTGCATTGCTTCGGGTGTAGAGGATGTTTGAGGTCAAGCCAACTTTAATTACTTGTTGAAAAGATTAAAAGGGTAGTAGGTGTGAAGGGTGGGGGCCGGGGTGGAGGGTGAGGTTGCATAAGAAACGTGTCGTGATCTCACTCTCACCGGTACAAGTCACAACCTGGAGAGAAAATCCGGCCAAGTCGTGTCGCTGCCGAGCCCTCTCCCCTGAAGAGTTGAGCACACAGCTTCCCCATCGAGCCGAGAACGATCCCTCCAAGGACTTACACATCCATCAAGGGTTCCACCCTCTCCCCGCTCACGCAGCATGAAGATTGATAACAGACACCCCGTTCCATTTATCTCCGTGTCTTGAAAACTCTTGGAAGTTGGTACACGGCGGGCTCAGTGAATATTCCTGAACGAGCCAATTCATCAAGTCCTTGGGGCTACCTCGGTTTGAATCTCAGCAGCTGTCAGGCAGCGTTTAGGAGAAGAAAATGATGCAGAAAAGTCAAGTCCAGGCAACAGATTTTCGTTTTTAAAAATGCAGAAAAAGCCTTCGTTATACAGTATAGTTGAAGCAGAGCGAGGTGTCTTTAAACTGTGTTCTGTGAAACCGAAAGATGCTTTTGGAGAATATTAAATCACCCCTTCAGGGTGTTTCCTAGCTTCAGCTGATGGGAAAGTCCGGTTTGTGTGTGGTTCTTACCTTCTGGCTTCAAGCCCCTCTCCCCTTCTGTATCCCAGCGCACCGTGCGGTGCTCATCTGTGGGCATTTACTGAGCGCTCATTTAAGTGTCCGGCAAATAGTCACCGATCGCCCAGCAGGACCTGGCGGGACTGTGGATGAACACAAACCTGCTGGGGGGGGGGGGGGCTTCAAGTCGAGCTTCCGGAAGAGACACTGAGCAAGGAGTTAGAATGTGGGCGTCGGGCCGGAGGGTGGCCCTGGGGCTGGGAAAAGGAGAGAACCCGTCGTTGCTCTCTCCAAGGGACTCAGATGATCCTTAGGGGTAAAGAAACCAATAATTATCACAAAGAGGAGAGGAGGGGAAGAGGGGGAAGGGGGGGTGCGGGGGGAGGGAAGGGGAAGGGGAGAAGAGGAGGGGGGAGAGGGGCGTGTGGGGGGAAGGTGGGGAAGGGGAAGGGAGGAGGTGGGGGAGGGAGGGATGGAGAAGGGAAGGGAGGGGGAGGGGGAAGAGGAGGGGGGAGAGGGGGTATGGGGGAGGGGGATGGGAAGGTAGGGAAGTTGGGGAGGGGAGGGGGTGTGGGACGAAGGTGGAGAAGGGGAAGAGAGGAGGTGGGGGAGGGAGGGATGGGGAAGGGAAGGGAGGGGGAGGGGGAAGAGTAGAGGGGAGGGGAGGAGGAAGTGGGGGAGGGGGTGTGTGGGGGAGGGGGGAAGGGGAAAGGAGGAGGTGGGGGAGGGAGGGATGGGGAAGGGAAGGGAGGGGGAGGGGGAAGAGGAGAGGGGAGGGGAGGAGGAAGTGGGGGAGGGGTGGGGGGGAGGGGGGAAGGGAAAGGAGGAGGTGGGGGAGGGAGGGATGGGGAAGGGAAGGGAGGGGGAGGGAGGAAGGAGGAAGGGGGAGGGGGAGGGGGAAGGAAGGGACGGAAAGAGCATGAGCTTCAGTACCAGACCGGCCTGCTTTCCAGTGCTGGCTTTTCTCTCTTACAAGACGGTTGTCCTTCCATCAATCAGCTAATGTCTCTGGGACCTTGACTTGCTCATCCTCCAAATAAGGGTCCCCACACCTATGTTTTGAGGCTCTGGATAGGAAGTAACCAGGTGGATCCATTATTTAAATCTGTAGAAACTGGAAACATGCATTCAAAAAGGACGTTTGATCCAAATGCCCGTTAACACTTCCTTCCCCTTCCTGCTCCAAATTCGCAAAATCCTGGAAAAAGCATGGTTACGTATACGTTTCAAATCTAAGATCCGTGGAAAACAAGAACGGTGCCATGAGCGGAAGGGGAAATTCCAGAAATACGTGGAAATGGGAACCAGGTTGGGCGGACGGGATCGGTGGTGGGTCAGCGTCCCACAGGCCACCGGGAGACGCACTGGCTGTGAGGCGAGAGCCGTCTTGTGACAGCCCCAGAAAGCTGGGGGGGGGGGGGGGGGCGGGGACGGGAGCTGGGAACACAGAACTGGGGCTCTTGTTGCATTCGGCGGGCGAAGCCATTGATTAATATTGGCTATATCGATCCAACCAAAAAACTGGATATGGTGATTACGTTTTTCAATGACCTCTGAAGGTAGAACCAGGTTGCGTATCTGCCACCACAGCTGTGAAAGAGGCGGTTTCTGGAATGAATAAGCCTTGCTTGGCTTAATTTGAAAAAGAAAAAGGCACCAAAAGAAAGAAACAACGTAAGCAGAAATAAGCCGTGCGTGAAATCACGAGGTAACCCGTGCTATTCGGGCAATTCTGCCAAAAAAAAAAAAAATCAGTCGATGAACCAAAGTTGCACCCACTTGGGGAAATACAGAAAGTCGGCAACATGCTGTCCGCAAGAGGTGCGTTGATGATACAAAGGTTTGAGAGAGAAGGCGACGTTAATACTTGACAAATAAACTCACAGTGAGAGGCTGGAGAAGAAGGTGTCAAAAGTAAGATGGTTAAGAAAACATCCCAAGCACAGAGTGCCCCCCGCACGCCGTTTCTTCCATACAGATAAAGCGGATGTCGTCAGCCGCCAAGACCCTAGATCACAGCGAAATGCGGTCAAATCATCAGGAAGCGACCAACTGCGGGTTGGTCGCCTTTACTTTGTACTTTACTTAATTGCAAATATGTAGAAGTTAATGTTGAATGATGGCTGGGTTCGACCACAGGCTCACAAAACCCCTGAAATGTAACGGCCGGTGGTCAGAAGCCGGGAGGGGCTGACCCCGACACACCACCGCCTGGTGCTGAGAAGGACCCCGGGTGCAAGTGGGTTGAAGGAACGGCCGGTAGCCAGCCCCGTATGGCTTCCCCTAAACCACGGTCTCGGGGCGCCCGGGTGGGTCAGTCGGTAGGGCGGCCGACTGCGACCCAGGTCACGATCTCACGATCTGTGAGTTCGAGCCCCGCGTCGGGCTCTGTGCTGACAGCTCGGAGCCTGGCGCCTGCTTGGGATTCTGTGCCCCCTTCTCTCTCTGCCCCTTCCCTGCTTGGTCTCTGTGTCTCTGTCTCTCTCTGTCAAAGATAATCAACATTAAAAAAAATTTCTTTTAACCACAGTCTCTTCACTTGCTGGCACACAAGGGCCAAAGCTGTGTTCCGGCGCAGACGAGGGCGTGACCGTGTTCGTTGATTGACTAATGGTTCTCCGCGGCAAACCTCCCTTTCTGAGCCGATCTCGGAGTGTGAGGTAAGTGAGCTCAGCTCTCCAGAATCTCAGCTAATTCAGCTAATCGGAATGCAAACATTGATCTAAACTGAGGCCGGGAGACCGGTCTGTTACATCTCCCTCGCCCCAGGGGGATGCATGAGAAAAGATTACTCGTGGATTATAATTGCTTAAAATAGGTTGTGATGTAAAACTCTAATACCCTCTCCCCTTCAATAGTAAAGTTCTACAGACAGAGAAATTATGCCGAATGCCAGTGTCTTGAAGGTAAAAAGAAAATTCTGTTCTCCCTTTGGGGGAAAAGAAAGGACATCTTTTTAGAGCTGTCAGAATTCACAAGCCATAATAAATTATTCTTTTTCATTACTGATTTATTAAGCAGGCTGCTTGGTGTAATGGCAGAAAATTTCTGTTTAATTTTCATAGGACTAGACGACTCTGATTCCTGATCTGAAATCGAGTTGTTATTAAAAGAAGGGAACGTATTTAACGTCATGCATCAGGGTCTGTCTTTACTAAATTCTTCTAAGTGTGGAGTTTAAGTATTTATGTGATGCGACCATTGTTTGGGTACAAATGAGACATCAGCCTGTTTGGGGGACGGGTCCCTGTCGGGTACACAACCCGGGGCTCCGGTCTTGGAGGGACTGGTGGGGAGGTCAGCTCTGGAGCGTTAGAAATGGTTCTGCAAATCCCAAGCCAACAGGTCAGAGGATGCAAAGAATTCTCATTTCCCCTGGAAGTAGAATTTCTTAAATGGCAAACGACGGACCACAAGGTAAGCATCGCTGATGTAGCCACAGCTGGGGTAAATGTGGAACCTGGCAAGAAACTCGCCATGATCTACATAAAGTTGTAATTCTGTGAGCCGCGTCCGCACCCCTGGGAGGAAGGAAAGGCACCGGGTTACCTCTGCACGTGGTCTCAGCTGGGTTCCGGGGTTGCGGTCTCGGGTTCACGCATCTCGTGTTAAACAAGGGTCCACCACAGTCTCTCTCTGGGGTGATGCGGCCCTGGAGGACGTTTTGAAATATTCTGGGAAGACGGCGAGCGAGAGAAGGTCCTGATGAACTATGAGATGCTCCAGGCAGGGGTGGGAGCGTGTGGGGGCAGCACCAGTGGCTGATCCCTGCCTGGACGGGTCTGGGGGGGGGGGACTCGCTGACCGGGGGCCCTGAAGCCGAGGCTCTATGGCTTGTATGGAATTGACCTGAAATAGAGATCGCCTGTAAATACAGCGGCTTCCCGCCATCGGGAATGAGAGAAAACTCTATTTTACCGAATGAGCACAGCCGCTGAGTGGATAGGTGCTACCCGGCTCCAGATCATCTCATTTCTGGATTATTCTACCTGAGCTCATTTTGAAAATCAACCTCTAAACTTGCAGAAACTAGTCAGGTATGAATTAAATGCATGCTGACACATCCGAGTGAGCGAACTTGGGACTTTTGCCCACATTGCAGATTTCTTGCTTGGGAATCCACCCTTCCCGGGCTCAGCCAGCCGAGGGGCTGAGACCATCTGTGGCAGCCTTTACGGGGCTCAGACACGGAGGCGTCCTTTACACGTGGTGCCCTTCGTGCGAGGTGTGTGGTGTGCAGGTGAGGCGCGCCGTGACGCTCGGCTGAGGCCCGAATGACCAGTCGGGGAGACAGGGGGACACCCAGGGAGGCGTGGGGGCCCGGAGCAGCGGCCCCTGGACACGGCCAGGTCGGGCAGCCCCCCCCGGAGCCGATGTGAACAGAGCGGACGGGCTGGGCAGCAGGTGGGGGTTGGAACAGCGGTCCTGCCGAACGAGCGGGTGGGGGCCAGGGGCTGGGGACGCGTTCCTGTCAACCAGGGCTCATACAACACGGTCCTGGGGTAGCAGGAGGAAGGTGGGAGGGGAGCGAGGATGGGGAAGGGGTGGGGGAAGGGGAGAAGGAAAAGTGCCGTCCCGGGTTTACCCTTTTCCGCCTCCGAGCGGACGGTTGTGACCCGCTGGCCCGTGGCGGGTGGCCCCCTCCCGGTCACCCCCGTGGCGGGCCTCCAGAGGCGGTGCCAGAACCCACAACACCGAACCTTCAGGAAGAAAACAATCCACGGCCGAGGGATCGCAGCCCATTCACGAGGAGGGGAGGGCGGCCTGCGTGAGGCCCGCCTCCCCCGGCCGCTCCCCCCCACCCCCGCGCGGTCACCCCGAGCTCCTCCTCCGCGGACGCCTGGATGCTGTGCACTTGGACGGGTGGCCCAGTTTGCAGATGGCGGCCAAGGCGCGGGCGTGTATCCACCAACCCCAACGATGCAGAAGACCGTCGTAGGGCAGGGTTTTCTCTTTCACTGGGGCCGGGGTGGGGGGTGGGGTGGGCAGGAATTAAAGGGGAGAGAAAAGGAGCAGAAACAAAAATAACAAGGCCATTAATCTTTCATTACGTTAAAGGGATGAAAAGGAATCACTTACAGGATCGTTCTTTCCTTGCGCCACAAGTGTGCTGCCCCCCGCTGACTTCAAAGGCGCCGAGGAGAAGTTGGTTAATGTTGTTGGCACAGTATCAGGCTGTGGTTTACTTTTGCTTAAGTGTGATCTTTTTTCCCTTCTCAACAAAGAAAGCGTGAGGGTCGGGCACTGGCGGATGGCAGGAGGCACATCCCACGACCTAGAAGGTGCCTTTGTGCCGTGAGCAGAGGCCTGGGGGTCGGGGTCTGCCCACACGGGGGGACTGCAGACTGTTGTCGTAGAGGCGAGCGGCCGCCACGCACGCGCACACGCGCACACGCACACACGCACATGCACACGCCTGCCGTAGGGCCATCGCCCTTCTCTACGCTCTGCCCCCCGCCTCTGAGGAGTCAGGTCCAGTCATCCGGGCTCCTGGTGGCCTCACCAAGAGGCAGTTTGCAAGAAAGCAAGAAAGCCCCACAGATGGTGGACCCCAAGCGTCTGTCTCCTGCCGGGGGGGCGGAGGGGAAGGATAAATCACCTGGCTCTCTGGAAGGCGGTGCTTTCCTCCAAGGCAGTGCTATTTATGCTGGTGGCCAGAGGCAGGGTGTTGAGGTTAGGCCCCGGCTCTGTGCTGGCGGCTACAGAATGGTGAAGGCAGGCTGTCCCACCTGGCAAGTGCAAATGGCCTGGGGCAGAGGCACAGGAAAGGGGGCTGTTTGGGAAGGTCTGGGGGCAGGTTTTGAGGGGGGCTTAGTGGGAAGCCCCCCGGAGGGCTCCTGCCATACTGCAGGATTGTTCCAATGCCCGTTTTTGGTTCGTTTTCATGAGAGAAGGCAAGGAGTGGGAGGCAAAACGTGACCCCCTCCAGGTAACGGAGGCCTTGCTCCTGGGCACCACGACAGGTAGGGGTTGAGGGAATCTTTGGGGCCCAGGGGTCATGACCTGCGGTCCCAGCTTTCCCTGGACTGTCCTGGGGTCTCTGCCGTCCTTGACTTCTGCTTTTCCAAGCACCGTGAGCCCCGCCATCGATGTTTTGGGGTCAGATTAAACCAGGTGGAGTCCCGGCTCTGCCGTAATGCCGAACGGCCGTACCTCCCGGGGTCACTTAGCGTGACGACCCACAGAAACACGGGCCCTTACACGGGGTTCGACACAGGCTGGCTGGCTACTGTCATTGTCACAAACGTCTACTGCATCTATCGATGCAGGAAATGTGGGCTTTTCCAAAAAATATTTACTGTAGAGAAAGGGAGGGGATGTTACGGTTTCTTTTTTAGAAACACCAGGCGTGTGGGCTTAAATAAATTCTCCTAACAGCTTACCTCCACACTGAGGACTGAGCGGGGCACCTCGGAGAAGCGGGGGACGTCAGGAGGGACGAGAGGGGTGGATGCCACCACGGGGCCAAGGATACAGCTTTGGCTTCCTCACTGCTTGGAAACCACGTGGCAAGAGAGTGACGCGGGGCAGGTTCCTCACAGGGCTTTTGTGACCGTGTAAATGGAGCACGGGGCCCGCACATCGTCACCTCGGTTAGGAGTTAGCTGTTCGTACAATTGCCGCGTTTAATGAAAGAGCCTCTGACCCGACTCAGGCCGTTTGGAGCAGAGAGGTCTTAATCTGGAGTGACCTGGGCGGCCCGGGTTGTAAACAGCTGCACCAGGGGTCCTAACGTCGTAGGTGCCTTGGCACACGGTTTTCTCTGGAATCCCCAACCTACCTATGCCACACGCATACGGCTCTGCCGTTCTGGTTTCTGAGAATCAGAAGCTGGACGGGGTCTCACTACCGGTGTGAATTCTCACCTGAGGCTGACTTTCTGCACAGGGCGAGCCCCAGTTTGCCTCCATGGGCATTCCGATGGCCACAGCCAGCCATTCGGAATCTAATAGATGTGTCGAACAGAAGATGCAAAACCCAAACCTCTGGCCTTTCTCCCAGACACCCCCCTTCTACCCCATCCCCCGGCTCGCTTGTCCCCAGACACCCGCCTTCTACCCTGTCCCTGGATCACTTGCAAGTGAATCTGTCCTTCCAGTTAGTTGCTTGGACCGAAACACTTGCGTTATCTTGGACCATCCTTTTCTCTGAAACCTACATCTAAACGGTCACAAGTCCCACAAACTCCCTCCCCAAAATACCCAGAATCTGACCTTCCCCTGCTGCTTCCCTGATCTGGGCCACCAGACCTCTCTCCCGGACGGCAAGGTCCAACCAGGCTCTCTGTTTCCACCCTGGCAGCTCCTGTCTAACGCTCAGCGTGGCAACGAGGTGATCCTTTTAAAAGCTGAGTCACGTCACATCACTGCCGTGCTCAAACCCCCCGAAGGCTTCCCAGGAACCCAGAGTGGAGCCTTTTGCGTGTGTGATGGCCTCCGAGCCCTCCACACCCTGGCCCTGCTGCCCGTACTGGCCCATCTGCAGCCTCGCGCCTCCCGGAACCCCCGGACGCCATCCACCGCAGGCTCCACGGCCCCCACGTCCTCTGCCGGGGTCGCCCCCCCCTCAGCTCTCTGTGGGCCGTGTTCTCACCTAGTCGGGGGGCTCCGGTGGACGGACGAACACGCACGTGACCACACATCTGGAGGCCCTCCCCGCAGCTCCGTGCGGCCAAAGGGTAAATGCAGGTCCCCGATGTGGGGGGGGGACGAGGTGCAGGCGATTTCTGGGTCTCCGGCTTCCAAACAAGGCCGGTAAACCAAGACTAGTGCAGCCAGCCTGGGCCAGGAAGAGAAGGCACGTGTCCCCGATGGCAGAGCGCCCCGTCGCCCCGCACCGCCTCTCTGGAGGGAGAAATCAGCCTTGTCCTCCAGCCTCGTGGGAGCCGGCCTGTCCTGTGGCCCCCATGTTTCGGCAGCTCCCCCTGTGCCCTTCGATGTCTCCACAGATTTTCAGGTCAGAAAACTGACTGAAAGTCCTGTGTGTCTGGCCACTGTATTCTGGAGTATGACCGAGGTCGCGGTCCTTCGAAAGCGTCTCCGCGGAGAGCGGACTCCCGGGAGGAAGCGTGCCCGCACCCGCCTGGCTGCGGAAGGCACCAGCGATGGCTGAGGGTGCCTTGAGAATCCCGGAATCAAGGGGAAACGATCCGGGATTTCAAACAGAATCGTGTCTCCAAGTGTCTGCTCCATTACGATAGGGTAAGTTCGATCTGGTCTTACCGGGCCCTGTATCTTAGATGTGGGACTCTCTCTCGGCCCTTAAAATGTCTTCTATTTTATTGCATACACGAAGGAGCTCTTTACTACAGCTACTGTCCGTGACACGGAAGTCACGCCTCAGTTTTCTGTTTCGACGGAGACCCCTCGAGACGAGCAGGCAGTCCCACCACCGAAGAATGTATCTCATGGGTGTTCGGCACAGGGGAACGGGCCACGGGCATCACTGTTTCTTTAAAGGACACTGTTTGGGGCGCCTGGGTGGCTCAGTCGGTTTGGCGTCCGACTTCAGCTCAGGTCACGATCTCGCGGTCTGTGAGTTCGAGCCCCGCGTCGGGCTCTGGGCTGACGGCTCGGAGCCTGGAGGCTGTTTCCGATTCTGTGTCTCCCTCTCTCTCTGCCCCTCCCCGTTCATGCTCTGTCTCTCTCTGTCCCAAAAATAAATAAACGTTAAAAAAAAAAAAATTAAAGGACACGGTTCGTTGACCAGATTACCAAAACAGTTCACCTGTCTCCAGTAAGTTACACATTTTTGTGATTTTTGGTACCTGCGAAATATTTTTTGGTCAAAATGTAAAGCTATGAAGTGAGTGTTTTCTCTATAATTAAAGGGTAAGTCCTTGGTAATTATACATCCCCCCCCCCCGCCCCCGCCCTTGTTAACTGTTGAAAGAATCCAATTGATGAAGGGTTTTGAAAAGTAACCTTTCTGGGACGTGATTCCGGGTTAGTAGTTTATCCACGAACGCACCATCGTAAAATCTCATTTGCTCCGTAAAAGCAAATCTAAAATGCAGAGTTCACGAACCAGAAGAATTTTGCAAATCTAACACCGAGATCTTTGGCCCCACGGAAGATTTATCCTTATAAAAGCCTAGTTTTGGGCCCAAGCTCCCAAGACCGTGGCTTCTGTGGTCCTCTCACGTATGAAGCGAGGTGTGACGGCTAATGGTCAGTGCAGCCGAGTGGTTGAACAGACCAGGGGACGAATTTTGATGTTTTCCTGTTTCAGCACGTGCCCTTGAGAACCTAGGGTGTGCAGGTGACGAAAACTGTCCCTGTCCTCACGAAGGTAATCAAGCGGGAATACAAATGAACATACGGGCATGTGAGGCACCCCTTAACACACGCAAAACCGTGCTGGCATTTTTCCCAGGTTCCTATCTTTCCTTCTTCTTTTCTTTTTTTTCTTAACGTGTCACTGATGTAGTTTCTGAGTATGATGCCTCAACCCCTCGCGTCTCATAAGCGGCGTGAATCGTATTCTGGGACTTTGCACAGCACGGTGAGTTTTAGGCACGCGTGTGTCCCGTTACAGCAGAACTGATTACAATGATCTCTGCTAAGTTTTCTCGACTCTCAAAATAGTTTGACCCTGATTCTGTCGCTCATAAGAATGGATGTTTCTAATCTTCATGTTAGGCATGAATTGCATGAGAACATTAAATGCCTGCAAATCACCAGCAAGATGGAAGACTGTATTCGGGACTACAGCCTGTGGAATAAGGTGTTTTCAGGGTAACGATGAGGCTTAAATAATGTTATTGATTTAATAAGCTCTTTTCTGTGTTTGCTTCAGGAGGAAAAGACATCTCCCCTGGCTACTGAAATCCTTAAGAGCCATGGGGCTGTGGACTTTGGGCAGCGTGTAAGGATTTGCCTAGCACGATTTCCTCACTCAAGACGCGGGCCAGCGTGGCTCTGGGGACGCTGGGGACGGAGCCAACTTTCCAGGCTCCCGGTTCACGGCTGTTCTTACGACACCGGGCTGAGCCCCGCGGTCACAAGTCGTGCAACGTCACGTCCTTGTAATGACAACTCTACAGCTTGTCCCAAACCGGACCTCCCTGTTCCCGCAGGATGGTCCTGTGTGGCAGCAGTTAATCAGGTTGGGGAAGAGCCAGGAGAAGCTTCCCAAAGTGCCAGACGCCAAGATGCAACCGGCCGGGCAGCCGGGACCTGCCAGTCGGCCACCCACCGGAGAGGTGTTGTGCAGGCAGGTGGATGCCCGCCTTCTACACTCACACCTGTGATGGGAAGACAAACACGGCTCCTTCCCAGGAAGCCTCTCTGGAAAACGGGGGCAAGTGACTTTCTAGAGCTTTCAAAGTCCACAAGACCCTTCATTTGCCAGTGGCATAAAACGCACACGCACAGGCTCTATTGGTATTGTTTACGATGACAAAATCAGGCCGGAAGCACCGGCCGCAGTCTGGATAAGCTCAGTCTCTTGGCTTTCCTAGAATAATTCTGGTTACTCCTGTGTTTATGCCATCAGAGCGACTTATTTAATTATTTAGCTTACAAATGTCGAACTGGTGAGGAGCCTCCGCATAATATCTTCACATATCCATTCATGTACGTGTTTATTTATTAATTAACTCGCTTCTCCACTTATTTATCTCCGTGGAAGCTCCTGGCTTGGAGCATTCCTTCCTCCGTTGGCTCGTCTGCTGCCTGAGAAGGGGTACGGCATCCACAGGGCACACGGGCTCAAAGGCGTCACAGCACAGGGGTGCCAGGGGGGTTCCGTTAGCTGAGCGTCCGGCTCTTGATCTCGGCTCAGGTGATGATCTCGCGGTCCGTGAGTTCGAGCCCTGCGTCGGGCTCTGTGCTGACGGCTCAGAGCCTAGAACCTGCTTCGGATTCTGTGTCTCCCTCTCGGTCTGCCCCTCCCCTGCTTTCTCTCTCGCTCTCTCTCAAAATAGATAAGCATAAAAAAAGAAAAGGGTATACGGCAAAAATAGATCTCCTTCTCTCCCCCGCTCTCACCTCACCTGGGAGAGAAAACCACGTTTTGACAAATAAGAAATGCGTCTCCCTTTCCCGGGTGGCCCACGCGTCCACAACCGTGTGTGTGGTAACCACGAACCCGTTGTTCTGGTGCTTCTCACCAGGAGTGGATTTGCCTCCCGGTGAGGGCGGGCGGTGTCTGGGGATAGTTTGGGTCGTCATGACCAGAGGTGGGCTGCTACAGGCATCTGGGGCATCTGATGCGTAGACACCAGGGATGCTGCTCAATGCCTCATGGCGCGCCCCAGGATCCAACTGGAGCGTCAACAGCGCAGAGGCTAAGAATAACTAGATTTTACTGTTACCGTTTCACTTCTTTTTTTAATTTTTATTTTTTCATGTAGAGAGAGTGTGTATGAGTGGGGGAGAAGGGTAGAGAGAGAGAGAGAGAGAGAGAGAGAGAATCCCAAGCAGGCTCTAAGCCCGGGGTGGAGCCCAACATGGGGCTCGATCCCGCGACTCCGGAAATCAAGAGTTGGACACTCAAATGACTGAGCCCCCCCGGCACCCCTGTTTTTGCTTTACGTCTCAAGCTACCCTGTTCTTCAAACGGTTTAGCCAAGCTCTCCTCAGAGCATAGAGGGGAGAAAGTTGTACGTGTGGTACACAACAGGATCTCCGGTCTGTTTTTTTGGATCCCAGCATGTGGCAGAGACACAGAGAGCACGGCTCTCAGCAAGTAGGAGTAGGCTTTTAATGCATAAATTATTAATTAATTATGGATGGGAGACGTCCGAGATGAATAAAACAAAACGGAACGTGCCGTAAGCTCTCCCATCCTTCAAATCCGAATTTCCCACCGTTCCCACCGTTCTGCCGCACGGCTCTCGGCCCGCGACTCAGGAGCCACCGAGGAGGCAGAGCGCACAATTCTTTGGACCCACGGGAGACACCACAGCTCCGAAGAGACTTTCCTGGCTTGGAGACAGGCGCTGGAGAAGTTAGCCGCCCAGAAAAGGTCCCGGGTCCTTCAGCTGTCCTCATTTACAAAGACAAGTTATTAAAATAAACAGGAAGCCTGCCTGGTTTTTTCAACGGAGAGGCAGCCTCCCTCCACAAAAGGCGTTAGAACCCACATCAGTGAGAAGGGTAGAAGGTGTTTCAAGTTCATCAAAAAGCATGAGAAGGAGGACGTCCTTTGTATCTGTGCTTTCAGGAAGTTTCAGGATCGGTATTTATTTTACATCAGAGCCGCGCACATAGCAAGCCCCCCTTTACGACACGCGTGGCGTGTGGCGATCCCAGCGACGACCTCTACCCTCCATGGCTGGACCGAGGTATCCTTTTTATGGGAAAAATGGGTCTCTTTAATCAGCTTTAAAAAAACATCGTGACCAGTCGTTTCTCTTATTTAAAAGTTTGACTTTACTTCATCAATTTATAATCAGAGTACCCCTGGTATGTTTGATTCCTGACAAACAAGGATAAAAGTCTTGTGCCCCATTGCTAATGAGATGATAAGACAGCAGGGATCAAGTTTTTAATTACTACAGGCGAGGCACTGGAGAGGTACCGATGATATTTTCTATTGCATGTCTAAGTTGTAACTTCAGGCTCATGACAGTCCTGCTGAGTTGCACTGTCTTTGATGATCACTCATTTTTCTCTCCTGAGAACACACAAAAATTTCTGAGCTGGGATCCTGGGGGGCTGGCAATTATTGGCATAACCTGGTGCCGGTTCCCTCTCTAACCATTATGCTCAGTAAGGACCCCGTCTCTTAATGCCTGCCATTATCCCAAAAGGGAAATTGGACCCTGGAAATGTCTGTGAACTCTCCCACTCAAACGACACCCATTCTCCCTCTACCAGCGTGGGCTTTCCATTAATAATAAAATGCTTAATTGAATTGGGACATTTTGAATATAGACTTTTTCAAAGTCAGGCTTGAAGTTTTTTCAAAAACCTTATTTTTATACACTTTTGCAGACGTGTATTATACTTCGCACGCCAAGCTATTTAAACATTTCTGACAATATTCTTTTTGTTACTGTAGACGGTCGGTAACTGGAATTTTTAAAGGTGCCATTTTGGGTCAAGTGTGTGAAATGTAGAGGTTGCATTCTCCTTGCCCTGATTGAAATGGAAGCTGGGAGTGGTTTTCATTAATTCTTGTGTTCACAAGCCACATGGACACACACACACACACACACACACACGCACGCGCGCACTTCGCTGGATGGCCACGGTACTCAACAAATACACCCTGACCCAAAATCTGTTTTTAGCCCTAAAGACCAGAGCATGGAATTAATCCGACATATGGACCATCACCAACCAATTGTGACTCTAACCAACAAGCTTCTCTACCATCCACCCAACTCATCAAACAACTAATCTCTGATCCCTCAAGTCATTTCTAAATTAGGAAGAAATGACTGAGTGTCAGAATCACAAGCATAGACTGAGTCTAATCTTACATTTCTACGATTCGGGGTCATAAACAGAAAAAGGCGTCCTCACATACTACGTTGGGAAGAGCCCACTCACGAAGAGAGCTTCACAAATAATAAAGGTAAATGGACCTCTTTAGTGTCCACCACCTCTCAGAGCCTAAACGTGCAACACCCACTAGGACTTTTCTAGGGCGATCGGCATAATTTTAGGGCTTTTAAATTTTTTTTTTTTCAACGTTTATTTTATTTTGGGGACAGAGAGAGACAGAGCATGAACGGGGGAGGGGCAGAGAGAGAGGGAGACACAGAATCGGAAACAGGCTCCAGGCTCCGAGCCATCAGCCCAGAGCCCGACGCGGGGCTCGAACTCACGGACCGCGAGATCGTGACCTGGCTGAAGCCGGACGCTTAACCGACTGCGCCACCCAGGCGCCCCAATTTTAGGGCTTTTAAAAAGATGCCGTGTCCGTGACACTTGAAGGCCAGATACTTGTGCCTTTTTTTTCTTCTTGGCGAGGGGAGGTTAAACATGTTTTCATTGCTCAGTTTACGTATAACACAGCATTGGTGTTGTCTGTATCAGTCAGGCTGAACCAACTGCCGTAACAAACAGTACAGAACCTCAGTGGCCGAACACAGCAGGTGTTTGGTCTTGTTTGTGGAAGCCCACGTGGCTGGCCCTGGTTGGGCAGTGCCCCGTGGAAAAGGCCAGCTCCTGGCACCCAACAGCCCCCTCCCCCCATCTTTCTTTATAGCCGCTATCAATAATGCTTTATGGTTGTTGAGAGCTTTGCTAATATCAAATCATTTCGTCTTCAGAGTCTTGGGAATTAGAGGTTATTACTATTCACAGATGAGCAAGCCAGAGTTCAAAAATATTCATTCCCTTATGAGAGTTCAGGCAGCTACTAAGAGCTAGAACCAAATGCTGGCTTCCTTGCCTCTCCCTTCCTTTGATGTCTGCTGTGCCACAGGCTTGCCTCGATTTATGAAGTCCATTGTCCTTTAGAAGTAGTTATTATAAGGCCATTTATGCTGCAGATAAACAGTGTCACAAGACGTGTAATCTTCTGCGTAACTTGAAATGAAGTTCACAGTAAAATGCCAGTAATCCAAGCTGCAGAAATCTTCTCATTTTTAATGCTTTACTCACTCACATAATCCCAAGTCTACAAATTTCGGCAAAATGTACCCACAGACGGAATAAGTACCCCAACTATCAGAGTGATAGGTCTTGAAGTTTGTTTGCAGATCTTATCATCTGGGAGACCCTGACAATTTTCATTGTAGTGTGGCTCACATTTTCATGATTCCAGTGACTGTGGTGTAGTTAAACCCTATATTCTTCTCCTGGCAGACCAGAGCACAAGGGATAGATATTTATAACAATGGCTGAACATAATTATTGGGATATATTCATACAAATGCACAACAAAACCGTAAAAACGTGAGTGAAGGCTGTTTTAAAAAAAAAAAAATGTTTCCTTCAGAAACACATAGATCTGAACCCTGTAACTTGGTCAAACGGCTCAACTATGAGAATTTTTTGAGCACAACCACCGATGAAGCAGGTTAGATTTGGGGCAGGTAGGTAGGTAAGAGCAGATATCGCCGGGGTAGCTGGCGGGTGAAGGGTTGCAGCCATGAGTGGACCAGAGTGTAAGGGTTTCTGTCCAGTGACACCAAAAATTGCAGAGACGGACGGATTCCTGCAGGATGCCAACCACTGTGCCCAGAATCCCACGTATGTTATCTTAAATCCACGCAGCGAAAATGCAAGGTGGTGGTATTACTTTTCTGCTAACCAAAGACACACGGAGAAAAAAATGGGGGGCGGAGCCTCCTTCAAAGTGGGATCCGGCTGATTCTGAAGTCTGCGTTGGGTTGATTGCAACTGACGACACAGCCCTGCACAGGAGAGATGGGCGCCAGAGCGGCCCTGTGGCCCCGCGAGTGTGGACAGTGGTTCCAGGCCACTGGATTCTCCCACCGCTTGGCCACATTACTTAATCTCTTACCCCGTGTGTCCTTGGCCTGTTTGTAAAGTGGGGGTGATAATGGTACCCAGGTCCCCGTGTGGGTTACGGGGAGAGGATGCACCCTTCCGGCACGCGCTGACGTGCTGGCTGTTACTAGCACCCCTGTCGGCTCCCCGAGCTCATCAGTAGATCGAGAGGCACATGTTCAGGGCCGCCCGGGTGGCTCAGTCGGTTGAGCGTCCGACTTCGGCTCAGGTCGTGATCTCGCAGTCTGTGGGTTCAAGCCCCGCGTCAGGCTCTGTGCTGACAGTTCAGAGCCTGGAGCCTGTTTCAGATTCTGTGTCTCTCTCTCTCTCTCTCTCTGTCCCTCCCCTGCTCATGCTCTGTCTCAAAAATAAATAAAAATATTAAGAAAAAATTTTTTAAAAATAAAAAAAAGAGGCACATGTTCAAAGCACCAACTACCACACCAGTCCTCAGAAAACTGAAGAAATAAATGTGCATTGTCTACAATGCTGACTCCCATCCCGGCAGAAGGGAACGTCCTCAGCCTCCCTCTAAATAAAAATCGACCCCGCCACGCAGAAGCATCCCGTTCCTTCAGAGAGTTGGTGATGACCAAAGTCAACCCGTGACTTCAGGCAGAAAACAAGACACACACGGTCTTCCTCGGGAGGAAGCTACGCGCAGTTAGCTGAGCAAGTCCTCCGGAGAGCTGTGTGCCCGACTCGGCCCCAGCCCGGGACCAGAGGTCAGGAAGACGCCACGTTTCCTGACCGACGCCCAGGAGAGCCGTGGGAAGGAGTCGCACACCAACTGGCTTTTTCTGCGAGGTGGAGACAGACGGCAAGGGGGCAGCGTCTGCCTCCCGCTCGTGGGTTTGGCCAGAGGCTCTCCTCACACACACTCAGCGCCAGGACACCCGCCACGGGCCCCTTCTGGCCCTTGTGCACTTGACCCACACAGGAGTGGTTCACACAGGAGTGCGTGGGGTCAGTGTTTCTGAACTTGGAAAACTTGGCGTGCGGGTGAGAATCGTGTCCTTGGCGTTGTCCCCTCTCCCCAGCCCCAACCTCGTAAGGGTCGCTGACTTGCCCCGGGGCCTGCAAAGTCACGTCCTCTATGACATGTCTCCTTCCTCGGCACCCAGAGACGGATGAGACTCTGACACAGGACTCGTGCATGAACCGTCTCTGAGCCAGGATGCCATCAGTTTTAAAATGTTAAAAATGTGTAGATCTTCATGAAACGTGAGCCATGAAGTTGAATGTACCCGTGAGCCCCTTAGTATATCAAAACGTCCGCACCTGGCTACTTTTTAAATTCCTTCTACAATCTCCAAGGCAGTAAGGATAACGGGAAAATGCCATATTTGTTCCGTTTCTTTTTGTAATACAAAGTTGGTTAAATGAGAGCTCCCAACAGTCAAATTCGCCGTTAGGACTTACATTCAAAGAAAAGGGTTTAAAGTGTTTGAATTTTCATCTATGGTGTGATGGCTAAGGGATCACTCGACGAAGGGATGCTCAGATGGCTATGGCGTGTCTATGAGGGTGTTCCTGGAGGACATTTGCATGTCAGTGGGGAGGTGGGTAAAGACAATGACCCTCATCAATGTGGGCAGGCTCCATCGAATCCTTTGGGGGTGTCTGTGGAAGGGGGGATTTTTTGCTCTCTCTTCCTGAGCCAGGATGTCCATTTTCTGCCCTAGGACACCAGAGCTCCTGGTTCTTGGGTGTTTGAATTCCAGGACTACACCACTGCGCCTCGGTCCCCCGGCCCGGGTTCAAGGCCTTCAGCCTCAGACGGGAAGATACACCATTGGCTCCTGTGGTTCCCAGGCCTTGGCCTCAGACTGAATCACACCCCCAGCCTTCCCGGGTCTCCAGCTGCAGGTGACAGATCGTGGGACTTCCCAGCCTCCATAACCACATGAGCCAATCCCTGTAATAAACCTAGCGTCGGTAAATAAATAAATACCCTACGAGTTCTGTTTCTCCGGAAAATTCTAACATGTACGGTTTACGAACCACCCAGACCTAACATCCGTTAGTTGGTCAGAGCTTCGTTATGACCCCCATCGTTGCCCTTTCTTTCATTAAAAGAAAATAGTAACATTTATGTTTATGATTGCACTGACATAAAGACTAATGTAATACGGGCCAGATTATATTCGTATCTTTTCTTCTGTCAGTCCACTCTGTGTCTGGCCCTTAAATATTACATAATGAAAATTGACAGCAAAACTAGTGACCTTCCAGAATTAAGATGTTTAGCCGTCGAATACCTAAGTCACTCATTAATCGCATATAATAAAATAATGTTTTGTTTTCCTAGAGCTCGGTATGGGTAAGGCATTGTTTTAACTACTTTTATATTTGCAAACTCTTTCAATGCCTGGAGCCACTTCATTAGGTGGTTACCGCCATCATCATCACCATCATTTTCATTTGTATCACCATCGTCATCATTCTCCATTTTATAGACAAGTCGAGTGACTTTCCCCGTGTCACACGCCAGTAAGTGGCAGCGGGGGGATTCAAGTGCAGGCAACATGATCGCAGAGTTCACATTTTGAACCTGCACGCCCCACCACCTCTTACTTGCCCGGGACTTATTTGAAGCAGCCAACACAGACTTGCTATTAAAATCTTCCTACCACGAAGGATGTTAAGATTTAACAGAAAAGCATTGGACTTAAAAAGAGACGAGGCGAACGCTTTATTCCTTTGATTCCAATCCAGATTTTTTTCACTTTCGTGAGAATTTTAAAATATAATTATACACAGATTATTTTGTAGAAAATACTATTTTAACAAATCCAACTTTATGTAAGTTTTCTTTATGAACCTATCCTGTTAGAGTTATGGCAATACAGACATAAATTTATCTTGCTTTTTTCACCTTAATGTTATTCTTATATCGTGTTCCCCTGTGTTAATGGAGCTACTGTGCTTGGTAATCTGAATACTTACATCATATTCAATTATACTGATAAGTCACGGTTTTCCAGAGCATTCCCAGTTCCTGGGCATAGAGTTCTTTCCAATTTCTCACCATTATATATATATACATAAAACCAAGCTTTAAATACTCTGGATAAGATATTTTTAGATGGGTGGTTTTCTGGGTTTTATTCCACAAGGTGGGATTAGGCTATGGATAATTTTATAGCTGTCTTCACATAGATCCTTATGAATAAACTATCTTACAGCCTATGGAATATACAATTTATGATAACTTCTACAATCTAGTTATAGCAGTTAGGTTGCCCTGAGATACAAGTAACAGAAGACTATTCAAGATGGCCTAACAAGAGGTTTGGAGGAAACATGGTTTCAGATATCTGTTGGGACCCCATGTTTTTCCACCCGGGGCCCAACATGGCCGCTCGCATTCCAAAGGGAGAAGAAGGAGGGAGGAAACAGGACATCTGGTTGCCATGGCCAGCAGGCCATGGCGACAATTAGGTGAAAGATCGTGGTGCTCAGGGCAGGTGGTAGCAGCGAAGACGTGTTCAGATTCTAGAAATATTCTCAAACTCACGCTGGGAGAATTTTCTGAGGGCTGGACGTGGGTTGTGCAGGAGACACATTGAACATGACCGCGAGACGGACCTAGATCTGCCTGTATCCCCAAGAAAAGATCCTTAGGACGGAGGAGGGAACAAACATCATGGACGTTATCTCTATACGGACGTGTACACACATATCTAGGTGAATCGACGGAAAAAGGCTGAGACAGACTGCAGAGCTTTAACAGCTGCCATTCTGGGGACGAAAACTCAGGGCGTAGGAGGGGGAAACAGCAGATACGGGGGGACTTCGAGTGTTTACACCATATATTTCGTTCTTATCTCTCACTATGAGCAGTAACTCCTTTACTACCTCTGTGACACTTTTAAATGCTTGAAACAAGTTCTAAAAATTAAGTTTTCAGGGTGTAGCGGAATAAAAAATATGGGGCAATTAGCACGACGCTGTCGGAGAAATATTTTAAAGCATACATATGGAGACAGACCGATAGATCTTCTTACACGGACAAAGATGTCTCTGGAAAGACACATAAGAAGATGGTAAGAATGGAAGTCTGTGGGCAGAGCATGCAGGAAGTAACTGGCTGGGGAGTGGGGGAGGGGATTGTGACTTCCTTTCCATTTGGTACCTTTTGAATTTGCTACCTTGTACACGCATTACCTACTTAAAGGGAGTTACTTAAACGTTAAAATAAAGGATAGAAAGAAAACAACGTAGATGCCCAAGAAATAAATTAGTGCAAATAAAACAAAAATTGCCCAGTCCTATTAAAGTCCCTTGGGTCACTACCATTTCTTTAGAGTGGTTCTAGGTGAAGTCTGGATGAGGAAGAACAGGACAGGTGATTTGGAGAAAGTTCCCCAGACCCTAAAAGATCCTATAATTTCTCACGATCCAGCACAGGAGGAATTGATCTGGGTAGCTCAATTTCTGAATTAAAAGAGGAAACGGAGTAATTCTAGAAGCATCTAATCATCCCAAGTCAGTAGGTATTTGTTGAACCATGTCATGGAGCTAGGTGCTTGCTTGCTTGCTGAGGACAATATAAAACACGAAGTTATTTTTGTGGAAAATATAAATACTTAAAATAACAATAACAACAACAACGAAAACCCCACAGTGATCTCCCTAACTTGAGAAAAACCATTTGAGTCTTTCAGGACCCTGTGCTGAGATAGGAAAACAGAGGGTAGAGATTGCCATTGCTAGTGGACTTGTTGTTTCTTTTTTTTTTTAATAACACTTTTTAAACATTTAAAAAAAATTTTTTTAATGTTCTTATTTATTTTTGAGACAGAGAGAGACAGAGCATGAGCAGGGGAGGGGCAGAGAGAGAGGGAGACACAGAATCCGAAGCAGGCTCCAAGCTCTGAGCTGTCAGCCCAGAGCCCGACGCGGGGCTCGAACTCACGGACCGCGAGATCATGACCTGAGCCGAAGTCGGACGCCCAACCGACTGAGCCACCCAGGCGCCCCTAAAAATTTTTTTTAACATTTATTTATTTTTGAGAGAGAGAAAGAGACAGCAGAAGCAGGGGAGGGGCAGAAAGAGAGGGAGACACAGAATCCAAAGCAAGCTCCAGGCTCTGAGCTGTCAGCACAGAGCCAGACGTGGGGCCTGAAGTCATGAACCTCGAGATCATGACCTGAGCCAAAGCCGGACGCTGAACCGACTGAGCCACCCAGGCGCCCCTGGAGTTGTTGTTTCTAAATATTGTTTAAATGTTTGTCTCTGATAGTAGTTAGTCTCATTGCCTTTCGTTCCTCCACTTACAACATCGGAGAAATCACTTCCTTTCCCCTCTTGTATTTCAAGGGGTGCCACATAGGAAAGGAGCGGAGATAAGGAGGGGCTTGGTAAGAGCGGACGCAAAGCCACCACCACTCTGGAGAAGGAACGAAGGCTCAAGCCTAGTGACCAACAAGCACCCTTTAAAAGTGAACGTGTCTTGCGTCAACCGTTGACCGAAAGCGTGAAAACGTCCCTCTCGTGATGAGCAGAGGGACAGGGGTAAGTTGTTGACAACCTCTTGGCTTTCCTTCCAGATAAGGTCAGTGGCTTGAATGACGTCAACACATTCTGAACGGCAGATTATTTAACGATGCCAAAAAAATTACATTATCCAGTTAGCCAAAGGTCTGGCACACAGACACAGGTCATCCAGCCCAGGGCCGGGAGATAAAAGGCTTTTCCTAGCCGTTGGTGGCCGAGTTACACATTCCCACTATCTCCCCAAACCCGCCATGTTCACACACAGGGATCCTCGGGAGACAAACGCACAGCCATGTGATTGTCCCCTGCTACGTTAAAAATGCATTTCTATTTTTTCAAGCGTGCTTCGATTAAAGAGGGCACATCTGTTTTAAGTCCTCTTTTATGAAAATTACTGAGCTTCCTCAGTGTGCTTATCTTTTAATTTCGGAATTCTTTGTAGCAATAACTTGAGATAATAACGAACCATATTTCTGGCCCCTTTAAAAAATAAAGGGGGGGAGGAGAAAAGAAAGCATGAATGAGCCATTTTATAGCTTTGAACTCTGTCTCTAATCCTCCCCTTTGGGCCCCGGTGGAAAGGGCCCCCTCATTTGCGTTTAGAACGGCTGAGCCCCGCCTTGATCGCAGTGCTGGGTCTGGCGGCCCGCGGAGAGCCGGGCTCAGCTTGAGGCTCCAGGATTATTCATCAAGTCCCCGGCAGGGGGGAGCCGCCTCTCACTTCCAAGGCGCGGCCCCAAGTGTTCCCCTTCCCTTTCTAAGCCGTGTCGTCGTCCTCGTTGGCCTCCTCAGACCCTTTCACAAAGTTTCCCCCCCTCTCCTTCCCTGCAGA
This sequence comes from Leopardus geoffroyi, assembly GCF_018350155.1. NCBI lineage: Eukaryota > Metazoa > Chordata > Mammalia > Carnivora > Felidae > Leopardus > Leopardus geoffroyi. The sequence continues at coordinate 2,183,198 of NC_059339.1, read as the reverse complement.
GGGGTTTGCCTGAATGTCTAGGACGCTAGGTCGCTTTTTAATCCCTAAATCCCGCACCCCCCACCCCCCCGGGATTTCTGTTTTGAATAGCACATAATAGGCAGGGGTTGATTTGCCGTGTGCCTTTCCACTTTTCAACTGTTGTCCGAGGCTCGGACCCTTCCCCGACCGAGTCTGGGACCGAGCAGAGCTGAGTGGGAGAACCCGACATGCGCCCTCTGGACTGCCACCGTCCCTCTCTTGCTTCCCCTGAGCGCCAAGTGCCAGGCTCCGGGGCGAGGTGGGAAACAGGACGGCTCCATTTGTCCGGGGACTTGGGAACTGGGAGCACGTCCCAAGGCTTCCGTCTGTGGCTCGTGCACTGGTCTCGGTTTGAGGACCTTCAGCAGGAGACCCGGTTGAAGTTTTGGTCTTCCTTCCCGCCCGGCGAGGCCAATGACATTTCCCAGAGTGTTGATCGTCATCCAGGGGAAGGGGTTCCCGCACGGCCAAATAGGTTTTATTTAGCGCGCGCTGTGCTGACAGGTGAAGGGTAAAACAGGCAGGAACGTGAGGTTCCTGGCTCCTTCTCGTTCACCGCGTAGGAAGCCCACATATTTCCATCCCGGAAGTAACCACTTCCATACTCACATCTGCAATAGCGACTTGGGCATTTCCTGAGCAAATGACCGCGGCAGGCAGGAGATGATCATCCAATTCAGAGAAATTCGAGGACATCTGCCTTCCTCCTGCCCCCGCATGATGGCAGCGTCTTTCTGTCTTGGTGGACAGGGACGGAAATAGAAGCAACATCTAGAATTACCCAGTCCTGTTAGGTGAGCAGCTCCGATCATCAGTATTTCTGTGGATCCGGGAGTCACAGCACCTTCTCTGCCTCTCCCTAGGACATCGGACGTTGAATTTACGTATGACTTAAAAATGAACTGAATCGGGGCGCCTGGGTGGCGCAGTCGGTTAAGCGTCCGACTTCAGCCAGGTCGCGATCTCGCGGTCCGTGAGTTCGAGCCCCGCGTCGGGCTCTGGGCTGATGGCTCAGAGCCTGGAGCCTGTTTCCGATTCTGTGTCTCCCTCTCTCTCTGCCCCTCCCCCGTTCATGCTCTGTCTCTCTCTGTCCCAAAAATAAATAAACGTTGAAAAAAAAAATTAAAAAAAAAAATGAACTGAATCAAAAAACCTTGCTCACCATCCACAGGTTACATCTATTGTACACCTGCTATACACAAGAAGCTTCCAGGCTAGGCATTCAGGACAAATGCAAATTATCAGAGGGATGGGTTTTTAAGATTTCAGACCTGATCGGAGAGAGGACGTCTATGAAAAGAAAAGGGGCATGTTTGGGGCGCCTGGGGGGCTCAGTCCGTTAAGCATCCAACTTTGGCTCAGGTTCTCAAAGTTCGTGAGTTCGAGCCCCGCGTCGGGCTCCGTGCTGACAGCTCGGAGCCTGGAGCCTGCTTGGGATTCTGTCTCCCTCTCTCTCTGCCCCTCCCCCATTCATGCCGTCTCTGTGTCTCTCAAAAATGAATAAAGGTTTAAAAAAGAAAAAGAATAAGGGCACGCTTCATTCGGGATGTCATTCGAAAAGTGTCCACGACAGTTGCAGAAGTATTATTCAGAAACGAGTGAACAATGTTATTCTTGGTTCTGGGATCATAATAATAAGGAGACATGCAAAGATTCTGCTGCTGTGGAGGGTACATACAAGCTTGCAAGGAGAGTGAGGCAGAAAATAGACATGCAAACACAGAAAAAAAATTGAATTCCAGATAGGGATACAAGGGAGGAAGGAAACAGCAGGGTGAAGAGCTGGGGTGTGGGTGATACTGTAACCATCTCTGGGAAGGTGACCTTGAAGCTAGGGCCGGCCAGGTGAGGGGTGGGGCTGGCCAGGTAGGGGGTGGGGCCCGGCCAGGTGAGGGGTGGGGCCGGCCAGGTGAGGGGGTGGGGCCGGCCAGGTGAGGGGTGGGGCCCGGCCAGGTGAGGGGGTGGGGCCGGCCAGGTGAGGGGTGGGGCTGGCCAGGTAGGGGGTGGGGCCCGGCCAGGTGAGGGGTGGGGCCGGCCAGGTAGGGGGTGGGGCCTGGCCAGGTGAGGGGGTGGGGCCGGCCAGGTGAGGGGGTGGGGCCGGCCAGGTGAGGGGTGGGGCCGGCCAGGTAGGGGGTGGGGCCTGGCCAGGTGAGGGGGTGGGGCCGGCCAGGTGAGGGGGTGGGGCAGACCAGGTGAGGGCCTGGGGCCGGCCAGGTGAGCATACGGGAGAGAAGGGCTGCATCACCTAGGGTGGAGTTTCGTGGGCTTTGGTGTGCATATGACGCACTTGGGGGATCATGACACAGCGCAGCCTGCTTTAGGGGAGAGAGAGACGGTATTCCTAACAAGGCGACGTGATGCCCCTCAAGCAGCCTCACTCATCGTGGCAGGGACAGGAGCCATGGATTCCCACCCGGCCTCACAGATGCTGGGGCTGACCCCAAGGGACCGGCATGTGCAGCCAGCACCGAGAGTCTCAGCCCCCCTTGCCTGGGTGGGGTTGGAGTGTCTCCACCACCAGAAGCAGCGGGCGGGAGTCTCGGCCTGGCCTGCAGAGAACGGATCTGCGATTCTCTCTGTGGGACGGGTGTGCTCACGAGGACGGGCCGAGGGGGCCTTCCGGGCGCTGGAAGGGTTTGCCCTGGGGAGCAGGGTGGCGGCTGTCAGAATGCCTAGGGACGTAGAGACGGGTAGAGGTGAACACCTGAGTTGTGCGCATGCTTAAAGTTCTGTGTACACAGAAGGCCCCCTTTCCGTGAAGCTTTGAGCTTCTAAAGCTATTTCCGAGCCTGACCCAGGGAATGCCTGGCTGATTTCTGTCTGGATGATGAGATCTGTGTCGAATTATTGTCAGCTGGGCACAGAGCTGGGTGGAGGAAGTTTGTGACGGAAAAGTCAGCGTCCAGCCCGGGAGGGGTGGGTGCTGCGGGTGCGTAAAATTCTCTCTTCCAGCTGCCGGGATGTCGTGCTGTTTAAATGGGCCAGAGAGAGAGTGGCCCCTGCCATCAAAACCTGAAGATGGGATGACGGATAAGCGAACGGACAGACAGACGGATGGTAAGGCAGCTCCAGCAGAGGGTCCGCGTTAGCGTCCAGGAGTGGGCGTCCTCCCTGCAGGTCTTTGTATTTTTCTATATGTTTGAAATATTGCATAAAATCTGGGGGGGAAGTTGGGCCCCTTGTCTCTCTGTTTCCGCTGAGCCAAAACACCGTGAGAGCTTGTATATAATGGAGCAAATCTCATTTTAAAGCTCTAGTTGCTGGGGCGCCTGGGTGGCTCAGTCGGTTAAGCATCTGACTTCGGCTCAGGCCATGATCTCGTGGTTTGTGGGTTCGAGCCCTGTGTTGGGCTCTGTACTGTCAGCTTGGAGCCTGGAGCCTGCTTCCGATTCTGTGTCTCCCTCTCTCTCTGCCCCTCCCCTGCTCGTGCTCTGTCTCTCTCTCTCTCTCAAAAATAAATAAACATTAAAAAGAAATTTTAAATAGTCCTATGCACACGTGCAAAATCCAACATGGGGCTTGAACCCATGAACCACAAGACAATGACTTGAGCCGAGGTTTGAGGCTTAACTGACTGAGCCACCCAGGCGCCCCTATAATTACATTTAAATTATACGCATAAAATATGTAGCCTATGTAATATAGATTATATGTAGCATAGGTGACATTAACCTGTATTCTACATAAAAATAAACATAGAAAGAAAGAAATGTGGTGTCTCTAAAATTTGACTATATTCCAAAGGATTCCAAAGTAACACTAAAGATTATTATTCGGGACATCACTCATATTATCAAGCCGAAAAACGAGCTAAAATTTTCAGACTTAAAATCTCTGATTACCAATGTTTACAGACGCCAATTTAAGGCATTTTGCTTTGCAACAAGACGATCTAAAATATTTACTTTGGGAAAAACAAAATAATAATCCTCCAGCGATAAACTTTTTTGCGTCAACAAGACCTCAACCTATAGGGCTGTTGTAACTCGGTGAGGAGCGCTCCTTGGAACGCCATGGCCCACGTGGCTGCCTGATTCCCTAGGATCGTTGCAGCTGAAGCTTATAAGACCCAGGGCCTTAAACTTCAACCCAGTAGCAGAGGCGTCCTCCCCCAGCACGCCCCAGGCGCCCTGGATCAGAGTAGTTTGGATGAGATAGAGAACACAAGGCCGTGGAGGACAAACCAGAGTGGACGCACGCACGCGTGTGTGTGTGAGTGTGTGTGTGTGTGTGTGTGTGTGTGTGTGTGTTTAAATCTATCTAGGTCTACGTGCTCTCTGTATTTCTGTATTTTCACACGAGTCAACTATAGCAGCATTGACATAGCATTCGCTGTGTGTGGAGGGCTGTGCTTGGATGGTTCCCCAACTCCTTACCCCAACTCCTTAGATGTGTTTTGAAACTGGCGTAACCTCTGTAATAGCAATATCCACCTCCACGTGGTAATATTCCATAAAACTACAAGCAGCCTCGTTACTTACTGTCAAATGTAGGGTCTCGGAGCTATTTGGATTACACAAAAGGACTTCGGTCACTTTGTTAACTCTCAGAACAACTCTAGGACATCGCTAATATGATTATTATTCCCACCGTGTGGATGGGGACACAGAGGCACCATGAGATTAAGCCGTTTGCCCACATCTCGTGGCTGATGCGTGGTAGATGGGGGTTTGAGCCCCGGGGCTGGTTCCGGGATTCGAGGTCTTGACCCCTACACCTTGCTGCCTCCGGTTACTTCCATGAGCTCTGCGTTACACCGTCCTGCTCTGGTTCTGTTCCGTCCGGCCGCCGCATTCACCCAGGCACCTATGAATGTAGACATCATGTAATGGGAAAATCTCTCGAAGAAAAGTCTGGTGAAATGAAACTCTCACCTCAATGTGTGCGGACATCCGTCAACTTGTGCTTTAAATTCCAAAGCACGTCCGCGACGGTATTGTTGCGGATGGGTCCGGGTACCCCCGAGAGACCCCCATGTCTGTGCACCCAAAAGTACGCACACCCACGCACACTTGTGTGCACACACTCTATTTTGCAGGTTCCTGAAAGAGACAGCCTGGGTCAAAATTCTGCTCGAAAATGAACCCGTGATCCTCGAGCTGGCTGTACGATATCTCCGAGCCGGGGTTTCCGCATCTGTCCCACGCGAGCAGTGCGTGTGTCGAGGATGCTGTTACAGTAATTGCACTGAGCTGTCTCGTCCGTGGCCTTCAGGGCTGCACGTCAGCCACCGTTAGAGGATGGGCTGCAGAGATGTGGTTTTGTGGGATTCGGTCTTCATCCGACCCTGAAAGCAGAGGATGGTGGGACCTGAAAGAAAGATCTCCCGTCCAGGTGCACGCTGCCTGTCTCCCCAGGTTCGCGTGGCCGGACCGGCAGGTGACAACATCGGGCAAGAGTGTGGTGATGGCCACCGTGCCCCTGTCTGCAAGCGGAGGAACTTGGGTCGTCCGAGAAAGTCTCTTTCCTGTCGGATAGACGTTTTAGAATCATCTCCCATCTTAACCGGTCCGTGGCATGCGACACATCCCCAGGGCGGTGCGGTCCTCACCACCGCCCACCCCCGGACCCCTTTGCACCCTGCAGAACTCTGCGCCCGTCAAGCACTCACCACCCACTCCCCGTCCCTCCAGCCCCCGGCAGCCACCGTCCCAACTTCCGGCTCTGCAGGTTTGCCGACGTCCTTGGGGTAAATCCCTTTCCTGCTGAAATTCGCCAGAGTAGCGTGCGGCTGCTTCCAGGGAGGAACGTGGCTGGCGTTGACGCCGTGTTTGTGTCCCCGAAGCCCCGGAATCCTCGTCGCCTCGTAGGAAACTGCTGGATGGTTGCAGTGGCTAAGACACCATTTCCGGGGGAGCTGCTCAGATACCCAGCAATGCACTTCGGTAGGCGACGCCCATCTTTCCGTTCTGCCTGTAGGGTTAGCCAGAAAAATCCTCTTATATCAAGAAAGGCAAAGTGAGCAATTGCCAAGGATTCAGTTTTCTGAAGGCACGATGCACACAACCGGAGAGCGTGTGCCCTCGTGATGTGGCGATGCTTTTAAGGGACTTCAGAATAAATCTCCTGCAGGACGGTCAGGAATGTGGGTGTGAACAGCTGGTGGGTTGCCTCAGTCCAACTATTGCTGGCACATTCCACACCAGCTTCATAACTAATTGAATCTGCAGGGAAAATGTCATTTGATCTGAGATGCATTCTTTTTTAAAGAGGTTGAGGCACCCAGTAGACTCGGTCCAGCAGCTACAGAAGAAAATGTGAAGGAAAACCGAATACGCCACTCAACAGAAATCCCATAATCAAAGGGCGGGGGGGAGAGAATCTGCTGTGGATTAAAGGGTGTCCCCCAGAATGCATACGTTGAAGCCCTGCCCCCCCCCCGACGTGATGATATTTAGAGATGAGGGCCTTGGGGGGGGGGGTCATGAGGGTGGGGCCCTGGTGGTGGGATTAGTGCCCTTAGAAGGAAGGACTCCCCAGAAGGTGCTCTCTCTCTCTCTCTCTCTCTCTCTCTCATCAGCACGTGAAAACACAGCCAGAAGCCAGCCGTCGGCAAGCCAGGAAGGGAGCTGTCACCAGAACCCAGCCGTGCAGGCACCCTGGTCTCAGACTCCCAGCTTCCAGAACCGTGAGAGTAGCTGTCTGTGGTCCGTGCCGCCCAGTTGACGGCATTTTGTTACAGCAGCCGAGCTAATTATTATTATTATTTTTTTTTTCTGATAGTGAGTAAGAAACACATGCCCGGGGGCGTGCACGACACTGAGGGGAGCCCCGGCTTGGTCTGCTGACACCTGGGGCGGTACCGCTGGTGGCCGTGGGCGAGCCAGCTCGTGCGCGAATGGGCTCTTGTCCAGGAGCGGCTGCTGACCACTACGGCGGTCGGCAGGCTCCTCTCCCTCCCGGCCGCCTGGGCAGGTGGCCTCTGTCTCGCCAGGGCCTTCACCGTGTGCTTCCGGGCTCCTACAATGTGCCAAGGGGTGCACCGGGGGCTGGGGGTGGAGCAGGATTTGAGTGAGGGAAGGCTCCCCCCGCTGCCCTGGAGCTTGCACACGCGCCCGGTGGGGGGGGGGGGGCTGGGGGCGCGGGGAGGGTTGTGCAAAAGTGAAGCCGAGAGGGGGCAGGACGACGGGAGGCATCATCTCAGAAGGGGCAGGTGCCAGCCCAGTGCGGTCGAGGCAGAGGCCGCGGCGGGCGTTTCAGCAGGCGGACGCAGCCCCGGGAACGGGTCACACGGGGGGCGGAGGGCTGACAAGAGCCAGACGGAGCAGGGGGGTGACCCAGGGGTGGTAACCGCACGAGCCACGGCCATGCTAGGGCTGGGGGAGCGGGGACAAAGTTGGGGTTACTCCGGAGAGGGCGTGCTGCCCCCTTGGTGCAGGCAGCTCAGGAGCTCACCGGAGGGGCCTGCTGCTGGGAAAGCCCGGCTACTTTGGGGGGAGGGGGGCGGCTGGAACCGCCTGCTGCATTGGGGGTGGAGACAGTGCAGGTGCCCGGTGACTCGGACAGGGCCAGCCAGCGAGCAGGGAGGAGCGGGCTCCCCCTTCTCCCCGCGGCCTCTCTCCTGCACCGGAGCCCCCCCACCATGGATTGAGGCAGCCGGCAAAGGAGAAACAGGCCGGGCAGAGTCCCGACCCCGGCATCCAGGCGGGGCGTGGAGGGCCGGGTGTGCCGCTGACTGGGGGTAGCTCAAGAGCGAGCAGGCAGAAGTCGAGTCAAGTAGAGATGGGTGCATGCTGGCCCCTGGGGGCGGAATATTTCAGGCGCGAGGGAACTGGCGATGAGGGTCCGCTCACGCAGCACGGGCCACGGCCAGCGTGCAGTGACCAGAGGCCGCTCGCGTGTATGATGCCCGTGTTTGCCCGCCAGCAATACAAAGAGCCCGATTGCTGTGTTCCCCGAGTAAGCAGAGCCCCGCTGTTGTCTGATACTCTGAACAGTTCCTTGCAGCCCGTCGTGAAACCCTTTCTAGTCAACTACCTGTTACGCCCCTCCTAAACACTAAGCCCTCTTTAAAAATTTTTTTCCCCAAAGGTCCTAGAGGCCGATAAGAGACGGTTTAGAGACCATCTAAAAGCTCAGTTTTCACGTTAACCCTCGTCCGGAGCTTCCTTCTCCTTTCTGCCCGGAACGCAGGCAAGTCCGGGGCAGCGGCAGCTGTCTTGCAACCGTGAGGTAGCCGTGGAGGTCAAAGTCACTCCCCCCACGGGTGGTGGAGCAGGAAGACGGAAGAAAGCTCAGGTGGCGGTCAACCCCAGAAGTCGCCACACCAGTCTGGCTGGCCTGTCTCTTGACTTTTCGTTATCACGCAAAATTAACGGTTGTCCGTATTTTAACCGAGTGAAGTTCGAGGTTGGTTTGTTAGACAGTAGCTAAGAAAGAAAAGTCCCTGCCCGTTAAAGTATGCCACAATATCTTAATGATAATCTCACGGACACATGGACGGTCGTATCCTGCCCTCTCGGCTGTGAGATTTCTCCCATCTCTCCGGAGACACTTGACTGTCCCTGCTGTCCCTAGTCGTATTGCTTGGCCCGTGCTGGCCAATCCAGCTTCTATCTTAGCCGCTTTCGTTGGCGGGTGTTGGTGGGTGTTTTCTCTTCTTGGATTCCCGGAAGCACTTTAATGTCGCCTTGGAAGGAAAATGTGGAACCAGACTCACTTCTCTTAAGACAAACATGTGCCTGTGTTCATAAGCCCGCTTTCCAGAAGCAAATGGGTGCGTAGTTTTGGGCTCACATCTCCACCACCGCTAAACCCAACACACACAGCGCTGACGTCGTACAGAAGTTGAAGGAAGTCGCAAAAGATGAACAGCTGTGGCCAAGCTCGAGCCCGGGCAGGAAGCTCTGGCAGCTGTCACACCTGCCTCCCGGCCCCAGCGATTCTGGGACACCACCGAGGACAAAGCCGACGCTGTCTGCAGAGATGAGGAATACGTCTTCCCATCCACGGGGCACTGAGTGCTTCACAAAGGTTGTCATTGTCATTGTCATTGCAGTTGTGAACTTTACCACCGTTAAGAACAGTTGTGTGACTCCCACCATTGAATTTGAGATGTACTTGGAAACCTACTAAGTTTCTAAACTCCAAACATGAGATTCATCTATGAGACGAATCGGTGTTTAATTCGCGTCTGTACCCCCAAAAACATTGGGGAGGGGAGTGTCCGTGTAGGTTAAATAATCTCACCCCGAGGAGACTTTTCGCTGAAATAACCCAACGGGTGTGGTACACGTTTCAGCTGCCTGCATGGACGCTGGACAAGCGGGGAGGTGGCTTTGAGGACCCAGGGCGCTGCTCGAAGGCAAAAGGTCGTCGGCATCTGAATCCTTTGAGCTGTACGCCCCACGCCTCATTCATTTCTCCTGTCTCAGGTGTGCTCGTTGAGTGAGCAGCCCTTAGGTCACTAGACTTGAGAGCCTGAGCGCCCGTGCATGGGCTCACACCCACCGCCCCCTTTTTCTCTGCAGATCTGTGCATGGCCCACAGAGAGGCACTCGCCTTTTACTGAAATAAAGCTCTGACTTGAAGACAGACTCTGAAACGGCCAGAGGTAGAGACCCAAGCAGGAGGGTCCCACCTACAGTCCGCTTCAGGAGCAAGGGATTCAAAAGTATCAAAGTCAAGGCCCCCCAGTGTGAGACATTGCCAGTTAGTCACGTGACCCGTATATCAGAGTGCCAGATAAAATCCGATGTCAAGCCTTTAGAAATATATGACATTTTTTAGCCTCAAGCCACCCACGGATATTTTCACATTTAAATACCCTTGTAAACAAAACTCCATTGTGAAATGCAGCTTTAAATATTCTAGCCTTGAAGAAAAAAAAATCCTATCGTGGAGATTTCTTTCCACTCATAAACGAGTCATGCATTGACGGAGCACGGAGAGTTTTTATTTTTAATTTCTATTCCTTTGATAAATAGCTATCTATGGTGACAAATATTCTATCCTTTACTTCAGAGCCCCAGAGATCAAATCCTTATTATATGATACGGTGTTATAGATCATATTACACTGCTTGATTAATTCTAAACCAGGGGTATTAAAAGAGATTTAGAGTATGTGAGGAGCATAAAATGTTTTTAAAAAAAGAGCCTTTGATGTTTACAAACAAAAATACTTTATTTCATTGCCGAGAAGGGATTTTTTTTTTTAACTTGAGAATGCTAGAACATATTTAAATGGGACAGAAAACACCAGAGAGGCAGGACCACTCACTCTGAAGGAATTTGCTAAGTTTCTACTGATGTATTGTGAAGAAATTTGAGCACAGGGCCGCAAAAGAGACCCGTTCCCTCCTGCTGAGGACGCCCCACCAGAAAATAAACACAAGTGACCCGACTCAGAAGAATATAAATTGCACGGTAAAGTGACAGTAATATGGGTCGATTGTCACGGGAAATTTCAAGACCTCCGAACAGCTTTATTAAAATACACATTCTTTGCAGAGATCTTGGCAAGGCCACAAGAAAATACATTTTTCCCCCCAAGGATCTGGAGTTTTTTTAAGAAGTCGCGGAACGACCATGCACGTGCAATAAAACTGACCCTTTGCAAGCCTACAACTCGGGGGGGGGGGGCGGTTTGCATGTGGTTGTGCAGCCGTCCCTGCTAATTTTAGGACATTTTCATCAGCACGGAAAGAATGTGCGTACCCGCCGGCAGCCGCCGGCCCCGCGTCTCCCCCACGCCAAGCGTTCGTTAGCCTACCTCCTGTCTCTGTGGCTTTGCCTGCTCGAGACGGTTCACGTAAGGGGAATCCCACAACACCTGGCCTCTGGAGCCCGGCTTCTTCCGCTGAGGGCAACGTTTTGAAGGCTCGTCCATGTTGAAACGTGGCCAGCATGCTGTTCCTGCCTCTTTAGGGCTGAATAATAATCCATCTCAGGGATAGGCCACATTTTGTGTTTTCGTCGGCCTGTTAACGAACTTTTGTGTTCCTTCCGCTTCTCGGCTCTTTGGTGCAAGTTTTTCAGGGGATACACAAGTTCGGTTTTCCTTCAGAGTGTGTTCTCTCACAGCTCCGGAGGCCAGACGTCTGAAATGAAGGCGTGGGCAGGGCCACGCTACCCTGGAGACTCTGGAGAGGGGTTTGCCAGTGGTCTCCCCGGGCTTGTGGCCACACCAGTCCAGTCGCTGCCTCTGTCCTCACGCGGCCTTCTCCTCTGGGTGCCACTCTGTGGCCTCCTTGCTTCTTATAAGGACACCGGCCTTATAAGCCCCCCGCCCCCCGTCCCTGATGATTTTGTCTCGAGATCCTTAACCGACTGTACCTGCAAAGACGCTTCCAAGTAAGGTCACATTCCGAGATTGTGTGCGGACGTGGGTTTGAGGGGGCGTCTGGCGATCGGTCAGGCAGCCTCGCCCAGGGCCCTCTTGCCGGCTGCCTTTGAGCTGGCTACAGTCAACGGGGGCACCAGCAGCAGCCAGAGGGCGGGAGGAGAGACAGGTGGATTTCTTCCCACCCCTGCGCCCCTGCCCGCCTGCAGGTTCCAGGCGTCTGTGGGCTCCGCCATTCAGAACCCGGGCGGCACACCCCCTATTCCTGCTTGCCTGGGGCCCCCACCTCTAGTGCTGCCTCCCTTAACCCTGCCCACCCTCCCAGGGAGCCCCTTGTTTCCACATCCTTTAGCGAACCACCTGCGTAAATTCTTTTTCCTGCTGAGACCCTGATTGATACAAAGGTCGTCCCTTACTTGTTTTTCTCCGTGCTAACCACAGACAACCAACCCTTCCTGGGGTGAGAGACTTTTTTCACTTTATGTACAAAATAACAAAACGTGGACGTGCCGGGCTCACCTCAGCACTCTAGAAAACACGTCTAGACTAAGAGCAGCCCTAAAACACAGGAGTCCTCGGGGAGAGGTGCTTCATGAAGCCAGGGCACATTTCATTCTTTTTCTTGGTTTGATTTTTTTTTGTCACCTTTATTCATTTCTTTGAGACACAGAGAGAAAGCAAGCAGGGAGGGGCAGAGAGCAAGGGAGCCACAGGCTCCGAAGCAGGCTCCAGGCTCCGAGCTGTCAGCGCGGAGCCCCACGCGGAGCTCAAACCCGCCAACCGCGAGATCGTGACCTGAGCCCAAGTCAGACGCTTAACCGACTGAGCCACCTAGGCGCCCCTTCCTTAATATTTTTTAAGGGGCCTGCCTTTTCTGTCTGTGGAAAAAGATCCTTTAGCAAGGAAACATAAACATATCCATGTAAAATCGGGTTCTAGTGTTTCCTTGGTTTCATTTTTTTTTACATTTAAATATTTAAACCACCTAAAACGTATTTAAAGTTATAAATTATGGGTTTGAATTAATTAATTTGGTTCTGAGTGGTTAGGTAATTGACCCCAGACACGTTATTAAGTAATCCACCTTTGCCCCTGGTTCGAAATACCTCATTCTTCTTCTTTGGCCCCATCCTAAAGTTCGTACCTGTGCTGATGATCTGCCTGCTCCTGGCCCTGCCAGGCCCCCTCTGTCTTTACTCTTATAAATATATATTTAACGAGAAGATGAAGCCTCTGCAATATTCGGGATTCTGGACCGGGAGCGTAGCTTCCTGTCTATTCATTGTCACAGCCGTCCGCAAAGTGTTAGGGTCTCTCCTTACGCATGGTCCGTCTTCGTGCCTTCCTTTCACTGTTCATACCTCTTCTATCTATTTCTTGCCTTCTTGCATCAGCTAAAACATCATCAAATACAAGTCACCGGTTTTTAAATCTTTGATTCTGGTTCTCATACGAACACGCCCGTTTCTCGTGTCGGGGAGGCTGCTGGCTAGTTCAGGGTGGCGCTCACCCCACCACATCTGGCTGTGCCTCTGTCTTCCCGGTTTCTTTCGTGTTCAATCAAACGTCTCCCTGGCATTTATCAGCCTGGTTCAGTGCCTTTCCTTCTTTATCCATTTCACGTGATGAATTATATCATTAAGTTTCTAAGTAACGAGCTACCCTTGCATTATCAAAATAAACCTTAATTGGCCATGGCACATTATCTTACAGCATAGTAAGAATTTGATTTTCTGAATTTGATTTTCTAGTATTTGGTTTAGGATTTAGAGATCTTTAATTATAGAGGAAGTAATCTCTATTTTCTTTTTTCAACTGTTGGGTTTGGGGAACCAGGATTAGACTGGTTTGTAAAACAAACAGGGAAAGATTCCATCTTTTCCTCTGCGTGTAAACTAAGGAATTTTCAAGTTTTGGGAATTTGAACCCCACGTAGTTTCTTCCATCTGTCTTTCCCATTCCTTCTTCTTTTTTTTTATTTTTTAATGTTTATTTCTTTGTTTTGAGAGAGAGAGAGAACAGGGAAGGGCAGAGAGAGGGGGAGAGAGGGAATCCCAAGCAGGCTCAGTGCTGTCAGCATAGAGCCCCACGTGGGGCTTGAACCCACGAACCACGAGATCGCGACCTGAGCTGAAATCAAGAGTCGGACGCTTAACCGACTGAGCCTCCCGGGCACCCCAGTCGTTCCCAATCCTTCTGCCGGTGCTTGCTTCTGGCCCCTGTCATTACAGATTCCCAGCCGGTGTCTCAGCCTCCAGTCTCCGCCCCTGGAAAATTCAAGGTAGATGTTAGGGTTCAAAACCAGGCCCCAGACCCCATGCTCTGAGCCACCCTCCTACACTAGCGTCCGTAGGGTTCAACACTGAATTCCAACTGCCTGAGCACAGATCCAGGCCCCACCCTTTGCTGTGTGACCAAAATCAAGTGACATAACCTCTCTGTGCCTGTTTCCTGGTTTGTCCACGAGGATGATAATAATTCCCTCGTGGGAGTTTCCTGGGGCCGTCATAACGAAGCACCACCCAGAGCGTACTGGAGACAAGTGAGCACGGAAATTAGGAGTCGGCGCCACTACAATTGTTTAAACTTCATTTATTTAAATTCGAGTTAGTTAGCATACAGTGCAGTGTTGGTTTCGGGACAGATATTGGCACGGAAGCAGAGAGAGGGCACCAGTCCAATCCGATGGTGAGTTTGTCAACGCTAATTTTAAAATTGAGCTTGTATTTTGTACGTCCTTGTTTTCTCTTCCTCTCACTTTTCCCGACACTCGTTTTTGTCCTATTTTACGAGAGTAGCGGTCCGTGGCACGCGGGGCATCCACCGCAGCAACCCAACAGCCTTCGCCCGCCGATGGTGCGGGAGCCCCGTCCCAAACAGCCTTCGCGCTTCGTCTCTGCAGCAACTCGGGAGTCCCGCAGATGGCGCCTGAGACACGCAGGACCAGCGGGGCTGTGCTCACACCAGGCGCGTGTCATGTGTCCGTCAAGCTCTTGGTGTAGAAAGGACTGTTTCAGGTTTCCAAGATTCCCCACAACCGGCGGAGGCTTCCAAAGTTGAGCAGACCGTACGAGGGCTCCGATCTGGGAAGCAGCAAAGACAGAATCCAGTGGTGCTCCCTGAGAGCTGAAGCCCACGTTCCTGTGGCCGGTGAACTTGGGGGGTGGCGTGGGGGGAGGTCTGCGTCCATCACTGACAAGCACAATGAGATAGGTTCCCAGTCCAGTCATGGTGAACTCACAGGTGCCTTTTAAAAAGAGAGAGCAAAAAACCCAGGCGCTGTCTCAAATATTAAGAAGCAGAAGGAATCGAGCCATTCCAACAGCCCATAACCGAAGCACGGTAGCTAGAAAAAGCAACCTTTCAAACCTTATCCTAGGATACTAGTCGCTTTTTTTTTTTCTTTTTGAAAAAAAAAAAAAAAAATGACAAAACGTAGCTCCAAGATCCAGCATTTCAGATGGTCAGATTGATCCAAAGAAGCAGGACAATATTTTCTCAAACGGCAAGCCTGTCTGCGGATTAAAGGCAAGCATTTGAAAAATTACTCTGTAGCTTAAGAAAACATACTTCAACAATTACTGTTTCCTTTTCCGTGTAACCAAATTCACTGTACATTACAACTTTAAAGCTGAGATCTAAGGTTTAGATCAGCCCTTTAATCCTGCCTGTGGCTTTCGGTCCTTCCTGCTCTTTATGAGAAGGGCTCCAGGCCAGCAGCTGCCTCTGAACAAAAAAAAAAAAAAAAAAAAAAAAAAAAGGAAAAGAAAGAGAAGAACATAGCTGACTGGGACAAAGTTCCACAGCATTATCAAGGTTAAGCCACGGCATTCACAAACCTGACACTTGAAGGGTACGTAACTTTAATGACACAGCTCGGCCCTTGTGCCGGGGGTCAGATACAATCACTTAGGACAGAAGTGGCATTGAATCTCCTTCTTGTCAAGCATTTAACTTGAAAACTGTATTCCAGACCAGGAACACCTAACTTTGGTCTTTCAAAGTCGAATGCACTTTTGCCTTAATTTGGTGCGCACCTTTCCAGATTTACCTCCTTTTTTTTATTCATTGGTCTTCTTCTACGTCAGCTTGGTTTCGCCGTGTGTTACGATGGTGTTGTCATGGGGGAAAGCCCAACATGGGCTACTCACTGATCCCGCACGCCGGGACTCCATGCCAGCTGTTCATAAAACGTGGGCCCGTGCGTGGCTCATGACTCACCACTGCGTGGCCTCGGGGCGGTTGGGTACAGCTTTGGGCTCTACCCAGGAATCTCCACCTGCCAGGGTTCTTCTGGGAATGAAACGAGATGGGAAAGTCGTGTGTCTCGTGACAACACCTGGCCCTCTGGTGTTGCTTCTCACGTCCTATTGTGCAGACATCGCTCCCTACGTCCCCTACCACGGCTAACTGCACTGTCACCAGGCCAACGGCCACCGAGGAGCTCTGTGGAGGACAGAGAGACAGATACTGTCACACCCTCTCAGAAAACAGAAAATGTTTTATTTTCTTGGCTCCGCCTCCCTGAGCGAGTTACACCCCGTGTCAGGGAGAACGAAGGTTTCCGCCTCAGTCGCGTCCGCCGAAATGAGAAACAGGAAGTTCAGGTCCACAACTGTCACGAGAAGTCTTCCCTCCCATCTCCTTCTGCTTGATTTCAGCAGAAACGGTTGTTTCTTGCTCAGAATGTTCTAGAACATATTCAACACAACACCGGAGACCCCACAGTGTCTCTGAACATCAAATGAGTGACGGGATGACGGATTTTGCACATGTAACTACTGACACCCTAATGCAGTATACGTTCCAGGTCTCCTTAAATGGGACCAGCCTGTGTCAAAACACGCTCGATCCAGCAGCAGGCGAAGACGCGGGCAACCCCAAATTCCCAGCAACCCGCCCCCACCCCGGGCGGTGTGGGGGACCGCCGACGGCTGCGGCCGGCCTTAGCACCCTTCACACCCTGACAGTCATGCAGAGGGCAAGTGTTCAGACTCTCTCCAAGGTGCATCCCTGTATCTGGGAGCTGACTCTCAGGAAGTCAGGTACGGGCTCCATTCTGCCCGTGCAAAGGGGACTTAAAATAGCACGAGAGAACGTGGGGTCTTTCTCGAGCCCTCTCCTTTCCTGTATTTTCTTCCTTTGCAAATTCACCGCCGACATGCGTTAACAGCCGTCTGCTGAGCGATTCCGGTCTCCTCAGGCATCTCTTTCCTGTTTACACTTGTACATCAAATGTGCCTCTGGAAAGTTCCCTGGTTTCTTTTGTCCTGTTTTCTTTGTTCTGTTTCCATTTAGACATGACATGGAAGGGAAGTGGCTTTACTGCAGCAACTGGGGATGGTGGGAGAGGATGCAGACTGTACAAAAGAGAGCACACACGCACACGCCACATGGGCACACATATCGTACTCACACATATGCCATGTTGACACACACACACACACACCATATGCACACACACATACACACACACACACACCATATACATACACATATACACACACCGTATGCACACACATATACACACATACACACACCATATGCACACACATGTGCACATATATATACACACATACACACACCATACGCACACACATACACACACTATATGCATACACAGGCTCACACACACATACACACATACACACACATGTGCACACACGTATACACACACCATACGCACACACACATACACACATACACTATATGCACACACCATATGCACATGCACATACGCACACACGCACACCATATACACACACCATATGCGCACATACACACACCATATGCACACACATGTGTACATACATATACACACATACACACACCATATGCACACACAGGCTCACACATACACACACCATATGCACACACAGGCTCACACATACACACACTATATGCACACACCACACACCATGCACACACAGCACACGCATACATAAATCACACACCACGCACGCACGCACACACACACCACCCACCCCACATGCACACATCCACACACGAACCATGAGAAGGCAAATCTCAAAGCCATGCTTCCCAAATAACCACCGAACGCTACCCCTCACACACGATCGGGCACATCGAGACGTGAACGTCTTTGGGGGAAATTTTGTACAAAATGGCATGTCGTGAGCTTTTCTGGAACTTTCAGCTTCATGCTACTTTGTTTCTGATCATCAGCAGGTGTGCCCCAATTCCAAGCTGCTCAGTTCCTCCCAAAGCCCCCTCGACCCAGAGATTCCAGTCTCTTTGGAACCGGCCACATCCCGCAGGTGATGGGGATTAGCCTTCCTCAAAGTCACCACGAGGGAGCATAACACTGAAGGGAGAATGGCTTGCTGGCTATCCAGGGGGGCCGCCCCGGTCCCCACAGAGGCACGGGGTCCCGCACCCACCTCGAGGAAGCCTTGGAGGGGTCACCGTTGGCCCCGGCACCATGACCAATGAAATACCCTCAGAAAAACAATACTCACAGGCATTTATTGTAATTGGCAGCACTTTACAGACCAGGGAGGGACCAGGGAAGACCATCTCGAACGGTTCCAGACTAAAACCAATCCAGATCTGTAAATGTAGCCTCGGGAAGCGGGATGCGCGCTCTTTCGTGAAAGCGACACTGGTATTTACAGGTTTGGTTTTGCTTAGACTCCGATGCCCTCCCTCCTCCCCCCATCCCCACGGCAGGGCATTTAACTAATATCGTGAAAAGGCTTTGATAATCCTTCTGTTTATCTTCCCGACAAAGCTGAGCTCAGATGATTCTCAAATCATGTTTCTGTGGCTTTAACCCCTGACCCGCAGGAGAGCTCAGCTGGTTACTGCAGAATAAAACTCCCCACTGCGGGCAAAGCGCCCAGGGCAAGTTCAGTGCTAATCAGGAGAGAGCACGCCTTGCATAACTGTGCTCTGTTTTGATGAAATATTCATCTATATTGATATCGAAGCAATAAAAATTATGGTTGAAAAGTTCCATAACCTCTTCGTGAGCTCAGTCCTGACACGCTAAATGTCATCCTTTCAAAGGGTCACCGACGTTTTGATTGGGTGATATGGGTTCCTGGCCTTTTCGATGAAAACCAAAACACAATGGAAACCTTTGATCCACTAAGACTATTAGTCAATCGCATACATTGCCTGTTTTTTTTTTAATAGAAATAATTCCGTTGTTTTTGTCTATTAAAAAGAGTGTGTCCACACAGAACTCATATGATTAGAAAAAGACACATAAAGGACAACTCAGAATGATGAATTTACCTCTCTCCATTGTATCTATCCTTCCAGATTCCCCCAGACTCACGCACAATACACACACACACACACACACACACACACACACACACTTGCAACATATGCACATCCACACAGAGGATATGGTTCCAAATATGTGGAAAGAGACGGAGACATAGGCAGGGAAAGGGGCAGGGGAGGAGCAGGGAAGAGGCAGGACCTGGGTGGACAGGGACACCGAAGAGGGGCCGTGTGCCATGGGCTTGTTTGTAACCGGCTTTCACCCATTAACAGTGAATGCTGTGCCTTTTGACATCAATAAACATAGACCAACGCATAATTTTTCAACGACTCTGTAGATCACTACCATCCACACCGTAATTTATTCAGACACTCTCCTACTAGTGGGTGCTTGTTGTGTCCATGTAGCCTCCGTTCTAATACCGTATGTCCTTTATGATGTTTAGAGGCTGACCCACCCTCTAACCCTCAGTTATCCTTGGGGTGAGTGAATACTAGTCAGATCGGAACAGAATCGTTCCCAGTTCTCAACCGTTATCAACTGGGCGTTTATGAATTCACTTCCGTGATTTCAAATCCCCTGGAGAAGAAGTGAACGGGATCCAAGAGGGGAGAATAAGGAGGAGGGTGAATGAGGCCGGATTTGGGAAATACTGTCAGATCCTAATGGGGGTGGAATACATCAGTTTGGTGAATACCAAACACACGTCTGCAAAATTACCGTATTTTACGTACGTTCGTAACTTCAATTTTCAACCAGCGATGTGGCTTCTTCATCATGGTATCGCACACATCAAAAGCGTGTTTTTAAACTGTGCCAAACCCCAAATGCAGCCATTTGTGTTGGGAGGGCAGGGAGCACATGGGCACATCATATGAATCTGCAAATGTCACTTCCTTGTACCAATAAATTCACGCAGAATATCATGTCCACCGGCCATGCGTTGAGAATTCTGTCAACGTCGTTGTGAGGTCCTCACTTGTGCGTTGAACGGCTCAGGGCGACCCCGACCCACAAGCTCCGATTCTTGACCTGCCCGGCCTCCATTTCTCCATCTGTAAACCAGGGCTAACTACAGAGCTTCCCTCGGGAGTGTGGCGAGGACTGAATGAACGGCGGCCTTAAACCACCCACCAGCGCGCCCGATGCACGGAGCTTGCACACGACGTCACGCAGCATTTGTGTGTGACGATGGGGCGGTCATGAAAACGACGGTGTCTCTCAAGCCGAAGCCGAGCCGCCGCTTACAGCCGACCGAGTGCAGGATGTACAGGTGAGCGGTGGCGTGGCCAAAGCACGTGTTCGCGCCACGTGAACTGAAGAAAAAGTCGTGTTGGCGTGGGCTGCCGCACTTTCGATGGAAAGATGAAACTTTATACAGATGACAGTTTGTCCCAAGTTAGCACGGAGGTTCCTCACACGGCCAGTCCCGCTGGGACTTGTGCCGGAGCTCACGAGGGGTGGTGGCGTCACTGAGTCAAGACTGTCCTCTGGTGAGAGCTTAAGCTGCACCAGCCTATTTCTTTACATTCGCCTCCATAACGGCTCTCTTGGGGTCTCGTACAATTCGTCCATTCAGAGCGTGCGGTTCGGTGGTTTTTAGCGCATTCACAGGGTTGTGCAATCCTCAGCGCTATTTGAGAACGTTCTCACCGACCCCTCCAAAGGAAGCCTGCACACAGCAGCGTCACTCCCACCACCCCTCAGCCACGCCGGCCCCGGCATTCGCGAGCCTAATTTCTGTCTCTATACACTTGCCTCTTCTGGACCTTTCACGGAAATGGAGTCATAGAGCACGCGAGGTCCCTTGTGTCCGGCTTCTTTCATCTGGCATCACATTTTCGAGACGCTTCCACGGAGGAGCAGGTAGGACTGTCTAGCTTTCCGTGCTGGTGTTTAAAGCGTCCGGTCTGATTCTGATTAGCAGCCTTTGACTTGTGGCCTCTTTCTGCCCCTTGGGTATCTTTCTTTTAATCCCTGAAATTCGTGTCTTTTGCATTCTACTACTTGAGAGGCTTAGCATTTTATGGCCATTCTGTAATGCTCCCTTCTGGAACACGTACTCACCTACTCACATCATATCCTTGCTGCTCTGCTAGATTACGGGCGTTTTTCATACAGTATAGACGGGACCCCTTATCTGTCGTCTGCATTGCGGCTAGCTGCTCCGAAAGGTTCTTTGTTCACGTGCTCTATTTATGGGACCCTGTGGCACACCAAACTTTTTACATCCTTAAATATTTTCATCTCTCTATGATAGCTTTGGGTTTTCTAAGTCACAAAGGCCTCCTCAGCACCCAGGCTGCAACTTAGTCTCCCAACGGCTTCTGAACATTTGCATCATTTCCTCTGCACGTGTACATCTGGATGCCATCAGGAATTGCATTTTGTATGGTGCCCAGTTTAGGCTAGAAACGCGACATGACTTTCCCCTAGACACCACGTTGGCTGTGGCACCCATTTATTTCAAAAAAGTCTATGTTCTCCCCACTGAGCTGAAAAATCACCTTTGCTCTCTCAAATCCCCATTTATACTGGGGTCTCTTTCTTAGGATCTCCCTGTTGGTCTATCACGACGTCAATACCACATTGTTTTCATGCTTGATAAGGAAGACTAGTGTCTTGTCACTTCCCTTTCTGATGGTGGCCCTTAGAGGACGCAGTAAAACTGATATCTGGGTAGCTAGTGGCAATGGGGAGTAGCCCATCAGGACTTTTCGAAAAGCAATTATGTAATATGCACAGGGCCCTAAAAGTGAACAGTTCCCTGGGAGATAATATCACGCTTTAGGGAATTTATCCTCAAGATATGTCTAAAAGAAAAGGCTAATATGGAGTAGAGCATTGTTTACAATGTTGCGAATTATGAATCAACAAAAAATCCAATCAAAAGAGACGATTTTTAATTTATGATGAATCCACGTAATGGCATAAGCCATTAGAATTGTAATTTGAGGGGCGCCTGGGTGGCTCAGTTGGTTGAGCGTCTGACCATTGATATCGACTCAGGTCATGATCTCTCGGTTGGTGGGACTGGGCCCCACGTTGGGCTCTGTGCTGAACACGAAATCTGCTTAGGATCCTCTCTCCCTCTCTCTCTGCCCCCCACGCACACCCCACCTCACGCTTTCTCGCACACGCACTCTCTCTCAAAATAAATAAATATATTTTTTAAAGCAATTTAATTGATTTCAAATACCCATGGCAGCAACGTAATGGTGCGTTTGCAAACAGAGATAAAGGTAATGTACTATTCACAGGTCGTATGTGACACGATAAGCCAATGGTTTGAGAACGGTTTTCTCTCCTAAGTAGGTTAGACTTGTCTCTTCGATTGTGTTCGCACAATTGATTAGTATCTGGAGCCCTTCTTGAAGTACAAAGATAAACTTCAACCCAATTAAGGATTGCATTATGCCTGCTTCTCATTAACAAAACTCAACATAGCAAAATTTCCCCACGCATCATCACTTACCAAACGAATACGGTTTTGTGTTCACTCGCGTAAGGAAAACCAGCATAGCTATAACTTTCCCACCTGTAACTCAGGTTTACAGACCCCCCTCCCCCCAGAACTGGGTACAACAAGTGAATTTATTGTGAATCTATGACATGATGGGAATAGTTTTAGGCATTTTATGTGTATTACCTCGTCTGGTTCGCACAACGCTCCTGTGAGCTTGGAATTATTGATTCTACTGTAACCATGAGACACTGGGTGTCAGAGAGCTGTGGCTCGCACACACAGCCCTAGGTGTGTGCGCTCAGCCATTTGTGCGTTCAACAGACGTTCACGGAGCCACTTTGTTCGGAGTAGAAATTAACAGGTGCTGGATGACTGTAACAAGAACGTCAGGGTCCTTGTTTACCTCGAAACAGTTCCCCAAGGTCAGGTACATATTTGTCAAAACTGGTGTCCTGGACAAAATTCGGAATTTCTGCTTCAGAACAGACTTTGAAACAGAACTTATCAGTGCTTGTCAAAGTTTGATGTTGATGTATCGACACAGAATCAGCGGGAGAGCCTTCTAAAACCCGAGATTTCCTGCGGCGTATCGTCTGAGTTCAATGCTATGGGTTCACGGCTCAGCCTTGGAGCCGGGAATTCTCGTTCTCCGAGTTCCTGCGCAGGTGCTGCCCTACGGGAACAGCTACCTCTCTGCTCAGGTGTCTTCGGCCGCAGTTACAGGCATTCAACAGGGTTCCCTGGATTCAGCGGGGTTGAGCCGCAAGGACAGTAGTCTGGACTCACTCTGTTCTCAGCCACAGGATGGCCACAGCACTCTGGACTGCATCTACTTCAAAGTCCAGAGTCAGGAAGCACCGTCTCTTTGTGAAGCTCCCTCTCTCTCTCTCTCTCTCTTTTTTTTTTTTTTTTTTCGTATTTCTTTTTTTCACTGACCCCAGCCAACAACCTCTCTTGTGTCTTTGGCCAGAATTGTGTCACATGCCACCGTCAGACATAAAGCACTCGCTGGCAAAGGTTTGGGGGCCATCACCAATAGTTCAGCCTAATGTGCAGTGAGCCCCGAGTCACCTGGGGAGGGGGGCAGACACCCACCGAAACGCTGGGCCGCGACAGCAGGGAGGGTGGGAAATGGCCGCGGGGGTCTCGGGCACCAGGAAGCTGTGTTCAACTTAATTTGGGACGAACACGGCCGGTCGCTACTGCCATTGCAGAACAGAAGTACACGACAGAAAGCAGAACACCTGCAGCTATTAGCCAAAGACAAGAAGTCCAGAGCGCAGGACACGATGATACTTGAAGGGGAAGGAGACGCCAGCACGTCCATGGCAGGTGACTTTCACCCTCGCCTGGCCGCCGGGAGGCACTCGGGAGTGGGAAGGCCGGCGTGCTCACAACACAAAGGCTTATATAAAGCTGAACACGGCAGCTATGCTCGTGTATTCAACGGCATTTCCTCAGTTCACACCCAGCTGAGGGAGATCGGGTCCTGTCCTCAGGGAGCTTCCCGAATAACAAAGGAACTAGGGTGGGGGAGGAGTACCTACTTCCAGAGCACCCAGTGGCCAGCAGGCCATGGGCGCTCTTAGGATATACGCAGGTCAGGAGCCGCAGGCCCAGAGAGCAGGGCCCTCCGGGGCCCAGTGGCCCCCAACCGACCTCCAACATGCACTTGTCACAAGTTTTTGGAGCAGGTGCACCCAAGGCATTTATATTCATTTATGACAAAGCATTACATGTATTTACGAGATACAGCGCCCTATTATGCTCGTGATGAATATGCTCCAATATAAAAATCTCAAAAATTTCATCTTGCAAAGCTTTATTTTAAAGATGAAATTTTAGGGGCGGCCGGGTGGCTCTGTCGGTTAAGGGTCTGACTTCAGCTCAGGTCATGATCTCACGGTTCGTGAGTTCGAGCCCCGCGTCGGGCTCTGGGCTGATGGCTCAGAGCCTGGAGCCTGTTTCCGATTCTGTGTCTCCCTCTCTCTCTGCCCCTCCCCCGTTCATGCTCTGTCTCTCTCTGTCCCAAAAATGAATAAACGTTGAAAAAAAGAAAATTTAAAATGATTTGATATTTTATTACCTACATATTTTATTTATTTACGTATTATATTTTGATACTTTATATATTTTATATGATGTTTTATTTGTGTATTACATATTATTACATATTCGCATATTTCTCAAGAGAGCAACGGGGCTGTTAGGCCTGCAGGATTCAGCAGTTACAGCCCCACAAAAAACTGATTAGCGGAAGCGTCGCTTTTAACACTTTATTGTTTGGTCACGTTTGCGTTTTTCATTGGTTTTCCACCATGTTTCTGCGGCAGGAATCTTTTGAAGCAGCTTTCTCATTTCGTGAGGCTTGGTTCAGAGTGAGTAGGATTACGTAACCTGAGCCACGGCCTACAGACCCCATGCAAACGGCAGCCCGTCCCAGCGCTCACGACAACAGGCGGGTCGAGGGACAGCTCTCAACCCCTGCCCACCCACTCATAGAGACCCAGGAGCCACGGGAGGGTACCAGGGACACCTACCTTTCAAATATCATTGAGGCTTCATTTCTTTCCTTATTTTTAGAAAAAAACTAGTTATGAGTAGAAGCTCTTCCCCAACTTCCCACAGCTGTCCTGTGCCTGCTTACAAGACTACTGCCAAGGCAACTGAGAACGGAGCGGCTCCTGCCAGAATACGCCAGAACGGAGGCTCAGGAGCCACCCACAGACTTCAGGGCCATTGCACTAAAGAGGCCATCTGAAGTCATGGTGATAACCGGGCTCCCCCAAGAATGAGCAAGGTGGTCGGCTCAACCCTTCGCTCAGGGGTTAGCTCAGGGGAGCACCTGCTACCCGGTGAATCAGAACTGACCAGCAGGCTGCTTAGATACAGATTTCTGGCCCTCGCCTTGAGTTCCTGGTTCGGCAGGCCTGGGGTGGGAGCCAAGAATTCCTCGTAGGTTCTAGGTGACGCTGATGCTGCTGACCTGGGGACCACACTTTGAGAACCGCTGCAATGGACATTTAGGACATGGGCAGGAAAAGACACACCCATGAATCACACGAAGGAGGACTAGCCTGAGCCAGAGGAAGAACACCCGGGTCATGGAAGGCGGGACAGAACATAGGTAAACGGAGCATGCATCACTCTCAGTGCTACGGAGAAGACAGGTAGGTCCAAGAGATGCACTGGATTTGGAAACAAGGATGTGATGTGGCCACAATGCCCCTCAGCACAAGTGCCACCAACCCGTGGCCATGGGCTGACAATGAGCCCACAGGTCTCCAAGATCCCTGCTTCTCTTTGAAAACATCAGACTCATCCTTCAAATGATAAATGGATACACAAACATGGTCTTCCCATGGTCTGTGGGGTATCATTCGGCCATAAAAAGGAACAAAGGACTGATGCATGCTACAGCGTCCAAGGACCAACCTTGAAGACATGACGCTCAGCGAGAGAAGCCAGACCCAAGGGACCACATAGTGTAGGATTCCGTTTACATGACGTGAATAAAGTCGGTAAGTCCATAGAGACAGGACATAGATTTGTGGTGGCCAGGGGCTGGCAGGGAGGGGACAACAGGGAACTGGCTTTACTCGGGGACACTGGAACCAGACAGAGGTGGTGGTTGTCCTGGCAGGATGCATTCAATAGTCTGGACATTCAGTTTTTTATGGTCACTCAGCTTCTAGAACACGGTCTGCCCCTTCAGTGTCCTCACCTGGCCCTCTTCTGCATGCACTTGTCACTCCCGCAGCACCAAATCACTGGCGGTTCTCGAAACACCCCTCCCTACTTGCACCACAGGGCTCCCTACAAATCCCATTCACCCTTCCAGACTTCAGCACCCACATGTGCCAAGCGACCCTCCCTCCCAGCTCCCAGGTCACTTGAAGTGCTCTGCTCACTCTCAGTGATTGATTCCCCCTTTTCTCCTGCTCTCGACCAAGCTCCCAGAAGGAGGATCTACCTCCATTCATTTTTCAGTTTCTAGAGTGTGGCGCATAGCTGTATCCAGTAACTGGTGCCACTAGGTCATGCGGTCAATGCAGAAACTTAAATTAAAAAAAAAAGTTTCCCCAACTTCTCTTGTAGCTCATTTTACACAAGCACCGTGTCCTTAGAAGTCCCAAGGGGTGTAGGCACATAGAGCAAATAAACGGAGGGAAAAGTGTTACTTCTACCCTGCAGGGTGCATTCCTGGCCTCTTTCTCCCCTGCATCCAGGGGAAACTGTAGACTTATTTCTTGTTCTCTTGCCCCATCTGCTGGCAAGATCACAGAACATCTTTCCCGCCAACATCTTCCATCCTTCCCAGAAAAGTTAATGTTTGCCTTTGTATTCCCAATGGTGCCTTTTGCTTTTTAAAAAGTGAACAGTGAAGCTGTTTCCCCCAAAGCTACTGGCGTCATGTGCCACGGCTTTTTGGGTAAATTCCTTAAGCGTGCACGTTGTCAGGCTCATGCATCATCCTGCCTTAAAGGTCTCAAACTTCTCAGCATAAAAATCACCTGGTGACTCCTTAAAAGAAACTTCCTCGCTCCCCCCTCCCAAACCTATGGAATCAGGATTACCTGGGAATGTGGGTTTTTACAATGCAGCAGGTGCAGAATACGCTGAAACCCAGCCTGTTCCTTCTGTCCCACAGAGGAGACCATAGACTTGGGGACGTGGTTTGGGAAAACTCCCAGCCCCCTGAATACACGCTTAAGAACAAAATAGCGTTCGCTGTGCAAAGGCAGCTTTAAGACAAGTCCGTCTAGGCAACTGTATTCCTGCTCTCCCCTACACTCCATCATTAAGAAACTGTTGAATATTACTGGACTTAACTAGTTACATCAGTAGTCTCATGTCCCATCCTGACAATCCCGTCCTATTGGACAACGTTTACAATAGTTTTAATTGTGTTGGGGTTGTCCAATGAGGAAACGAATTCCCACTGAAGGCATCTAACAAAGAGCCTCGGATCAACGTGGACCCAGAGCAGCGCGCCAGCATCACCGGCAGCTCGTCAAGAAATGGACCTCAGCCGGCCCCACCAACCGAATCTGCAGAATCCGAATCCCCAGGGGAGGGGGCCAGCCATCCGTGCTTTAACCGGCCCTCCAGGTGACTCTGATGCCGGTCAGTAAAGTTGAGAACAGCTGCCGTACACGACAACACGCATGCACTCGGCACACAATTTGCGCCCACTGAAATTTGCAGGTGCACAGCCGCCTGGCATCCTGGCTCCGGAACGGCTCTGGCTCTTTCTTTGGGGCAAAAATCCAATCTCATTTCTCTCTCTGATGAGCTAAATCGCTTCTAATTTTAAGGGGCCACCCAAGGTTCAGTGCACCACTTTGCGGCGGGGCGCTCACAGCTAACCCAGGCCCAGCGCCGTGCACCACGGTGTTCCCGGAGGGGGGAGCCCGCCCAACCGCGATTGCAGTCCCGGCCTCCCGCCGGCCCGAGCTCGTCTGGCCCCGCCCCCACGGGCAACCGGCCTTGGCGTGTCAGCCAATCAGGGCGCAGCGCGCGCACGTCCTCGCCGCGCCGTTAAGCCGGGTGTCACGTGCAGACGGGCTCACCGCCAGGCGGAAGTGTTCATCCGCCCAGAAAAGGAACACCGCGCTCCTTCGGCCGGAGTCCGCGCCCGGCAACCGCCCGCAGGTGGGAGCCCCAGCTGGTGGCGACGGCGAGCGGCAGGGCTTCGCGGGCCGAGGAGCGCCAGGTCACTGGGGTGGGCGCCGGGGCGCGAAGTCCCGGCGCGGAGGGATCCGGCGTGCGGGGACGGTTGGCGCGGTTCGGTTGGCGGAGGTGAGGCGAGGGGCCGGGGGTCGCGGGGCCGGGGGTCGCGGGGCCCGTACGGCGTGTCTGCTTTCCTGTACCTGCAGTCTCTGGGCCTGGTGAGGCCGGGCATCGCGGCGACGATGACGCAGGGGTTGGAGGGGGCCTCGCCGGTGGGGAAGGGACAGGCCCAGGGGCGGGGAGTGCGGGGGGCGCATATCCGGACACTGCTGGGGACTGGAGGCCGCTTGCAAGGTCAGGGGGGTATTCCTGGACGCTGCCCCGGTTCGGGAGGGTAGTGTCTGGGTCAGAGGGCATTTCTGGACACTGCCCGGGTTTGGGGGGCCCTATCTGAGTCAGGGGGCATTCCTGGGCACTTCCGGGATCAGGGAAGGGCATTCCTGGACACTGCCTGGGTCGGGAGGCCCTATCTGGGTCAGGGGGCATTCCTGGGCACTTCCGAGGTCAGGGAAGGGCGATCTTGGGCGCTACTTGGGTTGGGGGGCACCGTCTGGTTTGGGGGACATTCCCAGACACTGTCTGGGTCGGAGGGTATTCCTGAACATTGCCTGGGTTGGGGGGGGGCACTTTCTGGGTCGGGAGGCATTCCTAGACACTCCCGGGTTGAGGGGGCACTGCCCCTGTCGGGAGGGCATTCCCCGTTACTGCCCAGGGTGAGGAGAGTGGCACTGTCCGGGTGGGGGGAGCTCAGGGGGCCCTTCTTAGGGGGTTGGTCTGGACCGGTCTCCAGTCCACAGGGGCCGGGGCAGCTCTCGTTTGGGGGCAGGTGCTGGGATTGCACTGCCTCTGGATGGCGCACAGTTTGACCCGGTGTGGTTTCTAGCTGGGATGATGATTAGAAGCATCGCCTTCAAGTCTTACTTGAAAGTGACTAACTCGTCTTCCGTTCTGGGGCGCCCTGAGGTTGGAAGGATGTAGCCAAGAACCACAGCTGTACTGGCCAGCCCAGCACAGGGTCTGCACACCCCACCTGTGTGTGGTTATGTGGTTGTCTTGGGTGATGGTGAGAATCATCTGGAGGCCCGCTGAAACGAGCCGTGGACCCCGTGGGTCTGGGAGCGGGGAATTCCCCTGTCTAACTGGCGTTTCCAACGAGTTCTAGGTGTTGCTGAGAGAGAGAGATATCACGTTCTGAGAAGTGCGCTAGGAAAACGTTTTCTGTCGGAGGTGGCAGTTCAGCTTTTTACCAGGCTTAAAAAGAAACCCCAGACGTGCACTTGGGCCGGGCAGGTGCGCAGGACTGACTAGGACCAGCGTCCGCGTCTAGTGAGGGAGGGAATTATTGGGCTGTGCGGTAGCTGCAGTAATGCTGGTGGGACCACAGCCGTGTGGAGGAGGTAGGGCACCCCGTGGTACAAGGTGAATGGTGGAATTTACTGGGGTGCGTGCAGGAAAGAGAAGTCTCATTCTGTACCCCTTCAGTAAGCGCCCTGAGCACGTATGCCGGTAGGCCCAGGGCGGGAGTTAGGTGCGCATAGCACCTGTGTCCTGATACAGGCAGTATATGCGCGGTAGTTGAAGACGGCATAAACACGGGTTCTGATACGTGGGCCCCTCGCAAACGATGTTTTGTAAGCTGCTTTGGAGATGGCTGACTTAGAATCAGATCGTGAAGGTTTCTACAATTTGGTAAGTTTGAGGATTTGCTTCCGATCCCGCGGAACACAACAGGAAGTCAAAGAGGCGTTTCCCAGTTGGAGGATGTCATTAGGTTGGTCTTTCTAGGAAGGCCCTCGTACAGCAAGGATTTTAGAAGCTGTTCAAACTGGAAAAAAAGATGAAAATGTGATGTGAAGCAGAGTGATCTTAAATGTAAGTGTCACAGCCCACCCCTCTGTAATTAGAACCTTCGTGGCACCCCACCCCGTTGTCTGCAGGGCCCTGTGCATTCGGATCTGTGCCTGCCTCCGAGCTCACCAGCTTTCCTTCCCGGGTACCTGGCGTCCCCGGGCGGCTCCCAGTCCTGCCGACCAGCCACACTCAGCACCTCGCCCTGCTGGGGAAGACAGGCACCATCTCCCTTCCAGCTCCGTGTAAGTGCTAGCTCCATTGGAGGCACACTTCAGTGTGTAAATCAGTTCCTGCTTGCTTTTTGTATGAGAACGTTGTTTATTTGCTGAGTTAAGCTTTAAAAAATTTGTAGCTCCAATTTTGCGTGCCTTTCCTACTACAGCTGATGTTGAATGTTCACTGTGTGTCAAGTGCCTCGTGTGTTCTCACTTGAACCGCACACCGGACCTGTGTGGTAGGTTATTAACTCCCTATCACAGATCAGAGAGGAGTCAAGGTTATGTGACGTGCTCAAGGTCACTTCTGTGAAGGAGTGGGGTTCGGGCAGGCTAGCTCTGAGGTCTCCACCTTAACAACCCGACGACACTGCTGTCCACTCTGGTGGGGGTGAGTGGGTGGGGAAACTTGGCGTGGTAATGTCTCTGACGCCCAGCACCCGTCCTGGCCCCCAGGGCCTTGCGAACACAGTGTTGGAGAGAAGTGTTGGGTCAGAAGTAGCAAGAGCAATAAAGGAGTAAATGACTCCGTCCTTTTTCCCTAGAGGCAGTGGGTGGTTGTGCTGCTCACCGAGAGAGAGATTCTGGAGCACGAGTGATGTGCTGTAACAGACACTAGTTTGGGTGCGTTCACACGTGAACCTGTGGGGAGATCCCAGAAGCTGTGCTACGGGTGTGTGCACACGCGCGTGAATTCCGTGAAGGGCCTGCCCGCGCCACCAGTGCCCGGTGTCCTAGATACGTGTCCGGATGTGAAAGAGCTAGTCCCCACCCTCAGACGTTTCTTAACAGTTTTCTCCCTGCGTCTGTATAAGACAATAATTCAGGGCGCCTGGGGGGCTCAGTCGGTTAAGCGTCCAGCTTTGGCTCAGGTCCTGATCCCGCGAGTTGCGAGTTCGAGCCCCCGCTCTGTCTTGTCAGCACAGAGCCCATGTGGGATTCTCTCTGTCCCCCTCTTTCCCTTTCTGCCTCTCCTGCATTTGCATTCCCTCTCTCTCAAAATGAGTAAACTTTTAACTATTAAAAAAAAAAACAGTAGTGCAATGAAAATGAGATACCGCTTAAAACAGGTCGTCTGCTTTAGCGCCGCCCTGCCAGCGCTTGAGTTCGTTAGAGGACAGGTTAGGAAGATACGTGATCATTCAGGAGCTTCTTTTAGGATCTTGAAGTTTAAAGGTCACGTCGTAGAAACAGTCAAATTGTGCACATTGAGTATTGTGTTTGTGATTATTTCCTCTCAAGGAAGAAAAATGACCGGGCGAGCCAGAGCGAGAGCACGAGGAAGGGCTCGCGGTCAGGAGACGGTGCAGCACGTGGGGGCCCCTGCTGTGAGTGCTTTACCATTTTCTAACTGCAGAAACGACCTTTAGGAAACAAAAATCTGTTAAATCTGCTTTTTAAACTTTTCTTCAATGTTTACTTTTGAGAGACAGAGGGGGGAGGGGGGGAGGGGCAGAGAGAAGGAGACACAGAATCCGAAACAGGCTCCGGGCTCTGGGCTGTGAGTACAGAGCCCGGCCTGGGGCTCGAACTCACAAAACGTGAGATCATGACGTGAACCGAAGTCAGACGCTTAACCGACTGAGCCACCCAGGCGCCCCAAATCTGTTAAATCTTTATCAACTTAGGCTGTTGAAAAGACTGTCCTGTGATGGACAAGGGAGGAGAACTAAGATGATCGTGTTCCCTTTCCTGAGGATCTTAAGAGTTGGTTCTTTAGTTAGCGACCGTTTTTGAAGAAACTGCTCTGTGGGAACACAGCGTTGGATTTCTAATTTAGATGACTTTGGTTTGAGTGTCTCAGTCGCGTTTAAGACGGTTTCCTCTGTTGTGTGACCTTTGACGTGAAAAGCCTGCTGTTTATTTGCATGTGCCTATAGAGTCAGCCCCCTGGCTTCGTCCAGCCTCGGCCTCAGCAGCCGGCAGCAGAGGGGGAGTTAGTTGGCCGTGGACGACAGAGAGGAGCAGGCGGAGCGCCGGCCAAGTCACAAGGTGAAAGGAGGGTAAAAAGACTTCGCGCGCGCGCGGTGGGCCTGGCACGGCAGCCGCTGTGCAGACTCCTTGCGATGAAAAGCCACGGTCCTTTAAGTATGACAGGCACGCTCAGGCTGTGTTGGGCGCCACGGGGTTTCTCTCCTTCTTGGAAACGAAAGAGCGTGTCCTCGCCAGGCCCCCAGAGTGGCTCTCGCAAAGTGGTTCTGAACCAATCCTGCGTCTGCTTCTTCGCTGATTAGCCACTTAGAACATTCTTTGGGCATCTTTAGTAACTTCACCAAAAGCTAGACCACCTGTAACATTTCTGACTTTGCTTTGCAGGACACGGTGTCTTGTGTGTTGTGTTGGCTCCCCCCGTTTCCCAGGCACAGAAACTGGGGGCCAAAGTTGCGACAGCTGGTGAGGTCAGAACACCAGTTGTGATTCCAGAGATTGTGCTTTTTCATTACTTTGTTACAAACCTGGATTCCTTGGGCGCTTGACGTAAGATTCTTCAGCAGTTAAGTTTGGTTTCAGTGTAGGAAAAGCTCCCCTGTACATGCGGGACCTGATGTCATGACGCTAGCTTTCCTGCCGGGGTGGCCACGGGAGACGGGCTGTTCCGTAAACTAGCGTGGGGACAGCTGGTGACGAGGCGAAGCTTGTACCCGGCTTTGCTCCGTGGGTGACGCCCCCAAGTACTCCAGAGGTCTGGTCCTACCCAGTGAGATCCGCGAACGTCAGAGGAGCCCCTGGATGAGTCTGTGGTGTCAGAGCCACGTAAACGGTGCCATGACAGCCGCTGTCCGTGTCAGAAGCCTGGAAACTTAGGGCAGTGATGGTGGGGCTGGGTCTGTGGCCCACACAACGCTCCTGTAAAACCCGTGATGTCTGACAGGCTGCTGGGAGG
The DNA here is from genome assembly GCF_018350155.1 of Leopardus geoffroyi. Classification (NCBI taxonomy): domain Eukaryota; kingdom Metazoa; phylum Chordata; class Mammalia; order Carnivora; family Felidae; genus Leopardus; species Leopardus geoffroyi. The sequence goes on along the minus strand of NC_059339.1, from coordinate 2,150,490 downwards.
CGGGCAGAGGAAAGGGGAGGGCAGTGCACTGAGAACTGCAAAGACTAATGAAAACAGTAAGCCTCGTGAAAGAAAGTGAAATCAAAGGAACATTTTGTTTACCTGTCTGTTGTTCTGTCTTACCGCTTTGCCGACGTTGGTGGTTGTCAGGCCGGCACTGTCCTCCCTGAGGGGGTTGTACGGTTGTACCGACTTTTGTAACGTGTAGCAGCCGTGACGGTGCCTGTCGTTAGCACGTCCCCTCCTGGGAGTGCAGCCGACGGACCGGGGCAGGGACGGCATGACCGCGTAAGGGCCGTCACACACCCTGCCCCACGCTGGGAATGCCTGCCCAAAGGATCGGAGAGAACTGTCGCACTAACAGCACGGCACCTTGTTACCACGCTCAGGGGTGTAGACCCTCGCCTGGGCTACGGCAGACAGGATCGGGTGGTGAGACAGCGTTATCTTCGTATTTTTAATGAATACGTGAGTATGTGTGTGTCTTTGTTCAGAAACGTTTGAGGGAAGATGTCAGTTAATAGTGCTACATTTGAGGGGCACCCGGGTGGCTCAGTTGTTTAAGCGTCCGACTTCGGCTCAGGTCATGGTCTTGCAGTTTGTGGGTTCAAGCCCTGCATGAGGCTCTGTGCTGACAGCTCAGAGCGTGGATCCTGCTTCAGATTCTGTGTCTCCCACTCTCTCTGCTCCTCCCCTGCTCACGCTGTCTGTCTCTCTCTCTCTCTCTCTCTCTCTGTCTCAGAAAGAAAGAAACATTAAAAAATTAAAAATAGTGCTACATTTGAAGAGTCAGTGAGAAGTCTGGAATGGCCTTTTGTTATGTATCCAAATACCTGTTAACTATTCTGATATGTGACGTTTTGTTTTTTAAGCTGCCTGATGAGAATTCATTTATAGGCATTAATCTCTCTAAATTTATAGGGTGTTAGGCAGTCACTTCCTCTTCTAATTTTGATGCCTTTGTTCCTTCAAAACTTAGAGTACTTGACATGGTCAGTGTGTTCGCCAACAGCTGGATTTGCTAAAGTTGTTTCAAAAACATTTCCCTACTGTTGCAGCCTTAAAATTACGATAAGATTGTGGGAAATACGTTAATTTCTTAAACATGCTCTATATTGACCGTTATTAATCATTAACCATTGTGCACGAACTTAAATTTTGTGAAACTCAGTTTCCCATCTATAGAAAGGTAGCATCTAACTTTAAGACCATTGTGAGGATTAAATAGTACTTGGAATAACAAATTACGTCATTTCACTGCTTTGGGGAGGGTCGTCATTTCACTTCACTGGGAACTGCTTGCCCCAAATGTTCACGCATCTACTAGGTTTTAGAAACTGAAGTGACAAGTTAGGTTTATTGTCAATAAACCTTGTTTATTGATTTTCATTCTCAAGGACTCCATAGTAGAAGAGTAGTGAGGTCTAACGTGTAGTTTTAGTCATTCGAGCAGCTGCTCGGAGGGGGAGGTTCTAGGTGGACCTCAGAGATATGGCAGGCCCGGTTCCAGATGCTGCAATACAGCAGCTGGAACAAGGCGAGTCGTGTGAATCGCTGGGTTTGCCGGCGTGTGTGGAAGAACTGTTCGCACTGCTGTAGTCTGCTAAGTGTGCAACAGCATTGTGTCCAGTGTATGTACCTAATTCGAAAATACTGCTAAAAAGCGCCAACCATCATTTGTGTTTTCAGCAAGTTGTAGTTACTGATCACAAATCACTGTAACAAATACAATAACAAAAAAGTTTGAGACGTCGTGAGAATTACTGAAACGCGACACAGAAATGAAATGAGCAAATGTTGGAGAAATGACCCCAGTAGACTTGTTCGATGCAGGGTTGCCACAAGGTGTCAGTTGTAAAAACTACCTGCAAAGCACAATAAAATGAGGTACGTTAATAATTAGCAAGGTTTACAGTTTTATACGTTCTGAAACCTGTTCTCTTTACAGGTTGACAGTTATGCTGTTGCTAAATGTGATAGCAATACTGTGTGTAGAGAGGGGAATGGACTTCATTATTTATATTCAGAAACTTGTAGTTGGGTTTTTGTATCTGGAATGGAATTTTAAGACAAACTCAGATTTTTTTCAGGAGAAAAAAGTCTCTATGGCCTGTCATTGTTACTAAGTTGGATTCAGTACGCTTGACCTGTGTTAGTATACAGTTAATCACCCAGTGCCGAGGATGCTCTAATTTGAAAGTTTTGGGGATAAAAAATTCACCAAAGGAGACAAAAATAGTTAAATATTTAAAGGATTTTTTATCTTTAAGAAAAAAGCGTATTCATTAGAGAGAGCACATGTGCGCATGAGAGCAGGAAAGGGGCAGAGAGAGTAAGAGAATCCCAAGCAGGCTCCGCACTGTCAGCGGGGAGGCTGACACGGGGTTCAGTCCCAACTGTGAGATCGTGACCTGAGCTGAAATCGAAGCCTGGATGCTCCACTGACTGAGCCACCCAGGCACCCCTGAAGGACTTTGAAATAGGGCCCCTGAATATCGTGAGGTACAATAACCAACATATTTAGCAACACCTTTGAGGAGTTTTATAAATCCTACTCTCACTTAAAACATACGACGTACCCGTAAAGTTCCTCACTTTTCCACGTAAAGAAGTTGAAGCTGACGTTCCAATAACTGGTTTCCAAGGTGTTTCAGGAACCCGATATTTTGCTCAAGCCGCTGTGTCCTCTAATGAGAAGTCCAGAAGTTGGCAATTGGGTGCTGAATTTGGAACTTGCCACCAGGAGAAAACTGGGTTCTTCAGTCACTTTGTTCTTTTGTCCCAACTTCTTGTCATTAAGACATATATTTGGTGATCACGACCAGAGTCCAGGCAAGATTGGCAGGCAGGGGCACAGAGAATGTAAACGCCAGCCACTGGCTCTCCTCCCAAGGTGCTTTCCCCGAAGTTTCTGCTTAAGTCTCCTCCGCCGTCCTTGCCTGCAGATAAGGTGGAATTCTAGTCTTTTAGGTACATTGTTCCCTAAGTAAGGTGTTTTAAAAAAGAAGGCTGAAAAAAAAAAAAATACAAGTAAAAAAAAAAGAAGAAAAAAAATAAGTAAAAAAAGAAGGCTGAGAGGTTGGGAAGGCTAAAGTCTCTAGTACATGAAGTCTCGTGCCGATTAACTGAAAGCTAGAATTCTAACACGTGACCACAAAGCCCGTGTTCATTCTTGGGCCCACATCATACTGTGATATGAGCTGCTTCCATATGTTGTAAAAATTGAAAGCTTTAATGATTTTGGATATTATAAGCAGTTTTTGCAACTAAGCATGAGCTGATAGTTAACCTGTCCCAAAAGGACAGGTGCATGATGGCCATGGGACAGGCACCACACGGTTCCATCTGTTATGCTGGGTGTTCAAGGAATTAGGAAATTATGCTTTAGACCTGTATTTTCTATTTCAGGTTACACGTTGAAATCTAGAAACCACTAATTCCTGTAGCTATAATTGTATCATAAAGCTGTGAAAAATACTGATAAAAAGGTCCTTAGATTGTTCAGAAGTTAGATTCGAGAAGAATAACTTCCTAGTCAACAAAGGTACTCCTGAGTTGTTGAATCTCCGTCCAGTTGTCTTAATCCTTTAACGGTACGTATGTCCCATGGGGGAGTGGCAGAGCTTGGCTAGGCCACGGTGAGAAAGGCTTTATAGGAGAAGTCCTAGCTAGGATGTTGTGATGGCCAGAGATACCTAAAACCTTCTGACGGGACCCTTCTACGTGATCTTTAGCACCTCGGTAGCTTTCGGGTCTCATATGGCATCATTTGGGGTGTTGATGCTGTTGTCGTTTATTTCGTGTTTCACGTTACTGTGTGTATAATTTCTTCTTTTTTTTTTTTTTTTTTTTTTTAAGACCTCCAGATATCCGCTGGATTTCAGGAGTTATCGTTAGCAGAGAGGGGAGGTCGTCGTAGAGACTTTCATGACCTTGGTGTTAACACAAGACAGAACCTAGACCACGTTAGAGAATCAAAGACAGGTAAGCGATTATGAAGAACACAGTGTTCACGAGATTACGTTTCAAGTACGTAGGACGCTGAATTGAGGCTCCGCGCTTCGCACATCCACACGTGATACGGTCCTGGGGAGGAGAGGCGCATCTGCATCTACTCAGGGTGCCACGTGGCTGTTCCACTTCCCCCTCTCTCTCTGCTCTGACGAAATAAGTTACAGAGGTCTTCAGCTGCATTGCAGTCTTTTATTACGTGTGATGTAGATAACGGTTTTCTTTTAGAGGGTTTTGCCACAGGTTTGGTTGGTTCTGTTGTACGTTGCTTAGTCTGAGGGGGATTTACTCCTAAATGTATGCTTTTAGGAACTTCTCCGGACAGGACAGTGGTCCTCAAAGTCAGATGTCTGAGAACTCTAGTGTCCTGTACTATTCCCAGCCTTGTGTTTGCAGAACCGTGTCTGTTTGCCACAGTAGGAAGGAGTTCAGGGAAGACGAAGCTTGTTTTGTTAATCAAATGCGACTTCCTTTTTGCAGGGTCTTCAGGTATTATAGTAAGGCTGAGCACTAACCATTTTCGACTGACGTCCCGTCCCCAGTGGGCCTTGTACCAGTATCACATTGACTATAACCCGCTGATGGAGGCCAGAAGACTCCGCTCAGCTCTTCTGTTTCAGCATGAAGATTTAATTGGAAGGTGTCATGCTTTTGATGGAACAATATTATTTTTACCTAAAAGACTACAGCACAAGGTTATTTGAAAACGTCGGGTCGGGGAGAGGGTGATGAAGGATTCCCCACTTCAGAGCAGAACTGCCACAGTCTAGCGTAGCTTTTACAGAAGCACCAGTGGCCTTCAGCCTGATGTTCCATGTAATAAACCCATGGGGGGACTTGGGCATTGTTTCATTTTCAGATCCACCCAGTAACTTGATTACAATTACATTCATAAATCTTTTTTTTTTTTTAACGTTTATTTATTTTTGAGACAGAGAGAGACAGAGCATGAACAGGGGAGGGGCAGAGAGAGAGGGAGACACAGAATCCGAAACAGGCTCCAGGCTCTGAGCTGTCAGCACAGCACAGAGCCCGACGCAGGGCTCGAACTCACGGACCGTGAGATCATGACCTGAGCCGAAGTTGGATGCTTAACCGACCAAGCCACCCAGGCGCCCCCATAAATCTTTTTTTAACGTTTTTATTTTTGAGAGATGAGGGTGAGCAGGGGAGGGTCAAAGAGAGAGGGAGACACAGAATCCGCAGCGGGCTCCAGGCTCTGAGCTGTCAGCACAGAGCCCGACGCAGGGCTCAGACCCACGGACCGTGAGATCATGACCTGAGCCGAAGTCAGATGCTTAACCGACCGAGCCCCCCAGGCGCCCCACAATTGAATTTATAACACGGGCCACAACCACTCTTCCTCTCCTAGCATTTTTCTTTGTTTTTTTTTTTTTTAATTTCAAACTGTTCTGTAGTCCTGTCGTTGCCTTATTAGCAGGAATTATGTGATTGGGCTTACTTCTTTTAATAATTACAAGTGTGGTTTTCCACTGCTCCGGCTTCAGGTTACTGAAGTATTTAGTCAGACCCGAAATGGAGAGCACGTGAGGATAACGATCACCTTAACAAATGAGCTCCCACCTACATCACCAACTTGTTTGCAGTTCTATAACATTATCTTCAGGAGGTATGTCAGTGTTTTCTAACCCTCTACACAGAAAAATTAAAAATCAAGGGGAAAGTTGAAAAACCAGTGCGGTGAGGACCTGTGTGTTGGAGATGCTTGTCAGTATTCACATCTCTGTTCTGACTTTTGAATTTCTAGGCTCTTGAAGATCATGAATTTACAACAAATTGGACGGAATTATTATAACCCAAGTGACCCAATTGATATTCCAAATCACAGGTTTGTATAAGGCGGAAGCTTTCTATTCCTTGGGCTTAATCGTGGACTTGGAAAGGGGTGCTCCAGTTTGAGACGATCAGATTGACTACGGTGGCTGTTAGCGGTGCCCGTCATGGTACGTGAAGTTTCAACTTGGTCCGAATAATAAAAGAGACCTCCCGGGTTACTCGGCTTTAAAGACGTCACATGCTCTCCATCTGTCACTGGGGAAGCATAAAGAGCTGTCCGGCATTTGTATTTGGTCTCGGGTAACCAAACTTGTGAGCTCAGGAGATTGCTTCAGAAGTTCCTTTGTATGGCGTGCGTTCAGGTGCGGCCCACACGGGTCAGGCTTGTAATCACAGGTGCTTTCAGTTAGATCGGCAACTTTGTTAAGGCTTAGTCCAGCGTCAGCAGTAGTTTAACAGAGTGTATTCAAAATGGAACTTAAAAATTACGTTATGAAAAAACATTCGTTGTTGAGATCTTAAAAAGATGGGTCTCTATATGGAACCGCGTGAAACCTAGAAATAACAAAATTTACTCACTTCAGGAACTTTTGTACTTTAGACCCAGTTAAGACAGGAGAAAAAGACAACGAGGTACGTGCAGACCATGTTTGGGCGTTAGAGGTTACTTCATATTTTCATTCTGCTTGACAGGTTGGTGATCTGGCCTGGCTTTACCACTTCCATCCTCCAGTACGAAAATAACATCATGCTTTGCACCGACGTCAGTCATAAAGTCCTCCGGAGTGAAACCGTGTTAGATTTCATGTTCAACCTGTACCATCAAATAGAAGAGCATAGATTTCAAGAACAAGTTTCCAAAGAACTGATAGGCTTAATTGTTCTTACCAAGTAAGGCTTTTCTTAAAAATGCACAGCAGTCGTTTTGCAAGTCTTAAGACCTCATGGCTTTCTGGTCCATCCTGTTAGAAAGTAGGGTCTACAGTTGACTGGTGGGAAGAGCATGAAAATGGGGAGGGGTGTGTGTCACCCTTCGCAAGACACGAGTTCTCGGGGAGTACAGTCGTCTGAAAAGGGTATCTAATGACTTTTATCTTTGTCAGTCTTTGTTTTCTGGTAGTAATTTAGTCCCTTCCCCACCCATCTAGCATGGTCTTTAAGAAGATTTCCCTTTTCTTCCCAGGACATTGTATATTGCTAAGCGGTTTGAAATTTTATTTTTTAGGGACTACGTACTATCTCTATTTAGGTTCTCTTTAATAATATCTCTACACGTTCCAAGCAAATACCAGTAAATCTCAATCATTTCATAGGTATAACAATAAAACATACAGAGTAGATGATATCGACTGGGACCAGAATCCAAAGAGCACCTTCAAGAAAGCAGACGGCTCTGAAGTCAGTTTCCTAGAGTACTATAGGAAGGTAAGGGGTCACCGTGGACCTGATCTTTTAACGTGTGGTATTTAGGCCTTAGAGGAAAGCTGAACTCTACTCATTAGGATTTTCTAACGCTCGTACACATGGAACAAATTGCTTTGAAAACTGTAGAAATGTGTTTGTTAAGGCGGTCGGAGCATAGTTCACTTGAACTTGTTATCCAATGAGAAGTGCTTGGGCCCGTTTCCTTTTTCCCAGCCGAACAGAAGATGACATTTGAATTTAAGCACGGGGAGGACAAACAGGATGATCGGTAGTGAACACCAGAAGTTCACTGTTCTGACCCATATTCTGCAATGGACACTTTTTTAGATTCACCCAGGGATGGGGGTTAAAGATGGCTGAGTCTTCAGCATGAGCTGAATCTGCCTATGGGTTACTCTTAACTTGCATCTCCTGTATCGACAACCTCAGACCAGCTTGTATCATCCAGGCTAGGTCCTTTGACTATGTGACCTTCCAACGCTAGTTTTATACAGAGTAATCGCTGAATTGACAACAGCGGCAAGAAAGAACCGCTGGGACTAGAAGAGAACACAGTGTTTATGCAGGAGCGCGCACGAACGTTGCTGTCCCGAGAGGGGCAGATCTGGCCCCTCAGTCCTTAGAAGGTTGCATATGCTCTATTACAAGTGCTGGAAAAGCGTTTGTGAAACGCTCTGCACTTAAAATTTTAAAACTTGGTTTTGAAGTGCTAAGATTTATCTTCTCTTTTCTACTTTCAGTACATTATTTCCTTTTCCTAAAAAGCTGGGCAGATGAGCTGTTTGTTGTGTATATATAATGTCAGAAGCATACGTCAGGTTGGTGACCCTGAAGTGTCTTGTTACTTGCTGGTTATCGACTGTTGTCTGACCTTCAGCTGCTCTGCTATGAATGAAAAGATCAGACACTCTGGAGGGAGAGGATTCTCTGTGAAGTCACGTTAAGAGCTGTTCTCATTTTGGGCAAGATGAAAAACAGGCCAGGGGCTATCTCAGCTTGATTTCCCTACTGCCCTTTTCAACCTCTGCTTGAGGACTCCAGCCATGTTTAACCTAGATTCCTTCCGGGTGTTTGAGGCTACCGTGAGAAATGAGTTGGCATCGTTGTGTGGTTTCGTAATCCCTGTCAGGGTTGGGAAAGGTTGGTACGTGTCAACAGCAGACACGAAGGAGTTCTCAGCGGAGAGTTTGGTTTAGACCCGAAGGAAGGTCAGAGGAAAGTCCTCCCCTCCTCTGCCTGGTAGTGAGTCTCAGATGGCAGCTCATTCTCCGTAAGTGGCCTTCTACACGTTGGCATACTTAGAGGCTCTGCCTCGACCCCCGACCTAACTATATTTTAACTTGCTAGGTGATCTCCAGGCTCGTCTGTTGTCAGACTAAAAGTGTTCTACGTTCACAGTTCTCCGGTTTCCAGCTCCAGCCCAGACCTGTCTAAGCCTTCCAGTTCTCAGTGTTTGCAAGTCTTAAAAGACTCCTTCCACGTGACCAGCGCTGAGCATGTTCTGTCCCATGACCTGGCCCCTGTGCACTGCTCTGGGTCACTGCAGGGACTGTCACTTCCTCAGGGGCAGGGATTTTGTGGTTTATGTGCCCCTCCTCCCCACCCCTGTGCCCCCATAGGCACTGAGGTATTTGAGTGGACGAACACATGCCCGACGGACAGTTATAACCTCCTGCCAGTGGACAGCTATGCCACCTGCCACCTGCTTACCTTGCTGTGTTCCTGGTCATCTCCCTGCAGGAAATGCCTCTGTCCTCCCCCCGCTGAGGGGCTGCCCTCCCTGTGGAGGCCCCTGCTGTCTCTCATTCCGCTGGTCTCTCGGCTTTCATTTCTCCTGCTTCCTGATCCATTTTCATACTCCTACAGATGGGATGTTATTTTCTACCCACAGCACATAAGTGGTTTCCCCTGCTCCCGTGGCCTGTTGAAGTGCACTTGGTCTGTATCCAGTGAGCCCCTGAGCGATGCGGCCTTGGCCTGCTTGCCCTTCCTCACCTCTGTCACCCTGGCTGTCTCCTCTAAGCCTGGGGCTCCCCCTGCTTGGAACATTCTCCATGCCTCATTCGTGTTCTGAGGCCTCAGTCTCCACTCAGATGATTTCTTCTGGAAGACTTCTGTCACAGCCAGGCCTCATTGGGTGTATCTGCTAGCTATACAGTTAATCACAATGGGGTAAGGGTGAAATGTTGGAAGGATTCCAGGCATTCTTAGGACTTCCCAGTGGAGAGGCAGTTTCAATGATAAGTGATAGCTTGGATGTTCTCTAGCAAAGGTCATATTTAAGGAAGCACAGAGAGAGAACGGCCTTTGAAAAGAAAGATCACGGTCAGTTTTTAGCTTCTGTTCGGGCCCCGAATATAGAGAGGGGGTCCCAGGGTTCTGCAATAAGGAGCAGAATATAGAGAGGAGGTCCCAGGGTTCTGCAATAAGGAGCCCTCAGTGAAGTAGGGACACACCTGCCTCCACTCCCACACCCCCCCTGGGTGCACCCAGGTAACAGACACGGGAGGCAGAAGGGTGGGGGCCATGAGCAGGGGTGCGGGGTGCCGGGGGTCTCAGGCAGTTAAGTGTCCGACCCTTGGTCTTGGCTCACGTCGTGATCTTGCAGCTCGTGGGTGGGTTTGAGCCCTGCATTGGGCTCTGCACGGACAGCCCAGAGCCTGCCTGAGATTCTCTGTCTTCCTCTCTCTCTGCCCCTCCCCCACTCGGATGTGCACCCTCTCTAAATAAATTAAAAAAGAGCGCTAAAATCAGTAGTGTAGGTGCACGGAGCAGAGGTTAGATAAGAGCACTGACGTTTTCTGCCCTGAAATAGGAAAATTAGCTTTCTTCCTGAATGGTTGCTGAAGAGTTCAGTACAGGACAAAGTCAAGAACAGACTGGGATTCAAGGTCTTCATTCACGAGGGTGGGCGGCCGGGACCTTGTCATGGGATGGGAACAGGGAACAGGAAGTAGTTCTTACTGTGTTGGTAAGAGACGGGAGCCAACGGAATGGCCGTGCTGATGAAGCTCACGTCCTGTGTGCCAAGTAGAGAGGTGTGGTTCTCTTAAAAACAGCCCGATGAACCGGGGTGTCAAAAGATGCCAGGAGAGGGTACGAGAGATGCCACGAAGAGGGTCTCTAGGAAACCAGGCCGGAAACTCTGGTGAGGTCGTGCAAGGCCAGTCCCGTGGTTCTGAGGCTGCTGGGCCGAGCTGGAGGCCCGCAGGCCAGCGCACGCCTCCATTAACCCCTGGAAGTCAGCATTTTTGTCTCTTTTTGTGTTGTAAAAACCTGGCGATTGATGTGAGGAATCTGAAGGCTACTCACTGAGGGCAAGTTCAGCTTCTACCAAGTGTCAACGTTTGGTAAAAACTATTCCTAATTAAAAATGTTCTCTGGCATGCCAACCTCTTCCTCCCCCACATTTATCGTTCTAGCAAGACTTGTTTCCCCCACGCTTCTTGCCGTAACACTAGTAGTTTTGGGGGGATTGTTGTGAGGACCCAGAGGTATACAGACTACTGTTGGTAGACCAAGAAATCACAAAACGAAGTGAACTATGACTAAAACTCAGAGTTTAGATAAAGTCAGGGACAGTGAGGCTCTTAAGTTCTTGGAAAGAACGATGAGCGATCACATAAATCACACCTCGTTTTGGTAGGATTAAAAACGCGCCTTGTAGGGGGCACCTGGGGGCTCAGGTGTCTGACCTCGGCTCGGGTCATGATCTCGCGGTCTGGGAGTTCGAGCCCCACGTCGGGCTCTGGGCTGACAGCTCAGAGCCTGGAGCCTGCGTCAGATTCTGTGTCTCCCTCTCTCTCTCTGCCCCTCCCCCGCTCATGCAGGTGCGCTCGCGCTCTCTCTCTCTGTCTCAAAAATAAAAAATAAAAACGTAAAAAAAGTGCACCTTGTTAGCTTTCCTTGGAAACTGATACCAGCCTTGCTGTGGGCGTCAGTTCTCAAAACACAAAACAAAACCCCTTGGTCCTCCGACCTGTTAGCAGAGGTGTTGCCGTGAACGGTGACGGCATCTTTTCTTGACCAGCAATACAACCAAGAGATCACGGACCTGAAGCAGCCTGTGTTGGTCAGTCAGCCCAAGAGGAGGCGAGGCCCTGGGGGCACCTTGCCGGGGCCCGCGATGCTCATCCCGGAGCTCTGCTATCTCACAGGTACTGCTGCGCCCCGGCTCCCCCAGCTTGCTGCCCCGTTGTCTTCTGGGAGTCCTGAAACCCTCGCCGAGACACCTGCCCCCTCCCCCTCCACTGGAGCCCTTCCTGTTGCCTGTCCCGTCTCCTCACCACCCTGCACCCCAGACGTTCACAGACTAGACCCTTGTCACTAACCTGCGCCTTCCGACGTCTTGTTTAAAGGTCTAACTGATAAGATGCGCAACGATTTTAACGTGATGAAAGACTTAGCTGTCCATACCAGACTAACTCCGGAACAGAGGCAGCGCGAAGTGGGAAGACTCATTGACTACATTCATAAGTAGGTCCCCCCCCACGGCTCTGGAGCGTGGCTTCCAGTGTGTGGTACTTTCTGTGGGTCTGGGGAGCGACAGCGCAGTTTTGGTTCCCTTTTGCGTTTGCGGTCTTCGGGGCGGGCTCTTGGTGTTTCTAGGCGAGGCTGCTGTCGTCAGGGCGTGTCGCGTTCTTAGACCCGCGGCCTAATTCTTCGGTTAGAAGAAGGCAGTAGAGCAGAAGGTGAAGCATTTTGGACGGATTTTCTGTCTTGGGGACGACATCGAGGGGGTTACTTTGAAGAGGTGGTCCGGGCATCAGAGCTTCAGGTGAAAGGCCATCGCGGAGGGACCCAGGGCTGCGGGGAGGGAGCAGCGGCCGGCACCTTGCGTGTTTCCTGGCGCCGCGAGGCTTCCGGTCCCGGGAGACACGGGAACGCGCGCTGTAGGTCGGAGGGGGTCTGTTGGCCTGTGTCTGTTCCTGCCGTTTCCTTCTGTTGAGTGGTACGTAAATATGTTAAATTTACAGAGATGATAACGTTCAGAGGGAGCTTCGAGACTGGGGTTTGAGCTTTGACTCCAACTTACTGTCCTTCTCAGGAAGAATTTTGCAAGCAGAAAAGATTCACCAAGGTGGAAAAACAGTAAGGCAGTTCTTAAAGTTGTCAATCACGTCAGGTTCGGGTGTGACTCGTGATAAAGTCCCACGCCAGTCTGCCACTGTGCCCACTCCTCCCCTCCCCTCCCCTCCCTTTGCCCCTCCCCTCGCCCCACCGCCTCCCAGGAGCAAGGAGGTGGGCCTGTGGGAGCCTGGGGCTGGGTCATCGGTGAGACTTCACTGAAAGTGGCTTTACTTTTCCTCGTGACACAAGTCGTTGAGCTAAGGTATTGGGTTGGCGTGATGTCTGCCGCTGAAGTGATTTTTTATCCAGGAAACTTCCAGTCTATTTGGCCTCGTCTTTGCCTGGATGACTTGTTTGTAGAGAAACATGTTAAGTGTTGCGATGCCTTTTATGCTTCATGCTCAGGAAAGGGAAGCAAGCATTCTGAAAACATTCTGGTGTGTAATGGAAACCCGCAAGTGCTAGAACTTGAAAAACCCTTTTATAGAAAATGATGCCCTCCCACCTCGTAAACGTTCTGCGAATAACAGCCCGATGAAGTAGTTTCGTATTTTAACAGCGGGTGTTTTTATTACCCCCGTGGCAATGGTAAAAGCATCCACCCCCACATGAAGGTTGTCGGGAGGTGGGGAGGACGTGCAGAAAGCACTGGGTGGTTTTCCTCTAGGGGGAAAGTAGCACCAGGTCACTGAGCTTCTGGCCTGTGAGCCCTCTGTCTCGCTGTCAGACATGGTCACCGCTCACTTTTGGTACTGACACCTCAGCCAGTTGCTCCCGTCTCAGAGCCTTGATTCTCTTGGGTCTTTATCACAAGGGAAGTACCTCGCGTCCTTGCCGTATCTCAGCAGAGGAAGGCAGGTACGGGAGGCGGTGGGGCGGGGAGTGCCTGGTGGGATAGGACCCCATCGTCTGTGGATACCTCCGTGTCCCTTTCTCCTCCACCGAGGCCATTTTGTCTGTCACCACAGTCGAAAGTACAAGAAGTTCTGTAAGGTTCAGGATATGCCACGAGAAGAATTATTACAGATTTGTTGGCTTTGTCACCGAGAGCATACCGTGGAATTCACAGTGTCTCTGAACTTTCTTCTAGTTCGATTACAATCCACAGTTTGCAGATTGGTCAAAAGAAACCAGAGGTGCACCGTTAATTAGCGTGAAGCCACTAGATAACTGGCTGTTGATCTATACTCGAAGGAATTACGAAGCAGCCAATTCGTTGATACAGAACCTATTTAAAGTTACACCAGCCATGGGCATACAAATGAAAAAAGCAATAATGTAAGTCTATCAAGTCATTTCTACTCTGGAAAATTGACGAGTAGTCATTTGGAGGGTGTGGGAACGCAAAAGCGATGAAAGTGTCGGAAACGTTCTGGATGATGGGAGTTTAAAGATCTGCCCCAGTCCCCTGTAACGTGGATGCGGAACTGTATTTGAGGAACAAAGAAGGGGCGGGAGAGCAGGCAGTGGCTCGTCTCAAATTATCTCTACCGTTTGTGTTAGAACGACCTTTGCCTGAATGACCACTCCCGGCGGTTTATTTCGTATCTCCTACGGAACGTGTCGTAGGTTATAATCTATAGGAAACTGTTTATGTTGGCACGTTTTTCATTGCTTTTTCTGAATGTTGGATACCGGGTTTCCATTCCAGGATTGAAGTGGATGACAGAACTGAAGCTTACCTGAGGGTCCTACAGCAGAAGGTCACATCAGATACCCAGATAGTAAGTAGCGTGCAGATACGTAGGTGGGTGTCCCGGAGTGACTGGTTTCAAAAACGGCATTGGTAAATCTTAGTGTTTGAGTTTGAAATGTCGTAGTTAGGGTCATAAAGTAGCCACACGACAGAGGTCTCACCTTCATGAAGTGGCCCTGGTGATGCTGGCGTGGCTGTGCGCAAGGAAGGGCCGGGGGAACAGAGCCATCTCGAATTTATTTGGATTCGAAGGCTTTAACTGTACGAGTCCCACTCTGGGTTCTCTGTTCTATTCCGTTGGTCTGTGTGCCTCTTCTTGGGCCAGTGCCATATTGTCTTGACGATGACAGCTTTGTAGTAGAGGCTGAAGTCTGGGATTGTGATGCCTCCCGCTTTGGTTTTCTTCTTCAGTATTCCTTTGGCTGTTCAGGGTCTTTTGTGGCTCTGAGAGATTTGAGAAGAATGCAGGTGCAATTTGGATTGGGATTGCATTGGATGTGTAGATTACTTGAGGTGGTATTGGCATTTTAACAATACTTCTTTTTCCAGTCCCTGAGCGTGGAATGTCTTCTTGTTTCTTTGTGTCTTCTTCAATTTCCTTTATAAGTTTTCTGTGGTTTTCAGCACACAGACCTTTTACATCTTTTCGTTAGGTTTACTCCTAGGTATTTTATGGTTCTTGGATCACTGACAAAGCAGGAAAGAGCATCCAGTGGAAAAAAGACCATCTGTTCAGCAAATGGTGCTGGGAGTACTGGACAGCAACATGCAGAAAAATGACCCTGGACCACTCTCTTACACCATCCACAAAAATAAACTCAAAATGGATGAAAGATCTAAACATGTGACAGGGAGCCATCAAAATCCTACAGTTGGAGAAAGCAGGCAAAAACCTCTTTGACCTGGACTTCTTACTGAGCAACTTCTTACTCAGCATGTTTCCAGAGGCAAGGGAAACAAAAGCAAAAATGAACTATTGGGACCTCATCAAGACTAAAAGCTTCTGCGCTGCAGAGGAAACAGTCAACAAAACTAAAAGGCAACCAACGGAATGGAAAAAGGTATTTGCAAATGACATACTGGATAAAGAGTTAGTCTCCAAAATTGGTAAAGAACCTAACCAAACTCAACACCCGTGAAACAAATAATCCAGTGAAGAAATGGGCAGAAGACATGAACGGACACTTTTCCAAAGAAGACATCCAGATGGCCAACAGACACATGAAAAGATGCTCAATGTTACTCATCATCAGGGAAATGCAAATCAAAACCACACTGAGATACCAACCCACACTGGTTAGAATGGCCACAATTAACAACTCAGGAAACAACAGATGCTGGTGAGGATGTGGAGAAATGGGAACCCTCTTGCACTGCTGGTGGGAATGCAAACTGGTGCAGCTGCTCTGGAAAACAGTGTGGAGGTTCCTCAAAAAATTACCAATAGATCTACCCTGTGACCCAGCAGTAGCACTGCTAGGAATGTACCCAAGGGATACGGGAGTGCTGAAGCATAGGGACACTTGTACCCCAATGTTTATAGCAACACTTTCAACAATAGCCAAATTATGGAAAGAGCCCAAATGTCCATCAACTGATGAATGTATAAAGAAATTGTGGTTTATACACACAATGGAATCCTACTTGGCAATGAGAAAGAATGAGATCTGGCCATTTGCAGCAACATGGGTGGAAATGGAGGGTATTGTGCTTAGTGAGATAAGTCGGTCAGAGAAAGCCCAATATCCATTCGTATGTGGATCTTGAGAAACTTAACAGAAGACCATGGGGGGGAGGGGAGGGGAAAAAAAAGTTACAAACAGAGAGGGAGGGAGGCAAACCATAAGAGACACTTAAACACGGAGAATAAACCGAGGGTGGACGGGGGGTGGGGGAGGGGGAAATGGGGGATGGGCACCGAGGAGGGCACCGGTGGGGAGGAGCACTGGGTGATGTATGGAAGCCATGAACCATGGGAATCTACCCCCAAAACCAAGAGCACCCTGTACACACTGTATGTTAGCTAATTTGACAGTAAATTATGTTAAGAAAAAAGGCTTTAATTGTAGAAAATTCTGTGGGGAAAAGGCACAAAAGTAAAAATCAGTCCTTAGTTGGTGAGCATGCGTACAGGTACAGCTAGGGTGGTGGCAGAGACCAGTGTGATGGTAAACAACATACGTGTGTTGCTTTAAGCCTAAGAAGTGAATTGGCTTCAACTAATCCGTTCCCTTTTCCAGCCCTTCATCTCCTACTTAAGTGCCGCAGGCAGATTACTATTACGTTGTCGGGAATAACAGAGACACCTAGGAAAGCAAAGTGATTTGGTTGGGGACTAGAGAAAAGAGAAGAATCGGGGACTATAAATT
This sequence comes from Leopardus geoffroyi, assembly GCF_018350155.1. Classification (NCBI taxonomy): domain Eukaryota; kingdom Metazoa; phylum Chordata; class Mammalia; order Carnivora; family Felidae; genus Leopardus; species Leopardus geoffroyi. The sequence goes on along the minus strand of NC_059339.1, from coordinate 2,134,122 downwards.
AGGAAAACACAGTGAGTTAAAGATCTGTGTTCAATTCTAGAACACAAACTCGGATTGGGCAGGAATTGGTTGTTTTATTTCCAGTGTTTCTAAGACACGGTGGACACAGAGCAGCGTAAGTTGCAAGTGTAGGGTGTACAGTGTGGTCGCAGAAACGATTATCACGACAGGGTTAAGGCATAACGTGCACCGCGTGATCACTTGATCATCCCAACAGGGCGATTTCTCTCCTCCGTCACCTCACTTACAGTTTTGTTTTTTTGAAGATCTGGTCTGTCGTACCTTTCAGGTGCATAACACAGCCTTGTCACCTGTGGTCACCTGCACCGTACATCAGATCCCCAGAACTTAATTTATAACTGCAAGTTTGTGCCCTTTGACTAACATTGTCCCATTTCTGGCCGGGACATACTTAGATTGGGCACTCCATTTTGTCCCCAGAATTGTCCATGGACTTCCTGAGAAATTTCACAGGGTGATCAGGTTCTCAAGCCAGAGCTTTAAAAGTTTCAAAGCCATGGCGCGCCTGGGTGGCTCAGTCAGTTAAATGTCTGACTTCGGCCCAGGTCACGGTCTTGCGGTTCATGGGTTCAAGCCCCGCGTTGGGCTCTCTGCTGACAGCTCGGAGCCTGGAGCCTGCTTTGGGTTCTGTGTCTCCTCCTTTCTCTCTCTGCCCATCCCCCACTTGTGCTCTGTCTCGAAAATTTTTTGTGCACCTGTAGGTTACCACTAACTTATTTTGCCCTATTCTTTATCCCTAAAGTACTCCACGCTGGCAATAGAGCGTGCTTAAGTAGGTTCTCAGGTTTTCTTGGCCTTCAGTTTTGAGTTGTTTGCTCCACGTGGTTTCTTTCCTCTGTGAGTGTCTGTCACTGGGTTGAAGGGAATGAGCAGACCGTATCCGCTAACGTCACGCCGGTCAGCTCATGGTGGAGACGTGAGCTTGGGTGGGTGGGCTTGGTTCTCTGTTCTCTCCCCTGAACTTGATGGTCACTTTCCTGATCCTCTGTGACGAGAACGTTTTTTGGTTTTCAGGTTGTTTGTCTGTTGTCGAGTAATCGGAAAGACAAATACGATGCTATAAAAAAATACTTGTGTACAGATTGCCCTACTCCAAGTCAGTGTGTGGTAGCCCGGACCCTGGGCAAGCAGCAGACAGTGCTGGCCATTGCGACCAAGATCGCCCTGCAGATGAACTGCAAGATGGGAGGGGAGCTCTGGAGGGTCGATATGCCCGTAAGTTTCATTGATATAATTGGTGCTTAAATGCTTTGTTTACCAAAATTGGACTTTTTAAATACTGCTGGTATTCCGTTTATCTAAGAGCACAGGGTTTTTGTTACAGCTGAAGCTGGCGATGATCGTTGGCATCGATTGTTACCATGACACCACAGCTGGACGGAGGTCAATTGCAGGATTTGTTGCGAGCATCAACGAAGGGATGACCCGGTCAGTGCGGTCAGGTGATGGGCGGTTGGCTGTGGACACCGCAGGAGAGGTGTGCGTGCAGGGCCGACTTCTGGAGTCTGCGAGGTTCTCTTGAACCTATTGACTTCTCTGAATTCGATAATCAAGGAAGTCAGGGAAGTAGAATAACAGTTACCTGGCCATTTTCTACTCTGTCCCCTGGCCCTTAATCTGTACTAGTCAGATCACATTTCCAGCTGTTTTATAGGTGATTTCTGTGGGGGGTGGGGAGCGGATCTCCTTAAATGCGGCCATCTCGGAAAAGGTCTTTCATAATTTTTATTGACCGCCGAAACGTACCTTAAAGTTTTGGTGTTGACTTTATTTTGGAAAACCCGTTTCTTCAGTTTACCCAGTCACTTGTGTTTTGATGGAGTGAAATTGCTTTTCAGTGCTTTTCTTAGAATTAAGCATTGCCAAGAATAGGAAAGGATGAAAATTGAGGGAATGTTGATGTGTGAGCTTTAGTAACGGCATATTTCAAGGTATTTTATCTTTTTAAAAGAGTGAAATCTGTAATAAATGTCTCCTGATGAGCAGAGCGAGAGGGGTGTGTGTGTGAGGGAGAGAGGGAGGAGGTGTCTCTGGGTATCCTAGTTCAGATTTCACTTTCGCCTCAGCAGTGGAATTGTGTGGATCTGTAACGAAAGAAAGTTTGGTTTGTAGCGTTATAAGTGGCTTGTCATTGCTGTCCAGGGTTTCACAAAGCACCGGACATGCCAGGGGACCTCTTTAAAGGGGCTAAAGACGAGCTGCTGGGAGGGAAGCAGTGCCATGAAAGGAACCGCCTGCGGGCAAGGGCCTTCTCACCGTGGTCCGGTCGCGGTGTTTCTCCCAACAGCTGGTTCTCTCGCTGCGTCTTTCAAGATCGAGGACAAGAGCTGGTAGACGGTCTCAAAGTCTGCCTCCAAGGTTGGTCTCCTGTAGCCTTTTCACCCTGGTCCCTGACGTGGCCCTTCGAGAGGTGACCCCAGGGTTACGTGGCGCGGTGCTGGCTTTCCCGCAGCTGCCCTGAGGGCTTGGAACAGCTGTAACGAGTACATGCCCAGCCGGATCTTCGTGTACCGGGACGGCGTCGGCGACGGCCAGCTCAAAACCCTGGTGAACTACGAAGTGCCACAGTTCCTGGACTGCCTCAAGTCTGCCGGGAGAGGCTACAAGTAAGCGTGCGTGTCGTAAAGCGTTTTGTGTCTGTACAGTCACGGCTTTTTATCTTCAAGGTCCGTGGGGTAGGATGAAAGGTAAGGGAGCCCTTAACCTCAGGTGTGGGGGGGCGGGTGAGATTGTGGAAGGGGCGGGAGGTGCTCGTGGAGCCTTCCCTGGGGGCGAGGCTGGAGGTGTGGAGGGTCCCTTCCTTCAGGGAGGACGCGTGAAGACACCCCTGCCAGTGGTCTGCCTTCGGCCTTCTCGCCTGGGGCCGTGGCGCAGGATCTGAGTATTCGGAGACGTCTGCAGGCATCTGCAGAAGCGGTTATTAGAATAAATTCCAGACAGTCTTCGTGTACTCTTTCTCGATTGCTTTACACAGCGAATACTTCTTTGTGAACTCGACTGGCACTGATGTCTTACTCCGTCCGTGGGGATGGCGTGCACGTGCGAGGGACACACCGGTCCTCCCCGAGCACCCCGCCTGTGCCCTTGCAGACCGTGCTGCTCTCTGCCTTCCTCCGCTCCCCCGCGGGAGTGAGACTGCGCCGTCTCCACACGGCCCTTTGGAGAAGTTAACGTTTTGCTAGTCTGTCGGGTGGTGAGCAAGCTGACGTCCGTCCGGGACCGTTGTGTCAGGGGCTCACTGGTGCAGAACGACGGCCGGCGGAGTCAGTGTTTAAGGAGCCCCAGAAATTCCGAGAGGCCTGTTTGTGCGTTCAGCCAGCAGTTGGTATCGTTGCAGAAAGGAGGGCGTCGGAGAGCCCTTGAGTGCACCTGGGCTTGTGGCGGCGCTGGGCGCCTGTGGGCTGGGCACCCGGAGCCGCTTGCTTGGCTGGAGTGGAGGGTACTTCCGGGTCGGCCTTGGCCGGCTTCTCGGTGTGGATGGCACCCCTTTCTTAGAGTGAGTTTATTAGTAAGCTCTCAGAGCAAGTCAGGGAGGTTTTTCAGATTAAAATGCTAATAAGCATTTTCCGATATTTTGGAAGTGGATGTTAATGTTCTTTTCTGTCTCCTTTAAAAACCTTAATGCTTGCATTTTCTCACTAAAAGAACGGTATTTGCTTTCGGTCTTCGAAATGTTGTAAGCCTTACTGGATGTGTTTCTCTGAGTTCAGTGCTTCGTCCGCACGGACAGAGTTGGGGGGGGGGGGGGGGGAGGTGGGCAGAGGAAGGTGCGGAGAGGCGGCTGCCTGCTGGTCTCCTTTTCAGGTCCCTGCTCTAGCCCTCAGCATCTTCTAGCCCCATTGCCTTTTTCTCACACTGAGGGGAAAGGAAATTTCCGGGAAGTAAGGAGGAGACGTAACGGTGCAAGTTGATCTCACAGCCTCGAGCTGCATGTTGTTTGGGATTTGGGGACACACCCTGTGGCCGTGTGGGGCCTGGGGCTCTGCTGCTGGGAGTCTTTCGAGTCCTGTGGGCTTGGCTCCCAGAAGGAGCAGCAGAAGTTGCTCTCGAAGAGGAGCCCAGAGCCCGAGTGAGGGGAGTCGGTGAACCGGGTCCTGCCCGGGGCGGGGTCACGCCCAGGGTGGCTGCCAGGGGGGCCCCCCTGCCGGCTCCCGCTCCGGGGATGGGCTAGACGGGTGTGGGGGAGGGGACTTCACGCCGAGGCCGCACGAGCCTGACCAGCTGCCACAGGACTGGAGCCACGTTGTGAGTTGTGCCAGGACGTGGTGGCTGCGGGGAGAGGTGACCGAGCGCAGGGTGTCTCAGGAGCAGGGCCAGGTTCCACCCAGCTTCACCTGCTGCGTCTGGGAAATGGGGAGGCGACCAGCCAGGGTCGTCAGAAGGAATAAAGGAGAGTACTTGACACGGTACCCGATACGCACGCCATAAATGGTGGAGAACTCGTGTGTAAAGTAAACTAATACCTGAGAGTCGTTTCTCACTTTGAAGAAATGCAGTTTGGATGTAAATATTCGTAATTATTCTTAGAATCACAGTATTTGTGTTTTGATTGACATGGTGATGTTAACTTCATAAAAATGCATAATGGATTAGCTGATTTAGAATATTTGGCAGAAGAACAAATCAAAATGTCACCTCATCCTTACGACTTTGTTTTGTGACATTTGCTGAATCGCTTCCTGTGATGTCAGAGGGCCGGAACCCACCTGCCTTAGGTTCCTGGGACTGGCTTTGTTCTATCCAGAGCCGCAGTGACTGGGCAGCAGGGTGGTGTCTCTAAAAATACCTTCTGTTTATTGAAGTGACATCACCTCCCTGTCCCTTGTCTGTTTAGTTACTGCTACCAGGAAGGAGTGAAATTAGGTTTACCACGGAACAGAAGTTCCCATTTCGGGGTCTCTTTGACCATTTGTCCAACAGTGTACTCTGGACCCCCTTCCCAAGCCAAACGTTCCAGATCCCACTGCACGTAAAGCCCGTGGCGTCCCCAAGTTTGCAATCCAGCATACTGAGGCTCTTCAGGAGCCAGTGCTCTGGTTGGGAAAAGGGCACAGGGGAAACCAAGGCATCGATAACCGTCCTGTTTATCAAACGTCCATCCCATGCCAGCAGGGTCCCGAGTGCCTTCCATGCACCAGTTCACGCATTCCGTGTTTCAGACGCTGGATTTGACGTGGGCCTTGGAGGCGGTAGAGAAGGTGTGAAAGTAGTCGAGCCTCACGTGCTGCCCTTGAAGGGCTGCCCTGCGGGGATCCAGGGCCAGGTTAGGGGCCAGCACACCTCCTCGGATGCAGAGCTGGACGCTCGGGGAGAGGGACTCAGTCCTGGTGCGGGAAAACCAAGCAGAGGGTCTCACTGGGAGAGACGCAGAGGGCACATTCTCTGCTGCCGTGGGGTGGGCTGAGGGGTGACTGGGCCCCGGGAGGGAGACGGAGACAGGGACCCCCGATTCCTCGTGAACTGGTAATGCTAGGCTGCACTCGGACGCTGCTCACACCAGCCCCCCTAGCAGGGATTTTAGACCCGAGGTCCTATTTTCCACGTACAAGACGCTCCGAACTGTGTGCCGAATTTAGTGTTTCAGTGTGATAGGCAGATGACGTGCTTACCTGTTGATTAGACACCGGGCACGTGCACGCTGTCCCCTCACACCCTGGATCGGTGCCCTGCCCTGGGGGGGGGGGGGGTGGGGTTCTGGTTAGAGCCACATGAGTGGGTTGTTGATTGACTGAGAGTGTGGCTAACTCGGTGTCGTTACATTCATCCGCATCATCATCGTCGTCGTCGTGTTTTAAGCCCAAGACTAACAGTAATTGTGGTGAAAAAACGAGTGAACGCCCGATTTTTTGCTCAGTCTGGAGGAAGACTTCAAAACCCACTTCCTGGAACAGTTATTGATGTGGAAGTTACCAGACCAGAGTGGTAAGTTGTGTAGTGTTCGCTGAACATTGTTTTCTGCTTTATCCACTTTAACTCGTTTACTTTTTTTTATGCTTTTTTTTTTAATTCATTTGAGAGCAGCTCACATGTGAGCAAGCAGGGGAGGGGCAGAGAGGGAGGGAGGGAGAGAATCCAAGCAGGCTCCACAGTCAGCACAGAGCCTGACACGGGGCTGGAACTCATGAACCACAAGGTCAGGACTGGAGCCTAAATCAAGAGTCAGACGCTTAACCGACTGAGCCACCCAGGCGCCTGTTACTTTTTCTTCTATGTCTTACAAATCCTAAAGTCCCGATTAGTTTGATCCAATAGTGTTACTAAAGCCTACGATTTATTTGCGTCTGAAATGGTCAACAGGTTTCTGTGCAGTTTTTCTTTGGGGGAAGAGGGTTCTTGTCTGTGGCACTAATGATCTAGAGAGGTTAGAACTGCTGCTGTAGATTGCTTTTGTCTTTTCTTTCACATCTTCAGATTGTTTTCTCAGTAAAAATTTTTAGGTCTGTAATGCTTTTAATTACCCAGAGGTCAAAATGCTTCATCTGAAACACAAACACAGGTAAGAAAAGTGGCTTCTGAGTAACATTTTTATGCAACCTGGGCTACACTTTGCCGTAGGAAAATAAGCTAGTAAGTAGGGCCTGAGGGGCACGTGGTAATGAGATATCGCACAGTGTTCCGCTGTCCAGTGCTGAAGCCCGCTGGCCCCTGGGAAAGCCCCGTGTGCAGCTGGGCGCCCGGCCCGTAGGTCCTGTGGGTAGTGGGAGGTCCTCCCTCGGCCCAGGTTAGCCCCTCCTCGGGAAGGCACGCTGTTGGGACTGTTCTGTTTCATCGTATTGGTGCTTTTTCAGAAGGCAGATCTGGAGGGCCCGGGTGGCTCCGTCAGTTAAGCAGTGACTCTTGGTTTCGGCTCAGGTCATGATCTCAAGGTTTGTCAGTTCCAGCCCCACGTTGGGCTCTCTCTGTGCTGACAGCATGGAGCCTGCTTGGGATTCTCCCTCTCCCCCACTTGCTCTGTCCCCCTCAGAAATAAATTTAACCAAATTTAAATTCCAAAGGTAGATTTAACCAGAGTCAAGTGCAGGCCTAGGTGCGAAGCTGTTAGTGTACTGCTCCTGTATAAACTGCGGTACAGGAGGGTTTCTTCTGCTAACTTCGTGTGGATAAACGATCATACGGGTTTCAGTTCTGTCAAGTGACCGTGAATGCGTGACCTTGGATCCTGGCAGTGCTTCAGTAGGATTCTACTACTGGGCTGGGGGGGGGGGGGGGCGTCAGCTGAGGAAGACGGAATAGCTAAGATACTAACTTAGGTTCCTTTCCTGCAGGATCCCTTAACCAGTCAGAATGACCCCATGGTACTTTCTAGTAACGGTATTCCTGCTGTGGTAACCAGAGCTCAGGGGGTAACACGGACCCGAAGACAGCCGATGTAAACAAATTGGGTAAAATCCAATTTGAATTAAGTATGAAAACATTTCATTACTTTTATCAGATGCTATTTAAAACTTAGCTGATGGTGCTATTGACATACCTGGAGAAGTCCACTTTTAAAAACGTTTCTGTTTATTTTGAGAGGGAGGACGGAAGGGAGGGAGAGAATCCCAAGCAGGCTCTGCACTGTCAGCATAGAGCCCGACCTGGGGCTTGAGCTCACGAACTGTGAGATCACGACCTGAGCTGAAATCGAGAGTCAGATGCTCAACCGACTGAGCCCCCCAGGCGCCCCTGGAGGGGTCCAGTTTTAAGGACTAGACCAGAGTCGGTGTCAGCTGCCAGCACTTTGGACGGTGACTTGCCTGTGTTGGGAACTGAGATTTTGACTCCAGCTCTGGTGTGAATTCTCTGTTCTTTGGGGCAGGTTATTTGTCACTGAAACCCTCATTCTTCTAAAACGCTACAGTGTTACAGATCAGTTCTGATTTTTATAATTTCTGTAGTTTTCAGCGGACCTAGCAAGTTGCACACGTAATCCACTTCAAGTCCGGTAACAGCCTCTCTGGATTGATGTTTTGGTCCGTCTTGTCCTTTTATGCTGCACTCCTTGGTTTTGCTTTACTGTTTGGGTCCTGAACAAATTGTGCTTATGTCCTTGGACGCTCTAGTCTAAAATTTGTTTTTTATCCTTGACAAGTAACATTAAGTGTATTTTTGTTAAGTAGCACTGGGAACAGCAAGAGGGGGAAAGGTCCTGGGGTGAAAGCAGATTTTGGAAACCGCAGAGCCCGAAACGAGACCTCCTCCACTCACCCCCACCGTCGCTGCCTCTCCGGGCCCGTGTTATGGCTCCGTCCTCCCCTGAGCTCCCGTGTTCGCCGCCGTGGAAGCAGCCCCGCCGCGTGCTGAAGGTCCCGAGGCGTCAGTGACCGAGACCTCAGATACACGCAGTAGTGGCAGCTTGAACATCCCTCACACATAAGCACTCCGAGATGGTCCGCGAACCGCAGTCTCTGACTTCAGGAGGCGCGCTCTGTCTTGAACGAGGAGGTCACGTCAGTGCGTGGGATCCCTTCCCCGTCCGCTTCAGCTCTCGTTCGCCTCACGTCCGTGTGGTTTTTCTGCCGTCCTTGCAGGTATGACTTTTTCATCGTGAGCCAGGCGGTGAGAAGCGGCAGCGTCTCGCCCACACACTACAATGTCATCTACGACAACAGCGGCCTGAAGCCGGACCACATACAGAGGCTGACGTACAAGCTGTGTCACGTCTACTACAACTGGCCGGTAAGTGTGTTCGTTCACTTCAGCAAGACTCGGAAGGCAGTTGCTGGGTTTTTAAAGGCCTTTTACGGTTAACACTGACATGTGTCTTGCACACCAGATTTAGAGTAACAGGCCCTGTGTTTCTTCCTCTAAAGGGCGTCATCCGGGTCCCGGCTCCTTGTCAGTACGCCCACAAACTGGCTTTCCTCGTGGGCCAGAGCATTCACAGGGAGCCCAACCTGTCACTGTCCAACCGCCTGTACTACCTCTGACCTCCACCAGAGGACGACACACAGCGGTTTCTGTGTTGGGAATGTAACGTCGGGCTTTTCTTAAGCTTTTTCTTTCTTTTAGCTGTTCTCTTTCTAGATGAAACTTGGGGAAGGAATTAGGTCTGGAGTCTTATTTCTAGCATTGCTACTTGACTGGCTTATAGGTAAAAATTCAAATTTTATATTTTCTCTTGTTTGTTTCCTCAGCTACAGTGTGAGGATTTTTGTTTTGGAGAAAGATATGGATAAGGTGCTTTGTGTTATAAACAGACTTTTAGACTATTTGAAAAGTGGGGATTTACTCAAAAGTACTTTCAGGAGTGAGCGAGTCCTTCTTTTTAAGCCTTACGTTAATTCTCTTCTTTTTGAAATATTTTCATTTAAGGAAGCTCACTAGAACTGTAAGGTGGGGTTTTATTAGGGTATCTGATCTATTTTAGAGATGAAAGCTGCCATTAAATAACCTGTACAAGGTGTGGGAACTGTATGAGACTCTGTGGAGAAGTAGGCTAATGTTTTATTTCTTTTTGGGGCTGGGTGGGGTCGTATAGGGGTTAAAAGAAGATGGTTGAAAAGTTTTAAATTTCTGTCCAAAGAAACATTTTAAGACTCTTAAGAGGTCAGTAATCTATATTAACATTACGAGTTGTTTTGCAACTGAGACATTATTCTGCTTGTTATAGAATAAAATTGGATTGTTACCCTGTTCAGGAACAATTTGTTTTTACTGAAAGCATCTGCATTTTCATTCATTTACTGTATTTTTTTTTAAATGGGGGAGAGTTCACTCCATCAAAGGGCTGTGATCCATTTACAAAAGCGAAGGTCCATGAGTTGGAGCCCCGTGTCGGGCTCTGTGCTGACAGCTAAGAGCCTGGAGCCTGTTTCAGATTCTGTGTCTCCCTCTCTCTCTGACCTTCCTCCATTCATGCTCTGTCTCTCTCTCTCTCAAAAATAAATGTTAAAAAAAAAAAAAAAAAAAAAACCCGAAATCCGCATCACTTGAACTTGAAGGTCTACGGCTGCCATCTGCCGAGTTTGTAACACAAGAACAGGAGCCATAGCTCAGAAGTGCAGACCAAGAAGGGTGTTGTTAAGTTGATAATCGTAGCTGTTCACGTTTACATATCTGTAGGAATTTTCAGGAAATTCTGCAGTTAATGAATGGAATTCACTTCTAAATGTTGCTTGTGAACGTAACGGGTGTGAGTGTTAGTGATCATACATAAACTCGTCTGAGCATGTTATACTTGTCTTTTCAAATAAATGCCTTATTAACATGAATGAAAACCATTTTATTTTCCTTTTAGTTGTAGCTAATAACTGTTGTTAACACTGATCTTGGCTATTAGCCCAGGTTCCTTAACCTACTTCCTTAACCCTGTGAACATGAGAGGGAAAGGAACAGGGCCTTGCGAGCGTTCAGAAAGCTGCCAGAGACAAGATGCCGTTGCAGAAGTTGCTTTAGAGGCCGTCCCGGTTCAAAGGGGGTGTGAGGACGGCTAACCCTGCAGCTGTGACAGATTGGTTTGGGGTATTTGTGGATTTGTAGTGCTGGCCAGTAACTGTTAAGTCATTAAAGCGTCATCCGTAGCAGCTTTTACACGATCTCTTAAAGGTTTCAGGTCTTTACCGATTCTCCAGGATTTCAATCTAGAGAAGTTACAGTGGCCAAGAGACGCTCACCCAAGCCCGAAGACTTTGCCGCCACGGACGGAACATCTCAAATTCACTCCGGCCAAAAGGGTTCTGGCTTGGCTTGTTCACTCATCCCGGGCAGTGGTTCCCAGATTGAATGTTAAATGTCACCCATTCTCCTGGGCTGGGTCCGTGCCGCATCTAGGCCCAGAACCTCTGCTAGGTGAACTGTCCCGTAGACACATCCCAGGGCTTCGTCTGGGGACTTGGGCCAGTGCCAGTTGATAAGGCGTCTGGAGCCTAGTCGACAAGAGGATGGGGGGGGGGGGGGCTCTCTGTTGTCTGCTTTCTTCTGCGCTGGTGTTGATGGGCCTCCTGGGGGGACAGAGAGGGCCAGAGGGTCTAGGTTTAGGTGTCCACCTCACCCCCTTGAAGGGGCACCCTTTCCACAGTAGTGCTGGCAAAAACCCTGGCCGTCTACACCTCTGGGAACCTAAGGGATGCACATCGGGATAGGTTGAGCCTGGCTCCCGTGCCGTGTCCAGGAGCACACGTGTGCACGATGCCGAAGGGACGGCACCCACGGGAACGGCCGGGGCTGCGTTGTGGGATCTGTACCCCCCTCTGGTCCGCCTGGGTGGAGCGGGCCAGGTGGGGACCTCGGGCCCCTCCGCTTCAACACGTGGCAGAAACACGTTCCGAGCATTCCCTACTTGTCTGTCCCAGGCAAGCCCATGACCCCCCCTCGCTCACACACCGACCCGCGGTCAACGCTGCGTGTCCCCGGTCTGCACCCTGCCCCTCCTGGAGGGCCCTGTGCCTGCCCCCCCCCCCCACCCCCGCCGGCCCTGCCGCTGCTGCCCTGCTTCTCCAGCAGCCTGGGGTCGGCCACGGCCACGTGCAGCCCCCTCCCCCGTCACTGGGGGTCCCCGGACTCCCTGCTGCTGCGTCTGTTGCCACACCTGCTCCCGCCCACCTGTGCGCCAGACACACCGGCTCCTTCGAGGATGTGCTGTCATCGCGCCTCCCCTTGCCCCGCATCAGCGTTTCCTCTGCCTGCCTCCCTCTCCGGGGCCGACAAAGCCGGCCCTGTTTTTTCCATCCTAAAAAGGCCCCCGGGGCCCCCGTGGTCCCTTTAGGTGGGGGAGGGTCGGTAAGGTGTCCTCCTACCTTCATAGCAAACGGCAAAGGCAGCCACTTACTGGGGTAACTCTCCGCGGGGGGGGCCCGGTGGGGAGGTCGCGGCCGGCGGGAGGACAGGAGGGGGGCGGGCAGAGGGAGGGAGTTCGTCCCGAGGACCCCACAGCCCTAGGTCGGCCTCCCGAGCCACCGCAGCAGAGAGGACGGTCACACGAGCCATGCCGGCGGGAGTCCCTCTCGGCGCACCTAGCGGGGTCCTCGTGTGCTTTGGTGCCACGTGGGGGGCTTGCCCTGCCGCGGGCACTTCGAGGCCAGTGACGGCGGCCAGGGTCGTGCAGACCACACGGCTGTGGGTTCTGCCCTCAGCAACGCAGTGGCCGCTGGTGACGAGCCGGCCCCGTCCTAGCTTTTCTCCACTCCTCACTGGCGAGGGGGCGACTGCCCCGGCCTTCCTGCCACACAGGGGCCTGTGCACCCCGCACCTGGCCTCAGACACCCCCGTGCTCAGAGAGCCATGATTCTGGAAGCCCCAGGCGCAGGCTCAGTCTCCTTGCACGTTTCATAGCAAGGGGAGGCCGGGTAACAGTGGCCTCCTCCCGGGAGGTGGCCCTGCCTGGGGGGGAGGGGGGGTGGGTTTCAAAGTCCGGCACGAAGCATGCAAGCAGCCGGGCCGAACGTGGGCCACGGGGACACCAGAGTGGTTCTGCAGGCGAGCAGAGCACTGAACTTCCGGGGCCGGCATCCAGGGGTGCTGCCGAGGCCGTGTTCTGCCCCCCCCCCACCCCGCGAGCTAGTTCACCCTCCTTTCTAGCAGAGGTCGAACAGTCCAGTCCTCCCAAACTCGGCCTAATCGTTCACATAAGTGCGGCAAGAACAGCGACGGGTCGTCTAGGCTCCCTTAACTCTGCTGGGGCTTCTCCTAAAGAACTTCAGTTAAAAGTTTCTTTAATGGCGTCATTTTGGGGAGCGAGTGAAAAGGGGAGGTGCAGGGAGAGACAGAGGATCTGCAGCAGACCCTGTGCTGACAGCAGAGAGCCTGGCGCGGGGCTCGAACTCACCCTGAGATCATGACCGGAGCCGAAGTCCGACGCTTAACCACCCGAGCCTCCCCCTGTGGGGGGCCGGGCCCCGGTGCCAGGCTGAGACCGGGTCGAGCAACGTTCCCCGTTGACTCAAGCCAACCCGGTGGTTCCCCCTCCCATTCCCCCACTTTCAAGGGCATACGAAAGCCTTGTCAAGGCTGAGAAAGTTAATTCCTGAAGACTGTTGGTCTGCAGGTGTTGGCAGTAATGCTACCTCCCTTTTTCTACCCCGAGTCAGATAGAAACAAACATGGGAATTGTGTTTTGCTAGCAATCTTATCAACAAGGTCTTGTGACCCGTCTAGAAAATGCACAAGAAACACAGAACTAAACGTTTTGGTTGGCAGCAATTATCTGAAACCTGTTTATTCTCAGAATGACCTAACCCATAAGAGTCTGGTTATAAAAAATTGTGTACAGCAACAATAAAGCCGTCACTTGGGCCATCAGCCCAGGGGACCCTCCTGTTCCCAAACTTTCTCTTCTCTCTTTTTTTCTTGCATTCCCCTCCCCTCAGGACCCTGACCTCGGTGTTTGTCGCGCCGGCCGCGACATCCGCCCCCCCCTCCCCGGGCACGCTTCTCCTAAGGAATTTCAGACGGAGCCTTTAACAGCCGTTCAAGGCCAAGAGCCCCACCAGATACTCACCCGCCAACAGACTCGCCTGCAACACCGTCTGCAGCTTGGAGTTCCCTCCCTTCCTGAGGTCCCCAAGACCTGCCGAGGTTCCTGAGCCTGTTGGGCAACGACCTCCCTCATTCACCTGGTCAGGCTCCCGGGAACCCCGGAAGCAAGGTACCAGGCCAGTGTCTTCCAAGGGCTCTGTTGGGTCCGTAAAGTCAACCCTCGCTCCCTAAAGCCGTGTGGGCGCCTCTGTCTCAACTACATTTTCCAAAGCCTTGGTGGTAACAGCCGGTGTTTCCAAGGACGTCACAAGAACAGATTGTCCTCAACCTTGTGCGAATAACGAACCGATTTCCCTCTGTTGCCACAAGCCCCAGCCCGGTCCTCCTGGGTATGAACTGGCACGGAATTCACCACTCACACCCTCCAGGGCGTGTACCTGTTTCACCAGCATTTTTACCCGGGAGAAAGCCTCTTGGATGGCACCCAGCCCCTTCGGCTTCCGAACCAAGCCACATACAGGCCTCAACACCTGCGCTGGTCGGGGAATAAAAGGCCTCCGGGAACCTAACAAGAGCCTGGAATTCATCTTCGGGACCGGGAAGGTTCATGCTGTGTCAGCGACCGCATCCCGCATCACTTTTATCCGATGAACCGAATGACCCCGCCCTGGGCTCTTGCCGGCACCGACCTGCCATCCTCCGGACGTCACGCCGTACTGACGCGGCCGCTGGAGACCGAGGGTGACTCTCGGGGTCCGCAACCTGAGTTCACCTGCCCTGGTTAGATCCAGACCCTGCGGAACGTCTACCCCCACGTGTACGCAGGGATGGGGTAACTACGCGCCAGGAAACGGGGGGAAGAAGCCCGCGGATCCGTAGAGACTAACGGGAGCTTGCTAATCTGTCCCCTGTAACCATGCATAAGCCGCCTCTCTCCCCCAGATTTCAAGGGTTTCTTCAGGTAGGTGTGCGTCCAGCTCCAATGCCTATCGGAGCTGGTTCGGTCTGTAGCAGGACCAGCAGGACCAGCAGACGCTCGGGGCGCCCCCAGCTGCAGACCCTAGAGGGCAACGTTGTCCCTACCCTGGTCTCCACCCCGAAATTCCTCCATTACCGGACGGGCACTCGGCACACCAGTTTCTGAACCTTCTTTCAAGGAAATAAACTCCTTTCTCTGAGGTCGTGCCCTCCCCACGCTAGACAAGACCGGATCGGCGTGTTCCGATCTTCTCGCGGGTGCCAGATGCGACATCTTGCCACAGCTGGGAGAGGCCTGGATGGGCTCCTTCCCAACGTCGTCGGCAGGATCCTGTGTTGTTCCCAACTTCCCCACCCGTCCGTCTCATCTCCCTGCTGTGGGAGTCTCGGCGGAGCCGGTCTCCACCGCGGCTGCCGGAGCAGCAGGTGCGGCCTCCGTACCGGCCTCTAAGTGCCCGGCGGGCTGCACGTTCCCAGCCAATCACGTTAGCCAAGGGCCGGGGTCCTCTCGAGCAGTGACTGAGGCCACCCGTGACCCCCCAGACCCATGTAACGTACTACGGTGCCCCCGGCGTCGCAGCCGGGACGCCCAACCCGCCACCGCCTCGGCCCCTTTGCTCCACCAACGCCACGGACAAGGGGAAGGCCCCCCCTCACCCTGGGCAGCCCCCTCGCCCATCCCCGCCTCTCTGGTTTCCGCCTCCTCAGGAGGTGGAGGAGGGTCCGTGTACCCTCCAGACCGAGAAGACCCTTCACTTCCGAAACACACGCACGCCAGCCCACTGCCCGCTGTCGTTCGGGGCGACTTACCGCAGCAGACGACCCAGGACATCCCGGCCACGCTCCGTGCAGGACCGCCCGCAGCCCGCAGCTTTTATGGAGCATGGCCGTGAGGGTCTCTGCGGGTTCTCTGCAGGGGCGCCACCTGTATGCCTGGGGGCGGGGTCTCTGAGGGTTCTCTGCAGGGGCGCCACCTGTATGCCTGGGGGCGGGGTCTCTGCGAGTTCTGGCAGGGGCGCCACCTGTATGCCTGGGGGCGGGGTCTCTGAGGGTTCTCTGCAGGGGCGCCACCTGTATGCCTGGGGGCGGGGTCTCTGCGAGTTCTGGCAGGGGCGCCACCTGTATGCCTGGGGGCGGGGTCTCTGAGTTCTCTGCACTGGAGGGGAACCCAAGATGAAGTACCTAGGACGCCCCCTTAAAATTCTGTTGCCCTCAACCGTCTCATTTCCTCCGCACCCGGAGGTCTTACCGAGATTCCCGCCCCCCCCCCCCCCCGCCCCGTTCCCGTGTTGCTAATAGGTGGGTTCCCAGCACTCACACCCCACACCCATGTCCCTTGCCTCGGAAGCGCTCCCTGTGTCCGGCTTCTGGGGTGCTGTGCTCCGATGTCCCCTCCGCCCCCCTCCCCGGGGCCTCCCGTTTCCACGGAGGGGTGCCTCCGGGTCTATCTGCGGAACGCCTTGGTAACTCCATCCGTCCCCACGGCTCACTTCTGCGAAAGCGCTTCCCAGATCCACCCACTTTTATCCCGTCTCCCTCCCGAGGCTGGCTCGGGAGGGCAGTGACTTGTGTCCGCTTCACTGGCGTCTTCGCGGTGTGGTTCTCAGCCACCGAGCCGGTACCGCCACTCCTGCACTCGTGTTCCCTGGGCGCGGCCGCGTTCAGGAACCCTGTCTACTCGGCCACCTGCGGCACACGCCACGCACCCGAGTCGCTTGTCCTGCGCGAGCATCCATCTGGGCCTGGGACCTGGACACGGGTGCAAGCCGCCCTGCCAGGGCTGACGACTGGGATGCCAGCACACCAGGACAGGAGGGGCCAGCCGCCCGCGTGGGCAGCGGCCGTCAGGCCCCGAGCCCCAGCCTGTGGCCGCACCTCAGCGGTCCTGCCGCCGCCGGCGGGTTTCCTTTCTGGGCCCCGGCTGCGCAGGCGCGGCCACCCCACCCTCGTCCGCGCTGCCCAGCCCCCCGCCCCACCCCCTCCCACCCCGCTCCTGTCCGGTACAAGGGTGCGATGGGGGGGTGGGGGGGCGCCAGGGGCAGCCCTCCGAAGGGGGCCTCCGCGGTCCCGGCTGCTGTGTGGCCAGGGCTGCTCCTGGCCCCGGGGCCACCACACCCGCCCTGTAAGTGGCGGGGACACAAGGCTTTGCTCCAGGGCCTTGGAGCTCCTACCTTAATCTGCAGTGTCTCCGCCCTTCCCGGTCCGGCCCCCAGGCTTGCAAGCCGGGGCCGGGCAGTCTGCGCACCTTCTTTCTGGACAACACGTCCCTTGTGTTCCCTCTCACCCGACCTCTGTTTTAATTTTTTTTTTTTTCAACGTTTATTTATTTTTGGGACAGAGAGAGACAGAGCATGAACCGGGGAGGGGCACAGAGAGAGGGAGTCACAGAATCGGAAACACGCTCCAGGCTCTGAGCCATCAGCCCAGAGCCCGACGCGGGGCTCGAACTCACGGACCGCGAGATCGCGACCTGGCTGAAGTCGGACGCTTAACCGACTGCGCCACCCAGGCGCCCCCGGACCTCTGTTTTAAATCCACTCACCGAGCTCCAACCTACACCTCCGCATACCCGGCTGGACGAGCTTCGGCAAACGCCTACACTCGCTCTCTGCCATCGTCAGATTTAGAAAACGTCTATTGCTTCCCTGCTCCTTTGCGAAGAGTCCTTCCCACCTGGTCCCCAAGCAACCAACGACGTGCCTTCCACCTGCTCTGGGATTTAGGACCAGGAAATCCTGCACCCTGCGCTGCTCTGGGCAGAGTGTTTCAAAGACAAACCCACGTGACTGTGTAAGTGGTGTATTTGCTAAGCTGTGTTCCGTCCCATGCGGTTCCATGTTTATTCACCAACGCAGGGATATTTGGGGTGTTGCACGCGTGGGGCTGCTACAACTAACTGTAGAAATTTCTGAAGGCTTTACGCGAGTATCTACTTTTATTTCTCGGGGGGAGACACGCGGACACGGGCCTACTAGACCTGCGAGCTAAGAGTCTGACTGGATGGAAGTCGCCAGGCTGTCTCCCAGGTGCCGGCCGCCCGGGCCCCGCTCTGCAAGACACGACTCCAGTCGCCCCGTGTCTTCACCCATATTTGATGATGTCGGCCTTTTTAATTTTCACAGAATCTTAAAATGTTTAAATTCAACCTAAGATTAAACACACCCATAGCAGTGGGCGTAGAATGTTCTCTCATTTGGGTTATTAACTGCATTTCCCTGCCGGCAAACGATACTGAGCATTTTTTTGCTTGCACACTGGCCGTTCTTACATCTTTTATAAAATACGTGTTCAGGACACTGGGTGGCTCAGTTGGTTGAGCATCTTTTTTTTTTTTTTATGTTTATTTTTATTTTTGAGAGAGACAGAGAGGCAGAGCATGAGGCAGAGAGAGAGGGAGACACAGAATCCGAAGCGGGCTCCAGGCTCCGAGCTGTCAGCACAGAGCCCGACACGGGGCTCAAACTCACGGACCGTGAGATCATGACCTGAGTGGAAATCGAGAGTGAGATGTTCAACCAACTGAACATATTCTTTCTAATGAAATCTGCATTCTTAAATTAAAAAAAAAAAATTGCTTTAATCTTTATTTATTTTTGACATAGAGAGAGCGGGAGCAGGGGAGGGGCAGAGAGAGAGGGAGACACAGAATCCGAAGCAGCTCCAGGCTCCGAGCTGTCAGCACAGAGCCTGATGTGGGGCTTGAACTCATGAGCTGTGAGATCATGAGCTGAACCGAAGTCAGTCGCTTAACCGACTGAGCCAGCCAGGCGCCCCAATCTCCCTGTCTCTACGCCCTTCCCCTTCTCCTGCTGTCTCAAAATAAAATTTAAAAAGTTCAAGTCTTTCGCACATTTAAAAAAAAATTTGGTCTTATTGAATTGGAAAATGTTTTTCTACCTTCTGGACAATTCTTTTGTCAGATACACGTGCTATGCATTATGCTGCTGTCTCCCAGTTTCTGGCTTGCTGTTTTGTTCTCTTAAGTATCATTCAAAGAGAAGACATTTTTAAATCTGCTGAAGTCCAGTTACCAGGGTTTACTTTTTACTGGCCAAATTTCTCCGTTTTCTTCTAGCAGCTTGATAGTTTTAACTTTTTCATTTAGGGCGGTGATCTGTTTGGGATTAATTTTTGTGTACCGCGTGAGAGGAAGGTCAGTTTCCCACCTCCTCCCCTGTAAGTAGCTCTTTCTGCAACATTTCTTTCGAGAAAAGACCATACTTCACGTCTTCCCCTACTGAGCTGTCTCGGTACCTTTGTTGCAAATGAACGCACCACATACGTATGAGTCTACTTCTGGACTCCCCAGTTCATCCCAGTGATTTCAACGTGCGCATTTTACACAAAACCAACACTGCCTCCGTCACTGTAGCCTTACAAGTCTCAAAATCGGGCCACGTGACTCTTTTCAAACTCTGTTCAATCTTTTTCAAAATTGTCTCGGCTGTTGTAGATCATTTTGCATTTCTGTATCAGGACTTAAACCAGCTCCTCAATTTCTAGAAAAAGCTTGCTGGGATTCTGACTGGGATTTCACTAAATCAACAGATCCGCTTGGGAGAAATTGGAAATTTAACATTACATTTTCTACACCACCAACATATCCCATTTAAGAGCTCTTTTATTTCTAAGTGACGTTCTTTATTTTTCAGCATACAGGTTTTGCTCACATTTTGTTAACTTTACCCTGAAGTATTTCACGGTTTTGATGCTAATATAACTAATCACATGTATTTTTATTACTGTACCACTTCTCTTTTAATTTCGGTCCTAATTGTTCCCTGCTAGTTTGTAGAAATACCGATGATTCGTGTACGCTGACCTTGTACCTGTTCTCTTGCCCAATGCACGTGAGTTCCAACAGCATCTTGTAGCTGACTTAGCATCATATCATCTGCACATAAACACCATTTTGCTCCTTTCTTTCCAAACTGTGTGATTTTTCTTTCCCCTCCTTTCCTTCTTGTGCTGCCTGGAAGCCCAGTACGATGTTGAATACAAGTAGTCAAATGGACGCGCCTGTGTTGTTTTTGATGGAAAGAAAGAAGCGGTCAGTGTTTGCACCATTAAGTATGGGGTTGGCCGTTAATTTGATGAAGTTGAGATCAACTCCTTTCTTTGCCGAGTTTCTTGAACAGGTGTTTTAATCTGCTAATATTTTGTTTAGGGTTTTTAAAAAAATTCATGGTGCTCTTGGTCTGTAGATCTCTTGTAACGTCCGTGTCTAGTTTTGGTATCAGGATACGGCTGACCTAAGGGGTCTGGGCATCTGTCTCCTCTCCAGGAGTTGTATACAGTCGGCATCATTTATTCCTTAAACGTTCAGTAGTATTTGCCAAAGCTAAGCGCAGCTCGTACTGTCTCGGGTTTGCCAACATATTTTGGGAAATTTGTAAATTTTTTCAAAGATGTAGAGGAACATTAGTTCTGCCTACTTTTGCTCATTTTTTTTTTTTTTTTTGAGAAATCGTCAACATTTTTTTTTTTTTACTGCGGTAAGGTATACGCAGGAAACTTCGCCGTTTCCACCATCTTTAATTGCGTAGTGGCGCAAAGTGCATTCACACCGTCGTGTAGACTTTAATTTCTTAAATCAGCATTTCTTGAACTAGAATTCTTTTTTTTAACTTCAGACATGCCGTTGAATCTAGCACTGTTTTTCCATTAGTTCTTCAAGGTGGATTCATCTTGGGCAACTAAAGCTCTGTGCCCTCCGACCTTCCCGTGCCCCCCTCCCCCCGGCCCTGGCACCCAGCATCCCGCTCTTGTGGGTCGGTCTCGGATCTCACACGTACACGACATTGTGCGGTGTTCTCTAGTCCCATCATTTGAAGTGTAAAGCTGCCAAGGGAAAGGTTACAAATACGGTCGGGGTTCACCCTCGAAGCCTTGGCTGTACGAGAGTGGTCCTCGCGCACAAGAGATACCCACTCAGCGCCAACTGCCTCCGTTTCCCCAAGCGGGCCGTCTGTCGCCTGTGCGCACGGGAGAAAGGAATTCTGGGAGGCTGCTCTGATGAAAAAGTGCTTGAAACAAAGACACAGAGTAAACGGCCTTGTATAAAATAACAAATTTTATTCCTAGAAAATATTTTACACTAACTGAACACATGCACACACGCACACGATACGTAACCACACGCTGAGTAATTTCCTTTTAATAAATGGACCACATACTAATATATTACAATTTACAATAGAGGTTTTGAAGACACAATGGGGGAAAGCTTGGTCATTCGTTTATAAACCTTCCATAAATTACAAAAGAAAGGCAGTCTGAAAAGTATGTATAAAGAGTAAAAACAATTTACAAGTGGACAAGAATTACAAAATAGAAACCATCAAATACATCTGCCGGCAACTTTGCAAGTCTCTTGTTCGAGTGCCAGTGGTGGAGACTGGTGTGGAATCGATGTGAACAGACTGAGATTTCGGGGGCTGTACGTGGGGCTTGTGCATCGTGGGGGCTGCTCTACTGTGTGTTGCTCGCTGCTGGGGGCTGTGAGGGGAGGGGGCGGGCACTGGACAAACACGAGAGTAACAGAAATGCATTTGCCACAAGAGGGGACACGGAAAGCCATGAGCCTGGTCAGCTTCCTGGCCGGTTGGAGGAGTGGGACTTGTCCGAACAAAGTCCCTCCCTCCCTCCCTCTCTCTCTCTGTTTTTGAATGATCTGAGTAAGTAAACATTTCTTTTCTGTGTTTCTGTGTTACCCGGCTGGCTTGGAAAGACGAGAAGCCGGGACTCGGAATGCACAACTCGATTCCAGAGCAGTGTGTCTGTGGGGGTGACGAGCGCTGAATGTACAACACGTACGAAGTGCACACCGTAAATTTTATTGGACAGTACAAACCATTGTGCGTTTATAAGGCAGAACATCAAGGCGGTTAAACTAGGAGTTTCAAGACCAGAGTCAGAGTGAGTTATGCGTCATGAGGCAAGCATTCTGGAAAGGGGGTCAAGGTGGAAACCATTCCTTTAAGGGCGGATGACAAATGCACAGAGACTGGAGGAGCCCGAGGAGCCCCTGGTCCCCCGCGTGTGTGCGGAGGAGCCGCCCCCCCCCCCCCCCGGCCTCCAGGCAGCCCTCGGGCAAGAGCGGGGGGGGGGGAGGGGGAGGGGGGAGGCTGGGGGGAGGGGCACCAGCAGCTCTTTGTCCTTGCGGTGGCCTTAAAGTGCGCGGTGGCGCAAAGAGCGTTTCTCTACTGGTGTCAGGGGAGAAGAGTGTTTGTTTAGGAAGGTACTTGAGTCATGAAAGCCCTAGTTTGGAATTAAGGAGAATTACGGAGGTGTGGGAGTTGTCCAGAGCACACGGGTCATTTCACTGCACCCAGCCTTTTCAGCAGTTTCTTGCCTTTGGAAAGCAGCCCCTTTTTCTTTTTCGAGGACATTTCCCTGCCTCTCCCGGGACTACCAGTACCCATAGATGACGTAGGTGACCCCGAATGGAGATGGGCTGAGGGGGATGACGCTCTCCTTGCTGTACCTGAACCCTCGGGAGGAACCTAGTAGGTACAGTGTGACAGTTTATTGAGTGCGTGCGCGCCAACAACATCCATCCACTCGGTGACATCACACTGTCCCCGTCTCCCACCAGGCAAGACAAGGGGCGGCCCGCGGCTTCCCTCGGGGTGGAAAGGGGGCCCCGCAGCGGGCCCGAGGGGGACGGCCTGGCCACCACCGGCTGCTTTGCCGTCACTTTGTCTTCGGGGCTGGGGGGCGGCCGTTGCTTCGGCAAAACAAAGCCGGGTAGTAATTTACTTTGTAAGTCAAGACCAAATGCGGGAGCGTGGGAGGTGGGGGTGCCGCTTTGAGTGGAAGTGGCCGAGGACCCCTCGGCATCGTACGAGCGAACGCTCTGAAAGGGGGCTTCGGGGGCTCGGCTATGGAAGTGCGGACCGTGGCGGGGACGTCCCCGGGGGGCGGGCGGCGGGGGGGGGGGGGGGTTAGTGGGCTACAGCAGACGGCACACCGGTTGAAAGAAAAGAAAAACTAAAATGAACCTCAATTGCAATCAAAGGAAGCGTCGAGCCCTTGTCGCCTTTCATCATTTCCAAGCGACTGGAGATGAGGTTTTGCCGCGGTGCCTGCGGGTCCTCCGCGCGCTGGCGCCCGGTGCGTCCCGTCCCCATCCCCGTCCCCGTCCCCGCGCTCGACGCGCCGGAGACCCGGGTCCTCCGCCCCGCACCCCTCGCCTCCCCGGCCGCAACCTCTGCCTAGCACGGGTGTTCCGGAGCCAGCAGGCACACGAGAGGCGCCAAGGGCCTGACGCTTGCTTGGATTTAAAATCAAGGTCTCGTTCCAATGGAAAACACCTAGTAAAGCATCCCAAAGGACACCTGAAGATACCATCTATGCGTCTGAGGCAATCATTGGAGCTGCATGTGTCGCAAAGCTCAGTACTGCACTGGGGCCCCCGCCCGTGTGCTCGGAACACGTGTTTGTGCTTTGGCGAGGAGCCTCGGCTCGCTCGCGACAGAGAGGTATGGCGGCTCGAGCGAAGCTCGCCTGGCACGCCAGCCGGCCCGGGGCGTGTTCGGAGCCAACGCTAGGCGGCCGCACGCCCACTACTCATCTGCTTGATCTCGAGTTAACGTGTTTGAGAGTGAGATCTCCTAGAGTAAACAGAGTTGTGAGCTTGTGCTTTTTCCGAGAGGGGCTAACGATGCGATATGCAGCTTCAGTTATGAGGAGACATTGGAACATTCTCTATGTAAACAAACAATTAGCCTGTTAAGAAATATGTTCCCAATGTTGGCCTTTGAAATGTTCTTAATGGAGACAGTAGGAAATGATTTTTGAAGATGATTATTCTACTACAGATTCAGTTGCTTTACAACTGAGGCCAGTAATGGCCTGATGTTTTAGGTCCAATGAGTTTTTGAGACATATTTCTTTTTTTTTTTTTTTTTAAACCCCACAGTGAAGCCTTAAGTCTACTGCACTCGTCCGTGTAAGGTAGCTTAAGTTGGTATCTTTATAGGTATCTTCAGCTGCTCACTTACGTGAAGGGCTACAGTGCCTGATTAGGGTGTGAAATGAACACTCTTCTTCTGTTTCCAAGCAGATGAGCAAAGAAATAAAAATATATATATATAAAAATGTAATATATAAAAACTGGCAGTGATGGAAAAAAATAAAAATGAGACACTACACATGAATGTCATCTAATAGTCAGTTATGCTCGAGGAGCCCTCGGGTCTGTGGTAAGAGATCTGAAACCCTGGCGGGGCAGGCGGCCGCCAGTGCCCCCTGGCCGGAAGGACTAGCCGACCCCTTCGCTCTCAACCGAACCGGAATGTGCGTCTATGCTGTAGGACGGGGGCTCCCTTGGTGAGGAAAGCCGGGTTTGGAAGAATCGAGAGGGTCTGTTTTGGCGAACTAAATAAGCTTGCATAAGAATCTCGAGGCACAACCCCCAGGGAAGGGCGGAGACAAAAAAAAGATACAAAAATACCAGCACAAGGACTGTGGCAGGCCGTACGTGGCAGAGCGGGACACAAGTCAAAACTGCTGGGGGCGTGTGCTTACCCGTTTGGCCTTGGAGCGCGGCGGTGCGTCTCGGGAGTAGTGACAGGGCGCGTCGGAAAGGTAGACCTCCACGTCGTCAGGCACTTCCTCCAGGAAGTTGGAAGGGACAAGGCCTTTCTGCCCATTAAGTTCCCCCTGGAAGCACAGAAGAACGAGTTACCCTGTTTTTCCGGAACCTGACTTCCTGCTCCAGCTGCAGGAGAGAAGCTTCGAGCCGCGTGGCCTGCTGGGTCTGTTCTGGTTCAACAGCGGAGGAACTTCCAAAGGGGCCCCGGTGTGTCCAAGCCCACCCTGGTCACGGGAACAGCCTCACGACATGCCGACCGAGCTCCCCGGGGTCTGCGTCCGGCCGGTCTGGGCTGACGCCGAGGCACCTGTGTCTCGGGCAAGGGCAAGGGGCCCGGGGCCACTCCTGGGCACCACGGGCTGGGATGCCCTCACGGAGCGGCCGCTGACCCCGGCTGCCCTCAGAATCCCTACGGAGCCTTGAAAAACACCATCTGTGCGGCACGCGGGTCCAGACGGACCGAACCCATCCGGGGCGATGTGACGTGCGGGCAAGACGGGGAGCTACTGATCCGTCCACACACGTCATCTCTCTAAAAATCCAAACAACGTGGGCAAATGAAAGCACCTGCTGACCCCTCCTCGGACGATACTGCTTCCCTTCCAGAACGTTCTCTCCTTTCCATATCTATACAGGTCGCCATCCACGGGACATCTGTACCCAGCAGGTCACAGCCACCTAATGGCTTCTTCCCCACCACCCCCAACACAAACCTGCCCCCGCGGTGCCCAGAACCAAGTCCCAAACTGGTGACCCCCGGTGTGCATGGGAATCTGCGTCCCTCTTCACAAGTCTAGGAAACGACGGCATGGGACGGGCAGCCGACTCCCTCAGAACCAGAAACTGCGCCCAAGGACACGGCCAACAGCGTGAAAAGGGAACCTACAGGATGGGAGGGCATCTGCAAGCCATTTATCTAGGAAGCGGTTAACGTCCAGAATGCATCAAGAGCTCTCAACACCACCACAAGAAACCGATTAAAAAACGCACAGGCGCCTGGGGGCTCCGTCTGTTAAGCAACCGACTCTTGATTTCAGCTGACGTCATGATCTCACAGTGTGGGGGTTCAAGCCCCACTTCAGGCTCTGCACTGACGGCACGGAGCCTGCCTGGGATTCTCTGTCTCCCTCTCTCCCTCCTCCTCCCCTGCCTACGCTTTCTCAAAATAAATACACGTTTTTAAAAACGGACAAAGGACTTGCATAGACACGTCCCCTGAGAAAAGACACATAAAGGGCCAACAAGCACATGAGAAGATGCTCAACATCGATCGACACGAACGTCTTAGAGAAACGGAAGTCAAAATCCCAGGATACCACCTCACATCCGTTAAACGGACAGGACAGAAAACAAAAACAATTAAAGAAAAAAACGACCAGAAAATAGTG
Organism: Leopardus geoffroyi; assembly: GCF_018350155.1. Lineage (NCBI taxonomy): Eukaryota > Metazoa > Chordata > Mammalia > Carnivora > Felidae > Leopardus > Leopardus geoffroyi. Next base: position 2,108,742 of record NC_059339.1, on the reverse strand, counting down.
TTGCCGAAAACACGGACAAGCCGGAACCCTCGTGCGCTTGCTGGTGGGGACGTGGAACGGAGTGGCTGCCGGGGGCAAAACCATCCAGCAGCCCCAGTTGAACGCAGAAGCACCACCCGACCCAGCGATTCCACTCCTGGGCCCAGACCCCCGAGAGCTGGAAGCAGGGTCCGAGGGACGTGTCCGTGCAGCACGCTCACGACTGTGTACTTCACGGGAGCCACGTGCCCCTGACGGGGGTGAACGGGGAGCCAACCCGTGTCCCCACCGCGGAGCAGCACTCGGGGGCGGACACGTGCTACGACGCGAACGGCCCCGCGGGACTCGTGCCTGGTGAAGGCGGGCGGAACAGAATTCACGCGGTGACCGCATTTCCGCGAGGCCCCGACAGCAGGCGGGTTCACGCGGACGGAGGGCAGACGGGGGGCCGGGACCGGGGGTCGGGGGGTGGGGGAGGGTAAAGGCTAACTGTGTTCAGTGGCGACGGAGTCTCGGGTGTGCGGGATGGCGACCGTGTGGCGTCTGCGTCACGCCGGGAACGTATCCACCGCCACTGAATGGCACGCCTGACGACGAGCACGGTCAATTGTACGGTTTTTGCGATTAAAAATAAAACTTAATTAAGCAAGAGAGGCGGCTCCAGGTACCTCCCACGTCTCCCCTGCGAGAACTCTCGCTGGGCCCGGGACACACGTGCCCGGGGGCACCCGCCCTGGCTGTGACCCTGGAGACCCCTCTCCCCTTTCTGGCGACCCCCCCAATCCTCCGTCCTGAGGCCTCAGCTAACTTTCCTCGGCGTCCCTTAGACTGTCTCTAGGACACGTGCCCCCGGGCCTCTGCTCACATCGAGGGTCCCCAGTCACATCTCCACGCGGGCACTGAAGCGTCTCCGCGGACCAGACGTCTCTCAGGAAACCCGGCCCCACCAGACTCCCCGGCAGCATCAGAGAACTCGGCTCCTTCGGGTGAGGCCGCGGGCGGCTCGCGTCTGGGGGACGGACGTGGGACCATGTCCCGCGTCCCGTGGGAACGCACAGCCTCACGCTCGGCTCCCTGGTGGTGCTGTGTTCACCTCACGCAGGCCTGCAGCTCCGCGACCCAGGACGGCCCTGTGCGCGCTGGCGTCCAGGCGGACCCCTGCTCCGGGCCTCCCACAGGCCGTCTTAGGAACGCACGCGTCGGAAGTGCTCACCACCCCCTCATGGTTGCCCTCTCTGCTGCGTGCTGCTGCCTCTGACCTTCTGGTGGCCACTAGAATCTTCCAGGATCAACGGCACGGAGGCCGCTCCGTCTTGGAGAGGGTCAGATGTCCTCCAGCTCGCTATTTGCCAAAGCACGTTTTTCTCTCCACCGTGTCCTTACGCCCGTGTTCCCAAGGGCACCCATCACCTGAGGCAGAATCTGGGGGTCTTCCCTGGACGACACTCTTACCCCAACTAATGGCCTGAGCCTCCAGCTTCTGTCCGCTTTCCTCCGTCTTTTGGCCCAGCCCACAGCCTGTGCCCTGGCCCCGGGGGGCCCCACCGCCCTTCAACCGCCTGCAGGACAGGAAGCCTGGCGTTGTCCCACTCACAGACCCTTCAGAGTCTCATCCAGAAGAAACGGGACAAAGCGTGAGAGGCCTCACTAATCAGGACCTGCACGAAGTGAGGACCCTTGAGTCCCACGTGCCTGAAGCCGTGAACTCACGGACTCAAAGAGACTCTTGGACTCAAAGAGAAACCTGCCTCACAAAGGACTTGATGGTTTCCCAACTATTCTCGTAAAATAAAGGGGGTGGTGGGGAGGCTGGTGCAAGATGGGGGCCCTGTCCCCAAGCCACCACTGCACCAGGCCCCCTGCAGTGCTGCCAGCTCCGTGGGCTCGGAGGGCAGCTCTCACAGGAGGCGCCCAGTGCAGAAACACTAAGATCAGCCTGTCGGTGGGCATTCTTAATAAAGTAATCGTAATGAAACTCTTTTCCTCAGCAAATGCCAGGAGCCATACCCCCCAGGAGCACCAAGGGGGGAGGCCGGGCCCCCAAGGCGACTGGGTGGAGACCCAGAGCCCGGGCCAACGCTGCCAACAGCCATCAGCCCAGAGGACGGTCGGGGAGGAGTTCTACATTCTGTTGGTGTGAAATCATTAACTTTGCTCACTCGTATTTCTTTCTTCTCTTGTATGAAAACACATTTGTTACCTTACAAATCATCAGAAAGTTAACTTGTTTGGTATGTGTCTGGATGGAAGAAAATCTTAAATACAAGAATGTGGGAGGGCGCCTGGGCGGCTCAGTCGGTTGAGCGTCCAACTCTTGGTTTCAGCTCAGGTCACGAGCTCACGGTTCGTGGGTTCGAGCCCCGCATCGGGCTCTGTGCTGGGAGCGCGGAGCCTGCTTGGGATTCTCCCTCGGCCCCTCCCCGCTGCTCCCTCTTTCTCTCTCTCAAAATAAATAAACTTTAAAAGACAAAAACCGTGAATACATGTGCTGTGTTTACGGCTTACACACGTGGGAACTACCCCTCACAGAGGGGAAGGGGCAGTGCGGCACACAGCCCGGCCTTTCTGCATGAGACGGGTCCCCGCGGAAGGGACACGGGGCAGGCGGGCCTCTCGGGGAGCCGAGCACACAGAGCGCACCTAACTTCAGGGGCGAAAGTGTCGATCGCGAGGCGGTGCTTCCTGGGGGCTCCGGAAACTTACGTAATAGAAGCCATCTTCGTCGATTTCACCGAACACGGTAATAATGTCTCCCGTGCAAAACGGAAGCTCCGCCTGTAGAGACAAACAGCAAGTTAGTGACACTTTCCCGCACAAACCGGTAGCGTTTTTGTTTTTTCTAGGTTCTTCACCATTGCCCTACTGGCTTCTTTCTTCTCGTTATTTTGGTGTGGAGCCACTCGCTCAGTCGTCGGGGAAGAAAGGCAGGAGGCCGCCGAGCGCCTATAAGCACAGCTCAACGTGAGGCCCCCCGAAACGAAAAGCGCCCCGGCGCTGGGTCCGAGGCCACAACTCAAGACCGCTGCTGGGCTCCCCCGGTCGCCGTTCTTTGAAAGTAGTCAAATAGTTAAGTGGACAAACCCTGATCTCCAGGGAGACGTTCTCTGGAGACTGGGGACCGTTACATAAGTTACCGCCGCCCCCCCACCACTGAGCGCCAAAACAATCTTGACTCAGTTCTTAAATGCCACTCCGCTCGGTGCCAGGCAGTGGTGGAGGGCGTGAGAAAACAGGAGCACGTGAATGCAGTTTTATCTCCGGACCTGGAAACGAGGGAGGGAGGCGCGCATCTAAGCGCCACCAGGCCTGGCGCACGAATCAATCTGCACGGAAGTGCCTGGTGAGTCAGTCGCGCTCCACGTCTGCACCACGAGCTGGGGGCGGGTCCCCTTCCGAGTCCCGGTGCTTCGTGGCCACGCCGGCCCAGGCCACGTGCAGAGAGGACACCGGGCCTGTCCCTCGGCTTCTTGCGTGTCGGGGCGGGGGGGGGGGGGGGGGGGCGGCGGCGGGAGGGGGGGCGTACTGCTCTGCTTTCCCTCGGGCTTTATTTCCCTCGTCAAGACGACCCTCCGGGGCCACCCCCAGCAGACCAAGATCACAGCTGCTCTGCCCGGAGCATCCCGGATGGGGACCTCCCAGCCACAGCAGCGACCTTGGTCAGCACCTGCTGTGCTCTGTCTCCTCCCTCCTGGCTCCCTAACACCATTCACCGCTCTGGTAGCGCCCCCTGTGGACGGTTCCAGCGATGGCGGGAGGCCAGATCCCAGCTTCCCGGGGCGGCACCACAGTGAAACCGCGCTCCGGGTACCTCGACATCGATGTTCGGTGAGCTTTCCCTGGGGTCGTAGTCATACAGGGCCACCACCCTCCGAGTCGCCCCCGGGTGCCGGCCGCCTCTTCGGCTTCTCTCTGTTTACACACAAGAAGAAAGCCGTCGTGTGGTTATTTCAAAAGGAGAGGTGCCCGCTCCCTTGCCCCAAGCAGCACAGCAGGCTGCACTAGGCCGCTGGGACCAGACCCGCACCCTCTCAAGGGGGCTGGTCGCCGTGGGCTGCATGTTCTAGTATCTCTGCTCGGGCACAGCCCTCCCACCCCCAACCCCCCACATACACACACACAGTGCCAAGGACACTTTCCTTTCCCTGGCGTGTCCATCAGGCCGGGAGACAGGTGAAGCAGAGATTCTCCGGATAATAAATCTAACGATTTAGAACGTTACTCCTGAAGGAAGTTGGCATTTGTGCATTTCTTCCAAACACAGCCACTCTGCGCCTAGAATTGGTTTCTGGAATTCGTACCAGTGAAAACCATGGGAGGCAGGTATTTTGAAAGCACCTAAAGTTGGTTCTGTGCCCTGTCCGTGGTTTTCAGCTGGCACAGGGCCCGGCTGTGCAAAGGTCCAGAGATCACCCACACCTCGGCTCCTGCCCAAGAGGCACTGCTTAATTTAGAGAAAGCAGGGCACCGTTGTAGGGCCTGTGCACATGCTTCCTTGAAACAGAGACGAGAGTTATTCCAGGGATCGATAAGAGCACTCCCGGGCTCGTTAGTTTTCCAGGGCAAGTTGCAAGTATGAATTCCTGCAGGTGGCAGTAACGATGAAATTCGCCCTTTCCGGCATATGCGGGGGAAGCTTTGAGGAGCTCACACGGTCCTATAACCACAGCTGGCAGCAATCAAGGTGGACAGTTCTGTCACCCCCCAAAATGGCCGGGTGCTTTCTCTGATGTCACCTCCAGCCCCAGGTAACCACTGGTCTGCTTTCTGTCCCGAGACTTTTACCTTTCCAGAACAGCATTTAAGTGGAATCATCCCAGATATAGTTTTTTTTAGAAAGTGGCTTCTTTCATGGGGACAATGCACCTGAGACCCACTCGTGTGACCGCGTGTCTCAGCAGTCCTACCCTCCCGCACCAGTTACCCGATCCGCCTACCAGGGGAAAGGCACCTGAGTGTCCCGCTACGGGTGGTGCCCAGGCAAGCCCCCTGTGAACACCCTGTGCAGGATTTGGGTGGGAAGTTCTATTCCTGTGGGGGGAGCACTCAGCGGGGGAGCGGGGGGACTGTGCCGGAAGCGTGTCTAGCCTCGGAAGGACCTGCACACTGCGGAGATGCCCCGCGCGGGTTCACCTCCGGCGGACGGGGTGCTGGCTCCACATCCCTCCCACGCATGGTGTGCCCCCGTGGCTGTGCCCGCGGGTGAGTCCTGGCTCCCTGCCGTGCCTTTAGTTTGCATTTCACTGATCACGTGAAGCATCTTTCCACATGCTTGTTTCCATGTGTCCTCCTTGGTGAAGGATCTCTTCAATCTTTTTTCTTTTCTTTATTTATTTTGGGAGAAACCAGGACAGAGAGTGAGCAGAGGAGGGGCAGAGAGAGACGGGCGGGGGCGGGGGGGGGGGGAGTACACAGAGTCCGAAGGAGGCTCCAGGCTCCGAGCTGTCAGCTCAGAGCTCGACGCAGGGCGCAAACTCAGACTGTGAGATCGTGAGCTGAGCCGAAACCAAAAGCTGGACACTTAACCGATGGAGCCCCCCCGGATCTCTTCAATCTTTTGTCCCCATTTTTATTGGTCATTTGCTTTCTCGTTGTTGAGTTCTGAAAGCTTCTTATGTGTCCTCTGAATTCAAGTCCCCCTTCAGCTGGGTCACGTGCAAATCTTTCCCCCCAGCCTGGGGCCTCTCTCTTCCTTCTCTTCACGGTGTCTCTCTCAGCCCAGAACGGCTCGATTTCCATGAAGTCCAACATCAGAATTTTCCTCTTCCGTGGCATGGTTTTAGTGTCACATCAAAGACAGTGCTGCCTGACCACCACCAAGTTTTCCCATGTTTTCTTCTAGAACTTTCACGGTCTTAGTTTTTATATTTAAGACCGTGTTCAGTTTTAAGTTAATTCTCCTGGTTTGCTGGGAGTATGGCCCGAGCTTCATTTCCCCACCGAATCCAGCACCTGTTGTGGAAAAGACTGTCCTTTCCCGTTGAACAGCCTCTTGACCGTGGACGAGAACCCGCGGACGGTGTTGTGTGTTGGTCCGTTTTGTGGGCTCTGTTCCGTTCCAGTGACCTGTGTGCCTGTGTGTCCTCCGATTCCACCCTGTCTGGATTGTATGGTCTTACAATCCCGTTAACGTCCACTCTTCTTTTAAATCTGCTTGGGCAACGGTAGCTCCTTTGCCTTTTCAGACACGTTTTTGGCTTAGCGTATCGATTCCAAATAAATCCCTGCCCAGACGTTGACTGGGGTTGTGTTGCCTCCATAGGACAGTCTGGGGATGCGGGAGGTCTCGCCGCCCCAAGTCCGGGACCACGGTGCCTCCATGCACTTGGGGATCTTTGGCACACAGATCCCACACCCATCTCGTTAGACTCCCCCCTCCCCCTTCCGTGTCTCTGTCGCGTTACCGTAAATAGTATTACTTCTTAAATTTCCATTTCAAATTTTTCACTGCTAACATTTGGAAAGACAACTGCTTTTGTATCCAGTGACCTTGCTAATAAACTCGCTAGTTAATTCACGGGATCCTTTGAGATTTTCTAGATTTTCAGGGCACCTGTGAGCAGAAAACGTTGAACGTCTTCTTTTCCGGTCCGTACACCGTCCCTCCTGTCTCCCCGCACGTCGTGTCCGAAAGGGACTGAGAGGCAGACACCGTCGTCCAGCCCCAGCCGCGGGAGGGGCGTACTCAGTCCGTAGCAACTAGATACTTCCTAGTGCTAGAAACGCACGTGGTATCTCAGTCTGGTTCCTTCAAAAGTCATGTTTAGGAAAACAGAATAAAATAGACATTTAATCTAACCGATCACACGGATCGAGCTGGTTTCTGGCAGAGCGCTTGTTGGCTTTCCGGTCCGCGGCATACAGAGCCCGCTCCCCCTCTGAACCGGGCACGTGGCTCCAGGGACAGAGGCGGCGTGTACTCAGACGGCTTCAGCCTCGTGGACTAGGCCCGGGCAGCACATTCACAGGAGGCCTCGACTATCAGATGTGGGTTCTAACTTCAAATGGTGCGTTCGTTCCCACCAAAGAGACTGAAACGCGTTTGATGTGATTTTGTGACTGTCCTTAAAAATATGCGTATTCTTTGAGTCGTTCAGTTTTGTCTCTGAAATCTCATTTCGAGCTAACTTCACCTTATGTTTTGAAGTGTTAAAACCTTAAACACGAAGGGCATCAAACGGATCTGTCTCCTATTTAGAAAAAGCAAAGGCACTTCTAATGAGATTTTTCCTGCACGTGGGCAAAATCACAGATCACACACATAATGTTGCTTAGAGTCACTGAAAATAGTCTGCTGTGTGTTCATGGGTGCTCGCGGACTGGTTCGTGACAGGTGGGGTCATCGGGTCCACGTTACAGGTGCAAACCCTTGATGGCTTCTGGAGAAGCAAGGAAGAGCGTGGCAAGACCTCATCAGACTCTGGGACTTCACCACCGACGGGCTAATGTTCGAGGCACGTCACCGACGTCTCAGTCCGTCCGCGCTGCCGGGACAAAACACGCTCACTTCTCACAGCTCTGGAGGCTGGACGTCCGAGACCAAGGCGCCAGCAGATTCGGGGTCTGGTGAGGACCGGCGTCCTGGTTCCCAGATGGCATCTTCTCGCCCTGTCCTCACAGGGTGGACGAGGCAAGGGACGTCTGCGGAGCGTCTTTCAGAGGGCAGGAATGCCCCTCCGACGGCTGCACGATCGTGACCTTAGCTCCCCCCGGACGCCATCGCCGTGGGGTTTACATCATAACTTAAAATTTTAGGGGGACACAACATCCAGTCAAAAACACCCTCAGAGCGGTAGTCTGTTTTCTAGACGGGACAGACTTTAAGTAAGGCTACACTTCATCTTCCATTAGAAAATCTTCTGTGTCTGCAGGGATATGTCGAGCACGTACGCCCATAAAGCGTGTAGGACTGTTACGACCCAGTTTGTAGAGTGGATTTTGCCCCAAAAAGTGGATGGTTAACTTTCGGATTCTCTTGGGACGTTCATTTGATTTTTAATGTTTATTTTCAAGAGAAAGAGAGAGAGATGAGGGTGAGCAGGGGAGGGCGGGAGAGAGAGGGAGACACAGAATCCCAAGCAGGCTCCAGACTCCTAGCTGTCAGCGCAGAGCCCGACACGGGGCCTGAACTCACGAACTGTGAGATCGTGACCTGAGCCGAAGTCGGACCCTCAACCCACTGAGCCACCCAGGCGCCCCTCCCCTGTGATGTTTAAACGGCACAGACTGGACCCCGCCCACACGCCTTGGGCGCCCGAGAGCCCGTGGCGTGGCTACGGACCGCCGGGCGGGGGGGCGGGGGTGAGGGGAGGAACAGCCCGACCAGCAGGTGCAGGTGAACAGGTGCCGGTCGCTTACCTATTTTCTCCACAGGCGTGTTCAGAGGAAGGAACCCTTGCCTCAGAAGTTGGTCCATCATATCCTCGTCGTCGGCTTGGATCTCCGAGACCATGTTGCAGGGAATAAGGCCGAGCCGGGCACACGTCTCCCCCCGGTAAAAGCCGTCAGCGTCTTTGTCCCCATACACCTGGAGCCGGTGTGAAAGGCCAAGGCGGCAGGACCGTGGGTTCACAAGCGCCTCAGCCCTGCCGGCACGTCGTCAGAACACGCTCGAACGAGACCGCGGTCACCCACGCGTGCCCTGCACAGCTGCGCTCCTGCCCTCGGCCCCCGAGTTTCTGCCCCAGGGTTTGGACGACACTGCTCTCCCCATCAGCTGGTGGCGGTGGGGCCACAAGTCAGGGCTCTGGCTCCACTCTGGGCGCGGCCTGCATATCTGAACTCACACAGCGAAATCCGCATGCGATGACCCCACCCGCGGAGAGGACGTCTAGACCCCACGCAGGGGTGTCTCCGCCCGCAGCAAGTGGCTTCCTCCGCCAGACGGTGTGGCGTGTCAGGATTCCAGAAGTTAGGAATCTCATCTAACCCAGAGCTGTTCATCACTCTCTGGGGTCACAGCACCACGCTTTAAGGGCGCGTCTTACTGGACACGTATCATAACCACGTTCAAACGCAACTTGGCATGCCCTCTGGGGAACCCGAAAACTTAGGGCTCAAGGGCTCCCTGTTTCCCTCTGCTACTGAGCACCAGGCTTTCTCTCCAGCTCCTACTTCAGACTCACGACGGCCCAACTCTCTGCTGCTCAGCAGGCTGGATATTTAATGCAACAGAAAAAAGCCAGCCATTGGGACGAACTAAGATGCTAAAGTATGGTGAGACCGCTCCCCACTTCCTCAGGTGCCCCCACCAGCCCTGCAGCCCCCAGCCAAGCCCCCAACTTGATGATCTGTCCCCCCAGGTGCCCCACCAGCCCAGTGGCCCCCAGTCGAGCCCCCACTCTAATGATCTGTCCCCCCAAGTGCCCTACCAGCCCTGCAGCCCCCAGCTGAGCCCCCACCTTGATGATCTGTCCCCCCCCCCAAGTGCCCCACCAGCCCTGCAGCTCCCAAGTTGATGATCTGTCCCCCCCAGGTGCCCCACCAGCCCTGCAGCCCCCAGCCGAGCCCCCACCTTGATGATCTGTCCCCCCAGGTGCCCCACCAGCCCTACAGCCCCCAGCCGAGCCCCCACCTTGATGATCTGTCCCCCCAGGTGCCCCACCAGTCCTGCAGCCCCCAGCCGAGCCCCCACCTTGATGATCTGTCCCCCCAGGTGCCCCACCAGCCCTACAGCCCCCAGCCGAGCCCCCACCTTGATGATCTGTCCCCCCAGGTGCCCCACCAGCCCTACAGCCCCCAGCCGAGCCCCCACCTTGATGATCTGTCCCCCCAGGTGCCCCACCAGCCCTACAGCCCCCAGCCGAGCCCCCACCTTGATGATCTGTCCCCCCAGGTGCCCCACCAGCCCTACAGCCCCCAGCCGAGCCCCCACCTTGATGATCTGTCCCCCCAGGTGCCCCACCAGCCCTACAGCCCCCAGCCGAGCCCCCACCTTGATGATCTGTCCCCCCAGGTGCCCCACCAGCCCTACAGCCCCCAGCCGAGCCCCCACCTTGATGATCTGTCCCCCCAGGTGCCCCACCAGCCCTACAGCCCCCAGCCGAGCCCCCACCTTGATGATCTGTCCCCCCAGGTGCCCCACCAGCCCTGCAGCCCCCAGCCGAGCCCCCACCTTGATGATCTGTCCCCCCAGGTGCCCCACCAGTCCTGCAGCCCCCAGCCGAGTCCCCACCTTGATGATCTGTCCTTCTTTAAAAGGAAGCTCTTCTTCTGCAGCATCCGGATTTGGGGACATGGTGAGGGGGTCATAGTCAAAAAGAGCCACAAAGATTCGGGCTGGGAGCTCTTCTGTACCGGGGTCTGTTTCCGACTCTTCATAGAAGTCTGGAGAAAGGTGGTCTCGCTCACTGTATTCATCTGGGAGCAAGTGGGGACAAAGAATGCTAGGTGATTCCTGCCCTCCATGCCCCCCCCCCCCACCGCCCCTCATTGACTCAGAAATGTGTGCTGTTAATACAAAATATGGCTCAGGGAATAAGGATGGCTGAGACACTAGAACTCATCTTTTAAAAGAAGTCTGCGGTTAACGTGTGGACCGACACCAGTGGGTCTGAGTGGCAAATCGCTGTCATCAAGCACCAGTATGAAGCCCTGCCCCACGTGAGTCCGTGACAGGTGGGTGATGCTGGGCGGCCTCACCAGCCGCAGACCCGAGCGAGGGGTCAGTGGGGATGGACAGGCCATCCGCCACCATGCAGAGCGCCACCCGTGTCCACAGCAGGCGAGGACGGCGCCTTCCTCCCGTGACCGAGACACATTCGTGTGTGCGTCTGGGGTCATCCGCTGAGCTGTCCGCTCAGCTCTAAATATTTCAGCAGAGGGGCGCCCGGGGGGCTCAGTCGGTGAAGCGCCGACTTTGGCTCAAGTCATGATCTCCCGGTTCATGAGCTCGAGCCCCATGTCGGGCTCTGTGCTGACCGCTCAGAGCCTGCAGCCTGCCCCCGATTCGGTGTCTCCCTCTCTCTCTGCCCCTCCCCCACTCATGCTCGGTCTCTGTCTCTCAAAAATGAATAAAACGTTAAAAAAAATTAAGTATTTCAGCAGCAACAAATGCATTCTTCACAAAACTCCCCTATCATCCAGCTGCTAAAAATTATTCTTTGAAATCCTATACATTCGTATATATCAGATATCATCGTCGATGTCGCTGTATACGTCATCGTAGCGGGACTGCGCTCCCACAGCAGCGGGAAGCGAATGGGAACTGCCACTGAGGCAGAGCATAGGCGGCTCACACAGCCAGCCAGGCCCCTGGCGACCAGTACCCCGACGGGAGGACGCCACAGGGACGCAGAAAAGACAGGAGACCAAGTGAAGAACCAAGCCACTCGGTTTCCTTCACCAGAAAAAAAAAAAAAAAAAAAAAATTAGTTGAAAAATAAATAAAAAGCACTTTAGCAGCCGAAAAAGTGGACTTTTAAAATGCAGTGCACTGTTGACGTTATTTAAATTGGGGACCCTTTAAGGACGCCTAGATAATCTAGAAATTCAGTGATTTCTCTTCTGCCAGGGAACAAAGCTTGTCAACGGGGGGCGTCATTCGTGTCCTAAGTTTTTATTTTGTTTATGGTCAATGGAAAGACCTCAGGCGTTTCCCCCTACTTTTCAACGTTACCTAACTGAAATCGTGGGAAGCTACATAAGCCACCCCGTGGCCTCCGGGGATCTCGGGTGAGCGCGTGCAGGGGGGAGGCGGAGAAAACCGTCAGCAGCACGAAGGCGGCCGGCTTCTACTCCGGGCAGGTGGCTGGTGCGCAGAAGGGGCCCGGTGCCCGCGACAGCACAGCCAGCGGCGCCCTGCCCTGGGCGGACAACGGAGAACGGCCGGGAAGGCAGACTCACTCCCAGGGGTTCTCGGCCGTCTCCGATGGCCAGACAGCGCGAGGGCCGGGGACTAGGTCCGCTCCTAGGCGGAGGCTGGCCACGACGGCCATCGTCCTTGAGGGTCTCGAGCCACCCTCGCTGCGGTCTGCACTGGCCCGCACACCCTCGGCAGCTGGCCCGGCTCAGGGACCCTGACGGTGGCCACACTGCCCGAGGCACGGAGGCCAGGTCAGGCATCCGAGGCTGGGTCCCAGCGAAGGCTCCACCCGGAGTCTCCTGAAACGGGGGGAGACCACGGCAGAGCTGCCCACCTGCCCCACGGGCTCTTTCTGGTGGGGCAGGGGGTGGGAGTGTGGGCAGGAGGGGGGCTTCACTGCCTCTTCTTGCAGAGGAGGACTGTGTCCACGTGGAACGTGGCCATGGCCCTGGCCTCCCCAGAGACCGCAGGGAGCGGCCGGGGGTCCGGCCCAAGGAGGAGGAACTCCCCTCCAGCCCTGGTCTGACCTGGTGTGGGCACTCCTCCCCCTCTGTCCTGAGGCTATGACCCCAGGTCACCCTGGCAGGTTCAGGGGGGTCTCTTCAGGAGGGAGAAAGGGTCTGCACACCACGTGCCCGGACAGGACTCCTGAGTCCAGCCGTGCCGTGCCAACAAGCATCGTCTTGTACGGGTGAGACCCGGCCCTCCCTGCCTGAGACCAGCAGCCTTCACCGGTAACGTCTGCGGTCATTTGTACAGGGGAAGAGGGAGTCGTGAGTTAAACATACTTCACGCCGTTTCATTTTCTCCTCGCCGGGAAACCCGTGGAAAAGGCATCTCTGTTCTAAAGGGCTAAGCTTCATAGATTCATTTTCAATTGTTCCTCTCCGCGCACAGAGAGAATGTGCTGTGTTTCCTCGTTCTGGGAGCTCGGCAGCCAGGACAGCCGAGGAAATGGGAAAACCTGGAGAGGCCACAGACTCCTAGAACGGGATCCTCGCCAGGAGAAGGGGCGCCCTCCGGGTACGCGGGTAAATACAAACACCGAACAGGAGAAAGCCAGAAGCCGGGCCCAGGGAAATCCACCCGTGGAGTCACCGATCCGTGTCCTGAGGCCCCCCTCACGCTGACTGTGAGATCGACACGACAGCTGTAGCTCCCCAACTCTTGTCTTTTTACATCAGGAGGGGCGCTGTTTCCTTCATTTTGGAAAACCCAGATAATACGAAAAGGTACAGTATTTTAATTCAATCGTGAGTGCGTTGCTTCTTAAAAATGTATTGGGGAAACGTATGGTCTGTAGACTTAGGGTCCCCTGGAAAAGACCACAGACGCTTCTGGAGTAGAGCAGACCCCTAAAATAACAACTGGTATTTGCACAAGAAAAATGGAAGAGGACCTGGGGGTAAGTCTTCCGGCACGTCACTGACCACTAGCTCCCGAGGGTCACTGGCAGCTTCGAGGGCACGACACTTCTGTCCTTTGAGAGTATACCAGGCGTTTCTGTGTGTGTGTGAACGTACCACGTGCATGACACCAATCGTGCTTTTACGTGGTTTCCTGCATTGCTACACGGTAAGAACTCAGGTACAATTAAAGCAATAAATCACAAATTTATGTAGCGCTTTTTTGAGTTATGTCATCAAGAGCTTTTGTCGTTAAAATGTTAGCGTTACTCTTCCGCTAACGTCACTAGCGTCTTACTGAGATCAAGACACGCGTGCAGCCCTTTCAATCCTTTACCGTAAGACACAGCCACTCAAAGGCCCATCCCGGGGAGAGCGTCCGCTGGCCCGACTCGGACGCACTGATGTTTCCCCTGTGCGCCCCCCCGGCAGTCCACGGCCACGGGCAGACATTCCCTCCCTCTCCCAGGGGACCGGGGCCAGAGGACACCCCACCCCAGCACCCACAACACGAACGCTCCCACCCCGGGAACAGCAGCGGCTCCGTGACAAGCCTCGCCGTGCTCTCCATGCATCCAGTCACAGCCCAGGGAAGACCCAGACACCCAGAACAACCGCAGAGAAGAGCAAAGTCTGGGCGTGCGTCTGGCCCAGGCCTGCCTCGTTTCCACAGACGGCCCGTCAGTCCCCCACCAGCCGCTCACACGCCAGGAGAACCAACCCCGCTGGGCTCGGAAACGGACACGGGGGATGACGCGCAGATTACGGGAGAGACCAGCGCCTTCCAAGTCAGACTGCGCATCCGCTTGTTTCCAGTTCACGGAAAAGACCCCGTCCCGTGAAATTGTTGCCAATAAATGAAAACATCCTGAGGCTGTGAAGGTGGAAGGGGAAACGCTTTTTTCCCTGCTGTCTGGACTTTACAAGGAAGAGAAGTCCAGAAGGAGGACGACACTTAGAGGATCTGTTTTGTGTTATCACGTCTGTCTGTCTTTCCAGCTGCTGTGACAGAAAGGACAGTCTAGTAAACGTCAGCGGTTTGGCTGCGATTAGAGCCGTGTGTGCGGGCGTCTAGAGGCCCCTAACTTGTCTCCTGGAGCCCTGCATTGCCAGGTCAAGGGGTCTCATTCTCTTCTACCCGTCCCCAGTCCCGCCTGCTTTGTTTCCCACGTGTGCGTGCGTTTTCACGAAAGGCTGCTTTATTTGGGCTGATGACCCTGGCGGACATCTTCCCATCCGACCGCCCACCACGTCCCCCTGGCCCAGCGGGTCGGTCACAGGGACGAAAATGACGGATGTCAGCAAGACTGGCTCAATCCCAAAAAGGAATGGAAAGAACGGACACGGGGTGCCAGACGGGGACTCGCGAGCAGGGAGGTGACCGGATGGGGGAGGGCGGCACATGCTCCGAGGACACATTTGGGCCTCCTGGCGTTTCTGTCACTTTGGGTCCCGGCTGCCAAAGCGTGTCGTGCACGCGGACAACTCTCCGTCACTCGGGGCTTATTTCTGTGTGTGGAGATTGGCCGCCATCCCCGCTCCCGTGCCGCTCTGACCACGCGCATGTCCCGGGAGCACGAGCAGGGACGTGGGAGGCAGCACACTGCGGTCTCTCCGGGGCTCATGCCGTCCGGCCGCTCCGGGAAAACATAAATAAAGATCGGCAGGGAGAAGACAGACCTAAGAAGCCAATATGGTACTTGGTTTTACCTATCGTGTGCTTTCTGCCTTCTTTTTGCCATAAGCAATGGAGAGTTTTCTGCGTGTGGTTGAAATGCTATTTCTCGTAAGTTTTTTTTTTTTTTTAATTTTTTTTTTTTAACGTTTATTTATTTTTGAGACAGAGAGAGAGAGAGACAGAGCATGAACGGGGGAGGAGCAGAGAGAGAGAGGGAGATACAGAATCGGAAGCAGGCTCCAGGCTCTGAGCCATCAGCCCAGAGCCCGACGCGGGGCTCGAACTCACGGACCGCGAGATCGCGAGATCGTGACCTGAGCTGAAGTCGGACGCTTAACCGACTGAGCCACCCAGGTGCCCCTCTCGTAAGTTTTTAAACGTGTTTAGATCAAGGACTAAGCAGCCATGTGCTCTGTGCTCGGAAGAAAGAGAAAGGTGTCAACCAGGCCCACTAACCGATGGATGGGACCATCACTGGCCGCGACCTCTGAGGGCCAGCACTGCCGTGGGGGAACCTCCGGCCCGCGTGATCCGCCCTGTCGGCCCGTCCTGCAGACACCGGGTTTCCTAAAATCTAAAGACAAAACAACGGAGTCATAAGTCTTGCCAGCCTTGGGGGACACAAGAACTAAGTCAGCCAAACCAAGTCGACTTAGAAGCGGAAGCTCTAAAGGCAACTAAACTTAGCTTTTAACTGAAAGGTTAGCTGAATAACCTGGAAGAGAAACAAGTTGCTCACCCCAGGCGCCCCGTCTTCCAGACCAGAGTCCCTTTGCGACACACTCACGGGGGTGGGGGCAAGAGGGGACTCCTCGGGAAGCACTGTTTCCTGCGGCTACTGCTGCGGAAGCCGGAATCTTGGAACCAAAGCGAGAGGGGCTGACACAGGCACCTGATGCCTCTGGCACCTCTGACCAGCCACGACCCTTGCCTGGTCCCAGAACCGCCCACCGCCGGCAGCGATCACGGAGGCGGGGAGATGACTGCATTTCCAAACATCCCGCCTGGACCGCGCTGTACGTGAGGTTACCAAAAACTCAAAGACAGAAGTTTCTGCGCATTAGCGGCTGTGAAACTCACGGCAACGTCCTGGCCCTAATCCGAAGGCGCCAATCAATTTTCAGGGCTGACTCGGATGGTTCTCCTTTATGGACGGGTTCACTCCTAATTTGCACTAAAGGTCAGAATCATACGAGAGAGTCACAGCGAAACCTCCAGCTCACTGGGAAGTAATTTGAGTCAGGAAGTTCTCAGGGACACAGGGCATGAACGGTGGTGAGGGAGTCCCAGGAATTAGGCGGCTTGTGACAAGCAGGGGCAGGTAGTGGGGGGCTGCAGGTGGCAGGTGACTCAGCGGGGTACGGATCGGCGCCCTCTGGTGGACACACCGCGACTGCACGGGCTCAGACCGGAGGCCTGGCGCCCGGCCGCGTCTCGCCCTTGTTTTCATGGAAAAGTTCAGCGTGACAGGAGCAGATGTGCTGAAAAGAGGGCACAATATAGACATGAACGAAGCCTTGAATGAGCCCCTACTCTCCACAGCCCACTTGCAAGCCTGGAACACAAGGCAGGGGGTGCGTCTACAGCAGATGATGGAAAACCCATTCTGAAAACTGGACACAGGCAAGAAAGGGGAAGGAAACAAAACAAAAACAAAGCCACTTTGGAAACAATATACAGAAATGGATCTCTTCGATAACTGCTTTTTTTTCCCCCCAGTTATAGATAAAGACCAAAACACAACACCAACCAAACACCAAAAGCATCAGCAAGGACCGCCGGTGGTGGTCACCAACAGGTGCCTGGGGTTCGTTTTGGAAAAAAAAAAAAAAAAAAAAAGTGTTGCCAAACTTTTGGATAATCACAGTTCAGCTAACCCTTAATTAAAATTTAGATTCAGTTGCCCTTGAATTAAAGCAGCCATAATCATCGCTGATTCTGTGGGGTGGGGGTGGAGGAGGGGGTCAGTATTCGACAGCAAAGTAAAGGGATCGTCAGCGTGGGCAAAGATCAGGAAGCAATGGGACGGAAATCAAAATGCATGGAAACCAAAGCCAGCCAGCAGAGGGGCTCCCCAGGGATGGCTACCAAAATAAATCGACCGGGGGAGAGAATGGAAATGGATTGGCCTGGCAAGCGGACGTGAGCAGGGAGCGTACTTCACACACCAAGGGGCCTTCTGCGGGCCCGGGACGCGGCTGTGCCTGGCGGCCAGTGGCCCTACTGTCGGGCACTTTTACGCTTTTCTTGCAGACATCCCGCGAGCCTTGGTGAGCCAGGGGCTCCTCCCAGCCAGACCTCCTGGGGGTGGCTCTCTCTGGGCTCGGGGGGGCGCCATCGCTCCTGAGGGCG
This sequence comes from Leopardus geoffroyi, assembly GCF_018350155.1. Lineage (NCBI taxonomy): Eukaryota > Metazoa > Chordata > Mammalia > Carnivora > Felidae > Leopardus > Leopardus geoffroyi. The sequence continues at coordinate 2,091,527 of NC_059339.1, read as the reverse complement.
TCACCGGGGACTGCTTGCTCCCCAAAGTCCTCCTCGATGCTGCTCTGCCGGGTCAGCGTCCGTCGCCGGGCCAGCAGAGGCCTCAGGCTCCTCCTACAGCGACAGTGCCCGGGGCCTGGGCTGCACTTGGCCGTGTTCCGGAAGCTGAAGGGCAGCTCCTCCTCGTCGCTCCCACAGTCCAGGCCACTGTCCGGGCTCCTGCTGGCCGAGCGGCCGAACCGGCAGCCTCTGTCTTCCGGCACGAAGTCCTCGGCGTGGGGGCCGACCCCGGGGCCCCTGGGTTTGGCCGGGAGCCAGGACGCCGGGGGGGCCTCGTCCCCGCTGCGGGCGCGGGCCCTGGCCCTGGCGGAGTACCCTAAGCCCTGCTTGCGCAAGAACCGGAGCTGCTCCCCGTCCTCGGCTACTTCGGGGATACTGAACAGCCCCTTACTGTGGCAGGTCTGCTGGGGGTGGTCGGGGCGCTCCGGGAAGACCCCTTCAGCGCGGCTACTCTGAAAGCGCTCCTTAAAGGGCGGCGTGTTAACGCGGGGTGTGACCGAAGTGACATGGGGGAAGGAGAGAAAATAGACAGGATTAGTCTCAGACGCGGTGAGGGGCAAGCATGCGTGCACTCGGGGGCGAAAGGCATGCTCTGGCCCGGTTCTGGAATGAGAACGGAAGGTTAACGGACGGTGCCCGGAGCGGGGCCGGCGGGAGGCGCGCTCTGAGTGGAGTGGAGGCCGCAAGTGTGGGGGGCGGTGGGCGAACAGCCGGAGGCCTGGGCGGGTCTGAACTCGGAAGTGGCCGTCGGTGCGGGGAGGCGGTCCCCACGGCGCCCCCCCTCCTCTACCCCCCTCCGCTGCAGCTAAACGCCTGTGGGACGGCGGGGCCTCGGCCCTCGGGCGCATCCCGGCTGGGGCAGTGTGGCTGCACAGCCCTGTTCCGCCAGTGTCTGCAGAGGACCTGGTGGGCCTGGCCGTCTGGATCCTGGCCCCTGGCGCGGGGAGCCACGTTCCGCTCCCCCCCCACCCCCTGCCCCGGTCTCAGGCCCAGCCTGCCTGCACAGTGCCACCCAGGAAGCTGCCCCACGCTGGAGGTGACCTGGCCACTGCGAGCCCACAGGTCACACACATTTCTGTCCTCAGGGGCATCCCCGAGCCCATCCTCCACACCCACTGAGCCCACCCAGACAGCTTCTCCTTCCAGAGGCCCTCCCTGCCCCTGCAGGCAAGGCCTTTCCTCCGGGACCCCCACCTGGGGCTCCACAAGCTGGGGGCCCTGGCGCATTTCCCCGGCGCTGTGGCTGGAGCTCACTGCTTGCAGGGAGGGCCTGGGCAGCGCGCCCTTGCCCTGGACCCAACCTCTCCCCTTTGCTGACCTGACGCCAGAGTCTGTTTGGGAGCAGGTTAGAAAGGGGTCTAACCGGGGCTTCCAAAGCGAGGCTGCCGTGGGGGAAGCTGGCCCAGCCACAGGGAACTGTGCCGAGGTGGGAAGCAGAGCCCAACCATGCCAGACTTGGTGGGACTTTCTAGAGAACTGCAAGTCCACACCAGCCTGTGAAATCTCCTGATTTAAAAACCTGTAAGAGTGCCGTGGGCACAACAAAGTAAGTGAGCCTGTGGCCGCCACAGGCCAGCTCTGCCCTCTGCCAGCTAGCTCCCAGGCAGACAGGGGACGGGGGGGAGGGGGCACTGGGCCATCAGTTTCCTAGGAACTCGTCGCTCTCCAAGCCTCCCTCTGTTCCTTTACGAAACTCTTCGCAGAAAGTGCCATCCCAGGGGCTTTCTCCATCCAAAGGAGAAGCATCCTGGAAAAACGGATACAGGCTTCACCCAGCCCAGCCACAGACACCTGCAGGCAGCTCTGGGGCCAAGCAGGGGGAGTCTCGGGGAGGGGGAGTCTGGGGGGAGTCAGGCTGGAGCAGGGGGCAGCCTGGGGCCTGCCTCCCTCAAGGAAGGCTGCTGTGAGTCCGCTGGCCAGTGTTGCCTTGGGACCTGGCAAGAGGCTCGGGGGGAGCCACCAGGACCGCCGGGAGCTGCAACCATGCAGGATTTGCATGCACATCTGGCATGTTCTTTGGTGACAGAGGATCTCCAAGGCTCTGCCGGGGGCCTTTGCTGGGAGAACATCTGAGTCTTGTCTATGCAAGCGGGCACTGAGCTGGCAGCCAGCACCGGATGTTGCCTTCTATCCACCACTCAAAATGCCTGGCTGCATGTCCTAGAGGAGTTCGGTGGTGGGGTGTGCTATCCCCCAGCAGAACGTTCCTCTCCGTGGCCTTTTCCAATTGCAAACCCCACAGGGGTCCCAGCAGCCGGGCGGCCCTTTATCTCCCCGGGGGTTGGGAACGGCCGCACTGCTGGCTCGGCCTGGCGCAGGGCCTGGTGCAGAGGCGGGCGGCTCATGCCCCGGGACGCGGTCAGGGTACGGGGACGCACACGGGGACAGGCCTCCTACTGGACTCTCCGGAGGCCCCAAGCTCATGTTCCGTGAAGGTGACCCCCATCCAGCCTGTCACTGGCGGCCGCACTGGAGGTGGGAGCCAAGGACACGGGGCTCTGGGGGTGTCTGAGAAGGGGCCTGTGTGCGGAGCCCGTGTGGCCCCTGCTGCCCCGCCCTCCTCTGGCCGCCATGCCCCGTGGAGCATCGCGCTCCCCAGCTTCCTCCTTTCCCGGAAAATCTGCAAAACCTCCGCTGGCTCTGCTCATCCCCAGCCCTTGTCTGACTCAGACACCTGTGTCCCGGCTGCTGGCTCTGCGGTCAGCACTCAGGGCCGGGCCGGGCGTCTTCCCTGTGCTGTTTTCCTATCCCACTCCATTCCCCGTACCGAGTCGTGCACTCCCAGGGGTGAAACATGCTCTGGAGCTCCTCCTCCCGGGCTTTTGGGGCGAGCCTGGGACAGGAGACCGGAGGAGTGCCTGAACATGAGCTCAGCACCAAGGAAGAAGCCGATCGAAACGGCAGGGCGCGGCCCCAGTGGAGGGACAGGGAAAGGGGGCCCCAGGCCGCGCGGAGGGAGCCGGTGACCCGGGCCACTGACCTTGAGGGCGTTGTGGGATGTGCCGCCAGGCCGCCTCCTGCCCCCGTCCTCCAGCTGCGTCTCGGAGCAGAGCTCCTCCTCGTCCTCCTCCATGATGTCGGACAGGTCGGAGCCCCGGCTACTCTCCGTGTGGTACTCGTCTCCGTGGCAGCAGTGCGGCTGGGGGCCGAGAGCAGGGGACACCGTGGGGCCCCCGGAGTCGGGGCTCCCGGGCTGCGCTGCCACCCTTTCCCTGCCCTGCAGCCTTGGGAGCCCCCGACTCGTGCATGTGCGTGTGCGTGTGCGTGTGTGTGCATATGCGTGTGTGCGTGTGCACATGTGCATGTGGCTCCCGTCAGCAGTGACAAGGGCCTGCACGTGTCCATCCCATCAGGCGCAGGGAGCCAGGAGGGCAGGGAGACGGCCCGGGGCTGCCTGCTCGGAGCCCGGTGGGAACAGGCTCAGACCCTTGCCGGCTCAGGCGGCCGCAGGGTGAGGGCACGCGGTGCGTGCAGGGCGGAGGGCCGTGGGAAGCGGGCGTGTACGCACCATATAAAGGCACCGAAGGCTCTTACAAATATCATGTGGTCTAATACGCGCACCGTGGGGCGTCTGGAGAACAGCCCAGCCTGGGCAGGCAGTGGACTCCCCCGCCATGGGCTGTGTTCACCCTGCGCCCAGCTTGGGGGCCGCGTGAACGGTTTCACAGGAAAGCCTCCTCGCGGGTTTGGTAACATGCAAACAGAAACACAAAGAGCCCGGCCAGGAGCTCAGCTGCAGTTCAGCGCCACGTCCTCACTCACGGAGTGTCCGTCACCGACACCCCCAGCACTGACAGCAAAACAGACTGCAACCCCCCGAAACTGAACGCCCTGACGAGCTCAGATTTATGAACGCGCTCTGCTTTCGCTAGATGGCGGTAAGAAAGGTTTCTTTATTTTCCTGGTGGGCGACAAGACAAATGCATTTCATCGCATCCTGCGACACACTTATTAAAAACACTCCAGCTTCCGATTACTACCCTAGATAAAAACATGCAAGCACTTCCAGCCACATTAAGCTCGTGGCCTAAGGTTTTGCCTGCATCGGCGGGGAGCAGTGGCCGGGAAGGTTCTCGGCCTGAGCCTCTGTCACCTCGGGGCTTGAGCTGTTCCAGCTGTCATTCTTTCAGTCAGGCACCAAGGAGAAGACGTACAATGAATGGCTTTAAACACACAGAGACCAGGCTGGTTTTAAGGAGGTCTTCCCCCAGGTGTACAGGAAGTGCCCTCCTACACGAGAACGGTCTCACCGGATCCCGACCCCATGATGAAGGAGTTAACTCGGGATGGAAGCAGGTGTCTACTGCTCACCAGGGACATCGTTGGTGGGAATCCTATTCCTCTCTCGGTGCTGGGCACATGATGCCCAGTGAGATGTAGCAGGGAGTGACTTTTCTCCCAGTTAAGAGAAAAGTGCCTGCCCAATATATAAATCAATTAATTGCAAACATAAGCAAACTTATCGACAGGAATACTGTAATTGCAAGGGACTGTAATACTCCACTTACAACAATGGACAGATCATCTAGGCAGAAAATCAACGAAGAAACAATGGTCCTGGGGGCGCCCGGGTGGCTTGGTCGGTTAAGCGTCTGACTTAGGCTCACGTGATGATAGCATGGTTCATGGGTTCGAGCCCCACGTCAGGCTCTGTGCTGACAGCTCAGAGCCTGGCACCTGCTTCGGATTCTGTATGTCCCTCTCTCTCTGCCCCTCCCCTAATTCCCACTCTGTCTCTCTCTATATATCTCAAAAATAAACATTAAAAAAACAAAAAACAATTGCCCTGAATGATACACTGGACCAGATGTACTTGACAGATATATTCAGAACTTTTCATCCAAAGCAGCAGAATACACATTCTTTTCGAGTGCACATGGAACATTCTCCAAGACAGATCACACACTGGGCCACGAAACAGCCCTCAATAAATCTAAAAGAACTGAAATCGTACCATGCATAGTTTCGGATCACAATGCTAATGAAACTTGAAATCAACCACACACAAAACAAATTTTGGAAAACCTCCAAATACGTGGAGGTTAAAGAACATCCTACTAAAGAACGAATGGGTCGACCAGGAAATTGAAGAAATTAAAAAATATATAGAAGCAAATGAAAATGGAAACACGACAGTCCAAACCCTTTGGGATGCAGCGAAGGCAGTCCTAAGAGGAAAATACACTGCAATCCAGGCCTATCTCCAGAAGCAACAAAAATCCCAAATACAAAACCTAACCACACAACCACAGGAACTAGAGGCAGAACAGCAAAGAAATCCCAAGGCCATCAGCAGAAGAGAAATAATAAAGATTAGAGCAGAAATAACCAATACAGAATCCAAAACAACAACAACAACAACAACAACAACAAACCCAGTAGAACTGATCAATGAATCTAAGAGCTGGTTTTTTTGAAAGAATAAACAAAACTGATAAACCCCTAGCTAGACTTCTCAAAAAGAAAAGGGAGACACCCCAAATAGATAAAATCATGAATGAAAGGAGGAGAGATCACAACCAACACCACAGAAATACAGATGACTCTCAGAAAATACTATAAAAAAATTATATGCCAACAAACTGGGCAACGTGGAAGAAACGGACAAATTCCTAAGCACCCACAGACTTCCAAAACTCAAACAGGAAGAAACAGAAAATTTGAAGAGACCCATAACCAGCAAAGAAATTGAATCAGTTATCAAAAATCTCCCAACACGTAAGAGCCCAGGACCAGACGGCTTCCCTGAGGAATTCTACCAGACATTTAAAGCAGAGTTAATACCTATCCTTCTCTCAAGCTGTTCCAAAAAGTAGAAACGGAAGGAAAACTTCCAGACTCATTCTATGAGGCCAGCATTACCTTGATTCCCAAACCAGACAGAGACCCCACCACACAGCAGGAAAACTACAGGCCAATATCTCTGATGAATATGGATGTGAAAACTCTCAACAACATAATAGCAAATCAAATTCAACAGTACATTAAAAGAATTATTCACCATGATCAAGTGGGATTCATCCCCGGGATACAGGGCAGGTTCAATATTCGCGCATCAATGTGATCCATCACATTAATGGAAAAAAGGATAAGAACCATATGGTCCCGTCAGCAGACGCAGAAAAAGCATTTGACAAAATACAGCATCCTTTCTTGATGAAAACCCTCAAGAAAGTCGGGATAGAAGGAATATACTTAAACATCATAGAAGCCATTTATGAAAAGCCCACAGCTACTATCATCGTCAACGGGGAACAACAGAGAGCTCTCCCCGAGATCAGGGGCACGACAGGGATGTCTCCTCTCACCACTGTCGTTTAACATAGTCTTGGAAGTCCCAGCCTCAGCAATCAGGCAACAAAACGAAATCAAAGGCACCCAAATTGGCAAAGAAGAAGTCAAACTTTCACTTTTCCCAGACGACATGATACCCTAAGTGGAAAACTCGAAAGACTCCACCAAAAAGCCGCTAGAACTGATCCGTGGACTCCGCAAAGTCACAGGATATAAAATTAACGCACAGAGATCGGCCGCGCTTCTATACACCAACAGTGAGTCGGCAGAGAAATCAAGGAACTGGTCCCACTTACAACTGCACCACACGCAACGGAATACCACTCGACGATGAGAAAGAATGAAATCCTGCCATCTGCAACAACGTGGATGGAACCGGAAGGTATTATGCTGAGTGAAATCAGTCAGTCAGAGAAGGACAGATGTATGTTCTCACTGATACGTGAAGTTTAAGAAACTTAACAGAGGACCATGTAGGAAGGGAAGGAAAAAAAATAGTTACAAACTGAAGGGGAGTCAAGCCATAAGAGACTCCTAAAAACAGAGAACAAACTGAGAGTCGATGGGAGGTTGGGGTGGGGGGAGACGGGAAAATGGGTGATGGCCATTAAGGAAGGCACTTGCCGGGATGAGCACTGGGTGTTGTGTGTAAGTGACGCATCACGGGAATCTACTTCCGAAGCCAAGAGCACACTGTATACGCTGTATGTTAGCTAACTTGGCAATAAATTACATTTAAAAAAAAGAGAGAGAGAAAGTGAAAAGCAAGCCCCCTTCTTTTTTCTCCCTTCCTTCCTTCCTCCCTCCCTCCCTGGGGGGCTGCCACATGAGGGTGTGATTATTGGAGCCATGGCAGCCACTTTGGAACCACGAGAGGAAGGCCAAAAGCATCGAAGCCTGAGAAGCCAGAGCCCAGATGCACCTGGAAGGCTGAATCAACCTTCCTCCTGCGTGGGCCTCCTATTCCTGTATGGCTGTATGGTGGGGTGATGAAGTATCTTCATCCCCTCTGTCACCGTTAGCTGGGTGTTCTGTTTCTCGTGTTAACATCGAGGCAAGCGGAATTCTTTGAACCTTGCAGACAAAGAACCCCGATGGCTGGAGACGCTGGGGAACTTGCCCGTGGAGCTATCGCCAGCCAGGCAGGGCCAGGATGTGACCCCAAGTGTGTGAGTCCAACATCGCCCCCGAGGCCGTGACACTGCCCTGCGCTGTGTGTGCCGTGGGTGGCGGACGACCTGTGGTGTCTTCACGCCCTGACACACACACACCACCCCCACCCCCGCCACTGCAGGGCCTGACACCAATCAAGGACGCTTCCGTTAGAGCGCACACGTCCAGAAGCTGCAGCCAAAACCCACACTGGATGCACCTGCTGCCCAAGAGGCTGGTCTGGATGCTTTGTGCCCTGGGGGCGGGAGGCGGACCCTTGACTTTCTGGTTCCCCCCGATGCCTGGCACATGGCAGATACCCAACGAACATTTTTCCCATCAGTAAAAGTGAATGAACAAATGGTAGGTTTTGCCCAACTTGACCAGGTGGTTATCTGTGGCTTTACCCGGCCCACAAAACCGCCCCCATGACCAGACGCCAGGACAGGGCAGTCGAGGAGTGTGGAAGCCTTCTGGAACCATCCCCAGGGGAGGTCACAAACGCACGGGCACCGTTACATCTAAAGCTCCCAAACCGAACGAGTGCCGTAACTGGGCCGGGCGCCTCCTCCTCCCCCGGGGACGGGGATGGCCCTGGCCCTGCAGAGGCCAGGGCACTGAGGCTAGGGGAGGCCGGCGGGGACCCCAGTCCACGCTCACCTGCTTGCCAAGCTCTGAGCCTCTCAGGAAGTCGTCCACCGAGGCGCCCCTCCTCTTGACGTCCGGGGAGCCGTAGCCGTCCTCCTCGTCTGAGTTTACATACAGACTGCCACCCCTCTCCAGGAAGATGCTCCTTTTCTCTAACTTGGAAGGACAAGGAAAGAAGCGGTCGGGAGGGCTGCAGAGGGGAAGGGGGCCTCCAGGCCCCCACGTCTCCTGGGCTCGGCCCTTCCTTGGCCCAGCCCCCTGTCCCCCTGGGGGCCACCACAAGCAGGGGCCTGTGTCAAGCGGCCCAGCGCTGGCCCCTGGCCTTGGCAGGTTTTCCGGGGTGCTGCCCCCCTCCCTTACCAGAACCACTTCCAGTCTTTGCTGGTAACCTACAGAAACCAACGGAAAGTTCTCTCTCCATGTGTCCCATTTGCCTGGCTCTCTCGATCTGATTAACGTTTTCTTGAAAAACGAGATTCAGACATTTGCTTTCTCTCCATGCCTTCCGAAAAGCGAGCTGGCCAGGGAACCAGCAGCCCCAGTCTCTGGCTCCCGCCTGCTGTCGGGGACCCTCCCTGGGGGTCTTAGAGCTGCGGGATGTGCGGCTGCCGTCCAGGAGAGCAGAGGGGCACCTGTTCACCTGCCAGGCCCTTCCTGCCCACAAAGCCTCGCCGAAAGCACCTGACATTCCGGGCCTGGGCTTCTGCTTTGTAAGACTCAGCACGGGGGCGGGGGGCCCCGGGTCAGTGTGCGTATTCAGGACCGTTCTTGTCACAAGTCACAAATTAATGCTGAACTCTTTTTTTAAGTATTCCAGGCCCATACTGGATCAACTAGGAGATGTCACATAGAAGCCTGCATTTGTGGTGTTTCGGGCGACACTGAAGGCTGTCACTGAACCCCTCATCCCTCCTGGCTGTTCTGAATGCCCCTGTGTCTCTCAGCTCTGACCTTCAGGGTCTGCACCCTTCCGGAGGTGCCCTGACCTGGTCCCCAACCCGGAGGCAGGCTGGCCAGCCCTGGGGACATCCTGGAAGTGGGGGCTCCCCAGCACTGGCACGGATCTCTCCATCCGGCAGCTCAGAGAGGGTGCCGTCGGGGGTCAGGCTCCTGGAGACCCTACAGGCTGGACAGGCAGAGTGGAGGGGGACACTGACCACCACGGTCCCTCTGCCAGAGCCCTGACCACAGGCCGCAGCAGACATGCTGGGCACCCCAGAAGACCGATGCCCCCGAGGAAGGGATGGGGTTCTGTCCCTGGCAGGGAGGGGGGCACGGCTCCCAGCCGGGCCGAGGGACAGTGGGACCAGGGAGAAGACACCCAGCCTTACCCGGCTGTTCTCGGCCACTCTCTGCGCGGCTTCCCGGGCCATGGCCTTGGCGACGGAGGTGGAGACCGGCGTGCCCTGCGGCTGCGGCAGGATCCGGCTGGGCGAGGGCGACCGCCGCCCCGGGCCCGAGCCCTGCATGCTGGGCGGCTCCAGCATATGCCCGTGGGCGGGGGCCGGTGCCCGGCTCTGCTCCCAGGCCTCGTCCACCATGACGTGGGGACCCGGGTGCTCCTCTTTGGTATCAGGGGCTCCGGCACTTGCTAATGGCTTCGGTGTGGGAGCAGTTCTCGGGTGGGGGGTTGGAGGCACCAGGAGGTCGGGGGGAATGGCAGCGAAGGCAGAGTCCACGGACTCGCCCTGTGCAGAGAGGGTCCGCACGGTCACGGCCTTGGCTTCCAGGCTCCGCAGCCGCACCAGCTCCACGGCCGCGCTGTCCGCCACGGGGGAGATGACCTCAGCCACCTGTCCACAGAGAGTGCCGGTCACAGGCTGCCCGCGTCCCCCCAGCTTGTCCCCCTGCACCCTGGCCAGCGCGAGACAGCCTCTCGTGCCCAGGGACTGGGGCCCATCTGTGCCCAGCGAGACGCACTGCCCGGCCTGGAGATCGAATGGGCCTCAGAGAGGGGACCAGGCAGGAGTCAGGCTCCTGGACTGGGGGCTGGGGACTTCTACAAACCCTGCACCTGCCAGCTGCTGGAGGTTTCCAGGGCACAAACTAGGACCACACTTTTTCCTTCCGTATCCGGCACCAATTCAGATACAGATGCAGGGGCCCCAGAAGCATGAGAACACTCAGTGTAAACCAGGAAAGCTGGGTTGGGGGAGGGGGCCAGGCAAAGGCCACAATGGACTTCCTGCTGCCTGAGAGGGAGGACGGCTCCTCTTATGCACATAGCCTGCCTGGGGGCTTCCCCAAGAAGTGGAGCAGAAGGGGGTCCTGGAGAAGGAGGGGAAGGAAGGGAGCAGAGGAGGTCCTGAGGGAGGAGGAGGAACAGAGGGGAAGAGTGAGGAACAGAGGGGAGTCCTGGGGAGGAGCAGCAGAGAGGAGGAGGGAGTAAGGGGAGGGGCAGAGGTGAGTCCTAGGGGAGGAGGGGAGCAGAGGGAGTCCTGGGGGAGGAGGGGAGCAGATGGGAGTCCTGGGGGCGGAGGGGAGCAGAGGGGAGTCCTGGGGGAGGAGGGGAGCAGAGGGGAGTCCTGGGGGAGGAGGGGAGCAGAGGGAGTCCTGGGGGCAGAGGGGAGCAGAGGGGAGTCCGGGGGAAGGAGGGGAGCAGAGGGGAGTCCTGGGGAGGAGGAGAGTCTGGGGGCAGAGGGGAGCAGAGGGGAATCCTGGGGGAGGAGGGGAGCAGAGGGGGTCCTGGGGGAGGAGGAGAGTCCTGGGGGAGGAGGGGAGCAGAGGGGAGTCCGGGGGAGGAGGGGAGAAGAGGGGAGTCCTGGGGGAGGAGGGGAGCAGAGGGGAGTCCTGGGGGAGGAGGGGAGCAGAGGGGAGTCCGGGGGAGGAGGGGAGCAGAGGGGAGTCCTGGGGGAGGAGGGGAGCAGAGGGGAGTCCTGGAGGAGGAGGGCAGCAGAGGGGAGTCCTGGGGGCGGAGGGGAGCAGAGGGGAGTCCTGGGGGAGGAGGGGAGCAGAGGGGAGTCCTGGGGGAGGAGGGGAGCAGAGGGAGTCCTGGGGGCAGAGGGGAGCAGAGGGGAGTCCGGGGGAAGGAGGGGAGCAGAGGGGAGTCCTGGGGAGGAGGAGAGTCTGGGGGCAGAGGGGAGCAGAGGGGAATCCTGGGGGAGGAGGGGAGCAGAGGGGGTCCTGGGGGAGGAGGAGAGTCCTGGGGGAGGAGGGGAGCAGAGGGGAGTCCGGGGGAGGAGGGGAGAAGAGGGGAGTCCTGGGGGAGGAGGGGAGCAGAGGGGAGTCCTGGGGGAGGAGGGGAGCAGAGGGGAGTCCGGGGGAGGAGGGGAGCAGAGGGGAGTCCTGGGGGAGGAGGGGAGCAGAGGGGAGTCCTGGAGGAGGAGGGCAGCAGAGGGGAGTCAGGGGGAGGAGGGAAGTCCTGGGGGAGGAGGGGAGCAGAGGGGAGTCCTGGAGGAGGAGGAGAGCAGAGGGGGTCCTGAGGGAGGAGGAGAGTCCTGGGGGAGGAGGGGAGCAGAGGGGAGTCCTGGGGGAGGAGGGGAGCAGAGGGGGTCCTGAGGGAGGAGGAGAGTCCTGGGGGAGGAGGGGAGCAGAGAGGGTCCTGAGGGAGGAGGGGAGCAGAGGGGAGTCCTGGGGGAGGAGGGGAGCAGAGGGAAGTCCTGGGGAGGAGGGGAGCAGAGGGGAGTCCTGGGGAGGAGGGGAGCAGAGGGGAGTTCTGGGGGAGGAGGGGAGCAGAGGGGGTCCTGAGGGAGGAGGAGAGTCCTGGGGGAGGAGGGGAGCAGAGGGGAGTCCTGGGGGAGGAGGGGAGCAGAGGGGAGTCCTGGGGGAGGAGGGGAGCAGAGGGGAGTCCTGGGGGAGGAAGGGAGCAGAGGGGAGTCCTGGGGGAGGAGGGGAGCAGAGGGGGTCCTGAGGGAGGAGGAGAGTCCTGGGGGAGGAGGGAAGCAGAGAGGGTCCTGAGGGAGGAGGGGAGCAGAGGGGGTCCTGAGGGAGGAGGGGAGCAGAGGGGGTCCTGAGGGAGGAGGGGAGCAGAGAGGGTCCTGAGGGAAGAGGGGAGCAGAGGGGGTCCTGAGGGAGGAGGGGAGCAGAGGGGAGTCCTGGGGGAGGAGGGGAGCAGAGGGGAGTTCTGGGGGAGGAGGGGAGCAGAGGGGAGTCCTGGAGGAGGAGGAGAGCAGAGGGGAGTCCTGGGGAGGAGGGGAGCAGAGGGGGTCCTGGGGGAGGAGGGGAGCAGAGAGGGTCCTGAGGGAAGAGGGGAGCAGAGGGGGTCCTGAGGGAGGAGGGGAGCAGAGGGGAGTCCTGGGGGAGGAGGGGAGCAGAGGGGAGTTCTGGGGGAGGAGGGGAGCAGAGGGGAGTCCTGGAGGAGGAGGAGAGCAGAGGGGAGTCCTGGGGAGGAGGGGAGCAGAGGGGGTCCTGGGGGAGGAGGGGAGCAGAGGGGGTCCTGAGGGAGGAGGGGAGCAGAGGGGAGTCCTGGGGGAGGAGGGGAGCAGAGGGGAGTTCTGGGGGAGGAGGGGAGCAGAGGGGAGTCCTGGAGGAGGAGGAGAGCAGAGGGGAGTCCTGGGGAGGAGGGGAGCAGAGGGGGTCCTGGGGGAGGAGGGGAGCAGAGGGGGTCCTGAGGGAGGAGGGGAACAGAGGGGAGTCCTGGGGAGGAGGGGAAAAGAGGGGAGTCCTGGGGAGGAGGAGAGCAGAGGGGAGTCCTGGGGGAGGAGGGAAGCAGCGGGGGTCCTGAGGGAGGAAGGGAGCAGAGGGGAGCCCTGGGGGAGGAGGGGAGCAGAGGGGAGTCCTGGGGAGGAGGGTGCAGGGGAGCATACCGCCTGCAGGTGGCAGTGTTTAAGGAGAAGGCAGGCCGATCTCAGAAAGGAGCCCGCACTTGCTAGGTCACCCTGGGTCCTCGGGGGAACAGTAGGATGGACAGAAGCTTCCCAAGCCTCCCCCAAGGCAGCCACGTCTGTGCCATGGGCCAGGACGGAGTTGGGCCTCGTGTGTTGAGGTGCAGCTGTCTTGCTCAGTGCTCCCGAGGAGGGCTCCCCTTGGCCGCTGGTACCACCTTGTGGAGTTTGTGAGCCCGTCGGTGGCAGGGAGGGGGGGGTGCTGATTTTATGGGGACGGAGAAGTGAGTTTTCAGTACTGAGGGGAGTTGCAAGAACCGCCCATGGCAGGGCAAACATTGTGGGAGGTGGGCAAAGAAGGTTCTGGAAAGGGGGAAGGACAGAAGGGGGCCGGGGGTGTTCTGCGGGGGGCCGTGGGCACCCCTCTGGGTGCCGTTTAGGAACTGCTGGTGGTCCTGGGGGTGGAGGAGGGAGGGGAGAGGGAGGGGAGAGGGAGGGCGCCCCCAAGGGCTCACCCCTCCAGGAGCAGGTGCGGGCAGGCCCCGCCCCCACACGCACCAGAACTCACCCTCTGCCCTTTGGCGTACACGCCGTAGCCGGTCACGTTCGCCCCGTTGGACAGCCCGGCAGTCGTTAGGGCGGGTGGCTTCCAGGAGACCTGGACGGTTGCTGGGGTGGGCCCAGCGTGGACGGAGACATCTTGGGGGGGCGCCGGAGGGCCTGGGGGCACAGAAGGCAGCACTTTCAGGGCACGGCCCTCTGGCAGGCGGGCGGCTGCTCTGCGCACTGCTCTCACCTGGGAGGACGGCGCCGGGCCGGGTCGCCAGGGCAGGAGGTGAGGGTGAGGAAAGGCAGAGGCGGCAGGAGGGCGGAAGCTCCCAGCGTGCACCGCGGCTCTGCCGCTCACCTGGACGCCGATCCGCCCTCCGGGGCCACCTGCACCCTGCTCCCAGCCCACCAGGTGGATGCAATTACCTGCCACGGGATCGGCTCCGGTCGCGCTAGGAGATACCCGCGTTTGGGAGACAAAGGCGATCCCTCCCTCTCTCCCTGCCCCTCTCCCTGCTTCCCCCTCTCCTTCCTCTCTCTGTCCATCAGACTAGACAGGATGCAGGCGTGGGCCACGTACTTGCCACCCCAGGGAGGGGACAGAGCCGAGCGACAAGACACGGGTGCGAGGACACCATCTGAACCCGAGAGCCCAGCTGTGCACACAGGTGCACCAGTGGACAGCTCGTGTCGTGCCTCAGCCGGTCTGCACGTGCCCACTGGTCTTGAGCAGCCGGTTCAAGCCACATGGAGGCAGTGGCCGTGTCCCCGGTCCTTCTGGCAGCTCCTGGTGACAACAGGATCGCCAGTGCTGCCTGTCACCCACGGGTGACCTCCTTTCCCGTGGGTCTGGTGCCAACCCCCCACCACACATCTTCCTGTTGGAACACGCATGGCATTTCACTTGGAAGGGGATGTATTTATAACTTCCGGGAGGAAGGCCTCGAGCCCCACACGCCTTGCTACCGTCCCCCAAGGCATGAATTTCCGGGTGGGAGGGCACCAGCTGTCCGGCGAGGCTCCTCCGTGAGCCCCACGTTCTTCTACTCGCCACGGGGCGCTCACACAGGCCTCGGGCGGCCGCGCGCACCCACTCTGCACACGAGGCGATCAAGGTTCAAGAGAAGTTGCTCAGCCATCAAGTGTGGGAGGCGGGGCTCACACCCACACCTGCCCACGGCCCACTTGCAAGGGCAGCTTCGAGTCCACTGTCAAACACCCGCCGTGAGGAAGGTCCTCCCGCTGTCTTCGCAGCCTGGCCAGGAGGGAAGTTCTACCCGGACAGCTCCCTCACACGTGACGTGCTACCAAAGGAAGGCGTGCCGAGGGCCTGACCAGAGAGCAGACGTCCTCTCCTCTGTGCTCCCCCATCCACCCACCGCTCGGCACTGACTTGGCTCCTCCTGGATGCCAGACCTGTCGCCTTATAACCACATCCTCCTAGAAATGCAAACGAGCCAGAGGCAGGATGGACAGGACGGGGCGCGGATCAGAGGGCACCGGAGCCTGCCCGCCAGGGTTCCAGTCCCACATCCGCCAATTACTGGCGTGGGACCTTGGACGACTGCTCGCCCTTCCTGTCTTTATTTAGTCACCGTATCTAAAGACAGATGCAAGACAGCACCTACCGGCAACAACGGCTACGTACTCACTAGAACATCGTCGTCATGTTACTATTCTGTCTCTGCTCAGACAGCTACACTCAGTTTCCAAACTCCCCTCTCGGTAAGACGTGGCCATGTGACAGACTTCCGCACAGCAGCCCGCCAAAGACTCCCCAGGTGAACCTTCAAGGCCTCGCCCCTTGTGGTGGTCTGAGAAGGAGATGACCCTCGGGGGCAACCTTAGAGGCCACGTGCTGGAAAGGGTGAGGCCACGGGATGGACGTGCCCGGGTCCCCAGATGGCCGCTGGAACCGAGCTGCCCACCAGGGACGTGTGCGTCGGATCGACTCGTGCACAAGCCTCTGGGAAATCAGTTTCTAACATACAACAGACGATCAGTATCACCAAGCTCACCAAGCTGTGCGACGAACAGAACTAAGATGTACGTGAAGTGCTCGTAAGAGCACACGGGCTCGGAGTAAGTGCCATCTGTATGTTTACTGTTGATACCGGTCGTTTCAACTTGACCCCAAGGGCACGATACTCCTCCCCCTCCCATAAAAGACACTGAAATCCCCACCTTCTATATCAGAAGTGGAAGGCCATTCTGGAGGGAACAGTCCTTTGGGTGGGAATCACCTGTTTCAGTGGCTGCCGGTAGTTGGATGGTGTCTGACCAGACTCCGGGGATTTCGCGGGGAGGAGTCTGTTCTCAGCCTCCAAGGGTGACTGTTCCTCCTCAAGCACTGCTAATCGCATCAACCGTGAGTGCCGTCCGTCTCCCTTCCCTGTGATTGGTCACCATCGCGGACTCACCCCCAGAGCATGGGACAGATCGCGGGGGCTCTCATCCACTCACAGCTGACTGGCTGCCAGGGCTCTCGGAAACACCGTGGGGCACCACTTCCCCGAGTCTCCCCAACACTGTCCTCGTGACCTGGTTGCGTTCACAAGATGAAAGGAATCAGCGGTTCTCGTCAGAGCCAGATTGCTCTCCTTTGTTGCAAAGAACACCCGGCAGGGAGAAAAGCAGCCCGTGCCTCATGGCGGAGAGAAGACTCTCAACCCATTTCAAAATGCTTCCCGTGAACACGCCCAACGTGGGTCATCCCGCGCTACGGGGTAGAGAGGGCGGGCACCGTGTGGTCTGCACCTTTTAAGACGGGGAACACACATAGCAAATCCCACACGTAACCAGATTCCTTCTCATTCCCCCCTAGGGCACTGCCCAGCTAGCTCGTGTGAGAGACAGAGTCCAAGCAGCAAGTGGCAGGCAGTCTTGCTAGGGCGTGGAATTGGAAGCTGGCCTCCAGTGATGGCAGAGATGACAGAAATCGAGAAGAGAAATCCCGGAAAGTGAAGATGCAAGGCAACAGGATCCCCAACCTCTGTGTGCCCAGTCCCCTCACGCCATTTACGCAGTGACTCCTAAGTCGTGCCTGTGCAGGGCAGACAAGGATGCGAGCAACATACGGGAAAGGAAACAGCCAGACGGCTGCAGAGTTCAGTGGTGATTCTGAGAGCTGCCTGGCACTGAGACGAAGGATTTGGGGTTCAAGTCCCGCCAAGTTAGAGGAGCCTGGGTTTTCCACTGGAGACATGGAAGGTCCAAATCATAGAAGCTGGGATCATACATCAGGATGGAGGGCTGCATTCTAAAGGCAAAAATGAAACACACCCACCCAAATAAAGCTAAAACAAGCATATACAAGACATAGATATGTCACAAGTAATATAACTGTCTGCAAGGATAAACCTCAACACCCTCCAGAGGTGCTGTTATAGCTGTTACTGAGAAAGGGAACAGAATTCAGTCTCCACGGTGCATAATCTACACTGTCCAACACACAATGAAAGTCACCAGATGTGGAAAGAAATGAGCGAATATGTGATTGAGAGAAAAAACAGTCAGTAGACACAGGCCCATATGTGACTCAGGTGTTAGAATTAGCAAAGACTTTAAAACAATTATTACAAACAGGTTAAAAATGTATAGGTAAAGATGAATGTGATAGGCCAAGAGATGGGAATCCCCAGAGTGATAAGAAAATTAAAAAAAAAAAAAAAAAAAAAAGAACCAAATGAAAATCCTAGAACTGAAAACTCCAATGGCCAAAATAAAAATTTCATTTAATGGTCTTAACAGCAGATTGGACACTGCAAAAGACAGATCTAATAAAGTTGAAGACATTATCATAGAAATTATCCTAACTGAAACACAATGAGGAAAATGATTTAACAAATTAACAGGAGTTCATACATCTGTATGACATTAGCAAGCAATTTGACTCATGTACAATTAGGTTCTCAGACGGGAAAGACAGAATAAGGTAGAAAAAATGTGGAGATATAAAATTTGAAATTTGCAGAAAAACTACCACCAATACCACCCTTAGATCAAGGATTGTCAGTAAATTTCAAAAAAGACAAAGAGAAAAATCTTGAAAGCAGTCAGGGAATGAATGGGACAATAGAAAACTCAGCTGACTCCTTGTAGAAATAGGGAAGGCCAAGACAAAAGGAATGACATTTCCAAAGTCCTGAAATTTAAAAAAAGCCTAGAATTCTATATCCAGAGAAAAAATTATCTTTAAATAAGTGTGAAATAATGAGGATTTTTTTTTTTTTTTTTTTTACCTAAGCAAAAGAATTCTGCAAGAGACGCTAAAGGAAATTGTTCAGGGCTAAAAGGAAATCATAACAGATTGAAATGTGGACCAAAAAGGGATATAACATTATCATAACACAATAAAACATATGATAAAATATATAAAAGCAATAGCAAAAATGAAGGTGCATAAATGGAATTATACCCTGGTACTATTCTTCCCTTATAAATAAGCTTATGTTATTAATGTAAAATAATTCTTAATAAGCTAAATAGGCATGTGTTACTCCCTAAATCAATCTCTAAAACAAGAATATAAAGAGTTATAACAACAACAACAACAAAAAAGTCAGCAGAGGAGAAAATGGAATAGAAAAAAAAACTCTTAGTTGATCCCCACCCCCCCATCCCCACCCCCCCCCCCAGACACAAAAGCAGGGAAAGATGAAGAAAAAAACCAGACAGGACAAATGAAACATAAAGAACAAATGGCAGACTTAAATAAAGTCGTATCAATCATTGTACTAAATGTGAAGGAACTAAAGATTCCAATTAAAAGGCAGAGACTATCATATTGTTATAACACCAAGACCCAATTACAGACCATTTGCAAGAGACATACAAAAAATAAAAATACAAAGAATTTGAAAGGTTAGGAAGAGATAGAACATGCAAATACTAAGCATGGAAAAGCTGGTAGTCCTATGAGTCTCAGACAAAACAGACTTCAAGACAAAAACTAATTATCAGAGACAAAGGGGTGCGTTTCATTACAAAAAAGGAGTCAATTCATCATGAAAAACTAACAATTTTAAATGTGTATGTGCCAGGGCGCCTGGGTGGCTCAGTCAGTTAAGCGTCCGACTTCAGCTCGGGTCATGATCTCATGGTTCGTGGGTTCAGGCCCTGCGTCGGGCTCTGTGCCGACAGCTCGGAGCCTGGAGCCTGCTTTGGATTCTGTGTCTCCCTCTGTCTTCCCCTCCCTGGATCACACTCTGTGTCTCTCTCTCTCTCTCTCAAAAATAAACATACGTTAAAAAAAAAAAAGTTAAAAAAATTTTACAAAAATGTGTATGTGCCTAATAATGGAGCTCCACAATATATAAAGCTAAAATCAGAACACTGAAGAAGAAATTAGACACACAGACAGTAACTCTCAATGACCGGATAGACCAAGCAGACAAAACCCAAGAAGGATATGAGGAATTTACAAGTTCTATTGATAGGTCTCTCATGGCCCATCTGGGAAGCAGCCTGCCCTTCCTGCAGCGACGGGGTACTCTGCATGCAGGCTCCTGGTCACGATCTGCTTTGAATCTTGGAGGCTGCAAATACCAAGCCAGGCCCAGCAGGCAGGGGGACAGGATAGCTCAGGAGAAATGCCAGCCCCTCTGTCCTCACTCAAGTATGCAATTCACCTGGCACTGGGAGAGTGGGGGTCACGCAGGGCAACGTTTGGCCCAGGCTGGAGGGAGGAAGTCAGGCCGCTCCCAGTGAGCAGGCCTGGCCTCTTCAGGGGCCACAGGACCCTGGCGCTGCCAGCGGGGAATTGATGTGTCTTGTTTGTCTAGGCCCTGCTGGGTCCCGTAGCTGCCAGAGTCCTTTTGAGGAAATGCTGTATGCAGTGTTGCAAACCCTAAAGATAATCTCAAATTCTGATCTGAAACCTGCCGGTGAACACCAGCTTTAAATTCCACACCAGGAATTTAGGTATCACAACGGCTACCACTGAAAACGTTTCCTGCCCCAAACCACATTCACATGGCTGGTGTTGTCCCAAAGCACACACATTGCCCATCCCGCTGCTGATAACTGTCCCTGGGACATGCAGGGACAGTTGCAATCCCACCTGCGAGATCCGGTATTTGCTTGCTCGGGACCCACGAGATCTGTCTCGTAAAGGAGGGACTCTGGAACTCGTGAGGTGCTAGCCTTTCTGCGGAGCGGGTCGCTCTATCCAGACCAGAGTTTTCTGAGGGCTTGCGCCGCAGCCTGTAGCTAACACGAGTCTTCAGAAACCCCATTACCTCATTCAGGGTCACCAGTGTTCCCTTGACCACCTGGCTCTGGCACTTTGGAAGTCGATTAAGCTATCAGGCCCCATCGTTCTTAAGGGCAATGGCCAAGAGCGGAAACCGGTCTGGGATCTGCCTCGGTGCTCGCTTCTACCTACAGTGGAATCACACTACCGGACTCGTGGGTGAAGAAAGGCTGGTCACTGCCATTCCGCCACCCCCGGCCCCGCTCCCCACACACGGGCCCGGAGATGCGGACCAGCGGGAGCGGCGCTCATGTCCGTCACGTCGGGGTGCCTTGAACAAGTCATACCCGACACGAGTTCAGAGGGGCTGGTCTAGGAGCACCCCTTTCCTCCCACGCAGGGCAAGCTCCCCCCAGGCCTTCCACTCACTCCACTCACCACGGACAGGACACCGCTCCTTCTGGTCAGGAGACAGAAACGTTTGCGACGAACCCAATGTTGGGTCCGCTATCCCCAGAATTCACGGGCTCAAATCCTCGCCTCCAGACCCTGAATCTGCGGGTGCCTCGGTCTTAGACATCCAGCCTCCAGAGTCGTGAGGCGAGACCGTCCGCTGCGTGAGCCCTCAGGCTTACGGACGAAGACATCGGTGACGGGGAGTTAAGCTGCGGCACACGACTCGTGCTCACACCCCACCTGGACCCCATTCTCTCCATCGCGCCCTGGGCTTCTCTAGAAGCCTTCCAGGGGGGACCAACGCGTGTGCCCCCTCGTCCCTCCTGAGCCCCCACGGAGCCCTGAGCTCGGCGTGTCTTGTTTCTTGTGCCCCCAGCACCGACCCACAACCTCACGGTAGGCTTCAGGGGAAAGAGGGGTCCTCGTTATCCCAGTCTTCATGACCGACGCCGGTGGCCGGGCAGGGAATCGAGTCAGCACGGAAGACAAAGGCGCTGACCCTTTACGACTCGGCTCCTCCTCAGACCACCTCCCGCCGGAGGGTAGAGTCTGCCCCCCTGCCCGTGGGTCAGGCTGCTTTGTGGGTCAGGCGCCCATTGATCACAGGCTTGGCACACGCTGGAGAACACGACGACACGGAAGTCAACCATCACGAACCGAAAAGCCCACGTTGTGTGGGACGGAAGACTTTATGCAGCCGCTTAAAATGACCCCGGAGAAGAAACGAACTGTTTGCGAAAACTACTGACAAGCGAGGTTCGGCAGGACAGGATTAACGAATCACAGAGGTCCGACAAAGGGGCGGCTGAGACGGGCACTTCCGGGGGATCTCACGAGTAACTCGGGACTAAGAGACGATCCGCAGGAGACAGATTACACCCTCGAACATTCTCGAAGAATGACCTTCTTGGCTCCAAGAAGGCTGCTCTTCCCGCCGGTACCCAGGCTCCCCCCCACCGGACACAGCTGACCCGCGTGGAAGGGCGGCCTCGGACGGGCCCCACAGCAAAGAGTGGCACAGCAGACGTTTCTGGAGGGGGGGGGGGGGTAGCTGCCCCTTAGCAGCACAGGGACCCTGGAGGATCGGCGACGAGCTGACCCGCAGGCACGTGTACCTGAGCCCCTCTCTACGACCGCCCAGGGTGTGTGTGGGAAGGGAGGCGCGTCACTTCTCCTGCCATTCTTCCTAGTGGAGGACGCACAGGAGACGGGCTCTCCGTGGCAGACGTGCCCAGAACCCAGAAGGGCGTCTACGATGGGACGTCACGCCTTCTACGCAAATCCATCCCCGTGTTTGCGTCCGAAGGAAAAACTGAGACGGAAAGAACCGTCGCGAAGGCACGTAGGCGCTTCATTCGCTGTTGCCCTCCACGAGCGCACGCGTGTGGCGGCCACGCCGTGGGGGAGACGTCCTCGCCCGTCCCCGAGGTGGTCTCGCCTCCTCCCGTCCGTTCCGGGCTAGGCCTCTTGCACGTGCCAGTGTCAGAAGCAATGTTCTCAAAACCGTGGTCCCTAAACAAACTCCAAGTAGTCTCTTGCCCTCTCTCTCTCACACGCACGTGCACACATACCCATAGACACGCACACGTGTGCGCACGTGCATATACACGCACGCGTGTACACGTACACACCCATGCACATACATGCACACGTGTGCGTGCACACACAATGCACGCACTCACCTACACACGCGTGCACACACACGCACACGCACGCACACGCCCTGCTTCCTGCTGACTTACGGGATTTTCCAGGACAGCGCTGACTGAATGTGGTCTCCCCCCGCCTGCCCCCTCCCCTCTCAGCCACCCCTCCCCTCGTACGGGTGACAGCCCTTGCCCTCCCCCCTCCCCCCGGGACCCCTCCCCCGCCGGGAGGACGGGGCTCACCTGCCGGCAACGTGGAGAACTCCACGAAGGCCTCCTTCTTCTCCCGCTGCTCCAGGGGCAGCTGCCACGGCATCTGGTGGGGCCTGGCCAGGACCTTCACCTTGTAGGCCACGTTGGGCCTGAGGTTGAAGAACCGGTACGTGTAGCTCGCGGCCCGGACCACGTCGAGCTCCTCCTCGTTGAGGAAGATGACGTGGCTGTAGTTGCTGTTGGCGGGCAGCCAGGAGAGCTGGGCCGAGATCTGGGTGATGTTGTCCACCCTCAGCCGGGAGGGGGCCACCGCCACGTCCTTGCCCACCAGCAGCGTGCAGCGCAGCTCGTCCGAGTGGCCCCTGCTGGTGGCACACTGCACGGAGATGCGGTAGGTGCAGGCCGCCGTGTCGAGCTTCTCGATGAGGGCCTTGGTCCTGCTCCCCGGCGCGAGGCTCACGCGCGGCTCCTGGTCCACGAGCACGCTGTAGCTGCTCACGGTCCCCCAGCCCGGTGGCACTGCCGGCGGCTCCCAGGCCACAATGACACTTCTGGCGAGTTGTTTGATGAGGGTGATTTTCCGAGGGTAAGGCACGATGTCTTCTCCGACGTCGTCGACGCTCACGCCCGGCGTCTCCGCACCGCCGTCTGCGACGCCGGCGTCGACGGGGGTGGGGGCGTGCAGGTCCAGAATGTTCTCCCCCTCCGAGCCGATGCCCGAACGGTTGATGAGATTCTGGTCCTGCTCGTTCCCCAGCGTGCTTGCCGGCCGCGACTCGTTGTCCTGGACAAAATCCACAAAGTTGGAGGGCACCAAGCCCCTCTGCCCGTCCAGGAGCTCGCCTGTTGGTACAAAGGCAGTGAGATCAGCCCGCCCTCGCATCGGGGCCCCGAGGTCCCGCCGCACCCACACGGCTCCCCGACGGGGCCGTGCGGTACGGCCGTGGGATTCCACAGGTCGTCACGGACACCTGCTCAAACGTCCCGTCCTCGGGACCTTGCTCCCACCGCTCGCCCCCTGCGACCCGCGAAGCCATCAGGCAGCATGGCCCCCTGCTTAGTCAACACCTGCCTACAGACACGGACACCCCATGAGCGCAGAGACCTCTTTCCGTTCATCACGCTTAAGAGTCCTGGCACACAGTAGGCGCCCAGTAAATGTTTGTTTATGGACGAACAAACGTGCATGAGACGAGGGTTTGGGAGGTTAAGAAAGTAAACATCTTACTATTATTTTTGAGGGTATGATCACAGGAATAGGATTTAAAGGTGACCTCTCCCCCTTGCAAAGCACACTGTGTATGTCCTAAGGAAGCTCCCAGAATGCCCGTTTGCTGTGAGAAAGAAACTGCCCATGTGGTGCCAGACCACCTGTAGGTTGAGTGGCAAAAAATTTCATCACACCAGCTCTCGTGGCTACTGGCGGCCACAGGGAGAACCTCTTCTCATTCTGCGAAATGCTCTGTTTTTAGTTGGGCTCAAAACCTGTTAGCAGCAGAAGTCTAAAAAACAGAAGTGTTTTGAGGAGCCTCAAAGATGCCGTGATTTGGGTAATCTCGCAGCACCAGCGGGACGGGCCATTTGCCCAGTACGTGGCCGGGCGTGGCAGGGAGGTGCCCGCTCCCGGTAGACCCTGGCCTCGGGAGACGTGTGATGGACCCAGAGGAGGGCACGCGACCATTGGATGGGCCGTGGATTCCCCCAGAGTAAAGGGGGACTCCGGCCTGCTCCCGGCCCCACGTAGGGTGTGGGTCAGCTGGCACCCCCAGGATGCTCTCACGAGGGCCGGTGCTCGGGTGACGCCGACAGTGATAACCGCACTCACCGGGCACCGGGTCCTGTCCTACCCGCCCTGCACCTCATTTACCCAAGGCTGCCCGCGGGTCGAATTCGCTTTCTCCGTTCTACACAGAGGAAGGCACAGAGACAAGGGAAATTCCCGAGCTTCGCAGCCCCGTTTGAATCAGGCCTCCAGAAAGCTGATGCGGGCAAGATGCCTGCTGTGAGCAGTCTAGAGATTTCCAACAAGGGTTTTCTGGCGGCCGCCTCGGGCGCCTGTTTCTACAGGTGTGAAAAAGAGTGACGGTGATGTGAACGTAGCTTAAGAGTTCGGGCTGTGCTGCCACCAGCCGTGGCGGATTTCTCGCGTGGACGGCCCACAGCTCTGCTGCCACGTGCCCGCCTGGCCGTGGCACGTGGTAGGGAGCGACGCAGCCCACGGCCGGGCGGCTGTTTAGCGTCAAGACGCAACCTGTGGGGCGCCCGGGTGGCTCGGTCGTTCGAGCAGGACTTCAGCTCAGGTCACGATCTCACAGGTCACGAGTTTGAGCCCCACGTCGGGCTCTCTGTTGTTAGCGCAGAGCCTTTGGATCCCGTCCCCCCTCGCTCTACCCCTCCCCCACTCCTCTCTCTCAAAACTAAATGTTGTTAAAAAAAAAAAAAAAAAAAAAAAAAAAACGGAAGCAATCCAACCTCCCGTCCAGCAAACACCAGCTCGAAAGCCAACTGCGTCTATCAGCCCTGGGAACACTCAGCAAGGCCGTGAAACAGGAGCCCGCTAATTTAGCAAGAACTGGTCCCACAGCTCAAGGTAAGAGGCCAAGACCCTCCTGTTCGTCCAGGGTGACCGAGCGACTGGGGACTGAGGAGTGTCTTGAGGCTCATGAAGCCGCTGGTGCTGTCCCGAGCTCATGCCCGGGTTACAAAAGGGACGGAAGGTTCGGCGTCCCAGAGGGAGGAAGGAGGTCGCATTTCCCGATTTCGGACTGGGGGGGGCGGTAACCCTGAAGGGAGGGATCCAGCAGCACGTGGGGCAGACAGCCAGAAAGCCCGGAGGTCAGCGGGATCGCCCTGAGCCAGGCGGGGTCATCTGTCCTGCCGGGAAGGAGGTCAGCTGGGGGTCCGGGGGTCCTGGGGCAGTAACATAGAAGACGCAACAGATCCCCTCTGGGAACAGCAGTCCGTCGGCCCGGTGTGTCCGCACAGCCCCCCGGCGAGCTCTGCGGGGACGGACGTTGCAGACCTCCGCCAGTGCGTCAGGTCTGCGGGGTCAGGACACCCCACTCAGTCGTCAGAAGGGGGAAAGCTGAGGAGGGCGGGCGGAGGGTCAGGGCGGAGGGCTGGGGCGGGCAGGCGGAGCTGGGGGCCTGGCCTGTCCGCGGGGACCAGTCAGGTGCGCGGAGCAGCCCCGGCACCCACCGCCCCGCGCCCTAACAGACCTTCATAGAAGCCGTCCTCGTCCATGTCCCCGTACACGTAGAGGTACTTTCCCGCCGTGAGGGGCAGCTCAGCTTCCGGGTTCTCATTCGGCCCGTCGAAGGGGTTGTAACTGGAGGAAGAAGGACACTCGTGGAGCAGATGCTGCACGCGGAGGGCGGTGGGCACCTGCACCCCCGCGCCAGCCGTGTGCCCGCCAGGAACGGCGGCAGCACCCGCGCTCTCGCACACACTCAAAACAGGGAGAGAGGGGCGCCTGGGTGGCGCAGTCGGTTAAGCGTCCGACTTCAGCCAGGTCACGATCTCGCGGTCCGTGAGTTCGAGCCCCGCGTCGGGCTCTGGGCTGACGGCTCAGAGCCTGGAGCCTGTTTCCGATTCTGCGTCTCCCTCTCTCTCTGCCCCTCCCCCGTTCATGCTCTGTCTCTCTCTGTCCCAAAAAATAAATAAACGTTGAAAAAAAAAATAAAAAAAAACAAAAAACAGAGAGAGAAATCTGAAACTGAGGCGGACGCTCAGGGTCCCCGTGCCACATGACACAATGATGACGCTGATCTCGGTTCGTACCCGTCACGTCTGCCGTAAGTGTTCACATTAGTGAGCAAAGAAGAATCGTTAACCCTACAATCTTTCTGTATGTACCGCTTAGCAAAGGTAGGACCACACCGCATTTACTTTGCAGTAACCTTATTCTTTCCACTTTCCAGTATGCGTGACCCTCCCTCTACCTCATGAAATATTCTATTGTGACCCTTTTTTAAAAATTTTTAAGGTTTTTTTTTTTTTTTTTTTTTTTTTTTGAGAGAGAGAAAGAGAGAGAGAGACAAAGCCTGAGCGGGGGAAGGACAGAGAGGGAGACACAGAATCCGAAGCAGGCTCCAGGCTCCAAGCTGTCAGCACAGAGCCCGACGTGGGGCTCGAACTCCCAAGCTGCAAGATCATGATCCAAGCCGATGTCGGGCGCTCAACGGACTGAGCCACCCAGGCGCCCCTCTGTCATGACCTTTTTTAATGGATGTGGAATATTCCATTGAACAGACTGGCATACTTCACTTAACCGATGTCCTAACATTGGGCACCAATGTGGCCTCGAACCTTTGGTTAATACAATCACCATTGCGTCAAACATCCTCGTAAACGTGACATTTTTTACAATCATGCCCGATGTGCAAATAAGACATACAGTAAACGAAATGGGGATTTTTTAAATTAGTTTAGAATAACGGAGAAGGCCCCAATAAAAATTAAAACAGCATCTGCTGATAGTCAAAGACGATAGGCACGTGTGGTAGAAATACAATAACGAGGCGATAGCGACTCGCACGCCAACAGTACCAGAAAGCTCACCAGCACTTCCGTGTACGTTTTACGAGATCAGCGTTCCGTCTCGGCAAGGCGAGCAGAGAAGACACCAGTTCTCCCAATTTGAATCACAGAGTGAGGTCAGGGGCACCCGCCCCAAGTCACAAGCTCACAAAGAGGCCCGGGGTGGGGATGCTGGGGACCAACATCAAGGTCTCCTGACCCCTGTTCTCTGCAGGTTTAACGGCACCAAGTCACCGTGCCCCTCACTGTCCGAGTCCAGGGTCTAGGGAAGTTTTGCAACAGTCTGATGGTTTTACTGAGTCAGTAACTGCCAGGGGCCACCTGCGTAAGGAAGAGACACAGACGGATGTTTGATGTGACAGCCCAGTGGGCGGATGAGGAGAGTAAGCAGCTCCCGGCAGAGGGAATGGCACGTGCAAAGGCCCAGAGGCAGGAGCAGGGTCCCTCTGGGGCGCCAAGAGTCAGCCTGGCTGGAAGAGGGTGCTGACCGCAGGAGCGTCGAGGGATAGGGACTGGCAGGGTCCCCGTGGGTGTGGATCTGATCTTCGGTGCTGGGAGGTATCGGGATTTAAGGCAGGGAGTGACGTGACCACACCTGCATTCGGTAGAGACACTGGGGTGCCCCACGGACGGGGAGCCGGCAGGTGGGGCGAGGACACTGGATCAGGAGTGGCTCAAGAGGTGATGGAAACGGGCTTTGGCGGGGGGAGGCTGAAAGCTGAGTCAGGGTGGGCAGATGGGGTCACACGTACTGAGCCGGGTCCACGGTCAGGCGCGGCTGCACCGAGAAAGCGGGGCGAGGGTCAGTTCGGGGTGTCTCGCGTGACGCACCGAACGCGCGAGCTCAGAGTTCTGTGTCTGCAAAGCCGTTTGCACGGAGCGATGGTGGTTTCGGGCGGGCAGGAGAGGTGGGGGCAGAGGCAGACGGACGGCAGGCGACCATCCCAGGAGGTGACTGCGCCAGCCACTGAGCGGGGGCGGCCTCAGGCAGGTTATCGTCTCGTTTCAGGTTTGGGGAAACCTCCACAGGCTTTTTGAATGCTGTCCGTGTCTGGTCCCGGGAGATCCCCCCAAACTCCTGCCTTTACCTTCAGAACCACGCCAGCGGGGGTGGTAAGGCACGAAGAGAACCCAGACGCGCCAAGTTCTCTCTGAGCTATCGGTCTCACGTGGTTCGGGCTTCTTTGGCAGGGTGGCTGAAAGAGTCACAAAGCCAGCACCAGCACCACATCAAGGGCACCAACAAAGAAGAGAACGGACGAGGGGACATCGTGCCCTTGGGCCGTGCCTGGTGATGGCAACAGCAGACGGAAGCCGGTTGGTCGGCCCGCCTTCACCCGTGCCAAACTTCACGCTGGCTACAGGATGCGTCCACGGGGTGCACCGGCTGTCGGGCCCCTGTCCCCGGAACGAGACCTCGCCTCTCCTGGAAGAGGAGGGAATGCGAGCCCAGGGCACACGGCACGCGGGGAGGCTGGGGAGTGTGGCTCGCCAGGGCGCAGGCCAGCTGGGAAGTGAGCCAGTCCCGAGAGCCCAGTTCAGCGCGAGAGCCGTCACGAAGGGCTCCCACTGGAGAAAACGGAACGCGTGCCGGGTATACCGACAGGCGGAAACCAAGGACGAGAGGCTGGGTCCTCGTCGAGCATGAGGAACGGGAGACACGAACTATGTGGTTTATGGCTAACTCCTTCCCGTGGCAGAATGTGGTCTCGGGCTTGCCAGCACTGTCCCCAGGTAGCGGAGTTGTGGGGAGGCAGCTACCCCACACCCATCTCAGAACTGGGGGGGTCGTTCCCCACAAAGACTCTGAGGGTCGTTCAGACCAGATGGCTCCTTCGTTCCCACTGAGCGTGGACACCACAGGACCCCAGCGAGAAATTAGCGAGGGGCGCCTCGCAAGTGTGAGGACACCCCAGAAAGGCAGTAAACGGGGGCTCTGGACAAGAATGTGCCCCGGTGAGTTTCAGCTTGCCACCTGCTGAGGGCTAAACCGTCCCCCTGAATGTTGGTTCAGGTCCTAGCCCCCCAGTGTGGGGAACATGACCTTATTTGGAAATAGGGTCTTTGCAGGTGCGATCAGGATGGGGTCGTGCTGGAGTCGGTGGGCCCCCATCCAGGGACTAGTGTCCTTACTGACAGAGAGAGAGAGAACGAGCAGATGCACAGGGAAGTGGCCACGTGAGGCCGGGCAGACCACAGGGATGCACCCACAACCCAGGGACGCCTGGAGCACCAGAAGCTACAAGAGCCCCCAGTGAGCACCGATCCCGCACTTCCCGCCTCCAGAGCCGCCAGAGAACGTGCTTCTGCTGGTTTAAGTCTCCCGCTTTGCGGTAAGTCGTTAACGGCCGTCCTGAGAAATCCACCACCTACACGCTTTCCATCAGAACCGACAACAAACCCTCCCTGTCGCCCGAGTCTGGCCGAACCGCCTGCCTTCGGCCGAGGACCCAGGGAGGGTGGGGAGGGGAACACGCCCAGACCCGCGGCCCCATCAGCCCCAAGGCACCCCCCGCACGTCCACGGATGCTCGGAGACGCAGAGAGGAGCTTCGTGCTTACCTGTAGCGGGCGACACACAGGTGGACTTTCCCCGAGTGCCTCTGCTGCTTGGAGGTACCGGAACTGCGTTCATTATCCATCTGGTAAAGACACAAACCGCGTTCAGGTTACGCAACGGCGGGGGTCACGTTTTTGCGGGAAGCACACAGGAAACCCTTCAGTCTCGCTGAGCCTTCTCGCCCCAGACCACGGAGCTCCCACGAGCCCCGACTAGACCAACTTCTGTGTCTTGGGCACCGGCCCAGAGATGAAGCGGCTCCCTCGGTGTGGGCCCCCTGGTCACACAGAAGGACGTTTATAAAGAACGCATCTTCCCAAGAGTGGACTGGAGGTGGGGCCCCCCAACACGGGGTGTGGGACTCGCCGGGCAGACCGTGCGAGATTGCCAGGCCCTACCGGGCATCTGTGGACACAGAGACGGACAATGACCCACGGCCTCTGCTCACAGGGGCTCGGCCCTGCGAGGGAGACAGACACCGTCCACCGCGATCACATGTCAGAGGGTGCCTGGTGCCGTGGGGCTGAGACATCCGGGAATACTGCATGGAGGAGGTGACACGAGGGCCGATGAAGACCAGATATGGGAATTTACGGGAGGAAGGAAAGAAGCCCGGAGGGAGAGGGAGGAGGAGGGAGGAGGAAGGAAGGTGAGAGGACCATCGTGTTCCCACCAGACGGATCTGCATGGGCGGGCCAGAACTCACGTCTGATTCAAATCTGCATCTTGGGCTAGCGGATCTCGACAGAAAGGTGGGCTTGATGGGCAGAGGCTCCGGCTTGTCACCAGGGAGCGGGAGGGGCCGGATATAGTCCCCAGTCACAGCGCGGCTTCCGACGGTGCTCTCCTGACCTGGCCACAACATCGAGACAATTTGAACAAGGATGCCAGTGAGGTGACACACGCGTGGGTCCTTTGACTTTCCAGCGTGCCCGTCCCCCTCGCTGGCACCAGCCTCAGGTTTTCATGTTGGGAGCTGCCTGCTTCCTGCCCTCAGTCCCCACTGGCCGCCTGACCCCATGCCCTGTCAGGCCATCCCCCCGGCAGCGTCCACTCCTGGCTGTGAGGATGGACTGGTGGCGACGGCAGTGTTAAACATGCGGTGGGAAGGTCCAGCCACGGGGAATTAAAAGAAGCCACAGGGAAAGAGCCTCTCCTTTTCCCTGGCTGCAAACTGAGAGGCTGTGAGGCCTGGTGATGCTGCAGCCACATTGTCCCCAGGAGGCGGAAGGTCTGTCCCACCGAACTGGCTCCTAGAAGGGGAGCCGCCAGATGGGTAGGAAACGCATCCTGGGGGCTCAGTTGGAGCCCCCGAATCCAGCTGTGCGGGAGCCAGACATACTGGCTCATCTACGCCAGGTGATAAGCAAGTTCCCTGCGGCTCACACCCATTTAGGTCAGCATCGCTGCCATTTACGACCCAAAGTGTCCTAATTTACATATAAAGCAGCCAAGAGGCTGGGAATTTTTAGAATTTCGAGGAGAAGCACAGGAGGAGTGATTCCCTCCCTGACCTCTCTGTCCAGCCTCTGTCCGCAGTGGCCAGACCTCGGGATCATCTCACCGAAGATTCAACCTGCCAAGTCCATGCTGGGAAAGGCCAAATGATTTGCAGTAAGGTGGGAAGTGTCCCTACAGAGGCTTTCACCGGCCAGGGGCCCCGCAGCTCCGGCCCGGTTAAAGGAACTGTGGGATAACACCCCTGAAATGGAATCAGGCCAGAACAGACACAGGGCCCTGCTGGGGCGTCAGATCCCAAAGAGCAGAGGTGTGGCCTGGTCACTGCCGTCTGTCCCCACTGCTCACGGCAGCGCTCGGTATACAGCAGGTGCAAAGTGATGCTGCGCAAATGCGCGCCCAGGAGCCCCGGGGCACCAGCTGAGAAGGGGGAAAGGCCAACCTCTGACCCACGGCTGGTCCGACTCCCTGGCAGTGGAAGTCACGAGTCCCGCTTTTGGACAGAAGCTGTTTGAGCAGGTGCACAGTCGACTGTTTCCTCTTTGCAGGAACATTCCAGACAGAGAGACTGTGCCTCCAGCCCAGCACTCCTGAGCGAGAACAGTGGGGCCAGTGCCCTACGCCAGCCTCAGAGGAACGTAGAGCCACGGTCGGCGATGCCGGAAGGGCAAGGGTGAAGCCAGGGGCGCGTGGGCCCTGCCAATGGCGCCCCCTCGTGGGGCGAGGTCACCGACTGTTACATGAGCTACGTCCATCCAGGCGGCTGTGTGGAAGGCTTGCTACAAACCTATTCGCACACCAGGATCTCATCGATCTGCCTGGTGGCGACCCGGAACCACTGTGGGTCTGAGTGCCCACCTTCCGCCGCCGCGGGCCACACCCCGTTCTCCAGATTGTTTCAACACCGAGCCACTCCCACTGGACGCCCGTCTGCATGCCTCACGGAGGTGCGCACACAGCAGCCCGAGACACCATGGGGAGAAGGGCCCGCTGGCCACGTGGGCCGGGGTGGGCACGCGACGGTGGGTCGGGTGCTCTGCTGTGACCAGCCCGCAGACCCGACGTGGGCGAGGACCCGCCTGCCCCGGCGGTCTGGGGCTCTGGTGCACACCAGGCAGAGGTTCCAGGTGACGGGCCCCTGTTAAACCCACAGGCTTCCCTGGGCTGTAACTCTGCACTCAGAGGCTGCGTTTTTCAGTGCATGCGGGCGTTCTGCATGGCCTCCAGGCACCCTGTCCCTGAGGATCTGACGTGTCCCCGTCCCGTGTCGGGATCTTGAAAAGCATCACCGGCCAACCTCATGCGGCCACCCGGCCTAAGAATGTTTGTCTCATCTAGCAACAGCCGAAACTGTCCTACCCCTTCTCATCCTTCAGACGGCACAGCCCAACGTCCCTTCCTAGAGCCAGGCTTCTTCGTCTGCCTGGTCCGAAGCAGTCCTGGGTCACTTTCTAGCTTGTCACTCTGTCCTCACACATCTGTCCCCTTGTCTGTCTCCAGCCACCGAGAGGCGTTTCCACAGGGGCCTGGCCAGCTGGCTGACCTCACAGCTGCAGCCCCGACACACAGGCTAAGGTGCACCATGCCCTCGAACACCTTGGAGGGGTGTGCAGACCCTCCTCCCTCTGCCCTGCTGCTCACAGCCACGTGGCACGTAGCTAATGACCGAGAGGGAAGGACGGGGCACATCATTTATCAAGACAAAGGCAGCCTCGCTTCGTCTTAATATCACGAAGCATCAGAAAGAAACGATCACGTATTCTGATGCCAACAGGGAGAAATCTGCACGTTCTCTCTCCGACAGAACTCAAAAGGGGGGGCTCTGACACTCACCTCCCCAAATTAAAAACAACAGTAACTTTTAAACAGGCGGGTATTCTTGCAACCCCCGTGTCCTGGGACGGCCGCCCCTGGGAGGGGAGCACAGTCCCGACTGATCAGGGCAGCCTCTGTGCCCCGGCTGGAAGCCGCGGCGAGGCCTGAGGACACACGTCTGCGATCTCCATGCCGGATACAAAGACGAGATCCCTCCCCCGACGTGCGAGGTCCATCCCCATCCTGCGTCCTGAGCACAAGTGTGACAGGGGGGCGCTCAATTCACCGCCGTCACTGTCGCCGCCTGAGCAGGAACGGGAATCGGTCCCCACACGGAGGGGGCAGGGCACGAAGGCGGGAGGCGGCCGCAGCCCAGTGGCGCACCTCGCGGAGCCCGGCCTCGCCCCGGTCTCTCTCCTCCGCACAGCGGGACGGGGACAGCGTCCGCAGGGCACACGGCCGCGCGAGGAGCGTGTCTGCCGACGGCATCGCGTGCTCAGAACGGGGGCTGGTGCACCGTGCGTGCGCAGTGACCGCGGCTCGGAGCCCTGGGACGCCGGTGCCTAGGCCGGCGGGTCAGACAGACGCTCACTACGCACGCCCAGATGCGGGGTCACCGGCCATCCCTCCTGAGCCACGCACTCACCTTTGCCAATGGAGGGGCTGAGTCCGTTCATAAATTGAGGGAAAGGCTTGCCGGGCGCGGGGACGTCTACGGAGACGCCAGGGCTGACTCCCAGCAGGTCGATCTTCCCGGCGTGCTGCCGGAGCCTCTCCAGGTCCTGCGACAGCAGGCTGAACTGCTCACTCTGCGTCCGGCATTTCTCCTCCAGCTCCCGAACCTTGCTCTGCACGGCAGACGCACGGACACGGGGTCAGGGGCGGGCGGTGGGGGACACGTGTGTCCGTGCGTCTACGTGTGAAAGCGTGTGAACGCGTGTGTGCACACGTGTGCTGCCTCCCACCTCCACAGGAGGACAGTGTCCCATCAAACCAAACGTCCTGAGCGGCCTGGCCGTTGTTCCTCACCAGACAGACGTGGAAAACCACAGGTGCAGAGAAACCCTACGGACGGTCAGCTCCCAGCCAACCGTGGATTGTTCTGGGCTGTGTGTGCAGCCCAGGGACTGGTGGTGGACACGCCCCACCGGAGCCATTTGAAACTTGGAGTGCGAGGCAGTGACACAGCCCAGACACGGGGGCAGCTCGGCTACTAACCCGCCGACCCGTTCAAGGAACCTAACCCCAAAGAAGTGCTTTGGCAATAACAGGGAACTTCCATCTGCCGCATTTGGTCAGCAACATAGCCGCCATTTGCAGACATCCAGAGGGGTCTCGGGAGCACCGGGGAGGGCGGGGGGCTCCCCCAGACACGCATCAGGGAAGGGGCAGCTCCCTGCTGACTGCCTGCTCCCGTCCCAGCCGGTTCTCAGGTCGGGGGGCTGGAGACGCACTCCCCGCTCCCCACTCACGAACCACACTTCCCACCCCGGTGCAGACACAAGGCTTTGCCATGGGGACCAGAGCGTCCCGCACTGTCCACGGCAGGGCGCACGCCAGGGAGGGAGGCGAGCGGGGGTCAGCTCCGCCCCTTCCCTGCGGTACCGCCCCCCCCACGTTGCTGCATTAGCTCCTGGGCTATTTCTCCTCTGTCTCCCGCACCGTGAGCTCCAAGCCTCTCTGGTTCCCTCCCTGATACAGCCTCAGGGCTTTTCATGAATCAGGCCCACAGTAGGTGCTCGACACGTCTGCCGAATCCACGAAAGGGGGAACCGATCTGCTGTGCGGGGGGCTTACTTCGTCTGCACAGAAGTCCTGCCTTCGCTCCGTTCCTTACTCCATGATAAACGGAAAATCCCTTTTACTGTGTTATTGATTTGCCGTACTGCCCGGTTCCCCCACTAACGTGCCAGCCCCGCGAGGGCAGGAGCTGCTGGCTTTCCTGCGGCGTCCCCAGCACTTGGAACAGAGCTCGGTGGCGAGTCCACCTTCAGAAGGCGTGTGGTTCACACAGGTGTGCACGCAGGAGGGTGGGGACAGCCAGGGATGGCCCGCAACTGTGGAGAGCCAGCAACAGAGGTGCCTTTCCTTCCCCCCCGCCCCTCCTCCTCCTCCCTTTCCTCCCCCGCTCCTCTTCCCCTCCCCTTCTCCCTCCCCCTTCCCTTCCTCCTCCCCCCTTCATCCTCCTTTTCTACCCCTCTTACTCCTTCCTCCCTCTCCTCCTTCTCCTCCCCCTCCCCCCCTTCCCCTCCTCTGGCATTAAGCTTTCCAGCTCCTTAGTATAGAATGAAGTGCTATTTATGTCTGAGATCAGGGATTTCTAAAAATAAACCTAAC
Source organism: Leopardus geoffroyi (assembly GCF_018350155.1). NCBI lineage: Eukaryota > Metazoa > Chordata > Mammalia > Carnivora > Felidae > Leopardus > Leopardus geoffroyi. The sequence continues at coordinate 2,056,866 of NC_059339.1, read as the reverse complement.
AAACCCCAAGCCTATAATTAATTTCTTTGATTCATTAAAAAAAAAAAAAAAAGCAGCAGGCTTCTTTTAAAAAGCTGAATGAGCTTGTCTGTGACAGCTGTCTCCAGCGAGGAAGGCAGAGAAGAGACATCAGCCAGCGCTCCCAGGCGCAGGTGGGGGACACTGGGACGGCGTCAGACCCGCCCCCAGCCCGGGCCGCCGGGACCAGAGTACGGGTAACATCTGCCCCAGGGCAGAGCCGCGAGCCCCTGGGGGACAGGCAGGCGGGCTCCCCACCTCGGGCGAGGGGCGCTGGAAGGCCCAGGTGGGCTCCCAGGTGCCGGCGCTGGTGTGTGGGGTATCAGGTGGCTCGTGGGAGAACACGAGCACCACTGAGATGGCCGTGAGTTCATTTTCACGTGCGTCACGACAGATTCCGGCAGATCAAATCCTCAGCACTGTGTGCACGTGACAAGCGACCTTGCTAAAAACAGCAAACAGATTCCTCACTTATGTGACACTCTAGAAATGACAAAACCATAGTGACGGACAACAAATCAGCGGTTGTCGGGGCCGGGGCCGTGGGAGGGCAGGACTCCCAAGGGGTACCAGGAGGGGGTGTCTTTGGGGCGATGGGGCATCCCTATTCCCACGGTGGCGACACGAATCTCTACGTACAACTGACCCCACGGAACTTCACACGAGATGGGGAAGAGGATGAACGTAGAAACGGGCAAAATCCACGTAAGGGCTTGTAGCCTGGCGGCCCGGCTTGTGCCAACACGGGCTCTGGGCCTGAGAGTGCGTCACGGCCCCGGGAGCCGAGCAAAGGGAACGTGGGAAGGATCGCAGCGGTTTATATACCTTCTTGTGTGTCTCAAATTATTCCAAAATAAAAAGTTTTTAAAAATGAGCAGATCCAATGTAAGTAAGAAATGATGCTGCAGGCGGCCCGCAGGCGCCAGGAACGTCTCGGTGGCGCGTGAACGGTATTGCGTGCGGAGTGCGGCCGAGGTCCTGATGGGTCGCCGCTGGATCCTGGCGCCTGAGACACACGTGGGGCCGGCCGGAGCTGTCTGGCTTGGGGTTTCCGGGACAGGGCGGGGCACAGAGGTGGAGGAGGGCGACCGAGCTCCCCTGGCCGGGCCCCGCAGGATTCAGACACACAGGGAGACAGGGGGCACGCAGAGGCACCCAGTGGCAGCACCCTTCCTGTGCCGCTGTGACCACGGCGTCCTTGGCACCCACTGCCGGCAGGCCCAGGACCTGAGCCCCCTGAGAATGGCCCTCAGTGACTCCCTCCTTCCGGGGTGTGTTCCTGTGTCCAGGGTCTCCTTCAGCGACGGGGACAGTGACACGCCGCCTCCCCTGCAGCCGGCTCTGCTGGGAGCGGACCTCAGAGCATCAGGGTGCCTGGGGCGCCCACAGAGGCTGGCGGGGAATGCCAGTGGGGAGGAAGCAGGGACAAGACCGTGGGATGTCGGGGCGGGGGGGTGGACACAGCAAACCAGGGCATGGGTGTCCTGTCTGCATCCACTCAGCACCGTCAGACCCACCGTGGGCAAAACTTTGTCTCCCGAGAGCAGCAGAAAGTCTTCAGTATAATGAAAAACGTCTCAGTTTTTAAATGCCGGCAAGTATCTCAGAGGCCAACAAATGGTCCGGGCTGACGAGTCCCATCTAGAGACGGCGGCACGGCGGCTCCATGACTCCCGGCTAGTGTCCCCGGCACCAGCTCAGGCTGGCCTGGGTGGCCCTCGTGGCCCACAGGATGATCCCCCACAGGGTCTGGGGCTCCAGGCTGTCAGATGGATAGTTGACAGTCTTTCTGGATGAACAGCACGGACTTCTACTCCAGGGCAATCGGCCGGCACCACTGAGAAGCCCTTCCCGGGGTGGGCAGCATGACGCTAGGACGGCTGCGGCCCGGAGCCACCTGCCCTGAACACGTCTGCTCTCTGTGCCTCTATCGGCCAGCCATGCTCACCGGTACGGCCCAAATCAGGAAAAACGAAACAACCCTGATGAAATGGTCAGCTTTTCCCTAAGCATGATGAATGGGAGAAACAGACAATTACCGGTGACCTTAAAGGTACCATCCCACCCTTGAGCGCACAGGGCATAAGACCGCAGGCCCCAAGCCTCTAAACGGTCCTGTGTCCAGATACTGATCAGAGGACGTCTGACTGCCCAAGGCCACGGGGACCAGGCTCCGTCAGGCTGACATCTTCCCTCGAGCATACCTTCCCTGGGAGCTGATGGCAGAAGGTCCTAATGGTGCAGACAGGATGTTGCTGGGCTACAGGACAAACACGGGTGTGCCGTGTCGTGCCTGTCTGTCAGGGCGTTTGCTTGATCCACATCTGTCCACGTGAGGCCACTTGGTCTGGGCCTCGCTTCCATCATAACCTGGGGTAAAGGTGTAGGGGGGTGGCCGAGCCTCTCCCACCTCCAGGCGCTCCCAGAGAGAACGGAGGAGTCGAGCCGGCCACGCCTAACTGCCTCTCCCGCTCCGGCCTTGCTTCCCCTCCGGGCAGCAAGGGCAACACTGTAGGGCAGCAGGACGTCAACCCTCGGAACCCAGGAGCTTCGGGTGCCTGCTCTCTGTAGCCTGGGTGGGTGGAGACTCAGGACAGCGAGGAGATGGGAGCTGGGGACCCGTGACACCCAACGTGCATTGCACGGGAAGACACTCCCTCTGGAAGCTCCATCAGGCTCTCCCCCTCCCGGAAGACAGGAAGGATTTCCGGGAGCACAGCGTCCTGGCCTGGCTACGGGGGCAGGGGCGGCACGGGTGGCAGATGCGGGCCAGCGGCTGGGAGGTGCCTCTGAGGGTCCCAGAGTCACCAGCAGGAGGAACCACTTCCCCGCAAACAGGAAGGCAGCAGTGACCCCGCTGATCCGCCCGGCTGGCGTATTTGAACAAAAGTATTTATTTCGGGATTCAGGGCATTGTCGCCTCCTGGGTGGGTGGCCTCCCAGGGAGCCGGCCACCTGCAGGCATCGGGAGTGGGGGCCGCTCAGAAGCGGCTGTGTTCTGACCGCAGCGGGAACAGATGGCACAGTCATCAGGCAAGTCAACTATCCCTGGAAGAAACGCAGCGACTTGCACATTTGGATGCGGGTATTTATAAAGATGACGGAAACACACCATGAGCACGATCGCTAGCGGGCCCAGCTCGGCCACTGGGTAGTTCACATCTGGCGCTCGGGCTTCGTGAAGGAGAGCCACGTGGGGTGCCGTGCCCGGTCACCGGCATCCGAGCAGGGCCACCGTGGATCATCAGAACAGCAGGCGAAACCAGGGAGCGCTCCAGGCAGCCTGGGAGCAGCGGCTGGGTGTGGCGTCCTGACGTGCAAACAGGATTCAGGAGCCGTTTCTGAGCGCCACACGCCTGCTGCGTGCCAGGCGCTGCCGGGGGCTCTCATGCATTCTCGTGGACCGTCAGGGGGACCCACGGGGTAAGGAGGTAGGAGCCCAAGGCAGAGTAAGGAAGTAAGGCCAAGGTGTGCAAAAGCCACGGTCACACCACCAGGCAGTGGCCGGACGAGGCCAGGCCTCTGAGTCCGGGCTCTGAGCTGGCTCTAGATCCTGGACCCCCCGCTCACTCACGGGGGGGCCCCCGCTCACTCATGGGGGACCTGGAGGCAAGTCAATCACACAGCCTCAGTGGGCCTCGCTGCCTTCTCCTATAACGTAGGGCGAAGCACGTGTTCCAGAACCCAGTGGCAAACTGCAAAGTCAGACCCTGGGGGGCAGGGTGGGGACTCCATTGCAGAAGCTAGAAACCTTCTACCCTCCGTGGGCAAAGCCTCAGCATGGACACTGCTGGGGGTGGGGGATCGGGTATCCTAGTAACTCAGTCACCCAAGCTCCCTCACACACACCCACCCCCCCGGCCGGACATCTCTTTTCAGCACCTTGGAGCCCATGCAAGTCTATCAGAATCCCCTAGATTTCACCATTAGTGGGGACACTCAGTGCCGTCGTCCCCGTGACCCCATGAATGAAGGAACGCCTTCTGCTGCCAGTTTCATACCCATCTGGGTCGGCTCCTGCCTGCAAGCAGAGCCCATGGGAAAATCCACAGAAGTGCGTGGACGGGCTGAGTTCCAGAACCTCTGCAGGATGATGCAATCTTGACCCTGAAACGAACCGCGTTACGTAGCCAAGGGGAGACTCCGGTAAGGGAAGCCGTCTCTCCAGTTGAGGTCTTACATCCTACAGTGTGTGGACCCAGCACGGCTAAAACACAAGTGTCTTAAACATTTGCTTTGGTTCATACGAGTGAGCGTTTCCCCAACTGTCCAACTTAAATCGCACTGGATTCTAAGCTGGTGGGTCTGGACCATCGGAGTTTTCCTGCTTCGGTACGGACACCCTCTGTCACGTGGTTTTACGGGGGCAGATAAGCACCGATCGCTGGCGGGACCTCGGAACTCCTGAATTGCCTTCAGGGGTACCAACAGTGAGCGGAGGCGGCGGCATCGGGGACACAGAGCTGGACTCGGGGGGTTAGTCCCGGGGCAGCCGAACTCCCCACCGTTGGAGCAAGCGTGGCGTCCTTGTCCCTACGCACATCGTCTTCCAGCGGAGACTCGGGAGGACGGGGCTGCTGAAGCTTCTTCCGGGGGGGGCAGAGACCCCAAGCCGACCACGATTCCCGGGGCAAAGAGGCTTCTCAAGACACGGAGGATGGAAAACGTTAATGATGAGTCTTCAGATTCTCGACGTGGCTAATCCTCTGTCACGCTTCAGGATCACAACCTCGACGTCCTGAGGATTCTAGAATTCAGGCGGGGCAGGGACGATGCCACAGCTCAACCACGTTCGGCTTCGTTTCCTGGGCCTGTGACGCTGTTCCGGGTTCTCCCGTGGCGAAGTGTCACTGGCTACGGCCGGTGCACAGTAGACACAGAAGAGAAGGTAGGAGCCGTCCCTGCCGCAGTCACCAGCAAGCCCTGTGCTCCGGATGACACAGCCACAGGAGGCAGGGAGCCCGGGCGGGGCGCTCCCGGGGGCCTTCCCAGGTGGGCGGCGGGTGTCGCCGACAGGAAACGACCTTTGTGTGTGCAGCGTGAGGCTGCGATGCGCTGGGGAGGCTGGCCTTACGCTTCACCTGACAACCAGCTCCGGCTCTCTGACGGGACCAAACCCACGTGCTCCTTCCTTCACCCACACGCGCACTCAGTGCCACGGGGTCACCAAGTAACCAAGTGTCCTAACACCCGCCCAGCAGGGTGACGCCTCCCTGAGGGCCCCGCGACACGGTGCCGGCACATTCAGGGACCCGCGGAAACGTTTTCATTTTAGTTTCCTTGAAAACCAGGAGTAAAGAGAATACGGGAAGAACGACTCCAACCTGGACTATAGCCCTCTTTACACCCACGCAGATATACGTAAAACGTGACACCTGATATTTTCACGGGGCCCAGGAAAGTCACAACGCAGCCCGGATGCTGGGTCCCACCTCCAGGAGGGACCCCATGCCTGTCTGGGTTGGGGGAGCGCGGTCTGCTCTGGATAGTCTCCCCAGATGCGACCCAGGGACGAAAGGAGCCCGCGAGGGTTCCTTCCTGGCTGTGACAAGTGTCTGGTGTCGCGGGCCATCTGATGCCTCATCCCGGAGCGGATGACCAGCAAGCTGGGGGCAAAGCAGTGAGGCGCTAGGAAGACGCCCCAGGGGAACAAGCCACAAAGCAGCCAAACGCACACATAAAGCACACGGCACCGACACCGGTGAGAGCCAGCTCATCGCGGGGCAGCGGGGGGGGGGGGGGAGCTCCCCCTGCGACGGACCCCAGAGCCCGTCCCCTCCCACCCCACGGAGGGGCGCCACTTCCCTGCACACTTTCCTCAGCCGCCCCAGACGGTGCCACCAGGGGGCCCATCTGCCCTTGCAGCCCGGCTCTGCCCTTGCGAGCTGTGTATCCCGGGCAGCTGGCTCAGTCTCTGTGCCTGCTTTCCAACCGGTAAAGAGGATGCCGATGGTGGCCACCTGACCGGGTCCAGTGCCCAGCGGGTAGTGGCCACGTGGTATGGGGGACCGTCTCCTGCTGTGATGCACCCCCCAGGGGAGGCGGGGCTTCTGAGTCCTGCACTGTGTGAACTAATTCACGACTCAACTCTCGCCGCAGTGTTGCTGGTAGGAGAGCTGAGCCCGGCTCCCAGGGAGGACGGGACAGGGAGGTCCCGGGAAGCCAGGCTGCAACGCAGCGGCTGAAGGGTGGGGCTCCGGCACCAAGTTCCTGGGGTTCGAGTCCAGATTTTGTTTCCTACTAGCTTGCCTTGGCCAAGTCACTTAAACTGACTGTGCCTCATTTTCCCCTGGGTCGTCATGGAGATGAAGTGAACGTGTGCACCAAGCCCTAGACGTCCCTAGATGCATCCCTAGAACGGCACTTGGCACGGAGTAAGTGTTCAATAAACGCTATAGTCCCTGCTATTACTGTCATTACTGTTAATCGATTTTAAAATATTTTCTTGCTTCTTTGTCTGGAAAGAACTCCCCCATGGAGGGATTAACTGACACTACCTGCTCTTGGGCGTACAGAGTGCTCTGTCGGGATTCTGGAAAAGCTCTGCTCTGCGTTAACTCCCGACACCCATCTTTGCTAAGCCCCGAAGCCAGACCCAACAATTCTGCGGGTGCTGGGACTCTGCGCACGTCCTGACCGGGAATAGACACAGCTCCCCTCCTGCCGTCCCCAAACATCCTAGCCATTCACTCATCAGAAAACGGGGCCTGGGACGCCCACAGAACCGGCTCCGAGCACGACGGTGTTCTGAGGGGTTTTATTTAACGTGTTTCTGGAGGCGATCCTTACTACTCCTGTTCTCTGTCTCAGTGGGCGAGGTTGGGGGGCTGTTCCGGGCTGTTCTGCTGAGTAGAACACCTGGCCAGTGGCAGTGACCAGCGTGTGACCCTCCAGGGACACAGACACGTTCCAGCACAAGCGTGTGGCACGCCACAGATGTTCCTTGTCGGCGCTTCTGGTGACGGTGAGGGGGCAGAAGGGGCGGAGGTTCGGGTCACTAACGTGCTGAGCCACGGATCGGCTAAGACCCCAGAGGGCTGGCTGGTCCAACGTGCTGCCCTTCTCCAGACTAGCCTCGCAGACACTGACCAATGCTTCCCAGACGCCAGCTGCATCCGAACTGGGTCCCTCCCAGGTTCCCGGCTCCCTCCTCCAGAGTGTCTGACTCCACAGGTTAGGCAGGACCCGACAACCCGCATTTCTAACAAGCCCCCAGGTGATGCTGACACGGCCAGCCTGGGAACCCCACTCTGAGAACCACTCACCCCCAAAGTGGGAAAAGCGTCCCTTCCGTGAATACGTGATCCAAGTCAGAGTTTCGGAAAACACTCAAAACCCTGATCAGAGGGACACGCGGCTCCTCGTGTTCCCCGGGGGGGGAGGGGGGTGGCGGGGGGGTCAGTGAGAAGCGTGGCAGCTCGTTCACGGAAGAAGGTAAGCCCCCAGCACACACACAACGGCGGAGCGTTCAGGGGCCAGGATCGAATCCCCGATGACCGACAGAGAAGCTGCATCCTGGGCTCTGGGCCCCGGGTCCCGTGAACGACCCGAGGGCAGAACGAGCCCAGTTCCCACCCCCCACCCCCAGTGGTCATCGGGGCTCCGACATGCCCTTCCAGCCTGACCGTTACCGCCTTCGCGGAAAACGGGAGACCAGGTTCGCTGGGCCTGCTCAACACGTGCGAGACCAGAGCTCGCGCCCCCAGGGCCCCCGTGGAGCCCCCTGCAAGCGGCTCCCCGAGCCCCCAGCCCCACTGCACCAGGAGGAACCTCCAGCTGCCGGCTCCGGAGGAAGAGCTGGGTTGAGCCGGCCCAGGGACCCGTGGGCGCCCCATGCACGCGGAAGGCATCGCCACGCACACACGGGGACACGAGGTTCCCTCAAATACCTGCATGCTGTCCAAGGCGTTCTGGGCGGAGCGCAAAGCAGGACACAATCACAGGAAGGTGTTGTGAACAAAAGAAGACAGAGGATTCTCAGCACATCTGCACGGCCTTTTCCATTCGTTAAACCCAAAGCACGTTACGATGCTACCACATCCCAAAGCATGCACGGCCACCGGCGCCGGGTGGCGGGGCCTCGGCGGGCAGCTCCAAATGCGGGTTGGAACAAGAGACATGAAATCAGCGGGCTCCGGGTGATGGCAGAGGAAGCAGACCTGCGGCCAGGAGATGATGTGAATGGCAGCGGGGGGGGGGGGGGGGTGTTCAGGCAGGGGCGGAGGGCGGAGATCATCTGTCAGGGAGCAGCATGGCCACTTGGGGTCTGCGTCCATTCTCTCAGGTTGTGTATCTCCCACTGCCATTCGTCACACTCACCCCTCCAGATACTCGTTAGCTAATGGACGCTCTCAAAAAATCAATTCTAATACACGTGATGGTAGCGAAGCAACCTTTCCCTGCGGGAGGAATAGACGTTGAAAGGCAACGTGAGAGACGTAAGAGGTGTGCACGCGGTTGTCCGTGGCCGCTGGTCCCCTGTGGGTGAAGGACGAGGTCATCTCGGGGGACAGCCGCGTCCCGTACCTGGGGATGGCAGGCCCGACGTCACCCACGCCCGTGCATCTGCAGCGAGGGGGTCGCTCACTGTCTGACCTCTGTCTGCGTAGGCGGGAGGCCTGGCGTGGTCATTACTCCCATTTCTCACGCACAGAGCGTGCAGGTGGCTGGGCCTCGGGGGGAGTCTGAGTTCCGTCCAGACCCGCCCATCCGCCACTCCTGGGGAGCCGTGGGGCTCCACGCGAGGGACAGAGGTGCGGTCACTCCTCCCAGGACCCCACGCGGGTGGGACTTTGCACACTTCGCTGCCGAGCCCCCCGGCGCCAGCAGGACCGGCTGCAGAGAGGCCCCCACGCTGCGTTCACTGGGGGCGGTGCTGAGGCGGCACCTCGGATACCGGTCACCGCTTTCATCACCTACGTCGTCCCCCTCCCAGCTCTGCAAATGCCTCCCCAGATATCACCTGCCAAACGCTTCCCCAGGATCAGCGCCGTCCCCTAAAGTGTGCCCTGCGCAATTCACCTGCGGGCAGGGCGTCCAGGGGAGTGGCCCACCTGCTCTCTCTCCTTATTCCCGCGTGAGAGAGCGACCTCATCCTCCTTACGTGCCACCGGAGAGGCGCCCGCAGGGGACAGCAGGTCACATCTGAGGCCCCCGGCTCCGAGGCGGGCGGTGTGGCCACGGGGACGTGGCTTCAGCCCGCTTGTGCGTGCGGGCCCCATGCAGGGACAGGTGCACAGCGCTACTGACCGGCTCCCAGTGGGTGCTCGGAGCCGTCGCCCGCTTCTGGGAGGCGTGAGTGCACATGCCTGTCCCCGAGCCCACCCGCCCCCGAAGGCAGCCGGCTGACCGCGGCACTCACCTCTAGCAGCTGCACGGCGCCTTCATGCTTCTTCTTAGCTTCAACCTGAGCCTTTTTTACGGCAAAAAGAGAAAAGAGTCAAGGTTTAAAGCAGGGGAAAGAAAAGACCCTCAGATCAATGTCTGGATCATCAAGGCACGAGTCACTTGCCTTTTCCCCCCTAAGCAGCCCCCCCAGCTGTGAGGAGCTAGGTCAGTTTTGAGTTCTCTCTCCTCCGGAAAAGACGGAAGGAATTCTGGCCAGCCGTGATGCTCTTCGTAAAAACCAGAAAGCGTGCCCTGATCTGGCAATGAAGGGACGGGCCGGACGGAGCACAGGGCGAAGGCCCCGGTCCTGACAGGCGGCCACACATGAAAGGTGGCTGGACCCAGGAGAGCAGGACAACCCTGCCTGACACCTCGGATGGCATCACCGTCTCCCCAGATGCCCTTCACTGCCCTTCACTGCCCTCAGCGTCATGCAGACTTGACCCGCAGGTAGCTGAAGGTCAGCTATAATGTCCCCGGGCCCCAAGGACAGGCAGAGACGGGGGCCCCGGGCATCTGGCAGGCTCCCAGCGGCTCAGCTTATGGCGGGGGCGGCCTCCTCAAATTACTTGAAGCAAAGCCATCTGCTTCACAGAATGAGAAATGTTACGAGTTTCACTAAACCAGTTTCCCAGGACGGCTGCTGCCTGAGCCAAGCGGGGAGTTCACGCAAAACCGAAACGTAACGTGATCGTCCTTCGTCCCCTCCGGACCCGGGTCTGGCCTCGTGATGCCAGCGAATGTCTGCCGCCTGCCTGCCCGGCACTCACGGCCCCCTCTCCTAGGAAGGGTCCTGAGTGCTCTGGGGCCACAGCCCCCGGACCGTGAGCATAACAGCTCTGGACTCCACTGGTTGTTTAAAGGCAGGTGTGCAGCCAGGTTACAGCAAAGACGCCTTGCCTGGGGGTGCTGGGGGAGAGGGGACAGACACTCCAGGCCTGCTGGCCCCGAGCTGGAGTCAAGGACAGTGTGGAGCGCCACAGCTGTCGGGCCAACATGAGGGGCGAGGCTGTAGCAGCCAGTGGCCTCCAGCTGGACATCGGAAATGAAGCCAGTGCAGAGGAGAGCAAAGGCAGGAGCGTGCTGGATCCAGCCGCGTCCGAAGCCCATCTCGGCTGCGTGTTCGACTAAGATCCCCTTTCTGTTTTCTGGCCCTCAAAACCAAGAGTCCTAAGGGACACAACCATCAGCCGTTTGAGAATACAACATTTCCCGCTTTAAAGCTGGAAGCACTGAGGTTCGGTGAGAGCCCGAGGCTGAATCCCACACCGGGAGGGAAAGCCTGTCCCCACCCGCTGTGGCCGCACGGAGGCCCCCTCACACTGGGTTCATTCCCAAAGGAACTGAGAAGTGGGTCTTTGGAGGGGTGTATCTCCCGCCACTACAGGCACCTGCCTCAGAGTTTCGAGCGCTAGTGAAGGATCTGCGTGTTCAACTGAGACTCACATCTAGAACTCTCGGTTCCAGAGCAACGTCATCTCCCGGCGCTGGCACAGTAAATGGGGGTGGGCCACCCAACAGCTCAAGGAATCCAGACAGTGTTATCTTAACAGCCTCTCGGGAGGAGGCGGGAGCCCGGCTTCCCGGCGCGTCGGACACCATGAGGCAGCCTGAGGTTCCTGCCGACTCCACCCACAGGCACCTCGTGGGCGCCAATGCCCCAGGAGGGGCTTCAAGAGCTGGGGCAGCGAATAGACTCCCGGGTTAATTACACTGTTCTTGAATTCGGTGCAATCTTCAGAGTGCTGAAAACCGTTCCTTTCAAAGCAGAAATGAGAGCCACGATAAATAACAAAACAGGGTAAAAGAGACAGCCATCCGAAGAACGTACAGAGACTATATAAATAACCCCACCGTTGAGCCAGTTGAGTCAAAGATAGTTTCCAACTGGCAGGATGAAAAATAACAAAAAACCCCAAGGCGGTCTGTGAAAACTCCGCCAAGTTTGCGGTAATGACTCGGTTTCCGGCTTCGAGAGAGAATCAGGAGTTCGTTTTCATAGGCTATCGCGAGCTGGGCCATTTGGGCAATCAGAATAGATTGTTCAAATTAACAGTTAAAATTGGCAGCGTTGGATTCTCAAAACATCTAAGCAGCAGCTTAAGCGAAGCTCATTTCGGGGCCACCGTGAGCTTGCGGGGAAGCTGCGACCTTCACACAGGCACCGTCTCCTACAGAACGTGGTGAGACTCTGGAGAGGGGCCCAGGGGCCCGCTGTCAGAGGAAGGGGGCTGTCGTCCTGCGGACCGAGCGTCCAGGGCAGTAGGCTCTCACGGCGGCACGTGCACTGGCTTCGAGGGAGGCACAGAGGTGCAGACGTGCTGAGGTCAAGGTCTGGACCCTGGGCTGGGATGGACCGCGCACCTGACGTCCAGTCACCGTGGCGACTGGTGGGTGCTGGTGAGGATGTGGCAGGCGAGGGCATCGCGGGTGCTGTGGACAAGGGGCCAGCAGTCACGGAACTGGGCTGGGGGCTACAAGGAGCCTCACATCTGAGCTGAGGAAGCGGATGAACAGACAAGGGACGGCGTGCCCTGCGGGAGCACAAGGGACTGGAGCAGGGGCCCCACTGACTGAACGCAGGGTCAGGGTCAGTCTGTGATCCTCTGTCATCCACAACAGCGAGATCCCAAGCATCCAGGGAAAGCACTCGGACCGTAGGCAAAGCACGGGTCACGACACGCGTGGTGGGCTCAGCTTCTCTCGTGGCACAATCCGGGGACAGTGCAGGGAAAGCCACCGTTTCACACGTGGGAGCAGCTCTGAACCACAGGAAAATCGGTCAGGTCTACAGATGAATTTTAAATACGGAAAAGCCCTTAGACTATTGTCACGGCTACCGTAATCAGGCAAGGACGTCACTTGCACAAGAATTCCAAAGTCTGAAGCAGCAGAGAGGCTGGGGTCTGGGCACCGGTCACCCAGAGAGGGCTCGGGGTCTGGGAACCAGACTTCTGGGGGACCAGCACTCACAGGTCGTGGGGAGGGCGGAGCCACGTCTCAGCGATCCCTTCCACAGGCATTTACGGATCGCAGCTCTTTCCCCGTCCGGCGCCTTCGGCGCCTCACTGGCCGTGTTTGCTGAGCACCTGCTACATGCGGGGTGGTGTTCTGGGAGTGCAGACACTCCTCTCTGGAAACAGACGATCGGCAAGTCTATGGCAGTGAGCAAATGACACATCGCTCCATGGGGGCGGGGGCAGGGAGGGAGCCCGTTTCAGGCAAGTTGGCAGGGCAAACGCTTCAGACACAAAGGTAAGCCAGCTCTGCATCATCCAGGGACCAGGCATCCTAGGCGGAGATCCGAGAGGGGGCCGATCTGGTGTGGCCAAGAACAGAGAGGCCAGCGCGGCCGCAGCCTGACAAGGGAAGCAGGGGTCGCGGGAGACGAGGAGGCCGGGAGCCGGAACTCAGGAGAGGCGAGCAGGCCTCCCGGGCAGTGGGTCAGGGGCGGTCGGTGGTCGTCCATCAGCCACGCACAAGAGGACTTTGCACATCTAGAACGTTCAGTGTCGCTGTCCCGACTGTCACTGTCCGTGGCCTCTTCACACCCTGCCTCCCTCACTACTGTGTCACTAGCCCCCGAAACATCACCGACGCAAGGTGCTTGATGATTCCTGAGTTGTTTGTTGAATGGATGAAAGCAAGGATTCTGGACTGAGCTCTTGGTCCCCTGATTTCCAGGACAGGGGTCCCACAGCAGAGCCCAGGCCCCTGGCTGCCCAGAGACGGGGCTGTGCCCTACTCGGCTGCCTTTTGTATTTTGAGAGCCTGCCTCCACCCAGCGACCAGAGCCGCGGGCCGGCCGGATGGCCTTACCGTACCCAGATTCTCACTCCGACAGTCTTGGGCGCTTGAATCTCGCTTTTGTTGATTCGACAACGTTTCCGCTTCCTTCTCTCGAGCACCGCGTTGGGCAGACGGAGAAGCTGAGCTTCCAGGGGGTGGGAGGCACCCCAGGGAAGGTGTGGGTCCCGGGTCCCCACCAGAGGTGAGGCTGAAGCCACGCGTGAGCCTCCAGGCACCGCCGTGTTTCCAGGGAAATGAGACACCTGCCTCCCCCAACACGTGCTGCCCAGCAAAGAAAGGGACACGGCAGGATCCAGGACAGCAGGCCATCCGACAAAGCAGAGACAGGTGTGAAGGGCGGCCCCCAGATGCGGGCGAAGGGCATCCCAGGCCCAGCCCTGCATCCCCAGGAGAAAGCGGTGCGGGTGGAGGGAGGCTGGGGCTCCAGGCAGGAGACTCCTGGGGCGAGTGGGGTGAGCGCCTCCCCACGGGTGACCATCCTGAGAGGACTTTGGCAGCTCTGGCAGAGAGTCTGGGGGAGAGGGAGGGGCGGACACACAGGACTAAGCAGACCCACAGAAAGAGCCAACTAACTCCGCGGAAAAGGCAAGGCCGTGCACAAAAGGACACCCCGCCATCTGCAGAGCCGGGCAGGGCAGGTGACGAGCAGGTCCTGCCAAGGCCGCCGTTCGACTCGGAATCTGTGCCGAGGCACCGAGGGGTCAGAAGGAGGGCTGGATGAAGGCAGTGGGTTCACAAGCCAGCGTGGAGAGCTAGTGTGGCAGCTGACACACACAGTCAGGACTTAGACCCCCAGGACCAGACGGGGTCGCCCCGGGAGCCAGCGTAGACGGGAGAGGAGATGTGGTCTGCGGGCCGAGTTGTGGGGAATGCCCGGGACATTTATGGGGGATCCGCGTGGACGGAAGATGACCAGAGAGGGTGGTGTCCTGGAGCAGGGAGGGACGGACCACCCAAAACTGCTCTGGGTCAGAGAGGAGGAGGAGAGAGGACCGGCCCTTGGCATGACGTCCCTCTGTGGGTGACAGCGAGAGCCACTTCATCGGCAAGAGGAAGGTGGGGGTCCGGTGGGGAGCTGGCTCAAGAAAGCCGGGGAGCTGTAGTCAGACAGGACACCCAAACCACTCTGCTGTCTCGCGGGACTCAGCCTTGACCGCGGATGGTTCTGGTACTTTTACTGCGGTAGGGGGACAAGAGCCAGACCTCAGTCGGCCCCGGGCCTTACGGGGCAGCATCCTGCCCTGGCGGGTTCAGCGCAAATCGTTTGTACTGCTTACGAGCCGTACGGCATTCGGCAAGTTCCTTGACCTCTACGGAATTCAACTTCCTCGATTCAGAAATGGGATGATGATGATACACACTGTAGGGTCGTGACAGGCTCGAACCGAGGTCACTCTTGTTAAACACCGTCCCCGGCCTCCTTTAGGGTAGAGACGCCATTTGTTTCCTTAGCCCTTTCTCATTCCTGTGACACGTGACCCCGCGACTTCCCAGCTCCGGCGTCCCCCCTCCCCGCCCCCGACACTGGCCCAGCCTGTCCATAGGTCTTTGCGGCCCTGCGATGTTTACGTGGAAAGGAAATGCCCCCTCCGCAGTCTTTTTCCCAGAAAATGACAACATGGATGATGGGTCACCTGAGGGTGTCACGACGTCCACGGCTGTTCCTCCGAGTACAACCTGGAGCCCCTCCTCCCATCGTGATGCACCTGAGCCTGGGTCTCAGCACGTCCAGAACCACATCAGCCACGGCAGTTTCTCTCCAGATCCACACCGATGTCTGAAGCCCAACGGGCCCAGACCAGCCTGGACATCCCCGCACGCCCCTCCCCCTCCTACCACGGCCCATGAGCAGACCGGTCACCCTCCTGATTGGTACTGGGATGTGTCTGCGTGTCCCCTCTGCAGCTGCTGCCCCAGTCCCGGACACCAGGCTTCACGGCCGCGGCTGACGGGCCTCCCTGCCCGTCACACCAATCCCCAGCGCGATGCTCGAAGAGGGTGCATCAGACCCGCTAACCCCTGCCTCAACCCTCTGCCTCGGAATGAGGTCAAGCTCCTGCAGAGCACCCGGGGCTCGGTGGCACCTGCCAGGGATGCCCCCCCTGCCTGCCGGGCATGACCTGTGTCCTCCTGGGGCCTCCTTCCCCGGGCACAGGGGACTCGAGCACTCATACGACCCATGCCTCCCACTGACCTAAGCTTCACGCTGGTGGGGCCCTGCCCGGAGCCCTGCCCTCAAGACCTTGCCCTTCAAATGCTCTAACACTCAGAGCGATAGGAAGTTACAAAGTTACCGTGCTTTGCACCAGTTTCTCCTCCTCTGCTCCCACCACTGGTGAGGCATCAGTGGGTCCAAAAGAGAGACTGAGATGAATGCAGGGGAAGGACACAGGAATGTGGACGAGGTACCGGGGAAGAGGAACAACAGGACCGGCTCTGGTGCACGTTCCCTGGCATCAGACGCTTCGTAAATAAAACTCCAGGCTCCCGGAGAATGCGCTGCTGAGAAAAAGCGACCTGTCGCCCTCCCGGCAGGATGTCTGTGTTTCCGCAGGCTCAGTGTGTGTGCAGGAGGCGCCGGGCCGGGGCTGCGGCTTCGGGGGCCGCGGGGAGCAGGTGCCACAGGGCAGCTGTGTCCAGGCACCCAAAGTCCCTTCCGTGCGGAGAGCAAAGGAAAGAGCCATGTCGCTGCCCGGACGCCCACGAGCGATACCTTTCTGGACGGCGTGTGACACCACGTCGCTTCTCGGTGCGCCGGCCAACGTATCACGGCAGGCAGTCCGGCCGACCGTCCCCATCAGCACCGGCTTCGTGACGTCCATCCTCGACACGCGGTCCCAATAAACGAGTGGAGAAGCGGCCTCGGGAGTTCCCCACCTGGTGCGAAGCGTGCTCCCAGGCTCCGCGGGGAGAGGCCGTGCCAGCAGATTCCTTCCCTTCGCTGGCCGGGTGGGACACGGGGCCTCGGGAAGGAAACGAGACCCAGCCCTGGGACCCCGAGCCCCACGTGGAGAGAGACACGAGGACCATCGCCAGTGACGGAGATGAGGCGGGGACGCCCCGCGATCTGCTCAGTCCTCCCCTCTGTTTTTTCTTTTTCCTCCTCGTTTCTTAACCTCTCCTTCTCTTCCGTCTTTGTGCTCTCTCCCTCTCTCTTCCTCTGCTAATAAGACCATGCTGTAAACGTTGCCCTGAGACTTGGTTTGCTCAGTTAACGACAGACACATCACAAAACTGTCCCCCAACGCAGCGGATGTAAACCTGAATTACTCCTTTCAAGATGACGCCGTCCTGGTCCGCGGTCCGGGTGTACCACAGTGCAAACCCCCGCCCTCGGAGGGGGGTTCCCCACCCCCAGCCCACACAGAGCAGTGCAGAAAAAACAAACGGACTCGAACAGGGCATTCTGCCCGAGTGGAAGGTCGCAGGGTCAAGATCACCGCCGCTGGCAGGCTGCTCGTGCCCAAGGCTGAAACCACTCACACCCACAGCCGCCACGGGAGCGTGCTTTTCCCCACAAGCCCGCCAGCATTGCGTGTTCGCGGGCAAGCACGGGAACCTGGGTCACTCGGGAGTACAGATGCCCGAGACGTCCCCGCAGCGGGAAGGAGGGGAGCCGCTCTCTGCCGGCCTGGGAGGGAGACTTGGGTGGGCAGCCCCCCCCCCCGCCTCGTGCCCCCCGCCCCGGGCGCGCCCTCCGCTCACCTTCTGCAGCAGGTCGATCTCCTGCTGTTTGGCGTGGAGAACGGCCAGGGCCTGCTCATGCTCCAGCTCCAGCTGCTGCCGGCGTTCCGCGGCCTCGCGCATGTGCTGCAGGGGGACAGGGTGAGGTCGGGGCGGGGGCTGGGAGTCCCGCTCTGGCTGTCCCGGCCCCCTCCCCTTCCTGGGATGCCAGCAAGCCCTCCCCCCTGCCCTCCCTTCTCTTTCAGATGCCATGGGCGCGCGAGCTGAGGTGAATTCCTCCCCCGTTTCCCGTGAGTGACAGCCAGAGGTTAGAGATCTCTGCCGCCACGGTGGGTCTGGTTCTGAGCCTTTTAGGGTGATGTGGGCCCTGTAATCCTCCTAATCTTCTAGGAGACGGGCACTATCACCGGCCCCATTCTCCACGGGGGAAACTGAGGCACAGGGAGGTCGTCCTCGCTCATCACTCAGCTGGCAAGTGGCCGTCCGGGGTTCAAGTCAGGCTCGAGGGAGCCTGGGAATCTCGGGTTTGGGCACTGTCTGCTGGTAAAGCCACACTGGCCTCCTCCCAGCTGCTGGAACTTTCCAAGCATCTCTGGCAGGTGCCTGTGGGGACAGCACAGCTACCGCGGTGGCAGTGCAGACCCGCCTCTGCATTTCGGGGCAGTAAAGGGGCAGCACACGGCACTGAACAGCCACACTGCCAGGGTTCAAATCCCAGCTCTGAGCTTGGGCTGGCGATTTAACCACTTCGTGCATTTTCTTCTCCTGGATTAATTACTCACGAGCAACAGCCATTTGTCAGCGGCCAATTACCGGCAAGCGACGTGACTGGTGTTGATGAGTTAGTTACGAGTCAGCCCCCGCCCCTCAGAGCTATTGCGCACGTCTCACGAGTGGGGAGCAGCGCCTGACAACGTCCCAGGTCACTTGCCGCCCGGAGCATCACTGAGCCCCATCCGGCCCCACCAACCTCGTGCACGTGGTGCGGCCCTAAGCCCCGTGCCGCCGCCCTGGCAGCTCCAGATACACAGGGAACCGTGGAGCCTGCAGGGAGCAGGGCCTCTTCCCACGGGACAAGCGGCTGGGACCACGGCACCGCTAAGACGGCGGCCGAGAAGCAGCTTCGCCGCCGTCTACAGAGCACTCGCTGTGCTCACACAACCCCGTCTGATGCTGGCGGCAGCCAACGGGCCCAGAGAAGCCCAACAACTTGCCCAGGGCCACACAGCACAGCCACGGCAGCGCCTGAAGCCCTTCCCGGGGGTGTCAGGCCTCAAAGTCATGGCCCCGCTTACTCACGGACCTTTCCTGGCCTGGGGCCGCTACCAAGAGCCGTCTCCACTGTGAAACGCCACCGGGGGCTCGGGAGTGTTTTCAGGCTCCCGGAGCCAACCTGCTTTGCATGAATAATTAAGCGGCTGTTTAATGACACCATTGTTCCAGCTAATTTCTGCGCTTCTGTTTATTTTGGAATCTGCACGGCCACGTGCGGCCTGTGTAATCTTTATTTAGCTCCGGGAAGGAAGCGATTAGTGGAAGGAGGAAACCACTTTGCTTACGAGGGTTCAAGGCTTCGTGAGAAACACGGAGCGAACACGGAGGGGGTCTGAGCGTGCGGCCACAGGGTGCGGGGTCCGGGGTCACGGGGTGAGGCGGGGCCGTGGGCCCCTCGTGGGCTTCTTGCCTGGATGCCCAGGGCACGAAAACCACGGGGACAGAAAGGGCTTCCACGCGTGTCAGGCTGATGACCCAGTCAGCTGGAGGAGCTGTCCGGAATACACACGTGCAGACAAACACGTGTCCCTCGCGGGTACGGCGTCTGAGGCTCACCGTGATGCCACGGCAGGAGAGCACAGTGGCGGGAACTCGGATCGCACGTGTCCCTTCATCCCCCCCCCCCACCCCGGCTGCCTCCCTTCTCAGCGACGCAGCTCCAGAGGCATCCACCCCCTCGCTCCCTGCTCCTTACCCCTCTGCTGACACCCCTCCCTGACATCCCCCAGGACGGCCCCGCTCCGCTCCTGCCCGGAGCCCCACGTCCACGCCTGCCCACCTCCCTCCCTCCTGCGTGGTCCCTCAACACAGGGGGGGCCGCCAGACTCCTTCCCGTGTGGCCGTCCCGCATCACAGCTGGACTTGCCATTTATAAGCTCACGCTTCCAAAGGAAACGCTTATGTCTTTGCTCATAGCCAACTGCCCACTCACCCTCTCCACGTGCACGGACAGGAGGAATCTCAAATTTAGCCTGTGCAAAACTGAGCTCTGGGTTTTCTCTCCCAAACCACCCTCCTCCTCCCCCCGCCCCCCCCCCCAGGCTGCCCATCTCGGCAATGGCACCACCATCCACCTGTCTCTCCAGACAACCAGCTGGCTGTCGTCCCTGGTCCCCTGTCCCTTCCCACTCAACATCCAGAGCTTTGCGAGATCCTTCCGTTTGGATGATCTTCCATATCGCCAGGCCAGCCGCCGTCACCTCTGACCTGGGTCGTAACCACACACACGGCTAGCTGGTCTTCCTGCCCCCGACAGGCCCCCCCCCCCCGCCAGTGAGACCAGGGTGTGCTCTCCAGGACAGAAGTCACCCCACGGCTCTATGTGTCCACCCGACTGCGTAGGGGTGCCCAGAGAGCTGGGGAAGCGTTCCGTCTGGGCGCTTCTAGGAGGGGTTTCCAGAAGACACTGGCATTATGAACGGGTGGGAGAGGAAAGGAGCCCATCCCGCCATCCACCCCTCTGGGGACCCTGAAGGACAAAAAGGTGGCAAAGGGCCAATTCGCTCTCTCTGCCTGTGTGGAGACACATCCGTCCTCCTGCCCTTGGACACCTGTGCTCCTGGGTCTCCTCCTTCCAGACTCGGGTCGGGACTTCCAGTCGGACCTCCAGACTCAGACTCGTGGACCACAGATCAAGGGGCTTTTCACCCTCCATGACCGCGTGAGCCATTTCTCACGCTAAATCTCCTCTCACATCCGCGGACCTATAAATATCCGGTCGCTTCTTTCCCCGGGGGGACCCTGACGCACCTGCTCCTGTCTGAAGCACTCAGTGGGTGCCAGAAGCTTCCAGAACAAAACCCAAACGCTTTCCCGCAGCCGACGGGCTCCTCTGTGACAGGACCACTTCTCTGCCTCACGTCTTACTTCCCCCTCTTCACTGCGTCGGCCACACTGGCGTCCCCCCCAGCTCGCCGTCGCACATCACAGAGCGTACCACTCCCAGCGCCTGAGATGCCGGCCCGTGTCCCCCCCGTGGCTGCCCGCCCCCCCCCCCCCCCCCCCCCGCCACAGCACTTATCCTGGCCAGAGATGACCGCGTTTGTACGTTTCCCCTCTGTCCTCCCTCCTCCCGCCTTGTGCTGAGGTCCCGAGGCTGCCGGACACACCTCGGTCGACTGATACCCGCAGGGCCTAGCGGCGTCCAGAATCCAAGGTTGTGTGGGAGCCCCTCCCCTGCGGCCCCGCCCGCGCCGCTGGCGGGTCTCCGTCACCACTCTGCACGTGACATGACGCGGCAGCACCCTCACTCCCAGCGCGTCATCGGCACCACCTCGAATGGGACATACGCGGTATCATTGCCCCACACGCGCCGTCTGCAACGTTCTGCGTGGCGGCTCTCATCCGCGTCGTGCCCTTCTATTTCTGCGCCAGTCTCACTTTCTCGAAGGCTACAAACGAATGGGACAGCCACAAACACATTCCCGTTTCGCTTCTGACGTCACCCCTCGACTCAATACTTGACGTTCCAGACACGAGGTAAAAGGGAAGCACACACGTCTTCGGGGCTATCGTTCGCCTCTGTCTTCCCGGTTTCTACGGAGACCTCGGCGGGCGGGTGACGGACGAGCGGCTTTGACATCGTGGCCTTCCCCGTTTCCCTTACCGTTCAGGCTTCTCAATCAGCCCCTAGGCAGGCCACCGAGTGCCCCCACGGTGGCCAGCTTTGGGGTCCCAGGAACAACTTCGAGGTCATTTCCGCCTCCCTGACTCCGATTAGGGTGGTCCCTGTGCCCAGGGGTTTGCTTCCCTCCTAACTATTCACACACCCACCTGTGCCCCAGGCCCAATCAAAGTTCACCTTCCCTGGACCCACACGGAAGCAAGCAGCAAGAAAAGACAAAGACAGACTATTCTTGGTGACCTCATCAGAGCACCGTGATTCAGCCATGCCTGAAGCTTAACCTCTCTCTCCTGTTTCCTACTTTACAAACTAATGCTTTTTCTCTTTTGTTTCTTCAAAGTATTTGACATAAGTTTCGGTGAACTTTACCCCAAATTGTCCAAACTAAAATATTTTTCAACAGCATTTACGGCTGCCACAAAATTTAATTCCATAACGTCTCACATTATGCACTGACGCTTCATGATTTTTTAGTCTTGCTTCTCAAAATAAAGAGACAGCTGGTGGATCATGACAGCTTTGGGGCTGTTTCAATTCCCTGTTCGGGGTACGAAACAGCCAGAGAGCCAAAGGAGCTTTCCAGAAGTAACTGACACCATCTCCGCAGCAGAAAGAGTATAAACTGGAGGTCAGGGAGGTCAGGGACCCAGGGGGACAGCAACCAAGCCCTCTTGTACTGTAGATTGTGCAGATACGCCCTTCTTGTCCCTGCAAGCAGACTGCTGGCCTGGTCTTCCCAGCCCCAGACATCGGCATCCTCGCCGTAGCCAGGCACAAGTTCTGGAAGGACTGCTGTGCTAAGCGGTTCACACACACGACCCACGGCCTCTTCACAACCACCCCCGAAGCAGGCAGTATTTTCACTCCCATTCACAGAGAGGGAAACTGAGGCCCAGGGAGGTGAAGCAACCTGCCCGACGTGGCCCGGCGAGGAAATGATCAAGCAAGGACCTGAACCCAGACAGCCCAGCTCCCCGCTCCCCAGGAGGCTTCCCAAGGGACCCTCCCGTGCTCGTGGGAGGCTCCCTGCGAGAGGAGCCGAGGGAGCGCTTTGCACGCACCGCCTCCGAAGCTCTCAGGCCGCTGGACCCACGTGCACATCTCCCGGGAGACGGTTCACACTTTCACCCCTCCCGTTTCCTGAGCCGAGAGGATTCCGGCCGTCCCTGGGAGCACTAGGGGCCACGAGTTCTCACGGAGTCTGAAAACCCCGGCCCTCCCCCGAAGACAAAGCTCCCGCCAAATTCCCAACATTTGCCTTCACTTCCTTTTACCAACAGCCTCCCAACGGCAAGGCCACGTGCTGCGTTCTACCGGAACGTTTCGCATCTAGAAAGTACCAAGGGTTATTCGCCACAGCAGGAAACGCCTGTCGAAAGCGCTCTGTCTGTGGCGCGATTTATTTCTCAGGTGGCGACGCTACAGCTGGATGTCGACATCAGCGCCAGCACTTAAGTGGCCCGCCTTCCCAGCGGGAGCCTGGACGCCAGACAGCGCGATCACGCGTGGAGCAAACCGCGCTATCCCTTCGGCGTCAGGGCAGAGGCGGATTCGTCTTCTGCTCCGGGTCCTCCCTGCCTGCGCAAAGAAGTTACGGAAACACCAATTTCCCTTTGGAACAAGAGTTACCGGCGACGCGCTGACCACCACATTTGGGCTCCCGGACACACAGCGGCAATAAGGTGGCATCTCTGCACACACTCTCTTTCCACACGACGCCTGGCGGCGAGAAGAGCATCTCCTGAGCTCACGTCTTCAGACGTGAGGAAGGGGAAGCACTTGAAGCTGTCTGTCCCCCGGGTCCTGTGACGTCCTGTCCCATCTCTGCAACTCAGACTCGTTCATGACGAGAACCAGCACGGACACAGAGCCGCGTACGTCTGGGAGCTGAGACGGGTCTTAGCCGGAGGACCTGTGTCTCGTGCTGCAAAACACTGGGAGGTGGGGAAGCCCCTCTGACAAAACCCTGGTACTTTCCCCACTCCCCACGTGTCCTTAGTCCCGCGGACTGGCCCCCGCTCCCCATGGGACCCCAGAGGAGGCAGAGACACAGGGACAGGGGCACTCGACCTGAGCAGAGTAGTTCAGGCCCCTCCTCCCGGTGCCCAGCGGCCCCAACTGCGGCAGGCGGAGGGTACGGTCAGCCAGAGTGCACGCAGGGGGCTCTCAGGAAGGGGCCTCCCCGGGCCCCGACACGCCTGTTTATCAAATGGAGGGAAAACCCCGTCTTCCCAAGGCTGTGGCGAGGGCCGGATGAAGTATTTATTAATTCCGGGGGACCTACCCACAGTTATGTTTAATGTAACGACCAGTGTGGTTTAAGTGTGCCATTTTATTACCTGTTTCCATTTTTTCTGTCCTTTTTCGTTATTCTACTTCCCCTTCCCTGCCTTCTTGTGGGTTGTCTGGACGGTTTCCAGCATTTTACTTCAACGTATCTATTGAGTGTTTGGCTATAAATTTTTATGTAACTTTTAGTGGTGGCTCCAGGCATCTCAATACACACGTTTATGTTTAAGAAACCTACTCAGCGGCGCCTGGGTGGCTCAGTCAGCTAAGCGTCCGACTTCGGCTCAGATCATGATCTCACAGTTCGTGGATTCCAGCCTCACATCGGGTCTCAGAGCTCAGTCTGGAGCCTGTTTCAGATTCTGTGTCTCCCTCATTCTCTGCCCCTCCCCTGCTCGTGTTGTGTCTGTCTCTCAAAACTAAACAAACATTAAAGACAAAAAAATCTACTCAGAACGATAACGCACCTCCCAGGTGCAGTGTAGAAACACAGCTTACTTTCCCGCTTTACGTACTGGTTGTCTCAGGTACGACTAAATCCAAATACACGAAAAACCACGGAGAGGTGCTCAATGTTGAGAGTCTAAACTCACAGGTACATGAGCCCTGGGGAGGTGACCCACGAGTGGAGGTTTGGGGGACGGGTAGGAACAAGGCATTCCATACACAGGGAATGGTGTGTGCAAAGGTCCCGTGGTAGAAAGAATCAAAGCGAGCGTGAGGGTAAAGGAAGGCTGGTGTGACCGTGGCCTGGTCAGGATGAAGAAGGACTGCGTGCTTCTGGACACAGCAGCTGGGTGGGCGGGAAAACGGAGAATCAGTGAGGCTGGACTTCTCATTTTAGGGGCTGCGGGCTCCTGCTGAGACGTGCTTTACCTCCTGGATACGTGCTTTCATTTAGCCAAAAATAATTACGGGACACTTATTCCGCTAACGAACAAGTCAAAGATGAGTTCTGTTCTCGTGAAGCGTACGTTCCACAGTGGAGGAGAGGCGCAGGAAATAAACAGGCAACCTAGCAAATAAGTCAGAGTTTCAGGGACCGATAAAAGCTGGTAGCCAGGCCGGGGGGTGTGCAGAGGGAGAAGGAGGGAGCAGAGACTCTACTCAAGCTGGTGCGGGAGGTGACGTGTGGCCGAGACCCACAGGACGACAAGGCGCCAGTCAAGCACAGCTTCAGGGAAAGCTCACTGAGGCAGCAGCCGGCCTGGTGTGCATCTCTGTGGTGCAGGGGTACACGGGCCGGGTGGTTAGAGGTGAGGGAAGCGGGCAGATCTGGAGCAAATGAGGCAATCCCCCTGGCACGGTCAGTGTGCACGCAAACCGGCATGGCACAGCCCTCGCTTGAATACACATTTTGGCCGCTAGTGTGGACCTGACTCAGTTTTCACGGACGGCACGCTGATCCGAAGTATCCCTTTCGCTGGTGCAGGACGGGACAGGACACGTGTGCGTCCACACCACCAGCCAGCGAGCACGCGGCCGCTTGCAGAGCCTCTCCCCACGGAGATGGAGGTGGACGGGGAAGCTTCCAGAGCAGCAAATTTCCTGTTTGCGGCTAGTGTCTGAACATCCAGACAATACTATCGCTGTCTGGATCAGGCCCATCCAGGGTTTTGCTGGAGACGGAGCCCTAAACGTTATTCTCATGTTGCAGAAAAACCGTGGAGGGTGTTATTGGTGTTTGAGAATCAGAATTTAGAAAAGGAGCCACAAAACATTAAATACAGCTGATAACGGCAGCAGGTCCAGGGACGCATGTCCACGGGCAGGTGCGCGGATACGGGAGGGGCCCGGGGAAGGAGCCGCGGAGGAGGAAGATTAGTTGTTACTCTGAGAATCACTTGTTAATCCCAGATAATCAGTTGTTCGTTAACAAAATAAGCCTTACGTTACCTACGTTTAAATGGACTAATCTGTTGATTACGCGAACAAAATCTGGTCCCCAATGCTTTTTCCCTTTTCCTTTAAATCGTAAACCATAACACGCTGAGTTTAATTAATCAAAAACATTTTTGCGCGCTCAGGTCAAACTTGCAGACTTGGCACAGGGTGCCGTGAATTCCGGCCGGTCACTGAAGGGAGACTGAGCGGGCTCACGGCGAATCTGCTGCGGGCATCCCGCGTGTCGGACCAAGAGCGTGCAGGACGGCCTCGACCAAGCCATGATTTTAAAAGAAGGATAGGGGGCGCCTGGGTGGCCCAGTCGGTGGGGCGTCCGACTTCGGCTCAGGTCATGATCTCACGGTCCGTGACTTCGAGGCCCACATCGGGCTCTGTGCGGACAGCTCGGAGCCTGGAGCCCGCCTCCGATTCTGTGTCTCCCTCCCTCTCTCTCTGCCCCTCCCCTGCTCGTGCTCGATCTCTATCTCAAAAATAAATAAACATTAAAAAAAAATTTAAAAAAAAAAAAAATGAAAGAAGGATAAAACCCAGCCTCGCTCTGCAGTCTTTCTGGAGGGGGCCTGCAATCAGGTGTGGGCAGGGCCAGGCTCCCCCAGGGGCTCAGAGCAGGGCTCCTCTGCCGATGGCCACCAGCCCTTGGCGAGCCTCGGCCCCGTAACTCCCGTCTGGGCCCCGTCCTCCCGCAGTGTGCCTCCCACACCTGTGTCTCCAAACCCCCTTTTCTACACGGCAGGCTCGGGTAAGCTGCATCCTCCTCCCGTGGGGTCTCATCTTGCTGGGTTCCACCTACGGAGCCCTCTTCCCGGACAGGGTCCCCCAGCCAGGCTCTGAGCAGACGTGACCGTGGGGGACACCGCTCACCCCACTGTGCCGCCCTGCAGTTTCCACGGCTGCGGCCCCGCCCCCAGGAACTGCCCCCGGGTTGGGAGGGGGTGGTGGCCGTGCCCTCTCGGGGGGGACAGTGGTCCCTCCCTGCTTTGTGGCTCCTCAGCGGTGTGTGTTGAGCTCTCCTTGGGACAGGACGCTGTCCCCTGCCAGGGCTCTTGTCCTCTCCTGACTACAGAGGAACATCTCTGTTCTGTCTGACAAACAGAACCACCTCCCGGGCCCTGAACCAGAAGCCGGAGAAGACGGAGGCGGCTGTGCCTGGCTGGACGCATGACCGTGATGCCACAAGCGGCTCTCCCTTTCCACGGGAGCTGGTGGCACGTTAGGATCTAGAAGGCCGTGACCGTCGGGCAACGGGAAGTCCATGTGGAACACACCGAGGCCTTCTTGCAGAATATCCTAGAGCCTGAGAAGCTGGAGGAAGAAAACGTAGGTTTGCTCCCTTTTGCCACCAGGTCAGACGCTTGTCAGGACCGCTGGGCATGCGGGCGCAGAGCTCGGCACGGGGCGTCCATGACAGACTGCCCCCCAGCCAGGCTCGCGCAGGCCAGGAGCCGTGAGCGCTGCAGCGTCTTGTCCTCTTGGAGACGCTCTGTCTGTGCCAGGAGGAGACAGGGCTTGATTTGCGGCTGCGTGTTTGCAGAGCACTTGCAAACCCCAGAGAAGCAATCCGCCCCGACAAGCTCCCTTGGCTGCCGGCCTTCAAGTCCACGGCTATCCCCCGCGGCACAGAGAGCGTTGGCAACGGGGACGCTCACACTGCATTCACTCGTTCACCGATCTACTCAATCGACTGGTGTTTACTGTGTGCCCACCATATGCCAGATTTTGTCCTAGGCACTGAAACAGGCTCTCTCAAGTGTGTTACTTTTGGGAGGGAAAACCAACAGTACGCAAGTAAACAAAACAAACAAGACGGGGTGTCTTGAAGAAAACAGAATCAGGCAATGTGGTGGTGACGGGCAGGATGGTAGTTCCTGTAGAGAAGAGGGTCGGGAGAAGAATCGCCAAGGAAGGGACACGAGACCAAGACAGAAACAAAGTGCTGAGGGAAACAGCATTCCAAACAGCAAGTGCAAAGGTCCTGAGGTGGAAACAGGTGTCGTATGTTCCAGAAAGACAGAGAAGACCAGCATGGGTAGGCACAGGGTGAAGGGGGTCTGGATAGGAGCAGGGGTAAAGGACTAGGGGTGGGGGGGCAGAGGCTGGGGTCTGTAGTAAGAGCCCAGATTTTAATCTCTGGGCAACAAGAAGCATTTGCTAGGTGTAAACAGCAGTCTTGTGTTATTTTGCCAACATGGCTGTGGCTGCCGTGTGGAGAATGGGCTCTGGGGGATAACGCAGGGAGGGCACACCTGAAGGCCTCTGAAAGCTGAGGGCCTCACACTGTTGGCCATTGTGAGCAGGTCGCTTGCAAGTGACCGGTTCCACTGGGCAGACTTAAGAATATCCCATGCCTGTGTGTGACTCAGCCCACGCTCATTATGTGGCTTCTCTATGCCTGCGTGGGCACCGGGCATTCACTGATAAGCAGAAAAGACAGGGAAGCTGCCCACACGGCACCTATCGTCTCCTTGTGGGTGATCGGGACAAAAGCCATCACACAACAGGCACCACAAGTGCAAATGCCCTGGGGTGGATGGAGCGTGCCCAAAGGAGCGCTAGGAGGCCAGTGTGGCTCAGTCTTCAAGACCTGAGCTTTCCTGGCTCTTCCCTGCCTCCCTGACCTCATCTGCTTCCTATTTCTGCAACTCGGGCCCCTCATCGTTCCTCACACATGTCAGGCACCCACCCGACTCAGCCTCGGTACCTGCTCTGCACACTCCCTCCCACCCTCCCTCCCCCCAGGTCGCTGCCCACATGTCACAGCATCACGCAGCTTCCCCAAGCACTGCAGACAAACGGGCATTTGCGTCTTTACCCCTCGTTCTT
This sequence comes from Leopardus geoffroyi, assembly GCF_018350155.1. Taxonomy (NCBI): domain Eukaryota; kingdom Metazoa; phylum Chordata; class Mammalia; order Carnivora; family Felidae; genus Leopardus; species Leopardus geoffroyi. Next base: position 2,029,055 of record NC_059339.1, on the reverse strand, counting down.
CTCCCCACCTGACATAAACATTAGTTTCTTGTTAAACTTGGCTTGAATCGAGGGTGTGGACTTAGGTCTCTTTTCTCCAGCACCCGGAGTGTTTGGCACATATTAGGTGCCCGTTAAATACCGCTGAACGAACGCGTGTGTCCTTGGGTGTGGGTCCCGCTGGGTTTTTCAGCAGGGCGATTGCAGGAGCTCTTGAAGTGTCTGAGGCACCCCGAAACCCGTTTCCCCTTCCAATCGGCACACGGGGTCGTATTGTTCTGGCCGTTTGAGGCCTGTGCTACCAGGCAGCCCCTGGCACGGTAGACGGGTCTCTGGAAGGGCCGTGTGTCAGTGGACCCGTGATGTACACAGCCAATTACAGCCCATCAGAGAAGAGTCACGGGCGCCTTTAGCTAGACGGAATCACCAGCGCCCAGGCCAGTGGAAGATCGGTGATCTTTGGAAACAAAAAGAGGCAACTTAGGAACATGACCGACGGACTAATTATCAGTTGAGACACCCCGGGCACGGAGCCAGGGCCCGTAACTACACCGCACTAACATCCAGCGAGTGGGCCTCATTTACCGAGCGGCACGTCCCCTCTGCCGCCCATCATGTCGAGGGCTTTCACGATGGCGTCAGGCACGAGCCGACTGGGACCAGCAGGTGGTCAGGTGACAAGGTGCCAACAGTGACGTCCGAGCATCACACTCGAACCCCAGTGAACTGCTTCTGCCACGTGGGTCATCTGTAACTGAATGGAGCCGCCTTCTGGACGATCAGCAGCATGGTCTCTGGAGTGAGGCCATGGGGTTCTTCTGCACAAAGGATCCCACGGCGACCGGGCACCCCATCTCCAACACACGGTGACCGTGACCCCCGGCCCCCATCGCCGGTGTGCTGCATCACAGCGAAAACTTACAGCCCAGCCCTTGCCGTTGTCCTTGCCACCCCGTCTGTCCCGCCCCACATCCAGGCCCTGGCGAGGTCTGACTTTACCTCGGAAACCCACCTCTGGCTCTGCCCTGCGCCCCCCGGCGGAGGCCGCCCTTCCGGCGGGCTGGAGGGCGGCTCCCCATCCATCTCCCGCTCCTCACGCCAGGCTTCGCATGGCCACAGGAGGGACCCCTTCACAAACGGGACAGCAGATGCACTCTGTCACCCGCCAACACGCCGGTGGCCTCTGCGGTGAGCTGCCCACGCAGTGTGCCCCAACGCTGTCCTGCCCTGAGCCCACGAGCTTGGCGGGGGACCGCACAGCCCCACGAGCCCGGCTGGTACTCCGCCCCTTGCAACGTGCATGATCACGCGGCGCTCGGGAGCCGGAGGGAGCCCACCGGAGGACGGAGCAACCAGGCACGGAGCCGGTCACCCGCCCGGAGCCAGAAGATACCAGCCGAGAGCCGGCCGGCCGCGGGGAAGCATTCAGCCACTGCGGCCAAGAGGACACGCACCGCGTAGCCAACCCGCAGACTCGTGAGCAACGCGGGGGGCTGTTCCCAGCCACAGGCCTTGGGGTGCTTTGCGGCCCGGCAGTACTGCGACAATACGTGACCGATACAGTGTCCGACGACCTTCAGGACACGTTCCGTTACCTTGGAATTCTGCTTTGGCCTGGAGGCCTCTGCCCCAGCTGACCCCAGTCGGGTCATTTCCGCCGCCTGCCCCTCCCCCACCGTCTGCGCGCCGTCCCGCCGATCCCGGTGCGTGTCCAGCGGCGGCCGCCAGGCCCTGTGTGCTCCCCAACGCCCGCAGCGCTCCTCCCCTGAGCACTGCCAAGGCCCTCCGCGCAGCGGGACGTCCGGGAGAGGCCACCCCGCAGGGCCACCACATCCCTTCCCGCTCCTGCACCCTGACCCGTTTCCCTTCAGAGCACTCACCGCCGCCTGACGGCCTATCACCTACGCCGCTCTCGACGCTCTCTGTTGGCGCCACCCTGCCGGCCGCCGTGTCCCCGCGGCCTGGAAGGTGGGACGAGGTCAGTGCTCCGTCGACACTTGGGGGTGAACGGGGGACGCAGTTGTCACATAACTCGTGGGTTTGGGATCCGCCGTGCGTCTCGTCCACACAGTCGCCGCTGAGATGCGCGAATCCATCCCTTTCCCCTGACGGGAACACGGCAATTCGCAACGCACAGGGCGGCCACGCCCACACGCAGGGGCGACACGCCATCACGCAGGGCCGACACGCCCACACGCAGGGCCGACACGCCGTCACGCAGGGTGGACACGCAGGCACGCAGGGCCGACACGCCCACACGCAGGGCCGACACGCCGTCACGCAGGGCGTACACGTCCACACGCAGGGCCAACACGCCGTCGCGCAGGGAGGACACGCCCACACGCAGGGCGGACACGCCCACACGCAGGGCGACCACGCCCACACCAGTGCCAACATGCCGTCACGCAGGGTGGAGACGCCGGCACGCAGGGCCGACACGCCCACACGCAGGGCCGACCCACCCACACGCAGGGCGACCGCGCCCACACGCAGGGCCGACACACCATCACGTTGGGCGTACACACGAGCATACAGGGTGGACACGCCCGCACGCAGGGCCGACACTCCGTCACGCAGGGCGTACACGCCCACATGCAGGACCGACCCGCCGTCACGCAGGGTGGACACGCAGGCACGCAGGGCCGACACGCCCACACGCAGGGCCGTCACGCAGGGCGTACACGTCCACACGCAGGGCCAACGCGCCGTCACGCAGGGCGGACACGCCCACACGCAGGGCGACCGCGCCCACACGCAGGGCGACCACGCCCACACCAGGGCTAACATGTCGTCACGCAGGGCCGACACGCCCACACGCAGGGCGACCGCGCCCACACGCAGGGCGGACACACCGTCACGTTGGGCGTACACACGAGCATACAGGGTGGACACGCCCGCACGCAGGGCCGACACTCCGTCACGCAGGGCGTACACGCCCACATGCAGGACCGACCCGCCGTCACGCAGGGTGGACACGCAGGCACGCAGGGCCGACACGCCCACACGCAGGGCCGTCACGCAGGGCGGACACGCCCACACGCAGGGCGACCGCGCCCACACGCAGGGCGACCACGCCCACACCAGGGCTAACATGTCGTCACGCAGGGCCGACACGCCCACACGCAGGGCGACCGCGCCCACACGCAGGGCGGACACACCGTCACGTTGGGCGTACACACGAGCATACAGGGTGGACACGCCGGCAAGCAGGGCCGACAGGCAGGGCCGCCAAACTGAGGGCTGTTTGTAGGGACGAGGGACGGGACGAGGGACAGAACCGGGACACGTACATGTGTGCAAGGCCCTTGTGCCGAGGTTCAAGCCCGGGCTCAGGCGGGAAGGGCGGCGGGCTCCACGCCGCTGTCGAGACCCAGGACCGTCCACCTGCTGCAGAGGCAGGCGGGGACACACGGAGGTTTGGACACTTGGGAATTTCACACACCTGAAGCCATAAATGAGGCCTCTGCCCACAGAGAGGACCGGCCTTATTGTTCACTTTCCTAATCGTCTAGGGTGGGGTCGGCCGACAACGACGCGTCCCTCCCAGTCCCTGGGGCCCGGGAGTGTGTCGCGTCCCACGGCACAAGGACCCTGCAGGGGTAACGAAGGGTGTTGAGGGGAAACCGTGACCACACGATGGGCCCAACGTGACCACAGGGTCCGTGCACGCGGGAGGCAGGTGTCAGAGAGCAAAGAAGACGCCCCATCGCTGGTTTGCAGGTGGAGGTAGGGGCCGTGTGCAGCCAGAAGAAGGTGGAAAAGTCATGGAAGAGTCCCCGCAAAGCCTTCGGAAAGGAGTGCCCTGCCCACGCCCGGATTTGGGACGCCGGGCCCCCTGGACCGTAGGACACTTGGGTTCGGGCGGCAGCGTCTGTTACCCCAGCAGTGGGAAGCTTACCCACGGGGTTTTTCCGCCTCAGCACCACTTGATCGCCTGCCCTGTGCTCGTGGGGGTCCGTGCCTGCTGGACACCCAGAGCCCCCTCCCCAGTCGCGCCGATCACAAACGCCTCCAGACCGCCAGACGTCCCCTGGGCGGCAAAGTCACCCCTGCTGAGAACCGCTGCTCTGCACTACCCTTCACGACGACGCCAATCCAGCAGGCTGTCGGCAGAGCCCCAGGGCATGGCCGGGGATTCCCAGCCCAGCCGCCACGGGGTTCACCCAACACCGACTTTGTCCGGCACCAAAGGCAGAGTGGGACAGAGCACGCCTCGTGGCTTCAGAGACCTCAGGCGGTAGTCTGCGCTGTGGAGATGAACGGCTGCCCGGCAGGGCCTCATCTGTCCAGGGTGATGCTCTCGACGTACGACACGTGGTGGGAGGCAGGAGGTCCGAGCCAGCCCGGCCCGTCCTTCAGGGAAGGCGAGGTGGGCACAGGCTGACAGCCACATATGCAGCTGGGTTACCCCTCATGACCACCGGCGAGCAGGCCGTCTCTTTTTTTTTTTTTTTTTTTTTTTTTGAGAGCATGTGTGAGCACGGGAGGGGCAGAGAGAGAATCCCAAGCAAGCTCCGAGCTGTCAGCACAGAGCCTGGTGTGGGGCTCGAACTCACAAACCGCGAGGTCATGACCTGAGCGGAAACCCAGAGCTTAACCCACCGAGCCCCCAGCCATCTCTACCTTTAGGTGAGACAGCGCTCCCACACCATCAAGCTCACCCTCGGACGCGTACAGAGCAGGGGTTTCGGTAAATTCGCGAGGGTGGGTAACCATCACACAAATTCCAGCACATTCTGTCACCCCGAAAGAAAAGCAGCCGCTCCCCATTTCCCACCTCACCCCAGTCCCTCCCAGCCACCAATCTGCTTCCCTTGGAGATCCAACTGCTTCCCCAGATGGGGCCCCAGACAGAATTACAATCCCTTCTTGACTGGGGGCGGGGGCAGTGGGTGCTGGGCGTGGCGTGGGAACCACAAAGGACCCAGGCCACGGAGGTGCCACATTGCAGGACCGCAGGTGAGGACTAATTTATTCTTTTACGTTTTACAACGCTTTTCTTCAATGAGAATTCATTCAGCTTCACTCCGCACCATCGGTAGCAACCCCCCCCCACTCCCGTTAAACATTGACGGGGTGCCCAGTGCGTCAGAAATGCACGAGGACTGTCCCAGTTCCCTGCACCCCGATGAAGCCATTTTCCGACTTAGCTGTTCTCTTTATAACAAAGGTCATTCAACCTCTGAGGAGCAGCTTAAAATTCACGAAGTTTGGGACCGGCGTAGACGCCCCTGGTCCTCACCGCGAGGAAGCTCCATTTCTGCTCAGAGCCCCGCCTGGTGTCTCTCGCTCAGCTGTGTTTAGCATCCTAAGAAATGGGAATGCGTCATTGGTTTCACGGGACCGCTTCCAGAAACATTTGAATTTTTTTATTTATCGCTCTTGATGCCACGGAAAGGGTAAAAACAGCCCCGAGAGCCCTGAATTTGGATGGTGGCTTCAAACAGGGCTTCATCCGCCTTCCGCTCCTCAGCCTCGTTCCTCGCGCTGACCCTAAGGGAGGCAGAGGGTCCCCTCCTACCTTTAGGACCTGTTCTAGGTTCTCCAGCTTGGCTTGGAGCTGGCGTTTCTCCTTCACGGCCAAATCGCGTTCTCTGGTCACTATGGCAAGCACGTGCTGGAGCCAGGCATGCTCTGTTTTCACCTACAAGTAGCAGGGGGAGACAGAGGGGGGCCGTTTGTAACACGCACACCATCTGTGGGGTTTGTCGTCAGCTGGCGTCTGCCACTTTCTCCTCCGTGACTTTTCAGGGAGCCTTCCCCTCCCTCACCCTGGGTCACGGACTTCGTGGCGGGTCCAGCCCCGTCGGGGTGAACGCATGTGCCCAGGCTGGAGAATTAGCACACAACATCCCTCTTCCTCCTGCCTCCCCACCACGGCGACAGTGACCGGCTCAGGAGTAATGGGAATGTGACCCGGGGCCTGGCCAATCAGTGCTATCCCACCCCCTGATACAGCGACTGGTTGGAAGGGCCACGAGACCCCGTTGCATCCGTGGAGAATGAGACACCGGACTGGTACGGAAGCCTGGGAAGACACTTCCTCTTTTGACCCCGGACTAGGAAAGTTGAAGACAAAAGGATGGGTCTGGAGCCCCAGTTGCCATCAGGAAGGGAGAGTCCATCTGAGAACAGAGCCAACAAGACAGCCAAGAGAAGCAGAGAGAGAAGCAGGATCCTGACGCCATAATTTGAGCACCTAGATCAAGCTGTGCCTGAAGCTAATATTTTTTTTTTTTCAACGTTTATTTATTTTTGGGACAGAGAGAGACAGAGCATGAACGGGGGAGGGGCAGAGAGAGAGGGAGACACAGAATCGGAAACAGGCTCCAGGCTCTGAGCCATCAGCCCCAGAGCCCGACGCGGGGCTCGAACTCCCGGACCGCGAGATCGTGACCTGGCTGAAGTCGGACGCTTAACCGACTGCGCCACCCAGGCGCCCCATGGAGCTAATATTTTCTTATCCAGTGACACAGCCCAATTCCTTTTGTCTGCTTACACCAAGCTGAATCATTTTCTGTTCCTTTGAACAGACACCCCTAACAGATACAAAGCGTTACCCAAATTGTTCAGGATACGAATTCTTTTGTCTGAAAATTCCACTTTTGTTTTACAAGTGGACAAAAATGGCCACAAGGCTCTGTGTGCTTTATGATGATGGATGCTCTAAGAACCTCAGACACCAGGTCCAGTCTCAGACCACAGACCCCCTGAGAACCAAGTTTTGAATTTACTTGGGGCGGGGGGGGGGGTGTGGAGGGCACCACTTACTCTCAATCTCTCCTGTGGCTTTTTGGAAACCAGGAAGGACATGCCATGATTAGGGAAGACACCTTGGTTTATTCCCCATTAATTTTGATTGTGCGGCATACTTGAACCGAAACGCGGCCTTTTCGTTTCTTTCCCTCCTCCCCAGATGTTACAGCATGAATTAGGGCTTCGATGACAGGCTGTCACGAGGTCGTATTTGTCAGCTTTAAAAGAGGTCCTTTCCGTTTCACACGCCCTCTGTGCAGCGTGTGTGTTTAACCTGACAATCTCCGTGACACCAGGAGAAAGAAAGGCACCCACTTGGAGCTCCTGAACGGCACAGGGTCACGGGGAGGCTGTTATTAAGAGGTCGTACAGAGGTCTGATTCACAGGAGTGTTCTCGTGCCGTTTTGCGACAGCATGAAGCGTCAGGCCGCGAGCTTAGGGAAAAAATTCAGACGCACCAGGTGAACAAGTCGTGACCTAATGGAACTAAACAGAACTCACACCTGAACCCCAGCACCGGGGCACAGCCTTGGTGACACCACCACTTCCCATGTTCTGACTCATCAAGAAATTGTGACCCGTGAGTTACGTCCAGTGCTCTAAGGCCGGTCTCGCACGGCAGCCAGCACAGGCCCAGAGGTAGCTCAAGGCTTGCCTCTCTCCGACTGAGATGTCCCATAGCTGCCGTGGAAATGAGAACCGGATGCAGACTCCTGGCTGGTCGGCACGCTTCTGCAGCCTCTGACCCGCCAGCTCTCCGTTCTCACCTGAGGCCCCATTACCACCACTCTCATGCTCCGACTGTCCTGTCAACAAGCCAAACTCAGTCCCACCCACCCCAGGGCCTTTGCACGTGCTGCCTGCACCACAGCAAGCCCCTACCCACCCCTCCCTCCACCCCAGATCGCGGTGGGTCTGGCTCCTGCTCATCATTTATGCCACTTCCTCATCAGGCCCTCCCACCATGCTTGAGATAACAAAACGCTCCTCCCCTCGTCTGCCCCCAGCGCCCTCAGTGCTTTGCCGTGCTTTGTCTCACTATCTGGAATGATCCTGCGTAGCTGTTTACATTTCCCTGCGGTGGCTCCTTGTTAGAGTCTAAGTCCCAGTTGGACAGGACTTGTCCCTGTGACCCAGTTCTCTGTCCCCAGTGCCTGGAAGGCTGCCTGGCACAGCCAGGGTTCCAGGAATGGAAAGCATCAGGGGAAGATGGTCAAATGCAAGGTGGCTGTGTTCCCGGGGAAATCAGTTCTGCTGGTCCATCCAGGTCTGCTGGCCACCCACACGCCCATCGCTGCTCTCCCAGCTTGTCCGTTTCCTAGTGAAGTTTGGCCGCGGGAGATGCCAGCAAGCAGTCGGGGGCTGGAGAAGAGACAGGCTGGGTTAACGCCGTCGCCACCACGGCTGGGGCTGTTCAGACACAGAGTTCTGTCCGCAGGCCTGACGCTGCTGTCCCTGGAAGGGGCCTGCTGGCCAGGCTGGCCGGTGGCTGGCGGCTGGGAATGTGGATTGCAGGAGGACGCCCCTCCCCCGTTTCTCACCGACGGGAGGGCCTCCCCGTGTCCAGACTCTGCGCAAACCACGTGGTTACTGCTGACCCCCCCCCCCAACGCTCTCCTTCGAGGGGGCGGGGCTCTGGGACGCGCCAGGGAGACCATGACACTGGACGCCGAGTCCCTGCCGGGCTTCCCGCGGCGACCCTTCGCAGGCGCCGTGACGACGTGCCGCTAGAACGGAGCGCGTCCTGTGTGACTCCTGGAGGCTGGAGCCCGGCCGCCCCCGGGTGTTGCTCACGTGCTTTCCCTGCGCCGACGGCACTTCGTATCCTTTCGCCGTGATGAATCGTGGCCACGAGCGCGACTCACACGGAGTCCCACGAGTCTCCCTCGCGAGTCGCGGCACCTTGGGCGGTCCCGGGGGCCCGACGCAGTGTCCCCCTACCTACAGCCTGCGCTCTTGCCCTGGTCCCCGGGGCTGCTCACCCAGCGGCCTGGCTGCCGCTGCCTTCTGCCCCCACCGCCCCGCCTGGTTCCCGGAGCCGCACCCACAGCTTTGCGAGCAGTATCTCCTCCGTCCCCCACCTTGAAGGGGCCAACTGTTCCTACTGGGACTCCAGTGGATTAATTCTCGAAAGAAAACAGCGTTCCCACAGTAGAGACACAGAACGAAGGGTTCAAAGTCCCCATGAGTGAGGCGTTTCCGAGAAGCACGTTTGCTCTGTCGGGAAGCCGGGGTGGGTTTCGGGCTCCCCGTGCGGAAGGCGACGTGAACTGTCCCCGCAAGAGCGTGGGGCAGTCGGGAATCACGCCCCAAGGGGCGCTGAGCGGGGGCCGTGGTTGACAATGGACAGTCCCCAAGCTGGGGACGGTCACAGTCCAGCTGTGCGTCTGGAACCTACGGGCAGGCGCCAGACCCCCGCCCTCCCGCCGGGATGCTGCAGATGAGGTTGGGGCAGATGTGCGAGGCCCGCGTGTGCCGTAACCCCCCCTCCCCCCACGTGGAGCCAGGATGCTGTGCTTCGGTTCCTGAAAATAGTGCAGATGACTACAGCAACATGAGAGAAAGCCATAACGTTGGGGGGAGGGAGGGAACAAGTTTTATCGGTCTGGAAGTCAGTGCTTTGAAGGAAAGTTGAAATGGACGAGGAAGAAAATGCAGGGGACGTCTGGACAACTAGAAGGTTCTAGAAGTGGTTGGCATTGATTCTGTCACAGACCTCATCTCACGCCAGGATCGGTATTTCTCGCACCTAAAACTCACCAGAGTCTCCCCCGTACGTTTACCAGAATGATTAAGGGCATCGCTCTGGTCTTTCCGAGGAGGGCAAGAGGGTCTGTTGGTAGGCAGGGGAGGTAAGCAAAGGCGTGACTGAAGATTACAGCAGGCTGTCCACACCCAAGTCCCCGGAACCTTACACAGCAGAAGGGACTTTGCAGAGGTGACTGAGTGTCCAGGCCTCGTCCCCGACAGACCAGGTGGACCGGTGGGATCACAGGGGTCCTTACAGGAGGGAAGCAGGAGCATCAGCGTCTAAAAGGGAGATTTCGAAGACGCTGTTCTGGCTTTGGTGGAGGAAGGGCCCACAAGCCAAGGGATGGGGGCGCCTCCAGAAGCCGGAAACGGTGAGGAAACGTCTTCTCCCTTAGAGCCTCCAGGAAGAGTGCGGCCTGCCCACCCCTTCGCTTTAGGACTTCTGACCCCAGGCAGCCTGGCTCCAGAGTCCCCACAACCAAAGAAGGAGAACAAAGGCGACGGTAAGCTAAAAAGCGTCTCAGAAACCGCAAACACCAAGCTGTCCCCTGGAAGATGCCTTTGCCTGACAATCTCCTGTCTGTCCCCAGCACCCAGGCCTCGGCTGGGGCCGGCTGCCGGCTCCCCTACTGGCCACGCCTGTGTGAACAGCCTTGGGGGTGCCGTCTCTTCCCCGCCGGGCCCCCCAGTGGAGACGCCACATGACACTGAGCAGAAATCTCTGGGGGACGGTGACCCTTCCTGAACACAACACTTCCTGAGAGAGGCTCCTCCTCTTCCAGCTCCAGCGAGGAAGTGATGCTGAGGGACGGAGTAGCCACCGTGTCGTGGAGATGACACATCACGGCCCCAGCACGATGGCACTGGGGAGGAGCAGAGCCCGGGCCCTCTTGTGTCTCCGCAGCCGCCTCTGCCCCGGGCTCCTCACATCTTCCTGCATGAGAGCGATAATGCCCCCCGGGTGTTTATGCCACCAAGCTTGGGTCCCTGCTACAGGCAGCTGGAAAGAATCCCAGCTGACAAACCCAGAGAGGGCGTCATTCTTTCTGGTTCGGTAGCAGCTGATCCCGCCTGGAAACAGATGCCTCCAAACGAAAAACACCGTAAATGTCAGCTGGCTGGGGGGGGCGGGTACGTGGGGCTGGAGCCTGAGGCCTCACCACGCTGCCCAGTGGGCCTTCCCAGCCCTTGATGGTGCCAGAAGCCTCCGTAGAGAAGCCCCCTGGCCTACCACTTCCCTGGTCCCCGCTGCCTGCCGTCTAGCTCAAAGCCGGGCACTCCCACAGGCAGAGAGCTCTCCCGGGGCCGACCCACATCCCCCCCACGTCCCTGCGCTTGGACCAGAACGTGCTCCTGGGAACAGAGCCAGGCGCGGAGAAAGAGTTCTCAGAATAGCAGAAAGGACATAAAGGGCTTTTCACTAAGGCACAGAAACTACGACCCCACAGAAAAAACAAAGAAACGCATTGGGAAAGGTTCTGAGATGTTCAAAGTCGGGAGCCCGGACGGTTCTTCTTCTGTTCTGGTCAAATGGAAATCTAACAACGTGCTCACTCCTAGCGGATTTTGTTCTGAGGAAAAACGGATGATATTCAGGTGTGACCCCCGCCCGGGCCAGGGCCCTCTCTTTCCAGCCAGGGCTCTTAGCCTCACAAACCGCGGATGTCTACAGGTGTTGTCCTTATCCACACCCATAATTTTCTCTTACTAGACGAAGAGTGAGAACAGCTAGTAAGTAGGATGACTGTTGTTCGTACCAGTGATTCATAACCAGACCCACAATTCCTGCCACCCTCAGATTTCTGGCCAGCAGGTAAGCGGAGTTCACGGGTGATGGGTTCACAGGTCTTCACCTCCTGCCCAGAACTTGGCTGCAGGACGCAGGGGATGCCAGGCTTCCACGCTGCCTTGGGACCGTCCCACTGCACACAGACGCAGCCCCTTAACACCTGGGGCACCAGATCCAGCCAGTTGACTCATTTCCATTTCAGAACACAGGCCTGGGGGCAGACCAGTGGCACCAGGGGAAAGTGCAGCCTGAGGCATCTGGTGATGCCCTGGGAACGCGCCCGAACCTCCCACTGGCCCCAGATACAGCTGCCCAGTTCGGGCGGGGAGGCGGAGGGGAGTTTCATAGGCCCCCTTGGACCGAGGCAAATGGGAAATCTGAATTATTTTTCTTTAATCAGGGAAAAGTCGGGTTTGCCAGCGTAAAGGACCTTGGACACATTCTGTGCCCCGTGCCCTGGATTCCCAGCTCATTCGTTTCCTTGCACAGGGCTGCCTGCCCCAATCCGATATTCAACCCGGTTTTCCCAAGAAGCCCACGTCAGATTTTGCACCCGAGAGGCAATCATTTCTGGGCAGGCTCCTGGGACGACAGTGACGATGCATCTTTCTGCTTCCACAATTAAGAGCTCGGGTCATTACCACTGCTTTCTTAATCGGGGATCCTGAGAAGCACATTGCAAACCCAGGCCAGAATCAGATGGGGGAATTGGGAATTTCCAGGCATCGTCCCGAGAACCAGGAGGGTTCCTTGTGTTTCTGCAGGGTCACAGGGACAGCTCCCCCACCCATGAGTCTGGTGCTGGGGTTGAATACTTATTTTGGCATCATTTAACCAACCCGGTCCCTTCCACCTCCCCTGCTTACGCTGGACACACACCCAGGCTCCAAGGACGGTCTTGTGAGAACTGCTGTTTCCCAGGCCTTCTCCCTCCCTCGGTCCCTCTCCATCCCATATCAACCTCCAACCCAACCCCCTCACCCCTCCCATCCTCCTCTCCACCGCCACCCCCACCCCCATCTCAGACAGCCAGCCCAGGCACTCTGAACTAACACTGAGCCTGCAATGCTGGCAGAGGGGCAGGACAGAGCTGCATGGCCCTGCCAGTCTCCCTGCCTTCTCTCTCAAAGCTCTGCTATTCCTGTCTGTGCTGGTGAGTCACTGGGCGCCCTCACACACCTCTGCAAAGCTGGAAGGAACGTAAGCTCTCGTCTGTGCCCAGCAGCCTTGTGTAAAAAGTCAAGGCGGGGATGCAGCCCAGGAAGACGTTTCCAACCTTCCGTGAAAAAGTGTTGGACTCTGTGAGGATCCCCTAGGATGACCAGGGTGGCCCATCAGCACAGCCATCCAGCCAGGTCCCGGACAGGAGCCCTTGCCCGGACGGTGACGCCAAGAACCAGGTCTCTAGCCCGTTACTGACCAGCACTGGCTTGGCCGGATGCCTCTGGGAAGTACCATCGTCCCCACTCCTGCTCTGTCTCTCTGAGCCCCTCCAAAGCTGGAATCATCTCTCCAGGCACAGGAGCCCCGCTTAGGAGGAGACACAGTGCACGAGAAAGCCACCCCAAGTTCAGTCCTCCCTACAGCCAGGTCCCACCGCCCTGCTCTCAGCCTGCCTCTGCTGCCTGAAACACCACCATTATGTTACACGGCCGTTCCTGTTGAAATAGACATACTCCTGGGCAGAGGGGGCCGCTAAGCCTCATTCAGCATGCACGCCTCAGCGAGAGTGAGTTTGTCAGAGTCTTTCCTGAGAGGTTTGGAAAGAAACAGGGCAGAGAGAGTGGGGGTTGGTGGGAATATGAGGGGAAGGGCACTACTTGGAAAGCTGGGATGCACTGAGCACACGTCTTTTTAGAGAATAGTGGTAAAACGCACATCCCATAGAACTGAACCATCTTAACCATTCCTAAGTACAGCTCAGTGGCACGAGATACATTCACACTGCTATGCGGTCATCCCTCCATCCGTCTCCAGAATTCTTTTCATCTTCCCCAAACCGAGACTCTGTCCCCATCAAACACTAACCCTCCCTTTCCAGCCCTTGGCTCCCGCCCTTTTACTCTCTGACTCTGGGGATCTGGGTTCCTGAATTTCTGGGGACCTAAGTGGGATCATACAGTATCTGTCTTCGATGACTGGCTTATCTCATTAAGCATCGTGTCCTCCAGGCTCATCCGGGTTGTGGCAGGTGTCAGAATTTCCTTCTTTTAAGGCGGAATGGTATTCCGTTGTGACAGAGACCGCATTTTGTTGATGCGTGTGTCTGGTGACCGACCCTTGGGTTGCTTCCACATTTTCGCCAGGGCAAATGGTGCTGCTGTGAACACCGCTACACAAATATCTCTTCAAGACCCCGCTTCTGGTTCTTTTGGATATATGCCCAGAAGCAGAAGTATTGGATCATCTGGTCGTTCTATTTTTCATTGTTTAAGAAATCACCGTCCTGTTTTCCACAACAGCTGTACCGTTTTCCATTCCCATCAATGGCGCACGAGGGTTCCAACTTCTCTACATCCTTGCTAACACTTATTTTCTGAAAAGCACATCTCTTAAAAAAAAAAATTGGCCAACTGGAAGGCAGAAAAGTGTCAAATCAAGAAAGCTCTAATTTTTTTGTGAACTGTTAGAACTCCGTTCTTTGAAATACATGTTAGTACACCTGTGAAATTAGCAGCTGCAAACTGCCAATCGTCAACAAATACTCTTTTGAGCACCTACTGTGTGCGCTGTTGCTGGTGCTGGGGAAACACTGCTGGATGTCACAGCAACGGCCTGTGCTCCCTTGGAGCTGGCGTTCTCGTCGCAGGAAGACAGGCGGGCACAGAAATGAAGACGTGTGATCGACCATGTGGTAAGAGATACGAGAAAACCAAACCCAGTGAGGTCGCCAAGACCAGAGGAGGGGGGAGAGAGGGCCACCTATGTGCAGCAATAGAGGTGTTGCCGAGAAGGTACCTCTTAGGAATGGATGCCCAGAAACTGCCAGGTATGTGGAGACGAGGAAGTAGAATTCTTAGCAGGGAAAATTATCCAGCGCTGAGACAAGCTTGGTGGTCTGACGAACAGAAGGTTCGGAGTGGCCAGAACTTCATGAGCCAAAGGTGGGGTGGCTGGTAAGGTTGACCAAGATGGCACCACGGGAAGGACTGCCACTGCCGCTTATGGGAGGCATCGGAAGTTTGCTCAGAGGAGCCACGTCACCTGGTCCTGTCACTAGACCAGTCTAGCTGCTGCCAGAAAATGACCTAGGATGATCAGAAGGGCGATGGGCCACTTAGGGGACGATAGCAGCAGGAGAAAGTGGTGGCCCGGAGGCTGTGACGGGGAGGAAGTTCTGACGTGGCTTGTTGGCGTGCGGGATGTAGGCATGAGGTGAGGGAAGGATCCGGGTGGCGCCTAGCACCTTGCCCTGGGCAGTCGTGTGGATGGTACCTTCCATCTGCTGGGCTGAGAGAAGCCGGCAGGGGGCTGGGGGGGGACCTGGTGTGGGCAGGTTTGAGGGACCCCAACTGGTTTGCTCTGGGCTCGTTGTTAAGGGTATGATCCCAACAGACTTCCACGTGGAGACAACTAGTGGACGGTGAACGAGATGCCACTAAGTGCTGGGTACGGGCATCGCACGGAGGAATAAAAGGGATGTGACCCAGGAACTGGCCACCCACGCGCTGGGCGGAGTTGGGTGATTCCCTCTCCCCCGCCCCTCCTTCCCCGAGACCCCTCCCTGCCACCCCGCTTCCAGTTACCTTGTGAGGCTGCCAGCCCCGTGCGGGAAGGCCTGCATAGTGGGGTCTCAGGTGGTGCTTCCCCTGGATGGCATCCTTCAGTTCCTTTTCCTAGGACAGAAGGAAAGGGCGTCATGAGATGACTCCCCAACTTCAGGGACACGGCAGAGTGTGGTAGCTGAGGTTTCTGATTAGGAAGTTAGCCCCTGGGTAAGAGGTGATTCTGCAAACACCGTGTGATGTGGGAGCGGCTTCCTTCTTCTTTCTGAGCCATGAGGGTCCTACTCTATAAAACGGGAGTAACACTCCTCCACATGGCGTTATAAGATTATAATAAAATAACATATATTAAGGGTGTAGTGAGATTCCCAGTGGATAAATCACCCACGGTATGTGGCACGTTGACCTGTATTGCACGTTTGCATCCTAACAAGGCAATCTTGGTAAGTAAAGCTTTGAACTGACCCTTTCCTCACAAACACCGGTCCAGACACATTGCCAAAATAACATTAGAGGAGATCTGAAAGGCTTTGTCCTGCTCAAAAATGGGGTAAAAAAAAAAAAAATCTACGAGGACTACAAATGACTGGAACACCCATGGTGAGTGGGACACTCAGGCCAGATTCTCAGGCACAGAATTGGGAGTCCAGGGTTTGTTTGTTTGTTTGTTTGTTTGTTTGTTTTCAGTGTATGTGGGACTTGAATTTCATGCATGAGGCAAGATATCTGAGCAAATCTTACCACCCGCCCTGAGGCCGGTCCAGCCCCAGACCCCAAAAAAAGCTGAATATAACTGACGTCTGCCCAGAGTTCCAGCTTATGTAAGGTAACACACCCAGAGACAGACAGGGAGCAGGCCCGCTGGCTCAGTGTGTGCACTGTGTTACGCCCTCGTATCACCTACTAAGAGAACTGTGAGCTACCAGTCACCAAACCTAATTCGAGACTGGGGGCATTCAGGGTGTAGCATAGTACCTGTAGAGAGGTAAGATAGAGTGGGGCTGAGCACAGAAAGAGAAATTGGGGGTAATTCTCCCCATTAAAGAAAAGCCTGAAAATGGAAATGCCAAAACACATTTAAAAGAAAAACTCACAGTACTATACGGATGTGACAAAATCAGTAATCAGGATACATTGACACCAGAGGAAATAAAAATAATAAAGCAATCTGAAAATGACTTCAATACGTATGTTGAGGGTTCTCACAAAGAGGGAGAAGGAATGACATCCATCCAAAAGAACAAGAAAGAGGCAATAGAGACAACTAATGGCCACAGTGGAAGGTGCCTGGCAATTCATCAGCCTCCACCAGTCAAGTCTGCAATTTTCTTGTTTGCCTGGTCCTTCAGGTTTGTCCTCCGTTCACTCCTCAGTGAGTCAATATCCGCAGGACACCCACGTCTGAAACTGATCTGGTGACTCTCCTCTACACTCCATTCACCCTCCCAACAGGAAAAGGGCAGAGTCCTGTGGTTTCAGACACTTCCCACAGGAAGGAGGCTCCTCCTGGCTATTTTCAGGTCCCATGTTTCAGTCAACGTCTCTTCCTCTCCATCATCAGGAGCTTCTCCGCTCTTTGGTACCTACCTTGTTTCCATGGTGATAAAACACAAGGAAGCAACCCTACATGCCTTCCCAACACACCATATCAATGGTGCTTTGTTCTGGGAACAATGATTCCCCAACCTATGGGAATGAGCTTGACAATATAGCAGTCACATTGCCTCCTCGGGGATATTCCCCCTAACACCGGTGATCTGAAGGGTATGGGTGTACTCATCGAAACGCCAGGGTCCTGACCTTGGAGACCTTATGTGCCCCACGGTAGACAAAGGCAGCAATATCTCAGAGGATCATAGGAGAAACATTGGGGCTATAGGGAGAGGAGTATGGGTTCTGAGGTCAAACTGCCTAAATACAACCTCTAGCCCTTCCCCTCGTAAGCCGTGTGGCCTCGCGCAGGCTGTCTGACAGCTGCACGGCTCTCTGAGGTCTGAGGATGTAAAGATGCCCACACGATCAGACGGTGTGGAGATTTAAGTGCAGTAATTCTCCCAGAACACTAAGCACACTCCCCCGCACACAATCACGGCTCAAAAAGGTGGTCCCTTCCCTATTGAAAGCATGACCACCTTTGCCTACATCTTCCCATCTTCTACTTTCTACCACCAAATGACCCCTTCGCTCATGACATCACCTCTCTGCACCTCACTTGGAAGAGTTGACTGCAGAAAAGGAAACTCAGGGGAAGGAAACAGCCCTGGCTCATTCACCCAATTTTTTGGAGGCTACATAAAAGTTCCATTCACTTATTTTATGTTCCTTCTCAGTGACTCCAGGTCAGCCGCTTAACCTGATGAAATCCGTCTTCCCAAGAGGAACAGCTCAAGATCTAAATCCTGTCCAAGAAGCACTGATTCACGATGTCGCCAGGCAAAAGAAAAGAATTACCACCGTCTCTTCCCAATGCCATTTCTCCAGATCGGTTGAAGCATGAGTTGGCACTTTGGGCACCACTTACTATCCTGGTGACCCGCCCCCGCCCCCAGCAAGAAGGCCAACCACAGAAAGAGCTGCTGAAAACAAAACCATTCCCAAACAAACAATCCTCTGCCCTACACTTAGACAATCACAAAATACCTGCGCAGCGTGTCAAAGCCCTCCACACAATGATGCCGACAGAAGCCGATTCATTAGCAAAGACACCCAGCAAAGGCCCAAAGAAGAAAGAAGATACCAGTTTGAATCTGAAAACCTATGTGATTTATTCTCCAAATTATGGGTATCTCACTTTATCCACGCTTGCTGTTTACCCCCGGAGAAAGTGCAGAGGTGGCTGGGGGCGGGGAGCGATGGGGCCGGTTGCAGGAGCGGGGGTGGGAGGGCGGGTCCGGGGGTCTTGTCCCAAGCGCTACAGTTCCTGCAGACTTCACCCCCTGTTGCCCCAGGGCACGGTGCTGCTCTGACATGCATGTATTTGCAGTACTTAAGGGAAGATTCAGAAAACGCCTGCTGTCCGTGCTTCGGGTCCTATTCGGATGCTGCAAAGTAAGAAGACTTACCCTGGAAGCTCTCATCATTGACACTGTGCAGGACCAGAGCCGCCCACCCAGGGATGCTGTCCCCGCTCCAACTAGAGGACTCCTTTCTGAGTTAATCAGCACCACCGAAGAAATGCCACCAAGCAAAATACAGATCACCTTGTGTATTGGTCGCATGCTTGAGACCAGCAGGCCCCCGAAAGATGTGGGCTTGTGGTCGCAACACGACAAAATGAGAGTCTCCCAACAGGCGCGCGGGTGGCTCCAGCTATGACAGTTCTCAGGAGGGGGAGGAGGAGGAGGAGGACGGAGTGGATTTAACATAACCTGACAGGCCTGCCTGAGTCGCGAGGCTCTCCGCAGCCTGGGGTGAGCGGCCAGCCACAGCGGTGCCTGGGGTGCCTGGGGTGCCAGGTGCACACATCCGCTCCACGCGATGGTGAAGCAGGGCCCCCGCTCGCGGCCCCTTGTTGTGCAGGTTGGACACTGTGCACCGTGGACCACATCTGAAAGCCAGGAACTGAGTTTGACGACACACACCCACGGCCTGAAGACAGGGATCTGGTGACTCACGCATCACCAGGACTGAGATAATGAAGAACTTTCCGAGCACTGCTGGATGAAATCACCCTCTGGCTCAGCACTCCTGACCTGAAATAACGGCGTGAAGAGAGAACAACCCGCATCTGTGTATCTGCTCGCTCCTGCACAAACTTCACAGCTGTCCTTTCCACGGGAGGGCTTGAGTATTGCAAAGGGAACAGTTTGAGTCTTAGACCCTTTAAGCGTAAAGCCGCACAAAGGAAGAGGGTTTCGGATTTGCCAGACGGTGGATGCCTAGTGACAGAGGGCCTCCCCTGCAAGAGTCAGAGTGCCACCTGCCTGCAAGCACAGAAAGGAAGGGGCGCAGTCCTATTTCTGCGTCATAGAGGGACATACAGAAGTTAGGACCAGCTCCCGGCGGGCCGACCAGAGTTCTGGGATCCGATCTGAGGAACCGCTGGCACCCTGTAACCCCCGAAGCCTCCCTCAAAGGGCAACTACAGAAAGTGCCAGTCAAGGCGTTTTTTTAATCCATTAATATCCACTAATGCACGAAACTGAAATAGCTGTATTTGATTTTTTATCTCTTGTTTAGCAAAAATATGGGGAGGGGGAACGAACCCTGGTAAGGATAAAGCCAAAAGAGAAGGGTCCCTGCAAGAGTTACAAATTCTAACACCCCAGGGAGTGAGCAGGCAATATAAAGGGGTAGATTGGGCCAGAAGGAACATTCTAGACTGATAAGAAATGCAGAGATTGACAAGGCTCATGCCCCCATCTAAAGAAGGCAGCAGCAAACTGTCTCCAACCTGTTGATGCAAGGCAGGAGAGAGAACCCAGCTGTTCCAGGTTTTTAGGAACTGGAGGTCCGGGTTCCTATCTGAAACATCCCTGTTTTTAAATGTTGGCTCTTAACTGAGACAAAAAACATACACTGTGTGCTCCTTCCCATAACAGATATGGCTTAAAAATGTTGGCTTGGGGCGCCTGGGTGGCGCAGTCGGTTACGCGTCCGACTTCAGCCAGGTCACGATCTCGCGGTCCGTGAGTTCGAGCCCCGCGTCGGGCTCTGGGCTGATGGCTCAGAGCCTGGAGCCTGTTTCCGATTCTGTGTCTCCCCCTCTCTCTGCCCCTCCCCCGTTCATGCTCTGTCTCTCTCTGTCCCAAAAATAAATAAACGTTGAAAAAAAAATTAAAAAAAAAAATGTTGGCTTAAAAATGGGGCACTTTGTGAAAGAAGTCAGACCTGATTAGAATGAAGGGTGGGTGGCTTGAGGTGGAGGTGGGGTGGGGGTGAAGTGCATTCCCTGGGTGCAAGAATCGAAAGGAGAAGCATAGGTTCACCAGAGATAAATTTGCCCACTTACACCTACCCGCTGTGTTGCCTTACCTACCCGCTATGCACTGAACCGTGTCCCCCCAGATTCACATATTGAAGCCCTAATCGCCCATTTGGCGGTGGAGCCTTTAGGGAAGTAATTAAATGAGGTCACGGGGTGGGGCTTTCATCCAGTGGGACTGGTGTCTTTATAAGAAGAGTCAGCAGAGAGCTCTCTCTCCACACACGTGCCAAGGAAAGGCCACGTGAGGTCACAGCTAGAAGGGGGCCACCTACAGACCAGTAGCAGAGCCCTCTCCAGACACCGGCCGTGCCAGCACCGGGACCACGAGAAAATAAAGCTGCTGCTGCCTAGGCTGTGGTATCTTGTCACGGCTTCCCAAGCTGAGACACAGCCCCTGCCTGAAACACTGAAATACAGCCAGAGTTTCCACAAAGCTCCCAAGAGCAGCTCCAGGGCTGAACGAGGGGGTACCTGGGTCTTCGGAAGCCCCACCTCATCCACACCAGGAACTGTAATTAAATCCACATTTCAGTGGTTCAAGACGGCCACTTTCTCCCTTGAAAGATTCAGTGAATCACCGTTCAGCCGACTGTCAAATGGTGCTATCTTCACTACAAAGGAAAATTTAAGTAAAATAATATCTGACATACTAAATTACAAGTTTGAGTTTGGATTTTATTGGCCTCACACATTTTTTTTCCCTCAAATATGTTCATCCACTTTGGCTTTACAGTTTAAGAAAGCTGTAAAAATTTTATAAACCAGTTTTATCACTGGGCACATGTAATTATGTTATGAATTATAAATATATAATATTATGTTCAAATATAATATAGACTGTGTAGTTATAATATTCAAGTCTAGTAAAATGAGGGTATAATTATTAACTATAATAAAATATAATAAAAATAATTTAAGTCAACACTGGGATGTGCTTGATAGTGCTTTTCTTTCTGAAAAGGCTTCATGAGTGGTTCTCGCCTAGAGAAGTGACCAGGAGGACGGAGGAAAGGAAGGAAAAGGGAATGTGAGTGTGTGTGTGTGTGGGGGGGGGGGGGGTATGTGTGCATGTGTATGTGCGGGGGAGGGGGGTTCCTTGGGTGACAGCATTTGAAGCAAAGGAAGAAGGTGAAAAATACAGAATGGAAGGAGTGATTTGCCCCCTGGGTGCTGTCCAAGGTGCTGAGGAGGGTGCTGTCCACGGTGCTGCCTGGGGGTGCTGTCCGGGGTGCTGTCCAGGGTCTGAGCCCCATTCCTGCCCTTGCACTCAAGGCCAGGACAATTGGTTAAGTCATCATGTTACATGGAGAAATCATTGGGGCCTGGAGGACTTGGGTTTGAGGCCTAATTCTAACACTTACCAAGTGTCCATTTGTTTGTTTGGTTTTTTCAAAATTTAACTTAAAGTCTAGTTAGTTAACATAGTGTAATATAGTGTAATATAAGTGCTGAATCACTAAATCACCAAGAGTGATTTAAATGAGGGAATGTGTATACATGCACTTTGCAAACTGGAAAGGGCCATTTGAGTGCGAAAGATTGTTATGCCAATAAAGAGACTGTTACTGAAATAACTGTATCTGGTTTCCTGTAATCCTCAGGTCTGAGGAGGGGAGAGTCAAACTCTAAGTTCCTTTCTATATTCAGAAAAATCTATAAATGTGCACTTGCTTTAACTGTGACAGACACATGCTCTTCCAGACCTGTTTGACATTCAGGCATAATACATACGCCAATAATGCAATTACAGAGAAGCACACTGTGCTATTTAAAAGGTATTTTTCTAACGCAGGTTGGAGACAAGCTTAAGCAGAAAAATATAACACACAAAGCAGGTTCTAATGCCAGCTCATGAACCAGACACATCTGAATTTTAAATAAAGCTGCTCTCCATAAAAGTATTTCATCAACTTACATGTACCTGCAACATATGCTCTGTCCTAATGATGGAAAATAAATACAGTTAAAAATTTGTTTGCCTCCCATTGTTCACTCTCATCAGAACACAGGCTTCCCCAAAGACAGCCCAGCTCTTCTCTAACAAAAACAATGGGGTCAAACCTATAAGAATTCTTCTTTTTTTTAGTGTTCATTTTTTAAAGGGGGGAGGGGCAGCTCTGAGCTGTCAGCACAGAACCCAACGTGGGGCTCGAACTCATGAACCATGAGATCATGACCTGAACAGAAGTCGGCCACTTAAATAACTGAGCCACCCAGGTGCCCCCAGAATTCTTCTACCTAAGATTCACAAGGTTGGGGGGCAAGCAGAGAGGAAGAGAACAGTTATCATGCCACCTGGCCAGAGGTGCAGAAAAGCTGGAACTCTCGTGCACTGCTGGGGAAGGGGGGGTATATAAAATGCACCTGTTGTGGAAAAACAGTTTGACCGTTCTTGAGAAAAGTGAAACAGAATTACCATATGACCCAATAATCCCACTCCTGGTATTTACCCCCAAAGAACTGAAAACCGGTGTTCAAACAAACAAATACTCGCATATCAGTGTTGAGAGCAGTGCTACTGTCAGCAGCCAAAAGGTGGAAACCCAGACGTCCATCGTCTGATGAACAGATGAACGAAAAGTGGTCTATCCATTCAACAGAATACTAGTCAGCCATAAAAAGGCGTGAAGGACTGATGTCTGCTACAACACAGACGAAGCTTGAAGACATGCTGAGCGAAAGGAGCCCCTTTTCACCACATAGAATGTTGTGTGTCCATTGTATGTATTTGATAGGAAATGTCAGAAACAGCAAATGAGACAGGAAGCATACTGATGGTGGCCAGGGGCTGAGGGAGGAGAGGATAAACAGTGGCTGTTGGTGGGTATGGGGTCTCCTCTGGGGTAGGGTGAGTGTTCTGGAACGGGACAGAAGTGGTGGCTGTAAAACACTGAATGTGCTAACCACCACTGGATTGTTCACTGTAAAATGGCTAGTTTTATGACACAAAAGGTGTCACACGTCTCCTGCAACAGAGCCTGAATGGAGGCAAACATGTCCCCGCCACGTATCCAAGAGCTTCTTCTTCCGAGTGCCACGTGGGACAACTGGTCCCCAGAGGCAAACTACCAGCACATCTGGTCCTCAACCGAGAAACAGCAGTCTCTCCAAGGCTAGCAGGCAAGGCCAGCACTTGTGAGGTCTATCTCCAGTACAGCTCTTACCAAAGGCAACTTTCAGGGTCAGTTTTCCCATATGTGATTTCAGGATAACCTGCTGACTTCAGAACCGAATCCCGCATAAAATCTGTCTCCACCATACGCTCGTTCAGTGTGTGCAATGCATAATAACTTATAAACTGCATTCACCTACTCTAAAAAAAAAAAAGGGTTTGAGAATGCCTGTAATAAAAATATTTATGCAATAAGGCAGTTAAGAATAATAATTTAAAAAAAAGAAAATGGGAACAATATGTGGAAAACTACATGCCAAGGAAATCACATAAAGAAGATTGTTACCCATTGATTGAATATCACATTTGAGTACTGAGCTCGCCAGCTGCTAATGCGAGAAAGAAAATGTATCAATTATAACTTTGTTAATGTAAAGGATGAGCCTCCTAGGATCCTTCCACGAATCACCCAGCAATGTAAAATATTTAAGTGCCTTTTTAAAAAGGCCTCTTGCTTTTTCAAGAGATGATTTATCGGTATTGTTACAACGTGCACTATTGCCTTGAGAATGTCAGTGCTTCGCTCTCTCCCTCCAACCAGAGACCTTCCTCCACCAAGTCTCAAATTCTTGATCACAGGAACCTTGAGTTATATGAGCAAATGAAAATGGTGCTTCTAGGGGCGCCTGGGTGGCTCAGTCGGTTAAGCATCCGACTTCAGCTCAAGTCATGATCTCGTGGTTCGTGAGTTCAAGCCTTGCGTTGGGCTCTGTGCTGACAGCTCAGAGCCTGGAGCCTGCTTCAGATGCTGTTGCTTGCGTGCTCTCTGTCTTTCTCTCTCTCTCTGCCCCTCCCCCTCTCATTCTCTGTCTCTCTGTCTCTCTCAAAATATAAATACACATAAAAAATGTTTTCTTTGAAAACGGTTCTTCTGAAACATGGCCCAACGAGGCAGAGTCAGGCTATAAATTTGGACGAATTAAGGAGCTCTCTGTGTTACCCAAACATTGACTCAGTAAGACTAACTTTCTTTCCCCGAAGACAGATCACTTCCATTAACACTGACAGAATTCGCCTCGTGACTCAGGGCCCTCCAGGTGTTAGAAAATATGTCCTTAGTTGTAGATCCACATCTGTCTTCTGTTCACAACGCGGTACATCTGACACGATGGGAAACAGACCGAATTCCTTTCCCACATGGGTGTTTTCAGATATTTTTAAGTTAATTGTTTAGATTAAAACAAAGCATACATACACAAGAGAGCACATGCCATAGGTGTACAGGTCTGTTCATTTCTACAAAGGGCACACGTCAGCATAGCATAACCCAGACCAAGAAAGAGACCATTTCCAGTAGCACCAAATTTCTCTCCTGCCTTCCTCCCAGTCAATCCCTCCCCCAAAGTGACCACTGTTGTGATCTCTAGGTCCGCAAGTCTGTTATGCCTCTTTGTTCATTCTGTGTAAATGGAACAGAGACATCTTTTTTGGCGTCTGGATAGTTCTCTCAATATTTTGTCCACAGTTCACCCATGGCTGTGAAACACTGCTTCAGCACTTCATCTCTTGCATAGATATTCCAAAACTTACTTCTTCATATTCGGCTCCTGTTGAACACCAAGGTTGACCCCGATCTGGAGCCTTTAAAAATAACGCTGCAAAGAACATTCTGGAACATGTCTCTTGGCAGATGTGTGTATCTCCTGATGAATATTTGCCTGGGGATGTTGCTGCTGGATCGTGGCATATGCGGGCGTTCAGGTTTTATAGAAACCGCCAGACAGTTCTGGACAGCGAGGAGCGTCGGGAGTCCTCACCAACACGTGGCACCCATGGTTCTCCTCTGGGCTGGCCACGTCAGTGGGGCACGGTGGTGCCCTTCAGATGGATGACGACAGCACAGCTCACCGAAGTCAGAGCTCTTCCAGAAGTCAGCAGACAGTGGATTCAGAGGTCCTGGTAGAGATGACCTTCAAGGCAGACTTCACACCGGATGGCCCAAAAGCTTAGGAGTTACACCAGCACGTGAAGCAGCCTGGGGCTGAAGATCAGTGGTGGTTCAGACTGGGGCAAAGAGAAGGGTGTGTGGCCTCTCAGGGAGGGTGCCATTTCGCAGCCCCAAGCGACCACCGCCAACAGCCGACGTGGGCTGGCATCGCCACGTCTTCTATTAGAAACGGAAAGTGTTTTGTAAGATCTCCCCAAATCTGAAGTTTTGAATGTGAAGGCAACGAAAGAGAACCTGCTTAGACCTGTTTGGTGGCCACGGACCACACGCCACCAGCTCCGCTCAACAGTTTGCACGCCAACTCATGCTCACCTCGCCGTCGACAGGACCTCAGACAGGCTCCCTTCCGTGAGGGGCTCTGGGTTTTTCCAGCCCCCTCCGTCATGAACGGCCGCCGCCCAGCTCTTCAGTGGGACCGTCTCATTTGCAGGCAGAGCGGTTGGTCTCTCAGTCAGAGATCAGATGCCGCTCGTTTTGACTCTCCAAACTTCACATCTCCAAATTCCTTTAACTCGAAGGTTATTTTTTAAAGACTAAGGTGAAGCCCCGCTTCTTGTCTTACGTGAACCATATCCCGCCCCTGCAAGGATCTGCCTGAGTCCTCTTGCTCAAGCGAGCACACCCTCTGCGGATGTGGAAAGACAGATACGACTCAACACAACGTAGGGTCCTGGGAAGCGTGGAAGCAGAGGTCGGAGTCCAGGCTGCACAGTCTGATGCCTTCGCTCCGTCTACGTACAAGCCTGGCCGTGTCTGCAGGGCCCATGCCTCCCGTGGGCTCGGACTCAGGTAAAGGCTGGGGTGAGTTGGCAAAACCACCCTCAGGGTCACTTAGCAAAGCTTTCCCCAGACTGAGCGTATCTCTCCGATCATTTTACGTGGTGAGTGGACCCGGCACCTTAAACGACTGACTCACATCCTGAGAAAGCTCCCCCTTGTCCTCAACCCTTTGAGGTCCTTCCGCAGAGTGTCTCAGCAGGTGCTAGGCTCCTGGCTCGGCGCATCTACAAATAGAAAGTGGGCCGCAGGCTCTGAGCCGTGGGCAGGCCACCGCTTACAGAACTTCAAAGGTTGCCTTCTGTCTCCTTTTCATTTCTCCAGTTAGACTGAATACACAAAAAGCAATACGGGTTTTCATTTTATAATAATGATACGAGGGTCCTTTTAAGATGACATTTAGTTTACGGGTGAAACGACTTGAACACGTTCATTAACGATGTGTCTTGGAGAGGCTGATGGTGATGGTTGTATTGAAGCCGCACAAACAGTGAGGCTGGGACGATAGGAATAGTGACTAAGGTGGCACCGGACGTGAATCCAGCCAATGATTCATTGGTGCCTCGCGGCAAGCCCTTAAATGGGTCACTATTTCTGCCCCCGTTTTGCAGATGGGGAAATTGAGGCATGGGGCAACTATGTGACAGAGCCAGGGATGTGTATAAGAATGAGACAGACAGACAGACAAAGAGACAGACTGGCTTATGGAGCTGGGAGAACATCACCACCCACTTACATGTTATTTTGGGTCAAAAAAAAAAAAATCATCCTGTGGCTGTTGCCTTCCGAAACACAGATGGGTCCCGAATAGGTTGACACTTTTGATCCCTATCTGTCAGAGTGATTGGCTCTACCTAACCCAAAATAGAAGCTCAGGAAGGAAGAGCCAGCTCTTACTTGATTTTATGAATCCTCTGGGAGCAGTTTCCAGAAGGGCTTGGGAGTCCTAGGTTAGCATCGAAAAAAAATTCTCCATCACACCCCAATTATACGATAGTATCTGGACTTTCATTTCTTCGGGGCACTTGTGGACTGACTGACTGTGCAATAATTATCCCCTGGCCAGCCCCGATACTGGAGCCCTAACTCAGAAGTTGCTCTAGTCCTGCTCCGTATAATACGGTAGCCACCCTACTGGCTGTTTCATTTTAAAATTTAACTTGGTTTAAACCAAACAAGATTCTAGCACAGAGGGCTTAGTCCCCTCCTCCTGCGTGTGGGCTGGACTCCGTGACCTGCTTCCAAACACTAGAATATGGGAAGAGAAGAAAAGTAACAGTCGAGGAGAAACGTGGCAGGCACCACCTTGACCAAGTGAACAAGGTCAACGTCGCCAATGAGACACGGTGTTTTTTTTCTGTGTTTCTTTCCCCCCAGAATCTATAACCCCAGTGGAATCATGAGAAGACATCAGACAACCCCAAATGGGAGACAGACCATCTGAGATTTGGACAACACTATTCAGAAGCGTCAAGGTTACAGCAGACAAGGAGGAAGTGAGAAACTCTGGCAAATCCAGGTCGGCGGATGCCTGCGGTGTGGCGTCCTGGACGGGATCCTGGGACACAACTACGGTGCCTTTTCTATTCTATTCCCAGCTCTAAGTAGTGAGCTGGGGCCATACGCCTGCAAATGCGGAGATCGGTCCCATGGGATCTCTCTGGGCTGATACGAGGCCGTGATTTACCTTGTGGGCTTTGCCCCAGAAGTTCTACTTTCCGCCTCCGTAGCTGACATTCTGAACAGAACTTAGGATCCATGAATCCCGTTTTGCCACCGGCATGTGCGAGACACCGGGCGCAGGGCCGGGAAGAAGGCAGTGTTTCGTGCCCAAAGTACAAGGTCGGCAAAGCTCCAGAAAAGGCAGGCTGAGACTCGGCTTTGGAAGCCCCCAGCTCTCCCGCTGGCTGGCAAATTATTTAATCTC
The DNA here is from genome assembly GCF_018350155.1 of Leopardus geoffroyi. NCBI lineage: Eukaryota > Metazoa > Chordata > Mammalia > Carnivora > Felidae > Leopardus > Leopardus geoffroyi. The sequence continues at coordinate 2,001,303 of NC_059339.1, read as the reverse complement.
ACCTGCGGAAATGAGCACCACGACCCACACCCTTGCAGGGTAGTTGGGAAGATTGAAGTCAGCAGCCCATGTGAAAGATCCTGACACATATTGGAAAGAAAGTACACGTAAGCTTCTGATCTCCCCCCTCCCCCCCCCCCGCAGAATCCTCCCCCCAGGCATCTCTATCTGCACAAGAAAACCTTTCCCTTGCACAAACTCGTCAGCCCCGGGGACCAGCACAAGCATCCTGATTTCTTCTGATGGGAGGAAACGAGACTGCCTCTCTGCCCAGCGTGCAGAAGTCACTAGAAGGTCTGCATCGAGTGCTCAGAACCAAGCCCGGGTCCTTTTTAAAAACTGGTCCTGGGGCGCCTGGGTGGCGCAGTCGGTTAAGCGTCCGACTTCAGCCAGGTCACGATCTCGCCGTCCGTGAGTTCGAGCCCCGCGTCGGGCTCTGGGCTGATGGCTCAGAGCCTGGAGCCTGTTTCCGATTCTGTGTCTCCCTCTCTCTCTGCCCCTCCCCCGTTCATGCTCTGTCTCTCTCTGTCCCAAAAATAAATAAACGTTGAAAAAAAAAAAAAATTTAAAAACTGGTCCTTTCGCGCAGGCTGACCTCAGGGTGAAATCCGCTTAAAAGCGCGCTCGCTTTTGCACCGTCTCTCCGGACGGAGCTGTCAACAAATGTGCTGCTTCCGTTTTCATTCATGCAGGATCTCTGAGCCCCGAAAGCTGACAAATGCAAAGCAGTGCATGTCTGTAGAATCCCTCGATGCGAATAAAACCTGACACTTTCTACGTTTCTCCCCGTGTCGTATGAGGGAGATTACTCAGAACGGAGGCATGTGAGTGGATTTGCCCCCACACTATGTTTTATGTGGCCCCAAGATATCTAAGTAGTTATCAACATTAAAAACAGGAAATTTTAGGGGCGCCTGGGGGGCTCAGTCAGTTAAGCATCCGATTTCGGCTCCGGTCACGATCTCACAGTTCACGAGTTTGAGCCCCATGTTGGGCTCTGTGCCGACAGCTCGGAGCCTGGAGCCTGCTTCGGATTCTGTGTCTCCCTCTCTCTCTGCCCCTCCCCTGGTCGTTCTCTCTCTCTCTCTCTCAAAAATAAATAAACATTAAAAAAAATAAAAATAGGAAATTTTATGGAAAAATGAGGATTTACACTTCCTGGTTAAAAACAAAAATCAGAAAACTTGGCAGCCCCATATGCCAATGGTCACAGCTAGCCATAAACCTGCACGCTTCTGTCTCTGGTCCTGACTGTCCCTCCTCATTTCCGGGTGGGTGGACGCACACAGGCGACCCCTTCCAGGGCTCAGACCTTCACCCGCGCATTGGCCGCCCTTCCTCCCGCACCCCCCACCCCGCCTCGACCCCAGGTGTGAGGCTGGCCCTACACCGCATCAGCACGCAGTTGTGCACAGCCTCTGTGACGCCCTGCACACCACAGTCTACACGCCTTGGCTCTTCAACATCTGAGCTATAATAAGCAAGCATGGTTTCTCAAGTGGCAAAATAGACTTTGCAGGACTCACATCGATGCAGTGAGTCACGAGCAGTGCAGACCTGCTGGGCCGGGCGGCCGAGAACCCAGAGAGGCCTGTTTCCCACTGGCTCCAGGTGCCACACGGGCCAGGCTCTCAGACCGAGGGCAGCGGCAGGCGGGGCTTCTCCCTCCCATTCTTGTATGTGCTGCAGGGGGTGGGGGGGCACCGCTGTGCACACGCAGCACCGAGTGAGGGGAGAGGAAGCAGGTGGCAGGGAGCTGGGCAGGCGGAGACCGAGGGGGATCGACCCAGGACGTGCCCGGGGGCGGGTTAATGGTCTTTGGTGGCTTTCTACGGCAGGAGTCAGCAAACCACAGCCGCCATGCCAAATCCAGCCTGCCTCCTGTTTTTGGGAATAAAGTTTTATTGGAACACAGCCATGCTAATTCATTTCTAAAAGTCCCGATCTTACGGAGCTTTGGGGAGAATTTGTGTGTTCTACTATATTCTGGATATATATAATTTGTGTAGTATTTATTTGTCTACATAGCCTTGCGTATGCAGAAAAGTAAAGCAGGAAACAGATATAGAGATTTCTAGAAAAAGAGGTCGGAGAAGGTATCAGATGATACACGTAAGCAGAGACCTAATGAAGAGTGGGAACAAGCCATGTGGGTATGCCCCGGAAGGTCCCGGAAGGTCCCAGAAGGCATGCCAGGCAGACAGGGCAGCGCGGCAAAGGGCAAAGATGGAGACACCGGAACAGAAAGAGCAAAAAACGCAGGATTGGGGGAGGGCGAGGGACGAAGCACCTGGGACCCGGAGCAGGGCAGAGGCCCCCCGCGTGTGTGCGCGCTCCCAGAAGCAGGTCTCCACCTAAGGCACCCCGCTAGACTCCCAACCGACTCCCTCGATTCTCTGACGCTCTGGGAGCCCAACGTGAATTTTTATCAGAGTATCTGCTTGATCCGTTGCCTTAGAAAACACCCATACTCTTGTTGCAGAAAAAGAAACTGGCAAATTGAAGCTGAGAAAAGAGGGTGGTGGATGAAGGGGAGTTCCCAGACGACACCGTCCGAAAGAAGCATCACAGAAATGATGCCATTCTTATCAAAAAGGATGTCCTCTGCAGGACAACGATATCCTAACTCCCACAGCCAGAAGTGAGCGCCACGAGGCCACCGCCAGCTCCCCGCGGCCCCAGGACATGATCTGACTTGAACGCTCCTTAATGTCAGAGACAATGAATTTCATCCGATGAGACCCCAGGTTTCCAAGGGGATTTTTCAAATTGCAAAAGGGAAAAACAGCCTGTTTTATTTTTTTTTTAATTTTTTTTTAACGTTTTATTCATTTTTGAGACAGGGAGAGACAGAGCATGAACAGGGGAGGGTCAGAGAGAGAAGGAGACACAGAATCTGAAACAGGCTCCAGGCTCTGAGCTGTCAGCCCAGAGCCCGACGCGGGGCTCGAACTCACGGACCGCGAGATCATGACCTGAGCCGAAGTCAGACGCTCAACCGACTGAGCCACCCAGGCGCCCCAAAGACCCTATTTCCAAATGAGGTCACTTTCACAGGCTCTGGTGGACACGAATTTTGACGGAACACCATTCACCCGAGTACACCTGGCCAAGAGACACCAGGCAGCCCGGCCAGGGAAGGTCCTTCCACTTCCACCCAGCAGGTATACCAACGGCACTGCCCAAGGGACGTCAGGCAAAGCACACAGACCAAAATAGCGCGGTGAGTGTTCTGAAAAACCTAATTGTCCTTGCAACCGGCCCACAGAAGCAGCCCAGGACCTACGTGCTAAACCTAACAGAGTGGCCGCGTGCTGAATGCATTGCCTGTGTTTGAAACCCTTCATGGTCCTGGGCCCTGGGTCATAGGAGGCACACGAAGCCACTCTGAAGATTATAAGATGTGACATACACACTACGGGATGCCGCTGTTTGACTCGGAGAAGTTCTGTATGTTTGTCTGTCTTTCTTGGAAGACCTGTCGAAAGTAAGCCGGGGAGCAAACGCACTAAAGTATATATAACAAATTTTCTTTTGAAAGTGACCCATTTCATCAGAAGCAAAATTGAAATCTAGAAAAATGTAGAAAAGTCGGCTGCATTTCCGCCACTTGGTGATACCATTCTTAACATTAAATTGTACTTCCTGTCAGTGCTTTTTCTCTCCAGACACCTAAATATTAATACTCTTTTTTACAAAATTAAGGTCATATTGTTTAAGCTGTTTTAAACTACTAGGGGGCGCCTGGGTGGCTCAGTCGGCTAAGCGTCCAACACTCCATCTCAGCTCAGGTCATGATCTCACGGTTCATGAGCTCGAGCCCCGAATCAGACTCTGGGCTGACGGTGCAAAGCCTGCTTGGGATTTTCTCTCCCTCTCTCTGCCCCTCCTGTTCTCTCTCTCTCTCTCTCTCTCTCTCAAAATGGATAAGTAAACTTAAAAAAAGACATTTAAATCCCAGAAGCATTCCCCTACGTTGTAAACTATCCTCCTAAAATAAAAGACTCTTAAATACAGAGAACAAATTGAGAGTAGACGGGCAGATGGGAGATGGGCACCGAGGAGGGCACTTGTGGGGAGGAGCACTGGGTGTCGTATGTAAGCGATGAACCACGGGAATCTACCCCCAAAACCAAGATCACTTTGTATACGCTGTATGTTAGCCAGTTTGACAATAAATTACATATAAAATAAAATAAAATAAAATAAAATAAAATAAAATAAAATAAAACAAAATAAAAGAACTACAATCTGCAGCCTGTGGCAGGTTTGAGGTGCCCGCTGTGTCCTCAGCATACACAGTGGCTGCAGAGAGGGGGCAACGCTCTGGAACCAAAGGGTCCTGGGCCGCGGAGTCAAGACTCGGGGCAGTGACCACGCTGGGCTAGGGCACCCCGTCTGCCCCCGGCATGTCCGTTTGTCTCAGGAACAACTGGGAGAAGCAGGTGTGGCAGGAAGGGGTTCCTGGGCCTGAGCTGTATGTATTTAGCATGGTCTCCAACTGTTTCACTTGTAATTAAAAAAAAAAAAAGAACCCACAAGACTACAAGGTCCATAACAGCAAAATCTCCTCCCACAGACTCCCTGGGACCCCGCAGAATGTGGATCGCGAGAGATTCAGCCTGTCTCCGAATCCCATGCGAATCTCTGTGGTCCAGGGCGGCGGCCGCTAAGGACCTCTGCCTGTTGAGCACTTGTCCCGTGGCCAGTCCCAACTGAGATGTGCTCTAGGTGTAAAGGACACACCAGATTTTCACGACTTAAGCAAAAAAGAAAAAAAAAAAAAAGAGGTAAAATAAAGTATTAACCATTTTATACCAATTACATATCGAAGTGATAATACTTAAGTATGTTCGGTTAAGTACAAATATATTATTCAAATTCATTTCACCTGTTTCTCCTTACGTTCTGTGATGCGGCTACTAGAAAATTTAAAATTATATTTGCGGCTCACATTCGGGGCTTCTGCTGTATTTTTATCAGACAGTGCTCCCCTAGACCCTGGCTGGGAGGATGTCACAGGGGGGCAAACCCGATTCAGAACGACCATAAAATATCGCATCAGTGGGAGGAAAGGAAAGTATCATTTTGCAGCCCCTGTGAAAAAGCCCCCCCATCTCTATCAGCAATTCATGCCATCTCATCACCAGTGTAGGCGGGCTAGGACGTGGATGTCTTAATTTTATTTTTACACAGATGTTAAAAATACACTGTGCCCTTATCCTTTTTCTCTAGTTTATGACATTGTGGGGGAAAAAAAAAAAAAAAGCTGCAGGATTCAGGGTTCATCAAAAAGGACTTAGTTCCATTCTTTAGCACACTGTCTTGATAGGAAAAAACAAAATTGAACACAGCTTGTGTAAAGAAGTAAATAAAACGCCCCTAAGCAACAAGGCTTTGACATGACGCGTTCTCCTGCCGGAACAGAGTCGTGTTTGCCTTCCAGGACGGCGCTGAGCCCTTAGACCCATCACTCCTGGTTTCTCCCTGTCGAGGTTTTCTTTGGCTCAGGATTAAGAAAACGTGATCATTTCTTCTTGTTCTGCCCTGAGGCAACCAACCTCCTTTTTGGGCAAAGCGAAGTTGGCTATGTCCACAGTTAAGAATGGAAGGCTGGCATCCTGTTGTTTTTTTTATTGGTTGTTCATTTTTTAACTGGAGCTATCTGCCAATATTTCAAAATCCAAACAATTCATGTAAAAAAAAAAACAAAAACATCTACCTGAGTTAATGACTTCTAATTTTTTTAATGTTTATTTTTGAGAGAGAGAGAGAGAGAATGCAAGCAGGGGAGGGGCAGAGAGAGAGGGAGACACAGAATCCGAAGCAGCTCCAGGCTCCGAGCTGTCAGCACAGAGCCCGACGCGGGGCTCGAACCCACGAACTGACCTGATCATGACCTGAGCCGGAGTCGGACGCTCAACCGACTGAGCCCCCCAGGCGCCCCGAGTTTCTGACTTCTCAAAATACCGGAAGTGTTAGCAGGTGTGGTCAGATCCACCCCCCCCCACCCCCACCGCCCCCCCCATCATGGCACCTGCTGGGCTGGGTCTGCAGCGGGCAACCCCCACCAGCATCCTCAGCACACGTGCAGTTATGTTTCTCACATTATGAGCACATTTCCCACCAAGCATCCTTCCTCGGAGCTTGTGAATAGAAGAGTGCAGACCAGGAAATCTGTTTCTTGCGTCTGTGTGCTCTCTGTTATAGTCTTTGAATGAAGATACTTCTGTCTGTTTTCCTCTCATACAGCAAAATCCGAGATGGTTAGGCTTTTTCCACTGAAGATAACAAAACGTATTTTTAAGCCTGTGTCTATTCATATGCAAAGGATCCGCTAAGCCTTGGGCTTCTCTAACATGACTTCGCATAGCTGATTTTCAGGCCAAAAAACGGGGGAAAGTCTCCTGACTCCAGTTCCGTGCGTTGCGTAGAAACACCCACTCTTGAGCTATTGGTATAAATTCCAGTTGTAACATAGAGACCAGAGGCAGACTGTTTCCTCACTACCCTAGTTTATGACTTTGTTAGTGGACTTAGTATAATGTTAATTGAAGGTCTACACTTCATGCTAACACTGGCTGCAGCAATTGCTTTCCAGCAGTTTCCATTTGGAGGCCTTGGGACGTAATAAAACCCAACAGAAGCAATCCTGAGCCGGCAACGAGATGCGGGAGATTACATGGCTCCCCGCTGCACCAGGGAAATGAATGCCTGGGTTACTCTCTCACATCAACCCCGGAACAGGGAGGATTCAAGACGTGGCTGCCTCATTAGCTGTTGCCAACTTGGCTCTCAGTAACTCTCTTCCTGATGCCAGGGGGGATCGCTGAGAAAAACACGATCTCGGAAAACTGCGCAAGCTGCTTCCCGGTCCGAAACCTTTTTCTTGTTCTTCTTCTTCTCAGTGAACAGACAAGAGAAACTCACTTTTTTTAAGAAATAACCATTTGAGTCGCTAAACAGGAGGTTTCTACCAAGAAAGACCTAATCTCTCCCTTCTATCTCCTTCGTCCTACTGAGTAACTTTATTGTGTTGTCGGTGCCTCCGGTCTTCCTGTGACAAGGCCAAAGCCACTCATGTCTTATGTGGCAGCCACCATGGACAGAATCACTGGCTGGTCGCCGCCGCCCCCCCCCCCCCCAGTGGTTGGCCACCACCCAAGAACCATCAGACTAAAGAGCACACTCATCTTGGACACCAGAGAAGACGAGAAGTCTGACTCATTTCGCTGCGCTGTGACATTAAGAATTTGGATGTGAGTCACAGATACAGTGTGGAATATGAAGGGTGGGGTAGAATGTAAACTGAGGCAGCGTGCTGGAATACCTTCCGGATCTCAGTGATTTCTGGTCTGCCACCCGTGCCACTACTTTGTGGCATGATCTCCGCGTCCTGTCTTTGTGGGCAAAACACGGTGGCCAGTTTAAAATTATGTATCTTAATTTTTTTTTACATTTATTTTATTTTTGAGAGCCAGAGCACAAGTGGGGGAGGGGCAGAGAGAGAGAGGGAGACACAGAATCCGAAACAGGCTCCAGGCTCCAAGCTGTCAGCACAGAGCCCGACACGGGGCTCGAACTCACAGACCGTGAGATCATGACCTGAGCAGAAGTCGGACGCTCAACCGACTGAGCCACCCAGGCGCCCCTAAAATTATGTATCTTATTTCAATGCCTTTTACTTATTATGTCTCTTATTTCAATGCCTTTTACTTATTATGTCTCTTACTCCAATGCCTTATTTTATTTTCAATGCCACAGTGGAAGCTAAGAGTTTGATCTCCTGCCTATCAGACCTCAGGATGTTTTCGAACAAGCTTTCTATCACTTCCACGACACTGCCCTGAGGATGCCATCTCTGACCCTTCTTGGGATCCATGCTGCTCTGGCCCATGCGACCTCTTGGACTTGGCTCTAATCAGGTAAGACCCCTCTTGGGATAGCGGCTCTCGGTTGGCAGGGTGTGGTGGGCTATTTCTCAAAGGACCTTGGCAAAATTGAGCGGGTACCGATGGTTCTGCTAAAGTATCTCTAAGAAAACGCACATCTGTGCCAATAGTTTCATTCCCCCCTCATCAAACAGTCTAGCAAACTTGTAAGAAATGCTAGTAGAATACATTTTATTCAGTGCCCATCGCCATCTGGGGGAGGACAGGCCAATCCAAACAAAATCCAAAATTTCCTCTAATATACAGACTGAGCTGGCACCTGTGCCCCTCCTGGGGGCTGATGTGACAGTAGTTCCTAAATTAGCGTGAGCACTTGGGACTTATCATTGGTCTGCAGCTACAATGATGAGCGAGCACAGCACACTATGACAGCAAAGCCATTCAAGTGCCCCTTGAAACAACGTGCAGCTATAATTTACGTTTGGACAAGGGTAAGAGAAAGAAGATAAGTAAGCATGTTTATCCCAAGTGGGGCGGAACGTCTGTGTCTCGACTGCCACTTCTGCACGATGCCCATGAACGCACTGCACCTCTGAGTCCGACTCCTAGAGACCTCCAACTTGCCCCCATCGAAAGTTTCAGCATAAAAGACACTCAGAGAGCAAAGCAAGGGTGTTCAGAGGCTTCTCAAAACGAACACAAAGACCCAGGAACATTTGTATCTGGATAATGGTAAAAATGATCTCATAGAAAAGATGAAGATAGGCTGAAAATTTTAAACTCAGATTAAAGTAATTCTGAAAAATATCTGTGCCATAGTTAATTGTATTGTGTCAATGTCAACTTTTGGTAAGGGGGCCACAGCTATGAAGGATGTATGTAGTCTCTGGGATAAGCTGGGTAAAGGGTACACAGGAGCTCACCACTATTTTTGTGATGCCTACGCGAGCCTAAGCTTATTCCAAAACAAGTCTTTAAAAATTAAACTACAAAACACCAGACAGGACATGGGCTGTTCTCTGCCAATTAGTCCCTGATTTAACAAATACACATGGTTCTCCTACTGTTCCGAAGGTAAGATACTAAGTTCTGTGGGAGATACTAAAAGACGTGAGAGGGAGCCTGTGTCCTCAAGGAGCTTATGGTCTACTTGGAAAAACAGAGTCCACAAATACAGGTAACATTCTAAGTGATATGTATGGAACATAAGTGACGTTACAAGGCTGCATATGAGTCATTGGCGAGATGAAAAGTGGACGTAGCACGTCCAATGGAAAGAAAGCGTGTGTGCACACGCTAAAAGTGACAGCTTGCTGTGCTGTGACCATCCAGAGGTTGTGTTTATGTGCTGTTCATTTCCGACCTTTACCTTGCCTGACCCACAAAAATCACTGAGTCCATCTTTATTAAGTGAGTGACTGGATATGAATCAGGAATGACAAAAAAGGGGTGACCTGAGGGGCAACTCCAGGTGTGGAAACTCAAGCCACACCTGGGAAACAGAGTCTCTGCCGGTGTGCCTGCCACATCACATTTGCAGAGGTGAGTGGGAATATGCCGGCAGCAGAGGAGAGAGGGGCTGGAATACCAGGAAGAAAATGTATATAATTGTGCCATCTCCCCAGAGCCTCACAATATGTTTCCCATGGCTTAATTCACATGAAATATTTCTCACTTCATCTCTCCTGTGTTCACGTGTACATGTTCACAGGCATTCAAATGCGGCGTGAAGAAACGTTAATTTAAAAAATAAACAACTTTTGCTTAGCTTGTTATTTAAAAAAGTAATAGAATACAAATAATGATAATTCTGTCCTTTGTTACCAATTCTTATAATTTGTAATTGTTTTTCTTCTTTTATTGCTTTGGCAAGGGTTGCTCGGGCAACAGTGAGTTGTAAGCCTGATGAGTTATCACCGTCCAATTAATAGAAGTATGCATTCTTGGGGTGCCTGAGTGACTCAGTCAGTTAAGCAACCAGCTTTGGCTCAGGTCATGATCTCACAGGGTGAGTTTGACCCCCACATCAGGCTCTGCACTGAGTGTTCTGAGCCTGCTTGGAATTCCTTCCTTCCTTCCTTCCTTCCTTCCTTCCTTCCTTCCTTCCTTCCTTCCTTCCTTCCTCCCTCCCTCCCTCCCTCCCTCCCTCCCTCCCTTCCTTCTCTCTCTGCCTCTCCCCTACCTTGCTCTCTCTCTCAAAATAAATAAACTTAAAAATATAAGTATGTATTCTTGACAAAAGGAAATTCATACATATAGTAAGGGGAGATGGGAACCGGAGAAAACAGAGCAGGAACTCAATATGGAAGCATCCCAATGGGTCTCTCCAGTGTCGCAAAGATGCAGAGCACATTCCAGGGAAATTTCCGGGTGAAGTCAATTCTTTTCCACAAAGGGATATTCCAGTTATCCTAAGCATTGTATTCAAACATTAGCCTCCCAACATAACAAACAGTCTAGCAATTCCATTTAACATTAGAATTAAGTATGAATTACAAGCTGAAAAGAAAAGGTTCCAACTGACAGAAGGGCATTCAGGAATTTCAGATCCCACATTAACTCCATGAATCATTAAACTGCTGTTATAGTAGGTTCCAAGGCATGGCTTAAACTGAGTAATGGGTTGCTTGTGCTATTAATTGCTTCAATGCCTATAAATGTGTTCACTGACATGAGGCTAAGGCATAATGCTAAAGCAAAAATCAATAAGAGAGCTTCTGATAAATGAAAGAGTAACACTTGTCTGTGTCCTTTACTGGAGAACCCATGAAGTCCACATTCTCTGGAATAATTTTGGTTAGTTGGAGATGGGGTGGGGGGTGGGAAGTCTACACAGGCTCAGTTTAAAAAAAAAAAAAAAAACCACATTTTTTTTCTTTGATGCAGTAATTACCTAAACAGAGCTACCTCTGACACAAATTATCTCTTCTTTCCAAAAGTAACTTGATAAGTAAAAAAATTCAGGAATTAAAATTAGCGTCTACATATATTTTTCAAGACAACCACACAATCGCGGTAAGTTAGGACAAGATCTGAGTCCGAAACGTAAGGGGTAATAATAATGTCAATGAAAATAATGACTACAACAGTAATGAGCGTGTTCTTTTCCAAAATAATACTCTGCTAAAATATGACATCTTGAAAGTTGTCGGTGAGCTGATAAGGAAGTGGGCATCATTAGTCCTGACACTAGGAATTAATACAGCAACGTCATATTTTCATAACAGAACAACTTGTTGGCTCTACCAGTATAAAATCAGTAGGCAAATCAGTGATTACAAAGGATCACGTTCGTTTTGTCTGAGTGTGAGATTGTGCTCCCCATGCACAACGTGGCCTCGTGTGCTGTCCAAGGTGCTGATTAGACAACCAAGGCCATCCCGTTCCATGACACGAGTTACCTCAGAGTAAGTGGTACAGGTCGTCTCGGATTCATACAAACATTCCACAAAATAGTGGACGACATATATCTGGCCAGCTCCACACCAAAGAGGCTTTTAACAAGATATAACTCACATTAGTATAATAATGAACACTTACTGAATGTCTCTGTGTACCAGCTGCTGTGTCCAACAGGTATCCCACGTTTTTTCTTTAACATTTACAATAATCTTATAAGACAGCTAATATCATTAGCCCAATTTCCATACACAGAACTTGAGTACTAGGGGGGTCAAATAACTTGGTGAAGGAGGCTCCAGGCTCCGAGCCGTCAGCACAGAGCCCGACGCGGGGCTCAAACTCATGAACCGCGAGATCATGACCTGAGCCGAAGTCGGACGCTTAACTGACTGAGCCACCCAGGCGCCCCACCAAGTGGTAATTCTAAGACCTCAACTAAAAATCTCTCCCCCCCCACCAAACTCTACGGCAAGATGGAGAAGCTGAGAGGAAACATACATAAATTCCCTTGGTTGGTGGTGGATCTAAGAATATTGACAATATATGGGATTTCAGGACTTCAGATTTATGAGGTCACAGTAAAACTTTCAAGAAGGAAAGGGATCAATTATCATTGATATATCCAGCACTTATTGTGGGCCAGCTGTGTTCCAAGTATAAACAGGTGACAGTCAGTTAATGCATTGATTTGGGGCAGCAGAGAGTTGAGCCCAAACAGGGAAATATATGTAACAATAAAGAACAGGGACTCTGGGAGAAGACACAGTAATCCCGATTTCACATCCCTGAACTACCACCTACTAGCTCGGTGATCCTGGGTCAGTGAGCTTCAGTCCCCTCAATTCTTAACCACCTCATAGGCTTTTTCTGGAGCCCCAATGACCTAATTCAGATCAAACACTTGCTACAGTGCCCAGCCACATACCAAGTACTCAGAAAAATGCTGCAAGTTATTACCATTCTGTCCCATCATTCAGGTATCATTGGTGACTCTCCTGAGGTTAAAAAAAAAAAGTAGAGAAAGAATACAAACTAGGTGTGAAATCTCGTATTTGTGGATGAGATTTGTGGGAAATGTATACAATATCATGTCCTCCTAACATGCCCATATTAACATCACTGTCATGATTCAGTGACAGCTATCTAAGCTCAGGAATAAAACTGGGTGCACCTGGGTGGCTCAGTTGGTTAAATGTCTGACTCTTGGTTTCGGCTCAGGTCACGATCTCATGGTTCATGAGTTCAAGCCCCATGCTGGTCTCTGCTCTGACAGTGCAGAACCTGCTTGGGATTCTCTTTCCCTCTCTCTCTCTGTCTGTCTCTCTGTCTCTGTCTCTGTCTCTCTCTCTCTCTCTCACACACACACACACACACACAAAATTAATAAACATTTTTTAAAAAGAATAAAACTAAAAATGGGAGAAGTTGTTAGTGAAGGCACCATTGGACAGAATTCTTAAATATTTATTTTCTTCCTTTAACAAGTATTTAAATGCACTTGTCCTGTGCTGTTCTGAACATTTTATAAACATTGGTCTGTTCCAGGATCATACGAAGTAGCTGCCATGTTACCTCCGTTTTATGGAGCGGAAAACGAGGCAGGATTGGCTAAATGGCTTGCCTGCGTCCCCACACTGGGACTTGAACACGGGCATATCCCGGCTCCAGGGTCTGGGCGCTCCCCCACTACCCTGTTTTCAGCTGCCCTCTGCTAACGCCTGCCCCTGCGGAGATAACTCAGGAAGCAGCTTCTGCCAAACACAGATTCAGCATAAAGGGTTAGCAGGAAAAAAATGCTTCCAAAAGCTGACGCCAGCTTCTGGTTCTGGGGCTGTTCGCTGAAATAAGGGATGGAATGGAGTTCACATCATGCACCACTCACCGTCTCGGACATAAATGACCTTCAACATTTCTATTTGTGCCTCTAAAGGTTATTCCGTTTAATGAACCCCAGCATCATAAATGCAGCTCTGAACACTGCATTTCATTTGAGGGCAGACGGATGATTATATTACTGAAAGTACATGAAGTGGTAATTAATGAAACTGTAAAGATGTCTATTGCCCAGGGAAAAAAAAATCTAAACGTCTTAACATTTAACAAGGAAGCCATCTAAGAGGGCGGGGAGTGAGCTCGTCAACCAGCAGGCCCACCTCTGACTCACGAGAGGAATTCTTACGATGTTTTCATGACTTTGACCTTGGAAGGATTTCTACACAAAACAGCAAAGGCGTGAAGCGGCTCATGCAAAAAGCCGGTCACATAACCTGGAGGAGCGGGGAGGGGGGGGCGTTTGAGACCTTGAAAGCCATGCCCCATGTCTGGCAAAACTTAATAATCATCTGGTTCCGTTCTGAGCAATAATCATAAAAGGTAACTGTGCGGGCAGCTCACAGAAGTACATTTCCAGGAGCCAGGCTCATTGCGACGCACAAAGAACGGGAGCACGGTGGTTGTCATGGCAACCGCATGGCACGGCAGGTGAGTCTCTGCCCCCTCGTACTTCGGGAAAGAGGGAGGGGGGGACGCGAACAGAATCAACAGCGTTGTGTTTGATTCTGACAAGGGTTCAAAGCCTGCTGTTCTTTGGTTCCTGGCCTCGAGAGATTCTATTTTTAAAAAGGTGTGTGTGGTGGGGGGTGGGGGGGACCACACCTTAGCAGGACTGCCCTGGTGGTGTGGCTACGCACGCTGTCCGGCCAAATCTGCGCGCACCGGCTAAGGAATAGGGAGCAGTGGAATGGAGACCTCCTCTCACTCCGCTTGTGCAGGATCCATTCGTTGCCAATGAATCAAGGTGGCTTCCAAGAGGCCCCCGGAGACCCGTAATCCATCCCAGCTCTCCGCACTGTTCCTCTTACCCTTTGTCCAAGACAAACGACTGGAACTCCGGGAGCAGCATCAATCAGGGTGCTGTCTGGGAACAGATGGCTCCCGCAGGTTGGAATGTGGAGAGTTAGGGAGGGAAGCGTTTCGAGGAGGGTGGGCAGGGTGCAGCCCAGGACCATTGTGGGGGGCTGCCTGGTGGGAAGGGACGAGGTGGAGCTGAGGAACACCACACTCAGGAAGGACAGGGAGGGGACGAGCCCGGCCCCTCCCAGCAGCAGAGCCCAGTGGGAAGGTGACCGGGTGGGGGGGGGGCAGGTGCATGGGGCCAGCCCCCCCCCTCCCGGGGACACGGGCAGGATGGAGAAGGACACAGAGTAGTCAGGGGGAGGTGGGGAGGTGGCTGGGGCACCGTGCATAGAGTGTGAGCCAGCACTCACTCGAGGACTCGAGAGACGGGCTCAGAAGCTGTCCCTCCTCCGTGAGTCTCTGTGACCTGATCCAGATGAAGTAGCCAAATCCTGTTGTGGGTTGAATTGTATCCTCAAAATCCTTATGCAGAAGCCCTAATCCCCAGAAACCCAGAATGTGCTGCTTTTTTTTTTCCTTAAAGTAGGCTTCATGCCCAGCGTGGAGCCCAACACGGGGCTTGAACTCACAACCTGCAATCAAGACCTGAGCTGGGATCAAGAGTCGGATGCTCAACCCGCGGAGCCACCAGGCGCCCCTGTGATGCTCTTTTTCCAGTGGGGCCCCTGCAGATATAACCAGTTCAGACGAGGTCGTGCGGGAGGAGGGGAGAACGTGAGTGAGCCCCCACCTTGTGCACCAACACACGTGCCAGCAGCCTGTCCACAGGAGCCTCAGGTCTGTGGCTCAGGGTAGGAGGCACCCACGGGAAAGCACAGGCAACATGAGCTGTATTCGTGGGCTCTGCGGGCTAAGCCGCGTCGACTGGAAGGTCTGAAGAGGGGGCGGGACACGGAATGCACTCAGACTTCCACGACGTACCACCCTCCCCTCCCCCCAAACGACACGGGATGTTTCCAGAGGCCCCTTTCTCTCCGACGGCGGGAGAGATGGCAGGTCCCCTTGAGCCCTCTGCTGCCGCCCTCGTCCCCCTGGAGACGCGGGACAGCGCCTGACAGGTGCTGGGCCCCTATGTGGGTCCCTTTCTGAGCTTTTATTCTTATCTGTCAAAATCTGCAGGACACAACAAGGAGGGCACTATCATTATCCAAAGTTCATCAACAGAGAAAGCCAGACACAGAGAGAAACCCTGCCCAATGCACACACTAGCAGGTGCGGGGGGAGACCTAAACCCCACAGCCTGAGCTCCTGAGGGGCCACCGGGCAGTGGCCTCCCCAGCAAAGACTCGTGATTTCTAGGAGTGCCTGCAGCCAGATGAGGGACTGGGGGGGACCTCCTGACCCGACCACAGCCAGGTGAGGGACTGGGGGGTGACCTCCTGACCCACTCACAGCCAGGTGAGGGACTGGGGGGGACCTCCTGACCCGCCCGCAGCCAGGTGAGGGACTGGGGGGGCCTCCTGACCCACCCGCAGCCAGGTGAGGGACTGGAGGGGACCTCCTGACCCGCTCACAGCCAGGTGAGGGACTGGGGGGGCCTCCTGACCCGCCCGCAGCCAGGTGAGGGACTGGGGGGGGGGACCTCCTGACCCGCCCGCAGCCAGGTGAGGGACTGGGGGGGACCTCCTGACCCACTCGCAGCCAGGTGAGGGACTGGGGGGGGGACCTCCTGACCCGCCTGCAGCCAGGTGAGGGACTGGGGGGGACCTCCTGACCCGCCCGCAGCCAGGTGAGGGACTGGGGGGGCCTCCTGACCCACCCGCAGCCAGGTGAGGGACTGGAGGGGACCTCCTGACCCGCTCACAGCCAGGTGAGGGACTGGGGGGGCCTCCTGACCCGCCCGCAGCCAGGTGAGGGACTGGGGGGGGGGACCTCCTGACCCGCCCGCAGCCAGGTGAGGGACTGGGGGGGACCTCCTGACCCACTCGCAGCCAGGTGAGGGACTGGGGGGGGGGACCTCCTGACCCGCCCGCAGCCAGGTGAGGGACTGGGGGGGACCTCCTGACCCGCCCGCAGCCAGGTGAGGGACTGGGGGGGGGGACCTCCTGACCCGCCTGCAGCCAGGTGAGGGACTGGGGGGGACCTCCTGACCCGCCCGCAGCCAGGTGAGGGACTGGGGGGTGACCTCCTGACCCACTCGCAGCCAGGTGAGGGACTGGGGGGGACCTCCTGACCCACTCGCAGCCAGGTGAGGGACTGGGGGGGACCTCCTGACCTGCCCGCAGCCAGGTGAGGGACTGGGGGGGGAACTCCTGACCCGCCTGCAGCCAGGTGAGGGACTGGGGGGGACCTCCTGACCCGCTCACAGCCAGGTGAGGGACTGGGGGGGACCTCCTGACCCGCCCGCAGCCAGGTGAGGGACTGGGGGGGGGACCTCCTGACCCACTCACAGCCAGGTGAGGGACTGGAGGGGACCTCCTGACCCGACCACAGCCAGGTGAGGGACTGGGGGGGACCTCCTGACCCGCTCACAGCCAGGTGAGGGACTGGGGGGGACCTCCTGACCCGCCCGCAGCCAGGTGAGGGACTGGGGGGTGACCTCCTGACCCACTCACAGCCAGGTGAGGGACTGGGGGGGACCTCCTGACCCACTCACAGCCAGGTGAGGGACTGGGGGGGACCTCCTGACCCGCCCGCAGCCAGGTGAGGGACTGGGGGGGGGGACCTCCTGACCCGCCCGCAGCCAGGTGAGGGACTGGGGGGGACCTCCTGACCCGCTCACAGCCAGGTGAGGGACTGGGGGGGACCTCCTGACCCGCCCGCAGCCAGGTGAGGGACTGGGGGGGGGGGACCTCCTGACCCACTCACAGCCAGGTGAGGGACTGGGGGGGACCTCCTGACCCGACCACAGCCAGGTGAGGGACTGGGGGGGACCTCCTGACCCGCTCACAGCCAGGTGAGGGACTGGGGGGGACCTCCTGACCTGCCCACAGCCGGGTGAGTGGGCTGGAAGGCAGACGGTCCCCTATAGACGCTCCAGCCCCAGTGGGCACCTTGACTACAAATTCACAGTGGACCCTGAGTTCGAGGACCCAGCTACATTGTGCCCGGATGCTGGACCGTCAGAAACTATGAAACAGTAAACAGTAAATGTGTGCTGTTTTATGCCATTGATTTTAGGCACTGGGTGACTAATAAAGCTACCTTGAGAGATTGATGAAAAATAATTTCAATCATGTTTTGACCCCGGAGCTGCGGGTACACAGCACTGTGACCTTGCTCAACACCCACCTTCATTTGGGAACAAATCGTGGACGCGAGTCAGACGTGCCCCCCATTTCTGCCTCCGCCCACCTAGTGGCTGGTCTGAGCAAGACTTTCACCCCATGATTCAGTTTCCTCACCTGAAAAGTGAGGGCGAGGACAGCATCTATCTCATCGGGTTGCTGGGAGAAGTAAGCGAACAGGTGTAGCGTGTGCAGGGGGCGGTGCCCAGACCAGGGCCCACGAGCAGGTCAGGAGGCCACCCCGGGCTCACTCACCTGCTCCCGGATTACTCCTGTCACCACTGCCACTGTTAGGGGTATTTGCTTCTGCCCACCAACTGAACTTCACAAGGACAGGGTGCTCCGGGTGGCTCCCGGCCACGCCCACCCGGTCGCTCTCGTGCTGTCTTGGGAGAACAGCTCCCTAATGACACGGGAGCCATTAGCACCACAGATAAATCTGAAAATAAACGTCTCCGCAGTTACGATCAGCTTGGACATATGGGCTCATAATATTTTGCGATCGCCAACAGACACACCTCTCTATGCAAACAAACACAGCTGCCAGGGTGGGGCTGTGCTTTCGTACTCCTGAGACTCAGCACGGGCGTCTCCTCGCAGAGACGGTGGCAGAGACATCGGCCCCGGGCCCCTTCTCCCAAGGAGGGCCCCGCTCGGGAGCGTGTGGGCAGCGACGTGGCCCAGAGCCAGCCCGGGACTGAGGCAGGTGCCCCAACACCCCAGCCGAGTGGGTCCCGTCCAGGATTCAGCAGGCTCTTGAATCGCTTTGTGAAAACAAAGATTCTCCTCAAGCAGGTCTTGCAAGGAGAGCCTGTGATTCTGCTTTTCCAACACGCTCCCAGGTGAACATCTGTCCTTGCGGACACGACGTGAGGTTGCATTTTACTGGCAACACGGTGTTTTTTCAAATAACGTATTTACTTGGTCACAACATTGAGACTGTCAAGTAAGCCAGAACCTGGGTTTCCGCCAACCACAGCTCCTGCTTGTGGAGGGCGGACCGTGGGCGGGGCACGGCGCCGAGGTCCCCGTTTACCCGGCACCTCCCAGGCCTCGCACCCGCGACTCACCGACTGACCAGGATCCTGGCTTGGAAGCCACAAATCCCACCTGGCGCCGCCTTCTTTCCCCCCCAGCTCTGCTGAGATACAGTTAACCACACAAAACACTGTGCAACTTTAAGGCGCACACAGCCTGATGATCTGATACATGTAAATCCCGCAATATGATTACCACGATGAGCCGAGCTAACCTCACTGAGCATAAGGTCAAGGTCCAGCCGTGTTGCTGCAAACGGCGGGCTCTCCTCTCTCGCGACGGGACGCTATTCCATCACGTACAGACACCGATCCCTTCGTCGGCGGACAGACGCTCAGCGACTCTGCCGCTTTCTAACTAGATGGCCTCAAGCAGGCGACCTAACCGCTGCGTGCCTCAGACTTGCCAACTGTAAAGTGAGGGATGATAAGACTCCTCTGAAGGGGTTGTCTACCGACCCCCCGTGTGTGCACGTCTATGCAGAGCTCTTAGCAATACTTTGCATAAGAGCAAAGGGCTGGCACACGGCAGACGTGGAATTCAAATACGACCCGATGCCAAAGGCTGGGGTCTTGTTTGATACAAGATGTGGGAATTACGACCCTCACAGACGGAGCCAGCGAGGTGCAGAGAGCTGCCGCAGCTAGAATTTCCACTTCCCCACTATGCTCAGTCAATGTGCGGAAGAGCTCCTGGGGGCCAGATTCCAGGCTCCGTCACCCTTAGCAACCGCTCTCCTCCACTAAACTTTATTTCCCTTTCTAATTTCACGGCAGATTTTTAAAAAAATTTTTAAATGTTTATTTTTGAGAGAGAGAGAGACACAGGGGGCGAGCGAGGGAAGGGCAGAGAGAGAGGGAGACACAGAATCCGAAGCGGGCTCCAGGATCCGAGCCGTCAGCACAGAGCCCGACGCGGGGCCCGAACCCACGAACCGTGAGATCGTGACCTGAGCCGAAGCCAGATGCTCAACTGACCGAGCCACCCAGGCACCCCTCGTTGCAGATTTAATATCTTAGAGGGGAGCATCTAACTCTGGGTTTCTTGCCCTCAGCATTGCTGGCACCTGGGCTGGGGGAGTCTCTGCTGGGAGCGACTGTGGGGTCCAGCCCAGGGCCTTTCACACCATCCCTGGTCTTCCTCCACTCGGTGCACGGTACCCCTCCCCCACCAGCGGCGACACCCAAACTGTCTCTAGACAGCCAGCCTCCCCACCCCCACCTTGAGAACCCCGGGACTCGTCTAGAGCCCCTGTCCCCATTATCAGACTTGTCTTTTCTGTGATCCACTTTAACGAGTTAGGGGAGCAACTCATAAATTACGTTCGTCTAAACCAAGCGTAACCCTACGTCCGCAACAAGTGCTTGACTGCGATACGTCAGTCTTTCAGACAGCCCAGAAATTCTCGTCGCTTTCCCACCCCTGAAGAAAACAGACTGGAATTTCTTTGGAATCTGGTGTTCCAGGTTGAGTGGTGTCCTCCCAAAAACCGCACGTTGAAATCCTCACTAGCCCTCAGAGCCTCAGAATGGGACCTTATTACCTGGAAACAGGGCCCCCACAGGGGTAATGGTTATGATGAAGTCACACTGGCATAGGGCAAACCCGAATCCAACGTGACTGGTGTCTCATAAAAGGGGAACAGTGGGGGGGGGGGGGCGGTGCCTGGGTGGCTCAGTCGGTTCAGCGTCCGACTTCGGCTCAGGTCATGATCTCGCGGTTCGTGAGTTCGAGCCCCACGTTGGGCTCTGTGCTGACAGCTCGGAGCCTGGAGCCTGTTTCAGATTCTGTGTCTTCCTCTCTCTCTCTGACCCTCTCCCGTTCATGCTCTGTCTCTCTCTGTCTCAAAAATAAATAAACGTTAAAATAAAAAAATAAAAAAAAAGGGGGGGGAACAGTGGGTGCAGACACAAGGGCAGGGACACGAGGCAGATTTCGGGATGTGCTTCTACAAGCCCTGAAACATTAGGGGCGGCCAGCGGACCCTCAGACACGGGAGAGAAACAAGGGTAAATCCTCCACAACCCCAGAAGGAACCCAACCAGACGCAGCCTTCCAGCCTTGGGCACCGTGAGAGAAAGCTGGACCCATGCAGCTCACAGGAGTCTGTGTTGCGGCAGCCCCAGGACGCCGGTGGACGGGGGGCCCTGCTGGCCCGGAGCCCGGCGTGCTGTGATCTTCACCGACGTCTCTCCTGCCGCCAACCAGGGCTCACCTGAACACAGGTAGGGACGCCCCGGGCCCGCATCAAGGCGGTCAGACAGCAGGGTGGGATGAACTGGGAATCCGACCGAAGGGTACGAGCCATCCCGACCCTGATCAACACGTTCTCCTCCGGAGCGGACGCATGAGCCCTTACTCTCTCGGGGCCCAGAGCTGGTCTCTCCCAGCTGTGATTTTTCTAGTAAACTGAATGCAGACAGGAAAATGAGGAGCTCACCTAGCAAGCAGTGGGAGATGCAGTGGCCTTCAGGGCCGGCCTGATCCAGGGCCCCACGCTCTGAAGGCCTGCGTCTCTGCTCTCCTGAGTCCCAAACCCGCCCTGATCTGAAATCAAGACGGGCTCCGTCCAGTCCACTCGCCCACACGGCGTCCGAGGGGAGCCAGAGGGAGGCGACCTCTCGAAGCTCGCTCAGGAGAAAGGAAAATCTCTTCCAGAAGCCACCTGTAGGCCTTTCCTGACCTCGGACACCCCACCCGCCGTCCGGGGCGCGCTGTCCCAGGGCGGAGGGCATCTCCGAGTCCGGTGGATCTGCGCCCCGGCTGCGGGCCACCGGGAAAGCAGTGGCTACCCAAACAACACCGGGCCTGCGTTTGGCGGGAGCAAGATGGATGTTCCTAGACGGCCAACTGTCCCCTCGACTCTGCAGCAGTTGTCTGTGTCTGACAGCTTGTCAGAATTCCGCGGGGCACCTTGGAGAGTGACGGGGACTGAGCAGGAGTGACTCACGGTGCATTAAATAAAGTCTAAACAGAAATCTCTGACAGCATAACGCGGTGTGACTGGTGGCTGGGGGAGACAGCTTTTGACTGATCTACTCTTTCTCTCCAGCTGAGGACCACGCCAGACGCCGAGAGCCCACGCTCGCCACGGAGAACGAGTGAATCTGGTGGGAAACGGTTACCCCGCTATCGGTTCTAGGTCTACGAGGCCTTCTCAAGAACCGTTTAAAAGTCTTGGGTGCCAGGGCCACCGAAGGGCCCGCCCCATCAACTTCCTGTTTGCCTCGTCCTTTCAGCCGGTCGACCTTTTCCTCCCGCAAATGGATGAGTTGCCAGACATTTGAAACACCTTCCCGTGTCCTGCTGAGCCCCTCTCCCCCACGAGACGCTCGGGTGGCCGGCGTCCCCACCTCGAAGTCCGGTAATCAGCTCGAACGTGAGGAAGGTAAATTGGTTCAAACACAAAGTGGAAGAGAAGGTCAAACGCGCGTCTGAATGTCAGGGAGGCTGAATTTCCAGATCCAAAGTTAACGGGGAAAGTTCGGGTTTTGTCTCCAGTTAGTAATGAAGTTGCCGTGAGCGATGAGCGCGAGAACTCGGAAAGGGAGACTCCTGGTTGAGACTCCAATGGACTCACACTTTAATGCCAGCATCCTTTGAAAGGATAAACAAATACACCCTACTGCGGCAAGGGCTTTATTGATGTGCAATTATTTTTTTTCCATGATGTTTTCTTTTTTTTTTCTTTTTTAATGTTTATCTATTTTGAGAGAGATTGAGAGAAGCAGGGGAGGGGCAGAGAGAGAGGGAGAGACAGAATTCCAAGCAGGCTCTGCACTGTCAGCGAAGAGCCCGGCACGGGGCTTGAACCCATGAACCCTGAGATCACGACCTGAGCCAAAGTCAAGAGGTGGACGCTCAACCGACTGAGCCCCCAGGAGCCCTTCTGTGATGTTTTCTGACACCAGCTCACCGTTGCAAAACGCTGGCTAAGTGACCCTGCACACAAGCTGACGGGGTTCCCAGCTCACACACCACTGTCTCTCCCTCCACGGCTCAGTCTCCAGAGGGACCTTGTGAGACAGAAGTCAGCTTATGTCCCTCTTGCATTTATAACCCTGCAATGGTTTTCTGTTGCAATTATACAAAAAAAGCCAAAGTCCTTCCTAGGCCTCCAAGGCGTTATGTGATCCATCCGACTCCTCATTTCCTGTTACTTCTCTCCCAGCTCACTGGCTGCAGCTGCACTCCTCTCACTGTTCTCAAAGTGAGCCTGCGGTCCCTACCTCAGGGCCTTTGCACTGGCTGTCCCCTCCCCTGGGAAGTTCCTCCCCAGATACCTACTCAGCGCGCTCGCCCGCCCTTCAAGACTTTTGCTCAAATTTCATCCTTCACGGAGGCCACTCTGACCCCCTTTTACAAAATTTTAAACCTCCCAGTCACACCCTCCCCCCTTAACACTATATTTTTTCCCAAAGTATCTCACGTTGAAACATGCAACATCTTTTACTTTGTTAACACTTTTTAATCATTGAGATGAGGGGACGCCTGAGTAACTCAGTCCCTTAAGCGTCTGACTCAGTAGATCTTTTAGAGTATTGGAGCCACACTTGTCCACACAGCAGCATAAAAGCTAAGATGAAAATTAACAGCCAATGAATCGAAACCATTTATTTCCAAGTCGTAGCCATACAGCATTCTGACTTTGCTGGAAAAGTGGGAGTGGGGACATTCAATTGTCTTTTGGATAATATTGTTTTTACTCTGAAAAAGGAGAGATAAAAATCTGAAAACCCACATTGGAGATGATGCACTTTCTGTCCAGCAGTCTTTTTTTTTTTTTTTTTAATGTTTATTTATTTTTGAGAGAGAGAAACAGAGAGACAGAGAGACAAAGTGCGAGCAGGGGAGAAGCAGAGAGAGAGGAAGACACAGAATCTGAAGCAGCTCCAGGCTCTGAGCTGTCAGCACAGAGCCCGACACGGGGCTCGAACCCACGAACTGTGAGATCGTGACCTGAGCCGAAGTCGGGCGCTCAACCGACTGAGCCCCCCAGGCGCCCCATGTCCAGCAGTCTTATTAAAGCTCTCGGTGAGAACCACGCGATAGAAATTCGTCATCAACACAAAGGGTTGCCTCTGTGAATGGCCTGAGCTGCGGCCACACCCACGAGGTGGGTGGTTGGGGGTGGGTGAAGAGATAGGACAGAAAAGAATAAAGTCTCTCTAAAGGCAGAGAGTGAGGGATGTGTAAAGACAGCACAAGCGAGAAAGTTGGTAAATACAGCAGAGGGCAGACTGAACCGGCTTATGTGAACAGTGGTTCCCTCTGGGGAAGCCCGAAACACAGAACATAGTCCAGGAAAACTAAAATTCTCTAGAGCAAAGGGCACTTTTGAAATATCTAAACTGCTGAAAATTTCAGAAGCATATATTCAGCTTGTTAAGCGTCAGACTCTTGGTCTCGACTCAGGTCATGATCTTGCGGTTCGTGAGTTCAAGTCCCGCGTCGGGCTGCGTGCTGACCACGTGGAGGCTGCTTGGGATTCTCTCTCTCCCTCTCTCTCTGACCCTCCCCAGCTCACGCTCTCTCTCTAGCTCTCTCAAGATAAATAAACTTTTAAAAAAATGCATGTATTGGTATAATCATTCCCTGCAGATTCATACAAAACAGGAGTGATTTAAAAATACAAAAAAGCAGGCTTGAGACGTGAGGTTTTCAGGCGTGGGTTCTGAAATACGAGAGCATGAAAACGGTCACTGCCCCACAGCAGCCCTGTTTCTACCGATTAAATGGGCTAATGTTTATCGACTTGTTTCTTATAAATTGGGTTCTATAACGTCACTGTTTTGTGACTGCCCCTCATTGGTCTTCCGATGTCCCCTGGTGGAGGGGGGGGATATCACCTCTTACCCAAACCCCCCAGTCTGTCCTCGGCCCCCTCTCTGACTCTGCCAGGGGGGACACTAGGGCACGGGAAGGATGGAGGGAGGGGCCACCCCTTGAGTTTCCTGTCACCCAGGTCCCTGCAGGGCACAACCGGGAAGGGGCAGAGAGCCCAGTGGCCACAGCTGACTCCCATGTGCATTTCCCCCCCATTCTTCCCGGGGCGGCCAGCATCCCGCTCACGGGCCTGCCCACCATGTGTGTGGGCTCTGACAACCCAGCACTGGGGGGGGGCTAACCATTGGGCGCCCCTGTGCCGCCTGAGTAGCAGTTCTGCGTATACACGTGACGTTCTCTCTGCGGAAGGACTGGCGTGGTCTCAGTCTCCTGCCTCAGCCCCGGGGACGCGCCTGTGTCTCTCAAACAAGCCTCAGTCTCTCCTACCCTCTCCGAGGGTGCCTCGGAGCTATCTTGTCAACACCGCCTGCCACACGTCAAGGAGGAAAGACGGGAGCGGCCGTCACAGAGCCATCATGTGTCATGTTTCCTCCCGGAGATTTCCCGGGGATCTGAAATCTAACATCGGGCTCTCCCTGCCTGGCGCATCAGGTGAGGCTCTGAGGGTTGTAGGCAACAGAAATGGCCGTGGGCGATCTTATGCTGCAGGCAAGTTCCCTGCAGGCTGGCGGGGCCTTTCCTAACAGCCGAAGCAGAGTTCAGCAGCCAACCTGGTGACAGGGGAAACCCGGGACATCTCAGGGGCTCACCGGACGAGTTTGAGAACTTTCCAGAAGGCTGCAATTCTTGCGCTTCAGCTCCTGAACACCTTCGGTTCTCAACAGTAAATTCCCAGGAGCCCGAATCGGGTGGCCAGGCTTGGATCTGTGGCGTCTCTGCTCAAATCAGCCCCTACAAGTGGGCGGGGTCTCATGGTGACCACAGGACCCTGGAGCCAGCGTCAGAGAATGGAAACCAGATACTCGGCCCTTTGATCCTGATTCCTAATACCAGGCGAAGACGTCACACCCTCTGCGGGAAGCTGGGGAGCAGCGAGGAGACTGCTCAGCAGCCCCCCCAGACGCCAGGGCCACTCAGAGTACCTGTCACACGCACAGACTCTCAGGCTTGGTGCACCTGCCCCTCCCCAGTGCTCACGGCTAAACGCTTTGCTTAGAAACAAACATTTCTGTTCTCCAACCCCAGAGTCAAATCCCATGCAAATGATCTGCTGCAGGGGCACCTGGGGGGCTCATTCGGTTAAGCATCTGACGCTTGATTTCAGCACAGGTCTTGATCTCACAGTTCATGAGACTGAGCCCCACGCGGGGCTCTGTGCTGACAGTGTGGAGCCTGCTTGGGGTGTCTCTCTCTCTCTCTCTCTCTCTCTCTCTCTCTCTCTCTCTGTTTCTCTCTCTCTGCCCCTCTCCCTCTCACACTGTCTCTCTCTCAAAGATAAATAAATATACTTAAATCAAGAAATGTAGGGGTGCCTGGGTGGCTCCGTCGCTTAAACGTTCAACTTCAGGGGTGCCTGGGTGGCGCAGTCGGTTAAGCGTCCGACTTCAGCTCAGGTCATGATCTCACGGTCCATGAGTTCGAGCCCTGCATTGGGCTCTGTGCTGATGGCTCAGAGCCTGGAGCCTGTTTCGGATTCTGTGTCTCCCACTCTCTCTGACCCTCCCCCATTCATGCTCTGTCTCTCTCTTTGTCAAAAATAAATAAACGTTAAAAAAAATTTTTTTTAATGTATAAAATGATTTGATACATACTCTTTCGCGACCTCTTTCTTTCAGCGAGATCCTACGAGGCGGGCAGATCATCCCGAATATCATACAGGTGTTTACAGAGGGGTAAAAACTACTTCTGGACGGGAGGGTGTCATCCAATGAGAAAAACCGTAGAAATCCCTAGGGTTGGTTTCTAAAGTGCATATATCCCTCCCTGCACCGCCAGCCCCAACCCCTGAGCTGCTGATCGGTGACGGGAACCTCCGGTGGCCATCCCCCTGCCAGCGGCCGGCACCGAGCAGCTCGGGCACGTGTCCCCGCACATCTCTGACCGCAAGTCCGGGCGGGACGCCTCGCGCACACGGAGAACCACTGGGAACAGGGACAGGCGGTCGGGATCAGGAACCCAACACACAAAGAGGCCACCGCAAGGGCCTTCCGCAGGGGAGGGGACGTCTGTCATCTTAGCCCCTCGGCCGCCTAACAGACTAAATTCTTGTTCTGCACAAAGCCCGCCCCGTTCCGTCCACTCTCCTGAACGAGCCACGGCCAGGCCACAGAACCTGCAGGCCTGGTTCCCAGCGTGCCCAGAAATCCAATCTGTGTAGACCGGGCATGACTGGCGTTCAGAAGGCATCGACGGAAGCATTTCTATAAGTAACGACCTCAAAGAACGCCAGTCTCGCCACGTAAATCCAGTTGGGGCACAACTGAACAGGAAAGGACCGCCGCTCTGTTAGCCTCAAAATGACGCCTCTCGGTCGCTCCTACAATTACGGATGCTGTGGGAGGGAAGGCATGGGACACCTCCTGTCCGTCCCCCACGTGTGACTCACTAAAACTTGACGTCTTAAGCCTCCCGTTGGCATGAACACGGGGAAGGAGAGAAAGGTTGGCGTGTCAGCACCTGAAGGACGGCAGCGGGGGCCGG
Source organism: Leopardus geoffroyi (assembly GCF_018350155.1). NCBI lineage: Eukaryota > Metazoa > Chordata > Mammalia > Carnivora > Felidae > Leopardus > Leopardus geoffroyi. The sequence continues at coordinate 1,974,341 of NC_059339.1, read as the reverse complement.
GATGCAGCGTAAGGCCGTGCGTGGGGGGCCGGGACCCCCCGATTCGTGAGAGGCTCCACCAAGGTGCCAGCTCCCGCTGTCGTCCCGGGAGGGGCCTCGGAAGCCCGTCTGAGCGCCCACGTCCTTGTATCTGCCCTGACGGTGCCCACCACTGGCGTCGTGAGACCCCGCGAGGTGATGGGCAGCGCTGGGCAGGGCGGCTCGCCCCTGAGCGCGTGGGGACAGCGATGACCACGTGCTGGCGGCCACAGCAGTTACGTGGGAGCAGTAGGAGTAAATAGCAGACGGGTGTAGTCAAGTCCGGGGAAAAAGTGATGATCCACTCGGCAAACACTTGCTGAGTGCCCACTGGGTGCCGGCCACCGTCAGACTCACCGGGAACCAAACGTGGGGGCAAACAGGCCGAGCCCCCGCCTTTGTGCAGCCTGGGGCTGAACGTGTGGCAGAGACGGAGAACAAAAACACTGCCTGAAGTGCAAATCGACTGTGGTCACTTCCACAGGCCGGGAGAGCGGCCAGCGGCCTGTCTGTGAACCTGGGGCAATCGGAAGGGAGGGGGGAGCGGGCGGGACCGGGAGGACGGTGTGGAAGCCCCGAGGCAGGAAATACACCTGCCGCTGCACCTTGGCCGTGCACTCAGGCTCCCGTGGCCACTCAGCGCCTCCCAGACACGAGGTGAGGACCAGCACCCGAGGCCCAGCCAGACGGCAACTTGGGTGCTCAGGGCCACGGCCTCATCAGGAAAAGCAAATAATAACAAATATACACGTATAAAAATATCTGTTCTTGCAACACATACTATATAACTTTATTATTTTGTAATATATAAATACGTTAAAATATGAATATATAGATTGGGGCGGGGTCAGAAGTTACTACGCTCCTGTATTTAAAAATGTCCTCAGGGGTGCCTGGGTGGCTCAGTCAGTTGAGCGTCCGACTTCGGCTCAGGTCATGATCTCACGGTTCGTGAGTTCGAGCCCCGCGTCGGGCTCTGTGCTGACAGCTCAGAGCCTGGAACCTGCTTCGGACTCTGTGTCTCCCTCTCTCTCTGCCCCTCCCCTGCCCACGCTCTGTCTCAAAAGTAAATAAAACATTTTAAAAGATGTTTAAAAATATATATATATAATAATAGGGGCGCCTGGGTGGCTCAGTCGGTTGAGCATCTGACTTTGGCTCAGGTCATGACCTCACGGTTCGTGGGTTCGAGCCCCACATGGGGCTCTGTGCTGACAGCTCGGAGCCTGGAGCCTGCTTCGGACTCTGTGTCTCCTTCTCTCTGCCCCTCCCCCACTTGTGCTCTGTCTCTCTCTCAAAAAAAATAAATAAATAAATAAATAAAATGTGTAAAGAAATCATTTAAAATGTCCTTTATCGGGCCCCTGGGTGGCTCAATCCAGTAAAGTGTCTGACTCTTAATTTGGCTCCGGTCATGATCCCGGGGTCGTGGGATCGAGCCCCGTGTGGGGCTCTGTGCTGAGCGCGGAACCTGCTTGGGATTCTCTCTCTCCCTCTTCCCCTCTCCCTGTTCACTCTCTCTCTCTCTCTCTCAAATACTAAAAACCATCTTTAATCAGTGTTCTTTCTCATCAGTAGGATCACGCAGAGGCCCGTGCATGCACATGTGTGATGTCCACAGGAGACGCAGGTGAGCCCAGGGCATGAGCCACAGACCGGTGCCTGACCCTGAGGATCTGGGTCCCGACCCGTGTCCTCCCGGCCCCCTGGCCGAGGCGTGAGGGGGCCTCGCGGTGCGGAGGGGGCTCAAACAGCGAGAACAGGCAGGGAGGTCCAGGCGGCTCCTCGAGCCCACAGGCCTCTGAGACGTGAGTGGTGCTGACGCCTCCCGCGGCCGCTCCAGGCCTCAGGGCCAACTGTCCCGTGCAGAGACCCCCCACGCACACGCACACTCCCTCTCGGCTCTCCTTCCAGCCACGCCCACGCCTCTGCAGGCCCAGGACGGGATTCAGACATCCCAGAGGAAGCGGGGCTGCTGTTCCTGAAGGGAATTAAAAGCCACAAGCAGGGAGCTAAGCCGCTGGGGCTGCGGCCTCCTCGCGAATTTTCTTTCACGTGGATTTTCCTCCCACTAAGGCGGTGCTCGTGCAACACGGCCGGGCTTTCGTTTTTCTCCCTTCGAGAGGATTTCTAGTGAAACGTAACCAGCTAACAAGGAAATCGCCAAAATGAGGTCTAAAAACCTCCATCAGAAAGTTTAACATAAAATCCTGTCACACACAGCACGTGGTTTCAGGCCGTAGAAAGACAAGCTCAAGGCGCGGCCCCGGCGGGCGGCCGTCACACACACGCCTCTGCCCCGCGTCACCCGAGGGAACGCGCCACGCGGGAGAGCCACCAACACCCAGAAACGCAGACGGGGAGGGGGACGCCCTCGGCCCCAGTCAGCGTCAGAAAATCCTCACGCGAGAGCGCCCGGGGCACATCTGTTCTGCTCCCAGAGACAGAAGGGGTTTTCCACGGCAAAGTATTTCCTTTAGCGGAATTTCTGCTCTTACTGTCACTGTATCTTTTGCACAGACACCATTCTGAGTGTGTGCGCGTGAGGACGTCTGTGCCACTCCGCCTGGGACGCTCCTCGCAGGTGTGCCCTCGGAGGCCAGACCGCGGGGGTCGAAGCTGCAGCCCACAGACAGCTGCACATTCCCAGAGTTCTGGGGACACAGAGGCTCGTGGGCTGGACCATCTGTGGCGCATGGGGAGGGACACGCCTGGGCACACGCAGGGTGTGGCCTGTGGCTTCCCGCCTGGATGCTAGGAAGGACACCCGGGGGCCGCCCCACCCGACACGCAGACCTCCCGCATCATTCTGATGCCACTTCCTGGGCACAGGCACGGCCCTCTCTCAGCCACGCCACGCACGGGGACTGGCTCTCCGCTCCTTCCACTCACAGGGAAGACTGACACCCACACACGTACACACACACCCGCCCAGGCCCCTGCATCCGGTGGCAGCGTGTGACCAGCTCTGACCAATGAGCTGCGAGCAGAGGCACCTCTGGGCCCGAGGACTTCATGGCTGGTGCTCCACACTCAACGCCTCCGGCGAGGCAGCCGGCAAGCGTCGGCGGCTGGTTACCAGACCTGCCGGGCCCCGAGGTGCCGCAGGGAGCAAAGAGCGCTGCGAACCCAGGACGGCCGTGCAGCTTGAGCAGGAGATCAGCCGCCGAGATCGGGAAACACCTGCTCCTGCAGTGTGATCTCAGCTTTCCAGCCTGAGATTTCTACTACCCTCAAGTCGCAACAGCACGCGTGTGAAGTTTCGGTCACAGCCACATCGTCTATCAATAAAAACCCAAGATGTTTCCAGGTGCGGTTTTGTTTTCTCGCTGTTACAAACAATGCTGCACTGTATGTATTTATGTGTAACAGTTACCTATTATCTTTCCAGGAATGCCTTCCACTGGAAGCCGGCAGTAGTCAGAGGGTAAACAAAGAAAAGAAAGGCAAGGCAGCAGAAGATAACGTGGTTTCAGGTCCAGGGACACGAGCATTTCCTGGGCTCCGCCCTGCCTGAGAGGCGAACCGGGCTCCTGTGTCTGGGGGCCCAGCAGGGTGGCCCACGACCCCCCCGAGCCCCCAGCAGCCCGCCTCCAGTGCAGCCCAGCGGCCGGTTACCTCCGCCCTGAGCAGCGGCCCGGGGAGGCGCGTCCTCCAGAGGCAGCAGACGGTCCCCGCGTGTGCACGTGCCTGCACACTTGCTCATATCCAGGACCGCAGCCATCGCCCAAAAAAGAGAATCGAACCAAACTGTTCCTGCGTCCTTGCCAAGTGGTGGGCAAGCCTTCGTCTCACTGGGCCTGGAAAACAGAGCGAGCTGGGGATTAAGAGAGAGCTGGCAGGGCGGGAGTGACGTCCCGGAGCCACACGTGGGAGCCCGGCCCGGGAGCCAAGAGGCATATGCGTGCGCCACCATATGCGGGGCTGTCTGGTGGCCCCGCGTCCTGAACGACTCACGCCAGGAGGGAGATGGCGGGATGGCCTGTTTCCATCCCAGTGAGGGGAGGCGCGGAGCCCGGGGGCCAAGAGCCTCTTGTCGGCCCACCTGGTCGGGATGGGCCAGGCGACCTGGGAGGATGACCCACCCCCGTCGCTGTCGCCGGAGCTGGGTCCACACCCTCGGGTTAAGGAGATGCAGCGACACCAGGCCGGCTGAGTCCCGTGGCGGCCCCAGCGGGCCCCTCTCCCCCTGTCCCGCCAGCGCTGCCCGGGCCGCTCGTTACCACCCGGCCCCCTCGTTACCACCCGGCCCCTGCAGGCCTGTGAGTCTGCAAGGCCTGACATCACAAAACCCATGTCAGTAAGAAAAGACCGAGGGGGGGGGGGGAGGGCACCTGCTGGGACGAGCACTGGGTGTTGCACGGAAACCAACTTGACGATAAATTTCATACTAAAAAAAAAAAGACCGAGAGGAAACGGACCACGGTAAAGAGTGTGAGCGCGGCTAATTGTTTTTCTGCTATTGATTTCCTCACTCTTTGTGAGATGTGTTTCAGTCGCTTAGAAGTATTGGGAAAGTAGTTATTAAAATGACCACGAGCGCTTTCAGCCGGGGAATACGCACTTTGCCTGTCTCTTCCAAAATCGTTATTTTTCATAACCCCGTCTGGCCCCGAGGGGAATTCGTAAATGAAGACGGGGAAGGGTCGGGGGCACTGGTGCCCTACAGTGTCTCACACCCGGAGGGCTGGCGGCTGCCCACGTGGATCGCAGCGCGCCATGGGTGATCCCACGCGACCGGCCAGGGCCTCCCATCGGCGGTGCCCGCGGAACGCGCTGGCACGGCCCCGGGGTCTCAAGCCTCCGCACCCGCTCCCCCCCCATTCTCGCCTCTGCAAGCTTCAAAACCCAGCACGAGCCCCACCTCCTCCAGGAAGCCCTCCTGTCCCCGCTGAGCCTCCAGTCCCTCCTCGTGCCCCGAGCTCCGGTGAAGGTTCCCCTTCACCCCCTGTGCCACAGACACATATCATCTACTCCGTTCATATGAAAGTGGTTTTCATCCAAATCGAGTCACTTGCTTTTAACGCTTCTGCAAACAAACCCACCTCAAGGAGACGGGCTCTCACGGCACTGAAATGGAGAATCTTGGACTCTAAACGGTGACCAGAAACATACACACCACCTACACCTCAGGTCAATCTCAGCTAACCTTATTCCGCCCCAGTCCCTGCACCCGGGACCTCCCCTCACACAAGAGCCACAGGGAGAGGGACCCTGTACAGACGCGTCAGCACCCACCCCAGACGCCCCCATTTTCAGAAACAGAAAGGTTGCGGGAGACTAGATGCCATGTGACCGAATGTCACCCAGAGTGTCTGGGGCCACGTCCATAGCCTCACCTGGTACACACCATTTTATTCTGTCACCTGTTTAACATATGGATGTCTTGTTTCGTTCCCAAATGAAACCGTTAGCATCACGGACAACGGCTTCCCCCCCCCCCCCCGCCACCTGGTGTCCTCCAAGGCGACCGCACGGTTGAGCCCTCAGAAGATATTCAATACCACGTACACTTTGATGACACGGGCGTCCCAAACACGATTAAAATTCGTCTCTGGTACCTGCAAGCCCCAGGGGGCATTTGCCACGAAGGGATCGGGGACTCGTCTGAAATGAATCCCCTCCGACTTCTGTGCAGAGCGACCTGGGCTCAACACTGTGCAGACTGGCCTTGAGTCCTACGCCCTCCCTGAGAAGGTCGGTGACCTACGGAGCTCACACTTGCTCACCAGTGACGGAAAAGCAATGTCCTCGTCCCCAGCAACTGTACCGTGCTATTCAGCCACCGTCAACGACCGGAGCCGTGAAACACACGATCCCTCTCAGGAAGTCCCTGGCGGGGGTCACCAACCCCATCAACCCCAGCAAGGTGAGGCGGACTCACACGCACTTTCACAAGCCTCCAAGCACACACGTCTTTGCTCTGTTTTGCGTTGCTTTCTGCTAAAACGAGTAGGAACAGACTTGTGTTTTAAAAAGAAAGCTCCCGGTGAAAAGCCCTCATTTACGCTTCAAGGAATCAGGTCTCTTTCTGCAAACAAAGCTCCCCAGCTGCCCCAACAAGGGTCCTCTGAAATGTCAGCTGGAGGAAAGCCTCGGCCCCGAGACCAGGGCAAGCTGTGCGTTTCAGCCCCTTGTTCACAGGCAAGTCATTCCCGACGGCCCGGGACCCGACGGGGCGCGCGTTAACCACCCAGCTCCCCGACCCCCACCACGCGCTCCAGCGGGCCCCTGCCCACCGCCCTGCTTCGCCTGGGACTGAGGGGGGCCCTCCCTGTTGGGAAACAACACGAACCTCCCCCCCCCCAGAGATCCTGCCTCTGCGGGAGCTGCTTCCCCCAAAACACCCTCTGTGCCCCCGCCCTGCATTTACTGGGCCTCACCGACCACCCCCCCCCGCCCCACCCCACAAACCAGCCCTCCTACCAGCGGGCGCTCCCTGCTCTGCCTTGGCCTGCGGCCCCTTCTTTCACGGCTCTACAATCCGCCTCCCAGGGACTTTGGGAAGTCAGACCCGCGTGGTCCCCCGTCCTGCCTGCACGCGACAGAGGGCCCACGAACGGCACCGAGCGCCCCCCCCCCCCCGCCCCCCAGCAACTCTCCTCCTGTTACAAAACATGCAGACGGCACCCACTCTCCTCTCTGGAAAAAGTCCCTGCGAAGTCTTCCAGCATTTTTATAGGTTTAGAGATTTATTTTGTAGCATCAGACCTTTAGTCCATCTGGAACTTGTTTTCCTGTGAGGTCTGGAGAAGGAATGTGACAGCACGTGTTGTTCAGATCGGTCGCACAGGTGCTCACGCCCAGCTCCGTGCAGGGAACCGCGTTCGTCTCACCACCGATCTGAAATGAAACAGTCCCAGGGACCAAATTCGTCCGTGAGCTAATACTAACAACAGGCAGCCTTTACTGAATACGTGCTCTGTGCCAGGCTGTGGTGGGCATACACAATGTTATGCATGGTTCACCCCGTTTTATCAGCAGGGACACTGAAGTGGAGACAGTTCAAAGCAGCGGATCTCAATCCGGGGCCCCCAAAGGGGAGGGAAGGCCCGGGGCGGGGGGGGGGAAGGTCTGGGGGAGAGCAGGCTGGGACAGGGGTGGATGGGCGCTCCAGAGGGAAGGGGAGTCTGGTCTGAGCCCACGAGGCTCTGTCGTCTCCGTGAAGAAATGTCCTCCCTGTGGACACCCCAGACTCGCCCGCACGTTGGAATTACGGGGGGCCCCGGCCACACCCCAGCCCAGCTCAGTCGGGCTGCGGGGGGAGGGACGGGCCTGCTCAGGAACGCCGTTCTCAAGTCGCCTTCCGGGAAGGATTGGGGCTCTGACACTGTGACACAGCCCACTGGGCTTTCCTGTCTTTACGGGAAACTCATGGAAAGATGTTCCACGTAGAAGCACCTGCACCAGGATGGCAGACCCCACGCCGAAAAACCAGGGAGGCTCACCGCTGACTCACCCAGTAAGAAACCGTCTCGGTAATGAGGGCTCTCAGCGACACCGAGCACCCAGGAGACAGACGCCCGACTGAAGAGCGTCGTCCTGACCTCGGCTGAAGCCTCGGTCATTCCCATTCGCCGGCGGAGAAGACGCATAATTGTTCCTAATTAGCAGCCACCATCCCCCCCCTCTGGAGACTCCCCTGCGAGGACGACGCACAGAGGCCAGACAGCCCAGAGCAACCGCCCGTCCCCTGCCGGGGGAAATAATCCCCTCGAGGCACCACAGAGGCTCCCTGCAGCCCTTGGCCGGCAGGGGAAAGCCTGGGTCTTTGGGCTAGAGACAGACATGAAAGGTCTGCATCCACGCCAAGTTTCCACACGGAGGGGCTTGCGATGCTCCCGGACAGAGACCCGGTCCGCGCTCCTGGTGGAGACCGCCTCCTGCTGGGGGAACAGCCAGAAGATTCCACCTTCCAGTTTGTCTCTGATACTTTTCAAGCAATGCAGCTTGAAAACGTCATCCTGGAAAGGCCGCGATCGCAAGGGCTCCAGCTTCCGTTTTATCAGCAAGACGTCCCTCACCCCGTGAGCCGCAGCCCTGGGCACCAGGCGCACGAGCCCCCCACGTGGGGGGCAGGCTCCCACCCCGAGGAAACAGGGCCGCACGGAGTCGTGGCCGAAGCCTGATGCGCCAGGGTCCTGAGTACAGACAGACACTCGCTCTAGGTTAACAGACAGCGCGCCGAAATCCTCAGCGACTCCTGCCGGCTCTCACACGGAGACAGCATACGTGAACCAGAGACAGCGCGTCCCCGTGTAGAGCAGGGTCGGCAAGCTTTCCCTGTAAACGGCGGGCGACGTACGTACTCCCAGATCTCGCACACTAGACTCAATGCCACCGTTGCCCGGCGAATGCCGCTGTGGATGATCCGTGGGCAGACAGGCGTGGCTGTGTTTCGATAAAACTTTATTGGCACAGGTGGCGGGCTGGATTTGGCCCGCGGTTTGCCCACTCTTCTGAAGCGTTGAAAAGTGGAGAATAGAGAACATCGGAGCTCCCAAAACCAAAGTATTTGGGGGGACATCTGAGAATAAAAATCCTGTGCCTGGGTGGCTCAGTCGGCTGAGCATCCGACTTCGGCTCGGGTCATGACCTCACAGTTCGTGGGTTCGAGCACCGCGTGGCGCTCTGTGCTGACAGCTCGGAGCCTGGAGCTGCTTTGGATTCTGTGTCTCCCTCTCGCTCGGCCCTCCCCACCCCTCTGTCTCTCAAAAATACACAAACATTTTAAAAAAATGGTTTTTAAATCGTGTCCTAACCCAAGATTAAGGTCACTTCTCTGTGAAGGTACAGGGCTGCCCTAGCAAATTACCACTAACGTAGTGGCTGGAAAAAGTCAGCAATTTATTCTCTCCCCATTCAGGAGGCCAGGAGCCTGAGATCCAGGCGGGGCAGGGCCACGCTCCCTCCAGAGGCCCCAGGGGAGAGTCATTCCTGCCTCGTCCCACGGCTGGGATCTGCCAGAACTCCAGCCTCTGCCTGTGTCCTTCTCTTGGTCTCTTACAAGGACATCGTCACTGGATCGAGGGCCCACCCAGATGTTCCAGGGTGAGCTCATCTAGAGCCATGACTTACTTATATCTGCAAAGACCCTCTTCCCAGACGAGGTAAATTCACAAGTTCTGGGGGTTCGGGCATGGACATAGATTTGGGGGAGCCATCATTCAACCCACTGCAGACATATGAAAATTATCTGTTGTTCTAAAATTCAGATTCAGCTGGGCTCCTACGGAGGTGATGAGTCTCGGCATTTCCCGGGGGCCGAGCGGCGGAGAAGCAGGGACAAGGCTGTGTTTGCCCGGCGGCCAGCACCACGCACAGGAACTCGCCACCGTGTCTGCAGGTGAACTCGGTCGGCACTGGGCCAGGGGCTGTGGGGCTGGCTGTCAGCTGTGTCTCCGCCAGCAGGATGTGAGGGGTGCCGTGCCGTCACTCGACTGCGTCACAAGAGGGGGCAGATCTGGGTGTGTCGGTGGCCTGCTGCACCTGCAAAGCTGAGCCGGCACAGGCTCCTCCCTTCCCACCTGCCACCGTCAGCCCGCAGGCTTATCTGGAAAGTCCCCATCGTCCCTGAGTTTCGGTGAGCACAGGGAAGGAAGCAGAAGGGAACAGAACTCTCCCCTCTGTTCTCAGCCCAGCCTCTCCGGCCCCCATCTCTTCCGCGGTGAGCGTGCCCTCCGGCCACCACAGAGGCAGCACGGAGAACAGGGCCGTGGCCGACGTGCCGGCCCGTCGGGCACATCTGTGAGAAGGGCCCATCCGGGGAGCGGAGTCGCCGGGATGCCGCGTTGCCTGGAGCAAGGCCCACGGCTGCTACCCGGGTCCCCTCGTCTCTGCAGCCGGAAGGAACGTCACAAGCCAGCCCCCGGCCACCTCACCCTCCGGCCTAGCCCTCCACACCCGCTTCTGTCAGCACTGAGTACAGGTGCCATCGGGGCCCCGGCCCCTGGAGCGCACCTGTCCTGTCAAGTCCCTCCGCCTGGACGATTCCCACCCGTGCCTGATGTGCGAGCCCAGGGGGTACCTCCTAAGGAGGGTTCATTTATGGAATTAACAAGTAAACACCATATACATTCGGGGTGGACAGCGTGATGTTTTGACACGTGTGTACGTCGTGAAATGATCACCAGATCAGGCTGACGGGCATCGCCACCACCTCACCGTTACCTTTTGGTGCAGGTGGTGAAATCACGTAAGGTCTATCCTCCCTAAGGAGGGGGGTTTTCCCCAGTTAAAGTGATCTCTCGCGTCTCGCTTGCTCAGGGCGGCCTGAGATGCCCAGCATCACAGAGCTGACCACGTCCATATGACAGGGCTGCGCTGACACCGCTCAGCCACCAGAAACCCAGAAGAGCTGAGCGGACCATGGCTGTGTCTGCTCGGGCCCCCAGGGCATCCCACGGCGACGGGCACAGCGGCGGGCACACTGCAGGTGCTGGATGAACACACCGGAATTCAGAGACCGAGCCCATTCTCCCGGATCGCCCAGAGCACGGACCACACGACGGCCACCTCGCCCGGCTGCAGCGGGGAGACTGGGAAGCCGTCCTCGGCAGGCAGCGGAGCCCGGTGGGTGGTGACGGGCAGGTGCACCGTGATGTGTGTGGACCCGTCTACGGCACGTGTCAGATCTTCTCACTTCTCGAGGAAATCCGGAAATGCTGACGTTTCTGTGAAGTCTCTCGACGTGCAAATGTGAGCATTCTTTCTCTTTCAAGCACTGCGCGTGTCAAGGACAGCACCACTGTCGGAGGGCAGGGCCCCGCTCACGGACGGCTGGATGGGAGTCCCTGGTGCGTGTGGTGGGTAGGACAAGCAGTCACAGGCGCAGGCTCGTCACGAGCCGCTCCGTCCGTCCGGCATCTCCAGAGCGCCTCCTGCTTTCCTGCCCCAACCTCTACGTTTGGGGTTTCCACTTACGGTACTTTTCCCGTGGCAGGTTCGCAGCGTGGCTGGCGTGGACTCCTGCGGGGTCCACACCCCACCTGCATGGCACTGTGGTTGCGATAATCCGTAATACCGAAAGCCTGTGTCTGTAATCCACAAAGCCCCCGACAGCAACAATACCCTTGTATCCCTGAAACAGCTTGGGGGGGGGGGGGCAGTGAAGAAAGCATGGGTGTCCGTCGTGGACCCTCAGACACGCGTGATCTGTTCCTTCCCTCACCTAGCAAGCGGAGCGAGCATCTGTCAGGGGCAGGGCCCGGGACCAAAGTGCCAGCTCTTTGGTGGCCAGGCCTCGGCGAAGGGGCCGACCCTCAGTCCCAGCTTCTCACCGCGCGACCGATACCACAGGGGGGCTCCTCCGAGTGAGGAAAACATGGCCCATCGGGGCCAGCTGTATCAGCTGAGGGGTCATGAGCAGCGTTTTGCGGACAAACAAGGAGAGAACAGAACAGAGTGGAACAGAGGCTGCAGACGCGAATGCACCGAGCAGGGCAGACGGGGGACTTGCCTTCCAAGGTGTGGGTGCACGTGAAATGCCACCTCCCTGTACCCCCTGTGTGCGTCTTCCATGACTCAGGGGCAAAAATGCCTGAAAAATCACTGCTGAAGTTACAAATCCCGAGAACTTTTGGATTCACCTCTTCCCTCTCATTTGGGTGGGAGATAATGTCCCGAGAAAGCTACTGTTCCCCAATAGTCACACGACTGGTACACAACGACGCTCCCCAGTAGTAACACGGCCAATACACGACATTCCCCAGTAGTAACACAACTGATACACGACGTTCCCCAGTAGTAACACAACTGATACACGACGTTCCCCAGTACTAACGCGACCAACTGATACACGACGTTCCCCAGTAGTAACACGGGCTGATCCACGGCCCCAGTGGTTACAATGACGACAGCAGCCGCAGCTAGGAAAACTCTGGGCACCACAGGGGCTGCTGTAATGCTTCTGTGGAGTCAGCAGGGCCTTTGCACCTGTTACTACCCCATGAGGCACACGCAGGCATACCTGTGAGCCGCTGCAAACACAGCGAAGTTCAATAATGCACTGGGTGGCGCCTGGGGGGCTCAGGCGGTTAGTTAAGCGTCTGAGTCCTGATCTCGGCTCAGGCCACGACCTCACGGTTTGTGGGATCGAGCCCCGCACTGGGCTCTGTGCTGACAGTGCAGAGCCTTTTTGGGATTCCCTCTCCCTCTCTGTACCTTCCCCGGCTCGCATGAGCTCGCTCTCTCTCTCTCTCTCTCTCAAAATTTATAATAAGTAAACATTAAAAATAATAATAATGTGCCCAAAGGCTTGTGGCTAGTTGGGGTCAGGGCCTGGACTCGGCCCCAGGAAGCCCAGCTGCACAGCCCGACCTCACGACCAGCTCTCACAGCCTCTCGAGACAAACCCAGCCAGAGCCCCCATCTGTGCCCTGCAGCTAAACTGAGCCTATTAAAATCACAGCCTTTAACAAACTTTTCGAGTTGCCTTGAAGAGTTAACAGCTGTGATCGCTTTGGAATTGGCAGAGAGGCTTGTGTTAGAGACAGGTGTACGCGCTCATACACCAGAGGAAGGAAATGAAAACACCACCTTCGAGACTGTGGCTCCGGGGCGTCCCGGGGGCTCAGTCGGTCAAGCGTCCGACTCTTGGTTTGGGCTCAGGTCAGCATCTCACGGTTTGTGAGTTCAAGCCCTGCATCAGGCTCTGTGCTGACAGTGTGGAGCCTGCTTGGGATTCTCTCTCCCTCTCTGTCCTGCTGGCCCACTCACTCTCTGAAAATAAACTAAAAACAAAAAAAAAAAAAAAAAACAAGACTGTGGCTCCAACTGGGCTCCCTGCTACTGAGGAGGGCAGACACCCTCGCAGCTAAGGCTCCAAGAGGCTGGAGTTCTAGAAAGAAAGAGCACAAGAGGCTTCAGAACAGATGCGCTGGCGTGCAGGTACGGAAAACTTGGTGGCATTTACCAACCCAGACAGACACCTGACACCTCCCCCGTGCCTCACACCTCCCCTCTCGGAAAACCTGTCTCAGAGCGACCTCACCTCTCTGGAATACGCTGCTCTGGCCGAGAAGGCGGCCAGAAGTCCCTCTGCGTCACCAGAGCAGAAGTGGCAAAGCTGTGCCCTGACTGCATTCAGCGTGTGCTCCTGAGGACCCCCTCAGACCCTCCCTCGGGACCTACTCACTCTTAACCTACACACAGTCCTACCTACTCCGCTGATTCAGTTTGAATTCACGGCCGACTGCAGGCAGCGGGGGCAGCAGTAAACAGACGCACAGGAATCTGTTTGCAAAGAAGCCGAGGACGATAACACCAACAGGCACATTTATTGAGCACTTATTGTGTGCTGGTCACCATGCCACAGGCACCGCCTACATTGCCTTGCGGAATACTCACAGGTCCAGGTCAACCCCCATGTCTCGGGTGAGGGAACCAGGCTCGGGGGATCCCCCCCCCCCCGCAATGCCACACAGTTGCAAGACTGGGATGGGAGCCCAAACCATGGGGCTCTAGACTCCCATTCACAACCACGGCTCTGTAGCAGACCCTTGCCCTGCAGGAGACCTACCGAGAGGGACCCCACGGGGACAGGGGCTGGCACGTCGGCCGGAGGCACCAGCAGATCACAGGTGGACACACACAGGGCGGAGGACCCATTTCCCGCGCCCGCCCTGCCTGGGCACCGTCCTGTTTTCTCGCTTCTGCGGCCACGGCTCTGTTGCATCACGCCCTGTCCTCAGCTCCACGGTCAACAGCCTGAGCCTTCATCCTTGCTTCCCCTTCCCTTCAGGGACAGTGGCGGCCTCCAGCCGCCAGAGCCGGGTTGCATCAGCAGCCACCACTGGTTCTCCTAACGGAGCCCACACGTCCGTCGAAAAATCGATGCCCTGGCCGCTGGGCGGGCGTGTGTGGGGGTGAGGCTGGCCCTCGTGCCGAGGCCCACTCGCCGTGAGATTTGACCAACTCCAAGAACAACCAGCAGCAATATTAAGGCCACTGATCAAACGGAGCCGGTCCAGGTGGCCAGGGCCCTTGACCTGCGTGAAACCAGACACACCCCATCAACGGCTAGGGGTCGGAGGGGGGGGGGGCAGGCGAGGGGCAGGAAGCAAACTCACTGGCAAATGTGATTCTGTCTTTTTATTTCTCGTTGGGTTGGCCGCCCCTGGGTTGCAGCACATCCATCAGGCTGAAAAGCAAGCTACGTCCATGGGTTAAAAATTCATTTACCATCCAGCCTGGCTTCCAGCTTTCATGCCTTAATTGAATTTTGTTGTGACAGCGGAGCTGAGCTCCGAGGCGTAGCTTTAGTCGGGCCTCCAGGCCCCGGCGTCTGGGGCGAGCTTGATGAGCTCTGTGACGCGATTATCCCCCGGCATGCGCAGAAAGTTTCTCTCCAGGGTCACTCTGAACTTGCCTTGGGTCCTCAGGCGTATGGAGCCGGAATACAGTTAACTGATCTTCAAAGACGCGCTCGGTCAACGTGTCTCCAAAGGGGAAGACGGGGAGCCCGGTCCTATCGTGGGACAGCCGGTCTCTGGAGAAACACGGCCGCGAAGTGAAACATTTAATTCAGCAGCTACTTCAGGCTCGGTTCGCAAACGAGCGCGGCATGTCCCCCGGAACACGAGCAGCGGTCCGCCAAGCTGAGGGGCGCCAGTGAGCCGGGTTATTACTCCCGCGTAGCCTCTGGCCAAGGGAGGTCCTGCTTGCTTTCTTTAGGCCACGTTTACACGTGCTAACAGCCACGTCCTCACTGCTAACTCCCATCGTACTGGGTGTCGTACTGGTCTCATCCTGCACCTGACAAGACAGGGACTGTCTTGCCCGTCTCCCTCCACAACCGCATCTACCCTAGTCACCTACTGCTGTCAGGGGGCGTTCTGCGTCGTGAACCGGGCTCCTCACATTCCAGACACAGCGTTGGAGTCGTGAGGGAGGTCCCTTAACGCCCTCTTTCCATTCTGGGGAGCAGACTCAGGCTCAGGACTCCCGCTAACTTTTCTTTGCTTTTGGCAAACATGATGCTTTGTGACCGCTGAGTCGAGCGTGGACACCTAACGGCCACAGAAGAAACAAACGAGGGAGACGGCCACGAGAGAAGACTTCCCAGACGGTCTCATGGTGATGGACAGTGGTAAGGACTTGTGTCCACTTTTAATAGGATTCGGTGTTCTCTGAGCACTGACGGGGAAGTGTTATCTGGCACATCAAAAATGGAATGATTGCAATTATACGTTTTTATCTATGAGAATATGAGAAACACCCCCCCTCCCCCCCGCCAAGGGTGGTTGGTCGGGAGCAATTTACCTCCCGAGGAAGGGGAAGGATGTGGTTCTCACTTACACAGACGAGGTCTCCAGCTGTGGCATCGTTCAGCTGACACAACAGTCACTTGTCTATCTTGTCATTACTTTAAAGCCAAAATTGACACTGTGATTCATATTCAGAGTCTATCAAAACATCTTCCACATAGAAACGGAAATCGATGGGCACAAGTCAACTTCAGGTTACTAATAAATGCATGAAGACGTTCACCCTCACCCGGGCATCTCCTCAAGGATCTGCAAATGCACCTCCCATCGGATGTGCAAAAACACACAAATCTGACTGCGTCGGGTGCTGCGAGGTGGGGAGCTTGTCCGCTCACAGGGTGCTGGCGGGAGAGGAGACTGGTCCACTCACGAGAGGGCCGGGGGCAGGATCTGCTAGACAAGACGTGTGCAGGCCCTGTGACGGTCCCCGGATGTTTCAGCCGGACTCTCACATGCGTGTGCTCAAGGAGGCGGGTGTGAGAAGGTCCGTCACAGAGAAAGGGAGAAGCCCCAGTACGAAGCTGGATAAGGACAGCCCATCAGCCCAACTCCATCTCAAAGACACAGTGAGAGGGAGAACAGCTATCTATGGGATCTTGGAGCCAGTACGTTACAGTTACGAAAAAACCTACGTGAAAACACCACATGTTTTCTAACGAGACAGGTGGACACAGGCTTGTAAGTATACAGATACAGGCAAAGATATATTTTAAAATATGGAAACAATATCCTAATAATGCAATGGACACTTCTGGGCTCTGAGGCTGGTATAGGGATAGATTCCATAAACTAAAGAGGAATTTAGCTCTTTTTATAATGCTGCATTACTTTTTTTTTTATTTTTTTAATGTTTGCTTATTTTTGAGAGAGAGAGACAGAGCGTAAGCAGAGGAGGGGCAGAGGGAGAGGGAGACACAGAATCCAAAGCAGGCTCCAGGCTCTGAGCTGTCAGCAAAGAGCCCGACACGGGGCTCGAACTCACCAACTGCGAGATCATGACCTCAGCTGAAGTGGGACGCTTAACCGGCTGAGCCCCCCAGGTGCCCCAAACATGACAAATTTTTTAAATGATCGAGTCTAGGAGGTGTGTGCGTGAAGGTTCTTTGTACTATGGTTTCACTTTCTCAATACATTTGGCATCTTCTATAAGAAAAAGTCACAAGGTAAAGGCAACGTGTCACTTTTTGAAAGCACAAACAATCAAAATAACTGGGGGCAGACACAGTAAAATCCTGGCCCTGTGATTCTGTGTGATGGGAAGCGCACGTGTGCTATTTTCTTCTCTATACGTTCCTTTTTCAAAAAAAACAAAAGCCGACCTAAAAACAGCACCGAGAACCTTGCATTCCTGGGAACACCACCTCACCACTTTTCCACCACTCACCGCACAAGGGAAGCCCCGCGTTTCTGCAGAAGCAAGGCTCGTGGGAAGGAATTCCTTCATCCTGTTAGCTCCCCAACTGCATGGACCTGGGGTTGGGGAGACGTGCGGACAGACAGGCAGAAGCTGGAAGTGCCCGCTCCGGAGCGGACCCCGCCAAGCGTCTCTTTATTCTTCTTCCAAAGCAAGGAGGGTCTCAGCTCCCGCCCAAACCTCATCTCAAAGCCTGCACTTGGTGACAGGCACATTTCCAGAGCCCTTGACGGACCACAGACGTAAGATACTCTAGAACTTTCTTCCCGTTTCCAAATCACGACCCGCGCGAGTCTTGGTCCTGCTACCAGAGGATGGCTTTTGTTTAAGCAAAGTCAAAACATAACGTGAAGTGTGGAAAGGCCACAAGAGATCGTCCAGCCAAACACGGCAGACGACTGATGTAAACACGCTTGTCCCGACTCAGGAGATGCGGGAAGTTGAACTTCGGTCTGTAGGCGCAGTTTAAATCCCGCGATCGGCACGTGCACAGCATTCAGCCATGAGCCCGAGCACCCAAAAAACTCTGACGGGGTGTTGGACGCCGTCCCCGCGTGCGCTCACATCACAAGACCTCCGTTCCGTGGATTTCCGGAAATGTGCCGACACGGCCCAGCAAAGCGTCCCTGTTTGAGCGCCTGTGACTTCCTCCCCAGGATTCCTGCAATGTCTCCATACCCAGGACCACGTTTC
The DNA here is from genome assembly GCF_018350155.1 of Leopardus geoffroyi. Classification (NCBI taxonomy): domain Eukaryota; kingdom Metazoa; phylum Chordata; class Mammalia; order Carnivora; family Felidae; genus Leopardus; species Leopardus geoffroyi. The sequence goes on along the minus strand of NC_059339.1, from coordinate 1,956,950 downwards.
TACACACTCCACGTGGACGCACGGCTCATTCGTGGCCTGTGAGTTTCTTTGACAGAGCTGTGGACACACCGCCTCCTTACACCCTTCGCGGGCACACGCCTCTCCCAGGTTCTGCACACGCCTGTCTGCAGGCCCCGCAGGGTGGACAGCTGGCCCCCTGAACCCTCACTGGCTGCCTTCTGCTGCTGACGAGGTTCAGGAAACACCAGATCTGGGCCCCCTTCTTCCCTTGGGTGAGGGGACATGAAACGCCCTCCACTCCCGGGGCCCCACCCAGCCCCGCTTCCTCCTCCTCCTTTCGGGGTCCCGCTCTGCTTGCCTCTGGCTTCCTCTCTGGGGTTTCTAGTTGTACGTAGTGGGTTAGGGTCTACACCGTCTTGTGTGAACCCAAAGTCAGATGTTTTAAAACCTCACCATGCTCACCTATACTTAATACAATTTTTAAATCTGTGAACACCTGCCTCTTTGATAAGCAAAAACAAAAGGGTCAAAACCAGGTAATATTTCCTTGCAATCTACCAGAGGTGAACACTCTGGGACTCATAAACCATAAATGATATCATCATCAACCATAGTTAATAATAGTGTTTTGCATATTTGAAAGTTGCCAAGTGGGTCTTAAAATCTCATCACAGAGGTGCCTGGGGGGCTCAGTCGGCTGAGGGTCCAACTTTGGCTCAGGACACAACCTCACGGTTCGTGGGTTCGAGCCCCGCATCGGGCTCTGTGCCAACAGCTCGGAGCCTGGAGCTGCTTCGGATTCTGTGTCTCCCTCTCTCTCTGCCCCTCCCTCACTTGTACTTGGTCTCTATCTCTCTCAAAAATAAATAAACATTTAAAAAAAGTGAGGGAGAGGGGCGCCTGGGTGGCTCAGTTGGTTGAGCATCCAACTTCAGCTCAGGTCATATCTCCTGGTTCGTGGGTTCGAGCCCCGCATCGGGCTCTGTGCTAATGGCTCGGAGCCTGGAGCCTGCTTCTGATTCTGCATCTCCCTCGCTCTCTGCCCCTCCCCCACTCATGCTCTGTCTCTCTCTGTCTCTCAAAAATGAATAAATGTTTTAAAAAAAAATTTTTTTTAAAGTTCTCACCACAAGAGGGGCACCTGGGGGGCTCAGTCTCCTGATTTCAGCTCAGGTCATGATCTCAGTTCCTGAGGTCGAGCCCTGAGTCCGGCTCTGCACTGACAGCACAGAGCCTGCTTGGAATTCTCTCTCTGTCCTTCTCTCTGCCCCTCCCCTGTGCACATGCTCTCTCTCTCGCTCTCAAAATAAATAAAAATTTTTTTAAAAAAGAAAGAAAGAAGTCTCAGTCAACCCATGACTGGGGGCTCACTTATTCCTAAAGCCTCTGGCACGACGGGCTCATAGAAGATTCAAGCAAAGCACAGTCAGAATCACCTAATCCAAGCACTCACTCACTGAGGCCAGTGGGGCAGTGATGTGCCCAGGCGCACGGGGGCCCAGAGACGCCAGACTTCCTGGAACTCGCTCCCTCCCCTCACCCGGGGAGCATCAAGGAGGCGGTCAGCACTGGGCTCTGACGGAGCCTTCTCCCCTCGGCCCGTCTGGCCACAGCCCCGACACGCATAAACCCCGGGACCGGCTCCAGGGTCCCTGCATCCCCCAGCACACCAGGAGACTGAGCGTCCAGGTACTTTATTTATCCCCAGCGCTGCCCTCTGGTCCTCGGCTGGCAGACGTGGCTGTGGGTCCCAGGCCTCCCCTGCAGGTGTTAAGTTGCAGATATTAACGGTGCTGGGAGTGGAGCCACCCAGAGAGGCAGGACTTACTGCTGGGAGGGCGGGGAGGGGGCAGTACTGTGGAAAGTTCTGAGGTTTACACCGGCGTGATTTTAGAAGGCCCTTAGTCTGCAAATGCATCGACCACCGTGTCCTCAGACGGCTCTGTTCCAACCCGGCACACACGAGACGAGGTCCTGGATTCTTGCTCAAAATGCCACGAACTGCACACTTGATGAACAGCTCGTGCCCGGCAAACAGGAGCCAGGAGGCGTGTCTGCCCACTGCCTACCCACAGCCTCCTTAAATGCTCTGATTGAGAGGCTCTCTGTCCTGCAGGGCACCTCCGAGGGGCGACTCCAGACCAGAGGAAGGAGGGAGCCAGGGAAGACGGAAGGGCTGGCCTCTGAAGCCCAAAACAGGCGCAGGGTGTCCTCTGAGAAGCCCAGTCCCCGAGGGTTCGGGGAGTCACGGGCCTCCGGCCACAAGAGGCCGTGGGGCCTGCAGCAAAGCACACTCACACCCAAGCCTTCCCTAGACGGCTCGAGGGGGCAGAGGCAGCTCACGCCTGTGGACTGAAGACGGCAAACAGGGTCCAGCCTGCAGGCCAGGCGGTCACCTTCCCGTGGTCTGATGCCTGAGTGTGGCCCAAGGGGTATCTCAGTCGGCCGGGGGGGTGGGGGGGGGGGAGGTTTTTTTCTCATCTGCACTTAAATGACTTTTTAACAATTATTTGGATTTCTTATAAAGTGCCACCTTTTCTCCTGTTCCTTTGTTTACTGGCTTCTGACGAACCCTAGGGCACAGAGTGAGGGTCTCCGGATCCCGGCTTCTCTGCTGCGTACCAATCTCTGCTCCAGAAGCGGCTCGGGCCAACTTCTCTGCAGATGGAAAGCGGCCCTGTGTCAGGGTCCCTGAGGCCACCCTGGGGTACAGAGAACCCCCGCAGGGCTCACAGGACTCCGCACACAGCCATGCTCGTGGCTGTGAGTTCCCGCCGCAAAGGGACCCAAAGCAAAGTCAACAAAGGGCAAAGGTGTGGGGGCAGGTCCGAGCGAGACCAGAGCAAGCTTCCAGAGTCTTCCAGAGTCACACGTGAAGCTGTGACAACACGCGTGAGAAGCCGCCACCGGGGACGCCCACGGACACGGCCCAGGGTGTCTGTGGGGCGGTCACATAGGCACCTGCTGCTGGCGCATCCGGGACTCCAGACTGCCCACCGGGAGGCAGGTGGTCGGCATAAACCACGGTCATGCAGCCTGGACGCGGCGGGCCCTCTTCTCTCTTAGGGAGTGGGGGGCTCCCAGAATCTAAGGTCCCAGCTGCCAGCCACGGGCCGGCCTCACCGGCAGGCCTGTCTGCTCAGGACTGACAGCTCCGGGCCTAGCGGGGAGCTCTCCTGTGCACAGGCCCCTCCCTGCCCTGGCAGGGCTCCCAGAGGAGAGACGCGCGCTCCCGTGTCCCGCACGCCACGCCCGCCGCGAGCTACACGAGGAAGCAAAGCCTCGCGGCACATGTCCTGCTTGTGAGAACGGCGTCCGCTCGGCCGCCTTGGCAACCAGCTCTGGGCACTCAGGGACCCTTCCTGTGTCCCCTCTATGCGGGTTTAATACACTGTTGTCTCAGACTCTGTCACCTCGTTCTCTACAGCAACGAGACCCCAGTGTCTCCGGGAGAACACGCGCCCCGCAGTCTGCAAAGGACCCCGCCCCCTCCGGCCCCAGGCGCACCTGGGCGGGGCGGGTGATCTGTATGCACCAGGTGTCCCCTGCTCCCTCCGGGACTCCTTCCGTCCCCCGCCGGGCCAGAAGCAGGACTGAGGGCCTCCCAGGGCGCGTCGTGAGAAAGGGGTGTTTTGACAATAGTTTCCACGTCTCCGTGTTCACGGGACAGTTCGGACAACGAGGGAAAGACGCGGCGGCGTGAGGGCAAGGTCTGGGGAGGGCCATCCGGGAGGGGCCGGGGCTCGGCCAGGCTAGCTCTCCTGCCCCCGGCCCCCCTGCAGCCCAGAGGCCCGCCTTTGCCCCTCACCCAAGCCCAGAACTTACCGCCAACCCCAGATGAGGACACGAGCCCGTGACTTGGTCGGTGGCGCCGGCCAGCTCGGTCTGACCCCATCCCCACGCCCACGTGCCAGCTCCCTGCGGGCGAGCGAGGCTCCCACGTTCCCGACCCACAGGTGCAGTAACCCTTCACGCGGCTGCACCTGTCAGCACCCGGGTCAAAACAAGCCGCTCGTCAGAGGCGACTGGGGAGAATTTGGATGTCACGGCGCCACGGGGCAGGGGGCGGGGACCAACACGGAGGCGCGAGGGCCAGTGGGGCGGCCGGAAATGCCCCGCCTTCCACTCTACATAGTCTGCGCAGCATATTCCATAATCCGCATGAAAAAACACAGCGAGTCTTATTTTTAATACACAAAGCAACAAAACCCCACAGGGCCCGAATGAACCGCAGGTGTCGCATCTGCTTACATAACGGGGGGGGGGGGGGGGGGGGGGAAGGCGTGGGGGAAGATACGCGGGTCACCTGAGGGTAAGGAGTCGGAGGGAAGAATTCCGACGGGGAACTAGGAAGACAGGCCTCAGAAACACAAGGAGCAGCATTCTTCGCGAACAGAAACAGGCGTCCCCCTCTGGCGAGACGCAAAGATGTCAAACCTCTGCCCGCACGCCTGCAAGGCCCCAGGCCCCTCGGCCCCCCTGCTCCGGACGAAGGCGTCGGCTTCCTCCCCTTCCACAGACGTGCGTCTTACTGCCCAGCAGCAGAACACTCACACGAACACGTTAATTGTTTTTTAAGTTACCTTATTTACTTAGAGAGACAGGGAGACAATCCCAAGCAGGTTCCGCACTGTCGGCACAGAGCCCGATGTGGGGCTCGAACTCACGAACGGTGAGGTCACGACCTGAGCGGAAATCAAGAGTCGGACGCTTAACCGACTGAGCCCCCAGGCGCCCCTGAAACATGTCAATTTTTAAAGGAAACTACAGGCTGTATTCTGTCGCCAAGAGCAGAGACTATGTACTGTTACAGACGAGATACTCCGTCTGCACACGCCCTATGGAACATCCAGGGTGTCCTGTTCCATACTAGACGCCTGAAGGGGGCCAGACACACGCACATGCACACACGTGCATGTACACACAAGCACGTGCCCTCACACATGCACGTACATGCATGCACACGCACGTGCACACGCGCAAGCACATGCACACACAAGCACATGAACGCACACACATGCACACGTGCACGTACACCCACGTGTACACACAAGCACATGCACGCACAAACATTCGGTCTCTGGCACTGGCCGCCCCTTCTCCTCCTTCCCCCCTCCCCCTTCCCTCACTGCCATTTCTGGTTCTTGCCCCGTCAGTGGCCCTCACACCTGAAGCTGGTGCAGAATCACCGGAATACCAACACAGCAGCATCTACTGAGTGTTACTCTTTTGTTCTCAAGCCTTCTGAGATGAGCACTATTGTTAAATCCCTAGACCTGCGCTGTTAACATCCAAGGAAACGGACGCAGGAAAAACCCATTAGCCAGTCACGCCGTGCCTAGGGGAAGCGCCCACTCTGGTCCAGATGCTATTCCAGGCAGCAGCAAACAAGACCCGCAGAGGCCAAGGACCGGCCGTGCTCGGTTCATACAGGGCCGAGCCCGCAGGGGCGGGAAAACGCAACAAGGTTGTTCTCGAGCGAAGAGCTGGGCAGGAAACAGGACCCGAAGAAGGAGAAGCAAAGAAAGGGTGGTCTTTTTTCCCAGGGTGGAAGCCACACCGAGCTTGACAGAAACCCCGCCCAGTAAGGAAGGACCGTAGGGCCAGCCGCCATGGACTCTGGTCCCCAGACCTGCGGTCGGCTGCCAGCCCACACCCGGGGGCGGTTCCGGGCTCTGTGGCGTCCGCCTCCTCCGAGAGAAGAAGGAAACCCTGCCCGTAAACACGCAGGGGTTGGTAAACATGCAGGTGTGAGGTTCGGGGACGCTGGGGCACAAGCCCACGTCCCTGAGCTGGTGAGAGCTGCAAGCAGGGTCTAAACCCAGGTCTGTCCACACCCAAATGGCATGTCTCCCCCTTCACCGGACTGCACTGTTTTCCTCGCAAACACCGCCCTGGGGTGTGAGCTGGGAGTTCAGTAAAAGCTCTGGTCACGCTGGCTCTAAGGACATGCCAGTTCCGTCTGTGGGCCGAAGTGACGGGCTTCATCCTGCGTCAGCCTCGCTTAATGCTAGAGGCGGCCTCGAGCGCAGCGTTGGGGACTCGGAGGCTGAGGCCAGTCTCGGCAGGAAAGGGCACACAGAGAATCAGTGACGCGGGCCGTGGGCCAGGGGTCGAGTAGCGTCATGTGTATCGGTTAGGGTATCTTAGGTTGCAAAGGGCAGTGCCAAGGGCTTCAGGTAGGGCTGGATCAAGTCGCTCAGATGACGCTGCTCAGTGTCTGCCCATGGTTCTGGGCTGCCTTCCTCAGAGTGGGCTTCGGTACCTGACTCCCCACAGGATTCCAGGCTAGCTGCTGATAGGCCCTTGTGTTTTCGGCTTTCTTATCCACATCCAGCCGGAGATGGAAAATACCTTTATGGGGTGGTAGCGATCCCCAGAGCCGCTCTGATTGCACTGACTTAGGCTGCATGTATGGCTCTGACAGTGCCTACAGAGGCAGAAGGCACCTCACAGCCAGCCCAGGCCACATGTTCTACCCCTAGACTCGGGGTAAAGTCGGCTTCCTGCCTCGTGAATCGAGAAACCACAGGGAGCCATGGGAAGACTAATGGGGTGTGAACAGGCACCACCCCCAGCATGTGACACCGCTCCCCTGGAGGCTTATCCATCCAGCCCAGGAGAATGTGGGCGTGAGCCACGGCGCCTCCCCCCCCCCACCCCCGTGCATGAAATGGGCTGGTGGGGGCAGAACCCAGGAGACCCTCCTCTCTGGCTCTTGGCTCCTTTACTCCATATCTCTACCTCTGCAGACAGAGGGGGTGAACGTGAGGAAGGAGGTTGACATCCCTACATGGTTGGTCTCCACGTTCGTCATCGGCGCGGGACCCAGCCCGTGGAGGCACGGAGGCAGTAATGGAGGGATCCCGGCCCGTGGAGGGAGACGAAATGCTCTACGATAGACCCAGCCTCTATATGTCCTTTCTCAAAGGGTAATTGTCATTAACGTTTAACCCGGTTTTTCTCTGAGAAGGTCTCACGTTGACCTGATCCCACGAGCAGTGAATGTGATTAAAGGAAGCACTGAGTGCCGATTACAAAAGAGGCACAGATGATTGTTTATCGCTGGATGAAGCCCCGTCACCGATACAGCCATGGGCAAACTGTTCACTCAGGGCCCCGGAGAACATCCTTAACTCTTCATCTGCAAAATAGCTTTAGGGATCCCACGAGCTTCTCGGGGTTCGGGAAAGACCCAGAGATCCGCTGAGAAGTTTGCATCTTTCTGACCATCGGACAACATCTCCAAGCCGCCCAGACAGCTAAGCTGGGGTCCGCTCCGCTGACATGACTGAACGTGTGCACCTCCCATTCGCTGGGAATTTGGGTCTCTCTGTAGACCTTGGAAGACTGAAGGCGCCCGTTATGACTGGCAGAGCGTAGAACCCAACCTGAAGGCGTGACGTGCAGCCCCCTCCGCCTCCGTCACCAAACCTCCAGTGGGCACAGGATGGCCCTTCGTGACCCAAGGTTGTTTTCAGGTGCACACCCAGCAGATACTTCATCGATCATCGGTTTATAGAGCGTATGACCACCATCATCTTGATATTCTCTCTCCTATTTATTTACTTTTTTCAATGACGAGGGCTCTGTTGGTGCTGACGCACTTGATACCCGTAATATTTGGTGCTGTGTCCTTTGGGGTGTAAGCCGGTCCCCAGAATCCGGCGGGATCCGAGTAACAGTGTCGCCTTCCCTGTGTTGCCTTCTCCTACTATGTTTTACCTTCTGTTTCCAGCAGGATTTCCTACTTAATCTAGTGACAGACTGTTTCTTTTCCAAGTAGATTTAAGCGGTGCGCTAATGCGGAGAACGTAGAACAGTATCGTAAGTGGTGGGGGAGTTTGGGGGCAGACAGGGCTGCCTCCTGGGAGGCGGTGGTTCTCACAGATAAGTATCTGGGGGCCAAGTGAACACAGGATCTGTCCTCCAAGCCCACAGGCTCCCAGCCCCCTGCTCCAAGGGTCCTGCACGATCATGCTGGCTTCCCACCTTCGTGCACGGGCAGCGTGTCTGGTCACCGCTTTTCTGAACCCACGCTGCCTTCCTACAATTTCAGATTCACTCAGCAGCTGGTGATGCCTCCTCCATTCCTAAATCTTCCCCAGTACACAGAGCAGGTGCACCAGGTAACGTGGGATAATTCAGTCCCTCCATCTACCCTTGCGAATTCAACCTCCTCCCGAGGGCCTCTGCTCCTCCTCCTCCTCCAGGAAGCCCTCCTTGATCACCCGGACCCATAGCGTCTCTATCGCCATGAAGAATCTATCTTGGTTTGCTCCGCACACACTCCCCTCCCTTCCAGCTCTAATATCCCAAAGTCCCTCTGGGAAATTACCACGCTTCTGTTCCATCCACAGTGGGCACCTGACCCCGGCCTGGCCAAAGTGCCATCTGCCCTCAGCCAAATAACTGTTCAAGGAACAGACTGTGTCTCGTGTTGATGGGCACACTCGTCCCATCAGGGACAATCTTGGGGCTTCTGCTGGCCTACCAGTAAGAGGCAGCTCTTCTCTTCTTCCCACGGAAGTTGCTAGAAAGAGAGGTGCTGGTGGCAGCGACGTGGAAAGAGCCTGCTGAGGTGAAGCTGGGGCAAGAAAAAGGGGGTCAAGAAAAGGAAAACGACCACCTCCTGATGGCATCACTTCAGCCTCTGGATGCAGCCATGCCTGAAAGCCTCCCTGCAACAAATGCCTGTTTTGCCAAAGCCAGAATGGGCTGACTGTTCGTCACCTTGAAAGCAAAACAGTTGTGGCTAACCACCTCTGAACCCCGAGAGTCCATCTTGTCTGTCCTTAACCATGTGAACAGAGACGGCCACTCTGTCTTCACACGACGGTCTTAGAGGGACAGCGGTCTCCGGATCTGGGGCCCACCCGACCTTATCTTAACTCGCATCGTCATTATATCAGCAAGGACTCTGTTTCTCAATAAGGTTACATTCACGGGTCCCGGGGTTCAGATTTGAATATATCTTTATTTGGGGATAGAGGTGTATGAAATTCAACCGCTTACAGCTGCCATCTTGTGATTACTGGGACCGTAAGTCTCAGGGCAAAGCCAGCACCTTGCAAGGCGAAGGAGACATCTGGACTTTCCTCTCCTTTGCCCCCCAAAGTGGTCGTTCTTATTGACGCCAATTTGAATGTGTTTTCTATTATTTTTAGCAAAAAGCACTGTAACTAAAATGAGCATGGAGTTTCCCAAGGGACAGATCGCAGGAGGGTAGGAAGGCAGCCCCAAAGCAGGACGGGTTCTGGGCACAGTGACGGGGACCCCAAGGCCACCTGCCCTCTCCTCTCAGTGAGACACGCAGACCAGGTCCTCTTTGAGCTTAGCTTTTCGGTCCTGCACTTGTCTGGTGTGGGGTGTGGGGTCTGCTCAGCCCCAGAAGGGGGCGGAAGGGGAGCGTGAGCTGCTTTCTCCCAGAGCTCTCTCCACCCCTCCCCAGGGGGCTCTCTCCACCCCTCCCCAGGGGTCTTCGAGGCCACGTGAACAAACATCCTGAAGGTGATAGAGTTTCAAAAAGGGAGTTCAGGTAAACATCCTTCTTCAACAGCGTTGAGATGGGACTATTTTCTATAGCTTTGTAATGTAAATATGTAAATAACCTGGAAGGGACAATCCCAGCAACACAAAGCAAGGAGAAGGCTGGGGGTGGGGGGGAAGGTGGGGGAGACCCTTGGGCACAGGCAGTCCCAAGGTCACGTGCAGCCCGCCTGGGGACAGGGAAGCAGCCATCTGAACCTCCACCCAGACTTCCATCAGAGAGGAGTCTGTCTAAAATCCACAGGTTAGCAGACTTCTTGCTGATGCAGCTGCTACGTTTGAAACAACAATTACCTTGCAGGAAGCTACCTGCAAATTATGGCATATCAAGTTGGCAAAACTGGAAAAAGAAACAGGTTTGCCACTAGGTTACAGTCGACCGAGCGAGTATGGAACCGGCTTCCTGGGTGTCAGAGAAACATCCCAGTTGCAGGAGATACGGTGTAATAAGGCTAAACCCCTGCCCTCATGGGGGTTACATCCCAGCGGGTCCCACACACCAGACGGACAGGCGGACAGACGGACGCGGTTTGGGGCAGCACAGAGGGCGTGAAGTGAGCCAATGGCTCCGTGAAACCAATCGCCGTGGCCCACGACTGAGGGCCTTTGTCGGCTTCTCTTCCGGGACTGGAATAGGGCCCTTTGCCCACCGTGTCCCTACTGGTTTCTTAGTTCCCCAGGAAACACACCCCACAAGTCCTAAGAACCCCAGCCCTGCCTGGTTTGGGGAGTGGTCCCCTCCGCCGGGCCAGCGGGGAACGAGAACGAGGGGAGGTTGTAGAGAGCCACCGTTCGGCACTAAGGAGCCCGGGAGGCTCTCATGTGACGTGGGAAATGCACTTCTCCTTGCGGTGACTGATTAGCCAGGATCCTGAATCTAACAAAGCCGTGTCGTCATGGGAACCAGACAGATGCCGCGGCCACGGGTTAAAAATTAAGCTCCACCTGTGCTAATGCTCCCTCATCAATCTCCTCTCGAAACCAAAGCCCCTCCGTTCGGCTGCACTCTGCTGCGGTGACAAATGTCCTGTTGCCTGGTTACTAATTGGTGACAGGGACAAGCCCTGACCGGACGGCAGGTCCAAAACACCCGAAGGCTGGACACGGTGACCGGACGCTGTCACTAAGAGGTGGCCCTGCGCGAGCTCGCTGTCCTTGGCCCTTTGTTCCCAGCAGCAAACAAAGGGCCACGTGGGACAGAACTGTCAGCGCCGTGGGCTCTGGGATGCGCCACGGGCCGGCTCACGGAGACGCACGGCGTGGCCGCATTCCTCTGGAACCTGCACCCACCCGGTGATTCAGTGCAGCCGAGAAGAAACAGGCTCCCGGGTGCAAGCGACAGCAGGTGCACAGGACTGAGGGGGCCCCGCTCACACGCCTTCCGGCCAGGCACGGCGGCTTCGCTTTGAAGCATCTGGCGGGAGGGGCGGTCAAGGCGCCCGCCCTCGATCCTCCAGCCAAGTCAGGCGACGACGGAAACAATCAGCACCTTGAATTTCAGTCTTGAGCGGAGGGACTCAAAGACCAACACCGGTGCTTGGAGCGGACTCTCCCCGGCAGGTCTCACAGAGGGGCCATCCCTGTCCACCTGCCCCGTGGATTCCCAGGGCCTTCCCCTTCCCATCGTTTCCCCTGGGAAATTGTTCTTCTTGAGCCAGAATCAGATTGGGTGTTGGTGCCCAGGGACCTGCATTCGTGCCCTGCGGCTGCTTAACAAAGCCCCAGACACGAACCGTCCCGCAGCTCTGGAGGCCCCGAGTCTGAGACGGAGACTCAGCAGGTTCTGGGGGCCACGAGGGAGGGTGTGGCCCAGGGCTCCCTCCCAGCGACAGCAGTGGCCAGCAGTCCGTGGTGTTCCGTGGTTTGTAGACGCAGCACCGCTGGCTCTCCCTTCACGTGACGCTCTCCCTGCGCACCTGTCTGGATGGCGTTTCCCCTTTTATGAGGACACCGGTCACACTGGATTAGGTCCCCCACAAATGGCCTCGCTTTAACTCGACCCCTGTAAAGACCCGGTCTCCAAATACAGTCACGTTCCGAGGTCTCGGGTGTTGGGACTCCGACATCTTTGCGGGAACAATTCAACCCACAGCAGACGATGGTCTGTGTGATCCAGAGCGGGGCACCCCAGACAGTCCGGTGAGCACAGGACGTCTGCGAGGACACGAACACGGCGAGGGCAGGAAGAGGCAGCCTCACGGTAAGGAGGCCTCTTTCCCGGGGCGCCTGGTCATCCTTACACGGGGAGTAACAACCGTAGGGGAACCTGGAATCTCTTCAGCCTGATCAGGGCCTCAGGAAACGGGACTTCTGAAAGACGAGTGTCAACGTGACCGACCCCAGGTGGATCCCTCCATGAGCGCAAGGCAGGAAGAGCCAAGCCGTGATGGTACAAAGCACACGATTAAGGGGCCCTGCTTCAAACTGAAACCAACACAGGGGAAACTGGGATTCCCAAAACGTTGTTTGAGCTTCTGGATCAAGCCATTCCTGAAGTTAACCCCACTCTCTCTTCAGTTACACCAGTCCCTTAACTCGCCCTGACAAACACAATGGCATAGGGCTCGGCTCCCCCAAAGACCTTCCTTAGCTACGTCCACAGCCTCCTTCCTCTGTAGGAAAAAAGGAGCCACGTAAACTTCATTCCAGGGCCCGGGTTTGCCAAGACAACGGAGAGAAACAGACACTACCAAGACCCGAATGCCACGGCGGAGAGTGTGAGTTCCACAGCGGTTCCCGAAGACCCTGCCAAATGCAGGTGCACTCCCTTTTCGCTTTTTGTTGGTCTTGTGGGCAAGCAGAGGGCCCTTACCGCGCCGGCCGCATGGGCCGACGGCACCCCAGTGTCACACGTGCCCTGACAGGCCCAGCAGCACCAAAGGGATTGTCTGACTCTAACGGGCACTAAGATTTCGAGCTCAACTGAGCCCATTCTATGTTGACTTGTCTATTAAAAGAAAGAAAGAAGGAAGGAAGGAAGGAAGGAAGGAAAGAAAGAAAGAAAGAAAGAAAGAAAGAAAGAAAGAAAGAAAGAAAGAAAGGGAAAGGAAAGGAAAAGAAAGGAAAGGAAAGGAAAGGAAAGGAAAGGAAAGGAAAGGAAAGGAAAGGAAAGGAAAGGAAAGGAAAGGAAAGGAAAGGAGGAAGGAAGGAAGGAAGGAAAGAAGGAAGGAAGAAAGAAAGAAAGAAAGAAAGAAAGAAAGAAAGAAAGAAAAGGAAAGGAAAGAAAGGAAGAAAGAAAGAAAGAAAGAAGAAAGGAAAGGAAAGGAAGAAAGAAGAAAGGAAAGGAAAGGAAAGGAAAGGAAAGGAAAGGAGGAAGGAAGGAAGGAAGGAAGGAAGGAAGGAAGGAAGAAAGAAAGAAAGAAAGAAAGAAAGAAAGAAAGAAAGAAAGAAAGGGAAAGGAAAGGAAAGGAAAGGAAAGGAAAGGAAAGGAAAGGAAAGGAAAGGAGGAAGGAAGGAAGGAAGGAAGGAAGGAAGGAAGGAAGGAAGGAAGGAAGAAAGAAAGAAAGAAAGAAAGGGAAAGGAAAGGAAAGGAAAGGAAAGGAAAGGAAAGGAAAGGAAAGGAGGAAGGAAGGAAGGAAGGAAGGAAGGAAGGAAGGAAGGAAGGAAGGAAGAAAGAAAGAAAGAAAGAAAGAAGAAAGGAAAGGAAAGGAAAGGAAAGGAAGAAAGAAGAAAGGAAAGGAAAGGAAAGGAAAGGAAAGGAAAGGAAAGGAAAGGAGGAAGGAAGGAAAGAAGGAAGGAAGAAAGAAAGAAAGAAAGAAAGAAAAGGAAAGGAAAGGAAAGAAAGGAAGAAAGAAAGAAAGAAAGAAAGAAAAGAAAGAAAGAAAGAAAGAAGAAAGGAAAGGAAAGGAAGAAAGAAGAAAGGAAAGGAAAGGAAAGGAAAGGAAAGGAAAGGAAAGGAGGAAGGAAGGAAGGAAGGAAGGAAGGAAGGAAGGAAGGAAGGAAGGAAGGAAGAAAGAAAGAAAGAAAGAAAGAAAGAAAGAAAGAAAGAAAGAAAGAAAAGGAAAGGAACGGAAAGGAAAGAAAGGAAGGAAGGAAGGAAGGAAGAAAGAAAGAAAGAAAGAAAGAAAGAAGAAAGAAAGAAAAGGAAAGAAAGGAAGGAAGGAAGGAAGGAAGGAAGGAAGGAAGGAAGAAAAAGAAAGAAAGAAAGAAAGAAAGAAAGAAAGAAAGAAAGAAAGAAGAAAGGAAAGGAAGAAAGAAGAAAGGAAAGGAAAGGAAAGGAAAGGAAAGGAAGGAAGGAAGGAAGGAAGGAAGGAAGGAAGGAAGGAAGAAAGAAAGAAAGAAAGAAAGAAGAAAGGAAAGGAAAGGAAAGGAAGAAAGAAGAAAGGAAAGGAAAGGAAAGGAAAGGAAAGGAAAGGAAAGGAAAGGAGGAAGGAAGGAAGGAAGGAAGGAAGGAAGGAAGGAAGAAGGAAAAAAGAAAGAAAGAAAGAAAGAAAGAAAGAAAGAAAGAAAGAAAGAAGAAAGAAAGAAAGAAAGAAAGAAAGAAAAGAAAGAAAGAAAGAAAAGGAAAGGAAAGGAAAGAAAAAGGAAGGAAGGAAGGAAGGAAGGAAGGAAGGAAGGAAGGAAGGAAGAAAGAAAGAAAGAAAGAAAGAAAGAAAGAAAGAAAGGAATTTAAAATACATAATTACTTTAGTCATGAAGCATAATGACATTAAGAGCTGTTTTAACTAGACGTTTCCACACAAACAACATTACGCGGAGACAGTCTGTCCTGCAGCCCTGGCGGAAAGCGAGGCCCCAGAATCGGTGGGGCGGAGACGTCTGGGGACTGACCTGGGCTCAGTCCAGGGGCCCAGGAGCCGCCTGCAGCTCACAGGGTGCATCTCTGAGGCCACAGAGAACTGGGTTTCCCCAAAGTTCACGAGTTTTGCCATTTCTGTGCCCCAATTATTAACGCACTCTTTCTCCTTAAACAAGCACACACGTTTTATGGACATGAAGGTATTGAAAAGGAAACTTCGTGTTGCCACCGTGAAATCATTGGTTATGTGATAGTTACATTTTTTCTAATGGGGCGCCTGGGTGGCTCAGTCGGTTGAGCATCCGACTTCGGCTCAGGTCATGATCTCCCGGTTCATGAGTTCGAGCCCTGTGTCGGGCTCTGTGCCGACAGCTCGGAGCCTGGAGCCTGCTTTGGATTCTCTCTCTCTCTCTCTCTCTCTCTCTCTCTCAGAAATAAACACTAAAAATTTTTCAATCAAAACATAATAAAAATCTGTTTTCTAATACATAACCCTATTTTTTCGCAGTAAACATATGTCTGTATCTGGGTTTCGTCGGCCGCTTTTGTCTATTCCGTAACCTGCAGAACGCTCTGGAAATCCTGCATTGGTGGATGGATTTAGGCACCGCCTTCACCAGCCTGACAGTCAGGGCCTGTCCTGAGCCTGTCCAGACAAAATTCTCCACCAAGGCAGGGAAGACAAAGTCGCGCTCTGTCTGACCCACTCTCTGCTCTGAGAGCTCACGGCACTGAGGAAACAGGTCCTGCCCGCCAGCCCCAGGCGGAAGGAGCCACGTAACTTCTCTGTGAGACCCAGTAAAAGAGCAGATGCCGTGGGCCACGCTTCCAAGATACGGAGAGGTCATTTCCTTCCCGTGTCAACAGCTCGTGGTGGCTACAAATATTGACTGAACATCTATGACGTACAAAGTCAGGTGGTTGGACCACACACACGCACGAACCTCCCCTCTTTTTAAAATTTTAACTTTTCTATGAATGTTCTAGAGTCATGCGTACACAGGTGAGCGATGCTGGTAAGCTTACGCGTGGTTAGGGTAGCGGCTGGTTAACTGGCCATAAACGGTTCAATGTCAGTGGGTTGTTAAACACAAGCAAGCACCGTCAGGCCCTCGGCAGGAGGCACGGGCCGCCCAGAGCCCCTTGCTTTCCAAGCCCACACGCAGTAAAACCGCTTACCGCCAACACCCGCGGCAAGAGCTGACGGGATGTTTACGCACGTGTTAGAGGGACCCCTCGGCAAACAGCGGCAGGGGGACGGCGGTGGGTAAACACCCCAGATGCTCCTCCCTCGAGTGGGGTGGGCCCAGGGGGTGCCCCACCGTCTCCAGGACAGAGGAGCCCCGCTGGCCCCAGCGGACACTGGCTGGATGGCGCGCCCTTCCCTGCCTGGCCCCCTGCCCCCTCCCGAAGTTTCCTGGCATCGCTTGGCAAACAGGCCACTTCGACTGGAATCCCCATGTTGGGTCTGCTCCGGGAGGATCGAGCCAAGACCCCGTGGGACAGGGACACCATCAGATAACAAGTAGAAACGTTTAAAGAATGAGGCAGTGTGCTAAAATACTCCCGTGGAAAGATCTCTACCAAATATTCTGGAAACAGAAAGATACCAATCTGCAGAAAAACCCACACGGTTTTCTTTAAAGCACGTGCAAAGTTACGATAGACTTTCTGCGGCTACACGCGCACACGTCTGTCGAAAAGGGTCCAGGAGACCAAACTGTTGACAGTGGTTAGCTCGGTACAAGGGAAGGTCAAAAGACACTTGAGTTTTTGCAAATCGGAAGTATCAGCAGACAGCTTGAGGAAGGAAAAATCGATTGTGAAAGTTGCAGGACAGCGTCTGTAAGCACTTGAAACGCGTGCAGACCCCACTCCGCGTGCATACGCGTCCACAAACCAACACGCCGCGTCTGCACGTGTGTTTGTGTCCACGTGGGGGGGGGGGGGAGCCTGAAAACTCAGAAAAGGAAACACCCAATCGTTACCAGTGCCGGCCAACCGGGTTTGGAATGGGAACGTTATACATGGGTTTCAGCTTTTGACCTTGTACGTCCTGGTGAGATGTGACCCCAATAAGTACCGCTGCCCCTGAAATGGGACAAAGGAGCGTGATTTCCAAGATGCTGTCATTACTCAAGCCTCTGGGGAAGCGTTATTGGTGACATCACTTCTCCAACTCGGTGTATACATAAACAGTTTAATGATTTATTGACACAGAGAGGCCCTGACCCCTGTCGCAGGGATGGGCACAGCTGTATTGAGAATAAGGATCATCACGATTTGGGTATAAAATGCTGCCCTCGGACAGCTTACACCCCAGTGATCGCTAAGCTGTGTTTAAGGTCGTTCCAATACCCTGTGGACCGAAGGACCTCTCAGCAAACCTCTTCCTCTGAGTCAAATACACAGCCACCACTGAGACTCACTGGCTACACCTCCCGTTTTGAAAAGCCCTGAGGATCTATTTTCTAATTGCTCTCCCTTCATGGTGAAATAATTCAAACGTTCCATTCCCTTCCAAAGTGACAAGAAGAGCTAAATTTAAATGCAATAACTTAATGATGCATCTGCAATTCCAAGCAGCCAACAATCTATCAAAAAAAAAAAAAAAAAAAAAGATCAGCCCATTCCAAATATAGGAAAGATTCACACACATGCATATCACTCCCCTCTGTCGCTTTCAACCCCAGAACGACCAA